>NC_050099.1:124926963-126176963 GCF_902167145.1 Zea mays
CAGTAAGAATAACCTACATATTAATGAATATTTGCATGACATATTACGTTCATAAGTAATCTTTTGATTTCTGAAGAAACTTATGAACATAATGGAGCTAAACAATTCATATGCTTTATTGCCACTCTTGAGCGTGGAGGCCTCGCCCCTGTCGGCGATAATGCATTGACCAACAATATTTATTCAATTACTAATTAAGTAAAGTGAAAAGACTACCACGACATCTGTCATCAAAAGTATGGCTTGTATGTCTGTCTATTTGTGCAAGTACAAATATTCATAGAATAGACGAATAGTCAAATGAGTGAAAAAAGTACAACAGTGTTATATATTCTACAAAACAGAGTTTTTTTACAGGGTAGAATGAAATGATATTACTCACCCCATCTCCGATAGTAAATATACATACAGCTCGGGCATTTCTCAACGATCGCTTGACAAGAAGTGCATAAATGTCGACAAAGGCTAGCAAAAGGCTCCACAAGCACTGCAAAATGGCTGCTGCGACAAGGTAGCTGATCAAAAGAAAACCATCAGTTCATTGTGTAGACGAATACATAGAGAAATACATATAAATCACTAATTAACAAAAAAAAAACAGGCATCACCACTCTACTCCTAAGGATCTATTTTGACCCCATACAATGGTATTAGGTCTGAACCAGGACTGATCTGATCCTTAGCGTGTGTTTGGTTCGAAGGACCATGGGGGATGAGATAATCCCCAATTTGTTGGTGTTTGGTTGTGGAACCAACTGAGGACAGGATCACCCTAGGGGAATATTCTGCCAATATTCAGGTCTTCTCTTCCATGACCAGACTTATTCCAAGAGGACAGCCTCATCCTTCATCGACGCCGTCGTCGTCCATCTCCTTTGTCCCGCATAGGCTCAGCTCTTCTCTTCCATGACCAGACTTCCTCTCTTCCTCAGCACTCCTCAGTGGATGCAGAAAAGGAGGGGCAGCTTCCTGGAAACGCAAAGGATGCTGCTGGGAGACAGCCAAGGCGTCCATGGCGATGTTATCCCTGGAGAGGACACCTGAGATGACATCCACCCTGAGGCAGCGCACACGGTCATCGGCCACTCTTGTAGCGGATGAGGAACATTGAGAAGTCTTAGCCGACCTCATTGTCCTGATCCATGGCTTGGCAGGTAGTGCTCGGGTAGTCGGGTATAGAGGAAGAGAGGGGAGAGGAAAAAGGAGCAGCACTACGACGCAGGGAAAGAAATAGGTAGCAGTGCTGGATAGCGCTAGCGCAAGCCACACTAAGCAGACGGAGCTGAGGCCGAAATCCATGATCCTGAGCGTGGAGGCCTCGCCCCTGTCGGCGAAGAGGCAGTTCTCGGGCTTGAGGTCCCGGTGCACGACGCCCGCGCCGTGGAGCGCCTGCAGCCCGCGCGCGATCTTTCGGACGACGCCCGCCGCGTCGAACTCCGAGTAGTGGCGCTGCAGCCGCGCCGCCGCCTCCTCGGAGCTGAGCCCGCGGTCCGCCGAGACGCCCAGCTCCGCGAGGCACTCGCTCGGTGTGCGCGCCCACACCGGGAAGACCGGCGCGGCGGGGTCCGGATCGGAGGCGGCGGATCCGGCCGCCGCTTGCCTTCATCCTGCCCGCCCTTACCCATTGGGTCGCTGACTCTCTAGATTCGATGGAGAGGAGGCGTCCCTACTGTCCCGCGCCACCAAGGCCGCGAGATCGCATGGAGTAGAAACCCTAGAAGGAGGGGAGCAGAGGAGGAGGCGGCGGCGCGGAGACTGGGCAAGGAGGCGATGGCGAGGGATGCGGCCTGCGGGTATGGAGATACTTGGGCCTCCTGGCAGCTACTTGGGCCGCACCAAAGAAAACAGCCCACACGACCTATGTTGTAGTCACGGCTTGCACATTCTTAAAACCATACCGGCTAGCCAACATAATTTCTACCGGCTTATAAGCCTTCCTCCTTCAAAGGAAGCAATCGTGGTCAAATGCTACTGCCAGTGTCAAATTTAGGCGATTTTTTGCGCGAGACGACGTGGCTGTCACGTGGGCCCAACGTCCGGAGTGTGTCTGCGTCAGTCTCCACAATGGACGGCTGAGATCGTCCGGTGTCTGCGTCAGTCTCCACAATGGACGGCTGAGATCGCAGAATGGCAGAACACAAAAAGGCAGGCTACTATTGCGTACTTAATAAGTAGTAGAGATTTAAAGGTTAAAAAGATGTATGTGATACACCATACAGGTAATGACAATAATGCACCACCAGCATCGTATCTTATTTATGCATAAGTGTAAAAACTTGAAGCAATACTCATTGAACATGCATCATATAGAAACGTACCGTGAACATTAAGTAGCAAGAATATCATTAGCATACCCCAAAGGTACCAGCTGCGACAAACACACATATACATTTAGTGGACAATGTTCATGCTTTATTAAGGAACCGCCACTAGAAATAGCACAGTCGGTGGTGAAGCGAAACCGCCTATAAAAATATATGGGTGCCGCAGGCTTTGAGCCTTTTTGTACTAGTGATATTTGGGTATCAGTTTGATTTTATCGTGATGAATTGCAATGACATATTTTGACATAACAACACAGTCCATGATGCAACAATGAATTGTTTTAGAAGAAATCAGTGGATCGATGTTTGTAAGGTGAAAATGTAAATGGCTGATTATTGTTCTTACCAGCAACCAAAAGAAGAATGCAATCTCAAATGCATTCTGGAACAAGATGATATGAATCAAGAGAAGGACTAGTTTAGGCCGGTGGAACCAAAAGAGTTCATCCGAAGGAGTTACAACTAGAACCCCTTCTATTGCCGTATGCTTTTGGATAACCTCAAGAGCCAACTCCGTGATAATATAATATGCTCCATCTTACTTCCGAGCACAAGTAACAGCTGCATGGGATAAAAGACATGCATCCAATATGTTATGATTTTACTAGATGTATTTTTTTCGAAATAGTTTTACTACAAAGTACAATAATATGTATTATTATATTTATATAGATCCAGCAAATGAAAAATAGAGATATATGCATGCATGCTTTTAAATTTCTATCTTTATATAACATATATGTTGTTTACTTACAATGAATGGGATTACTGATATCCAAATGTAGACGTAACAAAAGAACGGTGGTGTCAGTCTTAACATAATCATTTAACTAGGTAGGTGCCCGTGCGTTGCAACGGCATCCAATCAGGCATATATTAATCTTTCAATTATTCATACTTGCCACAGAAGTTAAAAAATAGTGTAAAACATAGATATGAAATAACAAATATCAATATGATATGTAAAATCTGTGTGACAATATAAATATATAATATTATTATAAATATGTCAACTCAAATAAAATCAACTGATGTCGAACAAACATTACAATATCGTATATATTATTTCTAAAGAATCAACATAGAATTACAGGAACATATAATATCATGGTAATTTATGTATACGGAGTACAATTCCAACTTTCTAAAGCTTATGTGGTGCTTCAAGGTGTCAGTCGAAGGGTGGTCCCTCTTGAGAGTGACATTAAGTTGCTCAAGCAAACCAGTTGTGGTGAGCAATGGTGCCGCTAGGAGAGATTCAACCTACTCGTCATTGATGAGGCATCGTCTTCCCACATTTGCATATGAGATTTCTAAACACCAACCTGCAAGGCGCCAGGGACAAACAATTATAATCAGGTAAACCAGGTCATCAAAAGGGGACAAATGCAATAAGAGGAGAATGTGTCATACTGAAAATAAGCATAAGTGAAACTTATTGTGGCACCATTAAAAATAACATTATTTCAGTCAGAAAGGATGCTAATCGACCAAGGTGAGAAAGGATGCTAATCGACCAAGGTGGGAGGCTGTATTGCTCATTGTTGAACAACCTGATGGAGAATTGTTGTAATTGCTCTTGTAGATGCACTTATAATTCTGATGCTCCAAGTATATCTCCTGAAAGATAATACATTTAGACATGAAAATACAGAAACAAATAAACAATATAGTTTGATCACTTTTTCCAAGTGACTTTCTACAAACCTGTGTAATCACAAAATATAGAGCCGAAAGTATTTGTTTTCATTTTTAAACACATAACTTGATTATACTTTTTTTGCATATAAAACAGACATAAAACAATCACTTGATCAACAACTACAATACACTTTATACATAATAAATCTTTGGGACTAAGAAAATCTAGAAGTTGGCATGTTGTTGTGAGCAAAAAATGGACAGACTTAATTTTTACCTAGATCATGCATCAAATTGGCCTTTATCTGCAATACATTAATGCATAATATATCTTTGAGCCTAAGAACATCTGCAAGTTGGCGCGTTGTTCTGAGCCAAAATGGACAAACTCAATTTTTACCTAGATCATGCAGAAAATTGCTTATACCTACATGAAAAAAAATCATTGCACGTGATGAAACAAGGACCACAAGAACGAAATAGGGATCAGATCGCCTAATCATGATGAGAAGATAACAAGGTTCTCAAGGGAAATCATCAACTGTATAGAATGGAAAACGAACTCACATGGTACAAATCAGTTTTGAGAAAAGGCACAACACTGTAATAAGTACCAACCCCTACAGAGCACCAAAACTCCCTAGTGCAAAAATCAAGCAACCATCACACAATGCAGCATCGTATGAATCAAATACCAGACAAGACTTTTGTCACCACAGAGAGGAAACAAGAGCAAGATGAGAGCTTAGAGCTCACTGATCAGCTGCACAACTAAGTTAGTAATATTATCATTTCAAAACAGTCCTGTACTATATGTGTGTTGTGGGGTCTTCATAGCTTCATATGGACTAACAAGCTAACAGAAACACCAACTACTTGGCTAGACAAGAAAAGAGATATTGACCTTTAATGGCTTCCTTGGGTATCTTGAAACCAAGGCTAATGTTCCTCCAGAATCTATTTCTACTTTGCTAGTGTTCACTAATGATTTGCTTGTATCATCTTCTGTAGTACATAAATGCAGCGATTCACTTGGGATAAGCATTGCTCGCACAGGAGCACCGAAAGGGTAAGCAGTAGTTATGCGCCCATCAGAGGATCCAAATCACATCACAAAAATGCACGAAAGGGTAAGCAGCAGGGACACACCATCAGCGGATCCAAATCGAAATGCAGCCAAGGGATGGGGGAAAGACGTACAGTCGAAATTGCAGGTGATCTACTATCGCAGGCTGTGGCTTCAGGATTCGAGAAACCTCCAACTCCGACAGGCTCGGCTAGGTGCCGGGGTTTTCAGTGGCCAGCAAGCATAGTAGTCGAGGTTGATGCTCTTGAGGACCTCCTGGTGGCAATCCATAGAAAACATTTAAACTCATCAGAGCTTGTGCACATAGAAAATGACTCACATTTTATTATTAAAAGACAAACTTCTAAATCCCCCAAATCCCAGGAACAAAACAAGGTTGTACGCTTTTGGGTCACCTTGTCTTCAACATTGATTTTATGTTAATCAATCACGAACCAAGAACCTGGACTACAGCTCCTAGCCCTTGTTTTGGTTTGATTCAGAGAATTAAATGAACTAAATTCAAAAGAGCAAATTAATAGATTGCAGACCACCATTGGGTGTAGTAAATTGCTCCCCTATTTTTCATCAAATCTATGGTTACACTCTATTTTTGCCAGCGGAAGGTGAATATTCAACAATTAAAATGCAGAATAGTGTAGCACCACTCACAAATTTTTATTTTAAGGAAGCGACGAGAGACTGTGCAGCTATGTAGTCACTTGTTTCTATAAATCTAAAACAAAAGAAAAATATTATGTGATTGCTAATAATGACATAAGTGATTCAAAGTGCAGGGGTGATTCATAGATAGAATGAGACATTCATGTTTCATTCTCTACACTCCCTAATCACATCGAAATTGACATTTCATTGCCGTCTCTAGTATAATGACACCGACACATACCTGTGGATCACCTATGTCACCGTCCGGTCGAGGCGCAGATGGCTTTTGAGGAGCAGATGATTTGGTCGAATTTACTGCTCACAACCATAGTATTTCAGCCCACCGTTACCAGGTGGAGGCAGCACCTGCCAATTCGCAATTCCTCTCCGTTTGCTGCCCAAGAAACATGTAAAAACAACGGATATACATTACAATGAGACAACAACCAGACAAATCTGAAAAAAAACAAATATTCAGATCCGAAACAAGAGAGTAGAATTACTACATCAACATGGGAAACAACTTAAGTGAAAAAATGAGGTTTCCAATTTTTAGGATTACACTGAATGTACAACAACTCCAACCTCTTTTCTTGTGCCTTAGCAGCTACACGAGCGCAAAGCGTCCAAAAAGGAGCATCACAAAATCTATGATTGCAAAGTAAATATGTCAGTCATTTTCTGAAAATGATACGAACCCAACCAATAAGCATATCACTGACTGAAACATTGAGAAATTCACATGACACGTGCAGTTGGCACACTCCTGATTTTAGTTTCAGCAGTCTTTGAAACGTAGGGATTTCACCAGAATTGTGAATTTCTTTGAAATGCAGGACGTGGATCAGGGAGTATAAAATTTCACAGAAATTTTTTTAAGCGGTAGCTCTACGGAACTATGGCCTATTCGATGATAGTCACCTCCTCTCGGGCCTCCTGGTGCTCTTCGTCCGCCGCGTCACCAAGTTCGGCGACACGGCCCACGCGGACCGACTCATCTTCCCATTCCAGGATCCGGATCCAAAACACGCATACACATTTTAGTTTTCAGAATGGTAACATGAACAATTCTGCCAAAGTACTGGGATTCAGAATGGTAACATGAACAATTCTGCCAAAGTACTGGGAGGGGGGTTGACTACCTCTTACCTTCTTCATAGTAGTAGAGATATCAGAAAAGAGGTTGCATTAAAGCGCTGTGAAATCTATGAGAAGTTTAGTGCCAGCCTACGCAAAGATGGCGAGCAGATGGCATCGAGTATCAACAAAAGTACACTTGTTTTTTATTGGAAAAACAAAAGCACATCTGTTGACAGGGACCAAACTGAATGTGACCATAGCGGAAAAGCGAATGAAAATAGTGACCTGTTGACTGCCCATGACACCCAAAATGTCAGCACACCAAATCAGGACAGGATGAAACAAATAGAGCTAGAAAAAACTGTGAACCAAGCGGGAGAAGGCCAAATTAAGCAAATAGATATGGCTGCACATAAAGCATGTTTTCTTAGCAAGCTGCCAAGATATAGTCAAGTACGTACATACTATTGTAGAGGATCTATTTCACGTCCATGTATTTTAGGAATTTTTTTGGCAATATTATCGAGTATCTTAATCAGATAAAGACTACCATTTACCAGTGGCTCCAATTCTAGATGAATAGCATGGTTCCCAGTTCCCATAATTATGATTTTGTGTACAACCGTAGACAAAGTGAAAAAGCAAAGTTCTATACTCACACTATGTTTGGCATAAATCACTTTCAAACACTTCTTCCCAAAAAAAGATATTTGCACTCTACCTACATTGCACAATGCATTATCACCAAGTTAGATATAATACAATAATGCATTTATCTAATGCTCCTGAAGCGCCATCGGATCCAACATTCAGAATGCCAAATTATGTAAGAGAAACCATCGGTGCACAATACTCTTTGAGTTATGCAAGGAAACTAACCTACCATATTCTTGCTTTCTTTAAGCCGCTCTAGAATCTTCCTCCTCAATGCATAAGCTATTCAGTTCCATATTTTCATATTTTCCTTCATGTTTCTGAGTGTACATGGGTCACAATCAGTAAGAATAACCTACATATTAATGAATATTTGCATGACATATTACGTTCATAAGTAATCTTTTGATTTCTGAAGAAACTTATGAACATAATGGAGCTAAACAATTCATATGCTTTATTGCCACTCTTGAGCGTGGAGGCCTCGCCCCTGTCGGCGATAATGCATTGACCAACAATATTTATTCAATTACTAATTAAGTAAAGTGAAAAGACTACCACGACATCTGTCATCAAAAGTATGGCTTGTATGTCTGTCTATTTGTGCAAGTACAAATATTCATAGAATAGACGAATAGTCAAATGAGTGAAAAAAGTACAACAGTGTTATATATTCTACAAAACAGAGTTTTTTTACAGGGTAGAATGAAATGATATTACTCACCCCATCTCCGATAGTAAATATACATACAGCTCGGGCATTTCTCAACGATCGCTTGACAAGAAGTGCATAAATGTCGACAAAGGCTAGCAAAAGGCTCCACAAGCACTGCAAAATGGCTGCTGCGACAAGGTAGCTGATCAAAAGAAAACCATCAGTTCATTGTGTAGACGAATACATAGAGAAATACATATAAATCACTAATTAACAAAAAAAAAACAGGCATCACCACTCTACTCCTAAGGATCTATTTTGACCCCATACAATGGTATTAGGTCTGAACCAGGACTGATCTGATCCTTAGCGTGTGTTTGGTTCGAAGGACCATGGGGGATGAGATAATCCCCAATTTGTTGGTGTTTGGTTGTGGAACCAACTGAGGACAGGATCACCCTAGGGGAATATTCTGCCAATATTCAGGTCTTCTCTTCCATGACCAGACTTATTCCAAGAGGACAGCCTCATCCTTCATCGACGCCGTCGTCGTCCATCTCCTTTGTCCCGCATAGGCTCAGCTCTTCTCTTCCATGACCAGACTTCCTCTCTTCCTCAGCACTCCTCAGTGGATGCAGAAAAGGAGGGGCAGCTTCCTGGAAACGCAAAGGATGCTGCTGGGAGACAGCCAAGGCGTCCATGGCGATGTTATCCCTGGAGAGGACACCTGAGATGACATCCACCCTGAGGCAGCGCACACGGTCATCGGCCACTCTTGTAGCGGATGAGGAACATTGAGAAGTCTTAGCCGACCTCATTGTCCTGATCCATGGCTTGGCAGGTAGTGCTCGGGTAGTCGGGTATAGAGGAAGAGAGGGGAGAGGAAAAAGGAGCAGCACTACGACGCAGGGAAAGAAATAGGCAGCAGTGCTGGATAGCGCTAGCGCAAGCCACACTAAGCAGACGGAGCTGAGGCCGAAATCCATGATCCTGAGCGTGGAGGCCTCGCCCCTGTCGGCGAAGAGGCAGTTCTCGGGCTTGAGGTCCCGGTGCACGACGCCCGCGCCATGGAGCGCCTGCAGCCCGCGCGCGATCTGGCGGACGACGCCCGCCGCGTCGAACTCCGAGTAGTGGCGCTGCAGCCGCGCCGCCGCCTCCTCGGAGCTGAGCCCGCGGTCCGCCGAGACGCCCAGCTCCGCGAGGCACTCGCTCGGTGTGCGCGCCCACACCGGGAAGACCGGCGCGGCGGGGTCCGGATCGGAGGCGGCGGATCCGGCCGCCGCTTGCCTTCGTCCTGCCCGCCCTTACCCATTGGGTCGCTGACTCTCTAGATTCGATGGAGAGGAGGCGTCCCTACTGTCCCGCGCCACCAAGGCCGCGAGATCGCATGGAGTAGAAACCCTAGAAGGAGGGGAGCAGAGGAGGAGGCGGCGGCGCGGAGACTGGGCAAGGAGGCGATGGCGAGGGATGCGGCCTGCGGGTATGGAGATACTTGGGCCTCCTGGCAGCTACTTGGGCCGCACCAAAGAAAACAGCCCACACGACCTATGTTGTAGTCACGGCTTGCACATTCTTAAAACCATACCGGCTAGCCAACATAATTTCTACCGGCTTATAAGCCTTCCTCCTTCAAAGGAAGCAATCGTGGTCAAATGCTACTGCCAGTGTCAAATTTAGGCGATTTTTTGCGCGAGACGACGTGGCTGTCACGTGGGCCCAACGTCCGGAGTGTGTCTGCGTCAGTCTCCACAATGGACGGCTGAGATCGTCCGGTGTCTGCGTCAGTCTCCACAATGGACGGCTGAGATCGCAGAATGGCAGAACACAAAAAGGCAGGCTACTATTGCGTACTTAATAAGTAGTAGAGATTTAAAGGTTAAAAAGATGTATGTGATACACCATACAGGTAATGACAATAATGCACCACCAGCATCGTATCTTATTTATGCATAAGTGTAAAAACTTGAAGCAATACTCATTGAACATGCATCATATAGAAACGTACCGTGAACATTAAGTAGCAAGAATATCATTAGCATACCCCAAAGGTACCAGCTGCGACAAACACACATATACATTTAGTGGACAATGTTCATGCTTTATTAAGGAACCGCCACTAGAAATAGCACATTCAATACCATTTGGTGCTATTATGATAGTAAATAATTTGGTTTTAAGATTTGTCAAACAAGAAACCATGAGATAAGATTAGAGCAGAATCAAGCCCTAGTTTCCACAAAATAGTTCACTTGCTGAGTTTACTCTTTCCAGGTGTTTGATGCTTGTCTTGGAGGAGTGGGAAGTACTTGCACGCCCCCATTTCACTATGCAAACTTATTTATTCTTTGTACATGTTAATTTAGTTAAGCATTTCAGTTGTGAGGATGTCAATTTAATCTTTGGTGTCAATGTTGAATTCTACCATTGTGGTTAATCATTCACTAATAGGAAGTTATTACTACTGTTGTATGCTTCTATCATTGAATTATATCTGTTTGGCTTCCGTGTTTCTTAAATTTACAAAGTAGGTGCTGCCAGATTTTAATTTTGACTATTCGTTTTGTTGTTTAGTAGCATTCAGGGTTTTTAGATCTCAAGGGGTTACACTAGTGCCATTCACGATTGAATGGAAACTAACCAAAGGATGACTTAGGTAGCACCCAAACCCCGAGCACGGACAACACCTCTCCCTTTCCTGACTCAGCACTGCCTAAGCGGGTTGTTGATACTTGTGTGGGTTTGTCTCTTTGGGTCCCTTGTGATACCATCTAAAATTTTCTAATACACATTGCCCCATCATGAATTTTCTAGTGAGAAAATACCAAAATAGTACTTTATATCCTTATGCAAGAATTGAAAGAAATAGAAGATAAGCAAAAATCTAGAAGACACTCTCAAAAGTATTTCATATATTGTGATAAAAGTTTAATATCTCCATTCACGAGTTGTGAAGGAAGTGTTAAATCTTTTAGCTTGTCTGGCTTCTTGAATGCACGTAGGAGGCTAACATTTTATACTAGAATAAGTCATTCACAACTATGGGGATCTTGTCTGATAGATGAAGGTTAGTCACAGGCCAAGTTATATCATTCAATACCATTTGGTGCTATTATGGTACAGTAAATAATCTGGTTTTAAGATTCGCCAAACAAGAAACCATGAGATAAGATTGGAGTAGAATCAAGCCCTAGTTTCCACAAAATGGGATATGCACATGCAATGAAAATATTTGGACATCTACACATCCAAAACCATCAGAGTGTTTTGTGAGTTTCCTTAGTTCAAGATCTAGACCACTAACACACATACATATGGTCAACACTACTCCCAAACTATTTTATACAAGCTAAAAACTAAAGTTACGGTATTACTCCACCTCAAAAGGGCCAAACTAGTATAAACTCATATGTTCTCAAGGAGTATGATGTACCCATATGCTCGATGTCACCCATGTATACCTCTATTTGTAGTACATAGTCAACTTCTGGTCGTCATCACCACAGATGGATGCATTACTTGGCAGCACTAAAATGAGTAAAGAATAATAGGTAGTCTATTTTCTAAAGTAATGGTATTCTAGAGATGGAAATAAAAAATCATACAATGACATTAAAGAATAAATTGTGATAGCTGTAAATGTATGTACAATGTGTGTTAGCATGTACATTCATATTTTCACTTAGATCAACCTTGCAGTTCCCTGTTCCATTGATGATTCTCTTTGTGTCTGATTTGACATTTGAATTCCTTCACCAACAGGTGAATTGTCACCAACACTTGTTGGCATTCTATTACGCCTCCTAGCATTTTCTGCCCAATTGATGAGACCTTCGGAGACATTTTCATCGAAAATGGCCTTCTTGAAAGAACTTCCCATCTTTATTAATGAAAAAGATAGAATGTTAGCATCAAACTAAACTCAAAGTGAAAGTAGTTAGAGAATATTAACAACAACATATGATTTATAATATTATACCAATAGTTGAGCCACACAAAATGGAATATGTTACCATGTCTCGATGTACACTTTATAATAGCTATCCTAATGTTGTTAATTGGCTAATTCAAGTATTGCTTAAATTGGCTAGTTCATAACCTGAAATAAATTTTTAGAAGGTGCTTAAGCAAAATGAGTTCAAAATGAAGCTAACCATACTAAAAAAATTAGAAAACTTACTTGAGAGATGAGAGCATAGAGAGGTAGGGTGCTATATCCACATAGGACTTGGCTGATGACACTGAAAATGCATACAAAGTGTGAATTCTTGCTTCTTTGAAAGTTTAATTGGCATAACTGAAAAATATTATAGGTTACCTTATCACCACACGAGTAATAACATATGCCGGTTTTCCCATAATGCACGAATTAAACCCATATGTTACCTGCAAGGTTGGGTGAGTGCTAAGTCGAGCTTGTTTTATACATATTATCAAAAGTAAAGATAGAATTTCCTTGTACTAAATGAAACATGTATAAAATGTTTAATAATATGTTATACATATTTGGGTATCAGTTTGATTTTATCGTGATGAATTGCAATGACATATTTTGACATAACAACACAGTCCATGATGCAACAATGAATTGTTTTAGAAGAAATCAGTGGATCGATGTTTGTAAGGTGAAAATGTAAATGGCTGATTATTGTTCTTACCAGCAACCAAAAGAAGAATGCAATCTCAAATGCATTCTGGAACAAGATGATATGAATCAAGAGAAGGACTAGTTTAGGCCGGTGGAACCAAAAGAGTTCATCCGAAGGAGTTACAACTAGAACCCCTTCTATTGCCGTATGCTTTTGGATAACCTCAAGAGCCAACTCCGTGATAATATGCTCCATCTTACTTCCGAGCACAAGTAACAGCTGCATGGGATAAAAGACATGCATCCAATATGTTATGATTTTACTAGATGTATTTTTTTCGAAATAGTTTTACTACAAAGTACAATAATATGTATTATTATATTTATATAGATCCAGCAAATGAAAAATAGAGATATATGCATGCATGCTTTTAAATTTCTATCTTTATATAACATATATGTTGTTTACTTACAATGAATGGGATTACTGATATCCAAATGTAGACGTACCATCCTATGATGATGACCACAAAAGAACGGTGGTGTCAGTCTTAACATAATCATTTAATTTAAAGGTTAAAAAGATGTATGTGATACACCATACAGGTAATGACAATAATGCACCACCAGCATCGTATCTTATTTATGCATAAGTGTAAAAACTTGAAGCAATACTCATTGAACATGCATCATATAGAAACGTACCGTGAACATTAAGTAGCAAGAATATCATTAGCATACCCCAAAGGTACCAGCTGCGACAAACACACATATACATTTAGTGGACAATGTTCATGCTTTATTTATTAAGAGGCTATGTGAACAATATGTGGATATTGACATTGTAGCTTCAGGGTGTTCACCTTATGCCAACGACTTTCTTGAAATCCCCTTCGAATGCTCTGTCCATATAGTTGTAGAAGTTGAATTTTGGATGGCCCCGGCAGTGTTTCTACCAAAACCGGACAAGAACAAAAAATGTAAACTTCGTTACAACATGAATAAATTCAAAAAAAAAAACATGTATGAAGTTGTATATGTCTGGCTACCATGACGAAGCCAAGTCGCAGGGTGGTGTAGTCCTCCTCCGTGACTGACCCGTAGAATTGTTTGAAAAAAGAGCGCTGGTGGAGTGAAGTTGTAAACATTATTGAACTGATGCTAATAACAAGATAAGTTATGCGGCTAACGTTTTAAAATATATACCAGCCAACCGAATATCCCCCATCGTTTTCCATGGCCTCTGAAGTGGCTTTTGATAAATTTGAATTCTTGCACATGCTTGATCATTTGAGGAGCTGCAAAATATAATTTGGCACCGACAACACATTATAAAAGCATACACTTCAAATCGATAATTCTTTGGCGAATACAGTTTAAATAGACATTAATGTAATATATAAAAAAAGTGTAGTTAGCTTGCTAAACTAGCTAGCTAGGCAGTATGTGTATACCACTGTCATCGTTTTGCTGGATCTTCTCCTCCCAATATTTCCAGTTTCTAGTCTAAACAGAGAGTGAAAACATGTTTAGAAGAAGAATGCAATGCGATAATGTATTTTGGGCACAAAGCTACCGCATTTTTTTTTTGGTACCTGCGTGATTCCAAGAATAACTGTAACAGCACTGAGAACCACATGCGTGACTGCCAAAACGAAGATAAATATGTGTAGCTGATGAATGGCATCGACCGAAAGAATTGGAACCTTGCCCTGTAGTATATGACGGCATACAAGCAGGTTACGAAAGGCGAAGGGAATATGACCGAATTTGTGTATAATTATTTGTATGGCACAAACATAGATAATAAAAAATCATAATAAAAGTAATAATAATTTATCTGTACTGGTTGGTGGTAAGAAAGCTAAAACTCAGATACATGAATTTGAGCAAATCCCTTTATCATTTTATTGGTGAATGAAGGGAATAACAAATCATAATAACTTTATTGGTCAACAGCAAGCAGGTGAGGTGAGACAAAAGACGAAAGCTGGTGAGGCTATATATATGTACAGCTAGCCTAGTAGTACTAGATTTGATCACTTCCGGATTCTCCAGTAAACGCCGTCAGGGGGCGGGGACGATCGAGACCGTACCAATAATAATGCAAAAGGAATATAATAAATAGGCTACGGCGGCGGGCGGTACGCGCACGGCCGGGGACACGCACCTTGCTGAGGCAGTAGTCACTGGAGACGCCGCCGCCTCCTGCCAGGAGCCTCCTCGTGCCGACGAAGTGCGCGCTGGTCTTGGCGGTGGTGCGCGGGCAGGGCAGGAGGTGGTTCATCAAGCTCTCCCGCACGCATATCTTCTGCGTGGCGCCCTGGAACACGGTGAGCAGCAGGGAGATGAAGCCCAGCAGCATCAGCTCTGCGTGCGTTGGTGGTTTGGTATATATGGCCAGCACAAACAAGCAAGTACATCAGCACGTCTATATAACAACAAGCATGAACATGTGGTGATGATGTGGAGAAGGAACGGAAAGAGAACCTTCTTTGACCTTGAGGAGGGCCTCGTACAGTGGCTTCCGGCGGCCTTTTGCTAGCCTCTGTATATATGTTCATGCATGCCGCAGATGCAACAAGAAGAAGAGTTGAGTGGATGATGCATACGGTCGACGACGTACGTAGCTAGGTACTAACGAACCTTGCCGAGGCGGTGGAGCAGTCGCTCGAAGAGCAGGGAGATGACGACGATGATGGAACATACGGAGGCCACGATCCACGTGGGCGTGTGCTCCAGCGTTATCTCGTCCGCGCCGTCTCCTCCGGCCATGGCGGCCGCCAAAGCTACCTGCCTACCTGCAGGGGTGCTGGGCCGGGTGCTGTTGTTTGGGCTAATAACTAGATTATTCTCCCTTAATCCAGTTAGTATTCGTCTCGATCGCTCGTCAGATCAAGCAGCGCGCATGGATGTGATAATAACAGATAATGAATGGGTTGCCTCATCTCTTATATATATACACACTACTATTGGGGCTACCTACTCTCAGGTTTGAACTGGAACTTATGCTAATATGCAACGCGGAAGATGTAAATAATAGTCCACACACAGAGCAGTCAACAGCGGGGATTTTGAAATGGCTTGCTGAGACCTTTTCTTTGTTTTTACTGGGCAACGCACCGGCCGACCGGCGTGCAGAAATAAAATTGCTGCCAACAACCGATTAGATCGAGGACGTGTATTTTTATATGTTTTGTCTGGTTATTAATTAAACTGAAGTACTATCTTCGTTCTCGAGTTTATTTTTAAATTAAAATACATAAATAAAAAAATAACCGAGGGAAGAGAGTATATAAATTCTCCGGCCCGTTCAAGTCAACAGCGGTGAGCTAAAAGAACCTGCTCCACGTACATACTGATACCCCATCCGATCGGACCGGCTTGTAAGTCGGTTTGGCTGGCGGGGCGATGGATTTGTTTAATCGATCTGTATTGGAGGTGGAGCCAATGGTCCGGTCGATGGGTTAGATGGTTTGGTTAATACTTGTTACAGTTGGAAGCAAATAAATCTTTACTACTCTATAAGAGAGCAAAGTAGGCGTCCACAGCTTTACCATGGCTCCGCTCGCGTGATTCGCGTGCCCCGTCCCCGTCTACCGCGCGCCTCCGCCTCCCAGGAATCTCGCGCCGCGCCTCCACCATTTTCGCCGCCGTGACCGCGACACCACCACCCAAGGATCCTCACGCTCGCACATCCGCCCACGACATCGCGCCCCCTCTCCCGTCAATCACGCAAGCTCCACCGTCGATGTCGCCCCCACCCCCATGCACCCTAGATCCGGATCTCACCCCCATCCTCAGCACCTCCTTCCCCGCCCGCTCAAGATCCGGATTTCCGCCGCCGGCAGGGACTACATCTTCGGCCCCGACCCCTCATCCCAGCGGTGCTCCATGCTCGACTGCAACCGTCGCGCACGCGCCCGCCACTCCACCTCGCGATACCCATCCGGCTGGGTCGTCGAGCTCGACGGCACCACCTACCGCAAGGTATGTTGCCGCCGCTGCTCCCCCATGCTTGCGACGGCAGATCTCGTGCGAGGGCTGGTCCCCGCCGCCGCCTCCTCCCCGGCCCCTGCTAGCGGGGCCGGCGCCCTTGCCGGCATCGAGGATGGCGCCGAGGTAGCTGTTGATCCAGTTGTCGTTGCCGTACATCGCTGCTCCTGCGCGAGCGCGGCCACTTCTCCCCGGCGCGCTACTTCGTCGAGGAGGTCATCACCGGATACGACGAGACCGACCTCTACAAGACCTGGCTCCGGGTACGTAACGTGCTCCTGCTCTGCTCGACGGCGAGCGAGCGAGCGCTCCGAATCTCTGTATGCTTACCTTCTTCCTCGTTGGTGAGCTTGCATCCATGTGCTGATCGATCTGTGTGTGTGCGGCCGCGTGTGCGCGCAGGCGAACGCGATGCGGAGCCCGCAGGAGAAGAACACGCGCCTGGATAACATGACATGGAGGATCTGGAACCTCGCCAGGAACAAGGAGGTGCGCCTTTTTGCTCTGTAGCTCCAGGTGTGCCATTAGTAGTAGCTCATGTGTCTTTTTTTATTTTCTGCCACAAGATTACGAAGAGTGAAAAGTGAGCATGAATCTTCTATCCTTCTTCTTCTCTGGTTAGGCTTGCCTGCCGGCAAGAACAGATCACGCTTAGTCTCTAAGATCATTGTCCAGTAGTCAGTGGCAGCGCTGTACACAATAGCTAACATGCATATTATTAGTGAAGATCAGTTGTTAGTTAGTCATTGAACATTTTATTGATAATAACGGTACAAAAGCATATGCACAACTTGCCCACAGGCCAAATAATTTCCAACGCATTAAATCTGATTCTTTCTTTCTTATTGATTAGTAGATTTTTAAGGACGTTAGTCTTTAATTTCCAGCACAACCTGTCCTGAACTTTGACACTCTCTGACAAATAAGATATAGTACGTAGCTTCTTGTACGTTTTGCATATACTGGTTCTACACTATGTAAAATTTGTTGTTGTTGTTTTTTAACCTTGAATATGACTAAAAATTATACTCCCAAATGGCACTGTTCCATTTCTTATAGGTATTGTCCTGATAAACAAATCGAGAAACGAAGTGGATGAAACAACAAGCCTTCGTTCATTCCGTTTGCTTGTTTTTAATCCTTTTCTATGTGTGCAGAAATCTACGGTGTGGAAGCCCCACAAAATTTCAAATGGCATACCAACATTCTTCCTTTTTCTATGCTTTGTACATGACGAAGGCAAAGTGAAAGTAGCCTAGAGGGGGGTGAATAGGCTATACCTGAAATTTTTCACTAAAAAATTCGAGATAGGTTAAATCAAAGTTGCACTGGTGCAAACCGGTTCAATTGATTTTGATCACAACTGAACAAGTTTGAACATGCTCAACTTAGATTAGATAATCTGTTAAACAAATATGAAGTAGTGAAGAGTTTTGCTAAAGACTTGCCCTACACAAAATCTATTCGAATAGATAATATGAACCAACCAACGAATTTAAAGCGCTTAACAAGAACACACAAGAACACGCAATATAACCCGATGTTCGGAAAACCACAAAGGTGTCCTACTCCTCGTTGAGGAGCCCACAAAGGGTTGGGTCTTTTCCAACCCTAATCCTCCACAAGCCGACCACAAAGGTCAAGACAATCTCTTCTCAAATATGCTCAAAGAGCGGGTGATACAAACTTCTTGGGGTCGTCCACAAATTTGGAGACTCCCAAGCAACCTCTAACCGTCAAGGAACACGAGGTTCCAAGAGTAACAAATCCGCACAAGGTTAAGTTTGCAACGAGCTCAAGAACAAAGAGAATAGGAGAATCGAGATGAAATTAACAGCGTGTTAGATCGAGTTCACCTCACACCAAGGGTCCTTCAAATGATTGAAGAAGATGCGATTGCGGGTGTGAGAGGTGAAATGAATGCACTTGTTGAGAGTTTGGTCAGCCAAGATTTCGTGGGAGAGGCAGAAGTAAATAAGAGAGAGAGTGTGAGGGGGTATAGAAAGGATCCCCCAAAAGCTGGCAGCCGTTGGGAGAAAAGGGGTAAAAACCGGTTGAACCGGTTTTCAGACCGGTTGAACCGGTTTCCACCAGGAAGATCCTGGTTCACTAACCTACTCAGCCGGAGACTCGACCGGATTCAAAACCAGTTGAACCGGTTTTCCCAAAAGATATGCAACGACTTTTCTGACAGCTCTGACTGTAAGACAGGTCAGAGCAGGGATGGTAGAGGAGCAGTCCCAAAACCGGTTGAACCGGTTTTTAGGGCTGAAAACCAAATTTTGAGTATTTTGAAGAGAACAAAAGTGGAGTTTTTGTGGGAAGTAAAATTGGTTTTTCTCAAGGGCATTCATGATCTGGAAAAATGTTCTCGAAGATGTTTTCAAAGGATTTTGAACTTAGCTCATTGCATGACTTACTTAACCATTGCGGATCCGTCTTAATTGCACGGCGATTCCTATAACTCAAGAACTATAAATTGAGTACTGCCGATGTTTTTAAGCACTTAGAGCACGCCATTTGATGTAGAATTTTAAATCCACTGTGCTTTCTATTTTTATGCTCGTAAGATCTGTGCTTCTCCTGTCTGTAGAATTACTGTGCACATGCTAGGAGCAAACTTGTTAGAATCTCTGTTTGTTTTGTCATTTAATCACCAAAACCCTCAATTAGGGTTGATTGCACTTACAATCTCCCCCTTTTTGATGATTGATGCCAAAACAAACTAGAGTAGAGATAAAAATTAAAAATCACGAATACTTGCGAGATAAAAGTATTTGTGTATGTGTAGCTCCCCCTAAATATGTGCATGAGTTTTGTGATATTAACATTGACTTGATATGTCAATTTGCAACATATTTAGAGAGAGTGAACAATCAACACCATACACAAAACAATGAGGGATGAAACACAATTATAGAGTGTGATGATAGAAAGAGTAAAATTACACATACAAGCTCATTATTGCATAGCATAAGATATGAAAAGTTACTACTGCTATTACAATAATGATATCACATCTCATCACATCATTAAAAAAGTTTATGGCTTCAGAGCCATGCATGCATCACAAGATAGACTAATAATTATTACAAATCGATGTTCATTACATAAATAGAAGGTACTGCTAAGATAAGAAACCTTCTCCCCTTTTTGGCAACAAGAACCAAAAAAGGAGAGAGCCACCAACACAAAGATCACCAGTTAGGAGGAGGCTGATGCGGAGCGAAGAAATGGTGCGCCAGGTGAGATGCGAAGTGTTCTTCCCTAGACTGATCCGGGGGAGGAGCACTTCCAGAAGGATCCTGGGGCGGAGGGTGAGAGGATGATTGACCCGGATCCCCATGGTAGGGAGGCGGGGCAAACTGCTCGCGATCATCAAAGTAGGCTTCTTCTTCTTCGTCGTCTGCTGACATAAATGGCACCCCGTAGGCCTGCTGGTGCCACTCATTGATCTCCGGGGGAGGCGGATGTAGAGGCACGTCAGGCGAGCGAGGGGCAAAGTGATAGTCGCCTAGAGGGGGGGTGAATAGGGCGAAACTGAAATTTACAAATATAAACACATCTACAAGCCGGGTTAGCGTTAGAAATAAAAACGAGTCCGAGAGAGGACGTGAAAACAAATCACAAGCGAATAATGAAGTGAGACACGTGGATTTGTTTTACCGAGGTTCGGTTCTCTCAAACCTACTCCCCGTTGAGGAGGCCACAAAGGCCGGGTCTCTTTCAACCCTTCCCTCTCTCAAACGGTCCCTCAGACCGAGTGAGCTTCTCTTCTCAAATCACTTGGGAATCAAACTTCCCGCAAGGACCACCACACAATTGGTGTCTCTTGCCTCAATTACAAGTGAGTGTTTGATCACAAGAAAGAATGCCAAAGAAAAGAAGCGATCCAAGCGCAAGAGCTCAAATGAACACTACAAATCACTCTCTCTAGTCACTAAGGCTTTGTGTGGAGTTGGGAGAGGATTTGATCTCTTTTGGTGTGCTTTGCAATGAATGCTAGCTCTTGTATAGTGGTTGGAAGCTGGAAAACTTGGATGCAATGAATGGTGGGGTGGTTGGGGTATTTATAGCCCCAACCACCAAACATGACCGTTGGTGGAGGCTGTCTGTCGTATGGTG
This sequence comes from Zea mays, assembly GCF_902167145.1. Lineage (NCBI taxonomy): Eukaryota > Viridiplantae > Streptophyta > Magnoliopsida > Poales > Poaceae > Zea > Zea mays. Next base: position 124,947,756 of record NC_050099.1, read on the forward strand.
CACCGGACAGTCCTCTGCACACCGGACATGTCCGGTGCGCCAGCCACGTCACCAATGCCGTTGTATTCCGACCGTTGGAGCTTCTGTCTTATGGGCCCGCCTGGATGTCCGGTGCACACCGGACATTTACTGTTCAATGTCCGGTGTGCCAGCGCGCGCGTGCCTGACTTCTGCGCGCTTCTGGCGCGCATTAAATGCGCCTGCAGGTGACCGTTGGCGCGAAGTAGCCGTTGCTCTGCTGGTTCACCGGACAGTCCGGTGTACACCGGACATGTCCGGTGAATTATAGCGGAGCAGCCGCTGCAGTTTCCCGAGGCTGCCAAGTTCCAGAGTCGCGTCCTCTTGGAGCAAAGAACACTGTCCGGTGTACACCGGACAGTCCGGTGAATTATAGCGCGCCGGCTTCTGAAAATTCCCGAGGCTGAGGAGTTCTGGGCGAAGTCCCTTGGTGCACCGGACACTGTCCGGTGCGCCACCGGACAGTCCGGTGCGCCAGACCAGGGAGCCTTTCGGGATGCCTTTAGCTCTCTATTTTGAACCCAACTTTGGTCTTTTTGATTGGCTTGTTGTGAACCTTTGACACCTGTACAACTTATACACTAGAGCAAACTAGTTAGTCCAATTATTTGTGTTGGGCAATTCAACCACCAAAATTATTAAGGAACCAGGTGTAAGCCTAATTCCCTTTCAATCTCCCCCTTTTTGGTGATTGATGCCAACACAAACCAAAGCAAATATAGAAGTGCATAATTGAACTAGTTTGCATAATGTAAGTGCAAAGGTTGCTTGGAATTGAGCCAATATAAATTCTTACAAGATATGCATGGATTGTTTCTTTGTTTTTGACATTTTGGACCACGCTTACACCACAGATTTTGTTTTTGCAAATTCTTTTGTAAATCCTTCTCAAAGTTCTTTTGCAAATAGTCAAAGGTAAATGAATAGAATTTTACGAAGCATTTTCAAGATTTGAAATTTTCTCCCCCTGTTTCAAATGCTTTTCCTTTGACTAAACAAAACTCCCCCTAAATGAGATCCTCCTCTTAGTATTCAAGAGGGTTTTGATATATCATTTTTGAAATACTACTTTCTCCCCCTTTTGAACACAATAGGATACCAATTGAAAATACTCTTTGAAAAACTAAGTTTTTGAAATTGGTGGTGGTGCGGTCCTTTTGCTTTGGGCTCATACTTTCTCCCCCTTTGGCATGAATCGCCAAAAACGGAATCATTAGAGCCCTTGAATTACTCTCTCTTCCTTTGGTCATAAATAAATGAGTGAAGATTATACCAAAGATGGAGTCCTTTTGCATGGTGCTCATGGTTTCTCCCCTAAAAATGGAGAGTTACTTGGAGTGATGGCGAAGAATGAGTTACGGAGTGGAAGCCTTTGTCTTCGCCGAAGACTCCAATTCCCTTTCAATACCCCTATGACTTGGTTTGAAATGGACTTGAGAACACATTAGTCATAGCATATGAAAGAGAGATGATCACAGGTATATAAATGAGCTATGTGTGCACATCAACAAAATAAGTTGCGTGAATCAAGAATATTGAGCTCATGCCTAAGTTTGTTAAAAGTTTGTTCATCAAGAGGCTTGGTAAAGATATCGGCTAATTGATCTTTAGTTCTAATATATGAAATCTCGATATGTCCCTTTTGTTGGTGATCCCTCAAAAAGTGATACCGAATGGCTATGTGTTTAGTGCGGCTATGCTCGACGGGATTATCCGCCATCTTGATTGCACTCTCATTATCACATAGCAAAAGGACTTTGGTCAATTTGTAACCATAGTCCCGCAGGGTTTGCCTCATCCAAAGCAATTGCGCGCAACAATGGCCTGCGGCAATGTACTCGGCTTCGGCGGTGGAAAGAGCGACCGAATTTTGTTTCTTTGAAGCCCAAGACACCAAGGATCTTCCCAAGAATTGGCAAGTCCCCGATGTGCTCTTCCTATTGATTTTGCACCCCGCCCAATCGGCATCCGAATAACCAATCAAATCAAATGTGGATCCCCTAGGATACCAAAGCCCAAACTTAGGTGTATAAGCCAAATATCTCAAGATTCGTTTTACGGCCGTAAGGTGAGCTTCCTTAGGGTCGGCTTGGAATCTTGCACACATGCATACGGAAAGAATAATATCCGGTCGAGATGCACATAAATATAGCAAAGAACCTATCATCAACCGATATACCTTTTGATCCACGGACTTACCTCCTGTGTCGAGGTCGAGATGCCCATTAGTTCCCATGGGTGTCTTGATGGGCTTAGCATCCTTCATCCCAAACTTGTTTAGAATGTCTTGAGTGTACTTCGTTTGGCTAATGAAGGTGCCCTCTTGGAGTTGCTTCACTTGAAATCCCAAGAAGTACTTCAACTCCCCCATCATAGACATCTCGAACTTTTGTGTCATGATCCTACTAAATTCTTCACATGTAGACTCGTTAGTAGACCCAAATATAATATCATCAACATAAATTTGGCATACAAACAAGTCATTTTCAATAGTTTTAGTGAATAGAGTAGGATCGGCCTTTCCGACTTTGAATTCATTAGTGATGAGAAAATCCCTAAGGCATTCATACCATGCTCTTGGGGCTTGCTTGAGCCCATAAAGCGCCTTAGAGAGTTTGTAAACATGGTTAGGGTACTCACTATCTTCAAAGGCGGGAGGTTGCTCAACATAGACCTCTTCCTTGATTGGTCCATTGAGGAAGGCACTTTTCACGTCCATTTGATAGAGCTTAAAGCCATGGTAAGTAGCATAGGCCAATAATATGGGAATTGACTCAAGCCTAGCTACGGGTGCATAGGTTTCACCGAAATCCAAACCTTCGACTTGGGAGTATCCCTTGGCCACAAGTCGAGCTTTGTTCCTTGTCACCACACCATGCTCATCTTGCTTGTTGCGGAAGACCCATTTGGTTCCTACAACATTTTGATTAGGACGTGGAACTAAATGCCATACCTCATTCCTAGTGAAGTTGTTGAGCTCCTCTTGCATCGCCACCACCCAATCCGAATCTTGAAGTGCTTCCTCTACCCTGTGTGGCTCAATAGAGGAAACAAAAGAGTAATGCTCACAAAAATGTGCAACACGAGATCTAGTAGTTACCCCCTTATGAATGTCGCCGAGGATGGTGTCGACGGGGTGATCTCGTTGGATTGCTTGGTGGACTCTTGGGTGTGGCGGCCTTTGCTCTTCATCCTCCTTGTCTTGATCATTTGCATCTCCCCCTTGATCATTGCCGTCATCTTGAGGTGGCTCATTTGCTTGATTTTCTACCTCATCAACTTGAGCTTCATCCTCATTTTGAGTTGGTGGAGACGCTTGCGTGGAGGAGGATGGTTGATCTTGTGCATTTGGAGGCTCTTCGGATTCCTTAGGACACACATCCCCAATGGACATGTTCCTTAGCGCGATGCACGGAGCCTCTTCATCACCTATCTCATCAAGATCAACTTGCTCTACTTGAGAGCCGTTAGTCTCATCAAACACAACGTCACAAGAAACTTCAACTTGTCCAGTGGACTTGTTAAAGACTCTATATGCCCTTGTGTTTGAATCATATCCTAGTAAAAAGCCTTCTACAGTCTTAGGAGCAAATTTAGATTTTCTACCTCTTTTAACAAGAATAAAACATTTGCTACCAAAGACTCTAAAATATGAAATATTGGGCTTTTTACCGGTTAGGAGTTCATAAGATGTCTTCTTGAGGATTCGGTGTAGATATAACCGGTTGATGGCGTAGCAGGCGGTGTTGACCGCCTCGGCCCAAAACCGATCCGAAGTCTTGTATTCATCAAGCATGGTCCTTGCCATGTCTAATAGAGTTTGATTCTTCCTCTCCACTACACCATTTTGTTGTGGCGTGTAGGGAGAAGAGAACTCATGCTTGATGCCCTCCTCCTCAAGGAAGCCTTCGATTTGAGAGTTCTTGAACTCCGTCCCGTTGTCACTTCTAATTTTCTTGATCCTTAAGCCGAACTCGTTTTGAGCCCGTCTCAAGAATCCCTTTAAGGTCTCTTGGGTTTGAGATTTTTCCTGCAAAAAGAATACCCAAGTGAAGCGAGAATAATCATCCACAATTACTAGACAGTACTTACTCCCGCCGATGCTTATGTAAGCAATCGGGCCGAATAGATCCATGTGGAGTAGCTCAAGCGGCCTGTCGGTTGTTATGATGTTCTTGTGTGGATGATGGGCTCCAACTTGCTTTCCTGCTTGGCATGCGCTACAAACCCTGTCTTTCTCGAAATGAACATTTGTTAGTCCTAAAATGTGTTCTCCCTTTAGAAGCTTGTGAAGATTCTTCATCCCAACATGTGCTAGTCGGCGATGCCAGAGCCAGCCCATGTTAGTCTTAGCAATTAAGCAAGTGTCGAGTTCAGCTCTATCAAAATCTACCAAGTATAGCTGACCCTCTAACACTCCCTTAAATGCTATTGAATCATCACTTCTTCTAAAGACAGTGACACCTACGTCAGTGAAAAGACAGTTGTAGCCCATTTTGCATAATTGAGATATAGAAAGCAAATTGTAATCTAATGAATCTACAAGAAAAACATTGGAAATAGAGTGGTCAGGGGATATAGCAATTTTACCCAATCCTTTGACCAAACCTTGGTTTCCATCCCCAAAAGTAATAGCTCATTGGAGATCTTGGTTTTTCTCGTAGGAGGAGAACATCTTCTTCTCCCCTGTCATGTGGTTTGTGCACCCGCTATCGATGATCCAACTTGAGCCCCCGGATGCGTAAACCTACAAAACAAATTTAGTTCTTGACTTTAGGTACCCAAACGGTTTTGGGTCCTTTGGCATTAGAAACAAGAACTTTGGGTACCCAAACACAAGTCTTGGAGCCCTTGTGTTTGCCCCCAACAAACTTGGCAACTACCTTGCCAGATTTGTTAGTTAAAACATATGATGCATCAAAAGTTTTGAATGAAATGTCATGATCATTTGATGCATTAGGAATTCTCTTCTTAGGCAACTTAGCACGGGTTGGTTGCCTAGAACTAGATGTCTCACCCTTATACATAAATGCATGATTAGGGCCAGAGTGAGACTTCCTAGAATGAATTCTCCTAATTTTGCTCTCGGGATAACCTGCAGGGTATAAAATGTAACCCTCGTTATCCTGAGGCATGGGAGCCTTGCCCTTAACAAAGTTTGACAATTTCTTAGGAGGGGCATTAATTTTAACATTGTCTCCCCTTTGGAAGCCAATGCCATCCTTAATGCCAGGGCGTCTCCCATTATAAAGCATACTACGAGCAAATTTAAATTTTTCATTCTCTAAGTTATGCTCGGCAATTTTAGCATCTAATTTAGCTATATGATCATTTTGTTGTTTAATTAAAGCTATGTGATCATGAATAGCATTAATATCAACATCTCTACATCTAGCACAAATAGAAACATGCTCAACACTAGATGTAGAGGGTTTGCAAGATTTTAACTTTATAACCTTAGCATGTAATATGTCATTTTCACTTCTAAGGTTAGAAATAGTAATATTGCAAACATCAAAATCTTTAGCCTTAGCAAGTAATTTTTCATTTTCATTTCTAAGGCTAGTGAGTGAAATGTTCAATTCTTCAATCCTAGCAAGTAAATCATCATTATTATCTCTAGGATTGGAAATTGAAACATTACAAACATGAGAATCAACCTTAGCTAACAAATTAGCATTTTCATTTCTAAGGTTGTCTATTGTCTCATGGCAAGTGCTTTGCTCACTAGATAATTTTTCACATTTCTCAATTTCTAGAGCATAAGCATTTTTAACCTTAACATGTTTCTTATTTTCCTTAATTAGGAAGTCCTCTTGGGAATCCAAAAGGTTATCCTTTTCATGAATAGCACTAATCAATTCATTTAATTTTTCCTTTTGTTCCATGTTAAGGTTGGCAAAAAGGGTACGCAAATTATCTTCCTCATCACTAGCATTATCATCACTAGAGGACTCATATCTAGTGGAGGATTTAGATTTAACCTTCTTCCTTTTGCCGTCCTTTGCCATGAGGCACTTGTGGCCGACGTTGGGGAAGAGGAGTCCCTTGGTGATGGCGATGTTGGCGGCGTCCTCGTCGTCGGAGGAGTCGGTGGAGCTCTCGTCGGAGTCCCACTCGCGGCACACGTGGGCATCGCCGCCCCTCTTCTTATAGTACCTCTTCTTTTCTCTCCTCTTGCCCTTCTTGTCGTTATCCCTGTCACTGTCACTTGATAATGGACATTTAGCAATAAAGTGACCGGGCTTACCACACTTGTAGAAAACCTTCTTGGAACGGGATTTGTAATCCTTCCCCTTCCGTTGCTTGAGGATTTGGCGAAAGCTTTTGATGATTAAAGCCATCTCCTCGTTGTCGAGCTTTGAAGCGTCGGTTGGTTGTCTACTTGGTGTAGACTCCTCCTTCTTCTCCTCCGTCGCCTTGAAAGCCACCGGTTGTGCTTCGGACGTGGAGGGATCATCAAGCTCGTTGATCTTCTTTGAGCCCTTGATCATACATTCAAAGCTCACAAAATTCCCGATAACTTCCTCGGGGGTCATTAGTGTATATCTAGGATTACCACGAATTAATTGAACTTGAGTGGGGTTAAGGAAGATGAGTGATCTAAGAATAACCTTAACCACCTCGTGGTCATCCCATTTCTTGCTCCCGAGGTTGCGCACTTGGTTCACCAAGGTTTTGAGCTGGTTGTACATATCTTGTGGCTCCTCCCCTTGGCGAAGACGAAAGCGACCAAGCTCCCCCTCGATCGTTTCCCGCTTGGTGATCTTGGTGAGTTCATCACCCTCGTGCGCGGTCTTGAGTAGATCCCAAATCTCCTTCGCATTCTTCAACCCTTGCACCTTGTTATATTCCTCTCTACTTAGAGAGGCAAGGAGTATGGTTGTGGCTTGGGAGTTGAAGTGCTCGATTTGGGCTACTTCATCCTCATCATAGTTTTCATCCCCTACGGATGGTACCTGTGCACCAAACTCAACTACATCCCATATACTTTTGTGGAGTGAGGTTAGATGAAATCGCATTAAATCACTCCACCTAGCATAATCTTCACCATCAAATGTTGGTGGTTTGCCTAATGGGACGGAAAGTAAAGGTGTATGTTTAGAAATGCGAGGGTAGCGTAGGGGAATCTTACTATACTTCTTACGCTCTTGGCGCTTAGAAGTGACGGACGCCGCGTCGGAGCCGGAGGTGGATGTCGATGAAGAATCGGTCTCGTAGTAGACCACTTTCCTCATCCTCTTTTTCTTGTCCCCACTCCGTTGCGGCTTGTGGGAGGAAGACTTCTCCTTCTTCTCTTTGTGTGAAGAAGATTTCTTCTCCTTCCCTTTGGAGGAGTCCTTCTTCTTCTCCTTCCCTTTGGAGGAGTCTTTCTTCTCCTTCCTCTTGGTGTGGGACTCTTCCGATGAAGTGCTCCCGTGGCTTGTAGTGGGCTTTTCGCCGGTCTCCATCTCCTTCTTGGCGTGATCTCCCGACATCACTTCGAGCGGTTAGGCTCTAATGAAGCACCGGGCTCCGATACCAATTGATAGTCGCCTAGAGGGTGGGGGGATGAATAGGGCGAAACTGAAATTTACAAATATAAACACAACTACAAGCCGGGTTAGCGTTAGAAATAAAAACGAGTCCGAGAGAGGACGTGAAAACAAATCGCAAGCGAATAATGAAGTGAGACACGTGGATTTGTTTTACCGAGGTTCGGTTCTCTCAAACCTACTCCCCGTTGAGGAGGCCACAAAGGCCGGGTCTCAATCAACCCTTCCCTCTCTCAAACGGTCCCTCAGACCGAGTGAGCTTCTCTTCTCAAATCACTTGGGAATCAAACTTCCCGCAAGGACCACCACACAATTTATGTCTCTTGCCTCAATTACAAGTGAGTGTTTGATCACAAGAAAGAATTCCAAAGAAAAGAAGCGATCCAAGCGCAAGAGCTCAAATGAACACTACAAATCACTCTCTCTAGTCACTAAGGCTTTGTGTGGAGTTGGGAGAGGATTTGATCTCTTTTGGTGTGCTTTGCAATGAATGCTAGCTCTTGTATAGTGGTTGGAAGCTGGAAAACTTGGATGCAATGAATGGTGGGGTGGTTGGGGTATTTATAGCCCCAACCACCAAACATGACCGTTGGTGGAGGCTGTCTGTCGTATGGTGCACCGGACAGTCCGGTGCACACCGGACATGTCCGGTGCGCCAGCCACGTCACCAATGCCGTTGGATTCCGACCGTTGGAGCTTCTGTCTTCTGGGCCTGCCTGGATGTCCGGTGCACACCGGACATGTACTGTTCAATGTCCGGTGTGCCAGCGCGCGCGTGCCTGACTTCTGCGCGCTTCTGGCGCGCATTAAATGCGCCTGCAGGTGACCGTTGGCGCGAAGTAGCCGTTGCTCTGCTGGTTCACCGGACAGTCCGGTGTACACCGGACATGTCCGGTGAATTATAGCGGAGCAGCCGCTGCAGCTTCCCGAGGCTGCCAAGTTCCAGAGCCGCGTCCTCTTGGAGCACCGGACACTGTCCGGTGTACACCGGACAGTCCGGTGTACACCGGACAGTCCGGTGAATTATAGAGCGCCGGCTTCTGAAAATTCCCGAGGCTGAGGAGTTCTGGGCGAAGTCCCCTGGTGCACCAAACACTGTCCGGTGCGCCACCGGACAGTCCGGTGCGCCAGACCAGGGAGCCTTTCGGGATGCCTTTAGCTCTCTATTTTGAACCCAACTTTGGTCTTTTTGATTGGCTTGTTGTGAACCTTTGACACCTGTACAACTTATACACTAGAGCAAACTAGTTAGTCCAATTATTTGTGTTGGGCAATTCAACCACCAAAATTATTAAGGAACCAGGTGTAAGCCTAATTCCCTTTCACAAAGGGCATACCCATAGTGGAAGCTTGACGACGAAGATTGTCGTCAGTCTCCCGCTGACGCCTTGCCAGCTCATGAACATCAACAAAGATATTCCGGCACATAGAGAAAAATGCCGCAATCCCATGGGCCAAGCGGGCACCCATCCCTCGGCCACGACCTCGACCACGACCACGTGACGTGGGAGATCCGCGGCCAGGGGAGGGACGCGAGGCACCGGCAGCAGCAGCAGGACCAGCAGAAGGGCCAGCAGAGATATGTGCATGGGAGCTGGAAGGAGCTTTCCTCAAGCGCCCTGCTGGATTGTTGGGATCAATCCAGAAAGGGGTATAAGATTGATGTCTTGTCCTTTATCATATCAAAACTGCGTCACAACTTCAATCATCTTCATGATAAAAGGTGCATGAAGACATCCCTTCAGTGGAAAGCAGGCAACATGGATGATTTCCTGCCAGATCATATCAAAGACGTTGATGCTCTCTGAGCTGCTGGGCTTCATGAATGAGAGCAAAACCTTGCTCTCTCCAAGAATATTCATCTGGTTACCCCCTTTAGGAATGAGGGTCATCCTGCTGAGGGAGTTGATGTATCTGTAATACTTGTGCATGTTGGTGGACTCCCAATATTTTCCAGACTCAGAGAGATGAAGATCTCTGGCTACATCTTTGGTAGGTTGGCGGAAATCATGGATCTTGATCTTATCACCAGAAATATCATTGTCAGTGAATCCAAGAATGTGAGCAAACCGACGGTAGCTCACCTTGTACCAGCTGCCTTCGATGTAGAAGTTAAGATAAGGAAAGTTGTAGGGACTTTCCTCATCGGCCAGCTTGATCCACAGAGTTGAGTAAAACTGGGCAATGACTTCATCATTCCAATCATATTGGAATGTCATTATATTCTTCATCTTCTTTCTTTCACAGGCCCTCAACGCCTGTGTCATTTCCGGGTCCCCAATAGCCTCACATCCTTCCCAGTTGATGTAGCGTTGATGTAGTATGGGCTGATGTTTCTTGGGGAGGATCACTGAGTTGTAAAAATCCACATGCTGGAGAGTCTAGAAACGGTTCCCATCAATCCTGGCATCACGAATGCGCAATGCAGGATTCTGGAAACGGATGTCCTGAAGAAGAGCAGAACCTCCGCTGGCAGTGAAATCAGTAACTGGCTCATTGCCAGCACGACGAGCCTCCGCCCGGTGGAGGACCAAACCTCGAATAACAGGGGCGTGGGCAGGGGGAAGATCAAAATCATCATCTTTCCCACCCTCATCATCACTTGTTGCTTCCCAAGCATGTGGATTTGTCACGGGTTGGGACCGACCTGAGGGATTCCGGGCCGTCCGACCGCGAGCTCCTTGAGACCCGGAGGCCTCACCACCTTGCATGACATTGCCAGATCCTCGCCCACGTTTGGATCTGGAACGTGGGGGGAGTATCTCCATGAATCTCTTGTTCGTCAGAGGAGTCAGATTCAACAACAGAAGGATTCCTCCGACGCACCATCCTTAAAAAGAGAAGATAGAACCTATGATGAGCAAGGATCTTAACAAACACGTAGAGACGCATATGATATTGAGCATGCACTTCAACCGTTCATGCGAGCGGTTCAACTACAACGAACAATATCAAACCGCTAAACTCTAACAATGTTCATGACAAATGAAGATAATCTAAGTGTTGCAAACACCTAAACTAAAATGTACCCAACAAATGATACACTAGATAATCAAGAACGGGTGAGATCGAGTAAAAAGAAATGAAATAGGGCAATACCTCAATCCGAAGTTTGAATCACAGAAATCCCAACAAGATCGAGGGAGATGATGGAGAAAGCCAAGATGAACGGATCTCCAACAAAACTTCCAAAGATTGGATGGCACAAGTGGGTTTTGGAGTGGTGAAAGTGTGAAGGAGAGAGAGAGGAAAATGTGTAGGCGGTGTTGGCTGGGAAAAAAGAACTGAGAAGAAGAGAAGGGAGGAAGGGGAGAGAAATAGGGGAGGCGTCGGCTGGTCAACAGACTGAAAACCGGTTCAACCGATTATAAAACCGGTTCAACCGGTTTCCGGCAGACTGCGCAGTAAAAGCGTGCAGAAAAAGGGATTGACTGCACGGATTTTCTGGCAAACTGACAGCGCAGTCTGCGAGACTGACGGCGCAGACTGCGGCGCTGACTGACAGCACGGACGCGGAGCGGTCAAAACCGGTTCAACCGGTTTCCACCAGGGGAAAACCGGTTGAGTGACCTACTTAGCCGATTCACTCAACCTATTTTCAGATATTGCCCGGAAAGGCTATAATAACACTTAGGAAATATGACATGAGTAATTTTAGTGATAAAAATAATATTTCTCATGACATATTGCGCATACAATCATTTTATATCCATCAAACTTGTGATCAAAATTTTAGTTTTAAGACACGTTTCGAGAATCAAAGATATTTAGCTCACTCCTAAGAAAGCAAAATCTAGTCTCATCGAGGGGTTTTGTGAAGATATCGGCTAGTTGATTTTCTGTGTTTACATGACATAATTCGATATCTCCTTTTGCTTCGTGGTCCCTCAGAAAATGGTGTCTTATATCTATGTGTTTGGTTCTAGAGTGTTGCACGGGATTGTTGGCTAGTTTAATGGCGCTCTCATTGTAACATAGTAGTGGGATTCTTTTAAAATCACAGCCAAAATCTCTCAAGGTTTGCTTCATCCATAACAACTGAGCACAACAAGCACCAGCAGCTATGTATTCGGCCTCGGCAGTGGAAAGTGCAACACAGTTTTGCTTCTTAGAGCTCCAAGACACCAGGGACCGCCCAAGGAATTGGCAAGTCCCCGAGGAGCTTTTTCGATCTACTTTATAACCGGCATAGTCTGAATCAGAGTAGCCAAATAAATCGAAAAAGAAGCCCTTAGGATACCAGAGACCTAGATTTTGTGTGTGAACTAGATATCTCAAAATTCTCTTAACGGCCACTAAGTGACACTCTTTTGGGTTAGCTTGAAAACGGGCACACATGCACACACTAAGCATGATATCTGGCCTAGATGCACATAAATATAGTAGAGATCCTATCATTGATCTATAAAGCTTTTGATCTACAGTTTTACCTTCTTCATTTAAGTCGAGATGACCACTTGAAGCCATTGGTGTCTTAGCGTGCTTTGCCTTTTCCATGCCAAACTTTTTGAGCATGTCTTGTGTGTACTTGGTTTGGCATAGAAAGGTTCCTTCCTTGAGTTGTTTAACTTGAAAACCCAAGAAGTACTTGAGCTCACCCATCATGGACATCTCAAACCTATTTGTCATAACCCTACTAAATTCCTCACAAAAAGTTTCATCAGTACTGCCAAATATAATGTCGTCGACATATATTTGACAAACAAATAATTTATTGTCAACTTTGCGAGTGAATAAAGTAGAGTCTACTTTTCCTATTTCAAAACCATTTTTAAGCAAGAAATCTTTAAGGCAATCATACCAGGCTCTCGGGGCTTGTTTAAGCCCGTAGAGTGCCTTGTGAAGTAGGTAAACATGGTTTGGCTTCTTTGGATCTTCAAAGCCCGGTGGTTGCTCCACATAGACCCTCTCTTGTAGTGGTCCATTTAGAAATGCGCTCTTGACATCCATTTGATATAACTTGAAATCATGGTTAGTAGCATAGGCAATTAATATTCTAATTGACTCTAACCTTGCTACCGGCGCATATGTTTCACCAAAATCAAGTCCTTCCACTTGAGTGTAGCCTTGGGCAACCAACCGTGCTTTGTTTCTTGTAACCACGCCATGTTCATCTTGTTTGTTCCTAAAGACCCATTTTGTCCCAATCACATTTTGTTTGGGTCTTTGGACTAAGGACCAAACTTCATTCCGGGTGAAGTTGTTCAACTCCTCTTGCATGGCAATTATCCAATCCGGATCACCCAATGCTTCTTCTACCTTAAGTGGCTCAAGAGAGGAAACAAACGAGTAAAATTCACAAAAATTAGCTAAACGAGATCGAGTTGTTACCCCTCTCCTGATGCTACCCAGGATGTTGTCCACCGGATGATCCCTTTTGTTGGGGACTTGTTCTCAAATGCTATGAATCAAGAACAAGGCAACATAAAATGTTAAATATTAATGCCCTTCGTCCACTGAAGCATTATCTCCCCAAGGATTTAATGAACTTCGGACGAAGACCATGAGCAAAATATCACGAAGGTCATACCTTCGTGATCAGACTTATGAAACAATATGAAATAAAGTACAAAACATGAAGTATTAAAGAGAGATATGCCATAAATAGATAACATTATTCACATATTTTATTATATGAATTTAAATACCAAAACATAATGTTTAGGCATATTTATACCTTTGCCTTGACAGAAAACAATAATTCCAGAGCAATGCGTTTGCGATTACAGGATTCCGTGAACAGTAAAGGAATACTGTTCACTATTTATAGGCACAAGACACAGCCTGTAAGGAATTACAATCATGCCCCTTATAAAAGTTTACAACAATGACTCAGACCCTTATGGACTAAAAGGTCATTCTATCTTTAAGTCGGTTCGATCCTTCATCTTCGGATACGCTATAACACCGAAGCTTCATGAGTGGTAGCTTCGGCATCACGTATAAGCAGCTTTAGCCGAAGCTGTTTCTTCCTGCAGGACCTTCGGCGACGAAGCATGGTCCCAACAGTAGCCCCTTCGCGGTGCTAGATCGTTTTTCGTAACGAGCTTGATCCGTGAAAAAAGTCTCTTAGGCTTCGGGAAGCCGAAGGTCCGGAAAACACCTTCCCTGAGCTCGTTGCCGAGAAACGATACAGTTTCCGAGCGTGGAGCGGTCCCACCATGCAGGTTCACTTTCTTGGTTTTTGCGGCCCACCGTGCAGTGGGTGCGAGCGACTGTTTGCCCAGTGTAAAAATCCTGACGATTCACCCTCTTACCTGCAGCACTATATAAACAGACAGGTAGGTGTGAAGTTACCACAGTATTCATTGCTATTGCACTGTTTCGCTGCCAAAAATTTAACCATAGCCGAAGCTTGACTTTTGCATTCAAACGAAGCTCCAGTTTGGATTGTGCTTCGTCACGAGAAGAGCTTCGGAAAAAAGGTTATTAACTTCCAAAGAATTTTTCAAGAAAAATTAAAATCAAATGGCCAGAATATGCTCCACTGCTAGGGTTGAGCGTGATGGAGATGAGACCGAAGCCGTTGAAACTGTTTCGATTTCTGAAGCAATGAGGCACTCTGGGCTGGTTTCATTAGAGGACACACATGCTGCCGAAGCAACACAAGCTGATGTTGAAGAAGTTGGTTCCGAAGATGAGTACAGCTGTGGGATGCCAAGTAAACCTAGTCATTTAGACTTTGGAAAGGCCACCATCTCTGAAGCTGATCTTCCAAAAATGGTGAAGTTGGGCTACTTTAGTGAAGCAAAAAAGGAGCTGATTCGTTTTGGCGGAGAGGAAACTATTCCGAAGCCAGAAAAGAATGAGGTTGTAGTGTTCAAAAGCTTCTTTAAAGCTGGCCTAAGGTTCCCCCTAAATGGGATGATTGCTATTGTACTGAAGAAGTTTGGGATTTATCTTCATCAACTGACCCCCAATGCTATTGTTAGATTAAGTGTTTACATTTGGGCCCTTTGTAGCCAGAGAGTGGAACCGTTCGATGAGGGTTTCTGCCGAGTTCATGAATTACATTACCAGACTAAAGCCAGAGGAGATGGTCTACATGAGAATTTTGGCTGCTACAACTTTGCTTATCGCAAAACTATGAAGTTTCCAGTGATAAGCTACCGAAGCAAATGGCCGGCCGGATGGAAGTCTGAATGGTTTTATGTTAAAGTTGATAAGGATGAAGATAAATTGGTCCAGAGTCCGCTAGAGCTAACCTTCGGAGAGACGAGGCCCCAATGCAACATGATAAGGGGGAGTCCGAGCCAGATTGCTTTGGGTGAATTTTGAGTAATTTCAGAACATATTGGCACTAGAAACTTAGTGCAGGAATTTCTGGTTTTTAAAGTGTTCCCAACAATGAGGGAGTGGGAGATGCCGAAGCTGGAGGGAGAAAAGAAAAAGGGAGAACTTGTTCGATTGCCTTATTACTACAAGTTTAAGAAACACTTTAAAAAACCATGCCAGGAATGGTTGGACACAATCGAGATTATGTGCAACGATATCCTCGGTAATTATTCTAAGAAAGAAGATCAGTTGATGACAGCAGCCTTCGGCAGTCGTCCGAAACGAAGATTGAATCGGGTGCTAGATGCCTTGAATTTTGACTATCCTGATTATGAGCAACTAGGCAGAGATGTCGAAGGCCCAAAGAGAAAAAGAATTGCCAGCGCCCTTGACAAAGAAAGCACCAAATTGGCTAAAAAGGAAAAAGAAATTTCTGAAAAACTGAGCCCTGAGCCGAAGGTAGCTGCTCCAAGGAAAAGAAAAGCTGTATCTCCAAAACCTGCATCTCCAAAACCAAAGACATCGGTCCGAGAGGAGGAAGCTCCTGCAACACCTTCTGCTGCCGAAGTGGAAGAGATTCTGAAGGTAATGACTGAACCTTTGCCTGTCAAGCTAAGTCTGCTGGCGCCAGAACTGATGAATTTTTTCAGAAGGACAAAGAAGCTTCGGCAGCAGAAAGTCCCGCAAAGCCGAAAAAACGAAGAATTATCCAAGTGGCAGATGTCATTCATCAGACACCGCCACCGATATCGGCGTCAAAAATTGTCATTGCCGAAACCACCGGAGCCGAAACCACTGGAGCCGAAACCGCCGGAGCCGAAGCCACCGGAGCCGAAGCTACCGGAGCAACCACTGAAGCCGAAGCCACCGGAGCCGAAACCGGGACCACCGAAGATCCTAACCTGGAAACCACGCTTGATGATATTGACAATATACTTCTGAGAATGGCTGAAGAAGAAGCTGCTGTGGTTGCGGTGAACACGACAACTGAAAAAGGAAAAGAGCAGATTGAAGACATTTTGGAAGAAGAAAATTTTAATTTTCAAGATATACTTAGACAAGAGTTAACAGACGCTGAAAAAGAAGAGCTAAAGAAATATGCTATATCCTGTGGATACAAACCAGGGTCTCTGCTATTTGGTGGGGTCAATGAAGGGAAGCTAAGATGCCTTCGGAATCGAACCGAGGCCAAGGTTGTTAGGACCTTCTCCAAAAGCGTTGGTCTGCCGAAGATAGAAGCGGACCTCTGCAGCATATCGCCGGTAGCTTGCTCTATGCTAATTTCAAGGTAAAAAACTCTCAATTTTTTATTATTATTTTTTAAATTAAGTTGTTTTCTGACGAAGGTTGTTTTGGCAGAGTATACTACTAAGTAAAGTGCTGAGAATGCAACAAGATCTTGAAGAGGAAAAAAACAAAGCTATCATCAAAGATCTAGAAGACAAAGTCGAAAATTACGAAGCTGCTTTGAAGAAAAAGGACTTCGTCATTCAAGACCTTGAAATCATAGTTAAAGAACACGAAGCTGCCTTAGAAAAGAAAGACTTCGTTATTCATTCAATGGAAGGTTCACTGGCTGAGGTCCAAGCCGAAAATGACAGATTAAACAATGAATTACTCAAAAAGTCAGAAAAATCTGAGCAGGAAAAGAAGAACCTCGAAACAAGTCTCAAGACCGAGATCGAGAAGAATTCAAATTTGCAAAAATCATTGAAGGAGCTTCAGGAGAAATGCTTAAATTTCGGCAGCCGATGCGTGCAGCGGCTGAAGGATGTGTTTCACTCAATTGGAGCCAGCTCTAATAAGTTTACACCTTCAGCTGAAAACCTGCCCAGCACCTTGGAATACATTGAAGGCGAAGTTGATGCACTTGACGAAGTTATTGCTGGGCATGCTGATTTCTGCGTCCTGCTAGCTTCTCGAGGCACGGCTACCGCTTTCCTGAAGGCCGGCTGCACGCATGGGAAGATTGCAAATAGGCCAAACTTCAGCTTGTCACCGGCAGATTTGGTTGACATCCCAAGCCTAGCCCGAAGCATAGGAAACAGATTTATGACCCAGATTTGGGTAAACGGCGGGCGAAAAATGGCTGGTGACGAAGCTCGGAGCCACCTTAAGCCGGTGAGAAACTTATACTTGTTACTTTCACCTTCTCCTTGAAATTTGCACCTTTCTCATTCTATTTTAATATGTACAGGATGATGAAGCTGAAGAATGACGGGCTGAAGCTTAACAGTTGCTGTAAAAGACTTTTCTGCAAAAATTCTGGAGAAATCTTTGTAATATAATTGTAGAAAAAAATTATGTAAATTTGTGCATACCTTGTAATATATCTTTTCTCCTTTATCCGTGTACGATCTGCTTTGCTGTGAACGAAATTTCACTTTTGAGCCGAAGGCGAAAAACACCTTCCCTTTTTTTCGTACACAACGAAGCATGAAAATTTCCTCTTTCTCCGAAGTTTTTTCCTCATAGCCGAAGCATCTGCCTTTTTTGTGTGGTATGATGATAATGATCCTATATATGTCTAAATGAATGTTTATGAATGCAAATGTCATGATGTAATGTATCGTGCAAATGAATATCCGAATGTATATTCAAAACCATAATCATAGCCTTCATTCCCTTGGGAATGACTCAAATCTTTTTGTCGTTTATTTTTCGGCTTCACCGTTTACTTTTCGGTGTATCAGCGCTGACTTCTCGCTGTAAGCCTCCCTTAGGAGCTTCTTCGCCTTTTACTTTCGGCGGAATCAGCGTTTATTTTTCGCTGTAAGCTCTGCATTCCCTTAGGAACGACTTTTGAGCTTCTCCCTGTTTTCTTTTCTCTTTCCTTTGCACTCGATGGTGCGTTCTCAACTTTTACATTTACATCTTTGGGGGATATCGCTCTTATAGAATTTAAATAAAGAAAAGAAAAATTACATGTTGTGGCCCCATTAAAAACCTTTCTCCCCCTTTGGAAAGGAAAAGGGTGCCACAAGAAAGAATAGAAAAAATTACATCAAGCTAAACATAATATCGCCGAAGCTCGTCCGCATTCCATGATCTAGGAATGTCGTTGTCGTCCATATCCTTCAATCTGTAGGAACTGGGTCTTGACGAAGATACTACCAGAAAAGGTCCTTCCCTCTTCAGCTGTAATTTGCCTACTGTCTCTGGGTTGGCTACTTTTCGAAGCACCAAATGTCCTGGTTCAATGTTCTTAGCCTAACCTTTCTATCACGCCATTTTATTGTTTCAGCTTGGTATTTGTTGATTTTTTCCACAGCTTGAAGCCTGATCCCCTCTATAGCATCTTTTTCCACACAGTAATCAGCTTCAGCTTCGTCTTCTGCCGAAGCTACTATTCTTATTGATCTTGCTTTGGCTTCTTCCGGAGTTATTGCTTCGTCACCAAACAATAGTTTGAATGGTGTAAAGCCTGTTGATCTTGACACTGTTGTGTTGTGGCTCTACACCACTTTGATTAATTCGTCTGGCCACTTTCCCCTGGGCTGATTGAAGATTAACTTCATTATTCCTGTCATTATGATGCCATTAGCTCTTTCAACAAGTCCATTTGACTCCGGATGTCGAACTGATGCGAAATGGATCTTCGTGCCAATTTGATCGCAAAATTCTCTGAAAGATTCGGAATCAAACTGCGTCCCATTATCCACAGTAATAGCCTTCGGCACTCCGAAGCGACAAACAATATTTTGCCAGAAAAACTTTTGAATAGTGACCGAAGTTATTGTGGCTAATGGCTTTGCCTCAATCCATTTAGAAAAATATTCCACTGCCACTACAACATATCTTAAGTTTCCTTGTGCTGGTGGTAACGGACCTGACAAATCAAGGCCCCACCTTTGCAACGGCCAAGTGGGTTGTATTAACTGAGTTAAAGACGAAGGTTGTTTTTGATCTCTTGCACATTTCTGACAACCTTCGCACTTTTGGACTAATTCCGCTGCATCCGAAGCTGCCTTTGGCCAATAAAATCCTTGACGAAAAACTTTTCCAAGCAAAGGCCTAGATCCAATGTGAGATCCACACAGGCCTGCGTGTATTTCCTTCATCAATTCTATACCTTCGGCTCTGGATAAACACTTGAGTAACGGAGAACAGACCCCATGCTTGTATAGTTCCCCTTCTATTATAACATATGGTCGAGCTCTTGCCTCTATCCTCCTGTTATAAACTTCGTCATCTGAAAGAAAGTTACCCTGAAGGAAAGAGATGATTTCAGTTCTCCAGTATTCACTATAGACAGGGGATATGTTGAGGATTGCTCTTTCAAGAAGCTCAACCAAAGGTGCTTTTGTTGTTTCGAAAAATACTTCCGAAGGTAAGGGCAGCCCCTGTGCTGCTGACTTAGCTAATAAATCAGCATATTCATTTTCTCCACGAGGAATATTTTTAACAGAAAACCCTTCAAAGGAAGCCTCAATCCTTCGGACCGTGTCTAAATATTTTTCAAGCTTCGGATCTCTTGCTTTATAACCTTTGTCAATATGACCAGAAATAAACTGGGAATCAGTTTTAAGAACCGCCCTTCTGATTCCCATCGCCTTTAACTTCCGAAGACCCAAGAGCAAAGCTTCGTACTCAGCAATGTTATTTGTGCAACTGAAATCAAGTCTTGTTGCATAACAAGTTTTAACTTTGGAAGGTGCGACCAACACAGCAGCTGCTCCTGCTCAGAAGGTTCCCCAAGATCCATCGCAAAATACTGTCCAAACTTCGGCATCTTTACTCGTTTCTTCTTCCTGAGCCCCTGGCGTCCAGTCAGCAATGAAGTCTGACAATGCTTGGGACTGAATCGAAGATCTATGCACATAATCAATACAAAATTCATTGAGTTCCGCAGCCCATTTTCCAACCCTTCCAGTAGCTTCTCTATTTCTCATAATATCCTTCAACGGTTGTGAAGAAGGAACAACTATATTGTATGCTTGAAAATAGTGTCGAATCTTCCTGGAGGCCATCAAAATAGCATACAGCACCTTCTCCAATTCTGTATAATTTTTTTTTGATAAACTAAGAACTTCGGATACAAAATATATTGGGGCTTGCTTTTTGACTTGGCCTTCAAGCTTCTCCTAGACAAGTGTTGCACTTACCGCTAAGTGCGAAGCTGCCACATATAACAACAGAGGAGCCCCTGGCGTTGGTGGAGTTAGTGTTGTTAGGTCTATCAAATATTGCTTCAGCTCTTCGAAGGCTCTCTGCTGGACTCGTCCCCATTGAAAAACTTCGGCTGACTTCAGCACTTCAAAAAATGGTAAATTTCTCTCTGCTGATCTAGATATAAATCTGTTGAGAGATGCCAGTCTTCCTGTCAATCTTTGAGCCCCCTTCTTTGTACTTGGTGGTTCCATTCGAAGGATAGCTTCGATTTTATTTGGATTAGCCTCAATCCCTTTTGTTGAAACTAGGCAGCCAAGAAATTTCCCTTTCTTCACTCCGAAGACACATTTTTCTGGATTCAACTTTAAACCGGCCTGTCTAAAATTAGTGAAGGTCTCCTGCAGATCAGCAATGTGATTATCTTGCTTCGTGCTTTTTACAATGATATCATCAACATAAGTTAGCACATTTCTTCCTATCTGAGAATGAAGAACCTTCGCTGTCATTCTGCTGAAGCTTCCTCCAGCATTCTTGAGCCCCTCAGGCATCCGAAGGTAACAATATGTTCCACTAGGGGTTATGAAGCTGGTTTTTGGCTCATCCTCCTTCTTCATCCAAATTTGATGATAGCCTGAATAACAATCCAGCAGGCTCATAAGCTCTGATGAAGCTGCTGCATCAACTAGAGAATCTATCCTTGGCAATGGAAACTCGTCCTTCGGACAGGCCTTGTTGAGATCAGTAAAAACAATACACATTCTCCATTTACCATTGGCCTTTTTTACCATAACAGTGTTAGCCAGCCATTCTGGGTATTTTACCTCTCTGATAACTCCGGCACTGAGGAGTCTTTTCACTTCATTCCGAGCACCTTCGGCCTTGTCATCAGACATCTTCCGAAGCCTCTGCTTTCTGGGTCTAAAGGATAGATCAACGTTGAGCGAGTGTTCAATAACATCCCTGTTGACTCCGCAAAGATCATTAGCTGACCATGCAAAAACATCTTTGTTGTTGAACAGAAACCTTATCAAGGTTTTCTCCTGTTCTTCGGACAGTTGGGATCCCAATAGCACCTTCTGCTCTGCTATGTCCTCACATAAGAGCATGGGCTTCGGCTGATCGACCGAAGCAGCTTTCTCCCTTCTAAACTTGTACTGCTCACAAGCTTCAGCTCCATCTATGTTATGGATTGCTTTTGAGTCTGTCCAGTTTCCTTCGGCCCTTCTAGCAGCTTCCTGACTTCCATGAATGGCAATGGGTCCTTGGTCTGAAGGTATCTTCATGCAAAGATATGTTGCATGAAGAATTGCTTCGAAGGCATTGAGAGTACCACGACCAATGATTGCATTGTAAGGGTATTCCATGTCAACAATATCGAACACAACTTGTTCAGTCCTTGTGTTGTTGATAAATCCAAAGGTTACTGGCATTGTGATTTTTCCGAGTGCTACAATCTGCCTTCCTCCGAAGCCACAAAGGGGATGTGTAGCATCATGGATCTTGTCTTCGGGTTCTTGCATCTGTCTGAAGGCCTTAGCAAATATGATATCAGCTGCACTGCCTGTATCAACCAAAACATTATGGACCAGAAATCCTTTGATCACACAAGAGATAACCATAGCATCATTGTGTGGGTAATCCTTGAGCTGAAGATCCTCTTGAGAAAAGGTAATTGGGATGTGAGACCATCTTGATTTGATGAAGGGTCCTTGTACCCCTACGTGTTGTACTCTTCTCTGTGCCTCCTTCTTCTGTTTCTTGTTGGCCGGCTCTGAGCATGAACGACCTGTTATCGGGAGAATCATCTTCGGAGCCGAAGCAGTCCCAGCTTGATTCTTTGCCGAAGCCATCAGCTCAAAAAAGTGGAAGTGAGTTCACCGGAGGTGGGCACCAATGTTGGGGACTTGTTCTCAAATGCTATGAATCAAGAACAAGGCAACATAAAATGTTAAATATTAATGCCCTTCGTCCGCTGAAGCATTATCTCCCCAAGGATTTAATGAACTTCGGACGAAGACCATGAGCAAAATATCACGAAGGTCATACCTTCGTGATCAGACTTATGAAACAATATGAAATAAAGTACAAAACATGAAGTATTAAAGAGAGATATGCCATAAATAGATAATATTATTCACATATTTTATTATATGAATTTAAATACCAAAACATAACGTTTAGGCATATTTATACCTTTGCCTTGACAGAAAACAATAATTCCAGAGCAATGCGTTTGCGATTACAGGATTCCGTGAACAGTAAAGGAATATTGTTCACTATTTATAGGCACAGGACACAGCCTGTAAGGAATTACAATCATGCCCCTTATAAAAGTTTACAACAATGACTCAGACCCTTATGGACTAAAAGGTCATTGTATCTTTAAGTCGGTTCGATCCTTCATCTTCGGATATGCTATAACACTGAAGCTTCATGAGTGGTAGCTTCGGCATCACGTATAAGCAGCTTTAGCCGAAGCTTTTTCTTCCTGCAGGACCTTCGGCAACGAAGCATGGTCCCAACACCTCTGAATAGTATGATGGACTCTAGGATGAGGCACTGATGGTTGTCTTTGTATTTGCTCCTCCTCATCATTCACTTGATCAAGAGGCACTTCACCATGAACACTTTCGTGTTCATCTTCTACCACAGTTGGCATCCTTTGGGATTGATGATCTTCTTCAAGATTTGGATGACTTGAGGTTGATGGGTTTGCTTGGGTGGAGGATTTGTCACCCACCACCTTTGCACCCACATCAACAACCTCATTGGTCATCCACAAAGTTCCTTCCTCATCATCCTTTTCTTGAGGTCTCACTTCACCTATTGCAAGTTTCTTTATGGCCTCACAAGGTAGTTCTTCATTTCCTGCAGTGCCATTAGAAACATGCCCTTGCGAGCCATTAGACTCATCAAATGTCACGTCTATCGCTATTTCAACAAGACCGGTGGTATTGTTGAAAACACGATATCCATGCGCATTTGATGCATAACCAAGCAAGAAACCCTCGTCCACTCTAGGAGCAAACTTTGAGCTCTTGACTTTCTTGTTAAGAATAAAACACTTACAACCAAATACTCTAAAATAATCAACTTTAGGTTTGTTACCAGTGAGAAGCTCATAAGCAGTCTTTTTGTAGATCTTGTGAAGATAGAGACGGTTGATTGCATGACAGGCGGTGTTGACCGCCTCTACCCAAAAGTTGGCAGGTGTCTTGTACTCATCCAACATGGTTCTAGCTGCTTCAATTAAAGTTTGGTTCTTTCTTTACACAACACCATTTTGTTGTGGAGTGTAAGGAACCGAGAACTCATGTTTGATTCCTTCTTCGCCTAAGAATTCTTCGACACATGTGTTCTTGAATTCCGTCCCATTATCACTTCTCACTTTCTTGATTTTGAGCTCAAACTCATTTTGAGCTCTTCTCATGAATTTCTTCAATATTTCTTGAGTTTCACCTTTATCACTCAAAAAGAAAACCCAAGTGAAGCGAGAAAAATCATCAACAATGACTAAACCATACTTACTACCACCAATGCTTATGTAAGCCACAGGTCCGAAGAGGTCCATGTGAAGAAGCTCCAATGGCCTCTTTGTTGTGACCACATTCTTTGATTGATGTGGGACTCCATGTTGCTTTCCTGCTTGGCATGCACCACAAACCCTATCTTTCTCAAATACAACATTTGTTAGTCCAATGATGTGATTATCCTTTT
Organism: Zea mays; assembly: GCF_902167145.1. Lineage (NCBI taxonomy): Eukaryota > Viridiplantae > Streptophyta > Magnoliopsida > Poales > Poaceae > Zea > Zea mays. Next base: position 124,971,413 of record NC_050099.1, read on the forward strand.
GAAGTTTGGCCAAATTCCTCATACCGACATGAGCTAGCCGGCGATGCCATAGCCAACCCTTGACGGACTTTGCCACTAAACAAGTCTCAGGCTTCACTTTACTTGTTGTGAAATCAACAAGATAAAGCTTGCCCTTCAAGCGACCCGTAAAGGCAACTGAGGAGTCCTCCCTTCTAAGGATCTTCACATCCACATCAGAAAATAAGCAATTATAACCCATTCCACAAAGTTGTGAAACGGACATCAAATTGTAGCTTAAAGAATCTACCAATAAAACATTTGAATGTGATTGTTGGTTAGAGATAGGAATTTTACCAATACTAATCACCTTACTCTTGCCACTATCTCCAAACACAATTTCTTGTGCTTCTTGAGTTAGTTGCAAGGAATGAAACATGTCTTCCTCCCCGGTCATGTGATTTGTACATCCACTGTCAAGCACCCAACTTGACCCACCAGAGGAGTAGACCTGCAAAACAAATTTAGGCTATGCTTTTAGGTACCCAAATTGAATTGGGTCCTACAGTGTTAGTTATAGTCTTGGGTACCCACACACTTCTTTTCATGACTTTTCTTTTAGTGTAGGCACCCACATATTTGACAACCAATTTCCCTAAATCCCAAGTCAACATATAATCACAATGATAAGAGTGAGAAATGGGAGCATTAAATTTTTGTCCACTTGAGGATCCCTCTTCCTTCATCTTACTCTTTGTGGAACTCAAGTTTACCTTTACTTGAGGTGACTTGTCATTTGAGGAGTGAATCCTCCCCAAGGCATCATATAGGGTGGTTCCCTCTATGAACTTGGGGGATCTCCACCCCTTATGCACTATGCTAGGGTTTTCCTTGGATGAGTTGAACCCAAGTCCCCTTCTTCCATTGTTGGGCTTTAGGGACTTGTACTTGGGTTCAACTTTCTTTAACCCATCATTGCTAGAGCATCTTTTCAATACTTCTTTGACCTTCACCTGTGGGCTTTTCTTCCTTGCATGGTTAGTTAGACAACTAGAAGCATGATATTTGGCACAATGTTTGCAAAAGGTATTATTTGAGGAGCTAGACTTAGATTCAATCACTAAAGATGAGGCATTGATGTTCTTGCAATTTTCAAGTTGCACTTGAAGTTCTTGATTTTGAACATTCAAGCTTAATATGCTTGATTCAAGTGCATCCTTTTCATTTGCAAGATTAGCTATAGAGGTTTTCATATTGATTACTTCTTTTTCTTTATCCTCTATAGTTATCTTGACTAAAGATACTTCCTTAGTCAAGACATCTAGCATCTCATCTTTATTGAGTAGCAATTCTTGAAGCTCTAGGTTTCTTTCCTTTTCAAGGATAAGCAAGTCTTCTTGAGCATCAAGAGTTGCTTTTCTTTTATCTAGCTTCTCCATTAATTTGGTGATAACATTGTATCCATTCAAGCCAAATTCTTTAATCATTTTATTTTTCATGGCAATTTGTTCATCATCATCATCATTTGGAAAATCATTACTAAATAAGGTTACCTTATTTCCTTTTGCCATGAGACAAGTTGGAGTGTAGGAGTCATCTTGTAGGTTGGTGAAGAGTTGTGAGCTTAAAGTAGATTGGATGGCAACGTTTGCCACCACTTCATCTTCCTCGGAGCTAGAACTCTCTTCATCGGAGTTCCATTCTTCACCAATATGGGCTTGACCATATTTCTTCTTCTTGAAGTATCCCTTGGTCTTGCCTCCCTTTTTGAACTTGTCCTTCTTGTATTCCTTCTTGGCTTCTTGTTCCTTCTTGTTAGGACAATCCGCTATGAAATGACAGGTTTCGCCACATTCATAGCATGCCCTCTTCTTTCCTTTCCTTTGAAACTTGTCATTTTTCCTTACAAATTTCTTGAATGTTTTGATGAACATAGTTGTGTCTTCATCACTTGAGCTATCTTCATCACTTGATGTCTCGACCACTTTCTTTCCCTTGTGGTCTTTGTTCTTCTTGGGGGTGTCTTGTTCATTAGTGATCAAGGCCTGAGAGTCTCTTGTCTTGATAGGGGCTTCTTCGGACTCGTGTTGTTGAATCTTTGCAAATAATTGATGAGGCGTCATATCCTCATAGTCATCACGATCCCTTATCATCCTTGCTAGACTCTTATCCTTTTCTTTATATGCTCTCATGAATAATCTTGTGACCTTGGAGTCACTCCAATCTTCACTTCCAAGCACTCTTATTTTGTTTACTAACACCATCAACCGATCAAAGAGTGATTGAAGCGACTCACCCTTGGTCCAATCATATCTAGCAAGCTCGCTCTCCAAAGCTTCAACTCTATGTCTCTTAGCTTTGGAATCTCCTTCATGTGACATTTTAAGAATATTCCAAATGTCACGGGCATCTTCTCTTCCTTGAACTTTCTGGTATTCTTCTGGACAAAGACTTCCTTTAATTATGCTCACTGCTTGAGCATTGCGATGAACCTCTTGCATCATTTCTGGAGTCATCTCTTCTCCTTGGGCGGGTTTATACATACCTACATTAACAATCTCCCAAAGACTAGGATGCACACTGATTAAATGCGACTTCATCTTGTCGGCCCACTCGTCATAGTTCAACTCACTAAGAGTTGGTAACTTTCCATGTGGGGCGGAAGAGAAGTTGGGAATAAAATTTCTAGAGTAATCGAATGAAGTTTACTAAATTCGTTACCTTTGCTTTTGGTAGATGATCCTTCGGTGTTGAGACTTACCTTGCTCAACACCTTCGACACGAAAACATCCACTAGATCGTCATTGTAATCAAATTTTCCCTTACCTTTATCTTCTTCGGCCTTTCTTCTTGATTCTTCTTCTTCGGCCTTTTTCTTAGCATCTTCCTCTTTCATTTTGAGGAACATTTTCTTGGCAATCTTCATGGCGAGGTCGAGGACCTTGGGGTCCACTTCCTCACCGAAAGATGTGATGGGGATTTCCTCGAGGAGAGGATCCACATGGTCCCGTTGAGTAGACATGATCGTTTCCTCACGCGGTTAAGCATAAAACGAGGTACGAAGCTCTGATACCAATTGAAAGTAGCCTAGAGGGGGGGTGAATAGGCTATACCTGAAATTTTTAACTAAAAAAATTGAGATAGGTTAAATTAAAGTTGCACTGGAGCAAACCGGTTCAGTTGATTTTGATCACAACTGAACAAGTTTGAACCTGCTCAACTTAGATTAGATAATATGTTAAACAAATATGAAGTAGTGAAGAGTTTTGCTAAAGACTTGCCCTACACAAAATCTATTCGAATAGATAATATGAACCAACCAACGAATTTAAAGCGCTTAACAAGAACACAAAACAACACGCAATATAACCCGAGGTTCGGCAACCACCACAAAGGTGTCCTACTCCTCGTTGAGGAGACTACAAAGGGCCAGGTCTTTTCCAACCCTAATCCTCCACAAGCTGACCACAAAGGTCAAGACAATCTCTTCTCAAATATGCTCAAAGAGCGGGTGATACAAACTTCTTGGGGTCGTCCACAAATTTGGAGACTCCCAAGAAACCTCTAACCGTCAAGGAACACGAGGTTCCAAGAGTAACAAATCCGCACAAGGTTAAGTTTGCAACGAGCTCAAGAACAAAGAGAATAGGAGAATCGAGATGAAATTAACAGCGTGTTAGATCAAGTTCACCTCACACCAAGGGTCCTTCAAATGATTGAAGAAGATGCGATTGCGGGTGTGAGAGGTGAAATGAATGCACTTGTTGAGAGTTTGGTCAGCCAAGATTTCGTGGGAGAGGCAGAAGTAAATAAGTGAGAGTGTGTGAGGGGGTATATAAAGGATCCCCCAAAAGCTAGCAGCCGTTGGGAGAAAAGGGATAAAAACCGGTTGAACCGGTTTCCACCAGGAAGATCCCGGTTCACTAACCTACTCAGCCAGAGACTCGACCGGATTCAAAACCGGTTGAGTAGGGAAAAATCCGGTTGAACCGGTTTTCCCAAAAGATCTGCAACGACTTTTCTGACAGCTCTGACTGTCAGACAGGTCAGAGCAGAGATGGCAGAGGAGTAGTCCCAAAACCGGTTGAACCGGTTTTTAGGGCTAAAAACCAAATTTTGAGTATTTTGAAGAGAACAAAAGTGGAGTTTTTGTGGGAAGTAAAATTGGTTTTTCTCAAGGGCATTCATGATATGGAAAAATGTTCTTGAAGATGTTTTCAAAGGATTTTGAACTTAGCTCATTGCATGACTTACTTAACCATTGCGGATCCCTCTTAATAGCACGACGATTCCTATAACTCAAGAACTATAAATTGAGTACTGCCGATGTTTTTAAGCACTTCGAGCACGCCATTTGATGTAGAATTTTAAATCCGCTGTGCTTTCTATTTCTATGCTTGTAAGATCTGTGCTTCTCCTGTCTGTAGAATTACTGTGTACATGCTAGGAGCAAACTTGTTAGAATCTCTGTTTGTTTTGTCATTTAATCACCAAAACCCTCAATTAGGGTTGATTGCACTTACACAAAGCTAGCACTACCCAAGCATGTCCAGGTCAAAACTAATCCTCCCTCTGTAGCTCAATTACGCAACGTACAAAAAAGCATGATCCCTCCCTCCCCTATCTATCTCTAGTCTCGCAGAACCTTCTAGATGGGTAGCCATTATTGGACCCACCTCACCTGCTGGCTGCGTTTCTTCTCACTTTTCTAGCTCCGGGCAAATCGTTAACTTCAGTTCCCTGATCATAGCAACATATATAATCAGTATTGTGACAACTTCAACCAAGATTTCAGCTCTAGCGCGTTCATCAGCTATTATTACTTATTAAGAGCCTAAACTATGCTTACTGTTTCTTCTGTTATTATATGGACTACCATTGCTGATTCATTTGGTGGGACCGCAAAGGAACTCCTTGAGCTAGCTGGCAAGATACGAGCATGTTACTTTATTTAGTAGTTTTGGACTTCTGATGTTGGTTTCTAGAGGGATTATGTATTAGGGTTGTTTGCTCTATTCTGAGAATTGTAATCTGCATGACCCAATAGTCACCCCAGAAATTAGTGATTCGGGACAGTTGAGGTTCTCGATATTTGGCCTACTTGTCCAATTACTTTATGTTTGAAAGGGAATTAGGCTTACACCTTTTTCCTAATTGATTTTGGTGGTTGAATTGTCCAACACAAATAATTGGACTAACCAGTTTGCTCTAGTCTATATGTTTTACAGGTGCCAAAGGTTCACAATAAGCCAATAAAAAAGACTAAGAAAGGGTTCAAACGAAGAGAGCAAAAGACAACCCAAAGGCACCCTGGTCTGGCGCACCGGACTGTCCGGTGTGCCACCGGACAGTGTCCGGTGCACCAGGGCACTCGAAGCTGAACTCGCTACCTTCGGGAAAATCAGAGGGCGCTCCGCTATAATTCACCGGACTGTCCGGTGAAGCACTGGACAGTGTCCGGTGTCACACCGGACTGTCCGGTGTGCCAGCGGAGCAATGACTACTTCGCGCGCAACGATCGACTACAACACATTTAATGCGCGCCTGCACGCGCAGAGGACAGAGCACGTGCAGTTGGTGCACCGGACAGTCTACAGGACCTGTCCGGTGCACCACCGGACAGCCCAGAGGCCCCGCAAGTCAGAGCTCCAACGGTCGAACCCCAACGGTCTGCTGACGTGGCTGGCGCACCGGACTGTCCGGTGCGCCATGCGACAGCAGCCTTCCGACGACCATTTTTGGTGGTTGGGGCTATAAATACCCCAACCACCCCACATTCAATGGCATCCAAGTTTTCCACCTTCAACACATTACAAGAGCTATAACATTCAATTCTAGACACTCCAAAGAGATCAAATCCTCTCCCAAGTCCGGAATCACTCCAAATCAAATAGTGACTAGAGAGAGCGACATTCGTGTTCATTTGAGCTCTTGCGCTTGGATCGTTTCTTTTCTTTCTCATTCTTCTTGTGATCAAACTCAATTGTAACCAAGGAAAGAGACACCAATTGTGTGGTGGTCCTTGTGGGAACTTCGTGTTCCATTTGATTGAGAAGAGAAGCTCACTCGGTCTAAGTGACCGTTTGAGAGAGGGAAAGGGTTGAAAGAGACCCGGTCTTTGTGACCACCTCAATCGGGAGTAGGTTTGCAAGAACCGAACCTCGGTAAAACAAATCATCGTGTCTCGCTCTTTATTTGCTCACGATTTGTTTTGCGCCCTCTCTCTCGGACTCGTTCTTATTTCTAACGCTAACCCGACTTGTAGTTGTGCTTAAGTTTTTAAATTTCAGATTCGCCCTATTCACCCCCCCTCTAGGCGACTTTCAATTGGTATCAGAGCTTGGTGCTTCATTAGAGCCTAACCGCTCGAAGTGATGTCGGGAGCATCCGCCAAGAGGGAGATCGGGACTGGCGAGAAGTCCGCCAGAAGCCATGGGAAGGCTCCATCCGGGGAGTCCGCCAACAAGGTGAAGGGATCCCCTTCACACAACAAGTCACGTCGGAGCGGTGACAAGAAGAAGAAGATGAGGAAGGTAGTCTACTACGAGACCGACTCTTCGTCGCCATCAACCTCCGGCTTTGACACGCCATCCGTAACTTCTAAGCGCCATGAGTGCAAGAAGTTTAGTAAGATTTCCCTACGCTACCCTTGCATTCCAAAACGTACTCCATTACTTTCTGTCCCATTAGGCAAACCACCCATGTTTGATGGTGAAGATTATAATATGTGGAGTGATAAAATGAGGCATCATCTAACCTCACTCCACACTAGCATTTGGGATGTTGTTGAAATTGGAGTACATGTACCATCACCGGGGGATGAAGACTATGATTCGGACGAGGTCGCCCAAATCCGACACTTCAACTCTCAAGCCACCACTATACTCCTCGCCTCTCTAAGTCGAGAGGAGTATAACAAGGTGCAAGGGTTAAAAAGCGCCAAGGAGATTTGGGATTTACTCAAGACCGCGCACGAAGGAGATGAGGTGACCAAAATCACCAAGCGGGAGACGATCGAGGGGGAGCTCGGTCGCTTCCGGCTTCGCCAAGGAGAGGAGCCACAAGAGATGTACAACCGGCTCAAGACCTTGGTGAACCAAGTGCGCAACCTCGGGAGCACAAAATGGGATGACCATGAGATGGTCAAGGTTATTCTAAGATCCCTCGTTTTTCTTAATCCTACACAAGTTCAATTAATTCGAGGTAATCCTAGATATACACTAATGTCTCCCGAGGAAGTAATAGGAAATTTTGTGAGCTTTGAGTTAATGATCAAAGGCTCAAAGAAAATCATCGAGCTAGATGGCCCCTCCATGCCCGAGGCACAACCGGTTGCATTCAAGGCAACAGAGGAGAAAAAGGAGGAGTCTACATCAAGTAGACAACCCATCGGCGCCTCTAAGCTCGACAATGAGGAGATGGCGCTCATCATCAAGAGTTTCCGCCAAATCCTCAAGCAAAGGAGGGGGAAGGATTACAAGCCCCGTTCCAAGAAGGTGTGCTACAAGTGTGGTAAGCCCGGTCATTTCATTGCTAAATGTCCTTTATCTAGTGACAGGGGCGACGACAAGAAGGGCAAGAGGAGAGAAAAGAGGAGGTATTACAAGAAGAAGGGCAGCGATGCCCATGTGTGCCGCGAGTGGGACTCCGACGAGAGCTCCTCCGACTCCTCATCCGACGAGGACGCCGCCAACATCGCCATCACCAAAGGGCTCCTCTTCCCCAACGTCGGCCACAAGTGTCTCATGGCAAAGGACGACAAAAAGAAGAAGGTGAAATCAAAACCCTCCACTAAATATGCATCCTCTAGTGATGAAGATAATGCTAGTGATGAGGAGGATAATTTGCGTACCCTTTTTGCCAACCTAAACATGCAACAAAAGGAAAAACTAAATGAATTAATTAGTGCTATTCATGAGAAGGATGATCTCTTGGACTCTCAAGAGGACTTCCTAATTAAGGAAAATAAGAAGCATGTTAAGGTTAAGAATGCTTATGCTCTAGAAGTAGAAAAATGTGAAAAATTATCTAGTGAGCTAAGCACATGCCATGATATTATTACCAACCTTAGAAATGAGAATGCTAGTTTAATTGCTAAGGTTGATTCAAATGTTTGTGATGCTTCAATTCCCAATCTTAGAGATAATAATGTTGAATTACTTGCTAAGATTGAAGAATTGAATGTCTCTCTTGGTAGCCTTAGAAATGATAATGAAAAATTAATTGCTAAGGCTAAAGAGCTAGATGTTTGCAACGTTACAATTTCCAATCTTAGAAGTGAAAATGACATATTACATGCTAAGATTGTTGAACTAAAATCTTGCAAACCCTCTACATCTACCACTGAGCATGTTTCCATTTGCACTAGATGTAGAAACATTAATGTTGATGCTATTCATGATCACCTAGCTTTAATTAAGAAACAAAATGATCACATAGCTCAACTTAATGCTAAAATTAATGAGCATGACTTAGAAAATGAAAAAATTAAATTTGCTAGAAGCATGCTCTATAGTGGGAGACGCCCTGGCATCAAGGATGGCATTGGCTTCCAAAAGGGGGACAATGTCAAACTTAATGCCCCTCCTAAAAGATTTTCTAACTTTGTTAAGGGCAAGGCTCCCATGCCTCAGGATAACGAGGGTTACATTTTGTACCCTGCCGGTTATCCCGAGAGCAAAATTAGGAGAATTCATTCTAGGAAGTCTCACTCTGGCCCTAATCATGCTTTTATGTATAAGGGTGAGACATCTAGTTCTAGGCAATCAACCCGTGCAAAATTGCCTAAGAAGAAAACTCCAACTGCATCAAATGATCATGACATTTCATTTAAAACTTTTGATGCATCTTATGTTTTAACTAACAAATCCGGCAAGATAGTTGCCAAGTATGTTGGGGGCAAACACATGGGATCAAAGACTTGTGTTTGGGTACCCAAAGTTCTTGTATCTAATGTCAAAGGACCCAAAACCATTTGAGTACCTAAAATCAAGAACTAAACTTGTTTTGTAGGTTTATGCATCCGGGGGCTCAAGTTGGATCATCGATAGCGGGTGCACAAACCATATGACAGGGGAGAAGAAAATGTTCTCCTCCTATGAGAAAAACCAAGATCCCCAAAGAGCGATCACATTCGGGAATGGAAACCAAGGTTTGGTCAAAGGATTGGGTAAAATTGCTATATCTCCTGACCATTCCATTTCCAATGTTTTTCTTGTGGATTCTTTAGATTACAACTTGCTTTCAGTTTCACAATTATGTAAAATGGGCTACAACTGTCTTTTTACAAATATAGGTGTTACTGTCTTTAGAAGAAGTGATGATTCAGTAGCATTTAAGGGAGTGTTAGAGGGTCAGCTATACTTAGTAGATTTTGATAGAGCTGAACTCGACACATGCTTAATTGCTAAGACTAACATGGGCTGGCTCTGGCATCGCCGACTAGCACATGTTGGAATGAAGAATCTTCACAAGCTTCTAAAGGGAGAACACATTTTGGGACTAACAAATGTTCATTTTGAGAAAGATAGGATTTGTAGCGCATGTCAGGCAGGGAAGTAAGTTGGTGTTCATCATCCACACAAGAACATCATGACGACTGACAGGCCACTCGAGCTCCTACATATGGACCTATTCGGCCCGATAGCTTACATAAGCATCGGTGGGAGTAAGTACTGTCTAGTTATTATGGATGATTATTCTCGCTTCACTTGGGTGTTCTTTCTGCAGGAAAAATCTCATACCCAAGAGACCTTAAAAGGATTCTTGAGACGGGCTCAAAACGAGTTCGACTTAAGGATCAAGAAAATTAGAAGCGACAACGGGATGGAGTTCAAGAACTCTCAAATCGAAGGCTTTCTTGAGGAGGTGGGGATCAAGCATGAGTTCTCCTCTCCCTACACGCCACAACAAAATGGTGTAGTGGAATGGAAGAATAAAACTCTATTGGACATGGCAAGAACCATGTTTGATGAGTACAGGACTTCGGATCGGTTTTGGGCCGAGGCGATCAACACCGCCTGCTACGCCATCAACCGGTTATATCTACACCGAATCCTCAAGAAGACATCATACGAACTCCTAACCGGTAAAAAGCCCAATGTTTCATATTTTAGAGTCTTTGGTAGCAAATGCTTTATTCTTGTTAAAAGAGGTAGAAAATCCAAATTTGCTCCTAAGACTGTAGAAGGATTTTTACTAGGATGATTCAAACACAAGGTCATATAGAGTCTTTAACAAGTCCTCTGGACAAGTTGAAGTTTCTTGTGACATTGTGTTTGATGAGACTAACGGCTCTCAAGTAGAGCAAGTTGATCTTGATGAGATTGGTGATGAAGAGGCTCTGTGCGTCGCACTAAGGAACATGTCCATTGGGGATGTGTGTCCTAAGGAATCCAAAGAGCCGCCACATGCACAAGATCAACTATCTTCCTCCACACAAGCATCTCCACCAACTCAAGATGAAGATAAGGCTCAAAATGATGAAGTAGAAAATCAAGAAGTTGAGCCACCTCAAGAGGAGAGCAATGATCAAGGGGGAGATGCCCATGATCAAGATGAGGAAGAAGAACAAGCTACAAGACCGCCACATCCAAGAGTCCATCAAGCAATCCAACGAGATCACCCCGTGAACACCATCCTCGGCGACATTCAAAAGGGGGTAACTACTCGATCTCGTGTTGCTCATTTTTGTGAACATTACTCTTTTGTTTCCTCTATTGAGCCACACAGGATAGAGGAAGCACTTCAAGATTCGGATTGGGTGGTGGCGATGCAAGAGGAGCTCAATAACTTCACTAGGAATGAGGTTTGGCATTTAGTTCCACGTCCAAATCGAAATGTTGTAGGAACCAAGTGGGTCTTCCGCAACAAGCAAGATGAGCATGGTGTGGTGACAAGGAACAAAGCTCGACTAGTGGCCAAAGGGTATTCACAAGTCGAAGGTTTGGATTTCGGTGAAATCTACGCACCCGTAGCTAGGCTAGAACCAATTCGCATTTTACTTGCCTATGCTACTTACCATGGCTTCAAGCTTTGTCAAATGGACGTGAAAAGTGCCTTCCTCAATGGACCAATCAAGGAAGAGGTCTATGTTGAGCAACCTTCTGGCTTTGAAGATAGTGAGTACCCTAACTATGTTTATAAACTCTCTAAGGCGCTTTATGGGCTCAAGCAAGCCCCAAGAGCATGGTATGAATGCCTTAGAGATTTCCTTATCACTAATGGTTTCAAAGTCAGAAAGGTTGATCCTACTTTATTTACTAAAACTCTTGACAATGATTTGTTTGTATGCCAAATTTATGTTGATGACATTATATTTGGGTCTACTAACGAATCTACATGTGAGGAATTTAGTAGGATCATGACATAGAAATTCGAGATGTCGATGATGGGGGAGTTGAAGTACTTCTTGGGATTTCAAGTGAAGCAACTCCAAGAGGGCACCTTCATTAGCCAAACAAAGTATATTCAAGACATTCTAAACAAGTTTGGAATGAAGGATGCTAAGCCCATCAAGACACCCATGGGAACCAATGGGCATCTCGACCTCGACATGGGAGGTAAATCCGTCGATCAAAAGGTATACCGGTCGATGATAGGCTCTTTACTCTATTTATGTGCATCTCGACCGGACATAATGCTTTCCGTATGCATGTGTGCAAGATTCCAAGCCGACCCTAAGGAAGCTCACCTTATGGCCGTAAAACGAATCTTGAGATATTTAGTTCATACTCCTAAGTTTGGGCTTTGGTACTGTCGGTGTTTTGGGTCCGACCGCACACCCGGGATTGCCCCTCAAGGTGTTTTTAGGAGTAGGACGGTGTTACCAACTGTGGCTCGATGGTTCGTGCAGGGCGCACGAGAAACTGTGAACAATGGTGTACAGGTTCGGGCCGCTTAGAGATGCGTAACACCCTACGTCCTGGCTGGAATGTTTTATGTGGCGGATTACAAGGGAACTCTCTAGTGCAGGGAACGTAGAGAGTTGGGGTAGATAGCTGGGTGGTGAGATCGATCGTTCTGAAGGGGTGCCCCCTAGGCCTTATATACTCGACCGTGGGGCATTACATGCACATATGATAGCAGTATGCGCCTAAATGATAGTGAACCAATTGAGCCTATCTCCCTATAGTTCCGCCGACCCATCCTCGCTTGGTTCCGTTGCACGGGGTTCCAGCGCGGGAAGATCGGGTCACCGTTGTGATTACTCGCTCGAAGTCATTAGGTCGTCTGGGCTTGCACCAATCCGACCTTATGTCAATCTTCTTCACCGGTCGTTCCTCCCCAGGCCCACGAAGGGATGACCTTACGATTTACTGGGCCCCTTGGCCTTCTGTGAGGTCTTTTATCCTTCCAGTGGACCCGGGGGATATCTGTCCCCCACAAGCCCCCGATCTTTGGGTTGATTTTGAAATAATCGGCCCAAAGATCCTAGGTCCAGCTTGCAGTCTTTGTTTGTAACAGGAAGTGCTTTCTGGGTAATCTGGTAAAAATGATTTCTTACTGTCGAACTTCATTGGGTGCACCAAAGGTGCACCCAATGGGTGTAGCCCCCGAGCTTCGAGTGGATTTTTGCAGACAATCCACTCGAAGGTCTTGACTTCGAGTATTATCAGAAACCACTTTTATTTTCCACTTGTACTTGGTCGGAGGTCAGCTTTGTTTTGATATTGCCCTATGCTTTAGAGGTCAGCATTGTCTTGATCTGAGATGACGATTCATTGGGTGCACCAAAGGTGCACCCAATGGGTGTAGCCCCCGAGCTTCGAGTGGATTTTTGAAAATAATCCATTCGAAGGTCTTCATTTCGCGCCCTTTTTCTGAGGATCGCCCTCTTTTCTTGCCGAATGCCTTAGAAGTCAGCATTATGTTATTGATATTATGCTTTAGAGGTCAGCATGTATTTTGTCTTTGAGGTCGAGTTCATGATCTGCCCGTATCTTGCTAGGTAGTGCAATTTATTTGATCTGCGACTGATTGGACGTTCGATAGACGTCCCCTGGCTAGTCTTCATGTCGCTTCTGTCGATCAGACTTGTACTTCACCGGATATATTTGGCTTTCCTTTGATCCTTACTGATATCTCACTTTTGTCTTGAGGTATTCATTGCATGCACTGCACGGATGTGACAGTTTTGAAAAATATACTGATAATTCCTGGGCGTCCCCCCCCAATGGGTGTAGGCAAGGGACAGCTTGGGACGCTGAGTGTTTTAGCAAACTGCTTCTGAGTAGTAATTTGATGTGACCGCGGGTGTAATCATATCGCCCGCGCAGTTGACTGGAGTCCCAATGGGTGTTCCGTTGCGTGAAGCGGCGTCAGCCGCCTGACGTGTCTTCAGACGGTTTGAAGTGCATATTGAATTTTTGCGACTGTTTAGTGACCGTGGAGGAGGTGAGCGGTTGCCTTTTTCTTCTATAAATAGTGTCTTTGCTTCTCCGGTTTTTTCACATCTCTTGCTGCTGTTTACTCTCCTCTTCTTCCCTCCACTGCCACCATGGGCAAGAGTAAGAAAGGTAGCGGTTCTTCTCCTCGCTCTGGTGACAAGTGCAAACGTGAGCCGACTCCTCCTTCGGAGGACTTCGGCGACTCAGAGTACTCGGAGGAGGAGTTCTCCTCCAAGTCCGAGGGATCTCCGGCTCCCGTCTCTCCCCCGGCGTCGTCTGATGATTCAGACGACTCCCAGGGGATTGCCGCGGAGGTCTGGACCTACATCCGGGCCGTCGAGCGCTCTGGGCTCGAGGGCTCGGATGAGTCGGAGTACTCCTCGGACGAGGAGGACTCCTCGGACTCGTCCGAGGAGAGCAGCGGCGGCGATGGCGGTGATGATGGCGACGACGGAGGCGACGGTGGTGGCGGCGGCGACAGCGGCAGGGGCGGCGACGGCGGCAGCAAGGGCGGCAATGGCAGCAGCAGCAAGGGTAGCAACAAGGCCAGTGGCTAGATGCCACTGGTTATTTTAAATGTTAGTATAGATTAGAAGTAGTATAATGAAATAATGTAGTAGTAGTTAGTAGTATAGAGTAGTGAAGTGTAATGTAGTAGTAGGGAGGTCATCGACTCATAATGAGTTGATTTGTAAGTTCTGTTGCTTCCCTTTATAATGAAAAGTGATTTCGCTCCACTTCTGTATGCGTTATGTTGCTTTCCCTCTGTTCGCCAATCTTATCAATGCGCGAGGAGTATTTGTGATCATCGAATCACATTTCTGATTGCCTTATTTGTAATGATAGTGCTTTGGTGGTTGCGGTCGAGTCATCCGAAATCCCGTCGTTGCTTTAGGAATGACGACCGAGTTACGGTGGGCCGTGTCGGTGTTTTAGAGATAACGACCGAACGGTTGCTGATGATACCGGCGTTTTAGAAGTAACGACCGAATCTTTGGAGCTATCTTACCGATTTAGTGATAGCGGTTGAGTGATGGATGTGACATCGGTGTTTTAGAGGTAATCAGCCGAGTGACTAATGGCAATGTCAGCGTTTTAGAGGTAACAGTCGAGTGATTGACCGCATCGTCGGCGTTTTAGAGGTAACGGTCGAATGACTGATTGTGACATCGGCGTTTTAGAGGTAACAACCGAGTGACTAATGGTGATGTCAGCGTTTTAGAGGTAACATCCGAGTTAGAACGGGCCGCGTCGGCCGTTTTGCAAATAACGACCGGATGATGACATGGCACGCCAACATTTAAAAATAACCGCCGGATGATGACTGGGCGCTTTTTGGAAACGATATCTGGCCTGGGAAAACCCCATATGTACTGCATTGTTGCGCGCCTCTGCTTTCCGTGCCCTAGTTCTTGCTTTTCTGCATCCAAGCCTTCCTTGCGCTCGTGCGATACTGCTTCCGTTCCGCTTGCCAACAAGATTGAGATGGCGCCCAAGTGGAAAGCATCAAGTTCATCCGTTGCTGTCATTCCCCCCATCGATCCCAATAGCCAATTGCCTTTCGCAGGTAATCATATGTCTGTTGTTTCTGAGTCTGATCTTCTCCATCTCGTGTCCATCGGAGTTCTTCCTCCGAAGGAGCTCTGTTCTTGGCGGATTTGCCACGGGGTCACTATTCCAACAGAGGACACCCACGAATCCGTTGTATATGTTCCTTTTCTTCTCCGCGGTCTTGCTCTTCCTATTTCCCCCTTTTTCCTCGGTCTCCTTGATTTCTATCACTTGAATCTGACCCAACTGAACCCTAATTCCATTCTGCAAATTTCCATCTTTGTTCATTTATGTGAGGCTTTTCTTGGCATCCTGCCACACTTTGGTCTGTGGAAATATTTGTATCACTGTTGGCCTGGGATGGCTGGAGGACAGCATCAGCTGGTGGGGGGCGCGAGCTTGGAGATGTGCCGCGGAAGGAAGACTGGTTATCTCGACATCCCCCTCAAGGACAGCATTAAAGGATGGCGCTTGGAGTGGTTTATCGTTGAGAATCACGGAAATTCTCCCCCCCCCCCACGGTCAGGGAGACAGCCGGATGTTCGCACTCCGAGCTGGACCGAATCCCCCACAGACCAGGATGTGGCTGAGGCAGGAGTTCTGCTAGCTGAAGTTGGATTGTTGAAGGAGAGGGGTCTGACTGCAGAGGTTGTGGTTGCTGACTTTGTCTTCAAGAATATTCAGCCATTGAAGGACAGGGCATACCCGGCCTATCTGTATCGAGGCCTAGCTGACTCCACCTGGGTCACCAATAGAAGAATTCCTGCTGTGGACTTGGTGAGCCGGCTCAAAATGATACTCAGAGGCAAGGTATCAAATGTTGGTGCCCCTATTGCCTACTCGGCCTGGAACTTGCCTCCTTCCAAGGCCTTTACCCATTTCGTGTCAAATCCTCCTGCTGGTGATGGCGGTTTGGGCCTTAGAGTACGACCCTCTGACGAAGAAGTTAATGCTTTGGTTGCTTTGCTTGAAGAAATTCCTGATGATGAACGACAAGATCACTTTGAGGTGCCTTTGGATCCCAGTGATGCAGAGATAAGTGCTATGCTTGATATGTTAGCCGAGGAGTCTTCTGATGCCGCTCCTGCTGGAACATTGGCGGTGGCGCCTCTCCCAGAAGCTAGTAAAGCCTTGGATATTCAGAGGCCTGTTAGTGTTCGCCTGAAACGCCCTTGCCGAGCCAATCAGCCTGCTTCTCCTGCTGATGGGCAGAAAAAGAAGAAGAGACGTCTTCGGCGAGTGTCTAGCTTGGATCGGGATACTGGTCCTTCAGCTCCTGCTGCTGAGGAAGTGTTCGTGCCTGAATTTACTAAAGCTGATCCCAATGGGTGTGACCCATCTAACGCTGACCCCGATGGGTGTGCTGTCCGTGTTGCTGATGAAGATGAGGAGGAGGAAGAAAAGGAAATCCCTCTGATTCGGAAGAACAGTCAGCGCTACATAGCCAGTGGGGAAAGCGGTGGCGTTCCTTCTCCTGCTTTGTATGCCCTAATTGGTCTACAAGAATTATCTCTGGCAAACTTTGATCAAACTCTTGAAAATATGGTTCCAGAGGATCTGTTATCAGAACCGGCAGATGGTGACGCGATGGATGTTTGTGCTGATGTGCTCGACACCGGGTTGGGGTCATCCCGGGCAGCGTCCCGCGCCTCATCGACCTTGGAGCGCGGTCTTGAGGGTTAGGAAGCTGACTTGGGTTGCCCCGCTCCCATGGAAGTGACTGAGGGACCTTCAGCCTTAGAGGTGGCTGCTACAGAGAACTCGACCCTCAAGGATGGTGTTGGTGCTTACCCAGCCCCCGAGGGTGTTGCCGGGGATGATTCAGCTCATATGGGTAGCGGAGCTGCAACCCAGCCCCCGAGGGTGTTGCCGGAGACGATCCAGTTCGAATGGGTAGCGCAAACTATGACCCAGCCCCCGAGGGTGTCCGAGCGGGTTCTCCCTCTTGCACTTCCATGGATGTTCACGTAGGGTCTTCTCCTCCACACTCTGGTTGCATGGTGATAGCCCAAGCCTTTGGCCAAGGAGTCGCTTTAGATGCCAGCGTACCCGACGACAAAATTTTGGGTTCTGCTGATGACACTAAATTGGTTCCTGCTGATTCATTGCAAGTTACTCCGGGTGGTGATCCTTCGCCGAGCCATCAGTTGATCTCTCACGATTTGGGGGTCCCCTCATTCTTCTCCAACCTCCAGGTATTATGGTATATTCTAGTCTGACTTTTACACCGGATAAACTGCTGTTATTATACTCATATGTTCTTAATATCAGGCATTGGTGGACGGGATGGCTAGTCAGCTGAAGTTGCAGGGTGCTTCTGTTCCAGAAGGAGCTTCGTCTCTAGCGCGTTGGAATCCGGTGCTGCTTCAACAGCGTGTTTCTGACTTAGAGGCGGCGAATGCTGGTTAGTGCTTTTCTGCTTCCTTTTGGCTACCTTATTAAACTGCTTCTTACTTTAACCCTTTTGCTTGATTGTTTCTCGTCAGATATGGCTCGGCAGTATTCTGTTCTTGAAGAAAAACATTCTCAAAGTCAGGCTAAACTGGTCCGGCAGTGCTCTGATCTTGAGGAAAGGTATTCCTAAAGCTAGACTGAGCTGGCCCAGGTTTCTGCTGCTCTGAATGATGCTAACATGTTGAACTCTACTCTCCGCGCTCAGCTCGATTCTGAAAAGGTGACCTGTGAATCCGGGCTTTGCTTTGCCATGTTCTTATTGCTTGCTTGACATTTGAAGAAACTGATTCTTGTTTGCAGGAAGAAAAATGTGCCCTTGTTACTTCTCGTGACAATCTTGACAGGCTATATTGTGACTCTAGGAACTCGTTGACCATCCTGGAGAGGAGTCATCGCTTCACCATGGAGGAGTTAGACAATTATCGTTATAAGCTGCAGGAATCCTTGGACGACGTGATTCGCATCAGGCAGTTGATATCGGCTAAAGATGCTGTCATCAAGGAACTGCGTGCTTCCAAGAAGTCCATCGCCCAGGAGCTAGAGACCGCTCAGTTGGCTGTCAAGGTTGCTGAAGAAACTTCTGCTACTCTGAGGGCCCAGCGCGATAAAGCTATGGATAAAGCCATTCGCGCAGGGCGGATCTTGATGAGGAGACCTGGTGTGGTTGTCCCCGACGACATAAGGGCTGATGTGAACGCTGCTCCTGATTCCTCAAGTCGCCCTTCTTTGTCGGTTGCTTCTAAGAAGAATGTTGCAAAATAGAAAAACATTGCGTGCTTTGAGCGCGCGGTTAACGTGCTCGGATATTTTGTTAGAGGACACCTGCTTAATGTTGAATGCTACTATTATTCTCCTATTGCTTAGAATTCAGGAATATCTAAATTTGTAGAAGTAAGATGCTGCGTGATGATTTCGAGACTTCTTCATGGGACATAGAGGCCGCCCCTAGATGAGTAACTGTATGCGCGCCGAGTGTGCCGCGCCAGTTTAAGTTAGTATTAACTCAAACCGATCGCTCTGTGAGTGTGGTTTAGTGGCCACCCCAAGTTAAGCACGCGCGAGCATGTGGCACCGTCTTAAGTCATCGCCGACTTAAGCCGATTGCTCCGTTAGCAGGGCATAGTGGTCACCCCGAGTTAAGTAAGCACGAGCATGTTGCACCGTCTTAAGTCGTTGCCGACTTAAGCCGATTGCTCCGTTAGCAGGGCATAGTGGTCACCCCGAGTTAAGTAAGCGCGAGCATGTTGCACCGTCTTAAGTCGTTGTCGACTTAAGCCGATTGTTCCGTTAGCAGGGCATAGTGGTCACCCCGAGTTAAGTAAGCGCGAGCATGTTGCACCGTCTTAAGTCATTGCCGACTTAAGTCGATTGCTCTGTTAGCAGGGCATAGTGGTCACCCCGAGTTAAGTAAGCGCGAGCATGTTGCACCATCTTAAGTCGTTGCCGACTTAAGCCGATTGCTCCGTTAGCAGGGCATAGTGGTCACCCGAGTTAAGTAAGCGCGAGCATGTTGCACCGTCTTAAGTCGTTGCCGACTTAAGCCGATTGCTCCGTTAGCAGGGCATAGTGGTCACCCTGAGTTAAGTAAGAATGCAGATTGACCATGAACAATTTGAGTATTCTTGAGGCCTTTTTATTGATGATATATTTCCCAGTTTACAGAGTACATTGTCGCCCTGATAGCTTTTGAAGTGCAGCTAGGGGTAAAACTTCTTGAGGTGTTCTATGTTCCATGAGTTCCCAATTTCTGTGCCGTCCATCTGAGTGAGACGATATGATCTCGGCCGAGTGACTTCTGCTACTATGAATGGTCCTTCCCATAGAGGTGACAACTTGTGCCGTCCTTCACCCGTTAGAATTCGGCGGAGGACGAGATCTCCCACTGCAAAGGATCGACGACGCATGGTCTTATCATGATAGCGTCTCAAAGTTTGTTGATACCGTGCTGATTGAATTACCGTGTTCAGTCGTTCTTCTTCGAGTACATCAACATCCTCTAGCCTAGTAGCCTCGGCTTCTGCTATGCTTTCAAAGATCAACCTTGGCGCCCCAAATTTGAGATCAGCGGGTAGTACTGCCTCTGAACCATAGACCATGAAGAAAGGAGTGTTTCCATGCAGAGCTCGAGTAGGTTGAGTTCTTAGGCTCCAGACGACGTAGGGCAACTCCCTTATCCACTTTCCTGCGAACTTTTCATTTTTATCGAAGACTTTTTTCCTGAGTGCCTCTAATATCATCCCGTTAGCTCTTTCAACCTGCCCGTTGGCTCTTGGGTGTGCCACCGAAGCATATTTGATCTGAATGCTCTTTTGTTCGCAGAAATCGAAGAACTCTGAACTTGTGAAGTTGGATCCTAGGTCAGTTATGATACTATTTGGTATTCCGAATCTGAATATTATGTCTTGTATGAATTCCACGGCCTTAGCTGAAGTTAAAGAAGCAATGGGTTTGAACTCTATCCATTTAGTGAATTTGTCGATTGCTACCAGTATATGAGTGTATCCTCCTTGAGCTTTCTTGAAAGGTTCAATCATATCTAGTCCCCAGCATGCGAACGGCCAAGTTACTGGTATGGTCTGCAGTTGCTGCACTGATAGATGTTGTTGTTTTGACAAGTACTGGCAGGCTTCGCACCTCTGAACTAACTCGGCTGCATCACTTTTTGCTGTTGGCCAATAGAATCCCGACCTGAAGACTTTCCCGACTAGTGTCTTGGATGCTGCGTGTATTCCACATTGCCCAGCATGGACCTCATCCAGAAGTTGCTTTCCAGTGGATGAGAGAATGCATTTCATGAGGACGCCCGATGCGCCCCTTCTGTATAGTGTTTCCCCAATGAGTGTGTAGTGAGTTGACTGTCTAGCGATGAGCTCGGCTGCATTTTTGTCATCTGGTTCCTCTTCATTCTTTATATGTCTGATGATCGGCTTCCTCCAGTCATCGGAATCTGACTCTAGCTGGCTCAAGGTATTACATTCTTCTGCCTGATCTAGTGAGATGCTTGGGTGTGGTATTTCTTGAACGAAGACTCCAGGTGGGACCTAAATTCGACTGGATCCTAGCTTGGACAATACATCAGCTGCCGTGTTTCGATCTCTCTCTATATGGTGAAATTCCAGACCTTCAAATTTATCTTCTAATTTCCGGACGGCAGTGCAGTATTTTCCCATTGAATCGCTCGAACAATCCCATTCTTTGTTTATCTGGCTTATGACTACCAGAGAATCTCCGTATACCATCAGTCTCTTGATGCCCAGTGATATAGCAATGTTCAGTCCATGAATTAGAGCTTCATATTCGGCTGCATTGTTAGAGGCTGGAAATAACAACTAAAGGGCATATCTGAGGTGCTCGCCCCCAGGTGCGGTAAAGAGGATCCCTGCGCTCGCTCCCTGCAGCTTTAACGAGCCATCAAAATACATTCGCCATACTTCTACAGTTTCTGGATTATCTGGTACTTGTTGTTCAGTCCACTCTGATACGAAATCAACCAGTGCTTGAGTTTTGATGGCAGTGCGTGGTCGAAATTCAATGTCATGAGATCCCAGCTCGCAGGACCACTTGGCTATTCTGCCAATGGCTTCTTTGTTTTGAAGAATATCCCCTATCGGAAAACCAGTGACTACTATGACTTTGTGGTCGTCGAAGTAGTGACGTAGCTTGCGTGCAGTTAGAAGTACTGCATATAATAGCTTCTGAACTTGAGGGTATTTTTTCTTCGAGGGACCCAGAACTTCACTGATGAAATAAACAGGATGTTGCACTGGGTAGGTATGTCCTTCTTCTGCCCGCTCGACTACCAACGCGGTGCTCACCATGTGAGTCATGCAAGAGATATACATCAGCAAATCATCAGCTGGTTGAGTCGACGTGGCCCGTCGTGGCGGTTTCAGCACTGGTGGTGTTGTTAAGAATTTTTTCAATGCGTCTAGGGCTTCCTATGCTTCCGAGGTCCACTGAAACTTGTCCACCTTTTTGAGTAACTTATAAAATGGTAGGCCTTTTTCTCCCAGCCTGGATATGAATCTGCTCAGGGCTGCCATACATCCGGTAAGTCTTTGAACTTTCTTTTGTGATCGTGTTGCCTCCATCTTCATGATAGCTTCGATCTTTTCTGGATTAGCTTCAATTCCCCGGTGGCTAACAATAAACCTGAGTAACTTTCCTGCTGGTACCCCGAAGACACATTTTTCGGGATTAAGCTTCCATCGATATCGCCGTAGACTGTTTAAAACCAGCTGTAAATCTTGAATGAAATTTTCTGAATTTTCTGTTTTGATTACCACATCATCCACATAAGCTTCCACACGCTTGCCCCAGTGATCGGCTAAGCATGTTTGAATAGCTCTCTAATAAGTCGCTCCAGCGTTTTTGAGGCCGAACGACATGGAGGTATAGCAGAAGGCACCAAATGGAGTGATGAACGCTGTTTTTTCCTCATCCTCTTTCGCCAGGCTAATCTGGTGATACCGAGAGTAGCAGTCCAAGAAAGACAGCACAGAACATCTAGCGGTGGAATCTACCACCTGATCTATCCTAGGGAGCCCGAAGGGATCCTTTGGACAGTGTTTGTTGAGATCCATATAGTCGACGCACATGCGCCAATCCACTTTATTCTTTTTGAGTACAAGAACAGGATTGGCTAACCACTCGGGATGTAACACTTCTCTAATAAATCCAGCCGCGACCAAGCGAGCCAGCTCAGCGCGAATGGCCTCTCTTTTGTCGGGCGTAAAACGATGTAACTTTTGCCGAATAGGCCTCGCCTGGGGGTAGACCTTCAGTTTGTGCTCGGCCAGTTCTCTTGGGACTCTCGGCATATCCGCAGGTTGCCATGCGAATACGTCTCGATTATCTTGCAGGAACTGGACGAGCGCGCTTTCCTATTTGTCGTCCAGGCTGGAGCTGATGATGGCGGTCTTGCGTTCATCAGCGAACCTGAGGTTTATTCTTTTGGTTTCTTCAATCGGCCGCATGGAGGTCGCGGCTTGAGCTTCATTTGCAGGTACTGCAAGGTCTTCCTCTGGCTTAGAGTTTGCCTGCACAGAAGAAGTCGCCGATGATTTGGTGGTGAGGGCCGCCTAGATGGCCACTCGGAAACATTCTGCGGCGCCTTGGAAGTCAGCGCGCACAGTTATGATCCCTTGCGGTCCTGGCATCTTCAATATCATGTAGATATAATGTAGAATGGCCATGAATTTCGCCAATCCAGGCCTCCCGATGATGGCATTGTACCCGCAGTCGAAATTTGCCACTTCGAACCTTAGGAACTCGGTTCTGTAGTTCTCCGGGGTTCCGAAGGTGACCGGCATGTAGATGTGGCCCAGCGGGTATTCTCCTTCAGTCGGCACGATGCCGAAGAAAGGAGTATCTGACTCGTGGAGCTCTTTGAGGTGAACTCCCAAGCCTTGGAGTGTCCGGGGGAAGGTGACGTTGATGCTGCTCCCCCCGTCCACTAATACCTTCTTCACCCTGCTCTCTCGGATTACCGGATCGACGAGGAGCGGGTATTTGCCTGGGTGGTCGAAGTTGAGCCACTGATCTGCCCGAGTGAAGGTGATCAGGTGCTCCGACCATCGGTACGGAGCGGGAGGATCGGTGGTCGCCACCAGTATTTGGCGATCGTTGAGCTTTTGTTGTCTTCTGTTCTCCTGCGATCCGTGTTCGCCGAAGATGACGTTGACCTCTCTGTCGATGCGCGGGAAGGCTCCACCTCCCCCTCCTCCTGTTGCTGGGGTTGTCGCGGTTCTCCTGGTCCTCCCCGCGGCGGAGGAGGAGGTAGAGGTTGGAAGGGTCAGTCGTGCCCGACGGAGTGCTTGAAGTCTCTGCAGTTCCAAAGGGTGTGGCGCATGTCCTTGTGGTACGGGCACTGGGCATCGAGGATGTCGTTCAGCGTGCGTTCGCCTCCACGAGGTCCTCCCCGGGCGCGAGAGGCGGGCGGTCCGGCGGCGTGAACTTCTTCGTGAGGCCTCTTCTCCCAGCGTTTGTCGGGTTATTGGTTCGTATCGCGTCGTGGTGCCGATGGTGTAGGCTTTGCTCCTCCGATGAGGTCCTGGGCTCGCTCGTCGGCGGTGATGTAGAGGTCGGCTTCCCGGAACAGTTGCTCGAAGGTAGTCGGTGCCTTTTGTAATATGGTGTGGACGAAGGCCGAGTCGTTGGATCCTCTGTAGAAATCCTTGATCACTGCTGCCTTTGCGACCTCGAGGATACGATTTCTCATGGTCTGGAACCTTTTGAGGTATGACCGGAGAGTTTCGTCCCCCAGCGCTTGATGGATTTGAGGTCCCATGGTTGCGCCGGTATGTCGAAGAGGGACTGAAAGTTGGCGGTGAAGCGTCAACTGAAGTCGCCCAAGTCGTCGATGTAGTGTCGGGGTAGGTGTCGCAGCCATTGAAGCGCATCTTGCCCGAGGACAATGGGTAAGTATGCGGTCATTACGTCCTCGGTCGACCCGGTAGCTCGAGCAGCAGTGGTGTAGACGGCCAGCCAGCCTCCTGGATCCTGCTTAGGTTCATATTTGTCGACATTGGATACCTTGAAGTTAGGAGGCCATTGAATGGCCCTGAGGCGTGGAGTAAGTGCAGACACTCCACACGTGTCTTCCTGTCGTCGGGGATGATGTCTGTCCCGGGGAGGGGAGTGGTTGTCGTGGTTCCTCGACCGTCCCCGGGTGGTACCACCAGTCGAAGCCGTTGCCGACTCAGTCCTGGCGGCCTAACTCCCGGCTGGGATGTCGTGGTCCCTGTCGTACTCTTCCCGGCGGCGGATCTCGTTCTCGTGTCGTCGTTCACGCGAGGCGTTGATGGAGCTTCGCGCGTCCCGGCGACTGTTGATGGCGTGTCGTAGATCGTTCGGCGGGTGAGCGAGAGGTAGAAGGTGATTGGCTGCCTGAGTGAACAGCCGCCGATAGCCCTCGGCGTCGGGAGTCCGAGGGAGCCCATCAGCTATCCGAGCCAGCACCCCTCCGACTTCACTCGGCGTGTTCATGGCTCGGGCGAAGTCGGGGTTCAGGTTGCACTCGAAGAGTGGATTTTCCCGACGTTGCCTTGCCTCTTGCTCGGCTTGTTCCTGAGCCCGTCGGCGATCACGCCATCGGGAATTCCTTCGTTCCCTGAAGACATGTTCCTCCGGAGTTTCTCCTATCTCTGAGACCTCGTCTCGTGATACAGGCTGCTCCGGGTCCCGCTCTCCGACCTCGTGATGTCGCCGGATATTTCGGCGTCGGTTCCTTCGTCGATGGGATTCCCGCTGAGGAGGTTCCTCTCTGGGTGCAGTTGGCTCGTCGTCGGAGACGGGGGGCGACTCCACTCTCCCAATGAAGAGGACGTCAGGGTAGAATGGTGCAGCTATCGTGGCGATCTTCTTTCTGTTCTCCTTTGAGGGCGGAGGCACAGAAAGAACGTCTTGCTTCCTCCCGGTTTTATTTGTTTCTTTCTTCCTTGCGATTTGTGTCCATTCTTTCGTCGGAGAGGTAGACAGTGGAGTTCTCCGGGTCAGCGGGCCCTCAGCTCCTGGCTTGCTGAAGGCACCCTGGTCTGGCGCACCGGACTTTCCGGTGTGCCACCGGACAGTGTCCGGTGCACCAGGGCACTCGAAGCTGAACTCGCTACCTTCGGGAAAATCAGAGGGCGCTCCGCTATAATTCACCGGACTGTCCGGTGAAGCACCGGACAGTGTCCGGTGTCACACCGGACTGTTCGGTGTGCCAGCGGAGCAACGACTACTTCGCGCGCAACGGTCGACTGCAACACATTTAATGCGCGCCTGCGCGCGCAGAGGACAGAGCACGCATAGTTGGCGCACCGGACAGTCTACAGGACCTGTCCGGTGCACCACCGGACAGCCCAGAGGCCCCACAAGTCAGAGCTCCAACGGTCGAACCCCAACGGTCTGCTGACGTGGCTGGCGCACCGGACTGTCCGGTGCGCCATGCGACAACAGCCTTCCGACGACCATTTTTGGTGGTTGGTGCTATAAATACCATAACCACCCCCACATTCAATGGCATCCAAGTTTTCCACCTTCAACACATTACAAGAGCTATAACATTCAATTCTAGACACTCCAAAGAGATCAAATCCTCTCCCAAGTCCGGAATCACTCCAAATCAAATAGTGACTAGAGAGAGACATTCGTGTTCATTTGAGCTCTTGCGCTTGGATCACTTATTTTCTTTCTCATTCTTCTTGTGATCAAACTCAATTGTAACCAAGGCAAGAGACACCAATTGTGTGGTGGTCCTTGCGGGAACTTCGTGTTCCGTTTGATTGAGAAGAGAAGCTCACTCGGTCTAAGTGACCGTTTGAGAGAGGGAAAGGGTTGAAAGAGACCCGGTCTTTGTGACCACCTCAACGGGGAGTAGGTTTGCAAGAACCGAACCTCGGTAAAACAAATCATCGTGTCTCGCTCTTTATTTGCTCACGATTTGTTTTGCGCCCTCTCTCTCGGACTCGTTCTTATTTCTAACGCTAACCCGGCTTGTAGTTGTGCTTAAGTTTATAAATTTCAGATTCGCCCTATTCACCCCCGCTCTAGGAGACGTTCAATGTTTCTTGTGGTCCTTCCAGGGGTTTGTGCTATAGGATTCTACAGGTCTATCACTGAATGGGGACCTCAATGTGCATCCTGTGATTGCGAGGTCTTTGCCCCAACATAGCCAATCTTTGTGGTAAGATTGTGAAATGGATTTGTTCTCTTTAAGATTCATCATACTGAGGTGTATGTTGTATTTCTGTTTGTGTTACCTCCTAATTTTTGTCATGTATATTTTCCTTTTTTTGCATGATAACTGAGAATTGTAGGTCGTGTCATGACCATCCAACAGTTTATGAACTATACTCATCAAGTCTTGGTGGTGTTCCTAATGTAAATGGGGACTCAATGACAACACGAGTAGTTGTTGATCACAATATGCATCAAGATTTTCAGACAACAAGTAAAAGTTTAGACATGTCTTTCAGTGACATTGTTGCTCTGGTATACATTCTGCTTTATTAATGACCTTTCAGAAGAATTCTGATTAAAGCATTTAACTTTGGCACAAGTACATAATCAGTAAAATATGAAGCTCAGTTTCTCACGATAAAGACCTTCAGAATTTGAGGAGAAAACTGATTACTGATTATCAATTGCTTTCTTCCTGCGATCAACTGCTTTCTCTCTCTAGGTATGGAGTATGGTATTGGTGTCCCTGGATGCTCTTGTTCTTGCAATAAGTGTTCAATCTTGGCCTTCCCAATCCTAAGAGAGACTTTTTCTCAGGATAAGATTCTGGTTTTATAAGGCCAAGCATTTTCCTCGCTTGTGTTTAATGTTGATTTTCTTCTATATTATATATAATATAATAGCCAACAGAGCAATTTTCTGACCACAACGATCGCCGCCCGTCATGGCTGCAGAACGATCGGCTCTCCAGCGACGTCGCAACCGGCGCAGGGAGGGAGCCGCGAGATGACTGAGGCTGCTCAACACAGAGCGCAACCACCTGCTGTACCCGAGGCCGTAGAGCCCGCGGGATGCCGCTGCCTTGTCGTCGCTGCTGAGGTCACCCAGGGTGTCCTGCTCTGGCCAGCAGAGCCCCAAGCCCAAGAGCGCCAAGATGGCGCACGACGGCCTGGAGCGCTCGCTCAGCTTCAGGAACTAGGAGGCGGCCAGCCGGGGCGGCGGCGGCATCAACGCCGCGCGCCCGGGGACCCTGGCGCTGTAGCAACATAGCCCACGGCGGGTGGTGTCCGTGTCCCCGCACCCGCAGGCACAGGCCATGATCGAGTACATCTCCCCTCGCCCCCGCGTGGAGCTCGACCAGGCGGCCACCACGCTGTAGAAGGCCTACAAGTTCCTGAAGCTGTAAGCATCTTCATTTATTTCATGGAGGGTCGCCAAGGTTGGCAAGGGACTCTCCAAGGACGACAAGGCGCAGAAGATTGCGCTCCAGCACTGGCTCGAAGCTGTAAGCATTTTCATACATTTCATATATATATAAATGCCTTTTTCTTGGACGGATTGTTTGTCTCATCATCTGTTTGCTTGTTCAGATTGACCCGTGCCACCGCTACGACCACAACCTGCACCTCTACTACGACATCTTGTGCGCGAGCTCTAGCTGCGAGCCCTTCTTCTACTGGTTGGATGTCGGCAAAGGCAGAGACTTGCATCACCAGAAATGCCCACGAAGCAAGCTCAACTCACAGCTCATCATGTACCTCGGACCAGTACGTGCGGCGTGACCCTAGAAAAGTGTACGTATGTATCCGACTGACTGACTGATTGACTGCTGAGCAGAACGAGAGGGCGGCGTACGAAGTCGTCGTGGAGGAAGGCCGGCTGCTGTACAAGCAGAGCGGCGATCTGGTGAACACGAACGAGGAGTCCAAGTGGATCTTCGTGCTGAGCACCAGCAAGTCGCTGTATGTCAGGTTGCAAAGTGAGTGTTCTGTACAGCTTGCGTTTTAATTTGACTTGGGAGAGGCCACCAATCCACCTTCTGAACCAGAGCCCAGGAGAGCTAATCGATTGCTATATGCATGTTTAGATTGCAAGGTCTAATTATTAATCACTAAACTTTAGCCTTTAAATTTTTAGCTTATCTATGGACTAACAATTAGTTCACAAATCTATGCTAAAGTGGGCTAATTTTTCATGGACCCCATGGAAAGAAATCTGTGCCACCGTCTTCACCGTCAGATGTAGAGTTTGACTTTTTGTGAAAGTGCAATGCCACATGTAGAATTTGACCTGTGTGATCGTGATGGAAACTACACGCCAATTTCGGTTGAGTGTTCATCTCAACCAATAGTGACCACAGAGATGAAAATGAAGACATGAACAACTTTCGTAATAAACTTGCCAATTTATTATTACCTAGACGAGATCGGTTATGAGATATATCTCGAAGCATGCATAATTAAATTTGTCATAAAAAACATTAGATACTCTATTTTTAGCTGTTAGATTTACGCTAAGTAAATTGGTTTATGTAATATTTGGGTGACTTCTTATCATTTGGCACTCTCTGTTGACACTTCAAAATTTAAATAAATAAGGTCCTGTTTCACTCTCAAGAGATAAACTTTAGCAGCCTTTTTAGCTACTTTTAGCCATTTGGTGATCTAAACAGAAGAGCTAATGATGGTATGATAAAAATTTGTAGGATGGCACTGTAGCGCCGATGGAGTTGGATGGTGTCATCAGGCTTGACTGGGTGTGGATGGGATGGATGGACTCTCTGCTCATGCTGAAGTAGAGAGAGCATGCTTGGCTTGCGGGAGACCATATTTCGGTTCATCTTTTTTCATGGGTCATGTTAACTGTTATGTCATATTACACAACTTCAAATATTTGTCTTTGCGAGAGAAGGACCAAAATAGTTTCACTTCATAGCTACTCTTAGATATGTTCATGCAGCTGCCACTAATCATATAAGGATAACATTGTATTTGTTAGGAAACAATTTTTAAGATATTAAAGTCGGTGATAATATAAGTGTTCTTCGTTTCTATGTAATCGTTGTGCACTAATATTTTGTTGAATATTTTGTGTGCCATTGCAAAGCACAGGCACATAACTCATAGGTAGATTCACATTAGTTAACTGTCTGCTTGAACAAACTGATGCAGATGTTTGTTCTATGCAAAAGATGACACTGGTTGTTGGTTCTAACCATTTGACCAGCTATGTCTAACTAACACATTCTATTTTCATTTCTCTAAATGTTGGCAGCTGCTCTCCAATATGCATTACATGGTTGCCTCATGGTCTATGTAAGGAAAACTTGAACCTGAATGCGCACAACTTTAATTGCTCTACCTGTTTTTAGAGGAATCATATTTAGATGGGTTGAATATTGTCATAATATATGTCCATATGTAAGTAATGTAGAAATCATGCCACAACATATTCCCCACAACATATAAGATAAGAGGGCCATATTTGTGAGCTAAAATAATTTTGATAGATAAGAGGGCCATATTTGTGAGCTAAAATAATTTTGATAGCCACAACTCGCCATCTCCTTTTTTATACTTTTCATCCTGCAATGCAAAATTGTTCTAAGGAGGCCATGGTACATCACCATATCATGTATTATCAACTTTTAGGATTTGCCTAATTCAATTAATAGTGATATTGAGCCAAATTTTGGTTGTTCGAAATGTCAGGCTTCAACATTTGTTAATTTTGTTGAGTTGAGTCTTGATAGGATCACTAAACAAAGACTTATGCATGCACAAACGTCCCCCGTTGCAATGCACGGGCATATACCTAGTTAGTTTTTAAGAATCCAGTTTCTACAAACTAATTTATATATATATATATTTATAAATATATATATATATATTTATATATATATAAACAGATTAATAGTGTTTGGAGCTATCTCGATTTTCATACACGGGCTTTAGCTAGGGTAGACTAGTTTTTTGGTTTTTAAGGAAATGCGAATCCAATTTCTATAAACTAGTATGTTTGGAACTAGCTCAGTTTTTATGAACCAATTTTTTTAAAAACTGGGTATTTCTAAACATGCCCTTAGCAACATGGTGTATTATAATTGATCTACACGTGTGGTATGTCAGCTACCTTGTTTTAAACCCTAAACCCAAAATTTTAATAAAAACAGTTTTGAATTATGTATTTTTTAGCTTTAGAAATTATGTAATTTTTATTTGTTTTTACAAAGTATTTCATTTTTATTTACTTAATTATGTACCTATAAGGGCTAGGGCTACATGCACTAGAATCGGGCTAACTCATGTGTTGTATATAAGATTTTGGGTGTGTTTGGTTTCTCTAGGCTAAAGCAAAAGGCTAAAATTTGGAGGTTAAACTTTAGTCCACCATGTTTGGATCCCTTGATTTAAACTATTAGTAAAGCAATTAATGTTGTTCACAAAGACCAAAATACCCTAATACCCCACTCTCTCTACTTGTTGTTACCTTTGTGCCAAAACAAAAGGCAAAACGTGGAGGGAGGTTTGTTCGTATTCAAATTCGGATACTCACATGACCTAGAACATACCATCTGTTGAACACAGTTTTTGGCAGTGCGAACTGTCCGCCCCTAGTGCCAGACAATTCGTGGTGGCGACGCGAACGGTCCACGCGTGCGCATAGTCAGTTAGGTTTCGAGATTTCTAGCGGGATTTGTTAGCAAAACCTTCGAGATTAAATTGGGAACCCATTTGTAATGGGTCCAGACCTCCTCCCTTTATATAGAAGGGTTACGGCCGACTGAAGCCCCACAATTGATCCAATCAACTCTACTTATCGTTTTTACCTTATGCATTAGGAGTAGCCCTAGTTTAGCTTTTCTCTACCTCGAATCTTCACCTCTCTTCGGCTTTATGTAAACTAGAGGCGTCTTAGGTGGCCTACCAACTCTAAGACAAACCCTAGGATCTCTCCTCCCCGACGAGGTCCCTCCCGGGAGATTAGATCTAGGTCTTAGGCGAAGAAAACGACCCTGTGCACCATCGCGAACCGTTTGAGCCCTAGGCGCGGACCGTCCGGACGTACACATAGAATGAGTTCCTCCTGCGTCCAGATCACGGACCGTCCACCCTAGGGGCGCGGATCATCAGGCCCAGGGCCACAAACTGTCCGTGCCTCCATAGAGAGCACAGTCACGCGGAACATCTCTCGTTGTTTGGCACCCAGATCGGTACCAACACACTTTTTGGCGATTTCGCTGGGGATCCAGGTGTCTAGATCTGCTAAAATCATGCCCTCAAATGACCGATCCTAAAGATCATACCGATATCTCCCTAGACAATATCCTAAAGCCGGCTGTTGAAAGCCTGATGGTCGATGAGCAACAACAATATGAAGACTACACGCGTCAAGCAAAGGAGAAAGTTTTGTCACAATACACAGTAGATCGCCACCAGAAGGTTGTCAAACATGGAGAGACTGATGTCGCATCTCTTCTATCTTCGCTTCGAATCCCCAACGTAAGTAAACCCGACGACATCCAATCTATTAAACAATTTGTAGATCAACAACAGAATCAAATGAAACAACAAATTGGAAGGTTAGAAGAATCGATTAGAAAATTAACACGTTCATTGGAGAAATTTGTTGCTCCTAGTTTTCCATCATTTGAAATTAGTAATAGGATTTCTATGTCTAATACATCCGCAACAAATGGGGATTCACAGCCTTAGCCATTATATAGTATGCTGATGAACTCATATTTAGGGAAAATATCACCACTGTTGTCCCTACTTGGTAGATCGGCGTTCCTGGACATGATCAGACCATCTGAGCCTTTGTCGGGATAGTTCGGGGCTACACCAGGACCATCACATGGAACCCTAATAGTAGAAAACACAACCGAGCAGTTCAGATTTACCATCAGACAGTCCAGCATCGTGCTAGACCGTTCGGTTGCCTGGACCGAACCGTTCGGATACACATACGCAAACCTATGGTTGCACACTATGCACCAATTTATTACACACCATAACAACAGTACATTCTACCCACTACATATTTAAACTACAACGCACCATATGATCATAGACCGACCAACGTCCTCGTTCGGTCACGGCATGAAGGTCGGCATAGTAACGCCCAACCGAATGACCCCACAACCTAGGGTCCAGTGGTCTACCACCGAGTGCAATGGATAAAATTAGAGAAGAGATGGATGGACTATTTCGAGATAGGATCGGAATTAGTGTAGCCAAAATAGGGCAATCATATTAAAATCCATAAGATCACTGGCTCGACATTGTCCCATACCTACAAGGGGCAAAGATACCAGAGTTTTCCAAATTTTCTGGTGAAAGTGGTTGAAGCACACACGAACATGTAGGTCGGTTCCTAGCACACCTAGGAGAATTGGCCAATGGGGAAGCCTTTCATGTTCATTTGTTTTCTTTATCCCTTACTGGTACCACTTTTGTATGATACACCGCACTGACTCCTAATTCCATTAATTCCTAGAATGATTTAGAAAGTAAGTTCATGAGCATTTCTTTTACAGTGAATATGCATTAGGGTTAGCCGATTTAGCCTCAGTCCGACAGGGACACAAAGAATCAGTTAATGATTATATCTAGAGGTTCCGGGACACTAGAAATCGATACATTCAAATCCATGTCATTGACAAAGACCTAGCAGGACTAGCGTTTAATGGGTTGCTATCCTACTTAAGAGACAAATTGGATAGTACTCAGTTCTTTTCAATAGCTCAGCTACATCAGTGAGCTTTGGCCCGTGAAAGCTGAGATAAATAGACATCAAAATCGACCGGCTGTACTATACATCTAGTGGAGCGCGATAATTCGGGTGACGAATCCACATATATATATGTACCGCTGAACTTGTCTAGCCAACAAAGGCCAAATCTTCACCTTGTTCTTCTTTACAACCAGTTCAAAAGAATTGTCAAGAAGAAGTTAAATTTACTTTTAATGTTGCCAAGTGTGATAAAATATTTGACAAACTAGTGAAAAGTGGCAACATTAAAGTAGTTCATACTCTTCCTACTCTAGATGATTAAAAGAGATGTGCTTACAAGTGGCATGATTCTTTTTCCCATCCACCAATGATTGTAACGTTTTCCGTCGATAGATACAATCGACCATAAATGAGGGACGATTGAGATTACAGGAGATACAAGCGGACACGCAACCATTTCCTGTTAATATAATAGATCTGGCAAGCAAAAAAGTCTTGGTTCGGTCAGAAGTGGCCGATAAAGGCAAAGGCAAAAACATCGTCATTGGTGATCTTCGCACATCAAATATATCATGAGGAGTGGTTGCTCAAAAGGCTCCAGGCAAGAAGACCAATAAGACTAGAGGCGCCATGGGGCAAGGACAATTGGGCAATTGATCAAAGCTTCCTATCTCGCGCATCGCAGACGATCCGACATCTATGCTCGGACAGTCCGGAGCCCACGCGGACAGCACAATGGACTCAGCCGGATGGTCCGACAGTGTCTAGAGGCCACAACGCCCACATAAAGGAAAAGGGGGTACGCAACAGGGCCGAAGTACATATCAAGCACCAGGTCAGCTAGTCAAAGCCAACCCTACTTTTGATCAATTACTCTACAAATACGCTAACAAGGCTGTTCTACGTGATCGGCCAACAAAACAACCCGGTCACCCACTAAAACAAAACGGCCAAATAAAACGGTCTGAAAGGCGCCACGACAAGCATCGCCTATTCATCCATCTCCAATGATGCCAAGATATTTTGCACCTGCCTACTCATCGTCGATATATTATCCTGTTTAAATGTGAAATGGTACGAAGATGAACCCATGATACATACATAGTCCCTTTGCCTATTTAGGCTAGGGGGCACCTCCATTCTATACCTTTTGATCCATTGATCGGATGGTCATGACCGAGAAAGATGCAATCCTAAATGGCCTTTATGCATTAGAGTTCTATTGGATGATCACCCTATTGGATAGAAAAGACGATGACTTGCATCAAGCTTAGTTCTTACTTTGGGAACAAGATGACTTATGTGATCTATTGTTTCCCGAAGGGTGCTGACAGTACAAATTCTTTTGGTTCATCAACCTCCACCAAAAGGTAGGGAGCATATGATGAACACACTTTTTGGTAGTGCTGACTGTTTGCCTTAGGCCCAGACAGTCCGCGGTCCAAACAACACGTGGTGGCGACACAGATGGTCCGCACTTTCGCAGAATTAGTTAGGTTTCTAGATTTCTAGCAGGATTTGTTAGCAAAACCTGCGGGATTAACTCGAGAAACAACTTGTAATGGGTCCTGACCTCCTCCCTTAATATAGATGAAGGGTTACGGTCGATTGAAGCCCCCACAATCGATCCAGTCAACTCTACTTATTGTTTTTACCTTATGCATTAGGAGTAGCCCTATTTAGCCTTCCTCTACCTTAAATCTTCACCCCTCTTAGGCTCTACGTCGACTAGAGACGTCTTGGGTGGCTTGCTGACGCCAAGACACAGCCTAGGATCTCTCCTCCCCGATGGGATCCCTCCCAGGAGGCAAGATCTAGGTGTGCTGCGAAGAAGACGACCCTCTGCGCCATCACGAATTGTCCGAGCCCCAGACGCGGACTGTCCGGACGTACGCAGAGAAGGAGCCGCTCCTGCGCCTAGGTCGCAGACCGTCCGGCTCAGGGTCGCAGACCGTCTGCGCCTCCGTAGAGAGCACCGCTAGGCGGTACATCTCCCGGTGTTTGGCGCCTAGATCAGAGCCAAGAGCATTATAATAATTATCATTTTATTTTATCGATGAATTTATAGTTGATAAAAAAACATATTAGAGGTAAATTATAAGCATAGCACAACATATAGATACCTTATGAGCATATTATTCATTAATAAAATATTTTTTTAACAATAAAAATATATGCCATGCTTATAAATGTATCTCAATCTTGGACTACATTTACATAGATTTACTGTTTCTATAATAGGTATCTAATTTATTTGATTGGTATAAATTAGTAAATATGACAAGAAATTTAAATTTGTCATTCCAAAATAAATGAATACACTATATGAATGTGTGCACCAAAATTTAATATTATTTAGTTTTATCATTGTATATCACTACTACATTTAAATAAATTTAATATGAAATTCCAAAATTTAATATTAATTAATTTACTTGACCGCGAGCATGACCGATATACCAGTATTACACTCTACAGAGGTTGCACATCTTTACCTACAAGACGTGTTTCCCGATTAGCCAGGGTTAGCTAGACCCTTAGACACTTCCTAGGGATCCACTACGAGGTCTTTCCAATGTTCCACTAGTTTGAGAAAACCCGCTACAGATTCAGGAAGAAGGAAGCATAGGAATCCCCCGTTCGGAAAGCTTTAAAGACAGTCCGACCCGAGGACCTTCCTATCCTCTGCAGCGACGCCTCTCCTCTTGCCCCTTTCGGGTAAGGTAATCTCTCCCTAGCTTTCCTAATTACTTGTCCAAGGGAGTCCCATTCCACTCTTGTCGTAGCACTGTTATCTCAAGTTAAGCTCCATGTTCCAATTAACACAATAATCTTGTCATGAACAATAATTAAAATAACAAAAAAATTGGAACATGATCATAATTCAAATGTAACAGTAATCCCAAAACCAGGTAGAGTAACAACTAGTCTACCCAATAGTTCATTGGTTTGCAAGGTATGGGGTAAACAAAACTAGGGAAACCTATTAGGTCCCATCAAATTAACCTGAGCATGTCATAGTGATTAACAGGAACATTTTTAGGTAAAGAAGAGTGATCAAGGGCACAACTTGCCTGTGACATGAGAATCCGGGTAATTCACCAAGTTGGTCTTCAGATTTCTCGTGACCTCACTTCTATTCATAGCAATACATACAAATAGACAAGGAGTACATAAGAATAACATTACACCAAACATGATAACAAACAGC
Organism: Zea mays; assembly: GCF_902167145.1. NCBI lineage: Eukaryota > Viridiplantae > Streptophyta > Magnoliopsida > Poales > Poaceae > Zea > Zea mays. The sequence continues at coordinate 125,007,155 of NC_050099.1, forward strand.
GTAAGAATATTCTACGCGTTGCTACGAGATCGTAGGTTTAAGAACCACTAAAATTGGAGTTACGATTAGTAAGATATGGTTTTCGGAAGATTTTAGTGATTAAATAATAAAAAACTAAATTCTATGTTGATTAACATAAATTATATGAGAGAATGCATTAAAGAGATAACTAATTCAACTTTGCTCTAAGTTATAACTTGAGCAGGGATCATATCCTAGTTTGGTTATAATTCTGGATAGATTAGGAAAGATTAATCTACCAAAACATAGGTTAAATAATATCTATTTATAAAAAGTTATGGGACATGATCAAATAATATTGCTACTGTGTAGACAACTTTATTACGAAACTAACGCAACTTGAACCGGTCCAATCGAAGTTAAAATTGAGACATTATGCATTTCTTACGTTTTATGGAATTATCTATACATTAAACACATTCCTCTTATTTATTTTATAGATTCCAAAGCTTATCTGAACTACGAGTCCTATTTTTGATAAACTCATGGTCCTTTTCCAAAGATTTTAGACTGTTCCACAAGGATCCTTGTGTCTGGGTGGACAGCGGGTTGATTCTATAATCTTCCAGGGACTCTTTTGCAAAGTTGGCGCGACGAAAGGTTATCGTGTGATCTGGCCGTCTGATCAAGACTAGACGTTCAGGATTAGATCTACTTCTATATGAACTGGTACGCGATGTAGTCCATCATATCATGATCCAACGACCATCACTTGCCCACGTCTTCCTTTATTCTCGGCCCCCGGATAACCAATCTGTGGCACAAATTTAATATGGCGGAGGGGTACGCTAGATGAAATCGAGGCCATCTATTCATAAATCAACGGCCCACACCGATTGTTACGCTAGTTTAATCTAGGCCATCCAACACGGATATAACGGCCCCCGCGTCTTCATCTGTCTCCCAATTCCCAGGTCCGCGACACGAGCCCCGCCCGCGGCGGTGGCCATTATTGACACAACGGCGACCGTAGCTTTGGTTCCCAAAACTCATGGCTAACTGGCGCTACGAAAGGAGGAGTTTTATATGAACACTATCGAGGGTTTCATACCATGGATTGCGGCGGCATTGGCCCAGTCTTCAGGACACCCTGACGTTGAGGTACTTCTTAGACTCCGACGAGCAATCGTCAGTTAGTCCACGCAACACCGTGTTCAGGGACGACCTCAGACACAACACACGGCGTTCCGCCCCTCCAGGAACTCTAGTTGAAGCCCACGAGCGACCATCACATGAAATCCTCCCGACGAAACTTCTCTGCTCCCTATCTCATGGCTCTACTTGCTCACGGTGATGATGGTTGTTATGGCGGCTCCCAGTTGATGGGAAGGAGGAGCGGGCCGACTATTTATGATCCAGGGAGCAAGGAATTTGATGGATCAAGGAAACCATACTGTCTTCGGAGGATACAGGGGCGTTCGGTTGCAACGGGATCCGATTTACTTCGGCGTTGAGGTGGCCGAACGAGCTGAGTTCGTTCATATTCTGTTGCGTTCGGTCGGAGGAGGCGAACCTGATAGCGGCCCATCCGACGGTGACCCATAGTGATACAGGCATGCGCGGACTCTGGGTGAAGCAGCTGACGTGTGGGCCCCATGGCTCGGTGAGCATGGTTGGGCATGGGATGGGCTACGCGGCAGAGCCCGCATGGCGGCGCTTATCCCACGTGGGCATGCTTCTGGGTTGGCTGGTGGTAAGTGGCGGAAACGGGCTGGTGAGGGAGAGAAGGGAGATGGGCCGAATGAAGGAGTTCGGCCCACAGGGACAATTTCACCATTTTCTTTTATTATCTTCTATTTTATTTTTCTATTTTCTACTTTTGGGTTTCAACTTCAATCACAATTTGAATTGAGAGGTTCAAATTTAAATATGCTCAATCATAGTAAAACTCCAGCATGCAAATGCAAGTTGTGTATATATATATATATATATATATATATATATATATATATATATATATATATATATATATATATATATATATATATACTAGGTGAGTGCCCGTGCGTTGCCACGAAATTTAAAAATTAGTATAAAGCATAGATACAAAACGACAAACATTAGTATGGTATACAAAACCACGAGGCAAGATATCATCATAACACTAAGCTGGCAACTAGCGGTGGTGCTCGGCAAACTGTCGTCGAATTCAATTTCACAGATTTAGGGAAACATGTTCACAGGTTCATATTAATAGCTTCATCATTTGCAAAAGGCTGTCAATCTCAGTTTTCAGACTAAATCACAGGTTCACACTCACTAATTTCAGACTCACATGTTCATCATTTGCCATCTTCAACATTTGCTAGGTTAAGATTTCAGATTTCAAACTCACATGTTCAGGCTCAGTTTAGATTTCAGACTCACAGATTCAGACCCACAGATTTTAGGCTCAAGTCCATCATTTATCAGGCTCACAAAGAGGTTCACAAAACAAGTTCACAAAACCAGATTCAGATTTTACAAAAACAAGCTCACATATTCACAACTTCAGATTTTACAGGTTTACAAATAGAGGTTCACAAAGCAAGTTCAAAAAAAATACAAACAGGTTCACAAACGCAGAACATGAGGTCTTCTTTTGATTATGTGCCATCTTCTTTTTATCATACGAATGCTTGAGCATGTTATCCCGTGGGTTTCAGAAGTTGCAACTACTCCACCTCGCAAATTTGCCTTGGACTGCTAGGAGGTCCTATGATTGCTCCATCCTGGCTAGCAGGACCTGTGACTGCAGCCCCTTGGCTCCTGTGACTGCTCCAACATGGCAAATTTGCCTTGGACTGCTCTCCCTGGCAACCATGCTCCGGTATCAGGACTGCGAGGGGGACGACGAAAGACAGTGAGGAGGCAGTGTGCACAGGATAGGAATGACAATCATGTCTCCTGCCATAGGGACAACAAAACAGTTCAAGCAGCGACTGGGATTTGAGATAATATTATACGCACACTTTCATCAAATGAATAACCTGCTTCAACTCCAGTTCACATACCAATGTTGGTGAAATTTACCTGCTTCAACTCCAACCCCCATACCAATGCGTGGCACATTCATGCACACAACCTCCAGTAAATCATGCACCAGTAAGTGCATTGCAGAGACCCTTGACAAAGTGGCCTTGGAGCTTCTCCTAGTCATATGTCTGGGTTCGATCCAATCACGTTGAAGTATCTAATTTATAAATAGCGGGAAACATGTTAGAACTTGTTGGGGACTCGTTCTCAAATGCTATGAATTAAGAACAAGGCAACATAAAATGTTAAATGTTAATGCCCTTCGTCCGCTGAAGCATTATACCCTTAAGGATTTAATGAACTTCGGACGAAGGTTAAGGATGATACAATTACGAAGGTTGTTTCTTCGTAATTAACTTTAATAGATTATATAAAATAATGCGAGATATGAAGTATCAAAGACAAATAAATTATAAGTGAACAACATCAGTTCCATATTATATCAACTTAATGAATTCAAATTGTCGGGGACCATAATTAGGGGTACCCTCAAGACTCCTAATTCTCAACTGGTAACCCCCATCAGCATAAAGCTGCTAAGGCCTGATGGGTGCGATTAAGTCAGGGATCAGTCCATTCGAGCGACTCGATCATGCCTCGCCCGAGCCTAGCCTCGGACAAGGGCAGCCGACCCCGGAGGATTTCCGTCTCGCCCGAGGCCCCCCTCCAACGGCGAACATATTTCCGGCTCGCCCCAGGCCCTGCCTTCGCTAAGAAGCAACCCTGACTAAATCGTCGCACCGACCAACCAAGTCGTAGGAGCATTTAATGCAAAGGTAGCCTGACACCTTTATCCTGACGCGCGCCCCCCGGCAGAGCCGAAGTGACCTGTCACACCCGGTTTCAGAAGGCAAACCGAATGCGAACTATGTACGTGCCAGGATAAGAATTCACGTACACAGCGATTACATAAATGAACATCATCGCACAGTGCTCGAATAATAACATAAAAGGGTATTAACTTATTACATCACAGAGTCATAGACATCCACATAGTCATCAACTTAACAGTTAAATCAAAGTGCTAGCGAAACGCAGTAAAGATAAGGCCTTCACAGGCAGCTGACTGGGGGTTGCCGCCAACCCACACCTAGAATTCGTCGTAGTCTTGAAACTCCTGGAAGTCTCCTTCCACGGCTTCACCTTCTCCTGAGCAGTGATTACAATGCGAACAACCTGGTGTTTGGTGGTAAAGCAAGGATGAGTACACATCAACGTACTCAGCAAATGCCCCGTTTGGCTGAAGTGGACTAGCTTTATGTGGGGTTAGGCTCAAGCAGTTGCTTTTAGTTGGTCAGGTATTTATTATTAGTAGGAGCCAGGTTTTATCATAAAACCCAAGTTATAATCCCAGAAAGTACTTCCCCCGAGAAGAAGTACCAGAAAACATACTTAAAGTCACCATCGTTAACCATCATCATTAAAGTCATCATCTGAAGTGTATCCGGAGTATCTCTAATCAAAGAGGATCCCAAGGCTGCTCTTAACCGTGAGCACGGCTGATATACCAGTTTCACTACCCTCTGCAGAGGTCGCACACTTTACCCATGAGCCGTGATTCCCTCTCTAGCCCGGGCTTGCAAGACCCTTATTCACTCCCAAGGTGAATGGCCAGGGATTCACTACGAAGCCTTTACAAAGATTCCCTAGAGGTCATAGCTGCCCGTTAGGTTTCTCTAGTTTGATAAACACAGTACCTCTCCCCGCAGGAGGGTGACTAAAAAGCAAAACGAAAGAACCTCGGCACCCAGCCTCGGCAGAGCAAGCACTGTACCTGGACCCCATTGACGGCACGACGGCGAAGCAACTACACTTCTAGTTCCTGTAATTAATTAGCTAAGGGCACCCCATTCCACCCTCATGGTTGCACTGTTATCCCGGGTGGTCTCTCAACGAACAGGTCCTTACGGAGAGGTACTCAGGAAACAGCATGAGCCCCCTAGAATATCACAAGGTCATCAACATCATCAGGATAACAGTATCATAAATAGTCACATCATGTTCATTGATTAAGTTAAGGCAATAGCAAAATGCTAACCATAACAACCCAGAAGGTTATCAAGGATAAAGTAAAGTGTGAAGCTAGTCAATCCTTAGGTTTCAAGTAAGTAATGCGGGGTAGTAAGTTATAAATGAATAGGACATAATGGGACATAGGACACTTGCCTTCACCAAACTGTTGATCAGGGACTTCCTCTTCAACTTCCTCGGGAAACACAGACTGCCCGTTGTCTACGTAAAGTAATCATTCACACTATGCACTTGGGAAATAACAAACAAAAGCAACATACCAAACATATGCAGCAGAGAGATCACAAGTTCATAATAGAAAAGGATTGGCACTCTGGTGTTCCCTAGGTCTAGGGTAGAGGACTACACAAAGTGATTCATTATCCACTAATCAGATCTAAGTCAGTGGTGGGGTTAAATCATTACATGATTTTAAGTCCCTAAACTTAGGTGTTTAAGTCCATAAACTTAGGTGCTCCAACTTTTATTAAAGTCTATTATCTTTATTTTACCTCAAATAGGGTTCCAATAACATCACTTTTACTCTAATGATCAACTATTAATTGGGACATAAAAACAGCAGGGAAACATTATTTAAACAGGTAGATAAAAATATTATGAACATTTTTGCAATTTTAAGCACCTAATTTGGAGTTCATATGACAAATTTATGAATTTTACAAGATTAGGGGTTAAAAATATGCCTTAAATACTTATTTTGGATTAAATAAAAGGTTCGAGGACCTAACTGCGAAGATCCAGGGACGGCAGGTTAATTTGCAGAAAGCCGGGGGTCTCTTTAAGAAAATGCGCGGGCGAAGGGGTATCGGGCTCTAATAGCCGTCGGATCTCAGATCAACGCTCAGGATTAGATCCGCGGGCGGGCGCGCGAGCGCGCGGCGGCCTGAGCGGCTGACAGGCGGGGCCAGACGGGCAGCGCGGACGCGGGCGGCTGGCAGGCGGGGCCGGGCGGGCAGAGCGAGCGCGAGAGGCTGACAGGCGGGGCCCAAACGGCAGGGAGGCGGGGTGTGGGGGGAAGCGGCCCTAGGCCGTCGGATTCCAGGCGGACGGCCAGGATCGGGCCCGGGTTAATTGAAACAGGGCCGCCCGATCTGGGATGGACGGCGGGGATCGGGTGGCCGGCCTTGTCCTCTCCTACGGCTAGCAGAGGAGGCGGCGCTCGTCCCCGCGGCGGAGAACTCGCCGGAGACGAGGGGCGCGGGGGCCCTGCGGGTCTTTGGGGCGACCTGGACGGCCGGGGAGGTTAGGGAGGGCGCGGGGAGTCTTCTGGTGGGGGCTAGGTCGGGGCAGGGGCACCGGAGGGGGGCGGTCCACGGCGAAGCGGCTCGGCGGCGGCGCTAAGGGACTCCGGCGAGCAATTAAACGCGACAGGGGGCAATACAAAGGTCGGGAGGGGGCGGGAGAGGTTCCTTACCTCAAGGCGGACTCCGGGGACTCCTCGGTGGCGGCGAAGGCACGGCGGCAGCTCTGGTCGACGGTGGCGGACCACTGCGGCTGCACGGAGGACGGCGGGTGAGCGCGGGCAGAGGGAAATAGAGAGGGGGAGGGGAAATTGGAGTGCGTCCCGGGTTGCGGACGTCGGGGCGGAGCTCACCGTGGCAGAGGGCACGGCGGAGCTCCAACGACGACGGGAAACGAGCTCGGGCGGCGGCGGTTTAATGGCTGCGGCGCTCTGGCGTGTGCGCAGCGTGGGGAAGGTGAGAGAGGGGTCTGCAGGTGCGCAAATGAGGGAGGGGGAGAGGGCGAGCGGGGTTCTGGGCTCAAGTGGCCGGGGGCAGGGCGGTTGCGAGCTCCACGCGCGACGTGGGCGCGGAGACCGCGGCAACGCGCAGCTCGGGCGGCGGTTACGCGGGGATGACGGAGCTGACAGCCCGGGCCCGCGAGCAGAGAGAGAGGGGAAAGCGGGCGCGGGCGCGGAGAAGGCGGCCGCACTGACGGGCGGGCCCGCCGGGGCAGAGAGAGAGGAGGGGGAAGAGGCGCGCGCGCGGGATTGGGCCGGCTGGGCCGAAAGGCCGAGGGGGCCAGGGTTGTGGGCTTCTTTTCCTTTTTCTTTTATTCTGGCATTTGTTTTCTCTTTTCTTTTTATTTACTATATTTGATTCAAATTCAAATGAGCCACAAATTCAAACTAGCCTTTCTAAGAATTATGCACCAAACAAAAGTAGGATTTAGGGTTTGACATGATGCAACATTTCATACTCCCTTGGAGTTTAACCTACTAAATTATAATTACAAATAAGAATAACCACTCTTCTCCTATAGAAATGAGAAAGAGAAGATTGGGGAAGGATGAGAAAAGAGAAGTAACACCTGAATTTGTGAATATGAGCAAAGAAATTTTATACCCCCAAATTCAGGTTGTTACATGACCGCCGTCACTTCGCCGCTCCACTGACCGGCCTGACAGAAGGACAGCGCCGCCTGCGCCACTTCGACTGCAGTACCACTTGACAGAGTGAGACTGACAGGCAGTCAGGCCCTGCCAAAGGCACCATAGGAAGCTCCGCTTCGCCCGACCCAGGGCTCGGACTCGGGCTAGGTATCAGAAGACGGCGAACTCCGCTTCGCCCGACCCAGGGCTCAGACTCGGGCTAGGTCCCGGAAGACGGCGAACTCCGCTCCGCCCGACCCAGGGCTCGGACTCGGGCTAGGTCCCGGAAGACGGTGAACTCCGCTCCGCCCGACCCAGGGCTCGGACTCGGGCTAAGTCCCGGAAGACGGCGAACTCCGCTCCGCCCGACCCAGGGCTCGGACTCGGGCTAAGTCCCGGAAGACGGCGAACTCCGCTTCGCCCGACCCAGGGCTCGGACTCGAGCTCAGCCCCAGAAGACGACGAACTCCGCTTCGCCCGACCCTAGGGCTCGGACTCCACCCTGGCCTCTGCAGACGACCTCCGCCTCGCCCGACCCAGGGGCTCGGACTCGGCCTCGGCCATGGAAGACAGACTCAACCTCGGCTTCGGACGAGCCTCCACATCGCCCAACCTAGGGCGCAGGCCAGCCACGTCAACAGGAAGCGCCATCATCACCCTACCCCGAGCTGACTCGGGCCGCAGGGAACAAGACCAGTGTCCCATCTGGCTAGCTCCGCCAGATAGGCAATGATGGCGCCCCGCATGCTCTGTGACGACGGCGGCTCTCAGCCCCCTTACGGAAGCAAGAGGACGTCAGCAAGGACCCAACCGCTCCGACAGCTGTCCCTCCGCCAGGCTCCATCGCTCCTCCGACGGCCACGACATCACACCAGCTGGGTGCCAAAATCTCTCCGGCTGCCACATCGGCATGTACTTAGGGCGCTAGCTCTCCCCCGCTAGACACGTAGCACTCTGCTACACCCCCGTTGTACACCTGGATCCTCTCCTTACGCCTATAAAAGGAAGGACCAGGACCCTCTTAGAAAGGGTTGGCCGCGCGGGGACGAGGACGAGACAGGCGCTCGCTTGGGGCCGCTCGCTTCCCTCTCCCGCGTGGACGCTTGTAACCCCCTACTGCAAGCGCACCCGACCTGGGCGCGGGACGAACACGAAGGCCGCGGGATTCCCACATCTCTCACGCCGGTCTCCGGCCGCCTCGCTTCTCCCCACTTCGCGCTCGCCCTCGCGCTCGACCCATCTGGGCTGGGGCACGCGGCGACACTCACTCGTCGGCCCAAGGGACCCCCCGATCTCGGAACGCCGACAGTTGGTGCGCTAGGTAGAGGCCTGCTGCGTGTTGACGAACAACTTCCCGTCAAGCTCCAGATGGGCAGTCTCCAGCAACCTCTCCAACCCGGGACGGTGCTCCGTTTCGGGAGTCTTAAGTTCATGTCCTTCGACGACAGCTACGACATGATACTCCTTCCACCACCGTGCGACAATGACAATGGTGGCCGACAGCCCGCCCGCCGGCGGCGGAATCGACGACGTCTTCCCCGCGTGGCGGAAGAACAATCTTCGAGCTCGTCCCGCCTTCTTCCCCGTCGGCGGAGGGGAAGGCAGGGCAACCAAGGCCAAGCAGGAGGCAGCGCCTCGTCGGCTGTCGAGCGAGTCGACAGCGCCGGCACCCCAACGAGGGGCGCACCGGGTATCGACTTCGCGCCTGAGACGAAGACGAGCGCCGTCTCCCCGCGACACGCCAATCCCGAGCAAGCGGACGACGCCAGCACGCTCGCGGAGAGCTTGCTGGACGTCACCCTCGTACCTGAGACGATGGTGCAGTCAGTCCCCGACGTGACTTCATCGCCGCTCGTCGACCAAAAGGTACCGACCGATTCCCATCCTACGTCATTTGGATTCAGCCTCAACCCGCCTAGCGACCTCGCTTTGGCGGACGCTCTCGTAGAGGCAAGTCCAAACCCTCTGGGGTTTCGCATGCGGTCGCCTTGGGACCGGTTGACGGACGTCTCGACCTACGGGCCCTCTGGGTCCGAGGAAGACGATGACCCCAGCATCTGTTGGGATTTCTCTGGACTTGGCAACCCTAGTGCCATGCGGGACTGCATGACCGCATGTGACTACTGCCTCTCCGACTGTTTCGACGGTAGCCGCAGCCTCGACGACGAGGACTGCGGCCCAAGCCGCGAATGTTTCCACGTCGATCTAGGGGGTCCCTCCAAAGGCAATCATCTCGGCATGCCGGAGGATGGTGATCTCCCTAGGCCGATGCCCCGCGTTGACATCCCACGGGAGCTAGCTGTGGTCCCCGTTCAGGCGGGGGGCCATGACCCACAGCTCGAGCAAATCCGCGAGGTGCAGGCCAGGCTCGACGAGGGAGCAGGAGCGCTTGAGCCGATCCGCCGGGACGTCGGGCAGGCATGGGCGGGCCAACCCCCGGCCGGAGAAATACGTCACCTGCCCCAGGGCTTCCAGCACCGCGTCGCCGACGACGCCAGGGTCAGGCCGCCACCCGCATCTAGTGGCGTCGGCCAGAACCTGGCTGCAGCAGCGATGCTCCTCCACGCGATGCCGGAGCCATCCACCACCGAGGGTCGGCGAATCCAGGGGGAGCTCAAGAATCTCCTGGAAGGCGCCGCGGTCCAACGGGCTGAGAGCTCTGCCTCCCGAAGGCAGGGATACCCCTCGGAACCTCATGCCGCGACTTCCCGATTCATGCGGGAAGCCTCAGTCTACACCGGGCGCACGCGCAACACCGCGCCTGCGGCCCCGGGCCGCCTCGGCAACGAGCACCATCACCGCGACCGTCGGGCCCACCTCGATGAGAGGGTGCGCCGAGGCTACCACCCCAGGCGTGGGGGACGCTACGACAGCGGGGAGGATCGGAGTCCCTCGCCCGAACCGCCCGGTCCGCAGGCCTTCAGCCGGGCCATCCGACGGGCACCGTTCCCGACCCGGTTCCGACCCCCGACTACTATCACAAAGTACTCGGGGGAGACGAGACCGGAACTATGGCTCGCGGACTACCGTCTGGCCTGCCAACTGGGTGGAACAGACGATGACAACCTCATCATCCGCAACCTCCCCCTGTTCCTCTCCGACACCGCTCGCGCCTGGTTGGAACACCTGCCTCCGGGGCAGATCTCCAACTGGGACGACCTAGTCCAAGCCTTCGCCGGCAATTTCCAGGGCACGTACGTGCGCCCCGGGAACTCCTGGGACCTCCTAAGCTGCCGGCAGCAGCCGGGAGAGTCTCTCCGGGACTACATCCGGCGATTCTCGAAGCAGCGCACCGAGCTGCCCAACATCACCGACTCGGATGTCATCGGCGCGTTCCTTGCCGGCACCACCTGCCACGACCTGGTGAGCAAGTTGGGTCGCAAGACCCCCACCAGGGCGAGCGAGCTGATGGACATCGCCACCAAGTTCGCCTCTGGCCAGGAGGCGGTCGAGGCTATCTTCCGAAAGGACAAGCAGCCCCGGGGCCGCCCATCGGAAGATGCTCCCGAGGCGTCTACTCAGCGCGGCGCCAAGAAGAAAGGCAAGAAGAAGTCGCAAGTGAAACGCGACGCCACCGACGCGGACCTTGTCGCCGCCGCCGAGTACAAGAACCCTCGGAAGCCCCCCGGAGGTGCCAACCTCTTTGACAAGATGCTCAAGGAGCCGTGCCCCTATCATCAGGGGCCCGTCAAGCACACCCTTGAGGAGTGCGTCATGCTTCGGTGCCACTTCCACATGGACGGGCCACCCACGGAGGGTAGCAGGGCCCGTGACGATGACAAGAAGGAAGATCACCAAGCAGGAGAGTTCCCCGAGGTCCGCGACTGCTTCCTGATCTACGGTGGGCAAGCGGCGAACGCCTCGGCTCGGCACCGCAAGCAAGAGCGCCGGGAGGTCTGCTCGGTAAAGGTGGTGGCGCCAGTCTACCTAGACTGGTCCGACAAGCCCATCACCTTCGACCAAGCCGACCATCCCGACCACGTGCCGAGCCCGGGGAAATACCCGCTCGTCGTCGACCCCGTCATCGGCGACGTCAGGCTCACCAAAGTCCATATGGACGGAGACAGCAGCCTCAACATCATCTACGCCAAGACCCTCGGGCTCCTGCGCGTCGATCTGTCCTCCGTCCGAGCAGGTGCTGCGCCCTTCCACGGGATCATTCTCGGGAAGCGTGTCCAGCCCCTCGGACGACTCGACCTTCCCGTCTGCTTCGGGACACCCTCCAACTTCCGAAGGGAGACCCTGACGTTCGAGGTGGTCGGGTTCCGAGGAACCTACCACGCGGTACTGGGAAGGCCATGCTACGCGAAGTTCATGGCCGTCCCCAACTACACCTACCTGAAGCTCAAGATGCCGGGCCCCAACGGGGTCATCACCGTCGGCCCCACGTACAAGCACGCGTTCGAATGCGACGTGGAGTGCGTGGAGTACGCCGAGGCCCTCGCCTAGTCCGAGGCCCTCATCGCCGACCTAGAAAGCCTCTCCAAAGAGGTGCCAGACGTGAAGCGTCATGCCGGCAACTTCGAGCCAGTGGAGATGGTCAAGGCCGTCCCCCTCGACCCCAGTGGCGACGTCTCCAAGCAAATCCGGATCGGCTCCGGGCTCGACCCCAAATAGGAAGCAGTGCTCGTCGACTTTCTCCGCGCAAACGCCGACGTCTTCGCGTGGAGTCCCTCGGACATGCCCGGCATACCGAGGGATGTCGCCGAGCACTCGCTGGATATTCAGGCCGGAGCCCGACCCGTCAAATAGTCTCTACGCCGATTCAACGAGGAGAAGCGTAGAGCGATAGGCGAGGAGATCCACAAGCTAATGGCGGCGAAGTCCATAAAAGAGGCGAAAAGCGTCAAGCTCAACCCCGAAAGGTGGGTCCTCGGGGTGCCCCAGGGCATGGTCTTGGGGTTCATCATCTCCAAGCGGGGCATCGAAGCCAACCCGGAGAAGATCGCGACCATCGCACAGCACCCCGAGCCCTTGCTGGGGGCACCCGGGGGCTACACGCACCCCCGGGAAAGGCCGCTTGTCATCGCCAAAGTTCTGGAGCCCGGAACGTACAAGCTGGCCGGCGGTCAAGGCGAGGTCTACGGCAACGCTTGGAACATCCGACAGCTACGTCGCTTCTACCCTTAAGATGTTTTCAAGCTATTCGTACACCTCGCTCCCACAAAAGTCTCAGTCGTCAAGGAAGGGTCAGCCTCGCCTCGGCAGAGCCCGACCCTCCCTCGGGGGCTAAAAAGGGGGGAACCCCTCTGCGTCAAGATTGGGCATACCTCTCCGCATCCAAAATTTTCGGTCAAAAAGGATTTTGCGTTCTCCCGGCTATGTCAGAAACAGGGCCCCAAGGAGCGAACGTGGGTGCATGTAAGTGGCAAGGCCGATTGAGCCGAGGAATTCCTATGCCTCCGGGTTAGGGACACCTCACTCATCACCCGCCACGAAAAATGACACCTACTCGGGAAGCCACCCTGTTATTGACAGGCAAAGCCGGGCACGCAAAATAAAAGGAAGAGGAGTACGACTTCATGCAATGGAAACAAAGTGTTCAGGCCTCAGCGGCCGCAGAAAGACACACGTGCATCCAACAGAAACTGTTCCAACGGAGTTAGGCGTCGCCTTGGGAAGGAGACGCGCCTTCAGCTCCGTCCCCGCCTTCGGTAAAGTCAATCTCGGCTTCCGGCGACGGCGCAGGGGGGAGGATCTCCTCCTCAAAGGTGGTCGCCAGCACTGCGCTCGGACCCGCGGCGACCGCGTCGAGCCGCTGGACTTCTGCCAGGGCAGCTTTGTCTTCGTCAGGAAGACAATACCCCTCACTAACCCGCTCTAGGTCCACAACGTAGTGGGAAGCGAGCACGGCGAAGGCCCGCCTGACGCCGTGGTGTAGCGCCTCGCGGAGTCTGCCGCGCACGTGATCACCCAAGGCTTGAAGGCGACTTTGAGGGGAGCTTCCTGAGGGGACGTCGCCGAAGCCAAGGATCCGATAAACGTCCGAGACGGCTTCGGACATGGCCGCGTGGTCGGCCTCCCTCTGCTCGTCTGCCCCGGCAAGCGCCTCGGCAAGCGCCTTGGCGGACTCATCAAGGGCGGACTCGAGCTCTGCGAACAGCCAGAAGAAAGATCTCAAACACAAGCAGAGGGAACAAACAGGAACGAGAACCAAGGATGGCCAAGGCGTACCTCCGGCTCGGGCACGCTGCTCCAAGGCCACGACCTGGGCTACGGCTAAGTCGGCTGCAAGGGTTTCGGCCCGGCTTTCGGCCTCGGCAGCCTAGCCCCAAGATTGGTCCCGCTCCTCGACGACCCGGTCGAACTCCGACCGCTGCCGTTGCGCTTCCGCGCGCGTCGCAGCCGCCTCCGCGTGCGCCGCTGCCGCCTCGGCTCTCAGGTCAGTGCAGAGCAACTGGAGGTCCGCTACCTCGGCACCCTGCTGAGAAAGGCGCGCAGTAGCCCCGGCGAGCGAGGTCCTCAGGGATCGCAGCGAGCCCCAGATGTCGACCTCGCGGCGGATAAACGACGACTTGGCGGCGCTCCGATCCGTCAGATCCTGAGGGAAGGAAGCAGGGCGTCACGAAGAACGCCTCGGTCACAGAAGAAAAAAGGTATGCCTGAAACCGTTACCTGGAGGATTTTGGGGACGTCCCAGCAGAAAACCTCCAGCGACGACCGGAGCGACCCCACCGTTGCTTCAGCACACTCGCGGAGCTCATCCCAGGACTGGTCCTCCCGTTCATCGTCGAGAACGAAGACGGGGTCCAAGGCCTCACGGGTCCGGAACCGGAGCAGCTGGCGCCGGCCCTCGGAGCTCTGCCGCACAGCGACGAGGCTGCCGCCCGGCGGGACGGATCGCGCCTCCACGCCCCCCTCTTCTGAGGCACCAAGCGCTGACGCATCAGCCGTCTCGACGTCGGCAGCAACCGGTCGCTCTCCGACTGGGACGGCGACGACTTCGGTAGCGGCAGGCGCCGGCATGGCCGGCACGTCCGGTGGGCTCGGGACCACGTCAGCGTCAGCTGCCTCCCCTATCACAATGGCCGCCTCGGCAGAAGAGCTAGCCTCTGGAACCTGCTCCACGGCGACCGGTGCCGCCCGAACCCCCTGAGGTGGAACGCCTTGCAAGAGGGTCAGCTGAACGGCAAGGCCCAGAGCGGCGCTGGCCGCACAGGCCGGCGTCGTCTTAAGGGCCTTCCGGGGTGCCAGGTCGGTCAGGCCATGGCTTCGCTTGCTGAGGAAAAAAGAAAAATCACGGCCGGGACATATGAATGGAAAGCCAGGACGAAGACATTCCGAGATACTTACCCGCTCCGGGCCATGATCCACCATGCCTGGGGGGAAGTCTCTTGGATCCCGGCCCCCGGAACCGCCGCCGAGGTCCGCTTCGCCGGCAACTTCGGCACCACCCTTGCTTTGGACGCCCGGGGGGCAGATTGCCCAGGCACTGTCACGGTGACCTGAGGGTCGCCTCCCTGCGCTGCCGGCGCGAGCGGCGGCTCTCGGGGAGCAGACGCCCTGGCCTAGCCCCCCGGGGTCACCTCAGCCCCTCCAGCCGAGGGGTCAGGTGCCCTCTCGGGTTGCCCCCGCCCCTCAGGCCGGGACCCCGACGTCCCGACTCCGGGGACTGACGGCGTCAGCCCGCTCGGGGGCTGGCTTGACGGCTCCTGGCCAAACCCCAAGCCGGGGCTGAGGCCAAGGTGGGTGGCCATGTCGTCCTCCTCATCATCATCTTCATCATCGTTGTCGTCGTCGGGCGTTTCCGGCGACGGCTCCCTCGGGAGCCCCTCCCTCTCCTGCCGGCGACGGAGCTTTTCCAAGGCGTCTCGAGCCCGCCTCCGCTCGCGGGCCCGGGCCTTCTCCGCGTCCTTCTTCTTCTTCTCCTCCGCGGCGACCTGCCGCGCTGCTCGGTCCACCGCGTCCTGCGGGACCCGTGGTAGGGAAGGCTTGTGCCACCCCACCTCCTGAAGAAGGGGGGAAAAACCCCGATCGTAAGAACCAGGAGCAACCTGATGTATGAAGAAGGAAGAAGCGGACACTCACCAGAGTCACGCACCCTCGGTCGGGGCGCATCAAAAGCTGGGAGAAGGCGTGGGGGTCCGGCTTCCCCAACGCAACGGACACCCGCCATTGGAGGGCGTCGAAGGGAAGAGGATCAGGGGACATCCGCGAGCCCTCCCAGTCAGCCTCCGGGGTCATCTCCCAAAGCGACAGCCGTCGCTCCGCCAAGGGAAGCACTCTCCGACGGTGGATGGCGGCAATCACTCCCGCAGCGGTGAGTCCCCCCTTCCGCAACGCCTCCAAGGCCTGGAGAAGGGGTTCAAGGTTCTTCTGTCTTTCGTGCGGGGTCCCGTGGCGCCAAGCGTTGGTGGCAGCGGTGACTACTCGCTGGGAGAACGGCGGGAGCAACTCGCCGTCGTTCCGGAGGTAGAACCACTGGCGCTGCCACCCCTTGTTCGAGGACGCGAGGATGGCAGGAATAAACAGCGACGCCCGCGACTGCCTCAGCAGGAGGGTGCAGCCGCCGGCCCACACCGCTGCGCGGACTTTCCTCTCCCCCGTCGGCGAGGCAAAAAGCTCCGCGAAAAAGAGATGGGTCCACAAATCCCAATGGGGGCGATCCCCAAGTACCCCTCGCACACCGCTACGAAGATGGCGGCCTGCGAGATGGAGTTAGGGGTGAGGTTGTGCAACTCCACCCCATAGTGGTACAGGATCGCCCGCATAAAGCGGCCCACCGGCACACTGAATCCCCGCTCGTGGAAGGAGACGAAGCTCACGATGTACCCCGGCGGTGGGGACGGAGCGGCTCCGCCCACGGGAGGAATCCATTCCGGTCGCTGCTCATCGGTGAGAGGACGAAGCAAACCCTCGCCGACCAGATCCTCCAGATCACTCGCCGTCACCATGGAAAAGGGCCATGGATCGCGCGCCGTGATGATGGTCACCCGGTCAGCCATCACCGAGCGGAAGGGATGGCGGCGCAAGGGGCAGGAAGGGCGGTTTCCTCTTCTCTGGCTAAGTCTCTCGGGTTGCGAAAACCTAAGAGGGAGGCAGGAAGCGGAGCAAAGAACCGTCACCAGACCCTCTCCCGGGTATATAAAGACCAAGGCAAGACTGGTTCCAACGTTCCGCCCGGACCGGACGCGGGATTCAAAAACGCGAAGCGAAACAGCCGTTCCTCGAACGGCTCGCGCACGCGCGACGACCGCCCCGCCAACCACTCGCCCCGTCGCATTAACTCCGCGGCGGGACAGGCGGCGCTTCTGGCAGGAGAAGCGGGCGACGCTTCGCCTTCGCCGTAATAACCGCGCCAAAAAAGGTACGCCGCGTCGTTCGATTTCGTATCCTTTTCCTTTTTTCCTCTTTCTCTCTCTCTCTTGCAACAGGGACCGGGAAAGGGGGATACCCCGAAAAGGATCCTTCCCCGTGAAGGAACCAGGCTCCGAGCCTCCCTACTGATCAGAGGTTCGAAGGCTGGCCCCCCGAAGGGTTCGACAGCCGCCTCAAATCGCGTGGGCCCTACACCCACTACTGGTCAGAGGTTCGAAGGCCGGCCCCCCGAAGGGTTCCACGGCCGCCTCAGGCTACTCGGGCTCCGCGCCCATTACTGATCAGGGGTTCGAAGGCTGGCCCCCGAAGGGTTCACAGCCGCCTCAAACGCCAAGCGAGGGATGACCATGGGTACGTTCGATACATAACCAAGGCTCGGGCTGCGCTCCCGAGGTACCCTAGGACATTTCCGAGACCAGCGGGAGCGATCTTGTAACAGAATCCCATCAGAGGGAGGCATCGAGCACTCGGACCCCGTCGCCAGGGGACCGGGTCCGGCAGATCACCCGCAGGTACTTTTGGGCGTGCCTCTGGGCCCCTAGCCGACCCCTAACGAACGGGGCACGGACGTCCACTCGGATTACCCGCTTGCAGCTCACCGGAGACACCATGTTCGGCGCCCATCGAGGGCAACATGGCGCTTTCCCCCCCTCCTCCTTGCGGAAAGGCGACGCAGGGGCGTATGTAAAAAAGCCGAGTCTGTCCCTGATCGCCCTCTCTCCCTGTGCAGAGGCTCGGGGACTGCTCTCGCAAACCCGGCTCCGGCTGAACCGTTGACAGCGTCAACATACCAGCCCGAGAACTTGGGACCCGACCGTACACCCGGGCTACGGCCAGCTCGCATGAGGGAACAACCAGACCAGCCGAACCATTACGCGAGGCATTAAGACCTCGAAGGAGTGAAACCACTCCTCCGAAGCCTCGGGGGCTACACCCGGTGGGTGCGCTCGCGCGCACCCACCGGAACAAAATGCAACCGAGAAAGGCTGGTCCCCTTGCAAAAAAGTGCGACGAAAGCCTCCAAGCGAGTGCTAACAGGAAGCGCCATCATCACCCTACCCCGAGCTGACTCGGGCCGCAGGGAACAAGATCGGTGTCCCATCTGGCTAGCTCCGCCAGATAGGCAATGATGGCGCCCCGCATGCTCTGTGACGACGGCGGCTCTCAGCCCCCTTACGGAAGCAAGAGGACGTCAGCAAGGACCCAACCGCTCTGACAGCTGTCCCTCCGCCAGGCTCCATCGCTCCTCCGACGGCCACGACATCACACCAGCTGGGTGCCAAAGTCTCTCCGGCTGCCACATCGGCATGTACTTAGGGCGCTAGCTCTCGCCCGCTAGACACGTAGCACTCTGCTACACCCCCCGTTGTACACCTGGATCCTCTCCTTACGCCTATAAAAGGAAGGACCAGGACCCTCTTAGAAAGGGTTGGTCGCGCGGGGACGAGGACGAGACAGGCGCTCGCTTGGGGCCGCTCGCTTCCCTCTCCCACGTGGATGCTTGTAACCCCCTACTGCAAGCGCACCCGACCTGGGCGCGGGACGAACACGAAGGCCGCGGGATTCCCACCTCTCTCACGCCGGTCTCCGGCCGCCTCGCTTCTCCCCCCTTCGCGCTCGCCCACGCGCTCGACCCATCTGGGCTGGGGCACGCGGCGACACTCACTCGTCGGCCCAAGGGACCCCCTGATCTCGGAACGCCGACACAAATATTAGATACATTTATACCTCTGCCTTGACAAAGAATAATTCCCGAGTGATGCGATTGCAATTACAGGAATGTGTGAACAGTAAAGGAATACTGTTCACTATTTATAGGCACAGGACACAGCCTGTGAGGAATTACAATCATACCCCTCATAAAAGTTTACAACAATGACTCAAACACTTATGGACTAAAAGGTCATTCTACTTTTAAGTCGGTTTGTAATTCCGAAGTTTCATGAACAGCAACCTTCGGTCATCACGTGCAGACAGCTTCAGCCGAAGTTGTTTCTTCCTGCAGGACCTTCGGCGACGAAGCATGGTCCCAACAGTAGCCCCTTCGCGGTGCTAGATCGTTTTCCGTAACGAGCTTGATCCGTGAAAAAAGTCTCTTAGGCTTCAGGAAGCCGAAGGTCCGAAAAACACCTTCCCTGAGCTCGTTGTCGAGAAACGATTCAGTTTCCGAGCGCGTAGCGGTCCCACCCTGCAGGGTTACTATTTTGTCTCTGCGGTCCACCGCGCAGCGGGTGTAAGCAGCTGTTTGCCTGGTGTAAAAATCCTGACGATTCACCTTCTTACCTGCAGCACTATATAAACAGACGGGTAGGTGTGAAGTTACCACAGCATTCATTGCTATTGCACTGTTTTGCTGCCAAAATTTTTAATCATAGCCGAAGCTTGACTCTCGCAATCAGACGAAGCACCAGTTTAAAGCCTACTTCGTCAGAAGAAAAAGCTTCGGAAGAAAAAGCTTTTAGTTCCTAAGAAATTCAGAATTAAATGGCCAGAGTGCGCTCTACCGCTAGAGTTGAGCGTGAGGGAGGCGAAGCCGAAGGAGCGGAGACTGTTCCTATCTCCGAAGCGATGCAACGATCCAGACTGGTGACCTCGGAAGGAATGCGTACTGCCGAGGCAAAGCAGACTGTTGCCGAGACAGAACAAGTTGCTGTCGAAGCGGAAGAAGGAAATATTGAGGAAGCTGATTCCGATGATGATTACCATATTGCCGTGCCAAGCAAGCCCAGCCACTTGGACTTCAGAAAGTCGACTGTCTCCAAGACTGATTTCTCCAAGATGGTGAAGTCGGGTTATTTCAGTGAGAATGAGAAGAAGCTACTTCGCTTCGGGGGGGGGGAAGAAACTACCCCGAAGCCAGAAAAGGATGAAATAGTCATTTTCAAGAGCTTCCTAAAAGCTGGGTTGAGATTCCCCTTAAATAGGATGATCTCTGATGTGCTGCAAAGATTTGGTATCTACTTTCACCAACTAACTCCCAACGCAATTGTCAGGCTCAACGTCTATCTCTGGGCTCTCCGAAGCCAGGCGGTAGAGCCGTTTGCCGACAGCTTCTGTCGAGTTCATGAGTTGCATTATCAAACTAAAGCCAGAAAAGATGGATTAAACGAAAAATTTGGTTGCTATAATTTTGCTTATCGGAAAACCACGAAGTTTCCCGTGATCAGCTACCGAAGCAAATGGCCGGCAGGCTGGAAATCAGAATGGTTTTATGTCAAAGTTGATGAAGATAAAGAGAAGCTGGTTCAGAGCCCTCTTGAACTAATCTTCGGAGAAACAAGACCCTGATGCAAAATGGAAGTAGAAGGTCTAACTTGGGCTGCACTGGGCGAATTCAAAATTATTGCAAAGCATATTGGCACTAGAGATTTAGTGCAGGAATTCCTGGCCTTCAGAGTTTTTCCAACTATGAAAGAGTGGACAATGTCGAAGCTTAAAGGGGAAAAGAAAGAGGGGGAACTTGTCAGACTACCTTATCATTATAAATTCAAGAAATATTTTAAAGTACCCTGCCAAGAATGGCTTGATACAATTGAAATAATGAGTAATGAAATTCTTGGGAATTACTCTAAAAAAGAGGACCAACTGATGACAGCGGCCTTCGGCACTCGACCGAAACGAAGGCTGAACAGGGTACTTGATGCCATAGGATTTGAATACGCTGACTACGGTCGACTGGGCGGAGATGCTGGGGGCCCGAAGCGAAAAAGGATTGCCAGCGCTACTGACGAAGTGATCGTCAAGGTAGCCAAAAAGAAAAAGAAAGATTCTGAAAATCTTAGCGCTGAAGAGTTAAATCCTGAGCCGAAGGTGGCCACTACAAGAAAGAGAAAAAGTGCATCCCCAGAGCCAGAAACGCCGGTCCGAGAAGAAGATGCTCCTGCTTCTCCTTCTGCTATTGAAGTAGAAGAGATTATGAAGGTAATGACTGAACCCTTGCCTATCAGGCTAAGTCCGCTGGCACTGGAACTGACAAAGTTTTTTCAGAAGAACAAGGCAGCTTCGGCAGCAGAAAGTCCTGCGAAGCCAAAAAAGCGGAGAATTATTCAAGTAACAGATGTGATCCATCAGACGCCGCCACCGGCAACGGTGTCAAAAATTGTTTTTGCTGAAACTGCCGAAGCCGAAGCTACTGGAATGAAAACTACTGAAGCTGAAACCGGCGAAGCTGAAGCTACCGGGGCCGAAGCCGGGGCTACCGAAGAGTCGAACCTGGAAACCACACTTGAGGTTATTGACAATATACTCCTGAAAATGGCTGAAGAAGAAGCTACTGTGGTTGCAGTGAATACGGCAACTGAGAAGGGGAAAGAGCAGATTGATGAAATTTCAGAAGAAGAAGATTTTAACTTTCAAGATTTGCTCGGACAAGAATTAACAGACGCCGAAAAAGAGGAGTTGAAAAAATATGCCATATCTTGCGGATATAAATCAGGGGCTATGCTATTTGGTGGGGTCAACGAAGGGAAACTAAGATGCCTTCGGAACCGCACCGAGGCCAAAATTGTTAGAACCCTTTCCAAAAGCATTGGCTTGCCGAAGCTGGAAGCGGACTTGTGTCGTTATCAACGACACCACATCGCCGGAAGCTTGCTTTATGCTAACTTCAAGGTAACGAACATTTTTGTTATTTTATTACTATTATTATTAACTTTTGGGTCGTGTTCTAATGAAGATCATTTCGATAGAGCATATTATTAAGCAAGGTTCTGAAAATGCAACAAGATCTGGAGGAAGAGAAAAACAAAGCCGTCATTCAAGATTTGGCTGAAAAAGTTGAATATCACGAAGCCAATCTGAAAAAGAAAGACTTCGCAATCCAAGACCTTGAGATCATGGTCAAAGAGCACGAAGGTGCATTAGAAAAGAAGGATTTTGTTATTCAGACCATGGAGGGCTCTTTGGCTGAAGCCCAAACTGAAAATGACAAATTAAAGAATGAATTGCTCCGACAATCAGAAAAATTCGAGCTAGAAAAGAAATATCTTGAAGCAAGCCTGAAAACTGAAGTGGACAAGTACTCAAATTTGCAGAAATCCTTTACAGAACTTCAGGAGAAATGCTTAGGCTTCGGCATCCGATGTGTGCAGCGGCTGAAGGACGTGTTTCACTCTGTCGGAGCTAGCTCTTCGAAATTTACACCTTCAGCTGAAAATCTGCCAAGGACATTAGAACATATTGAAGGCGAGGTTGATACCCTTGACGAAGTTATTGGTGGGCACGCCGACTTCTGCGCCCTGGTAGCTTCTCGGGGCACAACCGCTGCTTTTTTGAAGGCTGGATGCACGCATGGAAACATTGTGAACAGACCAAACTTCAGCTTGTCAGCTTCAAATTTGATAGATATCCCAAGCTTAGCCAGAAGCATCGGAAATAGATTCATGACCCAGATCTGGGTAAGCGGCGGGCGGAAAATGGCAGGCGACGAAGCTCGAAGCCATCTTAAGCCGGTAAGAAACTTATGTTTGTTACTTTTACCTTCTCCTTTGAAATTTGTACCTTTCTTACTATGTTGTTTGGGTATATACAGGATGACGAAGCTGAAGATTGACAATGCTGAAGTTTGACAAAACTGAAGACGAAGCCTTTAGCTGAAGCTTAAAATTGCTTATAATGTGCCTTCCTGCAAAAATTCTTGGAGAAACTCTTGTAATATAGATATGGAATAACTTATGTAAATTTGTACATACCTTGTAATATATTCTGTCTCCCTTATCCGCATCCAATCTGCTTTGTTGTGGACGAAACTTCTCTTTTGAGCCGAAGGCGAAAAACACCTTCCCTTCTTTTCGTACACAACGAAGCATAGAAAATTTTTCCTTCGAATCTTTTCCTTATTTTCTGAAGCACCTGTCTTTTTTGTGTAGCATGATGATGATTCTATATATGTCTAAATGGATGTTTATGAATGCAAATGACATGATGACATGTAATGTGCAAATGAATATTAGGACACATGTTCAAAAAACCATAAGCACGGCCCTTCGTCCCCTCAAGAATGATAAAAATCTTTTTGCCATTTACTTTTCGGCTTCACCGTTTACTTTTCGGTGTATCAGCGTTGACTTTTCGCTGTAAGCCTCCCTTAGGAGCTTCTTCGCCTTTTACTTTCGGCGGAATCAGCATTTATTTTTCGCTGTAAGCCTCCCTTAGAAGCTTCTTCGCCTTTTACTTTAGGCGGAATCAGCGTTTATTTTTCGTTGTAAGCTCCGCATTCCCTTAGGAACGACTTTTGAGCTTCTCCCTGTTTTCTTTTCTTTTTCTTTGCACTCGAAGGTGCGTTCTCAGCTTTTACATTTATATTTTTGGGGGATATCGCTCTTATAGAATTGAAACAAGGAAAAGAAAAATTACATGTTGTGGCCCCATTAAAAACCTTTCTCCCCCTTTGGAAAGGAAAAGGGTGCCACAAAAAAGAATATAAAAAATTACATCGAACTAAACATAATATCGCCGAAGCTCATCCGCATTCCACGATCTAGGAATGTCATTGCCGTCCAAATCCTTCAATCTGTAGGAACCGGGTCTTGACGAAGATACTACCAAAAAGGGGCCTTCCCACTTCAGCTGTAATTTGCCTACTGTTTCAGGGTTAGCTACTCTTCGAAGTACCAAGTGTCCTGGTTCAATGTTCTTCAACTTGACCTTTCTATCACGCCATTTTATTGTTTCAGCTTGATATTTATTGATGTTTTCCACAGCTTGAAGTCTGATCCCTTCAATAGCATCTTTTTCTACAGAGCAATCAGCTTCGTTTTCGCCCTCTGCCGAAGCTACTGTCCTTATTGATCCTGTTTTAGCCTCTTCTGGGGTTATTGCTTCGTCACCAAACAATAGTTTAAAGGGTGTAAAGCCTGTTGATCTTGAGATGGTTGTGTTATGACTCCACACCACTTTGATTAACTCGTCTGGCCACTTTCCCCTCGGCTGATTGAAGATTGACTTCCTTATTCCTGTCATTATGATCCCATTGGCTCTTTCAACAAGTCCATTTGATTCTGGGTGTCGGACTGATGCAAAATGGATCTTTGTGCCGATTTGATTACAAAATTCTCTCAAGGCTTCAGAATCAAACTGTGTCCCATTATCCACAGTGATAGCCTTCGGCACTCCGAAGCGACAAACAATGTTTTGCCAGAAAAACTTTTGAATAGTAAACGAAGTTATTGTGGCTAAGGGCTTCGCCTCAATCCATTTGGAAAAATATTCCACTGCCACCACAACATATCTTAAGTTCCCCTGTCCTGGTGGTAATGGACCTAGCAAATCCAGACCCCACCTTTGCAACGGCCAAGTGGGTTGTATTAATTGAGTTAAAGATGAAGGTTGTTTTTTATCTCTTGCAAATTTCTGACAACCTTCGCACTTTTGAACTAAATCCGCTGCATCCGAAGCTGCCTTTGGCCAATAAAATCCTTGGCGAAAAACCTTCCCAAGCAAGGGACTAGATCCAATGTGAGATCCACACAGACCTGCATGGATGTCCTTCATTAATTCTATACCTTCGGATCTGGATAAGCACTTGAGCAATGGGGAACAGACCCCTCGCTTGTATAACTCCCCTTCTATTATGACATATGGTCGAGCTCTTGCTTCTATTCTCCTGTTATAAGCTTCGTCGTCTGAAAGAAAATTACGCTGAAGGAAAGAGATGATTTCAGTTCTCCAATCTTCACTATAAACAGGGGATATGTTGAGGATTGCTCTTTTAAGAAGCTCGACCGAAGGTGCTTTTATTGTTTCAAAAAATACTTCCGAAGGTATAGGCAGCCCCTGGGCTGCTGACTTAGCCAATAGATCAGCGTATTCATTTTCTCCACGAGGAATATTTTTGACAGAGAAACCTTCGAAGGAAGCCTCAATCCTTCGGACTGTATCTAGATACTTTTCAAGCTTCGGGTCTCTTGCTTTGTAAGTTTTGTCAATATGACCAGAAATAACTTGAGAATCAGTTTTAAGAATGGCCCTTCTGATTCCCATTGCCTTTAATTTCCGAAGACCCAAAAGCAGAGCTTCATACTCGGCGATGTTATTTGTGCAACTAAAGTCAAGTCTTGCCGCATAACAAGTTTTAACTTTGGAAGGTGAAACCAACACAGCAGCCGCTCCTGCCCCGAAGGTTCCCCAAGACCCATCGCAAAACATTGTCCATGCTTCGGCATCTTTATTTGTTTCTTCCTCCTGAGCCCCTGGCGTCCAGTCAGCAATAAAGTCTGCTAATGCCTGGGACTGAATCGAAGATCTATGAACATAATCAATACAAAATTCATTGAGCTCTGCAGCCCATTTTCCAATCCTTCCAGTAGCTTCTCGGTTTCTCATAATGTCCTTCAGAGGTTGTGAAGAAGGAACAATTATGTTGTAAGCTTGAAAATAGTGCTGAAGCTTCCTGGAGGCCATCAAAACAGCATATAGTACCTTCTCTAATTCTGTATAATTTTTCTTTGATAAACTAAGAACCTCGGATACAAAATATATTGGGGCCTGCCTCTTAACTTGGCCTTCGAGCTTCTCCTGAACAAGTGCTGCACTTACCACTGAGTGCGAAGCTGCCACATATAATAACAAAGGAGCCCCTAGCGTAGGTGGAGTTAATGTTGTTAGATCTATCAAATACTGTTTCAGTTCTTCAAAGGCCTTCAGCTGGATTGGTCCCCATTGAAAGACTTCGGCTGACTTCAGCACTTCGAAGAATGGTAAGTTTCTCTCTGCTGATCTGGATATGAATCTATTGAGAGATGCCAGCCTTCCTGTCAATCTTTGAGCCCCCTTTTTTGTACTTGGTGGCTCCATTCGAAGTATAGCTTCGATTTTACTTGGGTTGGCCTCAATTCCCTTTGTTGAAACTAGGCAACCAAGAAATTTCCCCTTCTTTACTCCGAAGACACATTTTTCTGGATTCAGCTTTAGACCAGCCCGTCTAAAATTAGCGAAGGTCTCCTGTAAATCAGCAATGTGGTTATCCTGCTTCGTGCTTTTTACAATGATATCATCAACATAAGTTAGTACATTCCTGCCTATCTGAGAATGGAGAACCTTTGTTGTCATTCTGCTGAAGCTTCCTCCAGCATTCTTAAGCCCTTCAGGCATTCGAAGGTAACAGTATGTCCCACTAGGGGTTATGAAACTGGTTTTTGGTTCATCCTCCTTCTTCATCCAGATTTGATGATAGCCTGAATAGCAATCCAGCAAACTCATAAGTTCTGATGAAGCTGTTGCATCGACTAAAGAATCTATCCTTGGCAATGGAAACTCATCCTTCGGACAGGCCTTATTGAGATTAGTAAAATCGATGCACATTCTCCATTTACCATTGGCCTTCTTCACCATAACAGTGTTAGCCAACCATTCTGGGTATTTTACCTCTCTAATAACTCCGGCACTGAGGAGTCTTTTCACTTCATTCCGAGCATCAAGAATTTTATCTTCGGACTCTTGCATCTGTCTGAAGGCCTTAGCAAATATGATATCAGCTGCACTGCCTGTATCAACCAAAACATTATGGACCAGAAATCCTTTGATAACACAAGAGATAACCATAGCATCATTGTGTGGGTAATCCTTGAGTTGAAGATCCTCTTGGGAGAAGGTAATAGGAATGTGAGACCATCTTGACTTGATGAAGGGTCCTTGCACCCCGACATGCTGTACCCTTCTCTGTGCTTCCTTCTTCTGCTTCTTGTTGGCTGGTTCTGAACATGAACCGCCTGTTATCGGGAGTACCAGCTTCGGAACCGAAGCAGCTCCAGCTTGAATACTGAACGAAGCCATCAGCTCAGAAAAGTGGTAGTGAGTTCACCGGAGGTGGGCGCCAATGTTGGGGACTCGTTCTCAAATGCTATGAATTAAGAACAAGGCAACATAAAATGTTAAATGTTAATGCCCTTCGTCCGCTGAAGCATTATACCCTTAAGGATTTAATGAACTTCGGACGAAGGTTAAGGATGATACAATTACGAAGGTTGTTTCTTCGTAATTAACTTTAATAGATTATATAAAATAATGCGAGATATGAAGTATCAAAGACAAATAAATTATAAGTGAACAACATCACTTCCATATTATATCAACTTAATGAATTCAAATATTAGATACATTTATACCTCTGCCTTGACAAAGAATAATTCCCGAGTGATGCGATTGCAATTACAGGAATGTGTGAACAGTAAAGGAATACTGTTCACTATTTATAGGTACAGGACACAGCCTGTGAGGAATTACAATCATACCCCTCATAAAAGTTTACAACAACGACTCAAACACTTATGGACTAAAAGGTCATTCTACTTTTAAGTCGGTTTGTAATTCCGAAGCTTCATGAACAGCAACCTTCGGTCATCACGTGCAGACAGCTTCAGCCGAAGCTGTTTCTTCCTGCAGGACCTTCGGCGACGAAGCATGGTCCCAATAGAACTATTCCATGGGTTACAATTTAATATAGGTTATTGAAAACAAACCTTAGATCATGACAGCCATGTCTGATTGCTCCTTTGATTTTGTAAAATCTAGGATGATGTCCACTGTCATTTCCTTTGCCTTGCCATATGGGTTGATAAGATTCTACAGTGGTTTAGAAAAATAATTAGAATCATGATAGCATCTATAAAATTAAGGAAAGTAAAAGCTCAAGCATTTAGAGGATAACCTAGGCATTCCATGGATACTCACCAAAATTATATGATCACGATACTCATTAATCTTGATATGAGATTACACATAGTAGAGAACCTGAGATAAAATATCTCTATTTTTAGTTGGTACAAGACAACTCAGTAGAAAGAAGCACAAGGCTACAAAATAAGATAAAGTTAGTTGAATAAGATCATTATTTAGGTCACTAACTGATTGTGTACTACAGTAAAAGCTTATATCAACCTCTCAAAGATAAAAGAGTTTCATGATTGTGTACTACAGTAAAAGCTTATATCAACCTCACAAACGATGCATGGGGACCTTCAAGAACCCTGCAACCACGGCATAATCGGATGATTAGTTGCAAAGAAGAAACACAGGCTCTGCATTTGTGCCCGTGCTAGCCCAATCGTTCAGTTGAAGTGAATTGCTACAGGACAGAGATGTTACTTGTAGCGTCGTCTTTCTGTAATGAACAGAAGTTGTATCCTCTCCCAGAACTGATTCCCTGGTAGACTGTCAATGGCCATGTAGGCAAAGTAACCCTGGAGGACCGATGTGGGTATCATCCTGATGACTGGCATAGCTCCAACACACCCACCAACCAGTATGGACTGCAGCAGATTGCTCAGTCTCTATTCGTTCACTCGAACAGGCAAGTGGGCTTCTATATGTTTGCGAGAGTCAAATTCTCTAGCCAATCTCCCTTCTTCGTTGCCTTCTTGCAGAACAGCATCATTTAAGTTCTTCAACTCCCTGTCAACAGAATCAGTCTGAAAAGACAACGTGTTGAGCATTACCATTATTTTACTGGTAAGTTTTCCATAAAGAATAACATGGACAACATTTAGGTGGTAGTTAGGTACGGGACAAAAATTAAGGAGAACCCATATTTAATTGGCAAACACAAATTGCTGTAAGATTCAAAAGCTTTGTTTTTTGTTGGCACATATAAATAAGTCAAGTAACAAGGAGTCAAAAGGCTCACATTCTCTTCGCTATCCATTTTGATGAAAACTTCTTCCATCTTGCCATATAATTCCAAACAGGTAGCACTTCCTCCTATGCTCTCCTTGGCAGTATCAACCATCTTTTTGCTTAGCAACTGAACTTAAGAGATGGAAATGTATGAGGAAAGTTGATTAGGTTAGCAAACCACATGAATCGATTTGAATTTCACCAACTTGCCTCTTAAGGACATCAAGACTTTTTGTGTGCATGGGAGACTGATGAAGCACTCCATTAGATGGAGGGATACCAAGCAAACCGTAGAGTAGGACTGACATTTAATACCGTGAGAAAAGAAACTAACTAAACAGCCATAATATCTGAACTAAAAACACAGACCAAGCATCTGTATCATTTCTACTATAGTTGGAAGACAAACAGATTGTCACACTTGGTCTGACGAATGTGATTGAGATCCCAAGAAACTGAGGTTAAACTTACAACCAAATGAACACTCTAAATAAACAATTTGTATGACAGACTCATGTGCCACATACCACGAATCCAAGGACCAAAATGTTATAGTGGTAGGCAGAAGGCTTCTTCAAATTATACTCCTTTTGCTGTGCCAACTGTGAATCTACGCTGTGATCAAAGAAGTAAATTCCTGCGACCATAAAAGCAGGCAGAATGGCTCCAAATATATATGCTGGAGAGATAGAAGAGGAAGCATTCAGAATCATGACATGCAGGAAATCTCTACGAATATTAGAATTTTTTTCATCTAGAAGGGATATAATCAAACTGTATGGTTAGATGAATTTGAAAGTAGTAAATACTATTTTTGGAAAATATGTGAACAATGATAATAGATGAACATGTCTTTAGCTGTATTATGTCCACCACCATAATAATTGTTTTCAACATTTTAGTGCTCTAGTAGCAGTTCTTGAGATATATATATACATGCATCTCTGGAAGCTAAATAGTACATGGAAGCAAAACAATGAAACAGTGACAACTTTTTTTTGGAGGGATACATAGTCTCCTGGCAGGAGTAAACATCATGGAATACCTGCCCTCTTCGTAACATTTCAGACTTCTTAAGTTTTTTCATTGCATACACATTGGATGTAGTTTTTTCTCTACAAAGTCTCACCTGCAAAATATTATAATGGGGTAAGCTGCAGGCAGACACAGAAAACATACATTGTCTCTTTAGAGACCTGCATGTATATCTCAAGAAAACTAAGATCTCTCGAAGTATTGAGTAAACTGTTGTTCATTACAGAACACCCAACTATATATTGTATCAAAGAGGATGACTCAAATATTTGTTACCTCCCCAAATGCACCTCTCCCAATAATGGTGAGCAATTCAAAGTCATCAACGCCCATTTTATGCCTTCGTAGGCGCATGTATTCCGCCTCCTTTTTTCTAAATCTTTCAGTATATTGTTTTGCTCTTCTTCAGATACATCTGCATCTGCTAGTTTCCTCTCCAACATCCAATGCCTAGAATATTGGTTGATATCAACATGGGTTACAGCAAACTTAGCCAGAACTCAACAATGTATAGCAGAATCATGATCCGAAAAACAATATATAGTAGCAGTTTAATAAGGTCTACAGAAGTCCTAAAGAAGAAGAGTTGTCAAGTGTAACTTATGGGCAAAAGAGAAATGTGAATAGTCAAGAAAATAAGTCGACCGATCGACCCTGCAAGAATGTGGTGCTAAGACCTATACAAATACATAATACATAATATGATTCTTTTGAGTAATACTAATACATAATACATAAGAAATTAATTCACCCATATGAATAATTTAAAATTCTCATAAATTTCAAATCCAAATTCCAGTTTCAAGACCTAAGTATGGCTTTAAAAATTGAATTTTAATACTACCATCTATTTATTTTAAGATCTAATAAAAATCCTTATTAGAAACATTTTTTCCCAACATCTTTTGAAGAACTTGCCTAATCTCCAAGATAATATTTTAGGGTGTTACATCTAAGTACTTGACCAATGCGACACATGAGATACGGTTACGAAAGGAAATGTGTAATATTAGAAATTCTTGCAAGTGGACAGAAGAAGAATTCAAGAGTACAGCAGCAAGTATCATGAGTCATGATAAATAAAAAATATTGGTGCCCTAGTCTTAATTAAATTAGACTTCAAGCAAGAGCACAAGTGTCCAGAGCAGCAAGTCATAGAAAATATGAAAGGTCATGCCATCTTGGCACATGGAAATGGAAGCAAAATATCGTTGTTGTGCAGTTGCAGTTTTTTTATGTGTATTGATATTAGCCCAGGAAAGGTATAGAGTACGCCGACAAAGAAACTTAGAATATCTCCACCTGCCAGGTTAAACCTTCTAGATTCGCAAATGCTTTGTCGTTCTCCTGAACTGCGAACACAGGTCCATAACAGATGAGATTAAGAATCACAGAGTGCTTCTTTAGCATTATATGAAAACTACATAGTATCCATCTCTGTTTGTACGGTTGTAGAACTTCAACTTGCATTTGGTTTTCAGAATAAGATCCAATTCCTTGTAACAAGAAACTCATGTAAGGGCATTTTTTTGAAGAAGCAAACATAGAATAAATAACACAATGTGATGAGGCACCCAGAAATGAACCGATACAAAAGAACTAACCAAAAAAAATTGAACCGATACAACCATGCAAGAAGGTAAGAAAGGGAAGTACCTGGCACCCGAGTAATCTGCAGTCACATAAGGCAGATCATCTGTGTTTGGTTCTCGTTGTTCCAATTCATCAGGTTTTTTTTTCTGATGTAGATTGATCATTTGAAAGCAAGAAAAACAAAGGAGATTCATAATAGTAATATAGAAAACACAGTTGCTATTTTCTTTTCCTGTATTATTATGTACGATTTTGGGTAACCTTTCCAAAAAAAAGGCTACGATTCTGTGTCCTTCCGCTAGCTAGCCTCCAAATGTCCGCACGCTGGCCCGCCCGTGTGGAAGAATGGTCCGATCAGCAGGGATGATTCAGAGGGCTGTTTCCATTTCTTTTCGTTGATCAACTCCTCAGCTCACCGGGAAACCGGATTGATACGTCCCGGCATCCACGATGTTTTTGTTGTTGTTGTTGTGTATTGGTTTATACTACGCCTATAATTTCTTGAGCAGCAGTACATGTCGTCAAAACGGGCCACGGGCACACTAATATTCCTCTGGCTACTCTCAAATTTAAACTGGAAAACATAAATATACAGCGGGGCATGTAATAATAGTCCACAAATGAGACGAAGAGCGCGAGTTTTGAAACAGCCTGAGAGCTTCTTATATTTTACTGGGCAATGCACGGGCATATAGAAACAAAATTGCTGCCAACACCCGATAAGAACAACGTGCGTTTTTACCTTGTTATTATTATTATTCATCGAAGACTGAGGTATTATTCATCGTCCCGGTTAAGTCAACAACGGCGCGTGGTGAGCTAGCAGAACCTGCTCCACGTACAAAGCGTAGCGCACTAGTACAAAAAGGCTCAAAGCCTGCGGGGACGATATATTTTTACAGGCGGTTTCGCTTCACCACCGACTGTGCTATTTCTAGTGGCGGTTCCTTAAGAAAACCGTCACTAGAAATCGTATTTCTACTGGCGGTTCCTTAAGAAAACCGTCAGTAGAAATCCATGATTTGTAGTGGCGGTTTTCTTAAGGAACCGCCACTAGAAATACGATTTCTAGTGGCGGTTTTCTTAAGGAACCGCCACTAGAAATCATTTTTATCCTTAATTTTTCGAGTTTTTCAAACGGCCTCGTATGACAAAACCACCAAAATAAAAGTTGTAGATCTCTAAAAGTTATGAAACTTTGTAGTTGACAACTTTTTTATTTGAACTCATTTCGGTTCTCAAAAATTGAATCTAAGTATGTCAAATTTAAAATTCAAATTTTGCAAACTACCTCGGATGAAAAAAGTGTCAAAATAAAAGTTGTAGAACTTCAAAAGTTATTTATCTTTGTAGTTGACAACTTGTTTTTTTGAATTCGTTTAGGGTCTCAAATAAGCAATTTACACTCAAATGGTTGTAATATGTGGAGAAAACAACTACAAACTAGACCCAAGACATGTCATAGACGGAGTGGTAGGGGAGGGTACGCGCGAGGGTGAGGTCGCCGGTTCGAATACTAGCAACCGCGTAGCGCGCGAATTTTGCGCGAAAAATGCCGCGACTTGCGCCGGGCGGGTGGGGTGGGCCTAATAAAAATAAATTTTTTAACTATTTTTAAAATATGTTTTATGTTTCCTGGAAACGATTTGCACTGGCGGTTTTATTACGTCGACCGCCAGTGAAAATCGATTTTCACTGGCGGTTTTATTACGCCGACCGCCAGTAAAAATCGATTTTCACTGGCGGTCCTCAGTTACCCGCCTGTACAAATGATGATTTCTACTGGCCCCTAGCACTGGCGGTTACGAAAAACGACACTATAAATAGGTTTACAACCGCCACTATAGAACTTCTCTGTACTAGTGGCGGTCTAGCTCATGTGTATGATTTTGTGCGTACGTGTACCTTTTCAGAAAAAATAAAAATAAGTACGATTTTGTGTCGCTTCAGCTTTTGAATGTCCGGGGCCGTTAAGCTATCTCTAGTAAAAGCATCTATTTATCTTTTCATAAAAATTATATTTTACATGTAATATCTTATTTATCTAGTTTAGATAGTCAAGTGGCTAGCTAAATTTATCTAGTAAGGTAGTTAATTTAAAGAGTCGGATAGCTTGACGAGTTAAATAGCTAGTGTGTTAAATAGTTGTTTTACCGTTAAATAGCCAAAATTTGGTTTGACGAGTCATTTAGCTAGTTTATTGAAGATGCTCATGTCCATAAACGTGCAAAACACTCGTTGTATAATGTATTATTTATAGAATGGAGTTTGAAATAGAAATTCAGATAGATAATGTGATAGAGAGAGGCTGCTGGACATAGTTTAGATGGTGTTTTTATTTTATTATATTTTAGTCTCTAGATTGCTAAATATGTAAACTAAAATATTTCATATTTGATAATGTACAAACTAAAATGTAATAAAATATATAGACTAAAAATTAGTCCCTATAAACTAAACACTTCATTAAACTATCTCTAGCGGACAATAGTTTACCTATTTTCTTTCAAACTTTACTCTATAAACAATCACAAGACGATTACTCGATCAAGAAAGCATCTATCCGCGTCTGCCGATCTACGGGCTCGGCTTGTTTCGCGTTTGCCCAGTCGTGTCGTGTGCACGTGTGCTGGCGCGGTCGTTTCTCGTCTGACGCGTTTGGGAGAAATAAAATTTTCCACACGAGATGTCTTCATACATGAACTACGCGTTTGGTTCGGTTGCCAGCCTGCTTTGCCTTACCTTGCTGTGCAAGGCAAACCTTGCCAGGCTGGGCGAGCCTATTTTATCCCTAATCCCTCTATAGTATTTCTGGAGATAGTATTACCGTCAACACTAACCTCAAGCAATGCTACCTAGACACAAACAAATATTCCCTCTATTTCAAAATATAATTCGTTTTAATTAAAAATATATTCATAATTAACCTACAAATATAGTTTGTATGTATGTATATATTTATTATTGTTCTAATAAATGTATAATAAATGTAGACAACCCTCTAAGTTTAGCCTATGACTAGTCAACCCACTAAACTAACATTTGGTTTAATTACTCCCTCCGGCTATTTAAGTCGGTCCAGTTTACCAATTCAAAAGAGTTTCCTTTTTATGTATAAATTGTTTCTTAGTTTTAAATTTTGTGAGTGATAAAGGACATCGTGTTTTGTGTTAAAATGCATTATTAAATTTTTTTATCCTTATATTTTGTACAATATTGTATCGCTAGTGTTAATTTATTATTAAATTTTCTAAGCTATCAAATAATGGCAAAAGATAAAGACACACTTAATATGATTCAACAGACGTTGAATTGTCTGAATCAGAGTTGGTTGATCATAAACCCTCTTGATGATTTGATTTAGAATTTAGTGTTTGTAGGATCCTTGGATGTAGCTAAACATATTGATACTTAGGACCAGGGCGAACGTTCCCTTGCATAGTGTTTGTAGGATCCTTGGATGCATAGCTAAAAATATTTAGTGCCTAGGATGGCTTTGCAAGAAGAACTTGGCTTGATCTCTTAAGAAGTCAGAGAGGTGGTTGACCAGGTTGGAGGCGATGCTTCAATTAATATTGTTGTACATCCTGATTTAGGGGCTGTTTGGTAGCACGACTAAGCCGTCACGCCGCACCACAGTTTTACCGCAGCAGGTGTGGCGGCCGATTCGACCGCCGCGGCTTAGGCACGGCGTGGCGCGGGAGGCCACACACCAAACTAGCCTTTAGTTCGCTCGCCTAGTGAGGCTAGAGATGTGGGCAGCGAAGATGCTTTGAGGAAATTGTTTGTATGTGAAGGTACCACCATCGCTTCTGTAGACTTCGACAATGATGATGAGCCTAAAGAAGAGTTAGTTGGTTAAACGATTCTATTATTGATGTCAAAGTTGCTGCTCGTGTTTTTGGTTGACTCAAGGCAATACCACTAATTAGCTTTTTGCACATTTACTCTTCAGTTTTTGTTTATTGTATGTTTATTTTGCTATTTTTGTTAGGTGATATCTATTGGTTACTCATTTTCGATTATTGTAAACCAAAAACAAGACAACATACTATTAAACATTAAGGACTTTCGTCCTTCGAAGTATTATCTCTCTTGAAGATAATGATCCTTGAACGAAGGTGATAGCGATTATACAACTTCACTTTCAATCAACCCTTTTGAAGAATTGATTGTTTGCAAGTGAAGTCTTATAACATAATAAATATATTTATGTTAAAATGATGAGCAAACAATGAGAGATTAATGTTGGGGCGAAGGCGTAACGTCCCCCTCGCTCGATGTGTCCGCGCCAGAGGATTCAAGACTGAAGACCGTGAAGGCTTTAAAAATTGAGCCACACCGCGAAGTGCTTAGGGACAACGCACGTGCGAAGACTCAGGCATTACCTTCGCCCGGACAGGCCGAGGCGAAGACCATCAAGGACTCCGGAGATAGAACAAACCAGGACTACGAAGACCATGTGTTGTAATCTTCCACATTGTAAAAGGGGACCCGTGTATAGTCGGCCCATGTCACAGGGTCCCGACCATAGGCCGACATGCTGGCAAGGCTGATAGAGGGTTGGTCCATATCTGTAATTGATTACGCTGTAATGACCCACCATAACCCCCAAAGGGGGATATTCCGGGGATAACGTAGGTAACTGAGGGTGTAATTGTCCTTGGCAAGGCAGGGCCGACCCTCGGTTATTATAAATACCCCCGTATGTACAATTGCGGGGGACAGAGAAAAACACATTTGCCCTAATACCTTGCGTCTACTGACATTAAACCGCTTTCTATTCTCTCACCATTTGAGCTTAGCTGACCACGGGTTAGCAAGTTTCAACATTTGGCGCCCACCATTCATGCTACGACAAAACATTCCCACGATGGCCCCCCAAGAGAGCGAATTCGAAGGCCGTCGTTTCCATCGACGACGCAGTGAAGGCGGCCCTTCTGGTGGAAAAGAAAGGCAAGGCTCCCATTGCAGACGACATCCCTCAGGAGGCCTTCGACGAAGATGAGTCAACAACAAAAGGCAACGCCAGGACAACCATCCTACGCCGGAGGGCACCATGCGCACATGCAGTTCCGAGGGGGCACCACAGGCACCTCGCCAGGCTTCATTCACCAAGAAGGCGAAGACACCATCGAAGATGGCGAAATCATAGACATTTCAGCCGAAGAACAATTAAAGCTGCGAGCCCTGTGCATTAAGAACAATCACCTACAAAAGCTAAAAGAAATACTCGCAGCCAAGCGCCAGCGCGTCAACATGCAAGCCAAAGTAAGGCAAATGATATTGGACGAGGAACAAAAGGCCCGAGAGCTAGAGCAACAAATCGCAGATATGCAAGGCGAAGACCAATATCACATGTAGCGAGGCCCCCTCATTACTCCATGAAAGCATCTAGGCCCTGGTTGGTTTAGTGATTAACGACAACATAAGATTATATGTGACTAACGTGTGTTTTGCAGAGCAAATGGTAAGTTAGGTCGCATTACAGGAGGATGTGCTACAGCGGTGAAAACAATTCCTGATATGAGAACTTGAAGCGACGGATGAAAAGACGAATCAAAAGATGAAGGTCTTCATATTCCGAGTGTCGAAGGAGTTGCGGACACTCGGTATAGAATTATGTCTTCTATTTTTATTTTAGTCATACTATAAAGAGGGTGAAAGGGAATTAGGCTTTCACCTAGTTCCTAAATAATTTTGGTGGTTGAATTGCCCAACACAAAATCTTTGGACTAACTAGTTTGCCCAAGTGTATAGATTATACAGGTGAAAAAGGTTCACACTCAGCCAATAAAAAGACCAAGTTTTGGATTCAATAAAGGAGCAAAGGGGCAACCGAGGGCACCCCTGGTCTGGCGCACCGGACTGTCCGGTGTGCCACCGGACAGTGAACAGTACCTGTCCGGTGCACCAGGGGACTCAGACTCAAACTCTTCACCCTCGGGATTTCTCGAAAGCCGGCGCGCTATAATTCACCGGACTGTCCGGTGTGCACCGGACATGTCCGGTGCTCCAAGGAAGCGCGGCCTCCGGAACTCGCCAGCCTCGGTTTCGCGTGGCAGCCGCTCCGCTAAAATTCACCGGACTGTCCGGTGTGCACCGGACTGTCCGGTGTGCCAGCGGAGCAACGGCTCTCTTCGGCGCCAACGGCTCTCTGCGGTGCATTTAATGCGCGCGCAGCGCGCGCAGACGTCAGACTTGCCCATACCGGTGCACCGGACATCAAACAGTACATGTCCGGTGTGCACCGGACACCCAGGCGGGCCCACAAGTCAGAAGCTCCAACGGCTAGAATCCAACGGCAGTGATGACGTGGCAGGGGCACCGGACTGTCCAGTGTGCACCGGACTGTCCGGTGCGCCATCGAGCAGACGCCTCCAGCCAACGGTCAAGTTTGGTGGTTGGGGCTATAAATACCCCAACCACCCCACCATTCATTGCATCCAAGTTTTCCACTTCTCAACTACTACAAGAGCTCTAGCATTCAATTCTAAGACACACCAAAGAGATCAAATCCTCTCCAATTCCACACGAAGCCCTAGTGACTAGTGAGAGTGATTTGTCGTGTTCATTTGAGCTCTTGCGCTTGGATTGCTTCTTTTCTTTCTCACTTGTTCTTGAGATCACAACTCCATTGTAATCAAGGCAAGAGGCACCAATTGTGTGGTGGCCCTTGCGGGGAAGTTTTGTTCCCGGCTTTGATTAGAGAAGAGAAGCTCACTCGGTCCGTGGGACCGTTTGAGAGAGGGAAGGGTTGAAAGAGACCCGGCCTTTGTGGCCTCCTCAACGGGGAGTAGGTTTGCAAGAACCGAACCTCGGTAAAACAAATCTCCGTGTCTCACTTGCTTATTCGCTTGGGATTTGTTTTGCGCCCTCTCTCGCGGACTCGTTTATATTTCTAACGCTAACCCGGCTTGTAGTTGTGTTTATATTTGTAAATTTCAGTTTCGCCCTATTCACCCCCCCCCCCTTTAGGCGACTATCAATTGGTATCAGAGCCCGGTGCTTCATTAGAGCCTAACCGCTCGAAGTGATGTCGGGAGATCACGCCAAGAAGGAAATGGAGACCGGCGAAAAGCCCACTACAAGCCACGGGAGCACTTCATCGGAAGAGTCCCGCACCAAAAGAAGGGAGAAGAAGAAGAGCTCCTCCAACAAAGGGAAGGAGAAGAAATCTTCTTCTCATCACAAAGAGAAGAAGGAAAAATCTTCTTCCCACAAGCCGCATCGGAAAGGCGACAAGCACAAGAGGATGAGGAAGGTGGTCTACTACGAGACCGACACTTCATCAACATCGACCTCCGACTCCGATGCGCCCTCCGTCACTTCTAAGCGCCAAGAGCGCAAGAAGTATAGTAAGATCCCCCTACGTTACCCTCGCATTTCCAAACATACACC
This sequence comes from Zea mays, assembly GCF_902167145.1. Lineage (NCBI taxonomy): Eukaryota > Viridiplantae > Streptophyta > Magnoliopsida > Poales > Poaceae > Zea > Zea mays. The sequence continues at coordinate 125,045,550 of NC_050099.1, forward strand.
TTTACTTTCCGTCCCATTAGGCAAACCACCAACATTTGATGGTGAAGATTACGCTAGGTGGAGCGATTTAATGCGATTTCATCTAACCTCGCTCCACAAAAGCATATGGGATGTTGTTGAGTTTGGCGCGCAGGTACCATCCGTAGGGGATGAGGACTATGATGAGGATGAAGTGGCCCAAATCGAGCACTTCAACTCTCAAGCAACAACAATACTCCTCGCCTCTCTAAGTAGAGAGGAGTATAACAAAGTACAAGGGTTAAAGAGCGCCAAGGAGATTTGGGATGTACTCAAAACCGCGCACGAGGGAGACGAGCTCACCAAGATCACCAAGCGGGAAACAATCGAGGGGGAGCTCGGTCGGTTCCGGCTTCACAAAGGAGAGGAGCCACAACACATGTACAACCGGCTCAAGACTTTGGTGAACCAAGTGCGCAACCTCGGGAGCAAGAAGTGGGACGATCACGAAGTGGTAAATGTTATTTTAAGATCTCTCATTTTTCTTAATCCCACTCAAGTTCAATTGATTCGTGGTAATCCTAGATATACTAAAATGACCCCCGAGGAAGTTATCGGGCATTTTGTAAGTTTTGAGTGCATGATAGAAGGCTCGAGGAAAATCAACGAGCTTGGCGACTCATCCGAAGCCCAACCCGTTGCATTCAAGGCAACGGAGGAGAAGAAGGAGGAGGCTACACCAAGTCGACAACCAATCGACGCCTCCAAGCTCGACAATGAGGAAATGGCGCTCGTCATCAAGAGCTTCCGCCAAATCCTCAAACAAAGGAGGGGGAAAGACTACAAGTCCTGCTCCAAGAAGGTTTGCTACAAGTGTGGTAAGCCCGGTCATTTTATTGCTAAATGTCCTATATCTAGTGACAGTGACCGAGGTGACGACAAGAAGGGGAGACGAAAGGAAAAGAAGAGGTATTACAAGAAGAAGGGCGGCGATGCCCATGTTTGTCGCGAGTGGGACTCCGACGAGAGCTCAAGCGACTCCTCCGACGACGAGGACGCCGCCAACATCGCCGTCACCAAGGGACTCCTCTTCCCCAACGTCGGCCACAAGTGCCTCATGGCAAAGGACGGCAAAAAGAAGGTTAAATCTAAATCCTCCACTAAATATGAATCCTCTAGTGATGACAATGCTAGTGATGAGGAAGATAATTTGCGTTCCCTTTTTGCCAACCTTAACATAGCTCAAAAAGAAAAATTGAATGAATTGGTTAGTGCTATTCATGAAAAGGACGACCTTTTGGATTCCCAAGAGGATTGTCTAATTAAAGAAAACAAAAAACATGTTAAGGTTAAAAAGGCTTATGCTCTAGAAGTAGAAAAATGTGAAAAATTATCTAGTGAGCTAAGCACTTGCCGTGAAATAATTGACAACCTTAGGAATGAAAATGCTATTTTAAATGCTAAGGTTGATTCTCATGTTTGTGATGTTTCATTTTCCACTCCTAGAGATAATAATGATGATTTGCTTGCTAGGATTGAAGAATTGAACATTTCTCTTGCTAGCCTTAGAGTAGAAAATGAAAAGTTGATTACTAAGGCTAAAGAACTAGATGCTTGCAATGTTACAATTTCTGACCTTAGAACTAAAAATGATATGCTGCATGCTAAGGTTGTAGAATTAAAATCTTGCAAACCCTCTACATCTATTGTTGAGCATGTATCTATTTGTACTAGATGTAGAAATGTTGATATTGATGCTATTCATGATCACATGATTTTAATTAAGCAACAAAATGATCATATAGCTAAACTAGATGCTAAAATTGCCGAGCACAACTTAGAAAATGAGAAATTTAAATTTGCTCGTAGCATGCTTTATAATGGGAGACGCCCTGGCATCAAGGATGGCATTGGCTTCCAAAGGGGAGACAATGTCAAACTTAATGCCCCTCCTAAGAACTTGTCTAACTTTGTTAAGGGCAAAGCTCCCATGCCTCAGGATAACGAGGGTTACATTTTATACCCTGCCGGCTATCCTGAGAGCAAAATTAGGAAGATTCATTCTAGGAAGTCTCACTCTGGCCCTAATCATGCTTTTATGTATAAGGGTGAGACATCTAGTTCTAGGCAACCAACCCATGCTAAGTTGCCTAAGAAGAAAATTCCTAATGCATCAAATGATCATGCCATTTCATTTAAAACTTTTGATGCATCTTATGTGCTTACTAGCAAATCCGGCAAGGTAGTTGCCAAATTTGTTGGGGGCAAACACAAGGGCTCCAAGACTTGTGTTTGGGTACCCAAAGTTCTTGTTTCTAATGCCAAAGGACCCAAAACCGTTTGGGTACCTAAAGTCAAGAACTAAAATTGTTTTGTAGGTTTATGCATCCGGGGGCTCAAGTTGGATACTCGATAGCGGGTGCACAAACCACATGACAGGGGAGAAAAGGATGTTCTCCTCATATGAGAAAAACCAAGATCCCCAACGAGCTATCACATTCGGGGATGGAAATCAAGGTTTGGTCAAAGGTCTTGGTAAAATTGCTATATCTCCTGACCATTCCATTTCCAATGTTTTTCTTGTAGATTCCTTAGATTACAACTTGCTTTCCGTTTCTCAATTATGTCAAATGGGCTACAACTGTCTATTCACTGATGTTGGTGTCACTGTCTTTAGAAGAAGTGATGATTCAATAGCATTTAAGGGAGTGTTAGAGGGTCAGCTATACTTGGTAGATTTTGATAGAGCTGAACTCGACACTTGCTTAATTGCTAAGACTAACATGGGTTGGCTCTGGCATCGTCGACTAGCCCATGTTGGGATGAAGAATCTTCATAAGCTTCTAAAGGGAGAGCACATTTTAGGATTAACAAATGTTCATTTTGAGAAAGACAGGATTTGTAGCGCATGCCAGGCAGGGAAGCAAGTTGGAGTCTATCACCCACACAAGAACATCATGACGACCGACAGGCCGCTTGAGCTACTCCACATGGATCTATTCGGCCCGATTGCTTACATAAGCATCGGCGGGAGTAAGTATTGTCTTGTTATTGTGGATGATTATTCTCGCTTCACTTGGGTATTCTTTTTACAGGAAAAATCTCAAACCCAAGAGACCTTAAAGGGATTCTTGAGACGAGCTCAAAATGAGTTCGGCTTAAGGATCAAGAAAATAAGAAGCGACAACGGGACGGAGTTCAAGAACTCTCAAATTGAAGGCTTCCTTGAGGAGGAGGGCATCAAGCATGAGTTCTCCTCTCCCTACACGCCACAACAAAATGGTGTAGTGGAGAGGAAGAATCGAACTCTATTGGACATGGCAAGAACCATGCTTGATGAGTACAAGACACCGGACCGGTTTTGGGCCGAAGCGGTCAACACCGCCTGCTACGCCATCAACCGGTTATATCTTCACCGAATCCTCAAGAAGACATCATATGAACTCCTAACCGGTAAAAAGCCCAACATTTCATATTTTAGAGTTTTTGGTAGCAAATGCTTCATTCTTATTAAAAGAGGTAGAAAATCTAAATTTGCTCCTAAAACTGTAGAAGGCTTTTTACTTGGTTATGACTCAAACTCAAGGGCATATAGGGTCTTTAACAAGTCCACTGGACTAGTTGAAGTCTCTTATGACGTTGTGTTTGATGAAACTAACGGCTCTCAAGTAGAGCAAGTTGATCTTGATGAGATAGGTGAAGAACAGGCTCCATGCATCGCGCTAAGGAACATGTCCATCGGGGATGTGTGTCCTAAGGAATCCGAAGAGCCTCCAAGTATACAAGATCAACCATCCTCCTCCATGCAAGCATCTCCACCAACTCAAAATGAGGATGAGGCTCAAAATGATGAAGAGCAAAATCAAGAAGACGAGCCACCTCAAGATGATAGCAATGATCAAGGGGGAGATACAAATGATCAAGAAAAGGAGGATGAGGAAGAACCAAGACCGCCACACCCAAGAGTCCACCAAGCAATCCAACGAGATCACCCCGTCGACACCATCCTCGGCGACATTCATAAGGGGGTAACTACTCGATCTCGGGTTGCTCATTTTTGTGAACATTACTCTTTTGTTTCCTCTATTGAGCCACACAGGGTAGAGGAAGCTCTCCAAGATTCGGATTGGGTGGTGGCGATGCAAGAGGAGCTCAACAATTTCACGAGGAATGAGGTCTGGCATTTAGTTCCACGTCCTAACCAAAATGTTGTAGGAACCAAATGGGTCTTCCGCAACAAGCAAGATGAGCATGGTGTGGTGACAAGGAACAAAGCTCGACTCGTAGCCAAAGGGTATTCACAAGTCGAAGGTTTGGATTTCGGTGAAACCTATGCACCCGTAGCTAGGCTTGAGTCAATTCGCATATTATTGGCCTATGCTACTTACCATGGCTTTAAGCTCTATCAAATGGACGTGAAAAGTGCCTTCCTCAATGGACCGATCAAGGAAGAGGTCTATGTTGAGCAACCTCCCGGCTTTGAAGACAGTGAGTATCCTAATCATGTCTATAGGCTCTCTAAGGCGCTTTATGGGCTCAAGCAAGCCCCAAGAGCATGGTATGAATGCCTTAGAGATTTCCTTATTGCTAATGGCTTCAAAGTCGGCAAGGCCGATCCTACACTCTTTACTAAAACTCTTGAAAATGACTTGTTTGTATGCCAAATTTATGTTGATGATGTTATATTTGGGTCTACTAACGAGTCTACATGTGAAGAGTTTAGTAGGATCATGACACAGAAATTCGAGATGTCGATGATGGGGGAGTTGAAGTATTTTCTAGGATTCCAAGTCAAGCAACTCCAAGAGGGCACCTTCATTAGCCAAACGAAGTACACTCAAGACATTCTTGCTAAGTTTGGGATGAAGGATGCCAAACCCATCAAGACACCCATGGGAACTAATGGGCATCTCGACCTCGACACGGGAGGTAAGTCCGTGGATCAAAAGGTATACCGGTCGATGATTGGTTCATTGCTTTATTTATGTGCATCTCGACCGGACATTATGCTTTCCGTTTGCATGTGTGCAAGATTCCAATCCGACCCTAAGGAATCCCACCTTACGGCCGTAAAACGAATCTTGAGATATTTGGCTTATACCCCTAAGTTTGGGCTTTGGTACCCTCGGGGATCCACATTTGATTTACTTGGTTATTCGGATGCCGATTGGGCGGGGTGCAAAATCAATAGGAAGAGCACATCGGGGACTTGCCAGTTCTTGGGAAGATCCTTGGTGTCTTGGGCTTCAAAGAAGCAAAATTCGGTCGCTCTTTCCACCGCCGAAGCCGAGTACATTGCCGCAGGACATTGTTGCGCGCAATTGCTTTGGATGAGGCAAACCCTGCGGGACTACGGTTACAAATTAACCAAAGTCCCTTTGCTATGTGATAATGAGAGTGCAATTAAAATGGCCGACAATCCCGTCGAGCATAGCCGCACTAAGCACATAGCCATTCGGTATCATTTTCTTAGGGATCACCAACAAAAGGGGGATATCGAGATTTCTTACATTAATACTAAAGATCAATTAGCCGATATCTTTACCAAGCCACTTGATGAACAATCTTTTACCAGACTTAGGCATGAGCTCAATATTCTTGATTCTAGAAATTTCTTTTGCTAAGCTTGCACACATAGCTCATTTGAATACCTTTGATCATATCTCTTCTATATGCTATGACTAATGTGTTTTCAAGTCTATTTCAAACCAAGTCATAGGTATATTGAAAGGGAATTGGAGTCTTCGGCGAAGAAAAAGGCTTCCACTCCGTAACTCATACTTCGCCACCACTCCGAGCAACTCTCTATTCTTTGGGGGAGAAATGAGCATCAAAGAAAAGGACTTCGTCTTTGGAGAGAGTAAGAGCCCAAAGCTAAAAGACCGGACTTCGCCTTTGGTATAATCTTAACTCATTTATTTATGACCAAAGGGGAAGATAGCATTTCGAGGGCTCTAATGATTCCGTTTTTGGCGATTCATGCCAAAAAGGGGGAGAAATGACCCCAAAGCAAAAGGACCGCACCACCACCACCAAATTCAAAAACTTAGTGCTTTCAAAAAGTCTTTATCATTTGGTATCCTATTGTGTTCAAAAGGGGGAGAAAGTAGTATTTCAAAAATGGTATATCAAAACCCTCTTGAACACTAAGAGGTGGATCTCTTTTAGGGGGAGTTTTGTTTAGTCAAAGGAAAAGCATTTGAAATAGGGGGAGACAATTTCAAATCTTGAAAATGCTTTGCAAACTCTTATTCATTTACCTTTGACTATTTGCAAAAGATCTTTGAAATGGATTTACAAAAAGAGTTTGCAAAAACAAAACATGTGGTGCAAACGTGGTCCAAAATGTTATATAAGAAAGAAACATTCCTTGCATATCTTGTAAGTAGTTATATTGGCTTAATTCCAAGTAACCTTTTCACTTACATTATGCAAACTAGTTCAATTATGCACTTCTCTATTTGCTTTGGTTTGTGTTGGCATCAATCACCAAAAAGGGGGAGATTGAAAGGGAATTAGGCTTTCACCTAGTTCCTAAATAATTTTGGTGGTTGAATTGCCCAACACAAAATCTTTGGACTAACTAGTTTGCCCAAGTGTATAGATTATACAGGTGAAAAAGGTTCACACTCAGCCAATAAAAAGACCAAGTTTTGGATTCAATAAAGGAGCAAAGGGGCAACCGAGGGCACCCCTGGTCTGGCGCACCGGACTGTCCGGTGTGCCACCGGACAGTGAACAGTACCTGTCCGGTGCACCAGGGGACTCAGACTCAAACTCTTCACCCTCGGGATTTCTCGAAAGCCGGCGCGCTATAATTCACCGGACTGTCCGGTGTGCACCGGACATGTCCGGTGCTCCAAGGAAGCGCGGCCTCCGGAACTCGCCAGCCTCGGTTTCGCGTGGCAGCCGCTCCGCTAAAATTCACCGGACTGTCCGGTGTGCACCGGACTGTCCGGTGTGCCAGCGGAGCAACGGCTCTCTTCGGCGCCAACGGCTCTCTGCGGTGCATTTAATGCGCGCGCAGCGCGCGCAGACGTCAGACTTGCCCATACCGGTGCACCGGACATCAAACAGTACATGTCCGGTGTGCACCGGACACCCAGGCGGGCCCACAAGTCAGAAGCTCCAACGGCTAGAATCCAACGGCAGTGATGACGTGGCAGGGGCACCGGACTGTCCGGTGTGCACCGGACTGTCCGGTGCGCCATCGAGCAGACGCCTCCAGCCAACGGTCAAGTTTGGTGGTTGGGGCTATAAATACCCCAACCACCCCACCATTCATTGCATCCAAGTTTTCCACTTCTCAACTACTACAAGAGCTCTAGCATTCAATTCTAAGACACACCAAAGAGATCAAATCCTCTCCAATTCCACACGAAGCCCTAGTGACTAGTGAGAGTGATTTGCCGTGTTCATTTGAGCTCTTGCGCTTGGATTGCTTCTTTTCTTTCTCACTTGTTCTTGAGATCACAACTCCATTGTAATCAAGGCAAGAGGCACCAATTGTGTGGTGGCCCTTGCGGGGAAGTTTTGTTCCCGGCTTTGATTAGAGAAGAGAAGCTCACTCGGTCCGTGGGACCGTTTGAGAGAGGGAGGGGTTGAAAGAGACCTGGCCTTTGTGGCCTCCTCAACGGGGAGTAGGTTTGCAAGAACCGAACCTCGGTAAAACAAATCTCCGTGTCTCACTTGCTTATTCGCTTGGGATTTGTTTTGCGCCCTCTCTCGCGGACTCGTTTATATTTCTAACGCTAACCCGGCTTGTAGTTGTGTTTATATTTGTAAATTTCAGTTTCGCCCTATTCACCCCCCCCCCCCTTAGGCGACTATCAGAGGGGCTGCGGATGAGTAGTTTGACCAAGAGATATATAATGTAGTGTTGGTGCATATTCACACTCACATCTAGTGCTAGGTGTCAATTTATAACACACTCACGAGTTAGAACGAAAACGGTTTAGAAAAACCAAAGGAAAAATAAGTTAGGGTTTCTGTCTTAGGGGCATCGGACAGTCGGTGTGCACTAGACTGTCCAGTGCGCCCCCTGACAGTGGGGCCAACCAGCCCCGGGGCAGCGCCTCTGCCCCCAAGAGAACCCGAGAGCAACGAGTTTGGAAAATGAATTTTAGCGACCACACCGGACTGTCCGGTGTGCACCGGACATGTACTGTTCACTGTCCGGTGCGCCATCAATGCAACAACTAGCTGTTAGAACTAGCCGTTGGAGCCGACCGTTGGTGCACCGGTAGCGCACCAGACTGTCTGGTGCGCCCATGCGTAGAACACCTTGGTAACGGCTAGTTTGGTGGGTGGGGCTATTTATACCCCCTCCACCTACCTCATTGAGTGTCTTGCTGCCCACATTGATGACCACACATTGCTAGAGCATTGCAAGCACCACAAAGCCTAGTGAGGTGATTAGAAAATCTTAATCCCGTGTTAGGACCTCATTAGTGCAAGTGAGAGCCACCTAGAGCACACACCACGTGCATTAGACTTCTCTTGGTCAAGTGAAAGTCTATGGCTTGTTACTCTTGGTGATCGGCATCACCTAGACGGTTTGGTGGTGTTTGGAGCACGATGATCATCCCGGAGGATTTGTTGGTGACCTGGCTCAAGATTGTAAGCGGTCATGAGGGATCCACCATGCGGGAGTGGCGAAGGATCACCTCATAGTGAACACTTGGTTCTTGCGAGGACCAAGGGGGAGCGATACCCTTGCGCGGGTGCTCCAACGAGGACTAGGGAAGAGTGCCGACCCTTCGATACCTCGGCAAAAAATTGGAGTCTTCTTAACCTTGCTTTACATTCCACATTAATTTGAGTATTTCATTTTGTTCGATTGATCAGCAAGTATTTGAAGTAATGACTTAGGGTTGTTGTTGTTCTAGTAGTATTTACTTGTTGCTAGTAGTTGGGCTCATGCTTAGGGTTTAATTGTTGTTGAATTTTTAGAAAAGTCCAATTCACCCCCTCTTGGACATTATGATCCTTTCAATTGGTATCAAAGCCTTGTTGCTCCTAGATTAGCTTAAACGCTAGAGTAGCGATGTCCGGCGGGGATGGACCTCCTCCCATTTTTGATGGTAACGATTTTCCTTATTGGAAAATTCATATGGAAGCTTACTTAGAGGCTATAGACATTGGTGTCTATAAAGCCACCACTCAAGGGTTTCCCATACCATGAGATCCCACAAATCTTGTAGGTGACGAGTTTAATTATGAAAGTGGAATGCCAAGGCCAGAAACACTCTCTTTAGAGGCCTTTGCAAAGATTTTTTTAATAGAGTAAGAAATAGAAATGCTCATGATTTGTGGATGTATATTTGTGCTCTACATGAAGGAACTAAAAGTGAGCGTGAGGAGAGATATCACATTGCAATGAAAAAAATTAAATTATTTTGCAATGCTTGCAAATGAAAATGCTAATGATATGTACTCACGCCTTAACATTCTTGTAGAAGAAGTCAATGGCTTGGGGCTCACCCAAATTTCACAACCGGATGTTGTGAGGAAGATTCTCAGTGTCCTCCCAATTGACAAATATGGACACATTGTCACTATGCTACATCAAATGGATCTTTCAATTGCTACTCCAACTCATATATTGGGAAAGATCAATGGTCTTCATATAAGAGAAAAGACTTGGCTCTCAAAGCTAGTGTTGCCTTGATGGTGAGAAAGACCACCAAAATGTTGAAGAAACTCTATAGAGAAGGCATCAAGTTTGATTCAAGAAAGATGAAGTTCTTCTCCAGCAAAAGAAATCCCATCTCTGAGATGGACTGCTATAATTGTGGAGAACTCGTTCATCTTGCTCATCAATGCAACAAGCCCAAGAACAACAAGTTCAAGGGCAAGAAAGACGATGATAGTGATGATGAGAAGAAGGAAAAGAAATTCTTCAAGAGGAAGGAAGGCAAGCACAAAAGATTCCATAAGAAGAAAAATGGAAAAGCATATATTGTTGGTGACAGGCTCACTGACATTGAATCCTCAAATGGGTCTTCTTCAAGTGAACCAAGTGGGGATGAAGGATTTGTTGTTGAGTTTGGTGCGCAGGAACCATCCGTGGGGATGAAGGCTATGACTCGGACGAGGTAGCCCAAATCCGGCACTTCAACTCCCAAGCCACTACTATACTCCTCGCCTCTCTAAGTCGAGAGGAGTATAATAAGGTGCAAGGGTTGAAGAGTGCCAAAGAAATTTGGGACGTGCTCAAGACCGCGCACGAAGGAGATGAGGTGACCAAGATCACCAAGCGGGAAACGATCGAGGGGGAGCTCGGTCGCTTCATGCTTCATCAAGGGGAGGATCCACAAGTGATGTACAACCGGCTCAAGACCTTGGTGAACCAAGTGCTCAAGCATTCAAAGCGACGGAGGAGAAGAAAGAAGAGTCTACATCAAGTAGGCTCCCCATCGACGCCTCCAAACTCGACAATGAGGAGATGACTTTAATCATTAAAAGATTTCGCCAAATCCTCAAGCAAAGGAAGGGGAAAGACTACAAGCCCCGTTCCAAGAAGGTTTGCTACAAGTGTGGTAAGCCCGGACATTTTATTGCAAAATGTCCATTATTTAGTGATAGTGACAGGGGTGACGACAAGAGAGGGAAGAAGAAGGAGAAGAAGAGGTACTACAAGAAGAAGGGTGGCGATGCCCAAGTTTGCCGGGAGTGGGACTCCGACGAGAGCTCCACCGACTCCTCTTCCGACGAGGACGCCGCAAACATCGCCGTCAACAAGGGTCTTCTCTTCCCCAATGTCGGCCACAAGTGCCTCATGGCCAAGGACGGCAAAAAGAAGGTAAAATCTAGAGCCTCCACTAAATATGCAACATCTAGTGATGAGGAGAACTCTAGTGATGACGAGGATAATTTGCTTGCCCTTTTTGCCAACCTAAACATGCAACAAAAAGAAAACTTAAATGAATTGATAGGAGCCATTCATGAGAAGGATGAACTCTTGGATAGCCAAGAGGACTTCCTAATTAAAGAAAATAAGAAGCATGTTAAGGTTAAAAATGCTTATGCTCAAGAAGTAGAAAAATGTGAAAAATTAACTAGTGAGCTTAGCACTTGCCATGATACTATTTCCAACCTTAGATGTGAAAATGCTAAATTGATTGCTAAGGTTGAGAAATTAGATGTTTGTGATGATTCGATTGTTAGTCTTAGAAATGATAATGCTAGTTTGATTACTAAGATTGACAAATTGAATGCATCACTCTCTAGCCTTAAAATTGAGAATGAAAAATTAAATGCTAAGGCTAAAGATTTAAATGTTTGCAATGTTTCTATTTCCAATCTTAGAAATAAGAATGCTATTTTACATGCTAAGATTGATGAATTAAATGCTTGCAAACCCTCTACATCTACCGTTGAGCATGTTACTATTTGCACTAGATGTAGAGATATTAATGTTGATGCTATTCATGATCACCTAGCTTTAATTAAACAACAAAATGATCACATAGCTCAACTTAGTGCTAAAATCAATGAGCATGACTTAGAAAATGAAAAATTTAAATTTGCTAGAAGCATGCTCTATAGTGGGAGACGCCTTGGCATTAAGGATGGCATTGGCTTCCAGAAGGGAGACAATGTCAAGCTTAATGTCCCTAAGAAATTGTCCAACTTTGTTAAGGGCAAAGCTCCCATGGCTCAGGATAATGATGGTTACATTTTATACCCTGCCGATTATCTCGAGCACAAAATTAGGAGAATTCATTCTAGGAAGTCTCACTCTGGCTCTCATCATGCGTTTATGTATAAGAGTGAGGCATCTAGTTCTAGGCAATCCACACATGTTAAATTTCCTAAAAAGAAATCTCCTATTACATCAAATGATCATAACATTTCATTTAAGACTTTTGAGGCATCATATGTTTTAACTAACAAATCAGGCAAAATAGTTGCCAAATATGTTGGGGGCAAACACAAGGGGTCAAAGACTTGTGTTTGGGTACCCAATGTGCTTGTTTCTAATGTCAAAGGACCCAAGACCATTTGGGTACCTAAGAACAAGGCCTGAATTTGTTTTGTAGGTTTATGCATCCGAGGGCTCAAGTTGGATAATTGATAGCGGGTGCACAAACCACATGATTGGGGAGAAAAGGATGTTCTCCTCCTATGAGAAAAACCATGATCCCCAACAAGCTATCACATTCGGTGATGGAAATCAAGGTTTGGTGATCAAAGGACTTGGTAAAATTGCTATATCACCTGACCATTCTATTTCCAATGTTTTTCTTGTAGATTCTCTAGATTACAACTTGCTTTCAGTTTCTCAATTATGCAAAATGGGCTACAATTGTCTTTTTACGGATATAGGTGTTACTGTCTTTAGAAGAAGTGATGATTCAGTAGCATTTAAGGGAGTGTTAGAGGGTCAGCTATACTTAGTTGATTTGAATAGAGCTGAACTCGACACTTGCTTAATTGCTAAGACTAACATGGGTTGGCTCTGGCATCGCTGACTAGCCCACGTTGGGATGAAGAATCTTCATAAGCTTCTAAACGGAGAGCACATTTTGGGACTAACAAATGTTCATTTTGAGAAAGACAGTGTTTGTAGCGCATGTCAAGCACGGAAGCAAGTTGGCGTTCATCATCCACACAAGAACATCATAATGACTGACAGGCCGCTTGAGCTACTCCACATGGACCTATTCGGCCCGATAGCTTACATAAGCATCAGCGGGAATAAGTACTGTCTAGTTATTGTGGATGATTATTCTTGCTTCACTTGAGTGTTCTTTTTGCAGGAAAAATCACAAACCCAAGAGACCTTAAAGGGATTCTTGAGACGGGCTCAAAATGAGTTCGGCTTAAGGATCAAGAAGATTAGAAGCGACAATGGGACAGAGTTCAAGAACTCACAAATAGAAGGTTTTCTTGAGGACGAGGGCATCAAGCATGAGTTCTCTTCTCCCTACACTCCACAACAAAATGGTGTAGTAGAGAGGAAGAATAGAACTCTACTTGACATGGCGAGGACCATGCTTGATGAGTACAAGACTTCGGACCGGTTTTGGGCGGAAGCAATCAACACCGCTTGCTACGCCATCAACCGTCTCTACCTTCACCGAATCCTCAAGAAGACATCGTATGAACTCCTCACTGGTAAAAAGCCCAATGTTTCATATTTTAGAGTCTTTGGTAGCAAATGCTTTATTCTTATCAAAAGAGATAGAAAATCTAAATTTGCTCCTAAGGCTGTAGAAGGCTTTTTACTTGGTTATGACTCAAACACAAGGGCATATAGAGTCTTTAACAAGTCCACTGGACTAGTTGAAGTTTCTTGTGACATTGTGTTTGATGAGACTAACGGCTCTTAAGTAGAGCAAGTTGATCTTGATGAGCTAGATGATGAAGAGGCTCCATGCATCGCGCTAAGGAACATGTCCATTGAGGATGTGTGTCCTAAGGAATCCGAAGAGCCTCCACATGCACAAGATCAACCGTATTCCTCCATGCAAGCATCTCCACCAACTCAAGATGAGGATCAAGCTTAAGATGATGAAAATGAAGATCAAGAGGAGCCACCTCAAGAGGAGGACAATGATCAAGGGGGAGATGCTAATGATCAAGACAAGGAAGATGATGAGGGTCCAAGACCGTCACACCCAAGAGTCCACCAAGCAATACAACAAGATCACCCCGTGAACTCCATTCTCGGTGACATTCATAAGGGGGTAACCACTCGATCTCGTGTTGCTCATTTTTGTGAACATTACTCCTTTGTGTCTTCTATTGAGCCATACAGGGTGGAAGACGCATTAAGGGATTCAGACTGGGTGTTGGCAATGCAAGAGGAACTCAACAACTTCATGAGGAATGAGTTATGGCATCTTGTTCCATGTCCTAACCAAAATGTTGTAGGAACCAAATGGGTCTTCCGCAACAAGCAAGATGAGCATGGTGTGGTAACAAGGAACAAAGCCCGACTTGTGGCCAAGGGATATTCACAAGTCGAAGGTTTGGATTTCGGTGAAACTTATGCACCCGTAGCTAGGCTTGAGTCAATTCGTATATTACTTGCCTATGCTACTTACCATGGCTTTAAGCTCTATCAAATGGACGTGAAAAGTTCCTTCCTCAATGGACCAATCAAGGAAGAGGTCTATGTTGAGCAACCTCCTGGCTTTGAAGATAGTGAGTACCCTAACCATGTCTATAAACTCTCTAAGGCGCTTTATGGGCTCAAGCAAGCCCCAAGAGCATGGTATGAATGCCTAAGAGATTTTCTTATCGCTAATGGCTTCAAAGTCGGAAAAGCCGATCCTACTCTCTTTACTAAAACAATTACAAATGATTTGTTTGTATGCCAAATTTATGTTGATGATATTATATTTGGGTCTACTAACAAATCTACTTGTAAAGAGTTTAGTAGGATCATGATTCAAAAATTCGAGATGTCTATGATGGGGGAGTTGAAGTATTTCTTAAGATTTCAAGTGAAGCAACTCCAAGAGGGCACCTTCATTAGCCAAACGAAGCACACTCAAGACATACTCACCAAGTTTGGGATGAAGGATGCCAAGCCCATCAAGACACCCATGGGAACCAATGGGCATCTCGACCTCGACACGGGAGGTAAATCCGTAGATCAAAAGGTATACCGGTCGATGATAGGATCTTTACTCTATTTATGTGCATCTCGACCGGATATTATGCTTTCCGTATGCATGTGTGCAAGATTCCAAGCCGATCCTAAGGAAGTTCACCTTAGGGACGTAAAGCGAATCTTGAGATATTTAGTTCATACTCCTAAGTTTGGCCTTTGGTACCCCAAGGGATCCACATTTGATTTAATAGGATATTCAGATGCTGATTGGGCAGGGTGTAAAATTGATAGAAAGAGCACATTAGTGACTTGCCAGTTCTTGAGAAGATCTCTGGTGTCTTGGGTTTCTAAGAAACAAAATTCTGTAGCTCTTTCTACCGCCGAAGCCGAGTACATTGCCGTAGGCCATTGTTGCGCGCAATTGCTTTGGATGAGGCAAACCCATAGGGATTATGGTTACAAATTAACCAAAGTCCCTCTTCTATGTGATAATGAGAGTGCAATCCGCATGGCGGATAATCCCGTTGATCACAGCCGCACTAAGCACATAGCCATTCGGTATCACTTTTTGAGGGATCACCAACAAAGGGGGATATCGAGATTGCATATGTTAGCACCAAAGAACAATTAGCCGATATCTTTACCAAGCCATTAGATGAGAAAACTTTTACCAAACTTAGGCATGAGCTAAACATTCTTGATTCTAGAAACTTTGATTGATTCCTTGCACATATAGCTCATTTATACCTTTGATCATCTTTCTTTCATGTGCTATGACTAATGCGGTTTTCAAGTGTAATTCATGCTAAGTCATAGATTGAAAGGGAAATGGAGGCTTCGGCGAAGACAAGGCTTCCACTCCACTCCATCGAATTATTCATCCTTCGCCGTCACTCCGCACCGCTCTCCAATTTGGGATAATCTTCACTCATATATTGTTTGCCAAAGGG
Organism: Zea mays; assembly: GCF_902167145.1. NCBI lineage: Eukaryota > Viridiplantae > Streptophyta > Magnoliopsida > Poales > Poaceae > Zea > Zea mays. The sequence continues at coordinate 125,061,024 of NC_050099.1, forward strand.
GAGAGAAAGAACAAGGGCTTATATTTCACTCACAAGTATCCGTTTTTGGCGATTCATGCCAAAGGGGGAGAAATTATTAGCCCAAAGCAAAAGGACCGCACCACCACCAATTTCAAAAATGTAGTCTTTCAATATGTATTAAAAGAAGTTTTTCAATTGGTATCTTATTTTTTATATAATTTCAAATTCGTATGACCTCTTTCAAAATTAATATCTAAAACCCTCTTGAACACTAAGAGGAGAATTTCATTAAGGGGGAGTTTTGTTTAGTCAAAGGAAAAGCATTTGAAACAGGGGGAGAAAATTTCAAATCTTGAAAATGCTTCTCAAAATCTTATTCATTTACCTTCGACTATTTGCAAAAGACTTTGAAAAAGAATTTCCAAAACATTTGCAAAAACAAAACAAGTGGTGCAAGCGTGGTCCAAAATGTTAAATATGAAGAAAGCAATCCATGCATATCTTATGAAATGTAAATTGGTTTAATTCCAAGTAACCTTTGCACTTACTTTATGCAAACTAGTTCAATTCTGCACTTATATATTTGCTTTGGTTTGTGTTGGCATCAATCACCAAAAAGGGGGAGATTGAAAGGGAAATTGGCTCACACCTTTTCCTAAAATGATTTTGGTGGTTGAATTGCCCAACACAAATAATTGGACTAGCTAGTTTGCTCTAGAATATATGTTCCACAGGTGCCAAAGGTTCACAACAAACCAATACAAATATAAAAGAAAGGGTTCAAATCAAAGGAGCATAGAAAACCGAAGGTTGCCCTGGTCTGGCGCACCAGACTGTCCGGTGTGCCACCGGACAGTGTCCGGTGCACCAGGGAGAATCACTCCGAACTTGCCACCTTCGGGTTTCTGGAATTGCCCTCCGCTATAATTCACCGGACTGTCCGGTGTAGCACCGGACTGTCCGGTGTAACAAGCAGAGTAACGGCTACAGCGCCAACGGTCGACTGCAAAAGTGAACAGTGAACAGTGCCGACTGCGCGCGCAGAGCCAAAGTAGGCGCCAGATGGCGCACCTGACAGTGAACAGGACCTGTCCGGTGCACCATCGGATTGTCTGGTGGCCCCACTTGTCAGAGCTCCAACGGTCGAACCCTAATGGTTGGGTGTCGTGGCTGGCGCACCGGACAGTGTCGGGTGGCACACCGGACTGTCCGGTGCGCCCTTCGACAACAGCCTTCCCCAACGGCCACTTTGGTGGTTGGGGCAATAAATACCCCCAACCACCAACACTTCAAGGCATCCAAGTTTTCAGACATTCCACCCAATACAAGACACAATAGAGTGAATCAAAATCTCTCCAAGTCCCAATTCCACTCAAAGCATTAGTGACTAGAAGAGAGAGTTTTGTTGTGTTCTTTTGAGCTCTTGCGCTTGGATCGCTTTTCTTCTTCCTCTATTCTCGTTCTCAATTCACTTGTAATCAAAGCAAGAGACACCAAGTTGTGGTGGTCCTTGTAGTGGACTAAGTATCCTGTTTGATTGAAGAGAAAAGCTCACTCGGTCTAGGTGACCGTTTGAGAGAGGGAAAGGGTTGAAAGAGACCCGGTCTTTGTGACCACCTCAACGGGGAGTAGGTTTGCAAGAACCGAACCTCGGTAAAACAAATCACCCGTGTCATCCGCCTTATTTGCTTGTGATTTGTTTTTCGCCCTCTCTTTCGGACTTGATTATATTTCTAACGCTAACCCCGGCTTGTAGTTGTGCTTAAACTCTATAAATTTCAGATTTGCCTATTCACCCCCCTCTAGGCGACTTTCAGATATGCTACTTCACCTTTTCTTTCCAAAATCTTGAATGGACCAATGTAGCAAGGAGATAAATTTCCCTTAACCTTAAATCTTTTCATGCCTCTCATCGGTGAAACTTTAAGGTATACGAAGTCTCCTACTTCAAATATCAATTCTCTTCTTCTATTGTCAGCATAGCTTTTCTGTCTCGACTGTACCATCTTCAAATTCTCTCTGATAATCTGTACTTGCTTTTCTGCTTCTTGGAGAATTTCTGGACTAATTCTCTGATCTGATTCCAATAAAGCGGTGTTCTACACTTTTGTCCATAATGTGCTTCAAATGGTGCCATTTGTAGACTTGCCTGGTAACTATTGTTATATGAGAATTCTGCATAAGGCAAACTTTTATCCCAGCTTCTACCATGCTTTAGAGCGCAATCTCTTAGCATATCTTCCAACACTTGGTCTGTTCTTTCCGTTTGCCCATCCTTTTGCGGATGGTAAGCTGAACTAAAGTTTAGCTTGGTATCCATGGACTCATGTAGCCTTTTCCAAAAGCGTGAGGTAAATTGAGTTCCTTGGTCCGATACAATCTTCTTCGGTACTCCATGTAGACAAATAATACTCGATATGTATAACTCTGCTAACTTGGCTCCCGAGTAAGTTGTCTTCACAGGTATAAAGTGTGCCACTTTAGTCAACCTGTCCACTATAACCCATATTGAATCATAGTCGTCACGAGTACGGGGTAGTCCAACTATGAAATCCATACTAATTTCTTCCCATTTCCATTCCGGTACCTTGAGAGGTTGTAATAATCCTGCTGGTCTTTGGTGTTCGACTTTAACTCGTTGACACACATCACATAGTGCAACATGAGTAGCCACATCTCTTTTCAAACCGTACCACCAATACTTTTCCTTTAAATCCTGGTACATCTTAGTACTTCCAGGGTGAATAGAATAAGCTGAATCATGGGATTCTCTTAAGATAAGTTGGCATAGTTGCTCGATTTCTGGTACACATATTCTCTTTTTAAACCATATTGTGCCTTGATGATCTTCTGTGAAATATGGGGCTTTTCCCAAACTAATTTGTGTCTTAATTTCCTTGATTTTCTCATCAGTCTCCTGTCCTTTACGAATCTCTTATTCCAAGGTAGATTCAACTTCCATAACTGTTGCTTCCATATTATTGAGCATACTAAGGTTGAGTTGTTCCATTTCCCAACACAATTCCTGTGACATCAAATGAGTAGTGATGTTGTTCACTTGGCCTTTACGGCTCAAAGCATCATCCACTACATTTGCTTTTCTTGGATGGTATTGGATATCCAAATCATAATCTTTTATTAACTCAAGCCATCTTCTCTATCTTAGGTTGAGTTCTTTTTGAGTGAATATGTATTTCAAGCTTTTGTGATTCGTGAAGATTTTGCACTTATTTCCAATCATACAGTGTCTCCAAACCTTCAAAGCATGCACTACGGCAGCTAGTTCCAAATCATGTGTAGGATAATTCTTCTCATGCTTTCTCAACTGCCTTGAGGCACAAGCTATTACTTTTCCTTCTTGCATTAGCACACATCCAAGTCCAAGGTGTGATGCATCGCAATACACATCAAATCCTTTGTGTGTCTGGCATTACCAATATTGGTGATGTGGTTAACCTTTTCTTGAGTTCCTCAAAACATTTCTGGCATGGTTCATCCCACTTAAACTCTTTACCTTTATCCAGTAGTGAGGTAAGAGGTTTCACTAACTTGGAAAAACCTTTGATAAATCTTATGTAGTATCTTGCCAATCCAAGAAAACTTCTGATCTTGGACGCATCCTTTGGTTGCTTCCAATTTAGTATTTCACTTATCTTTCTCGGATCTACTTTAATTCCACCATTGGTAACAATATGTAATACCCAATTTGTAAGAGATGATATAAAATGAGAAAAGTTATTTTCCTTTATCTATATGTGTGTGTTGTATCCATTCACCATCCCATGTGAACACCTCATTTAAACAAATAAATAAATAACAAAAGACACCCAAAAATAATACATGCATCTTGCTGGGATTTTATTTTGTGTGCATTTTGTGACAACATAAAATAATGTGAAAAGAAATATATTAATGCTCAAATGGGAATTTAAGATCTATAGGGAATTCAAGAATTTGAGAAAAGAGAAGAAGAATACCATACAAAATAGATAAATAAATATTAAAAACAAATATAAATAAATAAACTTATCTCATACCATGTTTAAGATGGGCAAATAATGAGTAAATAAATCTATCAAGGAGTTTGAAGTTGAATAGGGATTTAAATTATGAATTCAAAATACAATAGAAAAAGGAAAAGCACTCTGCTGGGCTGGCTAGACCACATTCGGCCCAATGACTCCTCCCCGCGCACGACCCAAGATGGAGTAACGGCGCTGACGGGTGGTCCCAGGGCGTCAGCCCCCCCCCCCCCCCCCCCCCCCCCCCCCCCCCCCCCCCCCCCGCGCGCTAGACATTTCCAATCGCTGCGTCGTGGGCCACTCCGGTCAGCCTCTGCTTAATCTAGCGTACCCGTTTCACTGGTTCGTGGGGTCCACATGTCATCCCACTGCTTCGCGGGACCCATCCTGCAAGCGCAGCTATCTTCTTCCTCATGCTTCTCGGCGCGGTGGTTGACTAACGGTTTTTCCCGTGGTGCTCGGCTCGCAGGAGAAGTGGAGGTGGGTCGTTGACCCAGTATAAATCAGTGCCTCGCTCGGTCGGCTTGGTCTCCGTGACCTAGAACCCACGCAGCCACAGTCGAGCACCGTCGTCCCATCTTTCCACCGCCGCCGCAGGAGAATCCACGCCGGTAGTACCTCATTAGCAGCAAGAACCGGCGCGGGTGGTTCGCTGACATGTCTGGAAATTGTTTGTGGCAATTGCCGTGGGTGAGGAGTTCATGGTGATGATGAATCGCTCGCCGTGATTTCCTCCTCTGCCGTGGTGCCGCCATCCCGTGGACCGAGTCTGCGCCGCCATACACTGGTACGCATTCGTTTCGGTTGAGTCCCTTGTGGTGCGCGGGGCGTGTAGAAACTATCGAATTAGGTTAATTCGTGCGCTAGCGCCGATCTGGCGAACTCCGGCGAGGAGTCCGCCGCTACTGTGGCGGTGCTGCCAGTGCCGGTTGGGGGATGGGGACGATGGTCTTGCATCGTTCGATTGGAATCGCACGGAGGGGATTAAACCTAGGTGTAATCTGTTCAGAGCCCTCGATCGATGGATGAGTGGCTAGGATTGATGCTAGGGAACGTTTCGCCGTATGGAACAGTGTCCGTTGATCGGCGTGACAACGTCATAGATCGAATATAGGTTAATAAAATATGCATCGTCAAAATCTAATCCAATGCGCGGTATTGCGTACCAGTTCGGATCTAATCCAACGATCAGAACGGATCGATACCCCTTCGGCCGTGCACACTTGCATAAGAATCCCTGCAATTTACTGAAATAAACCCGCCATCCCTAGTAACTATGCGCCGGGTCTAGGGAAGTTTACACGCTGGCCCCTGTGCTTCTGGTTAATTGACGCTCAGTACAGAGAGCATATAAAATAGGTAAATAAATACAGAAATTGATTTTCAATGTATAAATAATTGCTAGAACTTGTATAAATCATAGAAAATTCATATGAACTCCAAATTGATCCATTCCAGTTTCTAAAACTCTGTAATATTATTGTTTATCACCTAGAGTCTCTGTTTTGACATGAAAACAATAGTAAAATTAATTTCTCACTTAATCATATTTCAAGCACATAAAACCTTTGGAAATTCATATCTTAAAATCTATAACTCCAAATTTAATGATTACAGTTCCTAGGATCTTATTTTAATATGTAGATTATTAATGTGTATTTTGTTTACATGTTTGGTGTGATGTTAATTTCTCCTTTATACTGTGTTTGTTTGTATTGTGGCGAGTAGAAGAGCCTGTGACAGAGGATCCTGGTGCCCAGCAGATAGAAGTTGCTGAGCAGGAGCTCATTGAAGGCAAGTTGTGCCCTTGACCACTTTTTACCCAATAATGTTCTTTAATATCACTTATTCATGCATAGGTTTAATTTTGATGGGACCGATAGGTCACCCTAGACTGTTTGTCTCTTTACCTTGTTATCCCTGAATCACTTGGGTAGTTTTGCTATTGCTTTACATGGTTTTGGGTTAATATTTCATTATATCCATGTTCCAATTATTTTGTTATTTTATTTATGTTCAGGTCAAGATCATTAATGTTATTTAGAACATGGAGCTTAACTTGAGAAACACGTGCCACCACAAGGGAGGAATGGGACCCCTTGGCTAACTAATTAGGAAAGCTAGTGGAAGACTACCTTACCCGAAAGGGGGAAGGGCAGTAGGGGAGTTGCATGCAGGGAGGTTCTCAGGTTGATTTTGCTGCGATGGCGGTCAGACGAGGGATTCTTGTAAGTGCTCTTCCCATAAACTGTAGCGGGTTTTCGGAAGCTAGTGGAACTTTGTAAAGGCCTCGTAGTGTTGCCCTACCTCGCTTCCTTGGTAGAGGTGTATGGGAGTCGCGATCCCTTGGCAGATGGGTAACATGACTTGTGGGTACAGGGTACAACCTTTGCAGAGTGTAAAACTGGTATACTAGTCGAGCTCACGGTCATGAGCAGCTCAGGACTCTCGTATGATTAAATTATGGAACTTAAACTCAATTTGTCATATGCATTGCATGGGATTTGTTATTAATTTTGTTCTATTATTCTTATTATGGTTTGGTATCTACTTACATTTAGTAACTGCTAATAAAATTTGACCAACTTATTAAAAGCAATGCTCAGCTTTAAACCCTATTGTTGATCAGCCTTACACATCACATGAACTCCCACCTTTGGTGAGTTCATGCCCACTAGTTTTCCCCACAACTTGTTGAGCTATGATCATTTGTGAGATCACCCTTGCTGTCTCACACCCCCCACAGGAGAAGAACAGGTGGTTCAAGAGGAGCCACACAACGAGGAGTTTGATCTGATCTAGGTGGCGTCTCCCAGTTGACTTATTGGCGCCAAGGATGGACCTTAGTTCGTTTTATATTTATCTTTTATTTTGTAAGACTTCTGCAACGTAATAAGTACTTTGATGTTATTGTGACATTTATCTCTATACACTCTATTATTATATATGTTGTCTTCTTTGGCGCATGTATGAGATGCACCCGACTTTGTCCCTTAAATCCGGGTGTGACACAATATATCCTAGGAAAGCAACTCCCTTCAGCCAAAAATCACACTTCGAGAACTTTGCATACAATTGGTTGTCACGAAGCTTTTGTAGGACTAGTCTTAGATGATCTTCATGTGTTTCTTCATTCGGAGAGTATACCAGTATGTCATCAATGAATACAACCACAAACTGATCCAGATATTCCATGAATACTTTATTCATCAGGTTCATAAAGTATGCTGGTGCATTAGTTAGTCCAAACGACATGACCAAAAACTCATATAACCCATATCTCGTAGTGAAGGTTGTCTTGGGTACATCTTCTGCTCAAATCTTTAGCTGATGATATCCTAACCTTAGATCTATCTTCGAAAATATCTTAACTCCTTTCATCTGATCAAATAAATCTTCAATCCGAGGTAAAGGGTATTTATTCTTAATTGTTACTTCATTCAAACTTCTATAATCAACACACATTCATCTCGAACCATCTTTCTTGCTCACAAATAGAACTGGGGCTCCCCAAGGGGATGAACTTGGGCGAATGAAATAATTTTCTAGTAATTCCTCTATTTGTTTATTCAGTTCAACTAAATCTTTGACATCCATTCTATAAGGTCTTCTTGAGATAGGTGCAGTTCCGGGTAATAATTCAATAGAAAACTCTATATCACGATCAGGTGGCATACCTGGTAATTCCTCCATAAATACGTCTGGGTATTCACACACTACCTTGATATTTTCCAAGGGCTTTTCTTCCAAGTGGTTTACCGTTGTCTCTCCTTCTACATCTGTTGACATATCTGTGCTAACTTGGACTCTTTCACCTTGTGGACTTGTCAACATAATTGTTCTTTTGGCACATTGTATCACTCCATCACAACTTTTCAACCAGTCACATCCAAGAATCACATCAATACCATTAGATCCTAGGACCACTAGGTTGACTAGAAAATCTATTCCTTGAATCTTGAGATTAACGTGGAGGCATGAGTGTGTGGCCTTCATATCACCTCCTGGTGAACTAATATGTAACATCTTCTTAAAAGGGTACTTTGGTATGTTATGTTTTCCACGAATGACTCAGTTATAAATGAATGAGACGCTCCAGATTAAAATAAAACTGAAGCAGGTATGGAGTTAATAAGAAACATACCATACACCACGTCGGCATCCTCAGGAACTGATTCTGCTGTCACGTGATTAACCCTTCCTCTATTCTGGTTCTGCAGAGTTTTGTTCTGCGTAGATCGACGAGCAAGTGTGTTCTGGTCAGTTCTCTAGCTGCTGTTATTCTGGGGTGTCTGTTGGTTGCGCCTTGGGCAGTTGTTAGCATAGTAGCCAAGTTTGCCACACTTGAAACAACCATTGGGTTGGACTGGTGTGTTGTTGTTGCTTTTGGCCTGTGTGTTTACAGCGCTTCCTTGATGAGTCTGCGAATTACCACCAGACCTTTGGATGGTCTGAGAGTTGTTCCTCTACTGGTTCTGAGTTTGATTGCTTCTCTGACCTTGTTGTCCAGAGCGTTGCATTTGATAGTTGTTTCCACCCTTATTTCCAGAGCGAAACTGAGAACCCTGTGAGTTGTTCTGGCGAGTATTTCTGCTAGACTGACCTTGAAATTTCCTTTTATGATCAGTCAATTCTTTTCTTTTGCTCTCAAGGCCAATTGCCTTGTTCAGCAGAGTCTGGAAGTTGGGGAATGTGTGACTCTGTAGCTGATAGTTTAGCGGTCCAATCAAACCTTCCAAGAAACACTCTTGGCGCTTCTCATGAGTATCCACTTCTTCCGGGGTGTATCAATAAAGTTGGGTGAAATAATCCCGATACTCACTAATAGACATACCTCCTTAAGTGAGGGATAAGAATTCCTTCTTCTTTAGTGTTGGGGGCCTTCGGCTTCCGAAGGTCCTCAAAAATGTAATTTGACTATGTTTTCCAAGAAAAATATGTGAACAGGTACCTTCGAAGTCAGATTGCGAGTATGCAAGAGCATGGTTAAGACGAAGCTAGACTGGGACGGCAATCACGACGAAGGATAAGACGATCGCGAAGCTATGTGCAGAAGAGCTTCGGCATAACGGCGGGAAGGGGAAACCGACTTAAAGATGAAAAGCCAAATTAGACCTCGAAGAATTACTATAGAGTTATTGATAAATGTAAAGGGCATTAATGTAATTTTGCATGGGCTGCGACCCGTGCCTATAAATAGGTGAACAGTATTCCCATACTGTTCACGCTGACTTGGCATTCACTTTTGCGTCACGCCTGTATTCTCATTCCTTCAAGCCGAAGGTACATTTGTAATTTACCATTGTTTACATAAGTAATATAAATGGAAATAGATTAATAATAATGTTTACAGAAATTATATTACTTTCTGTACTTTGTATGAATGTTCTCCATCTTTTATCATGATCATGAAGGTATGTCCTTCATGACCTTCGTCCTAGATTCCTTATATCCGAAGGGAAATAATGACTTGAAGGACGAAGGGCTTCAATATTTAACATTTTATGTTGCCTTGTTCTTGATTCATAGCATTTGAGAACAAGTCCCCAACATTGGCGCCCACCTCCGGTGAACTCACTTCCATTTTTTGAGTCTTAAACACTTTCGGCAAGCATCACCTTCGTCATGCCGCCGAAAAAAGCTTCAGCGACAGGGGCTGGTACTCTACAGCCGCTGGATCCCAATCAGGACGTCCTTTCTCTCAGGGAGGTCCGAAGTCAAAAGAGGAAAGCTACTAGTCCAACGCCTCCGGAGGACGACTTGGACCAGGAAATCCAAAACCTGGAAATGCTTCAGCAACAGGTTCAACAGAAGAAGGAGAAGATGGCCCGTCTAGCTGACCTTCAGAGGCAGATAGATGAAGCGTCGGAAGAGGTTCGTCATCTTGTTCAAGATGATCAGAGCCGAAGGCCTCAGCGCAGAGAGCTTCATCAGGAGGGTTTCTACAATGAGGAAGACTGGTATGAAGATTTCCATCATGGAAATTTTGCTTTTGATGATGCTTCTCCTTTGTCAACAGAACTACAGGCTACACCATGGCCCCAGTCTTACAAGCCACCTCAGCTCCCCATGTATGACGGTCACTCAGACCCGAAGCAATTCTTGATGAGCTATGAGGCAACCATATCTTCGTATGGTGGCAATACGCCAGTCATGGCAAAGTCTTTTGTCATGGCCGTCAAAAGTGTCGCTCAGACTTGGTACTCTTCTCTTCAGCCAGGGACAATCACCTCATGGCAAAAGCTGAAGGATATGTTGATAACCAGCTTCCAAGGATTTCAGACAAAGCCAGTCACCACCCAGGCTCTATTCCAGTGTACTCAGGATCACGAAGAATACCTTCAGGCGTATGTTTGAAGGTTTCTGCGTCTGAGGGCACAGGCGCCAACAGTGCCCAATGAAATTCTCATTGAGGCCATGATTAAGGGGCTTCGGCCGGGACCTTCAGCGCAGTACTTTGCTAGGAAGCTGTAACACCCGGATTTCGGGGCACCAAGACCCGGGCGTAAACATAATCACCAGGTGTGCTGGGACCAAGTCTCACACATATGATGAATCATGGCACAGGATCGAATGTCACATCTTTACTATATAACAGGAGTTCTATACAAAATAAATAATTACATTATAAGGAGACAACGGTCCAGCAAACCAAAGTTGACTGGGAGACGACGGCCTAGACCTCTCACGAACACATCGCAACATCCTCCATGCGCCTCATCCTGTGGTACCTGTTCTTGACCTGTGGGGGGGTGTGAGACAGCAAGAGTGAGCTCACATACGTTCATCGCTCAGCAAGTTGTGGGGAATAATGTGCATGAACTCGCCAAAGGTGGGAGCTCACATGAAGTGTAAGGCTTACCAAAGAGGATGGTTAGAGCTGAGCATTGCTTTTAAAGTTGGTCAAAATTTTATTAGCAATTACTAAGTATAAGTAAATACCAACCCAATTAAGTAGTAGAACAAAAGTAACAACCTCACATGCGATGCAATGCATATGACAAATTGAGTTTAAGTTCCATAATTTAATCATGTGAGGGTCCGAGCTGCTCATGACCGTGAGCACGGCTAGTATACCAGTTTTACACTCTGCAGAGGTGGCGCATCTTTACCCACAAGTCATGTTACCCATCTGCCAAGGGATCGCGACTTCCCATACACCTCTACCGAGGAGGCGAGGCAGGGTAACACTACGAGGCCTTTACAAAGTTCCACTAGCTTCAGAAAACCCGCTACAGTTTATAGGAAGCTCCAATGCAGGAATCCCTTGCAGGACCGCCATCACAGCAAAATCCTCCCGAGGGCCTCCCCAGGAATCCCTTGCAGGACCGCCATCACAGCAAAATCCTCCCGAGGGCCTCCCCAGGAATCCCTTGCAGGACCGCCATCACAGCAAAATCCTCCCGAGGGCCTCCCTACACTGACCACTCCCCTACTGCCCTTGCCCCTTTCGGGTAAGGTAGTTCTCCACTAGCTTTCCTAATTAATCAGCCAAGGGCGTCCCATTATACCCTTGTGGTAGCACTGTTTTCCCGGGTGGTCGCTCCATGTTCCAATTAACATAATGATCTTATCATGAACGGTGATAATAAACAGATAATAAAAGTGTAATCAAGAACAATGTATCTTCATACCCAAAACCACATAAAGCACTAGCAAGTACTACCCAAAAAGTTCAGTGGTAAACAAGGTATAAAGATAATCAAACTAGGGTAACCTATTGGGTCCCATCAAAATTAACCTATGCAGATCATTATGATTAATTAGAACATGAGTGGGTAAAAGAAGTGATCAAGGGCACAACTTGCCTGAGACTTGAGATTCCAGGTACCAGGATGATCTTCAGGTGACTCGTGACCTCACGCTAGTCGTAGCAATACAAACAAACAGGGTATAGACAAAATTAACATCACACCAAACATAAGAATACACTGCGTAAAAAAAATAATCTACGCGAAGCTACGAGACTAACGCAACTTGAACGGATCGAATCGGAATTAAAACGAAGGAGATACGAATTTCCTAAGGTTTTATGTGTTTAAAATAGGATTAAGTGAGTAATAAATTTTCTTACTGTTTTCATGTCAAAACAGATACTCTAAGTGAAAGAGAATAATATTACAGAATTTTAGCAACTGTAATGAAGTAATTTGGACTAAAAATGGATTTTCTATGAATTTATCAAGTTATAGTAATTATTTTCATATTAAAAATCCATTTCTAATTCATTTAATCGATTTAACACAGTTCTGGATCGGGCCTCATTTACTGGTAAGTTCAGGGGCTTTCTTATAAGTTTCCTGAGACTCAGTCAACAGTGTCTATGGACTGCGGGTTGGTTCCTAAATTTTATAAGGGTCTTTCTGCAAAGTGGTCTGGCGAAGAGGTATCGGTCGTTCGTGGCCGCTGGATCCTTTCTGGACGACCTAGATTAGATCTGCGTGGGGGAATAATTGGTACGCGTTTGCAGACGCCCGATCCAAATCCAATGGTCCGAATTCGACCACGCATCAACAATCCCAGCTCCACTCATTATCCGATCTACGGTTTAGATTTAAAATGCGAAGGGGTATTCCTTACCTCTAATCGCGGCCGCAGATCCATCCATCAACGGCCCACGCGCGCTGCCCCCCAATCCCCCCTTCACCCGCAAGCACAGGCGGCAACGCCGCCGCAGCATACGGCGGAGATTCGCCGGAGCACAATGCTCAAGCGCCCCGGAGCTCGGATTTTTCAATTCGATGCGCTCTACACGATTCTTAGATGAACGCGATGCAGTTGGGGAGGTTCTCACCGACGTTGTAGATGCAGCAGTACCCGGTCACGACGGAGCGTGGTACGGCGGCGGTGGAAACGGATCCGGTGAGAAATTGGTGGAGATCCCGACCACCGAGCTGACTTGGGGGTAACTCGGACGTCTTCCGCGCGACTCAAGAAGCGCCCAGGAGGCTACGCGAGAGAAAGAGAGACCATGGCTCCCGCTTTATCGCTCAGCTCGAGGGAGACTCCGAGTCCGTCGTTACGCACAGCGCGCAGGAGGTTGCAACGGCAGCACCGCGAAGAAGGGAAAACCTGACAAGCGGGCCCGTGTTCCAGAGAGCAGAAGGGAGAAGCGGAAGGTTTGTTACGCGGGCGAGGAGATTCCGTCATCATCGCGCAGCAGAAGTGCGGCGCCGTGGAGAAGGAATCACGTTTCTGTTGGAGGTAGGGGAACGAGCTGCCCGAGAGCGCACGGGCTTCTAGGCGAGAAATTCGGCAGGAGGAACGGCCATTATCGTGCGCGGCCAGTGAATTTAGCTAGGATATCCCCAACCATCGGACGAACCAGGCGAGTTCCCAGGCGGTCGTTTGCTATGGTGAAGAAGAAGCTGCGCCGGGGGACCCACGGTCAGCCGCTGCGGTGAGCCCAGGCGCGATCGCGCGCAGCGGGCAGACGGGTGGGGCCACCGAGTTAGCGCATGAGACGCCGGCCGACTCGGCCACGAGCGCGAGCGCGCGGAATCCGTCGCGTGGAATCCGTCTGGTAGGTGGGGCCCACATGTAGGTGCGACCAGAACCAAAGAAAAGGGGAGGGGAAAGAAGTGGGCCGCGCGGATGGGGAAAGATTTGCTGGGCCAAGGACAGGGAAAGAAGTCGGCCCAATATAAACGTTTTTCTTTATCTTTTTCTGTTTTAGTTTTGCAATTCCTTCCAAATTTCAAACTTTGGTTTTGAAATTCAAATCCGTTGATAAGTTTCACACACAAATTAAGTGCACAAATAAGAGTGCCCTCATGAAATGTATATTTATTCATCTATTTTTGTTCCTTTATAGTATATTGTTTCCCTTTCCTTCCCTCTTCTTTTCCTTATTCTTTTTCAAATTCTAGATTTTTGAAGTAAATTTAATTCCCAATTTCAATCCTTAATATATTTTTATTTCATTTAAATGCACAAACAACTAAGCTCCCACATGATGCAATAGATATATGCTTATTTTAATTATTTTATTTGTTTGGTAGATGTTTTGAAATATGCAACACACTCGTATGGTTTTCTTTATTTTTAGAAAAATAGTGTTTTAAATATGGGATAAGAGGTAAAAGTTACCCAATAATAAAATATCCATATAAACAAATGCTTATGGTGTGTAATCCTTCAGTTGAATAGAATACCTTTCTATTACTTCTTTTCTAATATAATTCCTTGGTTTTCAAAATTTAGTTCTCAATCAAGTATAATTTGAGATATTTGAAATTACTATTTTATTTCTTTATATATTTATTTTTATTATTAATTTTTTTTTTCTATACAGATTTTGGGCATTACAGAAGCCACCACAAACGTTGGAGAAGCTGCTCCAGAAGATGGACGAGTATATTCGAGCTGACAATGACTTCCGCCAAAGAAGGGAGGAAGCATTCAGGTTCTCTGAAATGACCAGGGGCTTCGGAGGAAGATTTCACCCGAGGCATGTTAGGTCAATTCATAACTCTACTCAAAGTGATGATCGAGGGAGCCAGCAGCAAAGGCCACAATACTCCTCACAAGCTTCGGGGCAGCAGCAAAGTTCTTTTCGGCCGTCAGCGCCAAGGGGAAGAGGCGCCAGGGGCTTCGGGGGAAGGTTTGGAGATCAGCCAAGAAAAATTTACTGCCTATTCTGTGGTGAAGACAAGGGCCATACCACCAGGATGTGCCACGTTACCATCCAGAAGCAGAAGGAGATAGCAGAAGCAGCAGCGCAACAAAGTCAGCCGAAGCAGGTCATACATACTGCTTCGTATCATTCGCCTTATATTCCAGAATATGTAGGCAACCACCCTGCAGCTTCTGTTGTTTCGGCAAGCCAACTCCAAGCATCTTGGCAGCAGCCTCCACCGCCACCACCGACGCAGCGAGGACAGCAGCCAGAAGGGAGTCAGCACAATCACCTTCAGAGGGACTTCAGAGAGGAGTCCGAAGCTCACACAGTCAATAGCACTGTGCCAGAGTCGAAGCACATTTATTGATAAATATCCTACCTTAACAGCAGTTTTTTTCGCATTTTTACATTCAGTATTACTTTTTTGTTAATAAGGAACAATTATGAGAAGTTTAAGTGTCTTTTATCGTTTTTCAATTTCTTGTAACACTTTCGTCTTTTACCATAATAAAAATATGTCTTTTCCATAGGCTTGAGTTGCCGAAGCATACGAATTTATGGTGGCATGAAGAACCTTTGTATTATCAAAAATTTGTTCTAACGGACACAGTGCAAATTGTTCGAAACAGTAAAAAGTCGTTCCTAAGGGAGCGCAGTGTAAGTTTTCTGAGCCTACAGCGAAAAGTCAGCGCTGATTCCGCCGAAAGTAAAAGGCGAAGAAGCTCCTAAGGGAGGCTTACAGCGAAAAATAAACGCTGATTCCGCTGAAAGTAAAAGGCGAAGAAGCTCCTAAGGGAGGCTTACAGCGAAAAATAAACACTGATTCCGCTGAAAGTAAAAGGCGAAGAAGCTCCTAAGGGAGGCTTACAGCGAAAAGTCAGCGCTGATATAAAAAGTGTGTGTGCTCTATTACAGGGATATGTATCTGCGACACAAATATCATTTTGCATAACATAACATCATCACATCATTCTGCATAACATAAGCATCATACAACATATTGCATGTGGAACAAGAAGGGGATACAGTGTTGATCTTCGGAGAATATTTTGGAAAAGAGAAAATCGTGCTAAGGCACAAGATAAATCGAGAAGAAGTGTAGCTTCATTAGAGAGGCAACATAAAACTTTTTTATAGCTTCGGAGAATATTTCACGAAGCTTGGATATTCTTCATCAGAGAAGTATGCAAATTCTTGTGATATAGAAAAGATTTTCTTCACGAAGCATGAAAAGAAGGGAAGGTGTTTTTTCGCCGAAGGCTCAAAAAATGGTATGTATGCAAAATTTCATGCATCGTAAAGAATTAAACTATAAATAGATTATATATTACATTCAAAGTTACAATGTATTACACATGTTACGTTCCAAATGTTTCTACAATAGCATTTAATCCTCCTTAAGAACTATTTCTGCAGCTTCGTTCAGTAGCTGGTCAACAACCTTGGCCATAATGGCTTCGGCCATTTTTCTAATTTCATCGTCCCCCTTCGGGTGGGGGCCCGGAGATGCCTCAGCAGGTTCTGAGGGAAGAGAAGATACGGCTATATTACTATTACAAACCGCGAACAAAGTCTGGAATCAAAAATTACAACATAATAAAAACCACTAATTAATACCTATTTGCCCTTCGGGCTCTGTACTTTTCTCGGCAGCTTCCGCTACTTTTCTAGCATTGTGGATGCCTTTTTCGCTCTTTTGAATAATTTCTTGGGCCATTTCTCGGCCGCCATTGTCCCAGATATCGGTGAAAAAATTTCCACCGATCATGCTTGCTTCGGCTGAGGGGTCTTTAATGTCTTCGGAGGGCAAAGTAGCTTCGGACTGCGCTAAAGATTTTACATGCTCGCAACCTTTCCTCTCCAAAACAGTAGCAATTCCTCTAGCACCCGAAAAAGCACATATGTCTCCGCGGCTATTCAGGATTTCCTCGAAGGCCTCAGCTTCGTGACTGATCCATTCAATCGGACCTTCAGGGTTGCCCCTTGAAAAATTCTCTTCACTAGAGAATGCGCCAACGTTGGCGAAGCTGGATTTTATCTTCTTAACACATTCTATGGATTTAACATAGCATCTTCTCTGGGATGTACGAAGCTCTTTAACATTTATTTCTAAATGATCGGCCCATTGATCACTAAGCTCTCGTTTTGTCTCTTCAAGTATACGTTCTTCTTTAGCTCTAGCTAGCTGTTTCTGAAGATCTTTAATTTCGCGTTTTTGGGCTTCAGCCTGGGCTTTTGAGGCAGCTTCATCCTCTTTTATCTTGTCCACCAATGTAAGTAGAATTTTATCCTTTTCCAGAGCTTCGTTTCTTAGCTTAATAACCTCTGATCGTAGGTTGTTGAAAGCAATATCATAGCTCTCGTCTTCGGCATTCTTTTGCGCTCTCAGCGCGTTGCTCAATATTAAACCCTATATATACAAGAATTAGTATAAGAATAAAAGAATGATTCAAAAATTGTAAATTTCTAAATATACAATTCTCGCACCTTCAGGCTATTGTATGCAAGGCTATCCGCAAGATCCGCCTTCGTCATAGCGCATAATCCAGCTTCAAGCTTCGGAAACCCCATGCTTCTAGCCATCTCCCGGCAGACGGATAATTCTTTGTTGTCCGGGAGGCAGTATAGGAAGTCATCTTCGTCTGTCCCATTGAACACTAGTGCCCCCTTCGGATATTTCAATTCTCTGGCATAGTGATCAGCTTCAATAATTTCTTCTTCGGATAATTTCTTCCCCGAAGCGTGCCGCACAATATAATCGTATATTTTGGAAGGTGCTTCGGGGGCACCAGTGTCAGTTTCTTCAACCAAAATTGGCTCTGGTATTTTTATTTTTTCGGTTGCCTCTGCAATGTTCGTTTCTTCGGTTTCAAAAGGTTTTACCTTGGCTGGCTCTGAAGGCCCAGCTTCAGTTTCAAATTGTTGCTTCGAAGCTTCAGCACCAAAGGCTTCAGTAGACACTTCAGAAGTTTCAACAGTTTTCTTTGGAGTTATGCTTGAAGATTTAATTGTCTCCAAAACATCTAATACATTAACCATTCTTTTTCTTTTTGGGGTTACGGTTGGACCTTTCTGGCTTTTCCTGTCTCAATCTTTGCCGAAGGACTTAAAACCTCTGATGTTTTTGCTTTTTCAGTCCTTGGTTCTTCCATCTTTTCTGTTGCTGGCACTTCGGCCAGCTCTTTGATTTCTGGCAGCAGAGTCTTTGATTCTTCCAATTTTTCTGTAGCTGGCACTTCGGCCAACTCTTTGATTTCTGGCAACAGGGTTGGTTCTTTAGCTTCGGTGGCCGAAGAGGTCTCACCGGCGAACTCAGGCACCGTGGCTGGTTCAATATAGCGTGGCCGGTGTGTGAGAACCTTTACCCTTTTTCTCTTCGGCGCTGGCTCGCTAGGAGCAACTGAAGCAGTTTCTTTCGCAGAAGTTGTGCCTTTTCTTTTTTGCCTCTGCACTGGATAGCGGTAATCGGGGTAGACAAAACCAATTGCATCAAATACTTGGTTCAGTCTTTTCTTTTTTCGGCCTCCGAAGGCCGCTGACAATGCAGTGTCTTCAGCCTTCGAATATACCCCAAGTAATTCATCACTTACAGTTTCAATGCTTTTCAGCCAGTCGTCATCTGGCTCAACAAATTTATCTCCGAACTTAAATATGTACTTCAGCCTGACTAGTCCACCTTCGTCAGTCTCTTTAATGGTCTCCTGCGGCATTTCCCATTTTTCCACAAGCGGCCATACTCTGAAGGCAATGTGTTCTTGGACCAAATCCCTTGTCCCAATAAAAGAGCAAACAACTCCGAAGGCTCTCTGGCATTCTTCGGCTGCTTCATTCATTTCCACCTTCGGCCTCCGCCGGCCAAAGCGTTGCCAGATGGGACGCATAATGATCTTCTTTATATCTTCTCGTGATTTCAAGTCATTCTTCACGTAAAACCATTCCGTCATCCAGTCGCCAGGCCATCTCTTTCGAAAGGTCGGCACTGGGTAGCTTGACCCAGATCGGGATCCGAAGCTGTAGCAGCCAAAGTTGTTATGATACTGTTCCTTACCCCAGGGTTTTGTCTCGTATAACAATTCGTGTATGTTGCAGAAACTCTTCGCATCAGGTTCCAAGCCTTGGCTTCTCACGGCCCACACGAAGATATTCATCCTTATGATTGATTCAGGAGTGAGTTGGTGAAGGTAGACTTCAAAAACCTTCAGTACTTCCACAACAAAACTGCTTAAGGGAAATCATAGTCCAGCTTTCAAGAAGCTTCGGAATACCACGACTTCATCTTCTTCGGGAGTAGGCACAATTTTCTCTCCAATATCCGCCCTCACAATAGACATGTCTCGAAAATACCTTCCCTTCATGGTATCAAGATGACTCTGCTTAATGCTCGACTTGCCGAAGACTGTGTGACTTGGTCGCCACGGTCGATCTTCGGAGTTTTCACCCCCACTTTCTACATCATAACTGTCACTATCACCAGTATCTTCAGATAAACCCTCCAAGGTTTCCCTAGTGATCTTCTCCGTATTGGTCTTTGCTATTGACTGAAGAAAGCCGAGATGCATCTCCTCAGAAAGGCTCAGCTTCGTCTCAGCAACAGCTTTCTTATCTTCAGACATCTTCGCAAGCGCTGAGAAAGTACTCCCGAAACCGAAGCTTAAAAATTTAAAAAACCAAACAAGTGTTGTCGCGCGCAGGCTAAAAGATGGTTGAGCAAGAGCAGTTGGCAAAAGAGCATGCCAAATAAACTTGGGATGAGCTCTTATTTATACACCCAGTATGTCGAAAACTGGAGGGTCCCGCTTGTCAGTGACTGTTGCTATTCTAGCAAAAGGAAGGTGTTTTTTCTGACCTTCGGCCCATAGCCTTCGTCCATATCGCAATATAAACTTATCTTTACAGCAAATTAATATTGCGAGGGGCTACTGTTGGGGGCCTTCGGCTTCTGAAGGTCCTCAAAAATGTAATTTGACTATGTTTTCCAAGAAAAATATGTGAACAGGTACCTTCGAAGTCAAATTGCGAGTATGCAAGAGCATGGTTAAGACGAAGCTAGACTGGGACGACAATCACAACGAAGGATAAGACGATCGCGAAGCTATGTGCAGAAGAGCTTCGGCATAACGGCGGGAAGGGGAAACCGACTTAAAGATGAAAAGCCAAATTAGACCTCGAAGAATTACTATAGAGTTATTGATAAATGTAAAGGGCATTAATGTAATTTTGCATGGGCTGCGACCCGTGCCTATAAATAGGTGAACAGTATTCCCTACTGTTCACGCTGACTTGGCATTCACTTCTGCGTCACGCCTGTATTCTCATTCCTTCAAGCCAAAGGTACATTTGTAATTTACCATTGTTTACATAAGTAATATAAATGGAAATAGATTAATAATAATGTTTACAGAAATTATATTACTTTTTGTACTTTGTATGAATGTTCTCCATCTTTTATCATGATCATGAAGGTATGTCCTTCATGACCTTCGTCCTAGATTCCTTATATCCGAAGGGAAATAATGACTTGAAGGACGAAGGGCTTCGATATTTAACTTTTTATGTTGCCTTGTTCTTGATTCATAGCATTTGAGAACAAGTCCCCAACATTTAGTTTCATTATTCTCGAGGGAATATGATGTGCCCAAAAATTTTCCTGGAATTCCTGCCAAGTTATAGTATCTGTGTTTGCAGGGGGCCGAAGCATCCCACTAGTCAAACGCGGAGCCTTCGAGTCTTCCGAAAGCATATAAGACCTTTTCTCGGTCACTGCACTGGGTGATGTCTAACTTCTTCCCAATGACCTTTACCCAGTCATCGGCATCCAAAGGGTCCATGGCATGAGAAAAAGCAGGCGGGTGGTGGCTCATAAAATCTCGATGCTTGTCTCTAGCTTGGGGTACATTCTGCTATTGCTGCTGGTTCTGCTGGTTTTGCTGAATCTGTTGTACGGAAGCAGTGAATCCTTGCAGAAGCTACATTTGCGCTGCGATAAATTGCTCCATATTGGGGTTTGGTGGCAATGGTGGCAACTGCTGACCATGCTGATTTCTGTTGTTCCTGGGACCTGAGCGAGCGTTCACCATCTGGTTGGTTATAAAGTGAAATTCTTAGAGAAGTGAGGAGTAAGAAAGGTTCTAGAGGGGAATAGCTTATTATTAAAGTTAAGTTTGTTTTTTTGTTCTTATGACCATCATTCCATAAGACCATTGCACTCAAGCAAAAAACAAATCAAACACTGCAACCAACACCATCACATGGTTGTTATTATTATAAGTGTAATATTATAAAGGAAGTGTTCATCGTCTGGCGCGAAAACTATCTTATTACAATATAACTTAAAATTTATAGCAGCCTGGTGATGGATCCTGGTTCCCCATAGCGAATCCTCTTGCGGGGAGGGGACAACGCCATGGCAGGGACTTGGGCTTCAGGGGGATCCCTTCCTTGTAGCTGAGCTTCCAGGGCTGCAATCCTTGCATGGGCATCCTCCAGCTCCAAGTGAACCCTAGAGAGATCCAAGGTAGCACTGTCTAGGTCTATATTAAGACCTGCCACTGCACCAGCTATGATGTTGAGGCGATCTTCTCCAGCTCCACCTAGAACGATGCTGGTCTGGCTCCCTCCACTAAGACGCAGAGAAAGATGCATGTACTTCGTGTCATGCAGCTGCTGCCGGTAGGTGTGGCTAAGAGACCACAGGGTCCGCCTAGCAGCATCGCTGACAGAAGCAGCATAGGTGGATAGCAGTGTCAGGGACTCATGAGATGATAGAGTCCTGAACCTTCTATCCCCTGTATCCATCACCCTGACATGAATGCAAGTGATGTAATAGCAAGCCCGAGGAGGCTCGCACATTCGCCTTGTCTCATACAAGGGTCGAACGTAGGTTCCCAACGCATGAAACACATCTTGCAGCAGATTGGGAAAGTGCACTGTCTTGAACATTAATGTATAATGTTCGGTGACAGGTCCTAACCCCATGAAGTAGTCCTGCTGCACACCGTCGGCTTCTTCATTGACGTTCTCCTCATCATCCTCTTCGTCGTCGTCATCTTCATCATCGTCCCCAGAGTCTTCCGGGTCATCGCCTCAGGGAGCAGGGGCTTGGACTGCTGGTGCAGGCGGTGCTAAAGTTGACGATCCAACTGCGAAGGCTAGTGACTCTGCCAACGGGGTGGGCATAGACAGAAGTTCCTCCGAGCTATCATCAAGGATGAATTCATGCTCCACTCGAATGCGAGGGATATCTACAGGAATTTCCTTAACTACCACTGGGTAGACAGGAACTTGTCGTGGCGGAGGGGCGTAGTTGGTGTTGACTCGAATGGTTTGAAGAGTGCGAACCATCTACAAGAGAAATTGTCAACACAATTGAATTTTAAAGAGGTAAGGCTAATAAAATAATTTTATAAGAACGAAATTAGCAAGTTTTGAATAGACTAGGCTTTCCATTTCTAACTAGTCTAAAGACCTAGGGTCAACATAGCTTTGATACCACTTCTATCACACCCGGTGCTAGAGGCAAAACCGAATGCATAGCATATGTGTGCCAAGATCCATTTTCCACACATATGTTGACGTCACAAGTGCAATATATCAAAAGACAATGCAAAAAGGCATAAAGAGAGTAGAGTAACTTTATTACTTCATCCAGACATAAGTATCTTAAACAGTATCATCAAAGTATAGCGAAAATAACATGGGTAATCTCCCACAGGAAGATGACTGGCGCATCGTTAGACTCAGTATTCATTGAAATCTCCATCAAGGTCTTCTTCATCACCCTCTGATCAAAATATTAGCAAGAGTGAGCTCACTTATGGTCAGGGCTCAGTAAGTGGGGGAAAAATTATAATGCAAGTTTAACAAGGTAAGGCTAAGGTTAAGCGGTAAGCATTTTAGTTGGTCAATATTTTAATAGCAATACCTGTCTTACTAATAAGTGTGTCCCAAATATACCAATTAATTAAAGGCACAAGATTATATCAAAAACACTTAAGTGAAATCACTTAAGCAAACCATTTGTGAATCATCGGAGCACGATTTATTCTCCATCTTTATGTTCAATTATCATGTGAGGGTCTAGGTTGCTCTTAACCGTGAACACAGCTGACATATCAGTTTTACACTCTGCAGAGGTGCTACAACTTTACCCACAATCCGTGTATCCCATCTAGCCTGGGTTGTACGGACCCTTAAACACTACCGAGGTGAATGGCTAGGGATCCACTATGAGGTTTTGAAAGGGAAATAGGGTCAAACCTTTTCCTAATTGATTTTGGTGGTTGAATTGCCCAACACAAATAATTGGACTAACTAGTTTGTTCAGATTATACATTCTACAGGTGCCAAAGTTCAACACAAACCAATCAAAAGAACAAGTTAGGTCTCAAAAGAAAGGAGCAAAAAGGAAACCGAAGGCTGCCCTGGTCTGGCGCACCGGACCGTCTGGTGTGCCACCGGACAGTGTCCGGTGCACCAGGGTGAATCAGCTCGAACTCTTCACCTTCGGGTTTCTTAGGCGCAGCTCCGCTATAATTCGCCAGACTGTCCGGTGCACCACCGGACAGTGTCCGGTGCACCACCGGACTGTCCGGTGCACCAGCGGAGCAACGGCTATCTGCGCGCAACGGTCGACTCTGCCAAGTGAACAGTGGAATTCAGATGTCAGAGCAGCAAGTTAGAGGGGCACCGGACTGTCTGGTGCGACACCGGACAGTCCGGTGCCACATGAGGACAAAGCGTCCAACGGTCGACCAGCTTCAGGGCCTAACGAGAAGATGACGTGGCGGCGCACCGGACTGTCCGGTGCGCCCATCGCCAGCAGACTTCACCAACAGCTAGATTTTGGTTGGTGGCTATAAATACCACTCCAACTGGCCACTTCAATGTGTGGGAGCCCCAACAACATTCACAGTCATCTAGTTGACATACTCAAGCCCTCCCAACCACCTCTATTCATTGATCCATCCTATACACAAGATCTAGACCACTACAACCAACACAAGTGCCACAAAAGAGAAAGCAAGCAAGAGAGAGCTACTCATTTGAGTTTAGCACTAGTGCCTTGTGAGATTCATTGAGAGATAGTGTGTGCTAAATCTTTGTGTTCATTTGCGCGTGGAGTTTTGACTCCCATTGAACTTCCTCCAAAGTTTTGGAGGCTTGTAAAAGCTAGCAAGAGACACCAAAGAGTGTGGTGGTCTTTGCGGGGTCTTAAGTGATCCTTGAGAAGAAGAAGAGCTCGCCGGTCTTGAGTGATCGGTGGAGAGAGGGAAAGGTTGATAAGGACCTGTCCTTAGTGGACTCCTCAACGGGGACTAGGCCTTCGATGGCCGAACCTCGGTAAAACAAATCACCCGAGTCTCGTGTGCTTATTGCTTGTGATTTGTGTGTTCTTTCCCTTTCTAAGTTTTTCTTGCACTACTCTTTGCTAATATTATTTTGTGTTGCTTTGAGTTAAGTTCTCATTTGGTGAAGCAACACTTTGCAAGAAAGAACTTGTGTTATTGCTCTTCTTATCTAAGCCCTCGTGATTTATTCTTATAGACTTATTAGTAGTATTGATTTATCAATTCCGCATTATTTGAAAGCAATACTCTTTACAAGCAAGGACTTGGTTTTTGTACTCCGATAATTGTATATCTTGTTCTAACCACTAATCAAGGGATCTAGTTGGGGGATAAAGTTTTAATTTTCAGGTTTCGCCTATCCACCCCCCTCTAGGCGACTTTCAATTGGTATCGGAGCTAGGCACTTCATATTGAGTCTAACAACTCGAAGTGATGGCTCGTAGAAGATCCCAAAAGAACAAGAAGACAACTCCGAAGGAGAACAATGAGGTAACTCTTGAAATATTACTTTCCGATTGTTCTAATTATGGTTCTTGGTCTACGAGAGTGATAAATGCTTTTAGAACTGTAGATCCACAATTAGAACAAATTATAGACAAGAGTATCTTCCCCTCTAATTATAATGGAGAAATCATTTCCAAAGAGGATCAAAGATGTTTTCGCTTAAACTACCTAGCTTATGACATCTTAAGTAATTCTCTTAGCAATGAAGATTATCGTGCCTTCATATCAAATTATAATGAATCCATTCATGATGCACATGATATTTGGACTAGAATTAAAATCAAATTTGATGAGTCCAAACATGATAGTTCATTTTGTGCTTCTACTTCTTTTGGTATTTGTGAGACTAACCCTTTGAAGGAAGAAGAAAATGAACGATGGAGACCAAACGATGAATCCACCTCTCCAAAAGGTTTGTCTTCCCATTTCGATTCCCACATATGTTGTGTGGCTAATGAAAATGATAGCGGAAGCACAAATGAGGATGAGGAGGAAGAAAGAAGATTGATGCAACTCTACGCTCGCCTAAGACAAGAAGATAAGGCGGTCATGCTCAAACTTCTAGAAAGAGCGAGAGAGCAAAGCGAAGCTCGTCAAAGGCTTGAAAATATTCTCTCCATGAAAATGCTATACTTTGACGAGTTGACTAAAGAACATGACGAGCTAAAGTGCTCTCAAGTTGATCTGGTCCGAAGGTATGAAACTATTTCAATTGAGCAAGATAACACGTTACATTGTATCGCTCAATTAGTAGATAGGAATGCCTTGCTTAAGGACCAAGTAGAAAAGCTAAAAGTTGAAAATCTAGCTTGTCAAGATAAATATGATATGCTTCTATATTCTCATGAAAATCTTATGGATGATCATATCATATTAAACATTGCTCATGAGGTTGTAATAGAAAACTTAAAATCTCAACAATCTCACTCATGCACATGTATTCAAATTGAAACTATATTACCATGTGCTAATGCTTGTCCATCAACAAGCAAATCTTCCTTTGAGCTAGAATTTGCAGGAACAAACGATGATTCATATCAAAAGCTCAAAGAAGAAAATGAGAGGCTAATAAGGAGCTTGACACAACTAAAAGGGAAATGCATTGCTCAACCTTCTCAAGATAACCGTGATCACATGGTGAAGAAGCTTGAGATGGGAACAACCGTGGCATGCACTAAATCCGTTGAAGAAAATGTCAAGGACTTGAGGATTGCCAAGAGGAGGGAGCAAAAGAAGAAAATCAATACCTCTTCCAAAAGCCTCAACCATGCCTCCATAAAAGGTAACATCCAAGGTAATAATCAAGTCACACTTCATACAAGTAGAAATAAGAAGTGTAGTGAATGCTTTGAAAAGGGGCACTTGATTAGATCATGTCCCTATATTAAAAATGGCTTGATTATTAACAAGGATGATAAACTTTGTTTTAAATGTTCAAAGAAGGGACACTTTATTAAAACTTGTCCCCATTTGAAACAAAAAGGCATAATGTTAGAAAAGAAAATATTCACTAACCATGTAGCAAGAAAGAAACAAATAAAGAAGAAATCTTCAAGACTTGAGGATCGCCTATGCTACATATGTTGAAAGAAGGGACATCAATGCAAAGATTGTCCCATTGGTAAAAGTCCCACTCCTAGCTTGTCAATTAATTCTCATGTAACTAGGCAACCCAAAATTGCAACTTGTGTTAGAAAGGTAATGAGTTTACCAAGTGCTAACACAAAGGACTCTTGGGTTCCTAGATTTTTGTTGACTAACCATGATGGACCCATCAAGCGATGGGTACCAAAACATGCTTGACAAGCTTTGCAGGAGAAGGAGATGATATGAAGCCTTGGGGGCTTAAGAGTGTCAAGACAATTCTTGTTAACTCAAGCTATCAATCTTCAAAGATCGATATCTATGATTGAACCAAGGTTATTTTTCAAATTACTATATCTTAAACTCATATCATCTCGAAGGAAGATGTTGATGTTGTAGGAAATAAAGAATTATCCTATGCCGAAAAATCAAGGCCTACAACATGGAGGAAAGCCAAAGGATGGTAACATTTATGTTTTTAAATGCAAAGTATCGTAGAATATCATTTCTTATGTGTCTTGTGTAGTCACATAGGAAAAAGAAAGCACTTCAAATGTTTTAAATTATGTCACCATTCTTTGAAGAAATTCCTCCCATATGGTAGATTGTTGTAAGGCCCAAAAAATTGGTAGGAAAAAAAATTAAAATAAATATAATGAGTAATAAATAATGAAGCTTTGGAATGAACCTTTAATGGACTAAACATTCGAAATATTTTCGTAAAATGAATATTTTGTGTTGCATATTGAAAACATCGCCTAAATAAAAAAATAAGGTAATAAATAAATGAATAAACTTAATACATGAACCTTGCATTCATGTTGAAATATTTTTTTGGTGTGCAAATTAGAACTTTGTTTGAATTTAAAATCTAATTGGAATTTGAAAAGCAAACAAAAAGAAAATAAAAAAAAAGAATAAAGAAGAAGGACAGAAACCTTACCTTGGGCCGATTTCACCTGTCTCGGCCCACCTACGACCGCGCCCCTTTGGATCGTGGCCTCTGCCTGGGTGGGCCCGCGTTTCAGACCATTCCGCGCGTGAATCGTCCGTGATGACGCTGTCGCTTGGGCCCCGTTCCGCAGACACAGACGCCGCGCCTCTCCCAAAGCCTGTGTTGATGACAGGTGGGACCCAACTATCGGATTTATCCCCTCCAAAATCCTGCCAATCTCCGTTCCGATTTTCTTGGCGCGCGTAGGCATCGGCGTGTTCCGCCCGTGAAATCCGCCGCGATTATGGCGTTCCGGTCATCCTCTAGGGATATATATTGGCGGGCTGTATTCCTCCTTCCCCTTCCAGTAGGAGCTAGCACCGCCTCGCATCAACAAATCGCCGAGCTCCGTCACCATGCACAGAGAGAAAGGAAAGCGGGGCCACCATCGTGGTTGTCGCAGTTCACCCGCGTCTAGCCACGGAGAAGGCTCCAAACGCGTCCATCGAGAACTTGGGAAGGTGCGCGTGCCCTAATCCCACGGGATTATACACTGTACTCCAAGGAATTTCTCGCCGAACTTCTCTACCAACGAGCTTCCGCCCTGTGTTGCGGCCCACGTCTCCGACGGATTCTACGCTGGTAATTTTCCCTTCCCTTGTGCTCGCCCTACTCCGCCGTATGTGTAGCACGGGTCCGTGTGTGGATTTGTACGCAGGCACCGCGCTCCGGTGAGCTTGGTCGTCGGTGAACAGGGCGCCTCCACCACGGACCGGCAGGGAGAAAGAAGTGACGCTGCGTTCGGATTGAGGAAGACAACCGGTGACCGTCGATGCGTAATGGGCGGCCTGGATTAATTGGATTGTACCGCTTCGGTTGGAGCAATCCAAGCCGTTGGATTGGCTAAGGAGGGGTGGGATTAGATCCGGGTTCCGGACCCTTGGATTCAGATCGTGTGGTCCATGTCGCGTAACGGTTCACTTAAAGATGGATCTAATCTGGGCCGTTCGTCTGTGATCCGATAGATGTGATTCATGGATACCGCTTCGGCCGTGCGAAGGTTGCAAAAAGGCCCTTGACCTTTGTCTAAACTAACCCGCCATCCTCACATGCATAAAGATAATTACACTTAGACCCTATTTTTCACGATTTAGCCCCTGAACTCTCGGGATTTTGCTTCCTCGGTCCGAGCACTATTAAAATAAACCCCAGAAATTGTTTCTAGGTATAAAAATAATATTTATATGTCTAGAAACTTGCAAAAGTCATATCTTACCCATTCTAACTCCGAATTGACCCGTTCCAGTTGCAATAATTTTGTTTTAATATTTTCTATCAACTAGTAGCAATGTTTAGCCATAAAACTTGAATTAAAATTGTTCATCTGGATTAATCTATTCTAAGCACTAAATAATTTAGGAAATTCATAACTTAATAACCATAACTCCGAATTTAGCGATTCTTGTTCTCACGACCTCGTAGCAAAGCGTAGATTATTGTTACACAGTTTATTCTTATGTTTGGTGTGATGTTAATTTTATCTATACCATGTTTGCTTGTATTGCTACGACTAGCGCGAGGACATGTGTCATCTGAAAAGCAAGTTGGTACCTGGAATCTCAAGTGCCAGGCAAGTTGTGCCCTTGATCACTTTTTACCCAATAATGTTCTTTAATATCATTTATCCATGCATAGGTTAATTTTGATGGGACCCAATAGGTCACCCTAGATTGTTTATCTCATTACCTTGCTTACCCTTGAATCACTTGGGTAGTTTGCTATTGCTTTACATGGTTTTGGGATAATTATTTATCATATCTATGTTCCAGTTATTTTGTTATTCTATTTATGTTCATGTCAAGATCATTAATGTTAATTGGAACATAGAGCTTAACTTGAGAAACACGTGCCACCACAAGGGTTTATGGACGCCCTTTGCTGATTAATTAGGAAAGCTAGTGGAGGACTACCTTACCCGAAAGGGGCAAGGGCAGTAGGGGAGTGGTCAGTGTAGGGAGGTCCTTGGTTGATTTTGCTGCGATGGCGGTCAGGCAAGAACCCTGCATTGGAGCTTCCCATAAACTGTAGCGGGTTTTCTGAAGCTAGTGGAACTTTGTAAAGGCCTCGTAGTGTTACCCTGCCTCGCCTCCTCGGTAGAGGTGTATGGGAAGTCGCGATCCCTTGGCAGATGGGTAACATGACTTGTGGGTAAAGGGTACCACCTCTGCAGAGTGTAAAACTGGTATACTAGCCGAGCTCACGGTCATGAGCAGCTCAGGACTCTCTGATGATTAAATTATGGAACTTAAACTCAATTTGTCATATGCATTGCATCGCAGGTGAGGTTGTTACTTTTGTTCTACTACTTAATTGGGTTGGTATTTACTTATACTTAGTAATTGCTAATAAAATTTTGACCAACTTTAAAAGCAATGCTCAGCTCTAACCATCCTCTTTGGTAAGCCTTACACTTCACGTGAGCTCCCACCTTTGGCGAGTTCATGCACATTATTCCCCACAACTTGTTGAGCGATGAACGTATGTGAGCTCACTCTTGCTGTCTCAACCCCCCCACAGGTCAAGAATAGGTACCGCAGGATGAGGCGCTTGGAGGATGCTGCGATGAGTTCGTGAGAGATCTGGGCCGTCGTCTCCCAGTCAACTTTGGGTTGCTGGACCGTTGTCTCCTTATATGTAATTATTTATTTTATAGAACTCCTATTATATAGTAAAGTTGTGACATTCGATCCTGTGCCATGATTCATCATATGTGTGAGACTTGGTCCCAGCACACCTGGTGATTATGTTCGCGCCCGGGCTTTGGATCCCTAAAACCCGGGTGTGACAATTGTACATTCATCATTTCTATACCATAGCAATCTACATGCTTTGAATTGATGTAAGTACCACATGGCATGTTTTACACTAATTATCTTATTATTGCCATGGTTCTAGATATAGAGAGATATTCCAAGAATAAGGTGTCATGTAAAGAATTCAAATCCTTAGGACACTTATAAAAGGAAAATTCTCTCTATAACTGGAATAGTGAGACTAATGCTTTTATCTAAGAAACTCATGCAGTCTCACTAGTAGAGAATAAGTTTCTTTTTGGTGTTGCACAATATAACATAAAAAGAAAAATCAATCCAATGACTTATGCTGTTATGCCTATCGGATATGATTCTTCTTCATTTATCGCTCTCCATGTTATGAATTAGATTTATTCCCATAATCTGTAAAGAACTAACTATGCTTGTTTTATAAGTTAAAACTGAGCATACTTCAAGGAATAATCTAGTTCATATTATAAAGTTTCCATGCTTTAGTAATCCACTTTTCATTCCTTATCAAAATGATTACAAAAATGGGAAACTGGTGCTTGTGTTACTATTAACATTTCTCTTGAGCTTACTTATGAAAATCTACAAGAGAGTAAGTGCAAGTTTAGTGCCACAAGCCTCAAAGGGTTGATCTTCACCCAAAGGAAGAAAGGTAAAAGCAAAGGTATGGGAACTCATCTTCTTAATCAAATATAGTTCCCATCAATGATTGTTTACTCTAATTATACCTATGTAAAGAATAGATTCTTTATTGCACCAAAGTCGGCTAGATGTGCATTCAATCTCATTCTCATAAAATGCACTTGTCCATTAGAATCTATTTCATGCCTTTGCTATATATGTTCTCATATTGACTTGGTTCTAATAAATGATTAATGAATTCAATATGAAGAAGTAAATTTTCTATGTTTGATCAAAATATTTAAAAAATTGCATATTCCTTTTTAAAGATGTGCACTAATGTTAAGAAGCTTACTTCATATCTATGTGACTTATGGATGATGAATTGTTTTTATTTTCTATCTAAAGAAATCATCGTTCATCATATACTCCCTTGTGCTATTAACATCTTTCTTGAGTATTTTCAATAAGTTTGGAAGGAAAAAGAAACAACTACAGAGGGAGGACACTCAAATGAAAAAGGAAGACATCAAGAGCAACAACACCTACTTGGATAATGAGATCTTCAAAATAATCAATGGTATGGTTGTAAGCATTCTAAATCTTTTTCATTGTGAGAATACTAGGCATAAAATGTTTATTGCAAATTTTGTATGCCTTGATCAAGATGAATAATGCTTCTCCCCATTTATTATAAAAGTAAGTACATCTATCCAATTCATTCAATTTCTTGATGCATATCTTTAGAAGGAGCATATTTCTAAATCTTAATTATATTGAGACTAACACTTTATCCTAGTAATCTTATATAGTCTCTTGCATAAGAATAAGTTTCTCATGATGTATGCTACTACATTTCAATCCAACTTGTTAAAATAATGTCGCTCTTATCAAGGATTGTTGCTTTCATTGCTAAAGTAGCATATTTACTGGATTCTCCTACTTCAAAGCTTATCTAATGCATATGTTGTTCTTTTGATCGCATCTGTTATTCGTTTGATCATTGAATGAACACTTATGTCTCTTAGTGCCGCATTTTCTATCAATCAACATCTATCTTGGTATGCACTAAGTTAAAAGGAGAATTCATGATACATCTATGCAATTCGTGATCCATTAGATATATGCTTAGAAAAAGATCACTAGTTGTAGAACTCTCTCTTGTGCAAAATATTTCCATATATTGTCTTGAGTATAGGTCTTAAACAACTAAGACTAAGGACAAAGCACAATGATGAGAGCGTCTCTATGAGCAGGTACAAAAAGGTAAAACTACTTCCTCTCATTTTTACATGTACCTAAATCTTCCTTTTTCTATACACTCGTTGCATATCTTGTATGAAAGGAAGAGAAAGCATGTCTAAGCATAGCCCTGCTTCATATCTAGTTTAACTTCTTAAACATTTCATTCCTACATTTATGTATCTTTGTTACAACTAGGTGAAGTGATTTTATTGTCAAAGAGCTTAAAGCTTAACCTTGTAAGGAGGATAAGCTGCCTTTGTTCCAAAGGTGGATGGTCCTTAAGTCTCTTTGAATTCCTTAAGGGTAAATGCTTAAAATATTTTAACATGCTTTCATAAGTGCATAAACTGTCATGAGCATCATTCTTATACTATGACATAATGCACTTCATCTTCTGTATAATATAGATATGTGCTCATTAACCTAATTATGTGCAATTGGCATTTAAGGCCAAAATATGTGTTCCTCTCCATGCACATATTTAGGGGGAGCAATCTATATTATATAGAACCATTTAAGCTTAATTGACATATCCTTTTAATCATATCTCTTTCCTTTGGTACATTTGCATATTTCCTATCTCTATTGTGCCAAGGCTAAGACTAATATGCTTTCATGAGCATCTCATATATTAAGTCTTAGATTGAAAGGGAAATAGAGTATTCGGCAAAGACATCGCTTCCACTCAATTCCATTAGTATTATCCACTCATTGCCAGTATTCTGACAGCTCTCCAATTTGGTATAATCTTCACTCATATATTATTTGCCAAAGGGGGAGAGAAAGTAAAAGGGCTTATATTTCACTCACAAAGTATCCGTTTTTGGCGATTCATGCCAAAGGGGGAGAAAGTATTAGCCCAAAGCAAAAGGACCGCACCACCACCAATTTTCAAAAATTTGAGTTAAGAAAAGATTCTTCAATTGGTGTTTTTTCAATCGGTATCTTATTTTTGATAGAATTTCAAATTGGTACAACCTCTTCAAAAAAATATCTAAAACCCTCTTGAACACTAAGAGGAGGATTTGATTAAGGGGGAGTTTTGTTTAGTCAAAGGAAAAGCATTTGAAACAGGGGGAGAAAATTTCAAATCTTGAAAGTGCTTCTTAAAATCTTATTCATATACCTTTGACTATTTTGCAAAAGACTTTGAAAAGAATTTCCAAAAGAATTTGCAATAACAAAACAAATGGTGCAAGCATGGTCCAAAACATTAAATATGAAGAAAGCATCCATGAATATCTTATGAAATATAGATTGGTTTAATTCCAAGCAATCTTTGCACATATATTATGCAAACTAGTTCAATTATACACTTACATATTTGCTTTGGTTTGTGTTGGCATCAATCACCAAAAAGGGGGAGATTGAAAGGGAAATAGGGTCAAACCTTTTCCTAATTTATTTTGGTGGTTGAATTGCCCAACACAAATAATTGGACTAACTAGTTTGTTCAAGATTATACATTCTACAGGTGCCAAAGGTTCAACACAAACCAATCAAAAGAACAAGTTAGGTCTCAAAAGAAAGGAGCAAAAAGGAAACCGAAGGCTGCCCTGGTCTGGCGCACCGGACCGTCCGGTGCACCACCGGACAGTGTCCGGTGCACCAGGGTGAATCAGCTCAAACTCTTCACCTTCGGGTTTCTCAGGCGCAGCTCCGCTATAATTCGCCGGACTGTCCGGTGTGCCACCGGACAGTGTCCGGTGCACCAGCGGAGCAACGGCTATCTGCGCGCAACGGTCGACTCTGCCAAGTGAACAGTGGAATTCAGATGTCAGAGCAGCAAGTCAGAGGGGCACCGGACTGTCCGGTGCCACATGAGGACAAAGCGTCCAACGGTCGACCAGCTTTAGGGCCTAACGAGAAGATGACGTGGTGGCGCACCAGACACTGTTTGGTGGCGCACCGGACACTGTCCGGTGCGCCCATCGCCAGCAGACTTCACCAACGGCTAGATTTTGGTTGGTGGCTATAAATACCACTCCAACCGACCACTTCAAAGTGTGGGAGCCCAAGCAACATTCCAAGTCATCTAGTTGACATACTCAAGCCCTCCCAACCACCTCTATTCATTGATCCATCCTATACACAAGATCTAGACCACTACAACCAACACAAGTGCCACAAAAGAGAAAGCAAGCAAGAGAGAGCTACTCATTTGAGTTTAGCACTAGTGCCTTGTGAGATTCATTGAGAGATAGTGTGTGCTAAATCTTTGTGTTCATTTGCGCGTGGAGTTTTGAGTCCCATTGAACTTCCTCTAAAGTTTTGGAGGCTTGTAAAAGCTAGCAAGAGACACCAAAGAGTGTGGTGGTCCTTGCGGGGTCTTAAGTGATCCTTGAGAAGAA
This sequence comes from Zea mays, assembly GCF_902167145.1. Taxonomy (NCBI): domain Eukaryota; kingdom Viridiplantae; phylum Streptophyta; class Magnoliopsida; order Poales; family Poaceae; genus Zea; species Zea mays. The sequence continues at coordinate 125,095,057 of NC_050099.1, forward strand.
GAAGAGCTCACCGGTCTTGAGTGATCGGTGGAGAGAGGGAAAGGGTTGATAAGGACCCGTCCTTAGTGGACTCCTCAACGGGGACTAGGCCTTCGAGGGCCGAACCTCGGTAAAAAAATCACCCGTGTCTCGTGTGATTATTGCTTGTGATTTGTGTGTTCTTTCCCTTTCTAAGTTTTTCTTGCACTACTCTTTGCTAATATTATTTTGTGTTGCTTTGAGTTAAGTTCTCATTTGGTGAAGCAACACTTTGCAAGAAAGAACTTGTGTTATTGCTCTTCTTATCTAAGCCCTCGTGATTTATTCTTATAGACTTATTAGTAGTATTGATTTATCAATTCCGCATTATTTGAAAGCAATACTATTTACAAGCAAGGACTTAGTTTTTATACTCCGATAATTGTATATCTTGTTCTAACCACTAATCAAGGGATCTAGTTGGGGGATAAAGTTTTAATTTTCAGGTTTCGCCTATCCACCCCCCTCTAGGCGACTTTCAGGTTTTCACAAAATACACTTAATACAAAGCAACCTGCTAAGGTTTCTAAGTCGGTGTGTAGGCCCTCTGGGCAAGGTACCTTAGCCAAGAATACGTCCCCATGTTAACATGAGCTGCCACCACTGCTGCTCCCCCTCTTGCCCATATTTCAGGTAAGGTTGCTAGGTACTAAGCATATAAAGCTAATTACCAAAGCCAGAGCCATTATAGCACTTGTGGTTGCACTGTTATCTTGGGTGGTCACTCCATGTTCCGTTTAATATGAAATAATCTTGTTTAACCATCGGGTTAACATCATAATACAAATTTCATTTCTGGAACAATAATATCATTGAAAAAGTGACATCATTTTTATCAAATTGAGTGATAGCAAAAATTGCAAATCATAGTATTTTTCCCTAGGGTAATCAAGGAATAAAGTTGGTAAATCTAGGAAATCCTTAATTAGGCAAATTCCATCAAATTATGCAATATATCCAAAAAGTAAACATTATTATATGTATTAATTGGGTACAAACATAATATGCAGAGGGAGAATCCACTTGCCTTGCTCAAAAGTGTCATGCGGGTCGTCCTCAAACAAATTCGAATCCTGTACCACACAATCAGCTTCTAATAACGTCGCACGTTGCCATACAAAAAGAAAACATACACCAATAAATAGACATACACCCATACATAAACATACACCATTACATAAATAAACATACACAATACAAAACACACTTATAAAAGAAAGGCGTCTAAAATAGAACTTGATTTGTAACTGTAATATAAGTCTATCCCTATCGACGATCATCTCATTTGCTATGAGGTAAAATACTAATAATTTAGTTTCGAGAATCCACTAAAGGAATCTATATGGCAAATTGACTATGGAAGCATATACTATATGGATTCATTTAAAAATACATAAATATGGCGCTAATTCAAACTTTATAGAATCTAGAAAATTAACCCATTAATTATTGTATTTCTACCGGAAAGGATGTGGGTTATATTTTCCTTTACTATTCATTTCAAAAAAACTATATTAAAACAATATGACGTTTATTCATAAAATAAGTAGCATGTAGTTCATTAAACTACGATTTAGACTATAGTAGACATGATCACAACTATAATATTTCAACATCTATTAGGAGTTCTATTATTTCTTAGTATGCATAAACAATATAGACCTGCGTATACACATATAAATCTTGGATATATATACCTAAATCATTTTTGTGCAAAGATAAATGATCACATATCTTTTGGTTAGGAATACGGGATGTACATTTTTATTTTAACCTTTCGCAAAACCACATTTAAACAATTACTATCAATAATACTACTCATGTGAACATAGGAAACCAACACAGCGTCAAATTGTTTCTGCGGGGCTAACTTCCAATTAAATATAGACATTTAGGGGGTAGCACATAAGATTATAAGGGCCTAAATTGAAGTTATTTGTACTGTAGAAGACTTGAGCACGATTTACACATGGGCAGGGACTAAAATGAGAAATGTTCATATTCTACCTCAATTCAGCTCGTGCGCACAGTGTCACACCCGGTTTTAGAAGGCAAACCGAATGCGAACCATGTACGTGCCAGGATCAGTTATTCACGTACACAGCAGTTACATAACATGGACATCATCACACAGTGCTCAAAATAGTATTAATAAGGGAAATAATCGATTACATCATACGTCTGAGACGTCCATGTAGTTCTTACAATAAATCAAAGTGCGGAAAAGAAACGTAGATAACCGCGGCCTTCACAGGCAGCCGACTGTGGGTTGCCGCTAACCCACACCTAAAACTCGTCGTAATCTTGGAACTCCTGGAAGTCTTCTCCCACAGCTTCATCTTCGCCTGAGCAGTGGTTGCAATGCTGACAACCTGGGGGGGGGGGTTTGGTGTGTAGAGCAAGGGTGAGTACACATCAACATACTCAGCAAGTATCCTGTTTGGCTGTAGTGGACTAGCTTTATGTGGGGATAAGTCAAGCAGTTGCTTTTAGTTGGTCAGATTATTACTTACTAGTAGAAAGCCAAGTTTTAGCATTAACCCAAGTTATTAACCCAAACGTACTCCTTTCCAAACGGAAAGAGTACCACTTACCAGCATCATAATCATAACCAGAATCAACAATCTCATAACCACCTGTACCAAAGTATCTCTGATCAAGTACCACTAATCACTGGAGCTCCCTTGGCCGCTCATAACCGTGAGCACGGCTGATATATCAGTTTTTCAAACACTCTGCAGAGGTTGTGCACTTTACCCACAAGCCGTGATTCCCTCTCTGGCCCGGGCTTGCAAGACCCTTATTCACTCCCGAGGTGAATGGCCAGGGATTCACTACGAAGCCTTTACAAAGATTCCCCGGGGCTGTAGCCACCCGTTAGGTTTCCTAAATGCACCGCACTCCTCCCCAAGGGGCGAACCCAAACTTGGCAGAGCGAGCCGCATACACCGAGCCCCATTGACGGCACGACGGCTAAGTGAACTACACCCCGGATCCTCTAATTATTCAGCTAAGGGCACCCCATTCCACCCTCATGGTTGCACTGTTTTCCCGGGCGGTCATCCATAGAACAGGTCCTTACGGAGAGGCACTCGAGAAACCGCTCGAGCCCCCTTGAAGACCATAAGTATCACATCATCATAAGAGAAGGGAAAACAGCGTATCATAGATAATCTCATCATGTTCATTAATTAGAGTTTGAGCAATAGCATAAAGCTAAACAGTAATAATCCAACCCAGATAGGTAAACAAGGACATGGATAACAAAAGCTAGTCAATCCTTAGGCATAAATGTGTAAAGCGGGAGGTGAATTAAATAATGAATAGGACATAGATAGGTCAAAGGACACTTGCCTCCACCAAACGACTGCTGCTCAGGGGCTTCTCCTGCGGGTTCCTCGGGCTCTTCGACCGGATCGTTCTCTATGCGAGCGCAAACATACATACATCCATCCACATTTAATACAAAAGAACAGTACACCATACAAGGGAACAAGTAAAGCGAATATGCATCAAGTATGACATTCCATATCGCATTTGTTATGGTTAGAAAGAAACGGGAAAGGGCCTCGCAGGGGGTTAAATCTTATGCACTAATGATTAGTTAAATTATGCACTTCAGTTTCAATAGGTTCCTAACAAAAGAATTCTGTTATATGCACTAGTAGGAACCTAATCATCTTAAGTTGATCAACATCGCACGAGATAAACAATTAACTACATGAATCAATTAGCATAACGGAATTTTAAATTAAACTTCCTATTTCAATAACATTAACAATGATTAGCCTACCTAAAATAAAATAACTATGATCACAGAAAGTAAATAAAATAAATAATAAAAAAAAATAAAAAAAATAAAAAAAACAGAGGGGGGGGGGGGCGGTTGAACCGGCCCTAGGGGCGGTTGAACCGGCCGGGGGCAGGGCGCGCAGGGGCGGCCGAGCCGGGGCGGCTGAGCCGGCCGAGCGGCCAGGGGGCGCGGCCAGGGGCCAGGCGGGCGGCCAGGGGCGCGGCCAGGCGGGCGGCCAGGCGGGCGGCCGGGGCGAGCCGGGGCGCGGCCGGGGGGCGCGGCCAGGGCGGGCGGCCGGGCGGCCAGGGCGCGGCCGGGGGGGGGCGGGCCGAGCCGGCCATGGCGGCGGCCATGGCGCCGAGCGGCGAGGGGAAAGGGGAGGGGGGATGGGGGAGGGAGGAGAGAGGGAGGAGGGGGGGCTCACCGGCGTTGGGGAGCGACGGCGAGGGGCGGCCGGCAGGGGGCGGCGGCCGAGCAGGGGGCGGCGGCGGCTTAGGGCAGGGGCGGGTAGGGGCGGCGGCTAGGGAGAGAATGAGAGGGAAAATGAGAGAGAGGGAGAGGGATTGGGGGGTTTTGGGGAAAATAAAGGGAGGGGGGGCGGCATGGGCCAATTGGGCCCAAAGGGGGCGCCAGGGGCGGCTGGGCCGGCCGGGGTCGGCCCACGGCGCGGGAGAGAGAGAAAAAAGAGGAGAGAGAAAGAGAGAGAAAAAGAAAGAAAAGATCTTCTCCTTATTTTCGAAATCCGATCTTTCTACATGAATGCATTTGCGCTTTCAAAGCAATCAAAAGAAATGCAAGGTTCGGCATGGTGCATCAAACAACATAAAGTTTTTAGGGTTTTTTCTTACACGGGAAATCCAAACCGAATCCCGCTAGAACTTTGGAAAAGGTCAAGGTTTAGCGAGGGGAAAAAGAAAAGGAAAGGTAACGCCCGAATTTGGCGAGTAAAGAAAAGAAAAAAATTCAACTGCAAAAAATTCGGGGCGTTACAAACCTATCCCCCTTAAAAGAATCTCGCCCTCGAGATTCAGGGCTGGCTAGCAAAGAGCTCTGGGTGCTTGGCCATCAAATCATCTTCACGCTCCCAGGTTGCTTATTCCTCAGAGTGGTGATTCCATCTGACTTTGCACATTCTGATGGTCTTCCTTCGGGTGACTCTGTCTGCAATCTCAAGGATCTGCACTGGCTTCTCAACGTAGGTCAAGTCCTCCTGGACCTCAAGACCTTCCACTGGCAACTGCTCTTCTGGCACACGCAAGCACTTCTTCAACTGAGACACATGAAAGACATTATGCACAGCAGACAAATTCTCTGGCAAACTGAGCTGATAAGCCACTTCTCCTCGTCTTGCAAGAATCTGATACGGACCAATGTAGCGGGGTGCTAGCTTGCCTTTCACTCCGAATCTTCTGACTCCTCTGATCGGTGACACTTTCAGATAGACAAAGTCTCCGACTTCAAAACTCAGCTCTCTTCTTCTTGTGTCTGCATAGCTTCGCTGCCTCGATTGCGCTATCTTCAGATTCTCTCGGACCATCTTGATGTTCTCTTCGGCTTCAAGCAGAATGTCTGGCCCAAACACTTGCTTCTCTCCAGGCTGATCCCATTGCAACGGAGTTCTACAACTCCTTCCATAAAGCGCTTGAAATGGTGACATCTTCAAACTGGCCTGGTAACTGTTGTTATAGGAAAACTCTGCATAAGGCAATCGCTTGTCCCATCCGGACTGATCTTGCAACGCACAGGCTCTCAACATATCTTCGAGAATTTGATTGGTTCTTTCAGTCTGGCCATCTGTCTGCGGGTGATAAGCTGAACTGAAATTCAGATGCGTGCCCAAAGCTTCATGCAACTGCTGCCAGAAATGAGAGGTGAACTGCGTTCCTCTGTCTGACACTATCTTCTTTGGCACACCATGAAGACAAACGATCCGAGACATATACAATTCTGCCAATACGGCACTGCTATAGTTGGTCTTGACAGGTATGAAGTGGGCTGACTTGGTCAAACGGTCCACTACTACCCAAATAGAATCGTAGCCGGCTCGAGTGCGAGGCAATCCGACTATGAAATCCATACCAATTTCATCCCATTTCCACTGAGGGATCTGCAACGGTTGCAACAATCCAGCAGGTCTCTGGTGTTCTGCCTTAATTCTTCGGCAACTATCGCACATAGCCACGTGCTCTGCGATTTCCCTCTTCATTCCGTACCACCAGAATTTCTTCTTCAGATCCTGATACATCTTCTCACTGCCAGGGTGAATCGAATAAGCTGTCTCATGAGCTTCCTTAAGAATCAACTCCCGAATAGACTGGACATTGGGAACACACAAGCGGTCTCTGAACCTTATCACGCCTTCTGCATCTTCTCGAAAATCTTTGCCTTTGCCTTCTAGAATCAGTCGCCGGATCTCACTGATTTTCTCATCATTCTTCTGCGCTTCTTTGATTTCGCGCTCCAAAGTAGGTTCCAACTCAACTGTGACTCCTCGCGAATTGTTCAGAAACCCGAGACTCAACATGTCAAACTCCTTGGCCAACTCATAAGGCATCGGTCGAGCGACCATCAGATTGACTTGACTCTTTCTGCTCAAAGCATCTGCCACTACGTTTGCTTTGCCTGGATGGTAATGAATCTCCAACTCATAGTCTTTGATCAACTCTAACCATCTTCGTTGCCTCATGTTCAACTCTGACTGGGTGAATATGTACTTCAGACTCTTGTGGTCTGTGTAAACATCGCATTTCTGTCCATACAGGTAATGCCTCCATGTCTTCAGTGCGTGAACCACTGCTGCCAACTCTAGATCATGGATTGGGTAATTCTTCTCATGAACCTTCAGCTGTCGGGACGAGTAAGCCACAACTCTTCCCTCTTGCATCAACACACATCCCAAACCTGTGTAACAAGCATCGCAATACACCGAGAAGGGCTTGTGCACATCAGGCAAGACTAGGACAGGCGCTGTAGTCAACTTCTCTTTCAGCGCTTCAAAGGCCTCTTGGCATTTCTGGGTCCACTTGAACTCAACCTTGTTGCCTAGCAACGCTGTCATTGGTTTCGCAATCTTCGAAAATCCTTCAATGAATCGCCGATAATATCCGGCCATTCCAATGAAGCTCTTGATTCCTCTAGCATCTGTTGGCGCTTTCCAGTTCAAAATGTCTGCCACTTTCTTCGGATCCACAGCCAATCCTTCTTTGTTGATTATGTGTCCCAAGAACAGGACTTCACTGATCCAGAACTCACACTTGCTCAACTTTGCATACAACTGGTGCTCTCGCAATCTCTGCAACACCATCCTCAAATGATCTGCGTGCTCTTCTTCACTATGAGAATAAACCAGAATGTCATCAATGAATACCACCACAAACTTATCAAGGTAATCCATGAATACACTGTTCATCAAGTTCATGAAGAACGCTGGCGCATTGGTCAAACCAAAAGACATCACTGTGAACTCATACAAACCATACTTGGAAATGAATGCCATCTTCGGAATGTCCGAAGGTCGGATCCTGAGCTGATGATAACCTGACCTCAGATCAATCTTGGAGAACACACTGGCTCCTCTCAACTGGTCGAACAGATCTTCTATTCTGGGCAAGGGATACTTGTTCTTGATCGTGACCTCATTCAAAGCTCGATAATCGATACACATCCTCTTGGTGCCATCTTTCTTCTCCACAAATAGGACAGGGGCGGCCCAAGGCGAGGTGCTTGGCCGGATGTAACCTTTTTCTGACAGCTCATCAATCTGCTCCTTAAGCTCAACCAACTCTGGTCCAGATATTCTGTAGGCTCTCTTGAAGATAGGGGCGGTTCCAGGAAGAAGCTCTATGGCAAACTCAACTTTCCGCTCTGGTGGCATACCCGGTAAGTCCTTTGGAAACACATCTGGGAACTCGGACACAACCTTGATGCTCTCAATCGGATCTGCTTCACTGCTATCGACAGCCATCCGATAACAACTTCCTTTCTTTGGCTCAGGCGGGACTAACTCGGTTACCACTTCCTCTCCTAGTGGGGACACCAACTTGATTGTCCTTTTATCACAACTGATAACTGCCTGATACTTATCTAGCCAATTCATCCCTAGGATGACATCTATTCCCTGAGTACCCATTACTATAAGGTTGGCGGGAAATGCTATCCCCCTTATTTTCACACTTATATTCAAGCAAATGCTATCGGCTCGAATTCTACCACCGGCTGAATCGATTTGAATGGGGGTTGACATGGTAGTAATTGGAAGATTATGTGCTTCTACCCATGATGCAGTAATGAAAGAATGCGTTGCTCCAGTATCAAATAACACTTCTGCAATATGGGAATCGACTGGGAACATACCTACTATCATGCCGGGGGTCTCCTGAACTGCTTCAGCTTCCAAGTGGTTCAATCTTCCATGATTATAGCGCTGTTGAGGGCGGTTGCCTGCTCCAGGCTGAGACACATTCTGCTTTGCTGGGGCATTGGGGCCTGACTGCTGCTGGGCTGCCTTCTTCGGACATTGCATCACCCAGTGGCCTTGCTCTCCACAGTGGAAACATGCTCTGTTTCCAATCTGAGCTGGTGCTGCCTGACTGTTCTGCTGATTTGCTGGGGCAGGATGGCGAGGTGCCTGCTGATTCTGCCTTTGAAACTGACCTCCTGACTGGTTGCTCTGACGGTTCTGGTACTGATTCTGAGGGTACTGCCTTTGAAACTGCTGATGTTGAGGTGGACGCTGGTTCTGCCTGAACTGCTGAGGTTGATTGCCTGAGAAACGAGGACGATTGCTGCTTCCAGGCTGGGGTCCACTGATCTTGCGCTTACGATCTTCCATCTCCTTGCGCTTCCTTTCTGTCATGATTGCTCTGTCAATCAGGTGCTGGAATGTTGGGAAGGTGTGATTCATCAGTTGGTACTGAAGAGGGTCAACCAAGCCTCTCAGGAAACGGTACTGCCGCTTGGCGTCGGTGTTGACATCTTCAGGAGCATAGCGAGATAATTGCAGAAACTTGTCTCGGTACTCACTGACAGACAATGGCCCTTGCTTCAGGGCCAGGAACTCCTCCTTCTTCACTGTCATCAGACCTGCAGGAACATGGTACTGACGAAAGCTACCTCTGAACTCTTCCCAAGTGATGGCGTCAGGATGGGCATGGGTGGCGAGGTAAGACTCCCACCATGACTGGGCTGCTCCTCTCAACAGACGGGGACCATACAGAACTTTCTCCCTGTCATCGCACTGAGCGGTATGCAACTCCCGCTCCACAGTGCGCAGCCAATCTTCAGCATCCATAGGGTCAGAAGAATGAGCGAACGTTGGTGGATGACCTCTCATGAATTCAGCACGCTTGTCTCTGGGCATCTGAGGCATCTGAGGCTGAGGGGGTGCTTGCTGCTGTTGCTGCTGCTGCTGCTGAATGGCGGCCAGAGTCTGACCGATGGCTTGAACTGCCTGAGTCTGCATCAGAAACATCTGCTCGATGGACATCGGGGGCGGGGGCGGCAGGTGCTGCTGCTGGGGCACCTCCTCCTGTTGAGCGGCTCGCTCCTGCTGAGCACGCCTTCCTCCTCTGCGCCTATTCTCTGACATCTGCAGAATGCAACCACACATCAGAACTGATCTGACAAATCTTGCAGCATAAGGAAAGAGAATAGAATTCTTCAACAGCACTGAACAGATGAGCATCTTCACTGATCTCCAACACAGACCACACAGCTTCTCAGATAAAGAGGAAAGTGGAATAAAAGGGGTTTCCCAACTATATAACTAACTCCATTAACATAATAGGTAAACCAAAATGCAGGGGATACCCACACTCTGGTGACAGTCATTACAAAGATCCAAACCAACCATAGTTCATCATGACAAACATAAATGCACAGGATATAGCAAACTACCCTGTCTAACTAAGACTAACTAAGACTGAGACTAATGCTAAGACTGAAGCTTCTACGTATATATATTTCGTATTAATTACAAGATCCAACTCCAATGATCTATGGTTCTAGAGTTATCTTGGTCTTGCAGTCGGGATTGCCATAAGACTGGTGTCCACGCTGAGGTGAGCGGTACGGGTGCTGAGTCCCGACGGGAGCGGGGGAACCACCATCCAAGTGACGACGTTCCGCGCGCTCAGCCCGCAACAGGGCGATCTCAGCACGAGCCCTACTCAGCTCGTCTAATGCATGGTCCAGCTCCGTGTTTAGCACGGCGGCTAGGTTGACTGTGCTGCTGTCACACCCGGTTTTAGAAGGCAAACCGAATGCGAACCATGTACGTGCCAGGATCAGTTATTCACGTACACAGCAGTTACATAATATGGACATCATCACACAGTGCTCAAAATAGTATTAATAAGGGAAATAGTCGATTACATCATACGTCTGAGACGTCCATATAAGTCTTACAATAAATCAAAGTGCGGAAAAGAAACGTAGATAACCGCGGCCTTCACAGGCAGCCGACTGGGGGTTGCCGCTAACCCACACCTAGAACTCGTCGTAATCTTGGAACTCCTGGAAGTCTCCTTCCACAGCTTCATCTTCGCCTGAGCAGTGGTTGCAATGCTGACAACCTGGGGGGGGGTTTGGTGTGTAGAGCAAGGGTGAGTACACATCAACATACTCAGCAAGTATCCTGTTTGGCTGTAGTGGACTAGCTTTATGTGGGGATAAGTCAAGCAGTTGCTTTTAGTTGGTCAGATTATTACTTACTAGTAGAAAGCCAAGTTTTAGCATTAACCCAAGTTATTAACCCAAACGTACTCCTTTCCAAACGGAAAGAGTACCGCTTACCAGCACCATAATCATGATCAAAACCATCAATCTCATATCCACCTGTACCAAAGTATCTCTGATCAAGTACCACTAATCACTGGAGCTCCCTTGGCCGCTCATAACCGTGAGCACGGCTGATATATCAGTTTCATAACACTCTGCAGAGGTTGTGCACTTTACCCACAAGCCGTGATTCCCTCTCTGGCCCGGGCTTGCAAGACCCTTATTCACTCCCGAGGTGAATGGCCAGGGATTCACTACGAAGCCTTTACAAAGATTCCCCAGGGCTGTAGCCACCCGTTAGGTTTCCTAAATGCACCGCACTCCTCCCCAAGGGGCGAACCCAAACTTGGCAGAGCGAGCCGCATACACCGAGCCCCATTGACGGCACGACGGCTAAGTGAACTACACCCCGGATCCTCTAATTATTCAGCTAAGGGCACCCCATTCCACCCTCATGGTTGCACTGTTTTCCCGGGCGGTCATCCATAGAACAGGTCCTTACGGAGAGGCACTCGAGAAACCGCTCGAGCCCCCTTGATAACCATAAGCATACATCATCATAAGATAAGGGAAAACAGCGTATCATAGATAATCTCATCATGTTCATTGATTATAGTTGAGCGATAGCATAAAGCTAAACAGTAATAATCCAACCCAGATAGGTAAACAAGGACATGGATAACAAAACTAGTCAATCCTTAGGCATAAATGTGTAAAGCGGGAGGTGAATTAAATAATGAATAGGACATAGATAGGTCAAAGGACACTTGCCTCCACCAAACGACTGCTGCTCAGGGGCTTCTCCTACGAGTTCCTCGGGCTCTTCGACCGAATCGTTCTCTATGCGATTGCAAACATACATACATCCATCCACATTTAATACAAAAGAACAGTACACCATACAAGGGAACAAATAAAGTAAGTATGCATCAAGTATGACATTCGATATCGCATTTGTTATGGTTAGAAAGAAACGGGAAAGGGTCTCGCAGGGGGGTTAAAGTTTTATGCACTAACGATCAATTACAATTGGTTCTTAACAAAAGAATTCTGTTACATATACACTAATGGAAACCTAATCACTTTAAGTTGATCAACATTGCACGAGATAAACAATTAACTACATGAATCAATTAGCATAACGGAATTTTAAATTAAACTTCCTATTTCCATGGCATGAACAATGATTAACTTACCTAAAATAAAGTAACTAGGATCACAGAAAGTAAATAAAAATAAATAAAAAAAAAACATAAAAAAAACAGAGGGGGGGGGGGGCGGTTGAACCGGCCCTAGGGGCGGTTGAACCGGCCCGGTTGAACCGGCGGCCAGGCGAGCGCGCGGGGGGGGGGGGGGGGGGGGGGGGCTGGCCAGGCAGCCGAGCCGGCCAAGCGGCCAGGCGGGCGCGCGGCCAGGGCGGCCAGCGGGCGGCCGAGGGCGGCCAGCGGCCGGCTGGGCGGCTGGGGGCGCGGCCGGGCGGCCAGGGCGCGGCCGGGCGGGCGGCCAGGGCTGGGGCGCAGCCGGGCGGGCGGCTGGGGGCGCGGTTGGGCGGCCAGGGCGCGCCGGCCATGGCGGCGGCCATGGCACCGAGCGGCGAGGGGAAAGGGGAGGGGGAAAATGGGGGAGGGAGGAGAGGGGGAGGGGGAGGGGGCTCACCGGCGACGGGGACGGGGCGGGGCGGCCGGCGGCAGGGGCGGCCGAGGGCGGCGGTTGGGCAGGGGGCGGCGGCGGCTTAGGGCAGGGGTAGGGGCGGCGGCTTAGGGAGAGGGAGAGAAAATGAGAGAAAATGAGAGGGAGGGAGAAAGAATTGGGGGAAAAAGGGGAGGTGGGGGGGGGGGGGCGGTTGGGCCTTTTGGGCCCAAGGGGGGGGGGCGCCAGGGGCGGCTGGGCCGGCCGGGGTCGGCCCACGGCGCGGGAGAGAGAGAAAAAGAGGAGAGAGAAAGAGAGAGAAAAAAAAGGAAAGAAAAGATCTTCTCCTCATTTTCGAAATCCGATCTTTCTACATGAATGCGTTTGCACTTTCAAAGCAATCAAAAGAAATGCAAGGTTCGGCATGGTGCATCAAACAACATAAAGTATTTAGGGTTTTTCATTACACGGGAATTCCAAACCGAATCCCGCTAGAACTTTGGAAAAGGTCAAGGTTTAGCGAGGGAAAAAGAAAAAGAAAAGGTAACGCCCGAATTTTGGCGAGTAAAGAAAAGAAAAAAATTCAACTGCAAAATTCGGGGCGTTACAAACCTATCCCCCTTAAAAGAATCTCGCCCTCGAGATTCAGGGCTGGCTAGCAAAGAGCTCTGGGTACTTGGCCACTAGATCATCTTCACGCTCCCAGGTTGCTTCTTCCTCAGAGTGGTGATTCCATCTGACTTTGCACATTCTGATGGTCTTCCTTCGGGTGACTCTGTCTGCAATCTCAAGGATCTGCACTGGCTTCTCAACGTAGGTCAAGTCCTCCTGGACTTCCAGACCTTCCACTGGCAACTGCTCTTCTGGCACACGCAAGCACTTCTTCAACTGAGACACATGAAAGACATTATGCACAGCAGACAAATTCTCTGGCAAACTGAGCTGATAAGCCACTTCTCCTCGTCTTGCAAGAATCTGATACGGACCAATGTAGCGGGGTGCTAGCTTGCCTTTCACTCCGAATCTTCTGACTCCTCTGATCGGTGATACTTTCAGATAAACAAAGTCTCCGACTTCGAAACTCAGCTCTCTTCTTCTTGTGTCTGCATAGCTTCGCTGCCTCGATTGCGCTATCTTCAGATTCTCTCGGACCATCTTGATGTTCTCTTCGGCTTCAAGCAAAATGTCTGGCCCAAACACTTGCTTTTCTCCAGGCTGATCCCATTGCAACGGAGTTCTACAACTCCTTCCATAAAGCGCCTGAAATGGTGACATCTTCAAACTGGCCTGGTAACTGTTGTTATAGGAAAACTCTGCATAAGGCAATCGCTTGTCCCATCCGGACTGATCTTGCAACGCACAAGCTCTCAACATGTCTTCAAGAATTTGATTGGTTCTTTCGGTCTGGCCATCTGTCTGCGGATGATAAGCTGAACTGAAATTCAGATGCGTGCCCAAGGCTTCATGCAACTGCTGCCAGAAATGAGAGGTGAACTGCGTTCCTCTGTCTGACACTATCTTCTTTGGCACACCATGAAGACAAACGATCCGAGACATATACAATTCTGCCAATACTGCACTGTTGTAGTTGGTCTTGACAGGTATGAAGTGGGCTGACTTGGTCAAACGGTCCACTACTACCCAAATGGAATCGTAGCCGGCTCGAGTGCGAGGCAATCCGACTATGAAATCCATACCAATTTCATCCCATTTCCACTGAGGGATCTGCAACGGTTGCAACAATCCAGCTGGTCTCTGGTGTTCTGCCTTAATTCTTCGGCAACTATCGCACATAGCCACATGCTCTGCGATTTCCCTCTTCATTCCGTACCACCAGAATTTCTTCTTCAGATCCTGATACATCTTCTCACTGCCAGGGTGAATCGAATAAGCTGTCTCATGAGCTTCCTTAAGAATCAACTCCCGAATAGACCGGACATTGGGAACACACAAGCGGTCTTTGAACCATATCACGCCTTCTGCATCTTCTCGAAAATCTTTGCCTTTGCCTTCTAGAATCAGTCGCCGAATCTCACTGATTTTCTCATCATTCTTCTGCGCTTCTTTGATTTCGCGCTCCAAGGTAGGTTCCAACTCCACTGTGACTCCTTGCGAATTGTTCAAAAATCCGAGACTCAACCTGTCAAACTCTTTGGCCAACTCATAAGGCATCGGACGAGCGACCATCAGATTGACTTGACTCTTTCTGCTCAAAGCATCTGCCACTACGTTTGCTTTGCCTGGATGGTAATGAATCTCCAACTCATAGTCTTTGATCAGCTCTAACCATCTTCGTTGCCTCATATTCAACTCGGACTGAGTGAATATGTACTTCAGACTCTTGTGGTCTGTGTAAACATCACATTTCTGTCCATACAGATAGTGCCTCCATGTCTTCAGTGCGTGAACCACTGCTGCCAACTCTAGATCATGGATCGGGTAGTTCTTCTCATGAACCTTCAGCTGTCGGGACGAGTAAGCCACAACTCTTCCCTCTTGCATCAACACACATCCCAAACCTGTGTAGCAAGCATCGCAATACACCGAGAAGGGCTTGTGCACATCAGGTAAGACTAGGACAGGCGCTGTTGTCAACTTCTCTTTCAGCGCTTCAAAGGCCTCTTGACATTTCTGGGTCCATTTGAACTCGACTTTGTTGCCTAGCAACGCTGTCATTGGTTTCGCAATCTTCGAAAACCCTTCAATGAATCGTCGATAATATCCGGCCATTCCAATGAAGCTCTTGATTCCTCTAGCATCTGTTGGCGCTTTCCAGTTCAAAATGTCTGCCACTTTCTTCGGATCCACAGCCAATCCTTCTTTGTTGATTATGTGACCCAAGAACAGGACTTCACTGATCTAGAACTCACACTTGCTCAACTTTGCATACAACTGGTGCTCTCGCAATCTCTGCAACACCATCCTCAAATGATCTGCGTGCTCTTCTTCGCTTTGAGAATAAATCAGAATGTCATCAATGAATACCACCACAAACTTATCAAGGTAATCCATGAATACACTGTTCATCAAGTTCATAAAGAATGCTGGCGCATTGGTCAAACCAAAAGACATCACTGTGAACTCGTACAAGCCATACTTGGAAATGAATGCCGTCTTCGGAATGTCCGAAGGTCGGATTCTGAGCTGATGATAACCTGACCTCAGATCAATCTTGGAGAACACACTGGCTCCTCTCAACTGGTCGAACAGATCTTCTATTCTGGGCAAAGGGTACTTGTTCTTGATCGTGACCTCATTCAGGGCTCGGTAATCAATACACATCCTTTTGGTGCCATCTTTCTTCTCCACGAACAGGACAGGGGCGGCCCAAGGCGAGGTGCTTGGCCGAATGTAACCTTTCTCTGACAGCTCATCAATTTGCTTCTTAAGTTCATCCAACTCTGGTCCAGATATTCTGTAAGCTCTCTTAAAGATAGGGGCGGTTCCAGGAAGAAGCTCTATAGCAAACTCAACTTTCCGCTCTGGTGGCATTCCCGGTAAGTCCTTTGGAAACACATCTGGGAACTCAGACACAACCTTGATACTCTCAATTGGGTCTGCTTCACTGCTATCGACAGTCATCTGATAACAACTTCCTTTCTTTGGCTCAGGCGGGACTAACTCGGTCACCACTTCCTCTCCTAGTGGGGACACCAACTCGATTGTCCTTTTATCACAACTGATAACTACCTGATACTTATCTAGCCAATTCATCCCTAGGATGACATCTATTCCCTGAGTACCCATTACTATAAGGTTGGCGGGAAACGCTATCCCCCTTATTTTCACACTTATATTCAAGCAAATGCTATCGGCTCGAATTCTACCACCGGCTGAGTCAATTTGAATGGGGGTTGACATGGTAGTTATTGGAAGATTATGTGCTTCTACCCATGATGCAGTAATGAAAGAATGCGTTGCTCCAGTATCAAATAACACTTCTGCAATATGGGAGTCGACTGGGAACATACCTACTATCATGCCGGGGGTCTCCTGAACTGCTTCAGCTTCCAAGTGGTTCAGTCTTCCATGATTATAGCGCTGTTGAGGGCGGTTGCCTGCTCCAGGCTGAGGCACATTCTGCTTTGCTGGGGCATTGGGGCCTGACTGCTGCTGGGCTGCCTTCTTCGGACATTGCATCACCCAGTGGCCTTGCTCTCCACAGTGGAAACATGCTCTGTTTCCAACCTGAGCTGGTGCTGCCTGACTGTTCTGCTGAGCTGCTGGGGCAGGAAGGCGAGGTGCCTGCTGATTCTGCCTCTGAAACTGACCTCCTGACTGATTGCTCTGACGGTTCTGATACTGGTTCTGAGGGTACTGCCTTTGAAACTGCTGATGCTGCTGAGGTGGACGCTGGTTCTGCCTGAACTGCTGAGGTTGATTGCTTGAGAAACGAGGACGGCTGCTGCTTCCAGGCTGGGGTCCACTGATCTTGCGCTTACGGTCTTCCATCTCCTTGCGCTTCCTTTCTGTCATGATTGCTCTATCAATCAGGTGCTGGAATGTCGGGAATGTGTGATTCATCAGTTGGTACTGCAGAGGGTCAACCAAGCCTCTCAGGAAACGGTACTGTCGCTTGGCGTCGGTGTTGACATCTTCAGGAGCATAGCGAGACAACTGCAGAAACCTGTCTCGGTACTCACTGACAGACAATGGCCCTTGCTTGAGAGCCAGGAACTCCTCCTTCTTCACTGTCATCAGACCTGCAGGCACATGGTACTGACGAAAGCTACCTCTGAACTCTTCCCAGGTGATGGCGTCAGGGTGGGCATGGGTGGCGAGGTAAGACTCCCACCACGATTGGGCTGCTCCTCTCAACAGACGGGGACCATACAGAACTTTCTCCCTGTCATCGCACTGAGCGGTATGCAACTCCCGCTCCACAGTGCGCAGCCAATCTTCAGCATCCATGGGGTCAGAAGAGTGAGCGAACGTTGGTGGATGGCCTCTCATGAATTCAGCACGCTTGTCTCTGGGCATCTGAGGCATCTGAGGCTGGGGTGGTGCTTGCTGCTGCTGCTGCTGCTGCTGAATGGCGGCCAAAGTCTGACCGATGGCTTGAACTGCCTGAGTCTGCATCAGAAACATCTGCTCGATCGACATCGGGGGCGGGGGTGGCAGGTGCTGCTGCTGGGGCACCTCCTCCTGTTGAGCGGCTCGCTCCTGCTGAGCACGCCTTCCTCCTCTACGCCTGTTCTCTGACATCTGCAGAATGCAACCACACATCAGAACTGATTCTGGCAGGTCTTGCAGCATAAGAAAAGAGAAGAGAATTCTTCAACAGCACTGAACAGATGAGCATCTTCACTGATCTCCAACACAGACCACACAGCTTCTCATATAAAGAGGAAAGTGGAATAAAAGGTTTCCCAACTATATAACTAACTCCATTAACATAATAGATAAACCAAAATGCAGGGGGTGCCCACACTCTGGTGACAGTCATTACAAAGATCCAAATCAAACATAGTTCATCATGACAAACATAGATGCACAGGAGATAGCAAACTACCCTGTCTAACTAAGACTAACTAAGACTGAGACTAACACTAAGACTGAAGCTTCTACGTATATATTTCGTATTAATTACAAGATCCAACTCTAACGATCTATGGTTCTAGAGTTATCTTGGTCTTGCAGGCGGGATTGCCATAAGACTGGTGTCCACGCTGAGGCGAGCGGTACGGGTGCTGAGTCCCGACGGGAGCGGGGGAACCACCATCCAGATGACGACGTTCCGCGCGCTCAGCCCGCAGCAGGGCGATCTCAGCACGAGCCCTACTCAGCTCGTCTAATGCATGGTCCAGCTCCGTGTTTAGCACGGCGGCTAGGTTGACTGTGCTGCTCAACCTAGGATTGCCCTCACCGACAGGTGAGACAATCACGCCTCCTGTGCTGCCAGATGGACGGCGGGGGTAATACTTCAGGTCAAGACCGTCAGCTGCCCCACCGAAAACCGAGCAGTAGTGCGAAAGCGCACGCCGTGCAGCATCTTGCATGGCTGCTTCAGCTGAGTCCCGTTCAGAGATAGAATAGTGCTCTGAGCAGGCCTCCGCACCCTGGAGACTGTTCTCCGGGCAGCGCACCAAGCAGGTTGCCTCCCAGCGGTCCGGGTAGACCCCGCGACTATGCTGGTAGACCACACAGCGATACTCGACGGACCAAGTATGCCGGTCGAATACCCGACGTAGCAGGGTGTCGAGCGCATCATGGAAGTGACACCCGCGAGCAGCGTCGTGAGTGATGGGTCGAGCAACCCATCCTTCCGGCTCAGGATTAGCAGAGAAGTCGGTGTCGTGGCTCGAGCTGTCGTCGCCATCTCCGTCGTCTGGGTCTCCTCCAGCAGCTACTCCAGAAGCTGGGGCGCCCAGTGGTGGTGCAGGGGGCGGCTCCAGAGGAAGCACAGGGGAGCAGCTCCTCACAGACTCTATCTCCTGGTGGAGCGAGAAGGAAGAGCTCTGCTGCTCCTGTCGTCGACGCTCCTGCTCCTCACGCAGGCGGTGGTGCAGTCTCTCCAAGTGGCTGGACTGTCCGGCCACAGGACGGCGAAGCGAACGCTCAGCAAGGCGGGAGGGTAAGAAGGGGATGACTGACTTTCGTGCAGTGTGTCTAAGTCGAGCCATCTACAAAAGACATCGCAAGCAAAAAGGGTGAGAACAGAATTAATATGACCAGCAAATAATGATTCATAAGTAAATGAAGGATTAGAATAAAACATGATTTTCAGCAAGGTATTATATATAGTAGAACATAGGTTTGGTCGGTATGACCAACTTTTGAAGGGATATCAAAGTCAAGGCAGAGACAGAGGTCTATAGTCCTTAGAACGACCATTCTACTCTAGGTTAGCGGTCCTACAGTCAGCACGGCTCTGATACCACTTATGTCGCACCCGGTTTTAGAAGGCAAACCGAATGCGAACCATGTACGTGCCAGGATCAGTTATTCACGTACACAGCAGTTACATAATATGGACATCATCACACAGTGCTCAAAATAGTATTAATAAGGGAAATAGTCGATTACATCATACGTCTGAGACGTCCATATAAGTCTTACAATAAATCAAAGTGCGGAAAAGAAACGTAGATAACCGCGGCCTTCACAGGCAGCCGTCTGGGGGTTGCCGCTAACCCACACCTAGAACTCGTCGTAATCTTGGAACTCCTGGAAGTCTCCTTCCACAGCTTCATCTTCGCCTGAGCAGTGGTTGCAATGCTGACAACCTGGGGGGGGGTTTGGTGTGTAGAGCAAGGGTGAGTACACATCAACATACTCAACAAGTATCCTGTTTGGCTGTAGTGGACTAGCTTTATGTGGGGATAAGTCAAGCAGTTGCTTTTAGTTGGTCAGATTATTACTTACTAGTAGAAAGCCAAGTTTTAGCATTAACCCAAGTTATTAACCCAAACGTACTCCTTTCCAAACGGAAAGAGTACCGCTTACCAGCACCATAATCATGATCAAAACCATCAATCTCATATCCACCTGTACCAAAGTATCTCTGATCAAGTACCACTAATCACTGGAGCTCCCTTGGCCGCTCATAACCGCGAGCACGACTGATATATCAGTTTCATAACACTCTGCAGAGGTTGTGCACTTTACCCACAAGCCGTGATTCCCTCTCTGGCCCGGGCTTGCAAGACCCTTATTCACTCCCGAGGTGAATGGCCAGGGATTCACTACGAAGCCTTTACAAAGATTCCCCGGGGCTGTAGCCACCCGTTAGGTTTCCTAAATGCATCGCACTCCTCCCCAAGGGGCGAACCCAAACTTGGCAGAGCGAGCCGCATACACCGAGCCCCATTGACGGCACGACGGCTAAGTGAACTACACCCCGGATCCTCTAATTATTCAGCTAAGGGCACCCCATTCCACCCTCATGGTTGCACTGTTTTCCCGGGCGGTCATCCATAGAACAGGTCCTTACGGAGAGGCACTCGAGAAACCGCTCGAGCCCCCTTGATAACCACAAGCATACATCATCATAAGATAAGGGAAAACAGCGTATCATAGATAATCTCATCATGTTCATTGATTATAGTTGAGCGATAGCATAAAGCTAAACAGTAATAATCCAACCCAGATAGGTAAACAAGGACATGGATAACAAAACTAGTCAATCCTTAGGCATAAATGTGTAAAGCGGGAGGTGAATTAAATAATGAATAGGACATAGATAGGTCAAAGGACACTTGCCTCCACCAAACGACTGCTGCTCAGGGGCTTCTCCTGCGAGTTCCTCGGGCTCTTCGACCGAATCGTTCTCTATGCGATTGCAAACATACATACATCCATCCACATTTAATACAAAAGAACAGTACACCATACAAGGGAACAAATAAAGTAAGTATGCATCAAGTATGACATTCGATATCGCATTTGTTATGGTTAGAAAGAAACGGGAAAGGGTCTCGCAGGGGGGTTAAAGTTTTATGCACTAACGATCAATTACAATTGGTTCTTAACAAAAGAATTCTGTTACATATACACTAATGGAAACCTAATCACTTTAAGTTGATCAACATTGCACGAGATAAACAATTAACTACATGAATCAATTAGCATAACGGAATTTTAAATTAAACTTCCTATTTCCATGGCATGAACAATGATTAACTTACCTAAAATAAAGTAACTAGGATCACAGAAAGTAAATAAAAATAAATAAAAAAACATAAAAAAAACAGAGGGGGGGCGGTTGAACCGGCCCTAGGGGCGGTTGAACCGGCCCG
This sequence comes from Zea mays, assembly GCF_902167145.1. Lineage (NCBI taxonomy): Eukaryota > Viridiplantae > Streptophyta > Magnoliopsida > Poales > Poaceae > Zea > Zea mays. The sequence continues at coordinate 125,116,012 of NC_050099.1, forward strand.
GTTGAACCGGCGGCCAGGCGAGCGCGCGGGGGGGGGCTGGCCAGGCAGTCGAGCCGGCCAAGCGGCCAGGCGGGCGCGCGGCCAGGGCGGCCAGCGGCCGGCTGGGCGGCTGGGGGCGCGGCCGGGCGGCCAGGGCGCGGCCGGGCGGGCGGCCGGGGCTGGGGCGCAGCCGGGCGGGCGGCTGGGGGCGCGGTTGGGCGGCCAGGGCGCGCCGGCCATGGCGGCGGCCATGGCGCCGAGCGGCGAGGGGAAAGGGGAGGGGGAAAATGGGGGAGGGAGGAGAGGGGGAGGGGGAGGGGGCTCACCGGCGACGGGGACGGGGCGGGGCGGCCGGCGGCAGGGGCGGCCGAGGGCGACGGTTGGGCAGGGGGCGGCGGCGGCTTAGGGCAGGGGTAGGGGCGGCGGCTTAGGGAGAGGGAGAGAAAATGAGAGAAAATGAGAGGGAGGGAGAAAGAATTGGGGGAAAAAGGGGAGGTGGGGGGGGGGCAGTTGGGCCTTTTGGGCCCAAGGGGGGGGCGCCAGGGGCGGCTGGGCCGGCCGGGGTCGGCCCACGGCACGGGAGAGAGAGAAAAAGAGGAGAGAGAAAGAGAGAGAAAAAAAAGGAAAGAAAAGATCTTCTCCTCATTTTCGAAATCCGATCTTTCTACATGAATGCGTTTGCACTTTCAAAGCAATCAAAAGAAATGCAAGGTTCGGCATGGTGCATCAAACAACATAAAGTATTTAGGGTTTTTCATTACACGGGAATTCCAAACCGAATCCCGCTAGAACTTTGGAAAAGGTCAAGGTTTAGCGAGGGAAAAAGAAAAAGAAAAGGTAACGCCCGAATTTTGGCGAGTAAAGAAAAGAAAAAAATTCAACTGCAAAATTCGGGGCGTTACAGCTGCTCAACCTAGGATTGCCCTCACCGACAGGTGAGACAATCACGCCTCCTGTGCTGCCAGATGGACGGCGGGGGTAATACTTCAGGTTAAGACCGTCAGCTGCCCCACCGAAAACCGAGCAGTAGTGCGAAAGCGCACGCCGTGCAGCATCTTGCATGGCTGCCTCAGCTGAGTCCCGCTCAGAGATAGAATAGTGCTCTGAACAGGCCTCTGCACCCTGGAGACTATTCTCCGGGCAGCGCACCAAGCAAGTTGCCTCCCAGCGGTCCGGGTAGACCCCGCGACTGTGCTGGTAGACCACACAGCGATACTCGACGGACCAAGTATGCCGGTCAAATGCCCGACGTAGCAGGGTGTCGAGCGCATCGTGGAAGTGACACCCGCGAGCAGCGTCGCGAGTGATGGGTCGAGCAACCCATCCTTCCGGCTCAGGGTTAGCAGAGAAGTCGGTGCCGTGGCTCGAGCTGTCGTCGCCATCTCCATCGTCTGGGTCTCCTCCAGCAGCTACTCCAGAAGCTGGGGCGCCCAGTGGTGGTGCAGGGGGCGGCTCCAGAGGAAGCACAGGGGAGCAGCTCCTCACAGACTCTATCTCCTGTTGGAGCGAGAAGGAAGAGCTCTGCTGCTCCTGTCGTCGACGTTCCTGCTCCTCACGCAGGCGGTGGTGTAGTCTCTCCAAGTGGCTGGACTGTCCGGCCACGGGACGGCGAAGGGGACGCTCAGCAAGGCGGGAGGGTAAGAAGGGGATGACTGACTTTCGTGCAGTGTGTCTAAGTCGAGCCATCTACAAAAGACATCGATAGCAAAAGGGTGAGAACAGAATTAATATGACCAGCAAATAATGAATCATAAGTAAATGAAGGATTAGAATAAAACATGATTTTCAGCAAGGTATTATATATAGTAGAACATAGGTTTGGTCGGTATGACCAACTTTTGAAGAGATATCAAAGTCAAGGTAGAGACAGGGGTCTATAGTCCTTAGAACGACCATTCTACTCTAGGTTAGCGGTCCTACAGTCAGCACGGCTTTGATACCACTTATGTCACACCCGGTTTTAGAAGGCAAACCGAATGCGAACCATGTACGTGCCAGGATCAGTTATTCACGTACACAGCAGTTACATAACATGGACATCATCACACAGTGCTCAAAATAGTATTAATAAGGGAAATAATCGATTACATCATACGTCTGAGACGTCCATGTAGTTCTTACAATAAATCAAAGTGCGGAAAAGAAACGTAGATAACCGCGGCCTTCACAGGCAGCCGACTGGGGGTTGCCGCTAACCCACACCTAGAACTCGTCGTAATCTTGGAACTCCTGGAAGTCTTCTCCCACAGCTTCATCTTCGCCTGAGCAGCGGTTGCAATGCTGACAACCTGGGGGGGGGGTTTGGTGTGTAGAGCAAGGGTGAGTACACATCAACATACTCAGCAAGTATCCTGTTTGGCTGTAGTGGACTAGCTTTATGTGGGGATAAGTCAAGCAGTTGCTTTTAGTTGGTCAGATTATTACTTACTAGTAGAAAGCCAAGTTTTAGCATTAACCCAAGTTATTAACCCAAACGTACTCCTTTCCAAACGGAAAGAGTACCACTTACCAGCATCATAATCATAACCAGAATCAACAATCTCATAACCACCTGTACCAAAGTATCTCTGATCAAGTACCACTAATCACTGGAGCTCCCTTGGCCGCTCATAACCGTGAGCACGGCTGATATATCAGTTTTTCAAACACTCTGCAGAGGTTGTGCACTTTACCCACAAGCCGTGATTCCCTCTCTGGCCCGGGCTTGCAAGACCCTTATTCACTCCCGAGGTGAATGGCCAGGGATTCACTACGAAGCCTTTACAAAGATTCCCCGGGGCTGTTGCCACCCGTTAGGTTTCCTAAATGCACCGCACTCCTCCCCAAGGGGCGAACCCAAACTTGGCAGAGCGAGCCGCATACACCGAGCCCCATTGACGGCACGACGGCTAAGTGAACTACACCCCGGATCCTCTAATTATTCAGCTAAGGGCACCCCATTCCACCCTCATGGTTGCACTGTTTTCCCGGGCGGTCATCCATAGAACAGGTCCTTACGGAGAGGCACTCGAGAAACCGCTCGAGCCCCCTTGAAGACCACAAGTATCACATCATCATAAGAGAAGGGAAAACAGCGTATCATAGATAATCTCATCATGTTCATTAATTAGAGTTTGAGCAATAGCATAAAGCTAAACAGTAATAATCCAACCCAGATAGGTAAACAAGGACATGGATAACAAAAGCTAGTCAATCCTTAGGCATAAATGTGTAAAGCGGGAGGTGAATTAAATAATGAATAGGACATAGATAGGTCAAAGGACACTTGCCTCCACCAAACGACTGCTGCTCAGGGGCTTCTCCTGCGGGTTCCTCGGGCTCTTCGACCGGATCGTTCTCTATGCGAGCGCAAACATACATACATCCATCCACATTTAATACAAAAGAACAGTACACCATACAAGGGAACAAGTAAAGCGAATATGCATCAAGTATGACATTCCATATCGCATTTGTTATGGTTAGAAAGAAACGGGAAAGGGCCTCGCAGGGGGTTAAATCTTATGCACTAATGATTAGTTAAATTATGCACTTCAGTTTCAATAGGTTCCTAACAAAAGAATTCTGTTATATGCACTAGTAGGAACCTAATCATCTTAAGTTGATCAACATCGCACGAGATAAACAATTAACTACATGAATCAATTAGCATAACGGAATTTTAAATTAAACTTCCTATTTCAATAACATTAACAATGATTAGCCTACCTAAAATAAAATAACTATGATCACAGAAAGTAAATAAAATAAATAATAAAAAAAATAAAAAAAATAAAAAAAAAACAGAGGGGGGGGGGGCGGTTGAACCGGCCGGGGGCAGGGCGCGCAGGGGCGGCCGAGCCGGGGCGGCTGAGCCGGCCGAGCGGCCAGGGGGCGCGGCCAGGGGCCAGGCGGGCGGCCAGGGGCGCGGCCAGGCGGGCGGCCAGGCGGGCGGCCGGGGCGCGCGGCCAGGCGGGCGGCCGGGGCGAGCCGGGGCGCGGCCGGGGGGCGCGGCCAGGGCGGGCGGCCGGGCGGCCAGGGCGCGGCCGGGGGGGGCGGGCCGAGCCGGCCATGGCGGCGGCCATGGCGCCGAGCGGCGAGGGGAAAGGGGAGGGGGGATGGGGGAGGGAGGAGAGAGGGAGGAGGGGGGGGCTCACCGGCGTTGGGGAGCGACGGCGAGGGGCGGCCGGCAGGGGGCGGCGGCCGAGCAGGGGGCGGCAGCGGCTTAGGGCAGGGGCGGGTAGGGGCGGCGGCTAGGGAGAGAATGAGAGGGAAAATGAGAGAGAGGGAGAGGGATTGGGGGGTTTTGGGGAAAATAAAGGGAGGGGGGGCGGCATGGGCCAATTGGGCCCAAAGGGGGCGCCAGGGGCGGCTGGGCCGGCCGGGGTCGGCCCACGGCGCGGGAGAGAGAGAAAAAAGAGGAGAGAGAAAGAGAGAGAAAAAGAAAGAAAAGATCTTCTCCTTATTTTCGAAATCCGATCTTTCTACATGAATGCATTTGCGCTTTCAAAGCAATCAAAAGAAATGCAAGGTTCGGCATGGTGCATCAAACAACATAAAGTTTTTAGGGTTTTTTCTTACACGGGAAATCCAAACCGAATCCCGCTAGAACTTTGGAAAAGGTCAAGGTTTAGCGAGGGGAAAAAGAAAAGGAAAGGTAACGCCCGAATTTGGCGAGTAAAGAAAAGAAAAAAATTCAACTGCAAAAAATTCGGGGCGTTACACACAGGGAGATGGAGGACGGCGAATAGGGGGCTCGGGGAGTGGAATTGGGATGGCTGAGCAGGGGCAGTGGTTGTCGTCGGGGTCGTGGCTTCACTCGGCTCAACGGCGTACGATGCCCTGGCTCCGGGTGGCAAACAGCGAGAGACGGCGCGGACGCGCACACGAACGAGCAAGCAGCGAAGAGGAGCGCGCGCGAGAGAGGCAGGGAGACGGGGTGGAGTGGCCCGGTGCTCGGCGCCATTTTATAGAGAGAGAGAAGATGAGAGGGCGCTGAGGAGATGGAGGGAATCCTGTTTTAGTCCGTTCAAATTGCGTTAGCTTCATAATAATATTACCGACACTTTAGTAAACTTATTTTACCATATATCATGTCTTCAAAAATAAATATTTATTTACCCCATGTTTATTTATTAGATCAACTCTTCCAATCATAGTTAAATGTGATACTTTAAGTTGTCTATAATTATAAACCAACTACAAGGTGATCTCTAATCAAGTTATAACTTAGATTAAAGTGGAATTAGTTAAATTCCTTAAAATATCTTTCTCACATGATCAAAATACCATTGTTTTGCTATTTAACCATGAATATCTTTGGAAAATCATATCTTTTTAACAGTAGCTCCGGTTCTAGTGATTCTTGAACCCACGTTGTCGTAGCGACGTGTAGAATATTCTTACACTGTTTGGTGTACTGTTATTTTATGTACTCATTCTCTATTTGTATGGTTTGCTACGAGTAGCAATGAGGTCACGAGAATTTGAAAACCAATTTGGTACCTGGGATCTCGAGTCTAAGGCAAGTTGTGCTCTTGATCACTCTTCTTTACCTAATAATGTTCCTATTAATCATTGTGACATGCTTAGGTTAATTTGATGGCACCTAATAGGCTTCCCTACAATTGTTTATCCCACACCTTGCAGACAAAAGAACTATTGGGTAGTTTTGCTATTGCTCTACTTGGTTTTGAAAAATTAATGTTATATTGTGATCATGTTCTAGTTATGTTGTTGTTTTAATTATTATTCATGACAAGATCATTGTGTTAATTGGAACATGTAGCTTAACTTGAGATATCCGTGCTACCACAAGGGTGGAATGAGATGCCCTTGTTTGACTAATTAGGAAAGATAGTGCAGGACTACCTTACCCAAAAGGGGCAAGGGCGGTAGAGGAGCTGCATATAGGGAGGTTCTCGGGTCGATCATGCTGCGATGGCTTTTCGGATGAGGGATTCCTATATTGCCCTTCTCAGAAACCGTAGCGGGTTTTCTGAAGCCAGTGGAACTTTGTAAAGGCCTCGTAGTGGATCCCTAGCCATTCACCTCGAAAGTGTCTAAGGGCCGTGGAAACCCTAGCTAGATGGGATACATGACTTGTGGGTAAAGGGCGCAACCTCTATAGGGTGTAATACTAGTATATCAATCGTGCTCACGGTCAAGAACGACTCAGGACTCTCGCATGATTAATCTATGAAACTAAACTTAATCTGTCATATGCATTGTATCATGGGTGTTATTATTAATTGTGATCTCTTATTATTTCGGTTGGTATCTACTTATACTTAGTAACTGCTAATAAAATTTTGACCAACTTTAAAAGCAATGCTTGGCTTTAACCATCCTCTTTGGTAAGCCTTACACTTCACATAAGCCCCACTGTAAGTGAGCTCATGCACATTATTCCCCACAACTTGTTGAGCAATGAACGTATGTGAGTTCACCCTTGTTGTACTCACATCCCCCAGGTCAAGAATAGGTACCGCATGATGAGGAGCATGGGGGATGTCACAATGAGTTCATGAGAGGTCTAGGCCGTTGTCTCCGAGTCAACTATGGTTGCTGGATCGTTGTTTTCGTATGATGTAATTATTTAACTATTTTGTATAGAACTTCGTTATATATTAAAGATGTGACATTCATTTCTGTACCATGAGTCATCATATGTGTGAGACTTGATCCTAACACACATGTGAGTTGCGCCCGGCTTTGGACCCCTAAATCCGGGTGTGACAATATAAATAGTTCCTTCAGGTCTTCAATGCATGAACCACTGCTACTAATTCCAGGTCATGTGTGGGGTAATTCCTCTCATGGACCTTCAACTATCAGGACGAGTATGCCACCACTCTTCCTTCTTGCATTAGCACACATCCTAGACTAGTGTAAGAAGCATCGCAATTGTCGGTGTTTTGGGTCCGACCGCACACCTGGGGTTGCCCCTCAAGGTGTTTTTAGGAGTAGGACGGTGTCAACGACTGTAGCAAAATGGTTCGTGCCGATCGCACGAGGGACAATGGACAAGATTTGCAGGTTCGGGCCGCTTAGAGATGCGTAACTGAGAGCACCTAGAGGGGGGTGAATAGGTGATCCTGTAAAACTTAAACTTATAGCCACAATTATGGCCAAGTGGCTAGAGAGGAGTCAAAACACAATAACCACAAGAAATCAATCACAGAGATGACACGGTGATTATCCCGTGGTTCGGCCAAGTACAAAACTTGCCTACTCCACGTTGTGGCGTCCCAACGGACGAGAGTTGCACTCAACTCCTCTCAAGTGATCCAATGATCAACTTGAATACCACGGTGTTCTTCTTTTCTTTGATCTTTTCCCGTTTGCGAGGAATCTCCACAACTTGGAGTCTCTCGCCCTTACAATTGAATTTCACAAAGAAACACAGAGCAAGGGGGGAATGAGCAACGCACACAAGACTTCAAAAGATCAGAGCAACACGCACACAAGCAGCAACAAGAGCTCGCAACACAACTCAAAGAGTTCACAACTCCACAAGAGCTCTATATGCTATCACAATGAAACGAATGCGCGAGATCGATGTCTTGGTGCTTAGAGATGTTGTAGGAATGCTTGGTGTACTCCTCCATGCGCCTAGGGGTCCCTTTTATAGCCCCAAGGCAGCTAGGAGCCGTTGAGAACAAATCTGGAAGGCCATCCTTGCCTTCTGTCGTCGGGCGCACCGGACAGTCCGGTGCACACCGGACACTGTCCGGTGCCCGATTTATTTCCATAAACAGCGCAGTCGACCGTTGCAGGCCGTTGAAGATCTGGGCGCACCGGACAGTCCGGTGCACACCGGACAGTCCGGTGCCCCCTTCCGACCGTTGGCTCGGCCACGTGTCTCGCGCAGATCGTGCGGCCGACCGTTGGCCCAGCCGACCGTTGGCTCACCGGACAGTCCGGTGCACACCGGACAGTCCGGTGAATTTTAGCCGTACGCCGTCGGCAAATTCCCGAGAGCGTCGTCTTCAGGTCGAGGCAGCCTGGCGCACCGGACACTGTCCGGTGCACCACCGGACAGTCCGGTGCCCCAGACCGAAACAGCCTGTTGGCTGTACACAGCCAACATTCTCCTTTTCTTCTTCTCTCTGTTTCTAACCCTTAGACAAATATATTAGTACACAAAACCAATGTACTAAGGCTTAGAAACATACCTTTACTTGTGATTTGCACTTTGTTCATCCATGGGCATAGATTCACATTTAAGCACTTGTGTTGGCACTCAATCACCAAAATACTTAGAAATGGCCCAAAGGCACATTTCCCTTTCAATCTCGCCCTTTTTGGTGATTTATGCCAACACAACATAAAGCAACTAGAACAAGTGCAAAATCACTCCAAATAGAACTCAAATCTGTTTTGATTCATTTTTGGCATATATGGATCATCTTTTGCCACCACTTGGTTTGTTTTTGCAAATCAAATTCAAATCTCTGTCTCTAAGTCAAACACACATGTTGAAGCATAAAGAGAGTCATTTCTAAAGAGATTGATCAAAGATTTCAAAAACTCCCCCTTTTTCCTATAATCAATACTTCTCATAATCAATACTTCTCCCCACAAGAAGCCAACTTTTGACGAAAGAGACAATAATAGAGTTTTGACAAAACAAAAAGCTCTATTCTACTATTTTCAAAATTTCTCAAGTGGTAGCTGATCCATTTATTGCTTTGGCCTTTATTTTCTCCCCCTTTGGCATCAAGCACCAAAACGGGATCAATCTTGGCCCTTTAACCCCATTGCCTCACCAAAATCTCCAATTAAGAGCAAATGGCAATAAGAGTTCATTAGATGGACTTGGAATAAGTTACCCTCTCATCGGAGTGCAGTGGAAGTCTTTCATGGTCCAAGTCCACCTTTTCCCTTTTAATTCTCCTTCGAGACTAAATCAAGCAAACTCAAGCATATGGTTAGTCTCAAAGGGTCAAGTTGTAACACATCTCCCCCTACACATGTGCATCACTTTGCAACGGACTTGTGAGGTCCAGGGAGTGTTTGTACAACTTGAGCACCACAATAAGCAACAAAATGCAGAATGAACATGATCAAAAGCATAAACACATGTATGCTACAATTCAATCCAAGTTCCGCGAATCTAAGACATTTAGCTCACTACGCAGCCTGCAAAAGGTCTTCTCATCTAGAGGCTTGGTAAAGATATCGGCTAGCTGGTTCTCGGTGCTAACATGAAACACTTCGATATCCCCCTTTTGCTGGTGGTCTCTCAAAAAGTGATGCCGGATGTCTATGTGCTTGGTGCGGCTGTGCTCAACAGGATTTTCCGCCATGCGGATAGCACTCTCATTATCACATAGGAGTGGGACTTTGCTCAGATTGTAGCCAAAGTCCCGGAGGGTTTGCCTCATCCAAAGTAGTTGCGCGCAACACTGTCCTGCGGCAACGTACTCGGCCTCAGCGGTGGATAGGGCAACGGAAGTTTGTTTCTTAGAGTTCCACGACACCAGGGACCTTCCTAAGAAATGGCACGTCCCCGATGTGCTCTTCCTATCGACCTTACATCCAGCATAGTCGGAGTCTGAGTATCCAACCAAGTCAAAGGTAGACCCCTTTGGATACCAGAGCCCGAAGCAAGGCGTAGCAACTAAATATCTAAGGATTCGCTTCACCGCCACTAAGTGACACTCCTTAGGATCGGATTGAAATCTAGCACACATGCATACGCTAAGCATAATATCCGGTCTACTAGCACATAAATAAAGCAAAGAACCTATCATGGACCGGTATGCTTTTTGATCAACGGACTTACCTCCTTTGTTGAGGTCGGTGTGTCCGTCGGTTCCCATCGGCGTCTTTGCGGGCTTGGCGTCCTTCATCCCAAACCGCTTTAGCAGATCTTGCGTATACTTCGTTTGGGAGATGAAGGTGCCATCCTTGAGTTGCTTCACTTGGAACCCAAGGAAGTAGTTCAACTCGCCCATCATCGACATCTCGAATTTCTGCGTCATCACCCTGCTAAACTCTTCACAAGACTTTTGGTTAGTAGAACCAAATATTATGTCATCGACATAAATTTGGCACACAAACAAATCACCATCACATGTCTTTGTAAAAAGAGTTGGATCGGCTTTCCCAACCTTGAAAGCATTAACAATTAGAAAGTCTCTAAGGCATTCATACCATGCTCTTGGGGCTTGCTTAAGTCCATAGAGCGCCTTAGAGAGCTTACACACATGGTCGGGGTACCGTTCATCCTCGAAGCCAGGGGGTTGCTCCACGTACACCTCCTCCTTGATTGGCCCGTTGAGGAAAGCGCTCTTCACATCCATTTGGTACAACCTGAAAGAATGATGAGCGGCATATGCTAGCAAGATACGAATTGATTCTAGCCTAGCCACAGGAGCAAAAGTCTCCTCGAAATCCAAACCTGCGACTTGGGCATAACCTTTTGCCACAAGTCGAGCCTTGTTTCTCGTCACCACCCCGTGCTCGTCCTGTTTGTTGCGAAACACCCACTTGGTTCCCACAACATTTTGCTTCGGACGAGGCACCAGTGTCCAAACTTCATTCCTTTTGAAGTTGTTGAGCTCCTCCTGCATGGCCAACACCCAGTCCGGATCTAGCAAGGCCTCCTCTACCCTGAAAGGCTCAATAGAAGAGACAAAGGAGTAATGCTCACAAAAATTAACTAGTCGAGATCGAGTAGTTACTCCCTTGCTAATGTCACCCAGAATTTGGTCGACGGGATGATCCCTTTGAATCATCGCTCGAACTTGGGTTGGAGGTGCCGGTTGCGCTTCTTCCTCCATCACATGATCAACTTGTGCTCCCCCTTGATCACACGCCTCCTGTTGATGAACCTGTTCATCGTCTTGAGTTGGGGGATGCACCATGGTTGAGGAAGAAGGTTGATCTTGCTCCAAGTGTTCCTGTGGTAGCACATCACCAATCGCCATGGTGCGCATAGCAGCTGTTGGAACATCTTCTTCATCTACATCATCAAGATCAACAACTTGCTCTCTTGGAGAGCCATTAGTCTCATCAAATACAACGTCGCTAGAGACTTCAACCAAACCCGATGATTTGTTGAAGACTCTATACGCCTTTGTATTCGAGTCATAACCTAATAAAAACCCTTCTACTGCTTTGGGAGCAAACTTAGAATTTCTACCTTTCTTCACTAGAATGTAGCACTTGCTCCCAAATACACGAAAGTAAGATACATTGGGTTTGTTACCGGTTAGCAGCTCATACGATGTCTTCTTGAGGAGGCGGTGAAGGTAGACCCTGTTGATGGCATGGCAAGCCGTGTTCACGGCTTCCGTCCAAAAGCACTCGGGGGTCTTGAACTCTCCTAGCATCGTCCTCGCCATATCGATGAGCGTCCTGTTCTTCCTCTCTACCACACCATTTTGTTGTGGTGTGTAGGGAGCGGAGAACTCGTGCTTGATCCCTTCCTCCTCAAGGAATTCCTCCACTTGAAGGTTCTTGAACTCGGACCCGTTGTCGCTCCTTATCTTCTTCACCTTGAGCTCAAACTCATTTTGAGCCCTCCTGAGGAAGCGCTTGAGGGTCCCTTGGGTTTCAGACTTATCCCGCAAAAAGAACACCCAAGTGAAGCGGGAAAAATCATCTACAATAACTAGACCATACTTACTCCCTCCTATGCTCAGATAGGCGACGGGTCCGAAGAGGTCCATATGCAGCAGCTCCAGGGGTCTTGAAGTGGTCATCACATTTTTGCTGTGATGTGCTCCTCCCACTTGTTTACCTGCTTGACAAGCTGCACAAGGTCTATCTTTTTCGAATTGAACGTTAGTCAAACCTATCACGTGTTCTCCCTTTAGAAGCTTGTGAAGGTTCTTCATCCCCACATGTGCTAAGCGGCGATGCCACAGCCAGCCCATGCTAGTCTTAGCTATTAAGCATGCATCTAGACTGGCCTCTTCTTTTGCAAAATCAACTAAGTAAAGTTTGCCGTCTAATACACCCTTAAAAGCTAGTGAACCATCACTTCTTCTAAAGACAGACACATCTACATTTGTAAATAGACAGTTATACCCCATGTTGCATAATTGACTAACGGATAGCAAATTATAACCAAGAGACTCTACTAAAAACACATTAGAGATAGAGTGCTCATTAGAAATTGCAATTTTACCTAACCCTTTTACCTTGCCTTGATTCCCATCACCGAATACAATTGAATCTTGGGAATCCTTATTCTTGACGTATGAGGTGAACATCTTCTTCTCCCCCGTCATATGGTTTGTGCATCCGCTGTCAATAATCCAGCTTGATCCCCCGGATGCATAAACCTGCAAGGCAAATTTAGGCTTGGGACTTAGGTACCCAACTCATGTTGGGTCCTACAAGGTTAGTGCAAATATCCTTAGGGACCCAAATGCAAGTTTTGTCTCCCTTGCATTTTGCCCCTAACTTCCTAGCAACAATTTTCTTATCCTTTCTACAGATAGCAAAGGAAGCATTTAAAGCACAATAAATTGTAGAAGGTTCATTCACTACTTTCCTAGGAGCATGAATAATATTCTTTCTAGGCATAGCATTTTTCCTAGACATATTTCTACCATGCATAAAGGAAGAACTAGAAGCAAACATGGCATGTGAGTTAAAATCATCATAAGCATTATAACTCCTATAAGCATTTCTAGTTTGTTTCCTATCATGATATATAAAAGCATGATTCCTTTTAGTGCTACTTGCCATAGGGGCCTTCCCTTTCTCCTTGGCGGAGATGGGAGCCTTATGGCTTGTTAAGTTCTTGGCTTCCCTCTTGAAGCCAAGTCCATCCTTAATTGAGGGGTGTCTACCAGCCGTATAGGCATCCCTAGCAAATTTTAGTTTCTCAAAATCACTTTTGCTAGTCTTAAGTTGGGCGTTAAGACTAGCTACCTCTTCATTTAATTTAGAAATGCAAGCTAGGTGTTCACTATAAGCATCAATGTTAATATCTTTACACCTAGTGCACGCTACAACATTTTCTGCACAAGAGGTGGATTTACTAGCAATCTCTAACTTAGCATTCAAATCATCATTAATGCTCCTTAATTTAGAAATTGTATCATGGCAAGAAGATAATTCACAAGAAAGTATTTCATTTCTTTTAACTTCTAGAGCATGAGATCTTTGAGCTTCTCCAAATTTATCATGTTCTTCATACAACAAATCCTCTTGCTTTTCTAAAAGTATGTTCTTCTCATTCAAGGCATCAATCAATTCATTAATTTTGTCTACCTTGGTTCTATCTAGGCCTTTAAACAAACACGAGTAATCTACTTCATCCTCATCACTAGATTCGTCCTCACTTGAAGAAGCATAGGTAGAGTTCCGAGTACATACCTTCTTCTCCCTTGCCATAAGGCATGTGTGACGCTCGTTTGGGAAGAGGGTTGATTTGTTGAAGGCGGTGGCGGCGAGTCCTTCATTGTCGGAGTCGGAAGAGGAGCAGTCCGAGTCCCACTCCTTGCCTAGATGCGCCTCGCCCTTTGCCTTCTTGTAATTCTTCTTCTTTTCCCTCTTATTTCCCTGTTCCTGGTCACTATCATTATCGGGGCAGTTAGCGATAAAATGACCAATCTTACCGCACTTGAAGCATGAGCGCTTCCCCTTGGTCTTGGTCTTGCTTGGCTGCCCCTTGTGACCCTTTAGAACCGTCTTGAAGCGTTTAATGATGAGAGCCATCTCTTCATCATTAAGTCCGGCCGCCTCAATTTGTGCCACCTTGCTAGGTAGCGCCACCTTGCTTCTTGTTGCTTTGAGAGCAAAAGGTTGCGGCTCGTTGATCGGTCCATTCAAGGCGTCGTCCACGTACCTTGCTTCCTTGATCATCATTCGCCCGCTGACGAATTTTCCTAGGACTTCTTCGGGCGACATTTTGGTGTACCTGGGATTCTCACGAATATTATTCACCAAATGAGGATCAAGAATGGTAAAGGACCTTAGTAATAGTCGGACGACGTCATGGTCCGTCCATCTCGTGCTTCCATAGCTCCTTATTTTGTTGATAAGGGTCTTGAGCCGGTTGTATGTTTGGGTTGGCTCCTCTCCCCTTATCATCGCAAACCTTCCAAGCTCGCCTTCCACCAACTCTATTTTAGTGAGCATGGTGATGTCGTTCCCTTCATGAGAAATCTTTAAGGTGTCCCATATCTGCTTGGCATTGTCCAAGCTGCTCACTTTATTGTACTCGTCCCTGCACAAAGAGGCTAGCAACACAGTAGTAGCTTGTGCATTTTTATGAATCTGTTCATTTATAAATATAGGGCTATCCGAGCTATCAAATTGCATTCCACTCTCTACAATCTCCTATATGCTAGGATGGAGAGAGAACAAGTGAGTACGCATTTTGTGGCTCCAAAATCCATAGTCCTCTCCATCAAAGTGAGGGGGCTTGCCAAGTGGAATGGGAAGCAAATGCGAATTTGAACTTTGCGGAATACGAGAGTAGTCAAAAGAAAAGTTCGAATTAACCGGTTTTCTTCTCTCGTAGTCGTTGTGGTCGTCGTCCTTTTGGGAAGAAGAGGATTCGTCGCTGTCATAGTAGACGATCTCCTTGATGCGCCTTGTCTTCTTCTTCTTCCCATCTTTGCGCTTGTGGCTTGACCCCAAGTCGGTAGACTTGTCATTCTTCAGCTCGTTGAAGATAGACTCCTTCTCGTTGTTGTCGACCACCATCCCCTTTCCCTTAGGATCCATCTCTTCGGGCGATTAGTCCCTTTCTCGAAGAGAACGGCTCTGATACCAATTGAGAGCACCTAGAGGGGGGGGGGTGAATAGGTGATCCTGTAAAACTTAAACTTATAGCCACAATTATGGCCAAGTGGCTAGAGAGGAGTCAAAACACAATAACCACAAGAAATCAATCACAGAGATGACACGGTGATTATCCCGTGGTTCGGCCAAGTACAAAACTTGCCTACTCCACGTTGTGGCGTCCCAACGGACGAGAGTTGCACTCAACTCCTCTCAAGTGATCCAATGATCAACTTGAATACCACGGTGTTCTTCTTTTCTTTGATCTTTTCCCGTTTGCGAGGAATCTCCACAACTTGGAGTCTCTCGCCCTTACAATTGAATTTCACAAAGAAACACAGAGCAAGGGGGGAATGAGCAACGCACACAAGACTTCAAAAGATCAGAGCAACACGCACACAAGCAGCAACAAGAGCTCGCAACACAACTCAAAGAGTTCACAACTCCACAAGAGCTCTATATGCTATCACAATGAAACGAATGCGCGAGATCGATGTCTTGGTGCTTAGAGATGTTGTAGGAATGCTTGGTGTACTCCTCCATGCGCCTAGGGGTCCCTTTTATAGCCCCAAGGCAGCTAGGAGCCGTTGAGAACAAATCTGGAAGGCCATCCTTGCCTTCTATCGTCGAGCGCACCGGACAGTCCGGTGCACACCGGACACTGTCCGGTGCCCGATTTATTTCCATAAACAGCGCAGTCGACCGTTGCAGGCCGTTGAAGATCTGGGCGCACCGGACAGTCCGGTGCACACCGGACAGTCCGGTGCCCCCTTCCGACCGTTGGCTCGGCCACGTGTCTCGCACAGATCGCGCGGCCGACCGTTGGCCCAGCCGACCGTTGGCTCACCGGACAGTCCGGTGCACACCGGACAGTCCGGTGAATTTTAGCCGTATGCCGTCGGCAAATTCCCGAGAGCGTCGTCTTCAGGTCGAGGCAGCCTGGCGCACCAGACACTGTCCGGTGCACCACCGGACAGTCCGGTGCCCCAGACCGAAACAGCCTGTTGGCTGTACACAGCCAACATTCTCCTTTTCTTCTTCTCTCTGTTTCTAACCCTTAGACAAATATATTAGTACACAAAACCAATGTACTAAGGCTTAGAAACATACCTTTACTTGTGATTTGCACTTTGTTCATCCATGGGCATAGATTCACATTTAAGCACTTGTGTTGGCACTCAATCACCAAAATACTTAGAAATGGCCCAAAGGCACATTTCCCTTTCAGTAACACCCTACGTCCTGGTGAGTATTCGAGTGTGGTTACAGGAGGGCTCTCTGGATTGAAGGCACCGAGAGTTTACGTGGGTGGCTAAGTAAAATAGGGTCGATCGTTCTGAAGGGGTGCCCCCTAGGCCTTATATACTCGACCGTGGGGCAGTACACGTGAATATGATAACTACAAGTAGCTGAAAGATAGTAAACCTCTTGAGTTTATCCCTACGTAACCCTTGCCGACTTATCCTCACATGGCTCTGTTGCATGGGGGCTTCAGCGCGGGAAAGTCGGGTCTCTGTTGCGATTTACTCGTTCGACGTTGTGGGCCGTCCGGGTTTGCTCCAATCCAGTCTTACGTCTTCTCTGCTTCGTTGATTGTCTTTCCCCAGGCCCACGAAAGAACGACCTTACGATTTATTGGGCCCTTGGGCCTTTCGTGAGGTCTTTTATCTTTTTAGTGGACCCAGGGGATATCTATCCCCCACAAGCCCCCGATCTTTGGGTTGATTTAGAGGTAATCAACTCAAAGATCCAAGGTCCAAAAAATGACTTCCTGCTGTCTTCTCTTGCTCCGATCACTCGTTCGACCAAAGTTTAGTTTTGTGCTTGTGCCTTAGAGGTCGGCATTTTGAATTGTAGGATTCTGGACTTCATTGGGTGCACCGGAGGTGCACCCAATGGGTGTAGCCCCCGACCTTTGAGTAGATTTTAGAAGATAATCTACTCGAAGGTCTTCCCCAAAGATTATCTCCATTCGCGCTCCTGCATCTCGGTTGAGGATTGGTCTTTTCAATCTTGTCCCACGCCTTAGAAGTCGGCGCTATATCGGTTTAGAATGATAATCCATGGGGTGCACCGGAGGTGCACCCAATGGGTGTAGCCCCCGACCTTCAAATGGATTTTTTAAGGATAATCCATTCGAAGGTCTTCCTTTTGCTTGTAAAAATTGGCATGAAGCTATTCGCATTATGCTTTGGAGGTCAGCATTATGTCATCAAAATTTTGCTGCAGAGGTCAGCATATATTTTGTCTTTAGCAGCCGAGTTTGCAATCCATCCATATCTTGCTAGGTAATGCAATTTATTTGCTTCTGCGACTTGATTGGACGTTTGATGGACGTTCTCTGTCTAGTCCCCACATCGCTTCTGTCGGTCATATCTTGTACTTTGCTGGCTATATTTGGCTTTCCTCTGATCCTTACTGATGTCTCATTTTTGTCTTGAGGTATTTACTGTGTGCCCTGCACGGATGTGACCGTTTTGAAAAATATACTGATAATTCCTGGGCGTCCCCCCCCCAATGGGTGTGGGCAAGGGACGGCTTGGTACGCTGAGTGTTTTAGCCGGCTGCTTCTGAGTAGTAATGTGATGGGACGGCTAGTGTAATCATATCTTTTGCGCTGTTGACTGGAGTCCCAATGGGTGTAGTGTTGCATGAAACGGCGTCTGCCGTCTGACGTGTCTTCAGATGGGTGGGAGTGCTTATTGAATGCTTTGCGACTGTTCAGTGACCGCGGTTGGAAGTGAGCGGTTGCCTTTCCTTTCTATAAATAACGCCCTTGCTCCTCTGGTTTTTTTCACATCTCTTCGTTGTTCTTTACTGCGTCCTTCTTCTCCCCTCTGTCTGCTTCCACCATGGGCAAGGGTACTAAGCGCAAGCGCGAGCCGACTCCTCCGTCGGATGATTTCGGTGACTCGGAATACTCGGAGGAGGAGTTCTCCTCCGAGTTCGAGGGATCTCCGGCTCCCGTCTCTCCCCCGGCGTCGTCTGATGATTCAGACGACTCCCAGGGGATTGCCGCGGAGGTCTAGACGTACATCCGGGCCGTCGAGCGCTCTGGGCTCGAGGGCTCGGATGAGTCTGAGTTCTCCTCGGACGAGGAGGACTCGGACGGCGGCGAGGACGAAGATGACGACGACGACGACGGCAACGACGACGATGGTGGCGACGGCGACGGTGACGGCAGCAACGGCGGCGGGGGCAGCGGCGGCAAGGGCAGCACCAGAGGCGGCAGCAGTACGGGCAGCACCAGAGGCGGCAGCAGCAAGGGCAGCACCAGGGGCGGCAGCAGTACGGGCAGCACCAGAGGCGGCAGCAGCAAGGGCAGCACCAGGGGCGGCGGCGGCAAGGGCAGCAGCAGCAAGGCCAGTGGCTAAACGCCACTGGTCTTTAGATATTAGTATAGCGTAGTTAGAATAATGTAGTAGTAATGTAGAGTAGTATAATGTAGTTTAGTAGTAGTAGTAATGTAGAGTAGAAGTAGGGAAGCACCAACTCGCGAAGAGTTGGTTTGTAAACTTATTAACTTCCCCTTAATGAAGAACTGTCGTTGGTCCCTTCTCGATGACTCGCTTTCTCTGATTGTCGAACTGATTCTTTTGATATAGTAGATGAATAACTTGCGCATCACATTGACGCTTCCAGAAGTTGCTGCCGAGTAATATTGTAGTCGGTGTCGGCGTTTTAGAAGCAACGCCGAGCGATTGAAGGTTGACATCAGCGTTTTAGAAGTAACACCGAGCAATCGAACACAAGACCAGCGTTTTAGAGGCAACGCCGAGTTAGTGAAGGTCGACATCGGTATTTTAGAAGCGACGCCGAGCGATTGAACATGCGATCGGCGTTTTAGAGGCCATGCCGAGTGACTGAAGGTCGGCGTCGGCATTTTAGAAGTAATGCCAAGCGATAGAATACGAGTTCAGCGTTTTGGAGGCAACGCCGAGTGATTGAAGGTCAGCGTCGGCGTTTTAGAAGTAACGTCGAGCGATTGAACACGAGGTCGGCGTGTTAGAGGCCACGCCGAGTGATTGAAGGTCGGCGTCGGCGTTTTAGAAGTAACGTCGAGCGATTGAACACGAGGTCGGCGTGTTAGAGGCCACGCCGAGTGATTGAAGGTCGGCGTCGGCATTTTAGAAGTAATGTCGAGCGATAGAATACGAGTTCAGCGTTTTAGAGGCAACGCCGAGTGATAGAAGGTCAGCGTCGGCATTTTAGAAGTAATGCCGAGCGATTGAATACGAGGTCAGCGTTTTAGAGGCAACGCTGAGTGATTGAAGGTCGGCGTCGGCATTTTAGAAGTAATGCCGAGCGATAGAATACGAGGTCAGCGTTTTAGAGGCAACGCCGAGTGATAGAAGATCAGGGTCGGCATTTTAGAAGTAATGCCGAGCGATTGAATACGAGGTCAGCGTTTTAGAGGCAACGCTGAGTAATAGCCGGTCGCGCGAGTTATTTTGAGGATAATAACCGAGTGATGAAATGGCACGTCGGCTTTCTCGGAAATAACTGCTAGACGCCCACGTGGCATGCTGAGGTTTCGGGAATAACCGCCGGGTGATGACTGGGCACTTTTTGAAGCGGTATCTGGCTCAAGAATATCCCATAAGAGTTGCGCTTTTAGCCGCCTTTGCTTTCCGTGCCCTAGTTCTTGCCTTTCCGCATCTGAATCTTCTCTGCCACTCGCCTCCTACTCTGTTTGCCAGTGAGAAGCAAGATGGCGCCCAAGAGGAAAACTGCGAACTCGTCTGCTGCGGTGATCCCCGCAATCGACCCCAACAGTCAGTTACCCTTCGCAGGTAACCACATGTCTGTTATTTCCGAAGCTGAGCTTCTCCGCCTCGTCTCCATCGGGGTTCTTCCTCCGCGGGAACTCTGTTCTTGGCGGATTTGCCATGGGACTACTGTCCCAACCGAAGATACCCACGAGTCAGTAGTTTACGCTCCTTTTCTTCTCCGCGGCCTCGGCCTTCCCATCTCTCCTTTTTTCCGTGGCCTCCTTGATTTCTATCATATCAACTTGACTCATTTGAACCCTAATTCCATTCTGCAAATCTCCATTTTCGTTCACCTATGCGAAGCCTATCTCAGCGTGCTGCCGCATTTCGGTTTATGGAAGTATTTGTATCATTGTCACCCTGGGATGGCCGGGGGACAACATCAGCTGGTCGGAGGTGCCAGTTTGGAGATGCGCCGTGGGCGGAAGACCGAGTATCTTGAGATTCCCCTCAAAGATAGCATTAAAGGGTGGCGTCTGGAGTGGTTTATAGTTGATAATTATGGAAATTCTCTCCCCTCCCGGTCAGGAAGACAGCCAGACGTTCGTACTCCGAGTTGGACTGAGTCTCCCACAGATCAGGAAGTGGCCGAGGCAGGCGTGTTGCTTACTGAAGTCGGATTATTGAAAGAGAGAGGTCTGACTGCCGAAGCTGTGGTCACTGATTTTGTTTTCAAGAACATTCAGCCACTGAAAGACAGGGCCTATCCGGCATATCTGTATCGAGGGCTGGCCGACTCAACTCGGGTTACCAATAGGAGAATTCCTTCTGTTGACTTGGTAAGCCGACTTGAAATGATCCTCAGGGGTAAAGTTTCAAATGTTGGTGCTCCAGTGGCATACTCGGCTTGGAACCTACCTCCTCTCAAAGCTTTCACCCTTTTGTGTCAAATCCGCCTGTGACTGATAGCAATTTGGGCCTTAGAGTGCGACCTTCTGCTGAAGAAGTCAGTACTTTGGTTGCTTCGCTCGGGGCGATTCCTGATGATGAACGGCAGGTTTATTTTGAAGTGCCTCTGAACCCTAGTGATGCAGACATAAATGACATGCTTGATCTGTTAGCTGAGGATTCGTCCGATGCTGCTCCTGATGGTACATTGGCAGTGGTGCCCCTTCTAGAGGTTGATACAACTTTGGATGTCCCGAAACCTGTCAGTACTCGCCCGAGACGCCCTAGCCGAACCAGTCAGCCCGAGCCTTCTGCTGATGAGCAAAAGAAGAAGAGAAGACGCCTCCGGCGAGTATCCAGTTTTGATGAGGACGCCAGTACCTTAGCTCCTGCTGCTGAAGAAGTGCCTGCAACTGGTCTTACTGACACTGATCCCAATGGGTGTGCCCAAACTGTTGCTGATCCCAATGGGAGTGCTGCTTGCGTTGCTGCTATGGAGGATGAAGAGGAAGAAGATGAAGCTCCTTTAACTCGGAAAAACAGTCGGCAGTTCATCGCCAGCGGTGGAAGTAGTGGAGTTCCTTCTCCTGCTTTGTCTGCCCTTATTGGTCTGCAAGAACTGTCCATGGCCAACTTTGATCAAACTCTAGAGGATATGGTCCCAGAGGATTTGCTATCAGAGCCTGTGGATGTTGATGCAACAGAGACTTGTGCTGCCGTGCCCGATGCTGGGTTGAGGTCATCCCGTGCCTCGTCGACCTTAGAGCATGATCTCGAGGGTCGGGATGCTGACTTGGATTGTTCTGGTCCCATGGAAGTAGCTGAAAGCCCGTCAACCTTAGAGGTGGTTACGGCAGAGAGCTTGGACCCCTTGAATAGTGCTGACACGTGCCCAGCCCCCGAGGATGTCGCCGGGGAAGACTTAGCTCGGGTGAAGAGTATAAGCCACTGCCCAGCCCCCGAGGGTGTTGCCGGGGATGATCCGGCTCAAGTGGGCAGTGCCAACTGTGACCCAGCCCCCGAGGGTGTCCGAGCAAGGTCTCCTTCCTGCACTTCCATGGATGTTCATGCGGGTTCACCTCCACACTCTGGCGGCATGGTGGTGGCCCAAACTCTGGATCAGGGAGTCGCTTTAGAGGGCAGCGTCCCCGCTGGTCTGGCGTTTGGCTCTGTTGAAGGCACTGATCTCATTTCTACTGGTCTGTTGCAAGCTGTTCCGGGTGGTGGTCTGGCATCTGATTATCAGCTGATTTCTCCTGATTTGGGGATCCCTTCGTTCTTTTCCAACCTCCAGGTACTGTGCTGTACTTTTAGCTTGATCTTTACGTTGCATGAATTTTTGTCATTATGTTCATCCGTTCTTCTCATCAGGCTTTGGTGGATGGGATGGCCAGCCAGCTGAGATCGCAGGGTGCTTCCATCCCAGAAGTGGCTTCATCTCTTGAGCGTTGGAATCCGGTGTCGCTTCATCGTCGTGTATCCGAGTTGGAGGCAACTAATGCTGGTTAGTGCCCTTCTTCTTCTTCCTTGCCTTTATTCGTGGATTGTTTTACCTTCTGACCTCATTTCGTTTGATTACCTCTGGATAGGAATGACTCGGCAGATTGCAGTTCTTGAGGAAAAACATTCCCGAGATCAAGCTGAAATGGCTCAACGGTGTGCTGACTTCGAGGAGAAGTATTCTCAGAGCCAGACTGAACTGAATCAGGTCTCCGCTGCTTTAGATGACGCCAACGCTCTGAGTTCTTCTCTTCACGCTCGGCTTGACTCTGAAAAGGTAACTTACAAAACCGTGCTTCGCCTTATTACATGCTTGGATTCTGAATGAGTTGATTTTTGTTTGTAGGAAGAAAAACGTATCCTTGCTGCTTCTCGCGACAATCTGGACAGATTGTATCGAGACTCTAGCAACTCGCTAACCATCTTGGAGAGGAGCCACCGTTTTACGATGGAAGAACTGGACAATCAGCGTCGCAGGCTGCAAGAATCTGCAGACGAAGTGACCCGCCTCACGCAATTGATATCAGCAAAAGATGCCACCATCAAGGGACTCCGAGCTTCCAAGAAATCCATTGCTCAGGAGTTAGAAGCTGCTCAGCTGGCTGCTAGAGTTGCCGAAGAAACTGCTGTCACTCTCAAAGCTCAACGTGATAAAGCCATGGACAAGGCTATTCGGGCGGGACGAATCTTGATGAGAAGACCCGGCGTGGTTGTCCCTGAAGACATAAGAGCCGATGTGAATGCTGCCCCCGATTCTTCGAATCGCCCTTCTTCGTCAGTCGTTCCTGAGAAAGACATTGGAAAATAGAGAAACATTTCGCGTGCTATGAGCGCGCGGTTAGCATGATCAAGTACTCGTTAGGGTTTATCAGCTTATCATTCGAATGATATGATCACTCTCTTATTGCATCAGAATTTATTAATTCGCAAGTTTGTGGTAACGCTGCATGATGATTATGAAGTTTGTTTTCGGGATATGGAAGTCATCCCCTGAATTGCATAAGCGTGAGTATGTTGCACTGGCTTAAGCCATCGCTGACTTTTAGCCGATAGCTCCGTTGGTAGGGCATAGTGGTCGCCCTAGGTTAAGTAGGCGTGAGCATGTTGCACCGGCTTAAGTCGCTGCCGACTTAAGTCGATTGCTCCGTTTGTAGGGCATAGTGGTCACCCTGAATTAAGTAAGCGTGAGCATGTTGCACCGCCTTAAGTCGTTGCCGACTTAAGTCGATTGCTCTGTTTGTAGGGCATAGTGGTCACCCCGAATTAAGTAAGCGTGAGCATGTTGCACCGCCTTAAGTCGTTGCCGACTTAAGTCGATTGCTCCGTTTGTAGGGCATAGTGGTCACCCCAAATTAAGTAAGCGTGAGCATGTTGCACCGCCTTAAGTCGTTGCCGACTTAAGTCGATTGCTCCGTTTGTAGGGCATAGTGGTCACCCCGAATTAAGTAAGCGTGAGCATGTTGCACCGCCTTAAGTCGTTGCCGACTTAAGTCGATTGCTCCGTTTGTAGGGCATAGTGGTCACCCCGAATTAAGTAAGAATGCAAGTCAATCGTAAACGAGCCGAGTATCTTTGAAATCTCTCTTTATTGATGACGTATTTCCATTTTACAGAATACATGGTCGCCCCAGCTGTTTTGAAATACAGCTAGGGGTAAAACTTTCTGAGGTGCTCTATGTTCCAGGAGTTCCCAACTTTTGTGCCATCCATCTGGGTGAGGCGATACGATCCGGGTCAAGTGACCTCTGCTACTATGAAAGGCCCTTCCCATAAGGGTGATAACTTGTGTCGTCCCTCCCCCGTTAGAATTCGGCGGAGGACGAGGTCTCCTATCGAAAAGAAACGTTGCCGCACAGCCTTGTCGTGATAGCGCCTTAGAGTCTGCTGGTACCGTGCTGATTGGATTACTGCATTCAGTCGTTCTTCCTCAAGTACATCAATATCCTCCAGCCTGGTGGCCTCGGCTTCTGCTATGCTTTCGAAGATCAATCTTGGCGCCCCAAACTTGAGATCAGCAGGTAGCACTGCCTTCGACCCATAGACCATGAAGAAGGGAGTGTTTCCATGCAGGGCTCGGCTAGGTTGGGTTCTCAGGCTCCAAACAACATAAGGCAGTTCTCTTATCCATTTTCCGGTGAATTTTTCATTCTTATCAAAGACCCTTTTCCTGAGTGCCTCCAATATCATTCCGTTGGCTCGCTCAACCTGCCCATTGGCTCTTGGATGTGCTACAGATGCGTACTTGATCTGAATGCTCTTTTGCTCGCAGAAGTCAAAGAATTCTGAACTGGTGAAGTTGGATCCCAAGTCAGTGATGATACTGTTTGGTATCCCGAATCTGAATATTATGCTTTGTATGAATTCCACGACTTTAGCAGAGGTTAAAGAAGCAATGGGCTGGAACTCTATCCATTTAGTGAATTTGTCAATCACCACCAATACATGGGTATATCCTCCTTGAGCTTTCTTGAAAGGTCCAATCATATCCAGTCCCCAGCATGCAAAAGGCCAAGTTACTGGTATGATCTGTAGCTGCTGTGCTGGCATGTGCTGTTGCTTTGACAGGTATTGGCAAGCTTCGCATCTCTGAACTAACTCGGCTGCATCGTTCTTTGCCGTCGGCCAATAGAATCCTGACCTGAAAACCTTCCCGACTAGTGTTCTGGATGCTGCATGTACTCCACACTGCCCTGCATGGACTTCCTCCAGAAGTTGCTTCCCGGTGGACGGGAGAACGCACTTCATGAGGACACCTGACGCGCCCCTCTTGTATAATACCTCCCCAATGAGTGTATAGTGAGCTGATTGTCTGGCAATGCGCTCTGCCGAGTTCTTGTCATCTGGTTCTTCTTCATTCTTTATATACTTAATAATCGGCCGTCTCCAGTCATCAGAGTCTGACTCGGGTTGATCTATGATGTTGCACTCTTCTGTTTGATCCATTGAGATACTCGGCTGCAGGATTTCTTGTACGAAGACTCCGGGTGGGACCTGAGTTCGACCGGATCCGAGCTTGGACAGTACATCGGCTGCCGTGTTCCGATCTCTTTCTATATGATGAAACTCCAGACCCTCGAATTTATCTTCCAGCTTTCGGACGGCAGCACAGTATTTTCCCATTGAATCACTTGAACAATCCCATTCTTTGTTTATCTGGCTGATGACTACCAGAGAATCTCCATATACCATCAATCTTTTGACGCCCAGTGATATGGCGATGTTTAATCCGTGTATCAAGGCTTCATACTCGGCTGCATTGTTAGAGGCCGGGAATAGCAACTGGAGAGCGTACTTGAGGTGCTCGCCTCCAGGTGCGGTGAAGAGAATCCCTGCTCCTGCTTCCTGCAGCTTCAGCGAGCCATCGAAATACATTCGCCATACTTCTGCAGTTTCTGGATTGTCTGGTACTTGCTGTTCTGTCCATTCCGATACGAAATCAACCAGTGCTTGAGTTTTGATGGCGGTGCGAGGTCGGAACTCGATATCGTGGGATCCCAACTCGCAAGCCCACTTGGCTATTCGGCCAATGGCTTCCTTGTTGTGAAGAATGTCCCCTATTGGAAAACCAGTAACTACTATGACTTTGTGGTCGTCAAAGTAGTGACGCAGCTTGCGGGCAGTTAGAAGTACTGCATATAATAGCTTCTGAACCTGAGGATACTTTTTCTTCGAGGGGCCTAGAACTTCACTGATGAAGTAAACAGGATGTTGTACTGGATAGGCATGTCCTTCTTCTACTCGCTCGACTACCAACGCAGTGCTTACCACGTGAGTCGTGCAAGAGATATACAGCAACAAATCTTCAGCCGGTTGAGTTGGCGTAGCTCGCCGGGGTGGTTTCAATACTGGTGGTGTTGTCAAGAATTTCTTCAGCGCGTCTAGAGCTCCTTGTGCTTCTGAAGTCCACTGAAACTTATCCACCTTCTTGAGTAGTTTGTAAAATGGCAAACCTTTTTCTCCCAGCCTGGATATAAATCTGCTTAGAGCTGCCATACATCCAGTGAGTCGCTGAACCTTCTTTTGTGACCGAGGAGCTTCCATCTTCATGATAGCTTCAATCTTATCTGGATTAGCCTCAATTCCCCGGTGGCTGACGATAAATCCGAGCAACTTTCCTACTGGTACCCCGAAAACACATTTTTCAGGATTGAGCTTCCATCTATATCTTCTCAGGCTGTTAAAAACCAGCTGTAAATCTTCGATGAAGTTTTCCGAATTCTCTGTTTTGATCACCACGTCATCTACGTAAGCCTCCACACGCTTGCCCCAGTGATCGGCTAAGCATGTTTGAATGGCTCTCTGATAAGTCGCTCCAGCGTTTTTGAGGCCGAACGACATGGAGGTATAACAGAAAGCACCAAACGGAGTGATGAACGCCGTTTTTTCCTCGTCTTCTTTTGCCAAACTAATCTGATGATACCCGGAATAGCAATCTAAGAAAGACAGCACAGAACATCCAGCGGTGGAATCCACCACCTGATCTATCCTCGGGAGATCGAACAGTGTTTGTTGAGATCAGTATAGTCGACGCACATGCGCCAATCCACTTTATTCTTTTTGAGTACAAGAACAGGGTTGGCCAACCACTCGGGGTGTAATACTTCTCTAATAAATCCAGCCGCGACCAAGTGAGCTAACTCGGCACGAATGGCCTCTCTCTTGTCGGGCGTGAAACGACGTAGCTTTTGTCGGATCGGCCTCGCCTGGGGATAGACCTTCAATTTGTGCTCGGCCAGTTCTCTTGGGACTCCCGGCATATCCGCAGGTTGCCATGCGAATACGTCTCGGTTATTTTGCAGGAACTGGACGAGCGCGCTTTC
Source organism: Zea mays (assembly GCF_902167145.1). Classification (NCBI taxonomy): domain Eukaryota; kingdom Viridiplantae; phylum Streptophyta; class Magnoliopsida; order Poales; family Poaceae; genus Zea; species Zea mays. The sequence continues at coordinate 125,142,704 of NC_050099.1, forward strand.
CTATTTGTCATTCAAACTGGAGCTGATGATGGCCGTCTTGCGCTCATCAGCGAACCCCAGGTTGATTCGCTTGGTTTCTTCAGTCGGCCGCATAGAGGTCACGGCCTGAGCTTCGTTTGCCGGTACGGCGAGGTCTTCCTCAGGCTTAGAGTTCGCCGGCGTAGAAGGAACCGTTGACGGCTTGGTGGTGAGGGCTGCTTGGATGGCCACTCGGAAACATTCTGCGGCGCCTTGGAAGTCGGCGCGCACAGTTATGATTCCTTGCGGTCCTGGCATCTTCACTATCATGTATGTATAGTGCGGAATGGCCATGAATTTAGCCAGCCCCGGCCTCCCGATGATGGCGTTGTACCCGCAGTCGAAGTTCGCCACCTCGAACCTCAGGAACTCGGTTTTGTAGTTCTCCGGAGTTCCGAAGGTGACCGGCATGTAGATGTTGCCCAGCGGGTATTCCCCTTCCGTCGGCACGATGCCGAAGAAAGGAGTGTCCGACTCGCGGAGCTCTTTGAGGTGAACTCCCAAGCCTTGGAGTGTCCGGGGGAAAGTGACGTTGATGCTGCTCCCCCCGTCCACTAGCACCTTCTTTACCCGGCTTTCTCAGATCACCGGATCAACGAGAAGCGGGTATTTGCCTGGATGGTCGAAGTTGAGCCATTGATCCTCCCGAGTGAAAGTGATCGGGTGCTCCGACCACCGGTATGGGGCGGGAGGACCGGTGGTCGCCACCAGTATCTGGCGGTCGTTGAGCTTTTGTTGTCTTTTGTTCTCCTGCGACCCATGTCCACCGAAGATGACGTTGACCTCCCTGTCAACGCGTGGGAAAGCTCCTCCTCCCCCCTCCTCCTGCTGATGGGGCTGTCGTGGTTCATCTGGTCCTCCCCTCGGCGGAGGAGGTGGTAGAGGTTGGAAGGGTCGGCCGCGCCCGACGGAGTGCTTGAAGTCCCGGCAGTTACGAAGAGTGTGGCGCATGTCCTTGTGGTACGGGCACTGGGCGTCGAGGATGTCGTCCAGCGTGCGCTCGCCTCCACGAGGTCCTCCTCGGGCGCGAGAGGCGGGTGGTCCGGCGGCGTGTACTTCTTCACGAGGCCTCTTCTCCCAGCGTTTGTCGGGTGGTTGGTTCGCGTCACGTCGCGGTGCTGCCGGTGCAGGCTTTGCTCCTCCAATGAGATCCTGGGCCCGCTCGTCGGCGGTGATGTAGAGGTCGGCTTCCCGGAACAGCTCCTCGGAGGTAGTCGGTGCCTTTTGTAGTATGGCTCGGACGAAAGCCGAGTCATTGGATCCTCTGTAGAAGTCCTCGATCACGGCCGCCTCCGTGACCTCGGGAATACGGTTTCTCATGGTCTGGAACCTTTTGAGGTACGACCGGAGAGTCTCGTCCCCCCGGCGCTTGATGGATTTGAGGTCCCATGGTTGCGCTGGTTTGTCGGAGAGGGACTGGAAGTTGGCGGTGAAACGTCGACTGAAGTCTCCCCAGTCGTCGATGCAGTGTCGGGGTAGATGTCGTAGCCACTGCAGCGCAACTTGCCCAAGGATAATGGGCAGATACGCGGTCATGACGTCTTCAGATGCCCCGGCAGCCCGAGCAGCGGTGGTGTAGACGGCTAGCCAACCCCCTGGATCCTGCTTAGGTTCATATTTGTCGACATTGGATACCTTGAAGTTGGGAGGCCATTGGATGGCCCTAAGGCGCGGAGTAAGAGCGGATACTCCGCACGTGTCTTCCTGTCGTCGGGGACGATGTCTGTCCCGGGGAGGGGAGTGGTGGTGGTGGTTCCTCGACCGTCCCCGGGTGGTACCGCCAGTTGAAGCTGTTGCCGACTCAGTCCTGGTGGCCTGGCTTTGAGTCGGGAAGCCGTGATCTCGGTCATACTCCTCCCGACGGCGAATTTCGTTTTCATGCCGCCGTTCGCGCGAAGCATTGATAAAGCTTCGCGCGTCTCGACGACTGTTGATGGCGTGTCGCAAATCGTTCGGCGGGTGAGCGAGCGGTAGAAGATGGTTGGCCGCCTGAGTGAACAGGCGTCGGTATCCCTCGGCGTCGGGAGTCCGAGGAAGTCCGTCAGCTATCCGAGCTAGTACGCCTCCGACTTCGCTCGGCGTGTTCATAGCTCGGGCAAAGTCGGGGTTCAGGTTGCGCCCGAAGAGCGGATTCTCCCGGCGTTGCCTTGCATCTTGCTCGGCTTGCTCCTGAGTCCGTCGGCGATCACGTCGTCGGGAGTTCCTTCGTTCCCTGAAGACGCGTTCTTCCGGAGTTTCTCCTATCTCCGAGACCTCGTCTCGCGAGACAGGCTGCTCCGGATCCCGTTCTCCGGCCGCGTGATGTCGTCGAACGTTCTTGCGTCGGTTCCTCCGTCGGCGGGATTCTCGTTGAGGTGGTTCTTCTCCAGGCGCGGTCGGTTCGTCGTCAGAGACGGCGGGCGACTCCACTCTCCCGATGAAGAGGACGTCGGGGTAGAATGGTGCTGCTGTCGTGGCGACTTTCTTTCCGTTCTCCTTTGAGGCCGGAGGAACGGAAAGAACGACTTGCCTTTCCCTGGTCTCCTTCTTCCTCGCGATCCGTGTCCATTCTTTCGTCGGGGAAGTAGACAGCGGAGTCTTCCGGGTCAGCGAGCTTCCAGCTCCAGCCTTTCCGGAGATAATCTTTTTCCGAAGAGCCGGAGGTAGCGTCTTTCCAGCATTTTCGGAGTTCGTCGGAGGAGACTTCTTTTCCGGCAGATCTGCGATGCGGTGTAGAATTCCCTCTTCATCCGCTACAGATGAGATTGTCCCGAAGCAGAATACAGATCCGGGACGCACGGTGATCTTGCTGTGGAAGGTGACGGCCATTGAGCTAGCTTGGATCGTCGACACACCCCCTACCTGGCGCGCCAGCTGTCGGTGTTTTGGGTCCGACCGCACACCTGGGGTTGCCCCTCAAGGTGTTTTTAGGAGTAGGACGGTGTCAACGACTGTAGCAAAATGGTTCGTGCCGATCGCACGAGGGACAATGGACAAGATTTGCAGGTTCGGGCCGCTTAGAGATGCGTAACACCCTACGTCCTGGTGAGTATTCGAGTGTGGTTACAGGAGGGCTCTCTGGATTGAAGGCACCGAGAGTTTACGTGGGTGGCTAAGTAAAATAGGGTCGATCGTTCTGAAGGGGTGCCCCCTAGGACTTATATACTCGACCGTGGGGCAGTACACGTGAATATGATAACTACAAGTAGCTGAAAGCTAGTAAACCTCTTGAGTTTATCCCTACGTAACCCTTGTCGACTTATCCTCGCATGGCTCTGTTGCATGGGGGCTTCAGCGCGGGAAAGTCGGGTCTCTGTTGCGATTTACTCGTTCGACGTTGTGGGCCGTCCGGGTTTGCTCCAATCCAGTCTTACGTCTTCTCTGCTTCGTTGATTGTCTTTCCCCAGGCCCACGAAAGAACGACCTTACGATTTATTGGGCCCTTGGGCCTTTCGTGAGGTCTTTTATCTTTTTAGTGGACCCAGGGGATATCTATCCCCCACAGCAATACACTGTGAATGGCTTGTGAACATCAGGTAGGATCAACACAGGTGTTGTAGTCAACTTCTTCTTTAGTGCTTCAAAGGACTCTTGGCACTCTGGGGTCCACTTGAACTCAACTTTCATCACCAAGAAGACTATCATTGATCTAGCAATCTTGGAAAAACCTTCAATGAAACATCAATAGTATTAAGCTATTCCAATGAAACTCTTGATCCCACGAACATCTCTCGGTGCTTTCAAGCCTAGAATATCTGCCACCTTCTTCGGATCCACAGCTAACTCATCTCGGTTTATGATATGACCCAAGAACAGGACTTCGCTGATCCAGAACTCACATTTCCTCAGCTTGGCATACAACTGATGATCCCGTAACCGTTGCAATACCATCTTCAAATGCTCATCGCGCTCTTCTTCGTTCTGAGAATATATGAGGATATCATCGATAAACACCACTACAAACTTGTCCAGATAGTCCATGAACATGTTGTTCATCAAGTACATGAAGAAAGCAGGCGCATTCGTCAGACCGAAGGACATGATTGTGTACTCATAAAGCCAATACTTAGTGGTAAATGTCGTCATCAGTATGTCCAAAGGCCAGATTCTAAACTGATGATAACCTGATCTTAGATCAATCTTTGACAACACACTGCTCCTCTCAGCTGGTCGAATAGATCTTCTATTCTAGGTAGGGGGTACTTTGTGGTGGAACTGCCCAGATTATTCCAGCTTAAATTCCTTGGTCTTGCCTCAAGGGAAACGATACACACTTAAATCAGAATAAACTGTCAATTCCTTGGATCTAGTCTGATTGAAGCCACTTACCAAGGATCGAGTACCATTTGCTCACACGAAGGTGAGGCACAGAGAAATATAATAAAGCATAATACCACAAATTTAAATAAGTACTTAGAGTTATTACATCATCATCAGAGTTTAAAAGTATTAAACATTGTTCATTGATGTAGCGGAATTTAACTAACGGTAAATAAAGCGTGAGGCGAAGCCTGGACCATCACTCCTCCTAATCATCTCCTGCTGAGGAGAAATATAATAAAGCATAATACCACAAATTTAAATAAGTACTTAGAGTTATTACATCATCATCAGAGTTTAAAAGTATTAAACATTGTTCATTGATGTAGCGGAATTTAACTAACGGTAAATAAAGAGTGAGGCGAAGCCTGGACCATCACTCCTCCTAATCATCTCCTGCTGAGGCAGGGTTCGACTCGGCTATCCAACTCGGTGGGAGGGTGGATAGCCAAGGCAACCCAGAAACCATATCCTCCTGGAAGGTACCTGTAAAAATTATGCCACAAGCAAGGTTGAGTATACTAATACTCAGCTAGACTTACCCGGTGTGAGGAGTCTACTCCTCTACCTCTAGACCATAAAGTTGTTTGGCTGAGGGTTTTGGTTTGCCAAAAGCACTAGCTGAGTCTAAAATCAAGTTTTAGCTTTTCAAGTTCTAGAGTAATACTTTTAGACTAGGTGAGCACTTAACTATACATACATGGTATCAAACATTATGTCAATCAACATATTTTGTCAGTAACCTCATTACCTCTTATTACTCAATGCAGTACAATGGATCAAGTAGTCTCATTAGCTGCGAGAAGCAGACGATTCGAATTAAGTTTTAAACCTTGCAAGGGAAACCTAAACACACGACATATAGGAGCACTCCATCCCCATACACGTCAACCGTCTCCGTCGATTCCCCATCAACAGAACATGCCCACTGTCGTTGGCATACAATGATCCACTGATCCCGACTGCCGCCGTGCAGCGACTGCACTTGTACCCACCATAACCGGAATGGGAGACCATGTCTCATGAACACGTGGGATGGTATGTCTGCGGGCAGTTTCACTCATATACTAGGCTTACCGATTTACCATATTTCTCGACATGTGCCTAGTACTTTCAAACGCTTGACACAAGTATCCGCACGTTAATCCTTATTCCAATTTTGTCTCGAACAACATGCATTCCCATGGATCCGTGTCCATAGACCATCATAATTTCTTTATCAAAAGTGGACACAACCAATTCCTGACCTCGCGCGAGTGCTAGAAAAATCACTCGACTTCTACCGAGATCCTAAATTAGCATAGCAACTATTCGACCTAGCATACTAGTATCCATCTCAAAAGGAACCTGAGTTCATGCAACTAGGGTTTCAAGCAACTCCTACACTTATGTGCACAGTACAAGCCTACAAACATTAAGTGCAGTAAAATAGCATATATAAACGGTTATGCATAAAACCGGGGCTTGCCTTCAATTGCTGGGGTAGCAGGGAAATCCTCAGTGGCAGGCTCTGGTGCTGGCTCCTAAACTTCTTGTTCACCTCCTTACTCGAGGAGGAGCACGTACTCTCCGTCAGCGAGATTGCAATCTATTAAATGTGATGCATAAGATGGATGTACATTTCTAATATGCAGAAGAATGTGATGCAAGGTTGACCAATATTATGTTATTTAGTAATGTTAGGGTTTCCCTTTTTCTAACCCAACTTCTTAATGGTGTTCTTGTTGAATTTTAAGTTAAGCTGGTACCTAGTGGAAATAAGAGTGGGTAGAGACTTAATTATTTCTTCCAAGAATTTAGTAAAAGTTCAACTAAGTCTTTGTACTTTAATTACTTAAATGAACATGGATAATTCTTACCTCTTTATGATATTTTCCCTTTAGGCTTTTAAAGGTGGTTTGAACTATGAATGCTATTTAGAATTTCTCAAAAATTTTGTAAAAGTTACAGTTTCTTATAACTGATTAAACTAGTCTGTCCTAGGAATTTGAGGTCAAAACTAATTAGAATCTGTTGTAAACAAAAATAACAAAAACTAGGGTAGAGGGGTCACTTTACACTACACTTTCTATCTAGAAGTGACTTATGTTCCAACGGTTATTTTTACTGGTATTTAGATGCAATATCATGTTCTTGTGTCAAAAATTACTTAATGATACTCAGTGAATATTTATCCATGATTTTCTAAACTTGTGGGGTTAAAAGGTGCTCATAACTAACTTTCCTTTTGAAAAATGTCAAACCACAGGTTTGATATTTTTCCTAATCTTTTCTTTGCACAAGAGCAATATTTCCTAAGTTTGGTCATTTTTCCTTATAGGGAATGAACTATATGATTTTCTAAAGTTTTCATTTTCGTTTTCATTTTTTTCCTTGAAACGATCGGTAAACACTAAAATCATTTTTGTTTTCATTTTTTCCTTGAAAACGAGATCGAAAATGGTAACTCCAGAAACGAAAACGACATCGGTAATTCGGAAACATCGGAAACGAAAGTTCGGTACGAAAATTACACCTGGTACGATCGGAACCTAAAATTCGATCGGTAAAAATTGTAACATGTACCCTCATAGATCTTGATTTTAGGAAAATAATAAAAATAGTTTCATATTTTTCTAAGCTAAGATGAATTTATAAAGATTAGTTCAGATTTAATATTTTCCAAAAAATGCCAAATTTATTACCGACGGTAAAATACCGAATAAAAACGGTAATTTCTAGAAACGGTCGGAAGAGACCCAAACCGTTTCTATTTCTGATTCCGAGTTTTTCTACTGATTCTGTTTCCGTATTTTTGGTAACTGTTTCCGTTTCTATTTAGACCTAAATTTCGATAAAACATTGAAAACGATTCCCGGTATCCGAAAATTACCGTTTCCATTTTCACCACTAGGCAGGGGGAAACATATTTCCTAGTTAAACTTATTCTATTTTTCCTTGAAACCTTGTTGTTCAATTATCATATAAAAATAGGTTGGTCTTATGGTTCACCTGTTTAGAATCTGATTTTAATTTCCAAAGAAATGGGCAGAAACCTAATTTCATTTATGATCTCAACTTAAATGAGAAAACTATGGCGCATCTTGTATGACTCTACTGTTGACTGGTTATCTACTAAAATTTTTTTAGCCACAGTACTATAGTTCTACTAATTTTACTTCTATTTTTGCATATTACTTGATGTCTTAATAAAAATCTAAGCTTCCAGAACAGTACTGGACTAATAGGTTTTCTATTATTCTTAAGTTTACCTTGTCCAGAACCTAACAAAATTGGTTTGACTAAATTTGGGCAAATTTTGTTCAAGTTATCTATTTCTAAAGTTTTCTGCTGATTATTAAAGTAGATTTTCAAAAGAAAAAGGAAAACATACTTCTAAACGGTCCCTGGTTTTCTTCCCTCTTTTCACTTACGGATTGATCCCTAGTACACTATTCATTTGAGTCTAGGTCCTTACACTTAACCCCCTAGACTTTCTAACCTCTAACCTGCGGTCCTTGGCTATTGTAAACAGTAGCCATGGTGAAAGAGACGATGGAGCGGCTTACCGGCGATGGTAGAGCTCCAACGAAGGGTCAAGTGAGATTGGGGAGCCTCTGGCGGTCATGTCGAGGTACAGGTCAGCGTCGGTGGTGACTGGAGTTGGTCTGGCCACGGACTCAGGCGGCGGAGCTCATCAGCGACGTCTGTACCGGCCAAACCATGGAGGTAGAGTTCAATTAGACCGCACAAGGAGCTTTACTGAGTGGCAGCGAGTGTGTTTGTGAAAGGAATCGAAGGATGGTGGGCCAGATTACCTAGACCACAAAAATCAGCGGAAGAAAGAAGTCCGGTGAGGTGATTCAGTGTTAAAAGGATCACGATGCCCAAGAGGGGGGTGAATTGGACTTCTCTAAAAATCAACACTAATTAAAACCTAAGCAAGAGCCCAACTTCACCCCGACAACTAGCAATAAGAGAAAAATACTAGAAATACAACAATGGTAAGACAATATTTCAAATACTTGCTAAACAAATACACAATGTAAAATGCTTAAATTAAGTGCGAAATGTAAAGCAAGATTTAGAAGACTCCTCCAATTTTTCCCGAGGTATCGAAGAGTCGGCACTCTCCCATAGTCCTCATTGGAGCACCCGCGCAAGGGTATCGCTCCCCCTTGGTCCTCGCAAGAACCAAGTGCTCACTATGAGATGATCCTTTGCCACTCCGGCGCGGTGGATCCCTCACGACCACTTACAAACTTGAGTCGGGTCACCAACAAGATCTCCAAGGTGATCACCGAGCTCCCAATGCCACCAAGTCGTCTATGTGATGTCGATCACCAAGAGTAAAAAGTCGTAGACTTTCACTTGACCAAGAGAAGCCTAATGCATGCGGTGTGTGCTCTAGGTGGCTCTCGCTAGCGCTAATGAGGTCCAAATGCGGGATTAAGATTCTCTAATCACCTCACTAGGCTTTGTGGTGCTTGCAATGCTCTACCAATATGTAGGAGTAAATGTGGGCAACAAGACAATCAATATGGTGGGTGGAGGGGGTATAAATAGCCCTCACCCTCCAACTAGCCGTTACCAGAACTTTCTTGTGCTTGGGCGCACCGGACAGTCCGGTGCGCCACCGGTGCGCCAACGGTCGACTCCAACGGCTAGTTCTGACGGCTAGCCGTTGGGAAGATGGCACACCAGACAGTGAACAGTCACTGTCCGGTGCACACCGGACAGTCCAGTGTGATGTCCGGTGTGCCACTAAAATTCAGCTAGCGAACTTTGTGCTCTCGGGTTTCTACGCAGGGGAAAGACCTTCCCCGGGCCAACCTAGCCCCACCTTACAAAGGGCGCACCGGACAGTCCGGTGCCCCAAAACCAGAAACCCTAGTTTCTATTTTCTTCTGTTTTTCAAATCGGTTTTTGTTCTAACTTGTGAGTATGTGCTAGAGTGACACCTAGCACTATATGTGAGTGTGAATATGCACCAACACTACACGAGAACTCTCTTGGTCAAACTACTCATCGACAACCCCTCTTTATAGTGCGGCTAAAACAAAATAAATGACCTAACTATATCACGAGTGTCCGCAACTCCTTGACACTCGGAATACGAAGACCTTCACTTTTTGTTTCGTCGCTTAAACCGTCGCTTCAAGTTCTTATCTCCGGGATTGTTTTCACTGTTGTAGTACATCTACCTATAATGCGACCTAACTTACCATTTGTCTCTGCAAAACACACGTTAGTCACATATAATATTACGTTGTCATTAATCATTAAAACCAACCAGGGCCTAGATGCTTTCAATCTCCCCCTTTTTGGTGATTGATGACAACCCTACAAGATTGTGAGAGTAGTTTGTTTTGAAATTTCTATCAATAGAGAAGATGGTTAGTTATACTCAATAATTTTTGACAGAAAGAGTGTGTAACATAATAATAAGAATGAGCACATACACATCGTAAGTTTCTTGTTCATATAAAAGTGAAATCAAATCGATGAACAAGAACTAGAAGACTGGTGATAACATATAAGGTGAAAACACAATACACACATAGTCAACATAAGCATCGAGAGCATATAATAGAGTTTGTGAGCCAAAATCGTCATACAAAAGTGGAGCTAGTACAGAGAGTATCAAGCACTTATTACATCAAGACTCTCTACTAACTCCCTAACTCCTGCTAGCTCTCACAACTCCCATATCTCTCCCCCTTTCTCGTCAAACACCAAAAGGGAACCCGAACCTACAGACCAGAAGAGGAAGGAGGAGGCGGGGGCGCATCTGGTCGCGATTGTGGCAGAAGAGCAAACGCCAGCTGAGGGTCAGAGTCAGTCTCGGATCTAGGATCTGTCGTAGAAGCTAGAGCTGGTACTAACTCGGACTGAGGATGTGCTGCAGGAGCTGCCGGAGCTGAAGAGGTCACAAACACCGCCACAGCAGTAGTGGTAACAGCAAGAGCTGGTGGCACTGGCGGCTGAGCACTGATGGAGCTGACAACCAACAATGAGAAGTCCAGGGTGACCGACCGGATCGAAGAGGTAGGAGGTCCTGCCTAAATGGCTGGCACAATCGCTACCTGAAGAGCTGGAGGGGGTGCTGACTGAACAGGAGGAATCTGAACACCGGTATGCTAAAGAATGCGAGTCATGAATGCCCGGTGCTTAGCTTGTCTGCTAGAAACTACTGCTACAGAGTGTCCTACCTGTCCTGAATAGTCTGAAACAGGGAAAGCATCCTCTCGAACATCTGATGATGGACCACTACCTGACGAGCCTGCTCAGCTGCCAATCGAGCCTACTCGGTTGCCAGTCGAGCCTGCTCGGATGCCATAAGAGCTTGCTGCTACGCAAGAGACTGAAGGATCACAGCCAGAGCAGGGTCAACAGTAGGAGGGGCAGCAGGAACATCACTGGAACTCCCGGCCTCATGATCATGTGAGCGGGGAGGCATAGGAGGCGGAGGCGGAATCCCAAAATCATCATCATCATCATCATCATCAGGAACTGTTGTGCCCTGAGTCTCGAACTGATGGAAAGTTGTATCTGAAAGTCGCCTAGAGGGGGGTGAATAGGGCGAAACTGAAATTTACAAAGTTAATCACAACTACAAGCCAGGTTAGCGTTAGAAATATAATTGAGTCCACGAGAGAGGGTGCAAAACAAATCGCAAGCAAATAAAGAGTGTGACACGTGGATTTGTTTTACCGAGGTTCGGTTCTCGCAAACCTACTCCCCGTTGAGGAGGCCACAAAGGCCGGGTCTTTTTCAACCCCTTCCCTCTCTCAAACGGTCCCTCGGACCGAGTGAGCTTTCTCTTCTCAAATTAACCGGGAACAAAACTTCCCCGCAAGGACCACCACACAATTGGTGTCTCTTGCCTTGGTTACAATTGAGTATTGATCACAAGAAAGAATGAGAAAGAAGAAAGCGATCCAAGCGCAAGAGCTCAAAAGAACACGACAAATCACTCTCACTAGTCACTAATGCTTTTGTGGAATTGGGAGAGGATTTGATCACTTGGGTGTGTCTTGTATTGAATGCCTAGCTCTTGTAAGTGGTTGGAAGGTGGAAAACTTGGATGACTTGAATGTGGGGTGGTTGGGGGTATTTATAACCCCAACCACCAAACTAGCCGTTTGGTGGGGCTGTCTGTCGCATGGTGCATCGGACAGTCCGGTGCACACCGGACAGTGTCCGGTGCGCCAGCCACGTCACCAGGCCGTTGGGTTCCGACCGTTGGAATTCTGACTGCTGGGCCCACCCGGATGTCCGGTGGCACACCGGACATGCACTGTAGAGTGTCCGGTGCACCACTTCGCGCGTGCCTGACTTCTGCGCGCTCTGGCACGCAATAAATGCTGTTGCAGGTGACCATTGGCGCCGAATAGCCGTTGCTCCGCTGGCTCACCGGACAGTCTGGTGTACACCGGACATGTCCGGTGAATTATAGCGGAGCGAATTCCCGAAGCTGGCGACTTCCAGAGTCCCTCTCCTCTGGGGCACCGGACACTGTCCGGTGTACACCGGACAGTCCGGTGAATTATAGCGGAGCGCCTCTGGATTTTCCCGAAGGTGAGGAGTTCAGCGTGAAGTCCCCTGGTGCACCGGACACTGTCCGGTGGTGCACCGGACAGTCCGGTGCGCCAGACCAGGGCACACTTTGGTTATCCCTTGCTCTCTTTGTTGAACCCAATTCTTGGTATTATTATTGGCTAAGTGTGAACCTTTGGCACCTGTATAACTTATACACTAGAGCAAAACTAGTTAGTCCAATTATTTGTGTTGGGCAATTCAACCACCAAAATCAATTAGGAAATAGGTGTAAGACTAATTCCCTTTCAATCTCCCCCTTTTTGGTGATTGATGCCAACACAAACCAAAGCAAGTATAGAAGTGCATAATTGAACTAGCTTGCATAATGTAAGTGCAAAGGTTGCTTGGAATTGAGCCAATATATATACTTATAATATATGCATGTATTGTTTCTTCATTTCTAACATTTTGGACCACGCTTGCACCACATGTTTTGTTTTTGCAAATTGTTTTGTAAATCCTTTTCAAAGATCTTTCGCAAATAGTCAAAGGTAAATGAATAAGATTTTGCTAAGCATTTTCAAGATTTGAAATTTTCTCCCCCTGTTTCAAATGCTTTTCCTTTGACTAAAACAAAACTCCCCCTAAATGAAATCTCCTCTTAGTGTTCAAGAGGGTTTTGATATATCAACTTTGAAATACTACTTTCTCCCCCTTTTGAACATAATAGGATACCAATTTGAAATTTTCAATTGAAAATCATTTTACAATTTAGGTGGTGGTGCGGTCCTTTTGCTTTGGGCTAATACTTTCTCCCCCTTTGGCATGAATCGCCAAAAAACGGAGTCATTAGAGCCCTTTTGAATTACTTTCTCCCCCTTTGGTCATAAATAAATGAGTGAAGATTATACCAAAGACGGAGTCCTTCTCCCCCAAAGATGGAGAGTGGCTCGGAGCGACGGCGAATGGATGAGTTACGGAGTGGAAGCCTTTGTCTTCGCCGAAGACTCCAATTCCCTTTCAATATACCTATGACTTGGTTTGAAATAGACTTGAAAACACATTAGTCATAGCATATAAGAGTGACATAATCAAAGGTATATGAATGAGCTATGTGTGCAATTTAACAAAAGAAGTTCCTAGAATCAAGAATATTTAGCTCATGCCTAAGTTTGTTAAAAGTTTGTTCATCTAGTGGCTTGGTAAAGATATCGGCTAATTGATCTTTAGTGTTAATATATGAAATCTCGATATCTCCTTTTTGTTGGTGATCCCTTAGAAAGTGGTACCAAATGGCTATGTGTTTAGTGCGGCTATGCTCAACGGGATTATCCGCCATGCGGATTGCACTCTCATTATCACATAGAAGGGGAACTTGGGTTAATTTGTAACCATAGTCCCTGAGGGTTTGCCTCATCCAAAGTAGTTGCGCGCAACAATGGCCTGCGGCAATGTACTCGGCCTCGGCGGTGGAAAGAGCGACCGAATTTTGCTTCTTTGAAGCCCAAGACACCAAAGATCTTCCCAAGAACTGGCAAGTCCCCGATGTGCTCTTCCTATTAATTTTACACCCTGCCCAATCGGCATCCGAATAACCAATCAAATCAAATGTGGATCCCCTAGGATACCAAAGCCCAAACTTAGGAGTATAAACTAAATATCTCAAGATTCATTTTACGGCCGTAAGGTGAGCTTCCTTAGGGTCGGCTTGGAATCTTGCACACATGCATACGGAAAGCATTATATCCGGTCGAGATGCACATAAATAGAGTAAAGATCCAATCATCGACCGATATACCTTTTGATCGACGGATTTACCTCCCTCGTCGAGGTCGAGATGCCCATTGGTTCCCATGGGTGTCTTGATGGGCTTGGCATCCTTCATCCCAAACTTGCTTAGAATATCTTGAGTATACTTCGTTTGGCTTAGGAAGGTGCCTTCTTGGAGTTGCTTTACTTGAAATCCTAAGTAATACTTCAACTCCCCCATCATAGACATCTCTAATTTTTGTGTCATGATCCTACTAAACTCTTCACATGTAGATTCGTTAGTAGACCCAAATATAATATCATCAACATAAATTTGGCATACAAACAAATCATTTTCAAGTGTTTTGTAAAGAGTGTAGGATCGGCTTTTCCGACTTTGAATCCATTAGTGATAAGGAAATCTCTAAGGCATTCATACCATGCTCTTGGGGCTTGCTTGAGCCCATAAAGCGCCTTAGAGAGTTTATAAACATGGTTAGGGTACTCACTATCTTCAAAGCCGGGAGGTTGCTCAACATAGACCTCTTCCTTGATTGGTCCATTGAGGAAGGCACTCTTCACATCCATTTGATAAAGCTTGAAGCCATGGTAAGTAGCATAGGCCAATAATATACGAATTGACTCAAGCCTAGCTACGGGTGCATAGGTTTCACCAAAATCCAAACCTTCGACTTGGGAGTATCATTTGGCCACAAGTCAGGCTTTGTTCCTTGTCACCACACCATGCTCATCTTGCTTGTTGCGGAAAACCCATTTGGTTCCTACAACATTTTGGTTAGGACGTGGAACTAAATGCCATACCTCATTCCTAGTGAAGTTGTTGAGCTCCTCTTGCATCGCCACCACCCAATCCGAATCTTGTAGTGCTTCCTCTACCCTGTGTGGCTCAATAGAGGAAACAAAAGAGTAATGTTCACAAAAATGAGCAACACAAGATCTAGTGGTTACCCCCTTATGAATGTCGCCGAGGATGGTGTCGACGGGGTGATCTCGTTGGATTGCTTGGTGGACTCTTGGGTGTGGCGGCCATTGTTCTTCATCCTCCTTGTCTTGCTCATTTGCATCTCCCCCTTGATTATTGACATTATCTTGAGGTGGCTCATTTGCTTGATCTTCTCCTTCATCAATTTGAGCCTCATCCTCATTTTGAGTTGGTGGAGATGCTTGCGTGGAGGAGGATGGTTGATCTTGTGCATTTGGAGACTCTTCGGATTCCTTAGGACACACATCCCCAATGGACATGTTCCTTAGCGCGATGCACGGAGCCTCTTCATCACCTATCTCATCAAGATCAACTTGCTCTACTTGAGAGCCGTTAGTCTCATCAAACACAACGTCACAAGAAACTTCAACTTGTCCAGAGGACTTGTTAAAGACTCTATATGCCCTTGTGTTTGAATCATATCCTAGTAAAAAGCCTTCTACAGTCTTAGGAGCAAATTTAGATTTTCTACCTCTTTTAACAAGAATAAAACATTTGCTACCAAAGACTCTAAAATATGAAATATTGGGCTTTTACCGGTTAGGAGTTCGTATGATGTCTTCTTGAGGATTCGGTGTAGATACAACCGGTTGATGGCGTAGCAAGCGGTGTTGACCGCCTCGGCCCAAAACCGATCCGATGTCTTGTACTCATCAAGCATGGTTCTTGCCATGTCCAATAGAGTTCGATTCTTCCTCTCCACTACACCATTTTGCTGTGGCGTGTAGAGAGAGGAGAACTCATGCTTGATGCCCTCCTCCTCAAGGAAGCCTTCAATTTGAGAGTTCTTGAACTCCGTCCCGTTGTCGCTTCTAATTTTCTTGATTCTTAAGCCGAACTCGTTTTGAGCCCGTCTCAAGAATCCTTTTAAAGTTTCTTGGGTATGAGATTTTTCCTGCAGAAAGAATACCCAAGTGAAGCGAGAATAATCATCCACAATAACTAGACAGTACTTACTCCCGCCGATGCTTATGTAAGCTATCGGGCCGAATAGGTCCATGTGTAGGAGCTCCAGTGGCCTATCGGTCGTCATGATATTCTTGTGTGGATGGTGAGCACCAACTTGCTTCCCTGCTTGGCATGCGCTACAAATCCTGTCTTTCTCAAAATGAACATTTGTTAATCCTAAAATGTGCTCTCCCTTTAGAAGCTTATGAAGATTCTTCATCCCAACATGGGCTAGTCGGCGGTGCCAGAGCCAACCCATGTTAGTCTTAGCAATTAAGCAAGTGTCGAGTTCAGCTCTATCAAAATCTACCAAGTATAGCTGACCCTCTAACACTCCCTTAAATCCTATTGAATCATCACTTCTTCTAAAGACAGTGACACCTACATCAGTAAAGAGACAGTTGTAGCCCATTTGACATAATTGAGATACAGAAAGCAAATTGTAATCTAAAGAGTCTACAAGAAAAACATTGGAAATAGAATGGTCAAGAGATAAGACAATTTTACCCAATCCTTTGACCAAACCTTGATTTCCATCCCCGAATGTGATAGCTCGTTGGGGATCTTGGTTTTTCTCGTGGGAGGAGAACATCTTCTTCTCCCCTGTCATGTGGTTTGTGCACCCGCTGTCGATGATCCAACTTGAGCCCCCAGATGCATAAACCTACAAAACAAGTTTAGTTCTTCACTTTAGGTACCCAAATGGTTTTGGGTCCTTTAGCATTAGACACAAGAACTTTGGGTACCCAAACACAAGTCTTTGACCCCTTGTGCTTGCCCCCAACATACTTGGCAACTACCTTGCCAGATTTGTTAGTTAAAACATAGGATGCATCAAAAGTTTTAAATGAAATGCTATGATCATTTGATGCACTAGGAGTTTTCCTTTTAGGCAACTTAGCACGGATTGGTTGCCTAGAACTAGATGTCTCACCCTTATACATAAAAGCATGATTAGGGCCAGAGTGAGACTTCCTAGAATGAATTCTCCTAATTTTGCTCTCAGGATAGCCGGCAGGGTACAAAATGTAACCCTCGTTATCCTGAGGCATGGGAGCCTTGCCTTTAACAAAATTAGACAATTTCTTGGGAGGAGCATTAAGCTTGACATTGTCTCCCTGTTGGAAGCCAATGCCATTCTTAATGCCAGGGCGTCTCCCACTATAAAGCATACTACGAGCAAATTTAAATTTTTCATTTTCAAGTTCATGCTCGGCAATTTTAGCATCTAATTTTGCTATATGATCATTTTGTTGTTTAATTAAAGCCATCTGATCATGAATAGCATCAATATCAACATCTCTACATCTAGTACAAATAGTAGTGTGTTCAACGGTAGATGTAGAGGGTTTGCAAGATTTTAATTCTACAACCTTAGCATGTAATATATCATTTCTACTTCTAAGGTCGGAAATAGTAGCATTGCAAACATCAAGATCTTTAGCTTTAGCAAGCAATTTTTCATTTTCAATCCTAAGGCTAGCAAGAGACATGTTTAATTCTTCAATCTTAGCAAGTAAATCATCATTATCATTTCTAAGATTGGGAATTGAAACATTACAAGCAATAGAATCAACCTTAGCTAACAAATTAGCATTCTCATTTCTAAGGTTGTCTATAGTCTCATGGCAAGTGCTTAGTTCACTAGATATTTTTTCACATTTTTCAACTTCTAGAGCATAAGCATTTTTAACTTTAACATGCTTTTTGTTTTCCTTGATTAGGAAGTCCTCTTGGGAGTCCAAGAGATCATCCTTCTCATGGATGGCACTAATTAATTCATTTACTTTCTCTTTTTGTTGCATGTTTCAGTTGGCAAAAAGAGTACGCAAATTATCTTCCTCATCACTAGCATTATCATCGCTAGAAGACTCATATCTAGTGGAGGATTTGGATTTAACCTTCTTCTTTTTGTCGTCCTTTGCCATGAGGCACTTGTGGCCGACGTTGGGGAAGAGAAGTCCCTTGGTGACGGCGATGTTGGCGGCGTCCTCGTCGGAGGAGGAGTCGCTAGAGCTTTCGTCGGAGTCCCACTCGCGACAAACATGGGCATCGCCACCCTTCTTCTTGTAGTACCTCTTCTTCCCCTTTCTTCTCCCCTTGTTGTCGTCGCCCCTGTCAGTGTCACTAGAAATAGGACATTTTGCAATAAAGTGACCGGGCTTACCACACTTGTAGCAAACCTTCTTGGAGCGGGGCTTGTAATCTTTCCCCCTCCTTTGCTTGAGGATTTGGCGGAAGCTCTTGATGATGAGCGCCATTTCCTCGTTGTCGAGCTTTGAGGCGTCGATTGGTTGTCTACTCGGTGTAGACTCCTCCTTCTTCTCCTCCGTTGCCTTAAATGCGACCGGTTGTGCTTCGGATGTGGAGGGACCGTCAAGCTCATTGATCTTCCGTGAGCCCTTGATCATAAACTCAAAGCTCACAAAATTCCCGATTACTTCCTCGGGAGTCAATAGTGTGTATCTAGGATTGCCACGAATTAATTGGACTTGAGTAGGGTTAAGGAAAATAAGTGATCTTAAAATAACTTTAACCACCTCGTGGTCATCCCATTTCTTGCTCCCGAGGTTGCGCACTTGATTCACCAAGGTTTTGAGCCGGTTGTACATGTCTTGAGGCTCCTCCCCTTGGCGAAGACGGAAGCGACCGAGCTCCCCCTTGATCGTTTCCCGCTTGGTGATCTTGGTGAGTTCATCACCCTCGTGTGCGGTTTTGAGCACGTCCCAAACTTCCTTGGCGCTCTTCAATCCTTGCACCTTGTTGTACTCCTCCCTACTTAGAGAGGCGAGGAGTATTGTTGTGGCTTGGGAGTTGAAGTGCTCGATTTGGGCCACCTCGTCCTCATCATAATCCTCATCCCCGACGGATGGTACCTGTGCTCCAAACTCAACAACATTCCATATACTTTTGTGGAGTGAGGTTAGATGAAATTTCATTAAATCACTCCACCTAGCATAATCTTCACCGTCAAAGGTTGGCGGTTTGCCTAATGGAATGGAAAGCAATGGAGTATGTCTAGAGATGCGAGGGTAGTGTAAGGGAATCTTACTAAACTTCTTGCGCTCATTGGCGCTTAGAAGTTACGGTGGGCGCATCGGAGCCGGAGGTAGATGGCGATGAGGTGTCGGTCTCGTAGTAGACCACCTTCCTCATCTTCTTTTTCTTGTCCCCACTCCGATGCGATTTGTGGGAAGAGGCTTTCTTCTCCTTCCCTTTTCCCTTTTTGCGGGACTCTTCCGATGAAGCTTTCCCGTGGCTTGTAGTAGGCTTTTCGCTGGTCTCCATCTCCTTCTTGGTGTGTTCTCCCGACATCACTTCGAGCGGTTAGGCTCTAATAAAGCACCGAGCTCTGATACCAATTGAAAGTCGCCTAGAGGGGGGGTGAATAGGGCGAAACTAAAATTTACAAAGTTAATCACAACTACAAGCCGGGTTAGCGTTAGAAATATAATTGAGTCCGCGAGAGAGGGTGCAAAACAAATCACAAGCAAATAAAGAGTGTGACACGTGGATTTGTTTTACCGAGGTTCAATTCTCGCAAACCTACTCCCCGTTGAGGAGGCCACAAAGGCCGGGTCTTTTTCAACCCCTTCCCTCTCTCAAACGGTCCCTCGGACCGAGTGAGCTTTCTCTTCTCAAATTAACCGGGAACAAAACTTCCCCGCAAGGACCACCACACAATTGGTGTCTCTTGCCTTGGTTACAATTGAGTATTGATCACAAGAAAGAATGAGAAAGAAGAAAGTGATCCAAGCGCAAGAGCTCAAAAGAACACGACAAATCACTCTCACTAGTCACTAATGCTTTTGTGGAATTGGGAGAGGATTTGATAACTTGGGTGTGTCTTGTATTGAATGCCTAGCTCTTGTAAGTGGTTGGAAGGTGGAAAACTTGGATGACTTGAATGTGGGGTGGTTGGGGGTATTTATAACCCCAACCACCAAACTAGCCGTTTGGTGGGGATGTCTGTCGCATGGTGCACCGGACAGTCCGGTGCAGACCGGACAGTGTCCGGTGCGCCAGCCACGTCACCCGGTCGTTGGGTTCCGACCGTTGGAATTCTGACTGCTGGGCCCGCCCAGATGTCCGGTGGCACACCGGACATGCACTGTAGAGTGTCCGGTGTGCCACTTCGCGCGTGCCTGACTTCTGCGCGCTCTAGCGCGCAATAAATGCTGTTGCAGGTGACCGTTGGCGCCGAATAGCCATTGCTCCGCTGGCTCACCGGACAGTCCGGTGTACACCGGACATGTCCGGTGAATTATAGCGGAGCGAATTCCCGAAGCTGGCGAGTTCTAGAGTCCCTCTCCTCTGTGGCACTGGACAGTCCGGTGAATTATAGCGGAGCGCCTCTGGATTTTCCCGAAGGTGAGGAGTTCAGCGTGAAGTCCCCTGGTGCACCGAACACTGTCCGGTGGTGCACCAGACACTGTCCGGTGGCACACCGGACAGTCCGGTGCGCCAGACCAGGGCACACTTCGGTTATCCCTTGCTCTCTTTGTTGAACCCAATTCTTGGTCTTTTTATTGGCTAAGTGTGAACCTTTGGCACCTGTATAACTTATACACTAGAGCAAAACTAGTTAGTCCAATTATTTGTGTTGGGCAATTCAACCACCAAAATCAATTAGGAAATAGGTGTAAGCCTAATTCCCTTTCAGTATCCTCTGCCTGAATGTCTGTCACTGGATCAGGTACCAGCACTGGGTCCTCAGGGGCAAGACGGTAGGAGCCAAAGTGGAGGCGTGAGGCCTCAAGAGTGCCCTAGAACTGCGGTGGATGGATCAGTTGTGCGAAGATGTAGCAGAGATAATGTGCATATGGCAGCTGTCGCCGGGCACGAATACCATCCAATACTGTGTCCTCGATCTCACATATAAGGAAGTCAACAACATCAAACTCTGAATGAGAGATCAGGGCACCAAGTAGCCAGAGCTGGATATGAGTGGTGGCCTCCCTATAACCCATCCAGGGCAGTAGTGTCCGTCTCATGAGCTGATATAAGTACTTGGCCACTAGAGTGAATTCTGCTGGAGAGCGTCACGACCCATCTGAGAAGGGCGGGCAAAACAGGGCCGTGACGTGGACTGTAGCTGGAGCAACTCCATCGTGAGGGCGATGAGGAGGATCAGAGGTACCGTAGCACAAGCTGTGAAGGTGAGTCGACGACTCGGTGAATCCAAACAGCTGGTGAATCTGGCTAGCATGAATAGTAACATCCTCGCGCTCAAAGCGGAACCTCATCCACTGGTGATCGGGGTCGATCCATTCTGAAGCATAGAACACTCGGACCCACTCTTCAACATATCTGCGGCTGGTAGTCAGAAGAGTAAGAAGTCTAGGCAAATATGAGAGATGCACCTCAGAGTCCGCACCAGCTACTAGTACGAAAGCAGGGAGATCCAATAGCCGGTGCGCTCGCAGAGCTATCTGGGCTGACACCTGTGCTCGAAAGAAGGACTCTTGTATCCTGGTGCTGAAAAGATCTGCTGTTGCAGGGTCTCTCTGAGCTAGTAGCCATGACTCCACGGGTAAATGTCTGAACCGACGTACCCGAGCCGCTGTAGCATGCTGAAGATCGATCAATTGAGGATCGGTAGCCAGTGGTTGCACCTTGGTCTCATCTCGCTCCCGAAAGCGGGCAGGTGGAATGGGTGGAGCGGAAACGGGAGCGGGAGGAGGAGCAGTGGAAGTGGGAGTAGTGGAGGTGGTAGGTATGGCTGAGGTGGTGGATGGCACAGGAGTGACTGGAGCGGGCGAAGTGGGAGGTGGAGTGGTAGCAGTGGCGGGTGTGGTAGCAGTGGCGGGAGTAGAAGGTGTGGAGGAGCGAGGCCGAGAGGCGAGTCGACGAACTCTGTAAGCAATCTAATCTGATGATATCTGTAGCTGGCCACCTCTCTCTGCCTACTCAACGGCTGCTACTACTGCGAGAGCTGCTCGGGCTGCTATATCCAAACGCCGCTTCTTGCGGCTTTCCTGCAGCTCCAAATAGACGGTCTTGCCCTTGACCTGACTGAAGGGGCGAGGAGGGTCCTCGTTGTCTCCTCCCCCTGGCGCCGACACCTTCTTCGTGCGCACCATCCTGACCTGAAGACTGCATATGAGAGAGAAAAACTAAGCACTAGACGATAGCAGTCTATATGATTACAGAAGAGTGGAGAACTACCTAGAAATCTCACGAGAGAGGGAGAGAATCCAGGCAGGACAGGAGATGGGCTCACGGGCAGGCGAGGTCACTGAAATGATAGAAGAGGTGAGCACGTATTAGTCACATAGTCATAAGTATATAAAATGTGAATAAATACATACACAGAGAATTATGACACAGAAAACGAGGGATTTGACGATAGAGAGGTCAAATGACGCGAAAACGGTGTTTGAATGAGGAATAGTGCCATAGGAGGTTTGAAATTGGAATTGAGGCATGAAATGACTTGAAAGTGAGCCGATACTTCATGGATAGGTTTATATGGGTAAATATGAGTGAAGTGTGCGCTTGGTTTGATTTTAGGCGAAGAAAGTGGAATTTGGGCACTCGGCTCGGAATCAATGCCTATAAAGGGGAATTTGTGGAAATTTGGAGCCTGGAATGTTGGATTGGCGTGAAATTTGGCGAATATGTTACTGGAGGTGTCATGAAGTTGCCTGAAAAATTTGGGATCGATTGGAGCATTTTTGGCTGATTTGGCCATTTCACCGAGCACGTGGCGTGCGGTGTTCTAGGGTTTTGGTGAAATAGCTATTTTAGGTGGTGAAACCCTCCCTAAGGAGCTAGGAACCTGCATGGGGAAGCACAAAGGCACAATGGTACACATCCATGCACAGGGATTCACAAATTGACTCAGTTTTGGTTTGAGGATCAAAAGGGGTGGAACACAAGCTCACTGACCAGAGAGAATGGGGAGAGAGGGAGGAAAGGAGAGCCAGGGCTACTCACCAAAGAAGGGAAGAGGCCGAGCACGGGCATTGGAGGTCGCCAGAGCATAGCCGAAGACGGTGGACGCCGGTGAGGGAGAGGGAAGGAGTGAATCACAGAGAGGCGAGACAGCTAGAGAAGTGTCGTCTCTAGCCCGAGGTCGGGCTGGAGGCCTTTTTTTTAAAACGAGTTATGGACGCACCAGACAGTCTACAGTGCCTGTCCGGTGCACATCGAACAGCGCACAGTAGATGTCCGATGAACCACCAGACAGAGCACAATAGAAAGGGGATCTGCGCGGGCGCGGTCGTTGCACCGGACAGTGCACAGTGTAGAGTCCGGTGCACACCGGATAGTCCGGTGAGCCTAGATAGAGGGGATTTTGAAATTTTTCAAATTTTCTATCTAACTTTTAACCAAACCAAATCCCAACTTATAATCACCAAAAGAACAACTGTTGGGATAGGTATTGGCACCCTCATATATTTTCCCATAATTTTCAAAATATTTTGCCATAGGCTAGATAATTTTTAGAGAAAATAACCAAATGGTGAGATTTGCATTTTGGCTTTGCACTAGGGGTTTTCACGAACGATTTGAGTTTTGATTACTCCCCCTAAGTGTAGTGACTCATGCATATCTCAAGAACCAACAATTGCATAGTAAGTAAGAATTTAAGTACCAAAAGCTTAAAAACTAAGGCTTGTCAAGTTTGAGCCCGAGTTAAGCTTTTTCACTCGTTTTGTTGGCGGTTATCTTAACTAGGTTAGACAAGCCCTAGATGCAATACAAGAAATTTAAATATGCAATGCAGGCTTGACAACACCATTTTGAGATCTTAAATAAAATTTCTGAGGTCAAGTATGTTTAATTCATTCCTCAACATGTAAAAGTGGGTTTTATCAAGAGGCTTAGTGAAAATGTCCGCTAATTTATCTTCCGACCTCACTCCTTCTAAAAAGATGTCTCCTTTAGCAACATGATCTCTAAGGAAGTGATGACGGATATCAATGTGCTTGGTGCGAGAGTGTTGTACAGGATTATTAGCAATTTTAACAGCACTCTCATTGTCACACAATAAAGGTACCTTTTCTAGAACTACACCATAGTCTAGAAGAGTTTGTTTCATATATAAAATCTGTGTGCAACAAGCACCTGCGGCAATGTATTCTGCTTCGGCGGTTGACAAGGCAACACTATTTTTCTTTTTGGATGTCCATGATACTAGTGATCTCCCAAGCAAATGGCACCCCGCGGAAGTACTTTTTCTATCAATTTTGTAACTGGCATAATCCGAATCGGAATAGCCAATTAAGTCAAAAGTAGCTCCTTTGGGATACCAAAGGTCAACGCTTGGGTGTGCTTGAGATACCTAAGAATTCTTTTAACAGCACGAATATGAGCTTTCTTAGGATTTTATTGAAATCTAGCACACATGCAGACACTAAACATGATATCGGGCCTAGATGCGATAAGATACAATAAACTACCAATCATAGAACGGTAGAGAGTTTGATCAACCGGGTTACCTCCCTCATCTAGGTCGAGATGTCCATTTGTTGGCATAGGTGTCTTGATTGGTTTGCACTTCTCCATGTTGAACCTTTTCAATAAGTCTTTGGTATACTTATCTTGTGAGAGGAAGTTACCATCTTTCATTTGCTTAACTTGAAAGCCGAGGAAGTACGTCAGCTCACCAATCATAGACATCTCGAACTCCTTCGACATCAACTCACCAAATTCCTTGCAATGATAATTGTTGGGGGTCTGCTTCGTCGTCGAAGGTCCTGTGAGAAGAACACCTTCAGAAGGCCAGAACAGGAACAATGCCGAAGCTACCAATCAGGGAGCTTCGTAGCGTACTTCCAGTTGCACCGACTTAAAGATGAAATGACCAATCGGCCCATGATAACCTGTGTTATGATTGTAATCTTTTGTAGAGGACATGAATGTAAATTCACACAGGCTGCATCCTGTGCCTATAAATAGGTGAACAGTACCCCCGTACTGTTCACGCTTTCGCATCTTACTTTTACCTTTGCCTTCTATCAAGCTCAAGGTACAAATGCAATTTGATATTGCTTTCATGTACTCATGATTATTTAATAATAGATATTTATGTTATGATGTCATATAATTGTTTATGTTGTTTTCTATGTTTCAAAAGCTTCATCCTCTGTTTATACATGTCATACTTATGAAGGTATGTCCTTCATAACCTTCGTCCGAAGATCATTATATCCTAAGGGAAATAATGCTTCGAAGGACGAAGAACGTTAACCTTTAACCTATTCTCTGTGTTGCCTTGTTCTTAATTCATAGCATTTGAGAACAAGTCCCCAACATTGGCGCCCACCTCCGGTGAACTCACTTCCACTGTTGAGCTCATGGCTTCGTTCAACAATCAAGCTGAAGTTGCTTCGGCTACAAAGCTGGTGCTCCCGATAATAGTCGGGTCATGCTCAGAACCGGCCAACAAGAAGCAGAAGAAGGGGGCTCAGATAAGGGTACAACATGTTGGGGTGCAGGGGCCCTTCATCAAATCAAAATGGTCTCACATCCCAATCACCTTCTCTCAGGAGGATCTTCAGCTCAAAGATTATCCTCACAATGATGCTATGGTCATATCTTGTGTCATCAAGGGATTTCTGGTTCATAATGTTCTGGTTGATACATGTAGTGCAGCGGATATCATATTTGCTAAGGCCTTCAGACAGATGCAAGAGCCAGAAGACAAGATTCACGATGCTACACATCCTCTATACGGCTTCGGAGGAAGACAAATTGTGGCACTCGTTAAAATCACAATGCCAGTAACCTTCGTCTTTGTTCATAACACAAGGACCGAACAGGTTGTCTTTGACATTGTCGACATGGAATACCCCTACAATGCAATAATTGGCCGAGGAACACTCAATGCTTTTGAAGCAATACTTCACCCAGCATATCTATGCATGAAGATACCTTCGGAACAAGGGCCCATTGCTATTCATGGAAGTCAAGAAGCTGCTAGATAGACTGAAGGAAATTGGACAGACTCAAAAGCGATCCACAATATATATGGAGCTGAAGCTTGTGAACAGTACAAGTATAGAAGAGAGAAGGCTGCTTCGGCTGATCAGCCAAAGCCCATGCTTCTATGTGAAGACATAGCAGAGCAGAAGGTACTGTTGGGGTCTCAACTATCTGAAGAGCAGGAGAAAACTTTGATAAGGTTTTTATTCAACAACAAAGATGTTTTTGCTTGGTCAGCCAATGATCTCTGTGGTGTCAATAGAGACGTCATTGAACATTCACTCAATGTCGACCCATCCTTCAGGACAAGAGAGCAAAGGCTTCGGAAAATGTCTGATGATAAAGCCGAAGGTGCTCGGAATGAAGTAAAAAGGCTTCTCAGTGCTGGTGTCATTAGAGAGGTAAAATATCCAAAGTGGCTAGCCAATACTGTTATGGTGAAGAAGGCCAATGGCAAATGGAGAATGTGTATTGACTTCACAAATCTTAACAAGGCCTGTCCAAAGGACGAATTTCCATTACCAAGAATAGACTCTCTTGTAGATGCAGCAACTTCTTTAGAGCTTATGAGTCTGCTGGATTGCTACTCAGGATATCATCAAATATGGATGAAGAAGGAGGATGAGCCGAAGACTAGCTTCATAACTCCCAGTGGCACCTATTGCTATCTTCGGATTCCTGAGGGGCTCAAGAATGCTGGAGGAAGCTTCAGCAGAATGACAGCCAAGGTCCTTCATTCCCAGATAGGTAGAAATGTGCTAACATACGTTGATGATATCATAGTAAAAAGCACGAAGCAAGAAAATCACATTACTGATCTGCAAGAAACATTTGCTAATTTCAGGCAAGCTGGCCTGAAATTAAATCCAGAAAAATGTGTCTTTGGAGTGAAGAAGGGTAAGTTCCTTGGTTGTCTAGTTTCAACGAAGGGGATTGAAGCTAACCCAAGCAAGATCGAGGCTATCCTTCGAATGGAGCCGCCAAGCACAAAGAAGGGGGCCCAACAACTGATAGGAAGACTGTCATCATTGAATAGATTCATATCTAGATCAGCAGAAAGAAACTTGCCATTCTTTGAAATACTAAAGTTAGCCGAAGTTTTTCAATGGGGCTCAACTCAATAGAAAGCCTTCGAAGAGCTGAAGCAATACTTGATTGATCTAACAACATTAACTCCACCTGCGCCAGAGGCTCCATTACTATTGTATGTGGCAGCTTCACACTCTGCAGTGAGTGCGGCGCTTGTACAGGAGAAGCTTGAAGGACAAATTAAAAAGCAAGCCCCAGTATACTTTGTCTCTGAAGTTCTAAGTTTATCAAAGAAAAACTATATAGAATTGGAGAAGGTGTTGTATGCTGTGTTAATGGCCTCCAGGAAGCTTCGGCATTATTTTCAAGCATACCACATAATTGTTCCTTCATCACAGCCTCTGAAGGATATTATGAGGAACAGAGAAGCTACTAGAAGGATTGGAAAGTGGGCTGAGGAGCTTAACGAATTCAGTATTGACTATGTGCATAGATCCTCAATTCAGTCCCAGGCGTTAGCATACTTCATTGTCGATTGGACGCCAGGGGCTCAGGAAGAAGAAGCAAATAAAGATGATGAAGCTTGGATAGTGTTCTGCGACGGTTCCTGGGGAACCTTCGGTGCAGGTGCGGCTACTATCCTAGTTGCACCTTCCAAAGTCAGAACATGCTATGCAGCAAGGCTTGACTTCAGCTGTACAAATAATATTGCTGAATACGAAGCTTTACTTTTGGGGCTTCGAAAGTTAAAGGCAATGGGAATAAGAAGGGCAGTCCTTAAAACAGACTCTCAAGTTATTTCTAGTCATGTTGACAAGAGTTGCAAGGCAAGAGATCCGAAGCTTGAGAAATATCTGGACACAGTTTGAAGGCTTGAAGCTTCTTTTGAAGGATTTTCTGTTAAGAATATTCCAAGAGGGGAAAATGAGCATGCTGATCTGCTAGCCAAGTCAGCGGCACAGGGGCTTCCTCTACCTTCGGAAGTATTTTTTGAGACAATAAGAGCACCTTCGGTTGAACTCCTCGAAAGAGCAGTGCTCACAATATCTCATGTCCATAGTGAAGATTGGAGGACTGAGATTATATCTTTCCTCCAGGGTAACTGTCTTTCGGATGATGAGGTTTATAACAAAAGATTGGAAGCAAGAACAAGACCATATGTCATAATAGAAGGGGAATTATATAAACATGGAGTTTGTTCCCCACTTCTCAAATGCTTATTGAGAGCCGAAGGTATAGAACTGATGAAGGAGATACATGCAGGATTGTGTGGATCCCACATTGGGTCCAGATCTCTTCTGGGAAAGGTTTTCCGACAAGGATTCTATTGGCCGAAGGCAGCTTCGGATGTAGCAGATTTAGTTCAAAAGTGCGAAAATTGCCAAAAATGTGCAAGAGATCGAAGCAACCCTCGTCATTGACTCAGCTAATACAACCAACCTGGTCGTTGAAAAGATGGGGCCTAGATCTGCTAGGTCCACTTCCACTAGCGCAGGGCAACTTGAGATATGTCGTGGTGGCGGTAGAATATTTTTCTAAGTGGATTGAAGCGAAGCCTTTGGCTACAATAACTTTGGCTACAGTCCAAAAATTCTTCTGGTAGAATATAGTTTGTCACTTCGGTGTGCCGAAGGCTATAACTGTGGACAATGGAACACGGTTTGATGCTGAAACTTTCAAAGATTTCTGCGATCAGATTGGCATGAAAATTCATTTTGCATCAGTCAGGCACCCAGAATCGAACGAACTAGTTGAAAGGGCAAATTGTATTATAATGACGGGAATAATGAAGTTAATCTTCAATCAGCCCGGAGGAAAGTGGCCAGATGAGTTGGTTAAAGTGGTGTGGAGCCACAATACAACTATATCAAGGTCAACAGGTTTTACACCATTCAAGTTATTGTTCGGTGACGAAGCTATAACCCCCGAAGAGGCTAAAGTGGGGTCAATAAGAGCAGTAGCTTCAGTAGAAGACGAAGCTAATTATTCTATGGCAAAAGATACTATAGAAGGGACCAGACTTCAGGCTGTGGAAAATATCAACAAATATCAAGCCAAAACAATAAAATGGCGTGATAGAAAAGTTCGGTTGAAAAACATTAAGCCAGGGCATCTGGTACTTCGGAGAGTGGCCAATCCAGACACAGTAGGCAAGCTAGAGCTGAAGTGGGAAGGACCCTTTCTAGTGGTATCTTCGTCAAGACCTGGTTCTTACAGATTGAAGGATATGGATGGAAACGACATTCCTAGATCTTGGAATGCGGACGAGCTTCGACGATGTTGGGGGCCTTCGGCTTCCGAAGGTCCTCAAAAACATGATTTAACAATGTTTCTGGAGTATAATACATGAACAGGTACCTTCGGACTCGGATCAGAACCACAGTATGAAGAAGCACAAAGAATGCGAAGGTTGGCGCAGAGCCGAAGCTATGTGCAGGAAAGCTTCGGCATGATAGCAGAAAAGGAAACCGACTTAAAAAGGAAAAGGCTATTCAGACCTCGATGGGTTACTATAGAGTCATTAGCAAATGTAAAGGGCATGGGTGTAATTTTACATGGGCTGCGCCCCATAGCCTATAAATAGATGAACAATGCTCCCGTACTGTTCACGCTGACTTGGCATTTGCTTTTGCGTCACGCTTGTACTCTTACCTTCTTTCGAGCCGAAGGTACATTTGTAATTTGATATCATTTCTATTTTTCCATAATAATAAAATAGAAATGAGTTGATGATAATACATGATTGTTTATGTTATTTTTTATATTTCATATGGTTCCCTCTTCATTATTATATGTTGTGCTGATGAAGGTATGCCCTTCATAACCTTCGTCCGAAAATCATTATATCCCAAGGGAAATAATGCTTCGAAGGACGAAGGACTTTAACGTTTAACATTTTTGTGTTGCCTTGTTCTTAACTCATAGCATTTGAGAACAAGTCCCCAACATTGGCGCCCACCTCCGGTGAACTCTTTTCGACCATCTTCGGCAAGCATTGACCTTCGTCATGCCACCGAAGAAAGCTTCAGTGACAGGGGCTGCCGCTCTGCAGCCGCTGGAAGCCAGAAGAGGAAGGCCACTAGTCCAACACGCCAGGAAGACGAGTTGGACCAAGAAATTAGGAACATGGAGATGCTTCATCAAAAAGTACAAAGGAAGAAGGAGAAGATGGCCCGACTTGCCGACCTTTAAAGGCAGATTGACGAAGCCACTAAAGAAGTACGCCATCTTGCTCAAGATGAGCAAGAACGAAGGCCCTAGCACAGGGAGCTTCATCAAGAAGGCTTCTTCAACGAGGATGAATGGTATGAGGATTTCCATCATGGGAATTTTGCTTTTGATGATGCTTCTCCTCTGTCAGCAGAACTGCAGGCTACACCTTGGCCGCCATCTTACAAGCCACCCCAGCTCCCCATGTATGACGGGCACTCAGATCCGAAGCAGTTTCTGATGAGCTACGAAGCAACCATATCTTCATATGGAGGCAATACTGCAGTCATGGTGAAATCTTTCGTCATGGCAGTCAAGAATGTTGCGCAAACCTAGTACTCCTCTCTTCGACCAGGAACAATCACATCATGGCAGAAGCTGAAGGACATGCTGATCACTAGTTTCTAAGGGTTTCAGTTGAAGCCGGTTACCGCTCAAGATTTGTTCCAGTGCACGCAAGATCACGAAGAATACCTCCAGGCGTATGTCCGAAGGTTTTTGCGTTTGAGGGCACAAGCGCCAACAGTGCCCAATGAAATTGTCATTGAGGCCATGATCAAGGGGCTTCGGCCAGGACCTACGGCCCAATACTTTGCCAGGAAACCCCCTGAGACCCTGGAACAATTGCTTCAAAAGATGGATGAATACATCCGCGCTGATAATGACTTCTGTCAAAGAAGGGAGGAAGCCTATAGGTTCTCTGAGATGACCAGGGGCTTCGGAGGGAGAATTCACCCAAGACACATCAGATCAATCCACTCCACCCAGAATGACGACAGAGGAAGTCAGCAACAGAGGCCACAATATTCCTCGCAAGCTTCGGGGCAGCAACAAAGCTATCTTCGGTCGCTAGCTCCAAGGGGCAGAGGCGCCAGGGGCTTCGGAGGAAGGTTTGGGGATCAGCCCAGAAAAATTTATTGCCTATTCTGTGAAGAGGACAAGGGCCATACTACAAGGATGTGCCATGTCACCATTTAGAAACAGAAGGAAATAGCAGAAGCTGTAGCCCAACAGAACCAGCCGAAGCAGGTCATGCATACTGCTTTGTATCACTCACCCTACATACCAGAGTATGTGGGTAACAATCCTGCGACTTCTATTGCTTCGGCTAGCCAACCACATGCATCTTGGCAACAACCTCCACCTCCACCACCACTACAACCCGCATATTTCCAAGGCCAGCAGCCAGAAGGGAGCCAGCATACTCACCAGCAACGAGACTTCAGGGAGGAGTCCGAAGCTCTCACAGTTACCAGTACTGTGCCAGAGTCGAAGCATATATACTAAGAGATATCCTACTCCTGAAATATCATTTTCTTTTTTAATAAGGAACAATCATTAAAAGCCTAGTTTTTCTTGTCGTTTTCAATTCCTTGTAATAGCTTTGTTTTTGCCATAGTGAAAATATATCTTCTCCACAGACTTACGGAGACCAAAAAGTTGCCGAAGCATAAAAAGTCGTTCCTAAGAGAGTGTGTGGCTACAAAAAAGTCGTTCTACGAAACGCAGCGTAGGTTTGGCGAAGCTACAAAAAGTCGTTCTTAAGGGAGCGCAGTGTAAGTTTTCTGCTCAAAAGTCGTTCCAAAGGGAATGAAGAGCTTACAGCAAAAAATCAACGCTGATTCCGCTAAAATATAAGGCGAAGCGCGAAAAGTCAATGCGAATACCGCCGAAATAGAAGGCGAAGAAGTTCAAAAGGCGTTCCTAAGGGAATGCAGAACTTACAGCAAAAAGTCAGCGCTGATACACCAAAAAATAAGCGGTGAAGCCGAAAAATAAACGGCAAAGAGATTGTGTATGCCAGTATGGGGATGTGAGTGTGTGTCTTCGGCACAAAGTATCATTTTGCATAGCATAACATCATCACATCATTTCGCATAACATAACATCATACATCATGTTGCATCAATGGCACAAGAAGGGGATACAATGTTAATCTTCGGAGAATGCTTCAAAAAAGTGAAATTGTGCTAAGGCACAAAATAAGTTTTGAAGAAATACAGCTTCATCGGCCCTGATGAGGAGGAAAAAATCTGTTGTTAACGAAGAATTAATGTTTTTGGCGACGTCTGGAGGATTTTTTACGAAGCACTATTGTTGGGGACTTGTTCTCAAATGCTATGAATTAAGAACAAGGCAACATAAAATGTTAAATATTAAAGCCCTTCGTCCTTCGAAGCATTATTTCCCTTTGGATATAATGGATTTCGGACGAAGGTTATGAAGGTCACACCTTCATAATCATAATAAAAGATAAGAAAGATTTATACACAGAACACGGAAAATAACATGATTACTTTGAATATTATTATTAATTTATTTCTATTTATTTTACTTATATAAACAACAACAAATTACAAATGTACCTTCGGCTTGAAGGAAAGTAAAGGTACAAGCGTGATGCCAATGCCAAGTCAGCGTGAACAGTACGGGAGTACTGTTCATCTATTTATAGGCACGGGACGCAGCCCGTGTAAAATTACATTAATGCCCTTTACATTTATCAATAACTCTATCGTAATTCTTCGAGGTCTAATTTGGCTTTTCATCTTTAAGTCGGTTCCCCTTTCCTGTTGCCATGCCGAAGCTTTTCTACGCATAGCTTCGTGATTGTTTTAACCTTCGTCATGATCGCCTTCGCATCTTACTCAAGCTTCATCTTACCTGTTCACATATTTCACTTGGAAAACATTGTCAAATTATGTTTTTGAGGACCTTCGGAAGCTGAAGGCCCCCAACAGTAGCCCCTCGCAATATTAATTTGTTGTAATGATAAATTCATATTGCGATATGGACGAAGGCCTTAAGCTGAAGGTCCAAAAAAACACCTTCTCTTTGCTAGAATAGCAACAGTCTTTGACAAGCGGGACCCTCCAGTTTGCCACGCACTAGATGTATAAATAAGAGCCCATCACGAGTTTATTTGGCACGCTCTCTTGCCAACTGCTTTTACTCACCCAACTTTTAGCCTGCGCGCAACAACACTTGCTTGGCCTTTTAGATTTTTAAGCTTCGGTTTCGAGAGCACCTTCTCAGCATTTGCAAGGATGTCTGAAGATAAAAAAGCCATTGGTGATTCGAAGCTAAGTCTTTCTGAGGAAATGCATCTGGGCTTTCTTCAATCAATGTCAAAGACTAATACAGAGAAGATTACTAAAGAGATTTTGGAGGGTTTATCTAAAGATACTGGTGTCAGTGACAGTTTTGATGCGGATAGTGGTGGTGAAGAGTCCGAAGATCGACCGTGGCGACCAAGTCACACAGTCTTCGGAAAATCGAGCATCAAACAGAGCCATCTTGATAGCATGAAGGGAAGGTATTTTCGAGACATGTCTATTGTGAGGGCAGATGCCGGGGAGAAGACTACGCCTACTCCCGAAGAGAACGAAGTCGTAATCTTTCGAAGCTTCTTGAAGGCTGGACTGTGATTTCCTTTGAGCAGTTTTGTCGTGGAAGTACTGAAGATATTTGAAATCTACCTTCATCAACTTACTCCGGAATCAATCATAAGGATGGGCATCTTCGTCTGGGCCGTGAGGAGCCAAGGTTTAGAACCAAATGCAAAAAGTTTCTGCAACATACATGAGTTATTATATGAGACAAAACCCTGGGGTAAAGAACAGTATCACAACAACTTCGGCTGCTACAGCTTCGGCTCCCGTTCTGGGTCAAGCTGCCCCGTGCCAACCTTTCGAAAGAGGTGGCCCGGCGACTGGATGACGGAATGGTTTTACGTGAAGAATGACTTAAAATCACAGGAAGATATTAAAAGTATCATTATGCGTCCCATCTGGTAACGCTTCGGACTGCGGAGGCCGAAGGTGGAAATGAATGAAGCAGCCGAAAAATGCCAGAGAGCCTTTGGTGTTGTTTGCTCTTTTATTGGGACAAGGGATTTGGTTCAAGAACACATTGCCTTCAGAGTATGGCCACTTGTGGAAAAATGGGAAATGCCGACGGAAACCATTAAAGAAACTGACGAAGGTGGACTAGTCAAGCTGAAATACACATTTAAATACGGAGATAAATTCGTTGAACCGGATGATGACTAGTTAAAAAGTATTGAGGCCATCAGTGATGAATTGCTTGGTGTATACTCAAAGGCAGAAGATACTGCATTATCGGCGGCCTTCGGAGGCCGAAAGAGGAAGAGGGTCAACCGAGTATTCGATGCAATTGGGTTTGTCTACCCCGACTACCGCTACCCAGCGCGGGGTCAAAAAAGAAAGAATACATCTTCTGCGAAGGAAACTGCTTCAGCCGGTCCCAGTGAACCGACGCCGAAGAGGAAAAGGGTAAAGGTTCTCACACACCGGCCGCGTTATATCGAACCGGCCACAGTGCCTGAATTTGCCGGTGGGACCTCTTCGACCATCGAAGCTAAAGAGCCAAGTCTGCTGCCAAATATTGAAGTGTTGGCCGAAGCGCCAGCGACTGAAAAAATAGAAGAACCGAGAGCTGAAGAAATAAAGACATCAGAAGTCTTGAGTCCTTCAGCAAAAACTGAGACGACAAAAAGCCATACGGGTCCAGCAGTGACCCCTAAAAGAAAAAGGATGGTTAATGTGCTAGATGTTTTAGAGACTATCAAATCTTCAAGCACACCTCCAAAGAAAATTGTTAAAACTTCCGAAGCACACACTGAAGCCTTTGTCGCCGAAGCTTCAAAGCAACAGCCTGAAATTGAAATCGGGCCTTCAGAGCCCGCCAAGGTGAAATCCTTGGAGGCCGAAAAAACAAAAATAGCAGAACAAATTTTGGCTGAAGAAACTGGCACTGCTGCCCCCGAAGCATCTTCCAAAGTATTTGATTATATTGTACGACATGCTTCGGGGAAGAAATTATCTGAAGAAGAAATTTTTGAAGCTAATCACTATGCCCGAGAACTGAAGTATCCGAAAGGGGCCTTAGTATTCAACGGCACAGATGAAGATGACTTCTTATACTGCCTCCCAGACAACAAAGAATTATCTGTCTGTCGGGAGATGGCTAGAAGTATGGGGTTCCCGAAGCTTGAAGCTGGGCTCTGCGCTATGACGAAGGACGATCTTGCGGATAGCCTTGCATATAATAGTCTGAAGGTATTAGAATTGTATATTTAGAAATTTGTAATTTTTGAATCATTCTTTTATTCTTATACTAATTCTTTTTTCATATAGGGTTTAATACTGAGCAACGCTTTGAGAGCACAAAAGAATGCCGAAGACGAGAGCTATAATATTGCTTTCAACAACCTACGAACAGAGGTTATTAAGCTGAGGAACGAAGCTTTGGAAAAAGATAAGATTATGCTTACATTGGTGGATAAAATAAAGGAAGACGAAGCTACCTCCAAGGCTCAAGCTGAAGCCCAAAAACGTGAAATTCAGGATCTTCGGAAATAGCTGGCCAGAGCTAAAGAAGAACGCATACTTGAAGAAACAAAATGAGAACTTAGTGATCAATGGGCGAATCATTTGGAAATAAATGTTGAAGAGCTTCGTGCGACCAAGAAAAGATGCTATGACAAATCCATAGAGTGTGTTAAGAAGATAAAATCTAGCTTCGCCAGCGTTGGCGCATTCTCTAGCGAAGAAAATTTCACAAGGGGGAATCCAGAAGGTCTGATTGAATGGATCAGTCATGAAGCCGAGGCCTTCGAGGAAATCTTGAATAGCCGCGGAGACATATGTGCTTTTTCAGGCGCCAGGGGGATTGCTACTGTTTTGGAAAGAAAAGGCTGTGAGCATGTGAAATCTTTAGCACAATCTGAAACTGCCTTGTCTTCCGAAGATATAAAAGACCCCTCGGCCGAAGCAAGCCTTGTCGGTGGGAAATTTTTCACCGACATCTGGGACAATGGTGGCCGGGAAGTGGCCAAAGAAATTATTCAAAAAAGCGAAAAAGGCATCCATGATGCTAGAAAAATAGCACAAGCTGCTGAAAAGAGCGCAGAGCCCGAAGGGCAAATAGGTATTAACTAGTGGTTTTTATTCTGTTGTAATTTTTGATTTCAAACTTTGTTCGCGGTTTGTAATAGTAATATAGCCGTATCTTCTCCTCCCTCAGAACCTGCTGAAGCATCTCCGGGCCCCCACCCGAAGGGGACGACGAACTTAGAAAAATGGCCGAAGCTATCATGGACAAAGTTGTCGATCAGCTACTGAACAAATCTGCAGAAGTAGTTCTTAGGGAAGATTAAATGCCGTTGTAAAAACATTTGGAATGTAACATGTGTAATACTTTGTAACTTTGAATGTAATATATAATCTATTTATGGTTCAATTCTTTACGATGCATGAAATTTTGCATACATACCATTTTTTGAGCCTTCGGCGAAAAAACACCTTCCCTTCTTTTCATGCTTCGTGAAGAAAATCTTTTATATATCACAAGAATTTCCATACTTCTCTGATGAAGAATATCCAAGCTTCGTGAAAACGTTCTCCGAAGCTATAAAAAAGTTTTATGTTGTCTCTCTGATGAAGCTACACTTCTTCTCAATTTATCTTGTGGCTTAGCACGATTTTCTCTTTTTCAAAACATTCTCCGAAGATCAATATTGTATCCCCTTCTTGTTCCACATGCAATATGATGTATGATGCTTATGTTATGCAAAATGATGTGATGATGTTATGTTATGAAAAATGATATTTGTACCGAAGGTACACACATCCCTGCAGTAGAGCACACAATCTTTTTATATCAGCGCTGACTTTTCGCTGTAAGCCTCCCTTAAGAGCTTCTTCGCCTTTTACTTCAGCGGAATCAGCATTTATTTTTCGCTGTAAGCCTCCCTTAGGAGCTTCTTCGCCTTTTACTTTCAGCGGAATCAACGTTTATTTTTCGTTGTAAGCCTCCCTTAGGAGCTTCTTCGCCTTTTACTTTCAGCGGAATCAGCGCTTATTTTTCGCTGTAGGCTCAGAAAACTTACACTGCGCTCCCTTAGGAATGACTTTTTACTGCTTCGAATAAATTACACTGTGTCCCTTAGAACAAATTTTTGATAATTCAAAGGTCCTTCGTGCCACCATAAATTCTTATGCTTCGGCAACTCAAGCCTATGGAGAAGATATATTTTCATTATGGCAAAAGGCGAAACTGTTACAAGAAATTGAAAAACGATAAAAGACACTTAGACTTCCCATAATTGTTCATTATTAACAAGAAAGTAATACTGAATGTGAAAATGCGAAAAAGACTGCTGTCGAGGTAGGATATCTGTCAGTAAATGTGCTTCGACTCTAGCACAGTGCTATTGACTGTGCGAGCTTCGGACTCCTCTCTGAAGTCCCGCTGAAGGTGAGTGTGCTGACTCCCTTCTGGCTGCTGACCTCGCTGCGTTGGTGGTGGCGGTGGAGGCTGTTGCCAAGATGCTTGGGGTTGACTTGCCGAAGCAACAGAAGCTGCAGGGTGATTGCCTACATATTCTGGAATGTAAGGCGAATGGTACGAAGCAGTGTGCATGACCTGCTTCGGCTGACTTTGTTGTGATGCAGCTTCTGCTATCTCCTTTTGCTTCTGGATGGTGACATGGCACATCCTGGTGGTATGGCCCTTGTCTTCACCACAGAATAGGCAGTAAATTCTTCTTGGCTGATCCCCAAATCTTCCCCCGAAGCCCCTGGCGCCTCTGCCCCTTGGCGCTGGCGGCCGAAAAGAGCTTTGCTGCTGCCCCGAAGCTTGCGAAGAGTATTGTGGCCTTTGCTGTTGGCTCCCTCTATCGTCACTTTGAGTAGAGTTGTGAATTGACCTGACGTGCCTCGGATGAAATCTTCCTCCGAAGCCCCTGGCCATTTCAGAGAACCTGAATGCCTCCTCTCTTCTTTGGCGGAAGTCATTGTCAGCTCGGATGTACTCGTCCATCTTCTGGAGCAGCTTCTCCAAAGTTTGTGGTGGCTTCCTGGCAAAGTATTGCGCTGAAGGTCCCGGCCGAAGTCCCTTAATCATGGCCTCAATGACAATTTCATTGGGCACTGTTGGCGCATGTGCCCTCAGACGCAGAAACCTTTGGACATACGCCTGAAGGTATTCTTCGTGGTCCTGGGTACACTGAAATAAAGCTTGAGCAGTAACTGGCTTCGTCTGAAACCCTTGGAAGCTGGTTATCAACATATCCTTCAGCTTCTGCCATGAGGTGATTGTCCCTGGCCGAAGAGAGGAGTACCAGGTTTGAGCGACACTCTTGACGGCCATGGCAAAAGACTTTGCCATGACTGCAGTATTGCCACCATACAAAGATATGGTTGCTTCATAGCTCATCAAAAATTGCTTCGGGTCTGTATGACCGTCGTACATGGGGAGCTGGGGTGGCTTGTAAGACTGGGGCCATGGTGTAGCCTGCAATTCTGTTGATAGAGGAGAAACATCATCAAAAGCAAAATTTCCATGATGGAAATCTTCATACCAGTCATCCTCATTGTAGAAGCCTTCCTGATGAAGCTCTCTGCGCAGAGGCCTTCGGTTCTGGTCATCTTGAGCAAGATGACGAACTTCTTCCAAAGCTTCATCTATTTGCCTCTGAAGGTCAGCTAGACGAGCCATCTTCTCCTTCTTTCGTTGCACCTGTTGATGGAGCATCTCCAGGTTTTGGATTTCCTGGTCCAAGTCGTCCTCTGGAGGTGTTGGACTGGTGGCCTTCTTCTTCTGGCTTCGGGCCTCCCTAAGAGAAAGGACATCCTGATTGGGGTCCAGCGGCTGCAGAGTAGCAGCCCCTGTCGCTGAAGCTTTTTTCGGCGGCATGACGAAGGTGATGCTTGCCGAAGGTGTTCAGAGCTCAAGAAATGGAAGTGAGTTCACCGGAGGTGGGCGCCAATGTTGGGGACTTGTTCTCAAATGCTATGAATTAAGAACAAGGCAACATAAAATGTTAAATATTAAAGCCCTTCGCCCTTCGAAGCATTATTTCCCTTTGGATATAATGAATTTCGGACGAAGGTTATGAAGGTCACACCTTCATAATCATAATAAAAGATAAGAAAGATTTATACACAGAACACGGAAAATAACATGATTACTTTGAATATTATTATTAATTTATTTCTATTTATTTTACTTATATAAACAACAACAAATTACAAATGTACCTTCGGCTTGAAGGAAAGTAAAGGTACAAGCGTGATGTCAATGCCAAGTCAGCGTGAACAGTACGGGAGTACTGTTCATCTATTTATAGGCACGGGACACAGCCCGTGTAAAATTACATT
This sequence comes from Zea mays, assembly GCF_902167145.1. Classification (NCBI taxonomy): domain Eukaryota; kingdom Viridiplantae; phylum Streptophyta; class Magnoliopsida; order Poales; family Poaceae; genus Zea; species Zea mays. Next base: position 125,181,599 of record NC_050099.1, read on the forward strand.
AATGCCCTTTACATTTATCAATAACTCTATCGTAATTCTTCGAGGTCTAATTTGACTTTTCATCTTTAAGTCGGTTCCCCTTTCCTGCTGCCATGCCGAAGCTTTTCTACGCATAGCTTCGTGATTGTTTTAACCTTCGTCATGATCGCCTTCGCATCTTACTCAAGCTTCGTCTTACCTGTTCACATATTTCACTTGGAAAATATTGTCAAATTATGTTTTTGAGGACCTTCGGAAGCCGAAGGCCCCCAACAACTATGATATGGAGGAAAAAATCTATTGTTGACGAAGCATTAAAGTTTTTTGCGGCGATGGGAGGATTTTTCACGAAGCATAAAAGCTCTTCTTTACGAAGCATGAAAAGAAGGGAAGGTGTTTTTTCGCCGAAGGCTCAAAAATGGTATGTACATAGAAATTTCATGCATCATAAAGAAATGAATTACAAAACTACTTATATATTACATTCAAAACCCATGAGTAGCAAATATTACAAACATAGTCCAGCAAATGTTACATTAATACTCTAGCAATGTTTTTACAATATCTATTATTCTTCCTTCAAAACTTTGTGTGCAGCTTTGGTCAACAGTTGAGTAACGACTTCGTCCAAAATGGTTTCAGCCATGCTAATACTTTTGATGATTCTTTTGCCTCTGCTTCGGCCATTAGCTTGAAGGGCTCTAGGGGAGGAGATAGTTCAGCTGCGGTAGAAAACGTAAATAAGTTTGAAGTCACAGAAATAAAAAATAAAGTTAAAAGCTATTAAGCAATACCTATCCGCCTTTCGAGTTCCGTAGCTTTCTCAGCTGCCTTCGTTGCTTCTCTAGCATCGTGAGTATCTTTTTCGCTCTTCTTTATTATTTTGTGGGCCATCCCTCGGCCGCCATTTTCCCAGATATCAGTAAAGAATTTTCCACCAACTAAGCTTGCTTCGGCCGAGGGATCCTTCGTGTCATCAATAGAGAAAGCAGCTTCGGCTTGGGCCAGAATTTTCACATGTTCGCACCCCGCTTTCTCCAAAATAGTTGCGACTCCTCTTGCACCAGAAAAGGCACAGACGTCCCCGCGACCATTCAAAATCTCCTCAAAGGCGTCGGCCTCGCTGCTGATCCATTCAATTGGACCTTCGGGATCGCCCCGTACGAAGTTGTCTTCACTTGAATATGCGCCAACATTAGCGAAGCTAGTTTTTATCTTTTTTACACATTCTACAGATTTTTCATAGCATCTTTCTTTTGAAGAGCGAAGCTCTACAACTGTTTTTTCCCAATAATTTTTCCAGTAGTCACTGGCGTCTCGGTCAGCTTCGGCGATAGCACATTTCAATTTTGCTTCAACCAGCTGTTTCCGAAGATCTTCAATTTCGCATTTCTGAGCCTCAGCTTGGGTTTTGGAAGTAACTTCGTCTTCTTTTATTTTGTTCACCAATGAATTTAGAATTTTATCTTTTTCAAGACCTTCGTTCCTTAGTTCAATTACTTCGGAACGAAGGTTGTTCAGAGCTATAGTACATCCTTCATCTTTGGCATTTTTCTGAGCCCTGAGGGCATTGCTAAGAATCAGGCCCTACAAAAAGAATTGTGATATTAAGTATAAGCAAATAAAACAAATTTTTGTTTTTAAGTACAAAAAATTCATTCTCATACCTTTAAACTATTATATGCTAAGTTGTCGGCCAATTCATCTTTCGATAGCACCGAAAGCCCATCTTCTAGTGTCGGGAATCCGAAGCTTCTGCCCATCTCTCGGCAGACAGAAGTCTCCTTACTGTCTGGGAGACAGTACAAGAAATCTCCTTCTCCGCTGCCGTTGAATATCAATGCCCCTTTGGATATTTCAATATGGGCATAATATTGAGCTTCTCGCTTTTCTTCTTCAGATGACCTTTTTCCCGAAGCGTGTCGTACAATATAATCAGGTACTTCAGAAGATGCTTCGGGAGTAGAAGTGACAGTTTATTCAGGCAGAATTTGTTTTGCAGCTTCTTTTTCTGTTTCCTTTTCTCCGGTTTCCAAGGGTTTCTCCTTGGCGAGCTTTGAAGGCCCAGCTTCGGTCACGGCCTGGCTCTTTGCAGCTTCGGCTTCGGTTGGTTTTGTCTCAGCCCGCGTTTTTGAAGCTTCGGCAGTTTTCCCTGTAGTAGAGCTTGAAGTCTTTATCGTCTCCAGTACATCTAGTACATTGACCATCCTTTTCCTCTTGGGGTCGCTGTAAGATCTTTTTGTGCCTTCGGCACTATCACTTCTGTCGAAGGGCTCAGAACTTCTGATATTTTTGTTTCTTCGATTCTAGGTTCTTCAATTTTGTTAATCTTCGGCATTGTAGTCGGTTCTTCAATCCTCTGTGTGAGGGCAGGTTCTTCGGCTTTAGTAGCTGAAGATGTTTCACCGCCGAATTCAGGCACTATGGCCGGTTCAATATAGCGCAGTCGGTGAGTAAGGACCTTCATCATTTTCCTCTTCGGCGCGGGCTCGCTTAAGGCGGCTGAGGCAACATCCTTCCCGGAAGGTGCATTTTTCTCTTCTGCCCTCGTGGTGGGTAGCAGTAGTCAGGATACATAAATCCAATAGCATCAAAAACTCTATTTAGCCTCTTCTTATTTCGACTCCCGAAGGCCGCAGATAATGCGTTATCTTCTGCCTTGGAATATGGCCCAAGCAGTTCATCGCTTGTAGCTTCGATACATTTCAGTCAATCATCATCCGGCTCAACAAACTTACCTTCATATCTGAAGGTGTATTTTAACCGAACCAGTTCACCTTCGCCAGACTTGGTGATAGTCTCCTTTGGCATTTCCCACTTCTCTACAAGTGGCCATACTCTGAAGGCTATATGCTCCTGGATTAGATCTCTTGTCCCGATAAAAGAGCAAACTGTGCCAAAGGCCCTTCGGCATCTTTCGGCTGCCTCATCAATCTCTACCTTCGGTTTCCGAAGGCCGAAGCGCTGCCAGATAGGACGCATGATGATATCTTTAATGTCTTCTCGTGCCTTTAAATCATTTTTCACATAGAACCATTCTTTCATCCAGTCTCCGGGCCATCTCTTCCGAAAGGTTGGCACGGGGAAGCTTGAGCCAGAACGAGCAACGAAGCTATAGCAGCCAAAATTGTTATGATACTGTTCTTTACCCCAAGGCTTCGTCTCATACAAAAGTTCGTGCATGTTGCAGAAACATTTTGCACTCGGCTCCAAACCTTGACTCTTCACGGCCTAGACGAAGATCCCCATTCTGATAATGGCTTCAGGGGTAAGGTGGTGAAGGTAAATCTGATATATCTTTAAAACTTCAACCACAAATCTGTTTAAGGGGAACCGAAGCCCAGCTTTGAAAAAACTTCGGTAGATCACGACTTCATTCTCTTTGGGAGCAGGAACAGTCATGTCTCCGTTATCAGCTCTCACAACAGATATATCTCGAAAATATCTTCCTCTCATATTATCAAGATGGCTCTGTTTAATAGTTGATTTACCGAAATCTGTATGACTTGGTCGCCATGGTCGATTTTTGGAGTCTTCGCCCCCACTCTCCGCATCATAACTATCGGTGTCACCGGTGTCTTCAAATAAGCCTTCTAAAATCTCCATAGTAATCTTTTCTGTATTTGTCTTTGCTATTGATTCAATAAAGCCAGCATTCTTCTCCTCAGAGAGCTTCTCCTCCTCGCTCACCTTCGTTTCAGCAACAACTTTCTTATCTTGAGACATCTTCTCTTCGGAAATGGTGAAAATGTGCTCTTAAAACCGAAGCTTAGAAAATCTAAAAAACCAAGCAAGGGTTGGTAGGCAAGAGCTAAAAATTGAGCAAGCAGAGCAGATGGCAAAAAACGGGCCAAATGAGCTCGTGGTGTGCTCTTATTTATATGCCTAGTGCGTTGCAGGCTGGAGGGCCCCACTTGTCATTGACTGTTGCTATTCTAGCAAAGGGAAGGTGTTTTTTCGGACCTTTGGCTTAGGGCCTTCGTCCATATCGCAATCTGAATTTATCATTCTAACAAATTAATATTGCGAGGGGCTAATGTTGGGGGCCTTCGGCTTCCAAAGGTCCTCAAAAATATGATTTAACAATGTTTCTGGAGTATAATACATGAACAGGTACCTTCGGACTCGGATCAGAACCACAGTATGAAGAAGCCCAAAGAATGCGAAGGTTGGCACAGAGCCGAAGCTATGAGCAGGAAAGCTTCGGCATGATAGCAGAAAAGGAAACCGACTTAAAAAGGAAAAGGCTATTCAGACCTCGATGGGTTACTATAGAGTCATTAGCAAATGTAAAGGGCATGGGTGTAATTTTACATGGGCTGCGCTCCGTGCCTATAAATAGATGAACAGTGCTCTCGTACTGTTCACGCTGACTTGGCATTTGCTTTTGCGTCACGCTTGTACTCATACCTTCTTTCGAGCCGAAGGTACATTTGTAATTTGATATCATTTCTATTTTCCATAATAATAAAATAGAAATGAGTTGATGATAATACATGATTGTTTATGTTATTTTTTATATTTCATATGGTTCCCTCTTCATTATTATATGTTGTGCTGATGAAGGTATGCCCTTCATAACCTTCGTCCGAAAATCATTATATCCCAAGGGAAATAATGCTTCGAAGGACGAAGGACTTCAACGTTTAACATTTTTGTGTTGCCTTGTTCTTAACTCATAGCATTTGAGAACAAGTCCCCAACAGACGATATTATGTATAAATTGATGTAATCTTTTTCATTTTTCCTATGGCACCCTTTTCCTTTCCAAAGGGGGAGAAAGGTTTTTAATGGGGCCATAGTTTGTATTTTTTTCCTTTCTTATCCAGCTCTACGAGAGCAAAATCCCCCAAAATATGTAAAATGTAAAATCTGAGCATGCACCATCGAGTGCAGAAAAAACAGGGAGAAGCTCGAAAGTCGTCCCTAAGGGTATGCAGAGCACGACGAAGCTACAAAAAGTCGTTCCCAAGGGAGCGCAGCGTAAGTTTTCTGCTCAAAAGTCGTTCCTAAGGGAATGCAGAGCCAAATACCGCCAAAATATAAGGCAAAGCGCGAAAAGTCAACGCGAAAAATATCGCCAAAATAGAAGGCGAAGAAGTTCAAAAGACATTCCTAAGGGGATGCAGAACTTACACCGAAAAATAAGCGGTGAAGCCGAAAAATAAGCGGCAAAGAGACTTCAGTGATTCCTAAGGGAATGAAGGTTATGGATGTGGCTTCGTATGTGTGTGTTTGGGCATTCATTTGCACGTTACATTACATCATACATTGCATACATATACATTCATTTCGACATCCGTAGGATCATCATCATCATATCATAGAGTACAGACAATTGTTTCAGCTCAAATGACAAGGCTTCAGCAAATATGAAAAAAGCAGATTTATGCTTCATTGTGTACGAAAACAAGGGAAGGTGTTTTTCGCCTTCGGCTCAAAAGGGACAAGTTTTTCCCACATCAAAGCAGTTCATACATGGATGGAAAGGTAAAATATATTACAAGGTATTGACAAATTTACAGAGCATTGTTTGATTTCTAAATTACAATATTTTTTACAAGGATAATCCAAAAATTTCTCTAGGGCTCTTTTGCAGCAGATTCATCACTTCATCATTACTCATTAAACTTCGTCTTACTGATCTTCAGCTTCGTCATCCTGTACATAAAAAAGCGGTATAAGGAAAGTGCAAATTTCAAGGAGAAGGTAAAGCAGTAGGCACAAGTTTATTGTCGGCTTGAGGTGGCTTCGGGCTTCGTCACCAGCCAAGTTTTGCCCACCCTTTGCCCAGATTTGAGTAACGAAACTGTTTCTGATGCTTCGGGCCAGGCCGGGGATGTCATCCAAGTCTGCTGATGACAGGCTAAAGTTTGGTCTGTTTACAATGTTTCCATGTGTACAGCCAGCCTTCATGAAAGCAACAGTTGTGCCTCGAGAAGCTAGCAGAGCACAAAAGTCACCATGTCTAGCTATAACTTCGTCGAGAGCATCAACTTCACCTTCAATACGATCAAATGTGCCCGACAGGTCTTCAACCGAAGGTTTAAACTTTTCGGAACTGGCTCCAACTGAGTTGAAGACCTGCTTCAGCCGTTGAATGCACCTGGTGTCGAAGCCTAAACATCTTTCTTGAAGATATTTGAGTGATTTCTACAGATTTGAACTTTTTTCAACTTCAGCTTCGAGTTTTGTTTCGAAATCTTTCTTCTCTTGCTCAAAGCTTTTTGACGTCATGGAAAGTTCACTGTTCAATCTGGCGATCTCGGCTTGAGCTTCTGCTAGTGAACCTTCCATTATTTGAAGCACAAAGTCTTTCTTTTCTAGGGCAGCTTCATGATCTTTAATCTTGTTCTCTAAGCCCTCAATTATAACTTTGTTTTTCTTGTCCTCGAGGTCTTGTTGCATCCTCAAGGTTTTGCTTAGTAGTAGGCTCTGACAAAATAACCTTCATCAGAAAACATCTTCATATCAAAACAATAAAAAAGTTAAGGGAAGAATTTTACCTTAAAGTTAGAATAAAACAAGCTACCGGCGATATGCTGCCGTCCGTATCTGCTGAAATCGGCTTCGAGCTTCGGGAAACCAACACTTTTCGATAAAGTGCTGACAACTTTTGCCCCAGTCCGGTCTCGAAGACAACCTAAGCTCTCTTCGTCTATACCACCAAAGAGCAGCGCCCCTGGCTGGTACCCGCAAGATATAGCATAGTTCCTCAGCTCTTCTTTTTCAGCCTTAGACAGCTCTTGCCCAATTATGTTTTGAAAGTTGAAATTCCTTTCTTCCGAAGCATCTTCGGCAAGCTCCTTCTCTTTTCCAGGCATCTTCTCCCTTTTTTCAGGCACTGTAGTCGGGGTTTCCTCAGCGGCTGCAATAGTTTCTTCCTCAGCCATATTCAAAATCATTTCATCAATGACAGAAAGTGTGTTTTCCAAATTTATGGCTTCGGCTGCTGCAGCTTCTGAAGTAGAAGATTTGGCAGGAGCAGCTTCGGCTGCTGCTATTTTTGGCGCTGAGGCCGACGGTGGTGTTTCTTCAATAGCCTCAATGACAGTAATAATCCTTCGCTTTTTTGGTTCAGCGGACTTCTCGGCAACCGAAGGCTCTTTCTTCTTCTGTAAAAGCTTCATCAGTTTCGGTCCCAGCGGACTTAGCTTATTAGGTAGAGATTTGGTCATTACCTTTAAAATTTCTTCTGCGTTAGTGGTAGAAGGTGTTGAGGGAATTTCTTCTTCTAAATCAGCTTTTGGCTTCGGAGATGTAGCTTTTCTTTTCTTCGAAACGGCCACCTTCGGCTCAGGGCTGGATTTTTTCTTTTTTGCTAAATTTTCATCTTCTTTTATCATTCTGGCAGTTTGTCTTTGCATAACACTGACAGATCTTTTCGTTGTGGCCCTTCGGCACATTTGCTTAACCGTTCATAGTCTGGGTATTCAAATTTCAGAGCGTCCATTACTCGGTTCAGCCTTCATTTCGGTCGGGTGCCGAAGGCTGCCGTCATCAATTGATCTTCTTTCTTCGTATAATTGCCCAAGATTTCATTGCACATGGCTTCAATCATCTCTAACCACTCTTGACTGGGCTCCCTGAAATGTTTCTTAAACTTGAACTGATAAGACAGTCGAACAAGTTCATTCTTTTTCTTTTCTCCTTTGAGCTTCGGCATATTCCATTCCTTTAACGTTGGGAGTACTCTATTGGCTAAGTATTCCTGAACCAAATCCCTAGTACCGATATGCTCAGACACAACTCTAAATTCGCCCACAGCTTCTGGGCATGATGACCCTAGCGTCATGCGGCACTAGGGCCTAGTTAACCCGAAGGTTAGGTCCAGTGGGCTCTGAAATAACTTCTCCTTTTTCTCATCAACCTTAACATAAAACCACTCAGTTTTCCAACCGGTTGGCCATTTGGTGCGGTAGCTAACCACCAGAGTCTTCATATCTTTGCGGTAAGCAAAGTTGTAACAGCCGAAGTTCTCGTGTAGTCCATCTTCCCTAGCCTTCGTCTGATAGTGAAGCTCATGCACCCGGCAGAAAGCTTTAGCAAGCAGTTCCACTCCTTGGCTTCGGAGAGCCCAGATAAAGACGCTGAGCCTAACGATAGCGTTAGGAGTCAGCTGATGAAAATAAATTTTGAAATTTTCCAAAACATCCGCAATCATTCCATGAAGAGGAAACCTCAATCCTGCTTTAAAGAAACTTCTGAAAACTACCACCTCATCATTTTCTAGCTTCGGAGTGATTTCTTCTCCGCCAAAACGAATCAGCTTCTTCTCGGCTTCCCCAAAGTAGCCAAGCTTTGTCATCATGGGCATATCGGCCTCGGAGACAGTAGACTTTCCAAATTCCAGGTGGCTGGGTTTAGATGGCATGACGGAATAATCTATCTCTTCTTCATCAGCCTCACCTTCTTCAATGTCAGCCTGCTCGGCTTCGGCAGCAGGTGCACCTTCGTTAGAAGCACCCTCTGACACAACCAGGCCTGATTGTCTCATTACTTTGGAGATTGGGGCAGTCTCTGCAGCTTCGGCCTCCTCCCTGTCCCGTGTGACTCTAGCAGTTGAACGCACCCTGGCCATTTGATGTTGAATTTCTTGCGGTTTTGACGAAGTTGATTACTTTTTGATTTTGCCGAAGCTCCCTCTTATGACGAAGCTAAAAAAACAAGATGATGCTCTAATTGAGAATACGAAGAATAAGCTTCGGCTATGGTCGAATTTTTCAGCAGCACAACAGTATGATAGTAATGAATGTTGTGGTAACTTCACACCTACCCGTCTGTTTATATAGTGCTGCAGGTGGGAAGGTGAATCGTCAAGCCACCTGCACCCGCCGAACAGTCGCTTGCATTCACTAAACGGTGGACTGTAGGGCGCGAGAAGGAGAATCACCAGATCGTGTGTACCCGTCCTATGGTGGGACCACCTCGCACTCGGAATATTTAAATCGTTTCTCGACAACGAGCTCAGGGAAGGTGTTTTTCGAACCTTCGGCATTCTGAAGCCTAAAAGAATTTTTCAAGGGTCGAGCTCGTTACGAAAAACGATCTGGCACCGTGAAGGGGCTACTGTTGGGGGTCTGCTTCGTCGCCGAAGGTCCTGTGAGAAGAAACACCTTCGGAAGGCCAGAACAGGAACAATGTCGAAGCTACCAATCAGGGAGCTTCGTAGCGTACTTCCAGTTGCACCGACTTAAAGATGAAATGACCAATCGGTCCATGATAACCTGTGTTATGATTGTAATCATTTGTAGAGGACATGAATGTAAATTCACACAGGCTGCGCCCTGTGCCTATAAATAGGTGAACAGTACCCCCGTACTGTTCACGCTTTCGCATCTTACTTTTACCTTTGCCTTCTGTCAAGCTCAAGTTACAAATGTAATTTGATATTTCTTTCATGTACTCATGATTATTTAATAATAGATATTTATATTATGATGTCATATAATTGTTTATGTTGTTTTCCTATGTTTCATAAGCTTTATCCTCTGTTTATACATGTCATACTTATGAAGGTATGTCCTTCATAACCTTCGTCCGAAGATCGTTATATCCTAAGGGAAATAATGCTTCGAAGGACGAAGAACGTTAACCTTTAACCTATTCTTTGTGTTGCCTTGTTCTTAATTCATAGCATTTGAGAACAAGTCCCCAACAATAATCATTTGTTGAGCCAAAGATTATGTCATCAACATATACTTGACAAATGAAAATATCACCGTTATGTTTCTTTGTGAATAAGGTTGTATCGACGGTCCCGATCTTGAAGCCCTTTTCGATGAGGAAGTCGCGAAGATGCTCATACCAAGCCCTTGGAGCTTGCTTTAACCCATATAGCGCCTTGGACAACTTGTAAGCATGGTTAGGATATCTAGGGTCTTCAAACCCGGGTGGTTGCTCAACATATACAAGTTCATTTATGAAGCCATTTAAAATGCAGTTTTTACATCCATTTTATAAAGCTTTATATCATAGCATGATGCATATGCGAGTAGGATACGGATGGCTTCAAGTCGAGCAACCGGTGCAAAGGTCTCTCCAAAATCTAAGCCTTCAACTTGAGAGAAGCCCTTTGCAACAAGTCTTGCCTTGTTCCTTACAATCACGCCTTGATCATCTTGTTTGTTTCTGAACACCCACTTTGTTCCAATGATCCTTGCATCTTGTGGGGGCTTCTCCAGGGTCCAAACTTGGTTACGGGTGAAGTTGTTTAGTTCTTCATGCATATCGTTCACCCAGTCCGGATCCTGTAGCGCCTCATCTATACATGTAGGCTCAACAAAAGAAACAAAGGAGTGATGTTCAATAAAAGAATCATGTTTATGTGATCGAGTAATAACCCCTTGTGAAGGACTCCCAATGATTTGGTCTTGTGGGTGTGCTTGAAGTAGTGATGAGTTTCTCCTGTCAACCACTTGGGAAGAAGATCCTGGAGCATCAACATCTTTGTCTTGTACCCTTGCTTGTTCATGAGAGACAAATGTATCTTCATTTGCATGCCTCTCGTCTTTTTCATCATCTTGTGGTACACTTGATGAAGAAGGCATGTCAGTGTTTTGCACCTCTTCTTCATCTCCTTTTGGTTTGATAGCTCCAATTGGCATGTTCTTCATGGCTTCCCTAAGTGGCTCATCACCTACATCATCAAGATTTTCATGTGCTCCTTGGGAGCCATTAGTCTCATCAAACTCCATATCATATGTTTCTTCTACCATGCCAATGGCATGATTGAATACTCGATATGCTTTGGACTTTGATGAATAACCCAGTAGAAAACCAATATCACAACATCTTTGAAACTTCCCTAGGTGATGGCGTTTCTTGTAAATGTAGCATTTGCATCCAAACACCCGAAAGAATGAGACGTCTAGCTTTTTCCCATTTAGCGGTTCATAGGGAGTCTTCGCAAGTAACCGATGAGGAAATAGCATGTTTGATGCATAGCATGCAGTGTTGACATCTTCGGCCCAAAACCTCTCCGGTGTGTTATACTCATCAATCATTGTCCTTGCAAGTGTGATCAAGGTCCTGTTCTTCCTTTCAACAACTCCATTTTGTTGAGGTGTATACGTTGCTGAAACTTCATGCTTGATCCCAATCTCATCACAATATTCATGTATGTTGGTGTTGTCAAATTCTTTTCCATTATCACTTCTAATCTTATTGATCTTGCAATCAAATTCATTTTGGGCTTTCTTAGCAAACTACTTGAATATAGATGCAACTTCAGATTTATCATGGAGAAACAACACCCAAGTGTATCTTGAGAAATAATCAACTATAATCAGACATTAGAGGTTGCCACCAGCACTTGCATAAGTTGTTGGTCCAAATAGATTCATGTGGAGTAGTTCCAGTGGCCTTGATGTTGACATGAAAACTTTTGTAGGATGTGTGTTAGCAACTTGCTTTCCAGCTTGACATGCACTACAAGCCATGTCCTTTTCAAATACAACATCTTTTAGTCCTCTAACCATGTCCTTCTTTAATATTTTCTTGAGTGTGCTCATTCCAACATGTGCAAGCCTTCTATGCCATAGTGAAAGTCGCCTAGAGGGGGGTGAATAGGCGGAATCTGAAATTTATAAAGTTTAAGCACACTACAAGCCGGGGCTAGTGTTAGAATTAAATTCGAGTCCGAAAGAGAGGGAAAACAAATCAACAAAGAAACAAAGCGGATGAACACGGTGATTTGTTTTACCGAGGTTCGGTTCTTGCAAACGTACTCCCCGTTGAGGTGGTCACAAAGACCGGGTCTCTTTCAACCCTTTCCCTCTCTCAAACGGTCACTTAGACCGAGTGAGCCTTTCTCTTCAATCAAATGGGGCAGTTAGTCCACTACAAGGACCACCACAACTTGGTGTCTCTTGCTTTGATTACAATGATCTTGGGAACAAGAGTAGAGGAAGAAGAAAAGCAATCCAAGCGCAAGAGCTCAAAAGAACACAAAAGTCTCTCTCTCTAGTCACTAATTTGTTTGGAGTGAATCCGGACTTGGGAGAGGATTTGATCTCTTTATTTGTGTCTTGGAATGAAGTCTAGAGCTCTTGTATGAGGTTTGATGGCTGAAAACTTGGATACATTAAAGTGTGGTGGTTGGGGGTATTTATAGCCCCAACCACCAAAATGGTCGTTGGGGAAGGCTGCTGTCGTATGGCGCACCGGACAGTCTGGTGCGCCAGCCATGTCACCCAACCGTTAGGGTTCGACCATTGGAGCTTCTGACATGTGGGCCACCGGATAGTCCGGTGGTGCACCGGACAGGTCATGTTCACTGTCCGGTACGCCATCTGACGCCTGCTCTGACTTCTGCGCGCGCAGGCGCGCACTGTAGCGTTTCACTGTTCCTTTGCAGACGATCGTTGGCTTTGTATAGCCGTTACTCCGCTGGCACACCGGACAGTCCGGTGCTACACCGGACAGTCCGGTGAATTATAGCGGAGTGGCTCCAAAAATTTCCGAAGGTGGCAAGTTTGGAGTCGAACTCCCTGGTGCACCGGACAATGTCTGGTGGCACACCGGACAATGTCTGGTGGCACACCGGACAGTCCGGTGCGCCAGACCAGGGCAGGCTTCGGTTGTCTTTTGCTCTTTTTTATTTGAACCCTTTCTTGGTCTTTTTATTGGTTTGTGTTGAACCTTTGGCACCTGTAGAACTTATAATCTAGAGCAAACTAGTTAGTCCAATTATTTGTGTTTGGCAATTCAACCACAAAAATCATTTAGGAAAATGTGTAAGCCTATTTCCCTTTCAATCTCCCCCTTTTTGGTGATTGATGCCAACACAAACCAAAGCAAATATATAAGCGCAGAATTGAACTAGTTTGCATAAATGTAAGTGCAAAGGTTGCTTGAAATTAAACCAATATTTATTTCATATGATATGCATGGATGCTTTCTTCATATTTAACATTTTGGACCACGCTTGCACCACTTGTTTTGTTTTTGCAAATGTTTTGGAAATTCTTTTTCAAAGTCTTTTGCAAATAGTCAAAGGTGTATGAATAAAATTTTGAGAAGCATTTTCAAGATTTGAAATTTTCTCCCCCTGCTTCAAATGCTTTTCTTTTGACTAATCAAAACTCCCCCTCAATGAAATTCTCCTCTTAGTGTTCAAGAGGGTTTTAGATATTTATTTTGAAAGGGGTAATACCAATTTGAAATTATATCAAAAATAAGATACCATAATACCAATTTGAAATTATATCAAAAATAAGATACCAATAGAAAAAACCTTCATTTTATACAAATTTGAAAGACTACATTTTGAAATTGGTGGTGGTGCGGTCCTTTTGCTTTGGGCTAATACTTTCTCCCCTTTGGCATGAATCGCCAAAAACGGATACTTGTGAGTGAAATATAAGCCCTTTCCAAACGTTCTCCCCCTTTGGTAAATAATATATGAGTGAAGATTATACCAAATTGGAGAGTGGTACGGAGCTACGGCGAAGGATGAATAAGTCGATGGAGTGGAGTGGAAGCCTTGTCTTCGTCGAAGGACTCCATTTCCCTTTCAATCTATGACTTAGCATGAAATAAACTTGAAAACCATATTAGTCATAGCACATGCAAGAGATATGATCAAACGTATAAATGAGCTATGTGTGCAAGGAATCAATCAAAGTTCCTAGAATCAAGAATGTTTAGCTCATGCCTAAGTTTTGTAAAGGTTTTCTCATCTAATGGCTTGGTAAAGATATCGGCTAATTGTTCTTTGGTGCTAACATATGCAATCTCGATATCCCCCCTTTTTTGGTGATCCCTCAAAAAGTGATACCGAATGTCTATGTGCTTAGTGCGGCTGTGTTCAACGGGATTATCCGCCATGCGGATTGCACTCTCATTATCACATAGGAGAGGGACTTTGGTTAATTTGTAACCATAGTCCCTAAGGGTTTGCCTCATCCAAAGTAGTTGCGCGCAACCATGGCCTGCGGCAATGTACTCGTCTTCGGCGGTAGAAAGAGCTACATAATTTTGTTTCTTTGAAGCCCAAGACACTAGGGATCTTCCCAAGAACTGACAAGTCCCTGATGTCTTCTTTCTATCAATTTTACACCCTGCCCAATCAGCATCTGAATATCCAATTAAATCAAATGTGGATCCCCTGGGGTACCAAAGGCCAAACATAGGAGTATGAATTAAATATCTCAAGATTCGTTTTACGGCCCTAAGGTGAACTTCCTTAGGATCGGCTTGGAATCTTGCACACATGCATACGGAAAGCATAATGTCCGGTCGAGATGCACATAAATAGAGTAAAGATCCTATCATCGACCGGTATACCTTTTGATCTACGGATTTACCTCCCGTGTCGAGGTCGAGATGCCCATTAGTTCCCATGGGTGTCTTGATGGGCTTGGCATCCTTCATCCCAAACTTGGTGAGTATGTCTTGAATGTACTTCGTTTGGCTAATGAAGGTGCCCTCTTGGAGTTGCTTGACTTGAAATCCTAGAAAATACTTCAACTCCCCCATCATAGACATCTCGAATTTTTGAACCATTATCCTACTAAACTCTTCACAAGTAGATTTGTTAGTAGACCCAAATATGATATCATCAACATAAATTTGGCATACAAACAAATCATTTGCAATTGTTTTAGTAAAGAGAGTAGGGTCGGCTTTTCCGACTTTGAAGCCATTAGCGATAAGAAAATCTCTTAGGCATTCATACCATGCTCTTGGGGCTTGCTTGAGCCCATAAAGCGCCTTAGAGAGTTTATAGACATGGTTAGGGTACTCACTATCTTCAAAGCCGGGGGGTTGCTCAACATAGACCTCCTCCTTGATTGGTCCATTGAGGAAGGCACTTTTCACGTCCATTTGGTAAAGCTTAAAGCCATGGTAAGTAGCATAGGCAAGTAATATGCGAATTGACTCAAGCCTAGCTACGGGTGCATAGGTTTCACCGAAATCCAAACCTTCGACTTGTGAATATCCTTTGGCCACAAGTCGTCCTTTGTTTCTTGTCACCACACCATGTTCATCTTGCTTGTTGCGGAAGACCCACTTGGTTCCTACAACATTTTGGTTAGGACGTGGAACAAGATGCTATACCTCATTCCTAATGAAGTTGTTGAGTTCCTCTTGCATAGCCAACACCCAATCCGAATCCCTTAATACGTCTTCCACCCTGTATGGCTCAATAGAAGACACAAAGGAGTAATGTTCACAAAAATGAGCAACACGAGATCGAGTGGTTACCCCCTTTTGAATATCGCCGAGGATGGTGTTCACGGGGTGATCTCGTTGTATTTCTTGGTGGACTCTTGGGTGAGGCGGTCCTGGACCGTCATTATCTTCCTTGTCTTGATCATGGGCATCTCCCCCTTGATCAATGTCCCCTTCTTGAGGTAGCTCAACTTCTTGATCTTCATTTTCATCCTCTTGAGCTTGATCCTCATCTTGAGTTGGTGGAGATGCTTGCATTGAGGAAGATGGTTGATCTTGTGCTTGTGGAGGCTCTTCGGATTCCTTAGGACACACATCCCCAATGGACATGTTCCTTAGCGCGACGCACAGAGCCTCTTCATCATCTAGCTCATCAAGATCAACTTACTCTACTTGAGAGCCGTTAGTCTCATCAAACACAATGTCACAAGAAACTTCAACTAGTCTAGTGGACTTGTTAAAGACTCTATATGCCCTTGTGTTTGAATCATATCCTAGTAAAAAGCCTTCTACAGCCTTAGGAGCAAATTTAGATTTTCTACCTCTTTTAACAAGAATAAAACATTTGCTACCAAAGACTCTAAAATATGAAACATTGGGCTTTTATCGGTGAGGAGTTCATATGATGTCTTCTTGAGGATTCGGTGAAGGTAGAGACGGTTGATGGCGTAGCAAGCGGTGTTGATTGCTTCCGCCCAAAACCGGTCTGAAGTCTTGTACTCATCAAGCATGGTCCTCGCCATGTCAAGTAGAGTTCTATTCTTCCTCTCCACTACACCATTTTGTTGTGGCGTGTAGGGAGAAGAGAACTCATGTTTGATGCCCTCATCCTCAAGGAAGCTTTCTATTTGTGAGTTCTTGAACTCCATCCCGTTGTCGCTTCTAATCTTTTTTATCCTTAAGCCGAACTCATTTTGAGCCCATCTCAAGAATCCCTTTAAGGTCTCTTGGGTTTGAGATTTTTCCTGCAAAAAGAACACCCAAGTGAAGCGAGAATAATCATCCACAATTACAAGACAATACTTACTCCCGCCGATGCTTATGTAAGCTATCGGGCCGAATAGGTCCATGTGGAGTAGCTCAAGCGGCCTGTCGGTCGTCATGATGTTCTTGTGCGGATGATGAACACCAACTTGCTTCCCTGCTTGACATGCGCTACAAACCCTGTCTTTCTCAAAATGAACATTGGTTAGTCCCAAAATGTGCTCTCTCTTTAGAAGCTTATGAAGATTCTTCATCCCAACATGGGCTAGTCGGCGGTGCCAGAGCCAACCCATGTTAGTCTTAGCAATTAAGCAAGTGTCGAGCTCAGCTCTATTAAAATCGACTAAGTATAGCTGACCCTCTAACACTCCCTTAAATGCTACTGAATCATCACTTCTTCTAAAGACAGTAACACCTAAATCTGTAAAAAGACAGTTGTAGCCCATTTTACATAATTGAGAAACAGAAAGCAAATTGTAATCTAAAGAGTCTACAAGAAAAACATTGGAAATAGAATGGTCAGGAGATATAGCAATTTTACCCAGTCCTTTGACCAAACCTTGATTTCCATCCCCGACTGTGATAGCTCTTTGGGGATCATGGTTTTTCTCGTAGGAGGAGAACATCCTTTTCTCCCCTGTCATGTTGTTTGTGCACCCGCTATCAATGATCCAACTTGAGCCCCCGGATGCATAAACCTACAAAACAATTTTAGGCCTTGTTCTTAGGTACCCAAACGGTCTTGGGTCCTTTCACATTAGAAACAAGCACCTTGGGTACCCAAACACAAGTCTTTGAGCCCTTATGTTTGGCCCCAACATATTTGGCAACTACTATGCCTGATTTATTAGTTAAAACATATGATGCATCAAAAGTCTTAAATGAAATGTTAGGTTCATTTGATGCAATAGGAGTTTTCTTCTTAGGAAATTTAACATGGGTTGATTGTCTAGAACAAGATGCCTCACTCTTATACATAAAAGCATGATGAGAGCCAGAGTGAGACTTCCTAGAGTGAATTCTCCTAATTTTGTGCTCGGGATAACCGGCAGGGTATAAAATGTAACCCTCGTTATCCTGAACCATGGGAGCCTTACCTTAACAAAATTAGACAATCTCTTAGGGGCATTAAGCTTGACATTGTCTCCCTTTTGGAAGCCAATGCCATCCTTAATCCCAGGGTGTCTCCAACTATAGAGCATGCTTCTAGCAAATTTAAATTTTTCATTTTCTAAGTCATGCTCATTAATTTTAGCACTAAGTTGAGCTATGTGATCATTTTGTTGTTTAATTAAGGCTAGGTGATCATGAATAGCATCAACATTAATATCTCTACATCTAGTGCAAATAGTAACATGCTCAACGGTAGATGTAGAGGGTTTGCAGGTATTTAATTCAACAATCTTAGCATGTAAAATAGCATTCTCATCTCTAAGATTGGTGATAGCATCATTGCAAACATTCAAATATTTAGCCTTAGCAATTAATTTTTCATTCTCAATCTTAAGGCTAGCAAGAGATTCATTCAACATGTCAATCTTAGCAATTAAACTAGCATTATCATTTCTAAGATTAACAATTGAATCATCACAAACATTTGATTTCTCAACCTTAGCAATTAATTTGACATTTTCATTTCTAAGGCTAGAAATAGTGTCATGGCAAGTGCTTAGCTCACTAGTCAATTTTTCACATTTTTCTACTTCTTGAGCATAAGCATTTTTAACTTTAACATGCTTCTTATTTTCTTTAATAAGGAAGTCCTCTTGGCTATCCAAGAGTTCATCCTTCTCATGAATGGCACTAATCAATTCATTTAGTTTTTCCTTTTGTTGCATGTTTAAGTTGGCAAAAAGGGTGGGCAAGTTCTCCTCATCATCACTAGAATTTTCCTCATCACTAGAAGTTGCATACTTAGTGGAGGATCTAGATTTTACCTTCTTCTTCTTGCCGTCCTTTGCCATGAGGCACTTGTGGGCGACGTTGGGGAAGAGGAGACCTTTGTTAACGGTGATGTTTGCTGCGTCCTTGTCGGAGGAGTCGGTGGAGCTCTCGTCGGAGTCCCACTCTCGGCAAACATGGGCATCGCCGCCCTTCTTCTTGTAGTACCACTTCTTCTCCTTCTTCTTCCCCCTCTTGTCGTCGCCCCTGTCACTGTGACTAGAAATAGGACATTTTGCTATAAAGTGACCGGGCTTACCATACTTATAGCAAACCTTCTTGGAACGGGGTTTGTAGTCTTTCCCCTTCCTTTGCTTGAGGATTTGGCGAAAGCTTTTGATGATTAAAGCCATTTCCTCATTGTCGAGCTTGGAGGCGTCGATGGGGAGCCTACTTGACGTAGACTCTTCTTTCTTCTCCTCCGTTGCTTTGAAGGCAACGGGTTGCACCTCGGGTGTGGAGGTGGCGCCTCGCTCGATGATTTGTTTGGAGCCTTTGATCATTAACTCAAAGCTCACAAACTTCCCTATAACTTCCTCGGGAGACATTAGCGTGTATCTAGGATCACCACGAATTAATTGAACTTGCGTAGGGTTAAGAAAAATGAGTGATCTAAGAATAACCTTGACCATTTCATGGTCATCCCATTTGCTGCTCCCAAGGTTGCGCACTTGGTTCACCAATGTCTTGAGCCGGTTGTACATTCCTTGTGGCTCTTCTCCTTGGTGAAGCATGAAGCGACCGAGCTCCCCCTCGATCGTTTCCCTCTTGGTGATCCTTGTCACCTCGTCTCCTTCGTGCGCGGTTTTGAGCACGTTCCAAATATCTTTGGCAGACTCTAACCCATGCATTTTGTTATACTCCTCTCAACTTAAAGAGGCGAGGAGTATAGTTGTTGCTTGGGAGTTAAGATGCTATATTTGGTCGACCTCATCCGAGTCATAGTCCTTATCCCCCACAAGTGGTACCTGCGCTCCATACTCAACAACATTCCATATGCTTTTGTGGAGTGAGGTTAGATGACCTCTCATTCTAGCACTCCATGTAGAATAATCTTCACCCTAAAAAAACGGGTGGTTTGCCTAATGGAACGGAAAGTAAAGGAGTATGCTTATGAATGCGAGGATAGCGTAGGGGAATCTTACTAAACTTCTTTCGCTCATGGCGCTTAGAAGTGACGGATGGCGCGTCGGAGCCGAATGTCGAAGGTGAAGAAGAATCAGTCTCGTAGTAGACCACCTTCTTCATTTTCTTTTTCTTCTCGCCGCTCCGATGCGACTTGGTGTGTGAAGGGGATCCCTTCACCTTGTTGCCGGACTCTCCCAATGGAGCCTTCCCGTGGCTTGTGGTGGGCTTCTCGCCGGTCATCATCTCCTTCTTGGCGTGATCTCCCGACATCACTTCGAGCGGTTAGGCTCTAATGAAGTACTGGGTTCTGATACCAATTGAAAGTCTCCTAGAGGGGGGTGAATAGGCGAAATCTGAAATTTATAAAGTTTAAGCACACTACAAGCTGGGGTTAGCGTTAGAATTAAATTCGAGTCCGAAAGAGAGGGAAAACAAATCAACAAAGAAATAAAGTGGATGAACGCGGTGATTTGTTTTACCGAGGTTCGGTTCTTGCAAACCTACTCCCCGTTGAGGTGGTCACAAAGACCGGGTCTCTTTCAACCCTTTCCTTCTCTCAAATGGTCACTTAGACCGAGTGAGCCTTTCTCTTCAATCAAATGGGACACTTAGTCCACTACAAGGACCACCACAACTTGGTGTCTCTTCCTTTGATTACAATGATCTTGAGAACAAGAATAGAGTAAGAATAAAAGCAATCCAAGCGCAAGAGCTCAAAAGAACACAAAAGTCTCTCTCTCTAGTCACTAATTTGTTTGGAGTGAATCCGGACTTGGGATAGGATTTGATCTCTTTGTTTGTGTCTTGGAATGAAGTCTAGAGCTCTTGTATGAGGTTTGATGGCTGAAAACTTGGATACATTGAAGTGTGATGGTTGGGGGTATTTATAGCCCCAACCACCAAAATGGCCGTTGGGGAAGGCTGATGTCGCATGGCGCACCGGACAGTCCGGTGCGCCACCGGACACTGTCCGGTGCGCCAGCCACGTCACCCAACCGTTAGGGTTCGACCATTGGAGCTTCTGACATGTGGGCCACCGGACAGTCCGATGGTGCACCGGACAGGTCCTGTTCACTGTCCGGTGCGCCATCTGACGCCTGCTCTGGCTTCTGCGCGCGCAGGCGCGCACTGTAGCGTTTCACTGTTCCTTTGTAGACGACCATTGGCGCTGTATAGCTGTTACTCTGCTAGCACACCGGACAGTCCGGTGCTACACCGGACAGTCCGGTGAATTATAGCGGAGTGGCTCCCAAAATTCCCGAAGGTGTCAAGTTTGGAGTTGAACTCCCTGGTGCACCGGACACAATCCGGTGGCACACCGGACTGTCCGGTGCGCCAGACCAGGGCAACCTTCATTTGTCTTTTGCTCTTTTTTATTTGAACCCTTCCTTAGTCTTTTTATTGGTTTGTGTTGAACCTTTGGCACCTGTAGAACTTATAATCTAGAGAAAACTAGTTAGTCCAATTATTTGTGTTGGGCAATTCAACCACCAAAATCATTTAGGAAAAGGTGTAAGCCTATTTCCCTTTCACATAGCCATCCAAGTGATGCTTTGGTAAAGAGGCAAGTTCTTAAGTTTGCATCTTCAGAGGTGAAATCCACTAAGTAGAGATTGTTGTATCTAAATCCTTTGAACACAATTGATTCATCATCCATTTTTGATACAATAACCTCTGTTGGAGTGAATAAGCATTGAAGGCCAAGATCACAGAGTTGACCCACTGATAATAAGTTGAAGCTCAAAGGTGCAACCAAGAGAACATTTGAAATTGATAGATCATTTGATATTGCCACCTTGCCAAGTCCTTGGATTTTTCCCTTTGAATTGCCCCCAAATGTGATTTTGTCTTGTCCATCAACATTCTCATCAAGTGAGGTGAACATCCATGGGTTGCCTGTCATATGTTGAGTGCATCCACTGTCAATAACCCAATGGCTCCCACCGGTCTTGTAGTTCACCTTTCGTTCACCTCTAGCCATGAGGCATAGGTGAGAATTCGATGATGGTGATGGTGAAGAGAAGTCCCCAGCGATGGCGGCAACTTTTTCATCATTTTCTTCTTCACTTGAAGAAGATCCACTTGATGACTCAATGTCAGTGAGCGAGTCACCAACAATGTATGCCTTTCTATTTTTCTTTTTGTGGAACCTCTTGTGCTTCCCATCCTTCCTCTTGAAGAATCTCTTTTACTTTTTCTCATCGTCACTGTCATCTTCTTTCTTGCCCTTGAACTTGTTCTTCTTGGGTTGTTACATTGATGAGCAAGATGACCAAGATCTCCACAGTTGTAGCAATCCATTTCAGAAATGGGCTTTCTTTTATTGGAAAAGAATTTCTTCTTTCTTGAGTCAAATTTGATGCCTTCTTTATTGAGCTTCTTTAACATCTTGGTGGTCTTCCTCACCATCAAGGCAATGTTAGCATCAAGATCATCATCACTTAAGGATTCCTCCTCAATTTGTACTTTAGTTTTTTCTTTTCTTTCTTGATTTGCTTTGAGAGCCAAATCCTTTCTCTTGGAAGATGACTCATCCTTGTCATTGATGTGCATGTACATATCATGAGCATTGATCTTTCCCAATATCTGTGTAGGAGTGGCAACTGAAAGATCCATCTGATGCAACACTGTGACAATGTGTCCATATTTGTCTATTGGGAGGACACTGAGAATCTTCCTCACAACATCCAGTTGTGAAATTTGTGTAAGCCCCAAGCCATTTACTTCCTCTACAAGAATATTGAGACGTGAGTACATAGCATTGGCATTTTCATTAGCAAGCATCTCAAAAGAATTTAATTTTCTCATAGCAATGTGATATCTCTCCTCACGCTCACTTCTAGTTCCTTCATGTAGAGCACATATGTCCATCCACAAATCATAAGCATTTCTATGGCTTCTAACTCTATTAAACACATCTTTGCAAAGGCCTCTAAAGAGAGTGTTTTTGGCCTTAGCATTCCATTTCTCATAGTTAAACTCTTCTCCTACAAGATTTGTGGGATCTTTAGGTTCGAGGAAACCTTGTGTGGCGGCTTTGTAGACACCAATGTCTATAGCCTCTAAATAAGCTTCCATACGAATTTTCTAATATGTAAAATCGTCACCATAAAAAACGGGAGGAGGTCCATCCCCACCGAACATCGTTACTCTAGCGGTTAAGCTAATCTAAGAGCAACAAGGCTCTGATACCAATGGAAAGGATCACGATGCCCAAGAGGGGGGGGTGAATTGGGCTTCTCTAAAAATCAACACTAATTAAAACCTAAGCAAGAGCCCAACTTCACCCCGGCAACTAGCAATAAGAGAATAATACTAGAAATACAACAATGCTAAGACAATACTTCAAATACTCGCTAAACAAATACACAATGTAAAATGCTTGAATTAAGTGCGAAATGTAAAGTAAGGTTTAGAAGACTCCTCCAATTTTTCCCGAGGTATCGAAGAGTCGGCACTCTCCCCTAGTCCTCGTTGGAGCACCCCACACAAGGGTATCGCTCCCCCTTGGTCATCGCAAGAACCAAGTGCTCACTATGAGATGATCCTTTTCCACTCCGGCGCGATGGATCCCTCACGACCGCTTACAAACCTGAGTCGGGTCACCAACAAGATCTCCATGGTGATCACCGAGCTCCAAACACCACCAAGCCGTCTAGGTGATGCCGATCACCAAGAGTAACAAGCCGTAGACTTTCACTTGACCAAGAGAAGCCTAATGCATGCGGTGTTTGCTCTAGGTGGCTCTCGCTAGCACTAATGAGGTCCAAATGCGGGATTAAGATTCTCTAATCACCTCACTAGGCTTTGTGGTGCTTGCAATGCTCTACGAATGTGTAGGAGTAAATGTGGGCAGCAAGACAATCAATATGGTGGGTGGAGGGGGTATAAATAGCCCTCACCCTCCAACTATCCTTTACGAGAACTTTCCTGCGCATGGGCGCACTGGACAGTCCGGTGCACCACCGGTGCGCCAACGATCGACTCCAACGGCTAGTTCTGACAGCTAGCCGTTGGGCAGATGGCACACCGGACAGTCCGGTGCGATGTCCGGTGTGCCACTAAAATTCAGCTAGCGAACTCTACGCTCTCGGGTTTCTGCGCAGGGGAAAGACCTTCCCCGGGCCAACTTGGCCCCACCTGACAGAGGGCACACCGGACAGTCTGGTGCCCCAAAGCCAGAAACCCTAGTTTCTATTTTCTTCTGTTTTTCAAATCGGTTTTCATTCTAACTTGTGAGTATGTTCTAAAGTGACACCTAGCACTATATGTGAGTGTGAATATGCACCAACACTACACTAGAACTCTCTTGGTCAAACTACTCATCGATAACCCCTATTTATAGTATGGCTAAAACAAAATAAAAGACCTAACTATATCACGAGTGTGCGCAACTCCTTGACACTCAGAATACGAAGACCTTCACTTTTTGTTTCGTCGCTTTAGCCTTCGCTTCAAGTTCTTATCTCCAGGATTGTTTTCACCGTTGTAGTACATCTACCTGTAATGCGACCTAACTAACCATTTGTCTCTGCAAAACACACGTTAGTCACATATAATATTACGTTGTCATTAATCACTAAAACCAACCAGGGGCCTAGATGCTTTCAAGTGTCTTCGGCGAAGTCATGCTCGGTCTGAGTGTTTGGGGAGCTTCACTAGCCTAAGCTGGTCGTGGAGCTCGACTAGGCGGAGATAGGATGGGATGGCCGGGCTACGATGGCCGAGGTTTTGGCGAGCTTGCGGACAGCGCCGCGCTCGATTTCCTGACAATCATCAGCGTCCAGTCGTCGGCAAGGGTGGGAGGCGTGCAGAAGGGCAAAGTCGAGGGGCTGGGGCTTCTTATAGGCGAAGGCGTGGGCACGGGCGCGGGGCTAGGCATGCGGTCGAGCCGACCAAAGCTCGTGGCGTGCGTGGGCACGGTCAGAGCGCGTTCCCGAGTGCCAGCCGAGGTCGAACATGTGGAGGTTTGCTTCTGCCCATGTCCAAGCACCTATTTAGCTGCTCTAACGTGTGTATCTTGGCAAAGATCTCGTGTAAGGTCTCTTCCCTGTTCCAAATCCTTTCTTTTCTATGTGAGTTCCGACCGTAGATATGCTTAGGATGAGGAGAAAAGCTTGAAAAGCTTGTGTCAAGTTGGGTCTGTCACTCAGCATGGGTCGCGACAAAAACCAGGCCAAAGCGTGTCAAACAGTTTTGGTTTAGTTTCAAACTTCACCAGGGTGTGTCTGAGGTATTTAGGTGCCACTTTGTCCATAGGACCATTTGCTTTTGAGTTTTGGAGCTAGGTGAACACGGTTGATCTTTGAAAATGGGATGAAAAAGACTTAGAGAAAATATTGATTTCCCCCTTTGGGTTCCTTAGTTGAGTATCCAATTTGGGGCTATTTTAGATTCATTTTGGGGAAACTTCCTTGCTATATTTAGTAGATATTTTGGTAATCTTCAACTTGTATAATTAGTCCAACTCATGATAATGTTATCCTCATTGTCTTTTTACCTGATTTATGCATTGTTTCATATGTCTCATGTGAATAGACTTAAGTTTTTTTAGAAACTTTTCTCTCTGTTATAGGCACCATAAGGTTAAGGTAGGCATCTTAGAATAATAAACACTTGCTAACCATTTGATTGCTAAGTTTTGGTTATCTTGGGCTTAACTAAACCACATGTGATAATAGGTCAAGGGTGTGGGTACAGAGTAGAAACCCTGAGTAACACCTGTGGTGTTACAACCCTCCCCCTAAAAAGAATCTCGTCCTGAGATTTGGGTGAGATTATAAGTGGTAAGGAGGTGGGTGACTCTACTGCCTAAACAGGGGTGGTGTACATTTTGAGACATTTTGCCAACCAGCTCTTCGGATGTCATCCTCTTTGCAACTTCAGAAGGAAGCCCTATTATCCTTATCTAGAGGTTCCAATTTTCTTTAAGTAGTGAGGTATGATGGCATCTTAAAAGCAGAAAGCAAGGGGTGTGATGGGGTATGGTTATGTACCAACACTTTTTAATAGGAATTCAGGGTAGTTTCTGCTTAGAAAATCCTCGATCTCCCCTGTAGCTTCTTCTTCGGTGTGGTTGCTCCATTGGACTTTATACATCTTAACTGCAAGCACTCGTACCAGCCTCACAAGTTATGGACCTGAGTAAGTGAACACCAATGGCCCAATCAATAGCCACTGATCCAACGAACCCGTGCCTGATCCAATATGTTCCCTTAGTCCACGTGCTCAGCGACATACTTAAACTATAGCCATTACATCGTGTATTTGACCGTACAAAATACTGTTTTACAGTGAAGACTATACTATTTATATGGTGGAATTTAAAATAGAGATGATAATAAAATAAATAACTGAAGGGCCACAACGACTGTCCGATGCACTGTAGACGGTGGCGATCTAGGCATCCTGCGCTTCTCTCGCTACGTAGACAAGACCACAAAAAAAAAAACACTACGAGTACCATACAGAAGAAAATCGAGGATTGGCTGGGACGGACACAGATAGAGGAGGGTTTGCCCCTGCACACCGCTGCGCTACTGGGAGGAGCACAAGTGTATCGCTGTGGCTGCGGCGCCCGGCAGTCCGCCACAAGCACACGCGCACACAGGGGCCAAGCGCCTACACCTACAGAGGAGAGACAAGGTCTGCCGTCCGCGCGTGCGCGGAAGAGGGGACGGAGGAAGAAGGCTGCCAGCAATCAGAGATGGAGGTGGGGTTCTTGGGTCTGGGCATCATGGGCAAGGCAATGGCGACCAACCTCCTCCGCCACGGCTTCCGCGTCACCGTCTGGAACAGGACCCTCGCCAAGGTATTGCATCGGAACCGCTGCGCCCGCGCCCTTATGTTCTGCTGAAATCCGAATCCGTCGCCTCCCGTCCGCACGCGTGCTCCCGAAATCACATCTCCATGACCTCTTCTCCTAGTGCCAAGAGCTCGCCGCGCTCGGCGCCACCGTCGGGGAGACGCCTGCCTCCGTCGTCTCCAAGTGCAGATACACCATCGCCATGCTCTCCGACCCCAGCGCCGCCCTATCAGTTAAGACACGGTTCATATTATTCAGCCGTGGTTCCTCTTTCTTATACAGGATATAGGAAATACGCGACGTTTCATTTTTTTTTCTAATCGATTTCCGGTCCGGCGGTCCCTGTTTTTCCACCTAGGTCGTCTTCGACAAGGATGGCGTGCTCGAGCAGATCGGTAGCGGGAAGGGCTATGTGGACATGTCCACTGTTGACGCTGCAACTTCGACCAAGATTAGCGAGGTATCTCCCTCAGCTGCTTCTGTTTTATCAGATTGCAAAGCCTCTTTTCCTACATTACATTCAGTTCTGGTATCTATTTGGTTTTTGGCTATTGTGCAGCTATAAGATGCCGCTTTCTTTGTTTTTGGCGTCAGTGGTAGATGACGAGGTAGTTTGATTGTCTGGATATCTAGATCGCCACTGAGCAATGGTTGCAGGGATAGACCTTGCATCATATCTTTCCATTTTATCAAGCTTGTCTAATGTATCGTATTCTACTAGTGTTAGCCGTTTTAGGATGAGCAACCTGTTGAAGATATGTCCAAGAGACAATCACAAATAATTCAGATTAGAGTCCAACTCGTATTGGGATTAAAGGTGTAATGGGCCACGACCAATTAATACGCTCTATAAATATATGGGAAGCGGCTAGGATTACATGATAGCTGTCCAATGAGCTTCACCATAAATGGACTTACGAAGTTTATATCTTGTACTGTGGTGTGGAAGGGGAGCCTCATCAGTTCGATTGCTGCAGATGGCTAGGCCGAACCACAGATGGCAAAGATCCTTGAATCGCTCACATGATGATGTGCCCTCATCTTGCTCTAGGGGGTCCTCCTTGCCAGTCGTAGGTGGAGAAGACGAGCTTGCTGAAGTGGGGAACACCTGAACAGTGTTCTTAAGGCGTCGCCTAGGCGACGCTTAGGCGTCCAGGCGCCCGGGCAAAACTGGCCGTCTTGCTCGCCATACCCGCCTAGGCGCCGCCTAGGCGCTAAAGCGGTTTTCTGGTCCACCTGCTCGCCTAGGCGCCTTAAGAACACTGCACCTGAACTGACGTGCGCACGGGCAACATTTACAGTGGAGGAGGCCTGCACAGATGAGCAAGGTGGCCCCTGCGGAAACATTGATAGCAGGGACGAAGGGGGCAATAGTGGCTGTTGCGGTGTGTAGGAGGGTGGCAAGCAGGGTGGTGGAGGCCAGTACAGTGGTGGTGCTGTAGAAGGATGGAAACATCGTCGCTCCGTACCCTGGCATCCTATAGGGAAAACCCTGGTGCATGGCGCTCACAGAGTAGGACGCCTGTTGGTGCTCTAGTGACGATATGCGGGTGGTCAGATTAGCTAGTTGCATGGTGATGTCCACGAAGGCCTTCACGGTGCCGTTGGTGGCCTATGGTGGGATTGACGACTGCTTCTCGGAGTCATTGTCAATCGGCATCTCCAATACCAGATTGATAGGATCTGGAATCTTGTTGCGGTTCTGTAAGTTGTATGGATAGAAAATCGATGGCCACAACGTGTACCTCCGGCAGCACACAAGAGTCGTGGTCACACACAGGAAGTAGGGAAATAAGCGAGCGAGAAAGAGACGTGGGAGATGGCCCTTGAGGTCGAGAAAGATAATTATCTTGCTTGCTTAGATTGATATATCTCATCTCTTTATATAGAGGCTTACTTGACCACTGAGGAAGTTATCATTATTGTTATCGAAACCTCCTAATCAAGAATGAAGAATCAATCATGATCCTATTTTATGGAAACAAATGCAAAGTATATAAGAAAGGAAATTCTATGGCATTTCGTTTCTAATTGTCCGCATGATGGTCTCGACGTCTATAGGTGACACCAGTCAGAACAGAAGGGCGCTAAGGCCATTTGATCTATTTTCTTAATCCTTGTGCACAAGCCTAAACGAATTACATTTGAAATTATTGGGAGTATTTCAGGCATATTAACTCTTTTAGTGGTATTGAACTATTGATGCGAATATAAAAGATTTTCTAGAGGAAAATAGGAAATTAATTAAATATAAAATATTTGAGATGCCACATGGATTGTATAACTAGGTTTGTCATCAAGGAACACTATTGATGAAGCTCGCCTACAAGCTCACAGGATCTCTGAAAACAAGCGCGCTCCCTTCCTTGCTTGGATAGAGCTTTGTACATAGTTTGGTCCAGCCTAAAACCTCAGGCTTCCTGTTTTCTTTGCTGTTGCTATTCTTTTTTATTATGTTTCTATTGTACAGTTGGGTATTTTTTATTTAATAAAATCTATGGGGACTTCCCCTGCTGTTTTTTGGTCAACAAATATATCTGCCACGACTAAGGTACAGTCAATACAAATGAAATTTTCCCAATTGATTATAAAGCATGAAAAACCATAAGAAAATGTCCCAAAATGAGTCAAAGGATATCCTAGATTACCATTAACAAAGACTAGTACAAACAGCACTACATAGTAGCTAGTCTATTTTGCAAGCTGATTCTTATATGTTCATAAATGGATAGAAGAGAACAAAAATGTTGCTGTATCATTGGTGTGTATTCTTGTATGCTAACAGAATGAAAGGTACTTCCCATAAATAGCTGAAATGCCATATAATTATGCTGTATAGCATTATAAGAAAAATGTATTTGGTGGGTACACTCACAGATACAATATAGTTTGTTTTTCCTGATTTATAAACTGGCACAGAAGGCATGGTGATCATGGTGGGAGCTGGGAAGTTTGTGTATGTTTTGTACCTTTTACATGGAAGCTACATTGGCAGTAAATGGAGCTTAACTTATTTGTAAGGAAGAACACTGAAGCTAGCATAAGATGTATGTAAGATGAATTCTATACTGGAATTTATATGTCTAGACAGTAACACAACAAATTAGCAGATTTATCCATGTCCGCCACGCCCATATATCCCTATCTGTCACAAAATTACTGTGTTAATTATTATTTTTATCTGAGTGTCTACCAATGTTTGCTTACATATGGTCTTGCATCATATTTTTGCAGGCAGTTAAACAAAAAGGGGGAGCTTTCCTTGAAGCTCCAGTTTCAGGGAGCAAGAAGCCAGCTGAAGATGGCCAATTGGTCATTCTTGCTGCAGGGGACAAGGTAAATCACTGTGCTCTGAAATATGATGATCATTTGCATCTATAAAGTGCAAACTAGTTGTGTTTATGGTACTTCACAAATCACAAAAGCTCTCTCATATAACCGTACCATTTTTCCTTGGAAATAATTAGATTGTCTACATTTTGCTTCGCTTATAGTTGTTAGAATATATGATGTTGGTTCATCTGTGGGTGAGTGGGTCTACTGATCATAATTTTCTTTGACTATGTAAAAGGTATTTTGTTTCTTATATAATGGTTCTTCATTGTCTTGGGTTTATAGGATCTTAACAATTAAATGAAGGTTATGGTATTGCAAGTAGTAGTTGCCAGAAAACCATAGAACTTTCTGTATATAGATAGCAGAGAGATCAGACACAACTACTTAAAAAGTGCAAACTGCAAAGATCTAAACGTGATTTTTAAATAAGGAAACTAACTACTGTATAATACTTTTAATTCATCAGTTATCAGGTACAAATTGACACTTGCAATACTCTGCCATAGGATAACACCATATACGGCGTAACCATAGCCCCACAGTTTCTTGTTTTGCTCATTTGATTCTATTTTTAACATTCCAGCCATTGTATGATGGTATGATTCCTGCATTTGATGTACTGGGGAAGAAGTCATTCTTTCTGGGAGAGATTGGAAATGGGGCAAAGATGAAGCTTGTGGTCAACATGGTCATGGGAAGGTGACTATTATTTCTCCATTGCTTGCTATTTGTTATTTTAATTTTTTTGACATTGATATGATCTCCACAACGCTTCTCAGAAAGCACTGAAATTATGGACACCAAAGTAATTTTAATTATGAATAAATACATTAATACCATTGTGTTTGACAAATCTTAATTCTTTTATCTGTGTTTGTCGTTAAAGTTTTTAAAGTGGACTGCATGCATTATAGGAAGACAGCTGCAAAAGGACAGTAATTCGGATTTAGAATTTGGGGTACATAAACATAAATGATTTTCCATTTGCCATTGTGATCTATATAATGTAGTGTTGTGTTGGGGATCACTTGAAGACGTGACTCCTGAGTTCTAATTTCTACTGATAATGTTTCGGAAGCAATATTTTTTATTGCTTTTGGTGGAAGAAAATATAGATTGTTAACTTTGGGAGGACATGGTACAATTTTCCACAAGCAAGCTTATCCTTATCTCTACTTAATATAGATTCTGACTTCCGCAATAGAGGTTCCTCTGAGCATAAATTCTTTTGCTGCAAACATATAAACCATTTTGGTGTGCACAAAGTAGATCCATTTGGAATTTAAAATTGCTTCCTGATTTGGAGTATGAGCTTATGTGGCTTGCCCCTCCGATGTGATTTTCTATTGCATATGGATGCTCATTGTACACTCCATAGATCACAATCCCTATCTGCTAGCATATTGTAGCATCTTCTTACATGTATACCTGTAAATTCATGGCCAACAACTATTCACTCTTCGGCGACATTTGTTTGTTGCTACAGTATGATGAATTCTTTGTCCGAGGGACTCTGTTTGGCCGACAAAAGTGGGCTGAGCCCCCAAACACTTCTTGATGTACTGGTATGACGCTGGAACATTTTGAGATTGTTGTGGCAACACCTTTGTCACCCGTTGAATAACCAGATCAGTACTCTTTGACTATAAAAAAGGACCTTGGTGCCATCGCAAACCCAATGTTCAAGCTGAAGGGGCCTACAATGCTGCAAGGCAGCTACAGCCCTGCGTTTCCCCTGAAGCATCAGCAGAAGGACATGAGGTTAGCGCTTGCTCTGGGAGATGAGAACGCCGTCGCCATGCCCGTCTCAGCAGCTGCCAATGAGGTACTACATACTCCTACCAAACTTTCGTACACCTCAGGAAACACGGAGCTCGAGTGAAGAAAGACATTGACACTACGCTACCGTCGAAATTGCAGGCGTTCAAGAAGGCGAGGAGCCTGGGGCTGGGAGACCAGGATTTTTCGGCGGTCTATGAGGTTGTGAAGGGCGCGGGTGGTTCTGGATCTGGCCAGCCGTGATAGAAGGACCATTTGTGACTGTGTTAGCCCATTTCCATGCCGATTTGCAACATAGCGACGTACGAGTACGTGTGTATTCGAGATTTGGAACCAGACCATACGTTGCAAAAGAAATAATAAATCAAAGAGATGATGCTAGCTTGCACGATAGTCTTCAGGTGAATGGGCTAGCCCGTGAAATCACATATAAATATGGGCCGTCAACCACAGCGGCCCTAACGGTCACCTGAGCTACATCCTCCACTCCTCCAGTACCTTTTTCACTTTTTAGATTTAAGGATATTCAAAATTTTAACTCTATACACCGTGTTGACACCTTTTTCGGGCGCCAATCACTCAACACGAACTGTGGCGGTGCTCTCTGCACAGGGGTGGACGGTCCGCGGCCAGGGGTCGGATGGTCCGCGACCTGGCGCAGGGCTAGGGTTTTCTGCCTGACGGCCGGATGATCCGCGCGTGCGCAGGGGGCGGCGAAGGTCGCCGGCGGCGCCTGGATCTCGCTCCCGGGAGGGACCCCGTCGGGGAGGAGAGATCCTAGGTGATGTCTAGACTCGGGCAGACCGACCTAGACTCATCTAATCGACGTAGAGTCGAAGAGAAGCAGAGAATTCGGGGATTGATAGGCTAAACTAGAACTAGACTAGAACTACTCCTAATTGTACAGGAAATAAATGCGAAATAGAAGTGTTATTGATTCGATTGATGATTACAAATCGGCCGTATACCTCTGTATTTATAGAGGAGGGGGCTGGACCTTTTACAAACTAATCTCTCGAGCTAATTCCGCGAATTTAGCTAACAACCGTAGCACAAAACTCGGAACCCTAATCTGTTCTGCGCACGCGCGCACTGTCCGCACTACCAGTGCGGACCATTTGGACCACGGACCGTCCGGCCCCATGGGCCGGACCGTCCGGTCCTCATTTTGGTACTCAACATATGCCCCCCTGCATTTTTGTTGGAGCTAAGCGAACCAAAAGCAACTAACCCGATGTGATCACATCGATTTTCTTAGACATCTTGCCACCTACTAGGATAGTACGCAAGGGTCTTGGTCCCGATGGTTAACTCAACGGACGTGACCCGTTTAGCTTTGATAGGACTGTTAGTCCCAATATCGCCGAGTGTCGTACTGGTCTTGACCAATTCGTCTTCTTGCTTTCCTAATTTTCTAAGTGTTCTGGCGTAGCTCCGTAGTCAACCAGGTCTTCTCCTTGTAGGTCGTCTTCCTCCATGGATATCGGTATGTCGTTGGAGGTGTCCTGGTGTAGTGCGGACGGTCCGGCCTCAGGGGTTGTACGATCCGCGCCCTGTACAGTTGGTCCGGTCTTTATGGCCGGACTGTCTGCCATACCTGCAAAGAGCTGCACAATTGTTGTGTTTATTTTCTGTCTTTGTGGTCGTTTGATTTTCCTCAACGACCTTTGGTCTCCATCTCTTTTGTGGTGGTGGATACTGCGGATGTGTGTCATTGAATATTTTTTCCGCCTACTTTTCCTGGTTCTCCTTTGCTCTTAGGCGCTGTAATTTTCGCTTTTGCGATCTCGTCAATCCTGATGGGCACCATCGGGGCATGGAGTATTTTGAATCGGTCGTTTTGTTGACAGTCGTATCTTCTTTTTTGTTTGTGTTCGCCGATTTACCAAAAATCATCGGCCCTTCGTTATTTTGTTGTACGATGACATCTGTTGTTCATATTTCAATGACATCCCCTTTTATCGTACTGTTGGAGGTCGTAGCTATATACCCCCTGCCGGGTTAGTCAGCCTTTGGGGCCGAGTGGTTCGGCAATCTTGTTGGGCCTGTGCTCGTGGACCAGATTGAGGGGCTCTCAATCGGTCTTGTACTGGAGGCATCAACCTGGCAAAGACAGATGACTGGGGTGCCCCCCCAAGCGGAGTATTGTGGTGTCCCGAAAGGATATGGTGGCATACCCCACATCTGATTCGGGATATATGGTGGTGGTAGTATGTATGTATAATGATATGACATAGGTGTGTATGGGAGTGGAGGTGTCCATGCATGTACGTTAGGTCTTAGTTGGACATTATGACCTCCTGTCCTTTCCGATTGGTGAGGTGGTTCAATCGGCCTAACCTGCTGTCGCTCCTGGGTGGGTAAGCGAGACCGCTTTGGTGGCCGATCACTGGGGCCGACCTTCTTTTTCACATATTTAGATAATAATTGATCAAAGGTCGGGCTGGATTTGACTAACTGACCAGCGGCCTTGAACGTGTTAGTTTTCCACGTACCTATTTTTGGTCGTCGTGGTTTGAAGGTACGTGGTCGTCGTCGCTCCTCGGTGTTGCCGGACCGTCCGCTGGAACGCTCCGGACCGTCTGGTGATGTTACGGACCGTCCGTGCCTAGGCACCGGACTGTCCGCAATGCGTAGTATGGGTTCTCGCGCATGTCCCCTTGTCTGTGCTTGCCCTCCAGTGCCAGAGGTTGTGATGGTCACCTTCAGTGTCTCCCCTCCACATGGAGTCTTCTCGGCCACCACTTTCCTGCAAGAGATTTTGTTGTTTCCATCGGCCTCCCGTGTGTTGCCGATGATGACTTCTTTGTGTTTGCCCTTATCGGCTGTGCTGGGCCAAATTAGGATTTTTTTCCATTGAAGTCGATCACATGCATTGGGAAGGGCTCCATGTCCTCCTGAAATTTCAACCGTCCCTCGTTAATGGCCGATTGGATTTGTCGTCGAAACACATTACAATCATTAGTGGCATGGGAAAATGAGTTGTGCCACTTGCAATATGCGCGACGCTTTAGTTCATCGGCGGGTGGTACAGTATAATCGATCTTAATGTTACCATTTTTTAGTAATTCATCGAATATCTTATCACATTTGCCGACATTAAATGTAAACTTAACCTACTCCTATCGTTTCTTTTGAACTGACTGCAAGGAGGAGCAAGCCGAAGGTTTGGCCTGCTCAGGCCAAACTATTTCGGCAATGTAAACTTCCTTTGGTTCATCGTCCGAACTACTTTGATTGTGTTCTACTATATGGGCACTATGATGAACCGTTTTGACTAGTTCTTTGCTTCGGCTTTCACAAGGCAAAGCTCTCTGATGTATTTGTGCTAGTGTAAAGAACTGGATGCCTTCTAATTTCTCTTTTAAATAATAGTGCAATCCATCAAAGGCTATTCCCGCCAGTTGTTTATCTGTTAAATGAATTTGAAAGCATCGGTTTCTCGTATCCCGGAATCTCCGGATGTAATCACTAACCGATTCATCCTTTTCTTGTCGTAGGGCCACTAAGTCTACTAAATCTAGCTCGTAATCGCCAGAGAAGAAATGTTCATGAAATTTTTGTTCTAAGTCTCCCAATGACAAAATAGAATTAGGAGGGAGCGTGGCATACCATGTGAATGCAGTCCCTGTTAAAGATAATGAAAATAAACATACACGAAATGCTTCGGTGTCGGCCAATTCTCCTAACTGTGCTAAGAACTGGTCTATGTGCTCATGTGAGCTCTTTCCTTGGTCACCCGAAAACTTTGCTAATTCGGGTATTCTGGTCCCCTGTGGGTATGGGAGACGGTCAAATTGGCTATTATAAGGTCTCCGATATGAATGTCCCACAGGGACTATACTAACTCCGAGCTTATCTCGGAACGCCCCAGCTATTTTCTCTTTTACTATATCGATGGCAGCCGGTGGGAGACCACCGGCTCTTTGGTCCAATATGGGTGAGTTTGTTTGGATGTTGTTATGTTGTTTTCCTCCCCATTGGTTTGGGTTTTGCAGCGCGTTACTACATGCCCTATGAGGCTCATAGGACTGGCCATTCCTTTCTGGCCTTCTAGGGGCCGGAAAGTACTCACTCTCACGGGTTTGGTAGATTATATTATGGTGCTGGTGTGTCGTATGGTGAGATGGGGAGTCTAGCTGGGATGGATATGGAGTTGGATATCCATCCTTCTCAAAAAACTCTGTGCCAGATGAAAGGGAAATGTGCCCTTGGGCCATTTCTAAGTATTTTGGTGATTGAGTGCAAACACAAGGACCTAAATGTGAATTTATGTACATGGATGAACAAGGTGAAAATCATGAAGTAAAGGTATGTTTCTAAGCCTTAGTACATTGGTTTTAAGTACTAATATATTTGTCTAAGTGTTAGAAACAGAAAGAAGAAGAATAGAGAAAAGGAGAAGGGACTTGGCTGTGTGCTGCCAAGACCCAGCTCGGTCTGGAGCACCGGACTGTCCGGTGTGCACCGGACAGTGTCCGGTGCGCCAGGCTGGCGCGACTCGAACTGGCCGCTCTCGGGAAATTGGCCGGCGGCGTACGGCTAAAATTCACCGGACTGTCCGGTGTGCACCGGACTGTCCGGTGAGCCAACGGTCGGCCAGGGCCAACGGTCGGCCGCGCAATCCGCGCGGGACACGTGGCCGAGCCAACGGTCGGAAGACGGCACCGGACTGTCCGGTGTGCACCGGACATGTCCGGTGCGCCAACAGCGCCAGATCTGCCAACGGTCTGCAACGGTCGTCTTCGCCGTTTAAGGAAACAAATCGGGCACCGGACAGTGTCCGGTGTGCACCGGACTGTCCGGTGCCCCCGACGACAGAAGGCAAGGATGGCCTTCCGGATTTGCTCTCAACGGCTCCTAGCTGCCTTGGGGCTATAAAAGGAGCCCCTAGGCGCATGGAGGAGACACACAAGCAACCTTTGAGCATTCTTGATCATCCACACTAAGTCTCTGCGCATTCGTTTGTGTTTCTAAGTGATTCGAGCTCTGTTCTAAGTGAGAACTCTGAGATAGTCTTGTGAGCTCGATTCTTGGCCGTGTGTGTGCGCTTTTGCTGTGGATTTGTGTGTGTTGCTTCCCTCCCTTACTCTGTGTTTCATTTGTGATCATATACTTGTAAGGGCAAGAGACTCCAATTTGTGGAGATTCCTTGCAAACGGGATAGTGAAAGGAAAACAAAACACCGTGGTATTCAAGTGGGTCTTTGGACCGCTTGAGAGGGGTTGATTGCAACCCTCGTCCGTTGGGACGCCACAACGTGGAGTAGGCAAGCGTTGGTCTTGGCCGAACCACGGGATAAAACCACTGTGTCACTCTGTGCTTGATTCTCTTGTGGTACTGTGTTTTGTTGAGACTGTTGAGACTTCACCGTAGCCACTTGGCAATAATCGTGCTAACACTTAACAAGTTTTTGTGGCTTAAGTTTGAAGTTTTTACAGGATCACCTATTCACCCCCCCCCTCTAGGTGCTCTCAATTGGTATCAGAGCCGTTCTCTTCACAAAGGGACTAACCGCCCGAAGAGATGGATCCTAAGGGGAAGGGTATAGTGATCAACGACAAAGAGAAGGAATCCTTCGTCAACGAGCCGAAGGACGATAAGCCTACCGACTCCGGCTCGGGCCAAAGACGGAAGGAAGGGAAGAAGAAGAAGACCAGGCGCATCAAGGAGATCGTCTACTACGACAGCGACGAGTCTACTTCTTCCCAAAAGGACGAGGACCACAACGACTACGAGAGAAGAAAACCGGTCAATTCGAACTTTTCTTTTGATTACTCTCGTATTCCGCAAAGTTCACATTCTCATTTGCTCTCCATTCCACTCGGCAAGCCCCCACACTTTGATGGAGAGGACTACGGATTTTGGAGCCACAAAATGCGTAGTCACCTATTCTCTCTCCATCCTAGTATATGGGAGATTGTAGAGAGTGGAATGCATTTTGATAGTTCGGATAGTCCCATGTTCATTAATGAACAAATTCATAAGAATGCACAAGCTACTACTGTTCTTCTAGCTTCCTTGTGCAGGAATGAATACCATAAGGTGAGCGGCTTGGATAACGCCAAGCAAATCTGGGACACCCTCAAAATTTCTCATGAGGGGAACGACGTCACCTTACTCACCAAGATGGAGTTGGTGGAGGGCGAGCTTGGACGGTTCGCAATGATAAGGGGCGAGGAGCCAACGCAAACATACAATCGGCTCAAGACCCTTATCAACAAGATAAGAAGCTACGGGAGCACGCGATGGACGGACCACGACGTCGTCCGCCTAATGCTAAGGTCATTTACCGTTCTTGATCCTCACTTGGTGAACAATATACGTGAAAATCCCAGGTACACCAAGATGTCGCCCGAAGAAGTTCTTGGGAAATTTGTTAGCGGGCGAATGATGATCAAGGAGGCGAGATATGTGGACGACGCCTTGAATGGTCCGATCAACGAGCCGCAACCTCTCGCTCTCAAGGCAACACGAGGCAAGGAGGCGCTACCTAGCAAGGTGGCACAAATTGAGGCGGCCGGACTCAACGATGAAGAGATGGCTCTCATCATCAAGAGATTCAAGACGGCGCTAAATGGTCGCAAGGGGCAGCCAAGCAAGACCAAGACCAAGGGGAAGCGCTCATGCTTCAAATGCGGTAAGCTTGGTCATTTTATCGCTAACTGTCCCGATAATGAAAGTGACCAGGAAAAGGGGAACAAAAGAGAAAAGAAGAAGCAATACAAGAAGGCAAAGGGCGAGGCGCATCTAGGAAAGGAGTGGGACTCGGATTGCTCCTCCTCCGACTCCGACAACGAAGGACTCGCCGCCACTGCCTTCAACAAATCGGCTCTCTTCCCCAACGAGCGTCTCACATGTCTTATGGCAAGGGAGAAGAAGGTGAGTACTCAAGACTCCACTTATGCTTCTTCTAGTGATAGTGAGTCTAGTGATGATGACATAGATTATTCATGCTTGTTCAAGGGCTTAGATAGATCTAAGATAGATAAAATCAATGAATTGATTGATGCATTGAATGAAAAGGATAGGCTTTTAGAAAAGCAGGAGGATTTATTGTATGATGAACATGATAAATTTGTAGAGGCACAAAAATCATATGCTTTAGAAGTAAAAAGAAATGAAATGCTTTCTTATGAACTATCTACTTGTCATGAAACCATTTCTACTTTACAAGGTGTTAACAATGATTTAAATGCTAAGTTAGAAGTAGCAAATAAATCTAATTCTTGTGTAGAACATGTTAAGATTTGCACTAGGTGTAAGGATTTCGATGTTGATGCCTGTAGTGAACATCTAGTTTTAATTTCCAAATTAAATAAGGAAGTGGCTAGTCTTAATGCCCAACTTAAGACTAGCAAGAATGAAGTTGATAAAATAAAATTTGCAAGGGATGCCTATACTGTTGGTAGACACCCCTCAATTAAGGATGGTCTTGGCTTCAAGAGAGAGGCCAAGAACTTAACAAGCCATAAGGCTCCCATCTTCGTCAAGGAGAAAGGGAAGGCCCCTATGGCTAGTAATGCTAAAAAGAACCATGCTTTTATGTATTATGATAGGAGAAATGCTAGAAATGCTTATAATGATTTTGATTCACATGTTTATGATTCTCATGCCATGTTTGCCTCTAGTTCTTCTTATAAGCATGATAGGGATATGCCTAGGAGAAATATTGCTCATGTGCCTAGAAAGGATGTTATTCATGCTCCTAGGAAAGTAGTGAATGAACCTTCTATAATTTATTGTGCTTTAAACACTTCCTTTGCTATTTGTAGAAAGGATAGGAAAATAGTTGCTAGGAAGTTAGGGGCAAAATGCAAGGGAGACAGGACTTGCATTTGGGTCCCTAAGGACATTTGTGCTAACCTTGCAGGACCCAACATGAGTTGGGTACCTAAGACCCAAGCCTAAATTTGCCTTGCAGGTTTATGCATCCGGGGGTTCAAGCTGGATTATTGACAGCGGATGCACAAACCATATGACGGGGGAGAAGAAGATGTTCACCTCCTACGTCAAAAATAAGGATTTCCAAGATTCAATTATATTCGGTGATGGGAATCAAGGCAAGGTAAAAGGGCTAGGTAAAATTGCAATTTCTAATGAGCATTCTATATCAAATGTATTCTTAGTGGAGAGTCTTGGATATAATTTGCTATCTGTCAGTCAATTATGTCAAATGGGATATAATTGTTTATTTACAAATGTAGATGTGTCTGTCTTTAGAAGATGTGATGGTTCACTAGCTTTTAAAGGTGTACTAGACGGCAAACTTTATTTAGTTGATTTTGCAAAAGAAGAGGCTGGTCTAGATGCATGCTTAATGGCTAAGACTTGCATGGGCTGGCTATGGCATCGCCGCTTAGCACATGTGGGGATGAAGAACCTCCACAAGCTTCTAAAGGGAGAACATGTGATAGGTCTAACAAATGTACATTTCGAAAAAGATAGACCTTGTGCAGCTTGTCAGGCAGGTAAACAGGTGGGAGGAGCGCATCACAGCAAGAATGTGATGACCACGTCAAGACCCCTGGAGCTACTGCATATGGACCTCTTCGGACCCGTCGCCTATCTAAGCATAGGGGGAAGTAAGTATGGTTTAGTTATTGTTGATGATTTTTCCCGCTTCACTTGGGTGTTCTTTTTGCAGGATAAGTCTGAAACCCAAGGGACCCTCAAGCGCTTCCTCAGGAGAGCTCAAAATGAGTTTGAGCTCAAAGTGAAAAAGATAAGGAGCGACAACGGGTCCGAGTTCAAGAACTCTCAAGTGGAGGAGTTCCTTGAAGAGGAAGGGATCAAGCACGAGTTCTCCGCTCCCTACACACCACAGCAAAATGGTGTGGTAGAGAGGAAGAACAGGACGCTCATTGACATGGCGAGGACGATGCTAGGAGAGTTCAAGACCCCCGAGTGCTTTTGGACGGAAGCCGTGAACACTGCTTGCCACGCCATCAACAGGGTCTACCTTCATCGCCTCCTCAAGAAGACGTCGTATGAGCTTCTAACCGGTAACAAACCCAATGTATCTTACTTTCGTGTATTTGGGAGCAAGTGCTACATTCTAGTGAAGAAAGGTAGAAATTCTAAGTTTGCTCCCAAAGCTGTAGAAGGGTTTTTGTTAGGTTATGACTCAAATACAAAGGCGTATAGAGTCTTCAACAAATCATCGGGTTTGGTTGAAGTCTCTAGCGACGTTGTATTTGATGAGACTAATGGCTCTCCAAGAGAGCAAGTTGTTGATTGTGATGATGTAGATGAAGAAGATGTTCCGACGGCCGCTATACGGACCATGGCGATTGGAGAAGTACGGCCACAGGAACAAGATGAACGAGATCAACCTTCTTCCTCAACTATGGTGCAACCCCCAACCAAAGATGACGAACAGGTACCTCAAGTGGAGGCGCTTGATCAAGGGGGAGCACAAGATGATAACGTAATGGAGGAAGAAGTGCAACCGGCACCTCCAACTCAAGTTCGAGCGATGATTCAAAGGGATCATCCCGTCGACCAAATTCTGGGTGACATTAGCAAGGGAGTAACTACTCGATCTCGATTAGTTAATTTTTGTGAGCATTACTCCTTTGTCTCTTCCATTGAGCCTTTCAGGGTAGAAGAGGCCTTGCTAGATCCGGACTGGGTGTTGGCCATGCAAGAGGAGTTAAACAACTTCAAGCGCAATGAAGTTTGGACACTGGTGCCTCGTCCGAAGCAAAATGTTGTGGGAACCAAGTGGGTGTTCCGCAACAAACAGGACGAGCACGGGGTGGTGACGAGGAACAAGGCTCGACTTGTGGCAAAAGGTTATGCCCAAGTCGCAGGTTTGGATTTCGAGGAGACCTTTGCTCCTGTGGCTAGGCTAGAGTCAATTCGAATCTTGCTAGCATATGCCGCTCACCATTCTTTCAGGTTGTTTCAAATGGATGTGAAGAGCGCTTTCCTCAACGGGCCAATCAAGGAGGAGGTGTACGTGGAGCAACCCCCTGGCTTCGAGGATGAACGGTACCCCGACCATGTGTGTAAGCTCTCTAAGGCGCTCTATGGACTTAAGCAAGCCCCAAGAGCATGGTATGAATGCCTTAGAGATTTCTTAATTGCTAATGCTTTCAAGGTTGGGAAAGCCGATCCAACTCTTTTTACTAAGACTTGTAATGGTGATTTGTTTGTGTGCCAAATTTATGTCGATGACATAATATTTGGTTCTACTAACCAAAAGTCTTGTGAAGAGTTTAGCAGGGTGATGACGCAGAAATTCGAGATGTCGATGATGGGCGAGTTGAACTACTTCCTTGGGTTCCAAGTGAAGCAACTCAAGGACGGCACCTTCATCTCCCAAACGAAGTACACGCAAGATCTGCTAAAGCGGTTTGGGATGAAGGACGCCAAGCCCGCAAAGACTCCGATGGGGACCGACGGACACACCGACCTCAACAAAGGAGGTAAGTCCGTTGATCAAAAAGCATACCGGTCAATGATAGGTTCTTTGCTTTACTTATGTGCTAGTAGACCGGATATTATGCTTAGCGTATGCATGTGTGCTAGATTTCAATCCGATCCTAAGGAGTGTCACTTAGTGGCGGTGAAGCGAATTCTTAGATATTTGGTTGCTACGCCTTGCTTCGGGCTCTGGTATCCAAAGGGGTCTACCTTTGACTTAGTTGGATACTCAGACTCCGACTATGCTGGATGTAAGGTCGATAGGAAGAGTACATCGGGGACGTGCCAATTCTTAGGAAGGTCCCTGGTGTCATGGAACTCTAAGAAACAAACTTCCGTTGCCCTATCCACCGCTGAGGCCGAGTATGTTGCCGCAGGACAGTGTTGCGCGCAACTACTTTGGATGAGGCAAACCCTCAGGGACTTTGGCTACAATCTGAGCAAAGTCCCACTCCTATGTGATAATGAGAGTGCTATCCGCATGGCGGAAAATCCTGTTGAACACAGCCGCACAAAGCACATAGACATCCGGCATCACTTTTTGAGAGACCACCAGCAAAAGGGAGATATCGAAGTGTTTCATGTTAGCACCGAGAACCAGCTAGCCGATATCTTCACTAAGCCTCTAGATGAGAAGACCTTTTGCAGGTTGCGTAGTGAGCTAAATGTCTTAGATTCGCGGAACCTGGATTGAATTGTAGCATACATGTAGTTATGCTTTTGATCATGTTCCTTTTTGCATTATGTTGCTTATTATGGTGCTCAAGTTGTACAAACACTCCCTGGACCTCACAAGTCCGTTGCAAAGTGATGCACATGTTTAGGGGGAGATGTGTTACAACTTGACCCTTTGAGACTAACCTTGTGCTTGAGTTTGATAATTTAGTCTCGAAGGAGGATTGAAAAGGAAAAGGTGGACTTGGACCATGAAAGACTTCCACTGCACTCCGATGAGAGGGTAACTAATTCCAAGTTCATCTCATGAAATCTTATTGCCATTTGCTCTTAATTGAAGACTTTGGTGAGGCAATGGGGTTAACAGGCCAAGATTGATCCCGTTTTGGTGCTTGATGCCAAAGGGGGAGAAAATAAAGGCCAAAGTGATAAATGGATCAGCTACCACTTGAGAGATTTTGAAAATAGTAGAATAGAGTTTTTGTTTTGTCAAAAGCTTTTATTGTCAAAAGCTTTTATTGTCTCTTATTGTCTCTATTTTCAAAAGTTGGCTTCTTGTGGGGAGAAGTGTTGATTATGGGAAAAAGGGGGAGTTTTTGAAATCCGTGGTCAAATTCTTTTGAAATGACTCTCTTTATGCTTCAATATGTGTGTTTGACTTATAGATAGAGATTTGAGTTTGATTTGCAAAAACAAACCAAGTGGTGGCAAAGGATGATCCATATATGCCAAAATTGAATCAAAACCAATTTGAGTTTTTATTTGAAGTGATTTTGCACTTGTTCCACTTGCTTTATGTTGTGTTGGCATAAATCACCAAAAAGGGGGAGATTGAAAGGGAAATGTGCCCTTGGGCCATTTCTAAGTATTTTGGTGATTGAGTGCAAACACAAGGACCTAAATGTGAATTTATGTACATGGATGAACAAGGTGAAAATCATGAAGTAAAGGTATGTTTCTAAGCCTTAGTACATTGGTTTTAAGTACTAATATATTTGTCTAAGTGTTAGAAACAGAAAGAAGAAGAATAGAGAAAAGGAGAAGGGACTTGGCTGTGTGCTGCCAAGACCCAGCTCGGTCTGGAGCACCGGACTGTCCGGTGTGCACCGGACAGTGTCCGGTGTGCCAGGCTGGCGCGACTCGAACTGGCCGCTCTCGGGAAATTGGCCGGCGGCGTACGGCTAAAATTCACCGGACTGTCCGGTGTGCACCGGACTGTCCGGTGAGCCAACGGTCGGCCAGGGCCAACGGTCGGCCGCGCAATCCGCGCGGGACACGTGGCCGAGCCAACGGTCGGAAGACGGCACCGGACTGTCCGGTGTGCACCGGACATGTCCGGTGCGCCAACAGCGCCAGATCTGCCAACGGTCTGCAACGGTCGTCTTCGCCGTTTAAGGAAACAAATCGGGCACCGGACAGTGTCCGGTGTGCACCGGACTGTCCGGTGCCCCCGACGACAGAAGGCAAGGATGGCCTTCCGGATTTGCTCTCAACGGCTCCTAGCTGCCTTGGGGCTATAAAAGGAGCCCCTAGGCGCATGGAGGAGACACACAAGCAACCTTTGAGCATTCTTGATCATCCACACTAAGTCTCTGCGCATTCGTTTGTGTTTCTAAGTGATTCGAGCTCTGTTCTAAGTGAGAACTCTGAGATAGTCTTGTGAGCTCGATTCTTGGCCGTGTGTGTGCGCTTTTGCTGTGGATTTGTGTGTGTTGCTTCCCTCCCTTACTCTGTGTTTCATTTGTGATCATATACTTGTAAGGGCAAGAGACTCCAATTTGTGGAGATTCCTTGCAAACGGGATAGTGAAAGGAAAACAAAACACCGTGGTATTCAAGTGGGTCTTTGGACCGCTTGAGAGGGGTTGATTGCAACCCTCGTCCGTTGGGACGCCACAACGTGGAGTAGGCAAGCGTTGGTCTTGGCCGAACCACGGGATAAAACCACTGTGTCACTCTGTGCTTGATTCTCTTGTGGTACTGTGTTTTGTTGAGACTGTTGAGACTTCACCGTAGCCACTTGGCAATAATCGTGCTAACACTTAACAAGTTTTTGTGGCTTAAGTTTGAAGTTTTTACAGGATCACCTATTCACCCCCCCCTCTAGG
Source organism: Zea mays (assembly GCF_902167145.1). Lineage (NCBI taxonomy): Eukaryota > Viridiplantae > Streptophyta > Magnoliopsida > Poales > Poaceae > Zea > Zea mays. The sequence continues at coordinate 125,225,941 of NC_050099.1, forward strand.
TGCTCTCACCAGACCGTCCGGTTAAATACGCGGACCGTCCAACTCCGTGCGCGGACTGTCCATTCGGACTGTCTGGCGTCATACGCGGACGGTCCGAATGGGTTATCTAGGGTTTGCACGGTATGTGGCGGCTTGGGTGCAGGCCTCGGTAATTCGCTTCTAAAAATGGGATCGGCTGCTGCTGGCCCGAACGGTCCGCGCTCACGTGCGGACGGTCCAGACATGCTTAGATTGCCAAATTTATCGCCGATGTGCGTGGGAGGCTATTGTTGCCCAAGGTACATGCCTATCGGCATCCCATAAAGGGGTTGTGACTGGTCGTGACAACCTGTAGCCGATGAATTTTGTGTGTATTGCCTCAGTTCAACCTCGTGCGAAGGAAGATTCACAATAGTAGACTTATCAAGCGCACGCACTAGCCTTTTATGATCATTTCGTATATCCCCTACGATACGTTGCATCTGCTCTCGCTATTCGTCTACGTAAGCTTTAAGAGATTGGAGTTCATTGGTGCTACTTACATTGGGGGTATTCGTAGTAGGTCGGAGCGAAGCTAGATCTGTCACCCATTGCCGAACGACTTTGTTGTTCCTATCCACCTTGAAGTCGGCCAGGAATTTCGCCTTTGCTTCCTGGATCAGCTGCTCCTGGCGCTCCTCGAATAGGAGCTGTTCTTCAGCCGACAAGGTTTCCCATGTCGGCTTGATGATGTTGCTGGTGGAAACTTCAGAGCTATCCTTTGAACTGGCCATTGAGGGCCAATCTCGATAGGTCTGTATGAAATCTTCCCCAGCGGAGTCGCCAAACGTATGTTGACACCTTTTTTGGGCGCCAATCACTCAACACGAACCATGGCGGTGCTCTCTGCACAGAGGCAGACGGTCCGCAGCCAGAGGCCGGACGGTCTGTGACCTGGCGCAGGGCTAGGGTTTCCTGCCTGACGGCCGGACGGTCTGCGCCCTGGGGCCGGACGGTCCGCGCGAGCGTAGGGGGCGGCGAAGGTCGCCGATGGCGCCTGGATCTCACTCCCAGGAGGGACCCCGTCGGGGAGGAGAGATCCTAGGTGATGTCTAGGCTCAGGCAGACCGACCTAGACTCCTCTAATCGACGTAGAGTCGAAGAGAAGCGGAGAATTTGGGGATTGAGAGGCTAAACTAGAACTAGACTAGAACTACTCCTAATTATACAGAAAATAAATGCGAAATAGAAGTGTTACTGATTCGATTGATGATTACAAATCGGTCGTATACCTCTGTATTTATAGAAGAGGGGGGCTGGACCCTTTACAAACTAATCTCTCGAGCTAATTTCGCGAATTTAGCTAACAACCGTAGCACAAAACTCGGAACCCTAATCTATTCTGCGCACGCGCGGACCGTCCGTACTACCAGTGTGGACCGTCCGATCCTCATTTTTGTACTCAACACACCGGAACTGAAAATTTACAAGAATGGGTATCTGTCGCTCCACCAATAGACACCTATTTGTAAAATTTTTAACTCTCTTCATAGAAAGGTCCTTGCAACTCGACGGGAGGGCGGTAGGCACCTGCCGTCTAATGGAGGAGCGAGAGGCCTCCCTTCGGTGACGCTCCTCATGTATGTGGGCGCGGGCGCTCGTCAATGTGTGGCCAAAGCCGATGTCTATGTTGTGGGTGGACCTACACATGACCATCTCATCTGTCTAAATGTAGTTTATGGTTCAAGTGATAGAGGTTCGATCACATAGTAGTCAACCATAATATACATCTCTTAGCCACCATAATATGGAGATGATGTGCGGTTATCTTAATCGTGAAGACGAAGCTGTGAGCTTCGGATCAGCGGTATACATGCACAATGAGGGAGACGACTGGAGAAAGGCGGAGTCCTTAAGATTTGTTCAGCAAGACTACGAAGGGAAAAGACAGCAGTGCCTTTAGTTAGTCTTGTAATTCGTATGCATAGGCCTGAGGGCATGATTGTAACTTTGATGAAATTGTACCCCACGACTATAAATAGAGAAATAGTGCTATGCTTCGGACACACTTTTTTGGCCAGAGAAAATCAATGGCCATGCGTACGAAGTTGTATTTCCCTTTCCTTCGTATTGTAACTCTAAAAAACTGAAGGTATACTTGTAAACTTTTGTTAAATAATAGAAGGGGAAAGTAATGTCTAATAAGGTTAAATTATGTGTTTCATATTTAAATCATGCACAATCTACCCTTAATGTTCTTTACTTATTCTCTATCTATTCTTTATATCTTCATTCTTCAATCAATTTATCCTTGGAAAGGAATGTATTAAAGAATGGAGATGAAGCTTAATTTAATTGTATTGTCTTATGTTTTATATCTTAAAGGAGTCAAAAACGAGTGACCAACATCTATTATAGGAACCAATCCTGTAATATAACTAACACGTGCCACGTTGATTTGAATCAAAAAGCTATAGCCGCTAGGGTTTTTACCACCGTCCGTTTTTTACTGCTACTGTAGGCTTTGGAGTATTTTGTTTGGGTTGGTTGGTGTGAACATAGCGATGCTTCCCCGACGCGTCACGTAGGGTGTAGACAGACAATAAATGTACATACCAAAATAAAATTATTCAAATAGTGTGTGCATGTCTTAATATAAATTAGACTATAAATGTGAGTGGATACGTAGGGTGTGCTTGGTGCACATTTCTAAATCAAATTTGTTGTAAAAAACTAAAATCTTAATGAAACGAGTACAACAACAGAACAAATTTTTAAAAATCTATAAATCCTCTAGTTCAACTTAGAATCACCTCGTATTCCAAAATTTTCAGATTCCTGTCATCTATGTTACCAAGCTATTATACTCTTACAGAATTTACAGATAACAGTTGCTACACTAAATATATGTTAGCTTTTCTATAACCACCAACTCATATCAGTTTTCTCACAACTCACATATAGAATCAAAATTTTAAAATCTATAGCCAAACTAAATAGACCCATAGTGAATTGTGATTACTAGTAAAACTTGAAGGTAAGAATGGAGTATTATGAAAGAAAAAGAACCTAACATAAAATGGACGAAGACAAAGTTTTACGATATAATAATACTACACAATACTATATACAAAATAAAAAAATATATCTGTTGAATCGCATCGCACACACTTGTCACACCCGGTTTTAAGGGCAAAACCCAATGCATAGCATATGTGTGCCAGGATCTATTTCCACACATATGTTGACGTTACAAGTGTAATATATCAAAAGAACAATGCATAAAAGCGTAAATAAAGATTATATTAACATATTACACTTCAAACAGACATGAAGTCTTAACCTTTATTCATCAAAGTACAGCGAAACATGGACATCCTTCCACAGGAAGATGACCGGGGGTATCACTAGACTAGTATCCATCGAGTTCCCCATCAAAATCTTCATCTGCAAACTTCTAATCAAAATTAAGCAAGGGTGAGCTCACTTATGGTCGGGGCTCAGCAAGTGGGGTGAAAATTGAAAGTCGCCTAGAGGGGGGGGGCGTGAATAGGGCGAAACTGAAATTTATAAAGTTAATCACAACTACAAGCCGGGTTAGAGTTAGAAATATAATCAAGTCCGCGAGAGAGGGTGCAAAACAAATCGCAAGCAAATAAAGAGTGTGACATGCGGATTTGTTTTACCGAGGTTCGGTTCTCGCAAACCTACTCCCCGTTGAGGAGGCCACAAAGGCCGGGTCTTTTTCAACCCCTTCCCTCTCTCAAACGGTCCCTCGGACCGAGTGAGCTTTCTCTTCTCAAATCAACCGGGAACAAAACTTCCCCGCAAGGACCACCACACAATTGGTGTCTCTTGCCTTGGTTACAAGTGAGTATTGATCACAAGAAAGAATGAGAAAGAAGAAAGCAATCCAAGCGCAAGAGCTCAAAAGAACACAACAAATCACTCTCACTCAACACTAATGCTTTTGTGGAATTGGGAGAGGATTTGATCACTTGGGTGTGTCTTGTATTGAATGCCTAGCTCTTGTAAGTGGTTGGAAGTGTGAAAACTTGGATGACTTGAATGTGGGGTGGTTGGGGGTATTTATAACCCCAACCACCAAACTAGCTGTTTGGTGGAGGTTGCTGTCGCATGGCGCACCGGATAGTCCGGTGCGCCACCGGACACTGTCCGGTGCGCCAACCACGTCACCAGGCCGTTGGGTTCCGACCGTTGGAGCTCTGACTGCTGGGCCCGCCTAGATGTCCGGTGGCACACCGGACATGCACTGTAGAGTGTTCGGTGCGCCACTTCGCGCGTGCCTGACTTCTGCGCTCTGGCGCGCATTTAATGTTGTAGCAGGTGACCGTTGGCGTCGAATAGCCGTTGCTCCGCTGGCTCACCGGACAGTCCGGTGTGCACCGGACATGTCCGGTGAATTATAGCGGAGCGAATTCCCGAAGCTGGCGAGTTCTAGAGTCGCTCTCCTCTGGGGCATCGGACACTGTCCGGTGTACACCGGACAGTCCGGTGAATTATAGCGGAGCGCCTCTGGATTTTCCCGAAGGTGAAGAGTTTGGCTTAAAGTCCCCTGGTGCACCGGACACTGTCCGGTGGCACACTGGACAGTCCGGTGCGCCAGACCAGGGCTGCCTTCGGTTATCCCTTGCTCTCTTTGTTGAACCCAATTCTTGGTCTTTTTATTGGCTAAGTGTGAGCCTTTGGCACCTGTATATCTTATACACTAGAGCAAACTAGTTAGTCCAATTATTTTGTGTTGGGCAATTCAACCACCAAAATCATTTAGGAAATAGGTGTAAGCCTAATTCCCTTTCAATCTCCCCCTTTTTGGTGATTGATGCCAACACAAACCAAAGCAAATGTAGAAGTGCATAATTGAACTAGTTTGCATAATGTAAGTGCAAAGGTTGCTTGGAGTTGAGCCAATATGAATACTTATAAGATATGCATGGATTGTTTTCTTCTATTTTTAACATTTTGGACCACGCTTGCACCACATGTTTTGTTTTTGCAAATTCTTTTGTAAATCATTTTCAAAGTCCTTTTGCAAATAGTCAAAGGTAAATGAATAAAATTTTGCGAAGCATTTTCAAGATTTGAAATTTTCTCCCTCTGTTTCAAATGCTTTTCCTTTGACTTAAACAAAACTCCCCTAAATGAAATCTCCTCTTAGTGTTCAAGAGGGTTTTGATATATTAATTTTGAAATACTACTTTCTCCCCCTTTTGAACACAATAGGATACCAATTTGAAATTTCCAATTGAAAATCATTTTTAAAACTAGGGTGGTGCGGTCCTTTTGCTTTGGGCTAATACTCTCTCCCCCTTTGGCATGAATCGCCAAAAACGGAGTCATTAGAGCCCTTTTTACTACTTTTTCCCTTTGGCAAATATAATACGAGTGAAGATTATACCAATGTTGGAGAAATGGATCGGAGCGACGGCGAAGGATGAGTTATGGAGCGGAGTGGAATCCTTTGTCTTCGCCGAAGACTCCAATTCCCTTTCAATACACCTATGACTTGTTTTGAAATTCACTTGAAAACACATTAGTCATAACACATGAAAGAGATATGATCAAAGGTATAGTTATGAGCTATGTATGCAAGACATCAAAAGAAATTCCTAGAATCAAGAATATTTAGCTCATGCCTAAGTTTGTTAAAAGTTTGTTCATCAAGTGGCTTGGTAAAGATATCGGCTAATTGATCTTTAGTGTTAATGTGGGCAATCTCGATATCTCCCTTTTGTTGGTGATCCCTTAGAAAATGATACCGAATGGCTATGTGTTTAGTGCGGCTATGCTCAACGGGATTATCCGCCATGCGGATTGCACTCTCATTATCACATAGAAGAGGAACTTTGGTTAATTTGTAACTGTAGTCCCTAAGGGTTTGCCTCATACAAAGTAATTGCGCGCAACAATGGCCTGCGGCAATGTACTCGGCTTCGGCGGTAGAAAGAGCTATGGAATTTTGCTTCTTTGAAGCCCAAGACACCAAGGATCTTCCCAAGAACTGGCAAGTCCTCGATGTGCTCTTTCTATTAATCTTACACCCCGCCCAATCGATATCCGAATAACCAATCAAATCAAATGTGGATCCCCTAGGATACCAAAGCCCAAACTTAGGAGTATAAACTAAATATCTCAAGATCCGTTTTACGGCCGTAAGGTGAGCTTCCTTAGGGTCGGCTTGGAATCTTGCACACATGCATACGGAAAGCATAATATCCGGTCGAGATGCACATAAATAGAGTAAAGAGCCAATCATCGACCGGTATACCTTTTGATCCACGGACTTACCTTCCGTGTCGAGGTCGAGATGCCCATTGGTTCCCATGGGTGTCTTGATGGGTTTGGCATCCTTCATCCCAAACTTGCTTAGAATATCTTGAGTATACTTTGTTTGGCTAAGGAAGGTGCCCTCTTGGAGTTGCTTCACTTGAAATCCTAAGAAATACTTCAACTCCCCCATCATAGACATCTCGAACTTTTGTGTCATGATCCTACTAAATTCTTCACATGTAGACTCGTTAGTAGACCCAAATATAATATCATCAACATAAATTTGGCATACGAACAAGTCATTTTCAAGAGTTTTAGTGAATAAAGTAGGATCGGCTTTTCCGACTTTGAAGCCATTAGTGATAAGGAAATCCCTAAGGCATTCATACCATGCTCTTGGGGCTTGTTTGAGCCCATAAAGCGCCTTAGAGAGTTTATAAACATGGTTAGGGTACTCACTATCTTCAAAGCCGGGAGGTTGCTCAACATAGACCTCTTCCTTGATTGGTCCATTGAGGAAGGCACTCTTCATGTCCATTTGATAAAGCTTGAAGCCATGGTAAGTAGCATAGGCTAATAATATACGAATTGATTCAAGCCTAGCTACGGGTGCATAGGTTTCATCGAAATCCAAACCTTCGACTTGAGAGTATCCTTTGGCCACAAGTCGAGCTTTGTTCCTTGTCACCACACCATGCTCATCTTGCTTGTTGCGGAACACCCATTTGGTTCCTACAACATTTTGATTAGGACGTGGAACCAAATGCCATACCTCATTTCTAGTGAAGTTGTTGAGCTCCTCTTGCATCGCCACCACCCAATCCGAATCTTGAAGTGCTTCCTCTACCCTGTGTGGCTCAATAGAGGAAACAAAAGAGTAATGCTCACAAAAATGTGCAACACGAGATCTAGTGGTTACCCCCTTATGAATGTCACCGAGGATGGTGTCGATGGGGTGATCTCGTTGGATTGCTTGGTGGACTCTTGGGTGTGGCGGCCTTGGTTCTTCATCCTCCTTGTCTTGATCATTTGCATCTCCCCCTTGATCATTGCCGTCATCTTGAGGTGGCTCATTTGCTTGATCTTCTCCTTCATCAACTTGAGCCTCATCCTCATTTTGAGTTGGTGGAGATGCTTGCGTGGAGGAGGATGGTTGATTTTGTGCATTTGGAGGCTCTTCGGATTCCTTAGGACACACATCCCCAATGGACATGTTCCTTAGCACGATGCATGGAGCCTCTTCAACACCTATCTCATCAAGATCAACTTGCTCTACTTGAGAGCTGTTAGTCTCATCAAACACAACGTCACAAGAAACTTCAACTTGTCCAGAGGACTTGTTAAAGACTCTATATGTCCTTGTGTTTGAATCATATCCTAGTAAAAAGCCTTATACAGTCTTAGGAGCAAATTTAGATTTTCTGCCTCTTTTAACAAGTATAAAGCATTTGCTACCAAAGACTCTAAAATATGAAATATTGGGATTTTTACCGGTAAGGAGTTCGTATGATGTCTTCTTGAGGATTCGGTGTAGATATAACTGGTTGATGGCGTAGCAGGCGGTGTTGACCGCCTCGGCCCAAAACCGATCCGATGTCTTGTACTCATCAAGCATGGTTCTTGCCATGTCCAATAGAGTTCTATTCTTCCTTTCCACTACACCATTTCGTTGTGGTGTGTAGGGAGAGGAGAACTCATGCTTGATGCCCTCCTCCTCAAGGAAACCTTCAATTTGTGAGTTCTTGAACTCCGTCCCGTTGTCGCTTCTAATTTTCTTGATCCTTAAGCCGAACTCATTTTGAGCCCATCTCAAGAATCCCTTTAAGGTCTCTTGGGTGTGAGATTTTTCTTGCAAAAAGAACACCCAAGTGAAGCGAGAATAATCATCCACAATAACTAGACAGTACTTACTCCCGCCGATGTTTATGTAAGCTATCGGGCCGAATAGATCCATGTGTAGGAACTCCAGTGGCCTGTCAGTCGTCATGATGTTCTTATGTGGATGATGGGCACCAACTTGCTTCCCTGCTTGGCATGCGCTACAAATCCTGTCTTTCTCAAAATGAACATTGGTTAATCCTAAAATGTGCTCTCCCTTTAGAAGCTTATGAAGATTCTTCATCCCAACATGTGCTAGTCGGCGATGCCAGAGCCAGCCTATGTTAGTCTTAGCAATTAAGCAAGTGTCGAGTTCAGCTCTATCAAAATTCACTAAGTATAGCTGACCCTCTAACACTCCCTTAAATGCTATTGAATCATCACTTCTTCTAAAGACAGTGACACCTACATCAGTAAATAGACAGTTGTAACCCATTTTGTATAATTGAGAAACGGAAAGCAAATTGTAATCTAATGAATCTACAAGAAAAACATTGGAAATAGAATGGTCAGGAGATATAGCAATTTTACCCAATCCTTTGACCAAACCTTAATTTCCATCCCCGAATGTGATAGCTCGTTGGGGATTTTGGTTTTTCTCGTAGGAGGAGAACATCTTCTTCTCCCCTGTCATGTGGTTTGTGCACCCGCTGTCGATTACCCAGCTTGAGCCCCCGGATGCATAAACCTACAAAACAAGTTCAGTTCTTCACTTTAGGTACCTAAATGGTTTTGGGTCCTTTGGCATTAGATACAAGAACTTTGGGTACCCAAACACAAGTCTTTGATCCCTTGTGTTTGCCCCCAACATACTTGGCAACTACCTTGCCGGATTTGTTAGTTAAAACATAAGATGCATCAAAAGTTTTAAATGAAATGTCATGATCATTTGATGCACTAGGAGTTTTCTTCTTAGGCAACTTAGGAGGGGCATTAAGTTTGACATTGTCCCCCTTTTGGAAGCCAATGCCATCCTTAATGCCAGGGCGTCTCCCACTATAAAGCATACTACGAGCAAATTTAAATTTTTCGTTCTCAAGTTCATGCTCGGCAATTTTAGCATCTAACTTTGCTATATGATCATTTTGTTGTTTAATTAAAGCCATGTGATCATGAATAGCATTAATATCAACATCTCTACATCTAGTACAAATAGAAGTGTGCTCAACGGTAGATGTAGAGGGTTTGCAAGATTTTAATTCTACAACCTTAGCATGTAATATATCATTTCTACTTCTAAGGTCGGAAATAGTAGCATTGCAAACATCAAAATCTTTAGCCTTAGTAATCAATTTCTCATTTTCAATCCTAAGGCTAGTAAGAGAAATGTTCAATTCTTCTATTTTAGCGAGCAACTCAACATTATCATTTGGAATTGAAACATTACAAACATTTGAATCAACCCTAGCTAACAAATTAACATTTTCATTTCTAAGGTTGTCAATGGTCTCACGGCAAGTGCTTAGCTCACTAGATAATTTTTCGCATTTTTCAACTTCTAGAGCATAAGCATTTTTAACTTTAACATGCTTCTTGTTTTCTTTAATAAGGAAGTCCTCTTGGGAGTCCAAGAGAGATCATCCTTTTCATGGATAGCACTAATCAATTCATTTAATTTCTCTTTTTGTTGCATGTTTAAGTTGGCAAAAAGAGTACGCAAATTATCTTCCTCATCACTAGCATTATCATCGCTAGAAGACTCATATCTAGTGGAGGATTTGGATTTAACCTTCTTCTTTTTGCCGTCCTTTGCCATGAGGCACTTGTGGCCGACGTTGGGGAAGAGAAGTCCCTTGGTGATGGCGATGTTGGCGGCGTCCTCATCGTCGGAGGAGTCGCTAGAGCTTTCGTCTCGCGACAAACATGGCATCACCGCCCTTCTTCTTGTAGTACCTCTTCTTCTCCTTTCTTCTTCCCTTCTTGTCGTCGCCCCTGTCACTGTCACTAGAAATAGGAGATTTTGCTATAAAGTGACCGGGCTTACCACATTTGTAGCAAACCTTCTTGGAGCGGGGCTTGTAATCTTTCCCCCTCCTTTGCTTGAGGATTTGGCGGAAGCTCTTGATGACGAGCGCCATTTCCTCGTTGTCGAGCTTGGAGGCGTCGATGGGTGTTCTACTTGGTGTAGACTCCTCCTTCTTCTCCTCCGTCGCCTTAAATGCGACTGGTTGTGCTTTGGACGTGGAGGGACCGTCAAGCTCGTTGATCTTTCGTGAGCCTTTGATCATAAACTCAAAGCTCACAAAATTCTCGATTACCTCTTTGGGAGTCATTAGTGTATATCTAGGATTACCACGAATTAATTGTACTTGAGTAGGGTTAAGGAAAATAAGTGATCTTAGAATAACCTTAACCACCTCGTGGTCATCCCATTTCTTGCTCCCGAGGTTGCGCACTTGATTCACCAAGGTTTTGAGCCGATTGTACATGTCTTGTGGCTCCTCCCCTTGGCGAAGACGGAAGCGACCGAGCTCCCCCTCGATCGTTTCCCGCTTGGTGATCTTGGTTAGTTCATCACCCTCGTGCGCGGTCTTGAGCACGTCCCAAACTTCCTTGGCGCTTTTTAATCCTTGCACCTTGTTGTACTCCTCCCTACTTAGAGAGGCGAGGAGTATGGTTGTGGCTTGGGAGTTGAAGTGCTCGATTTGGGCCACCTCATCCTCATCATAATCCTCATCCCCTACAGATGGTACCTGTGCTCCAAACTCAACAACATTCCATATACTTTTGTGGAGTGAGGTTAGATGAAATTTCATTAAATCACTCCACCTAGCATAATCTTCACCGTCAAAGGTTGGCGGTTTGACTAATGGAACGGAAAGTAATGGAGTATGTCTAGAAGTGCGAGGGTAGTGTAAGGGGATCTTACTAAACCTCTTGCGCTCATGGCGCTTAGAAGTTACGGAGGGTGCGTCGGAGCCGGAGGTGGAAGGTGATGAAGTGTCGGTCTCGTAGTAGACCACCTTCCTCATCTTTTTCTTCTTGTCGCCACTCTGATGCGACTTGTGGGAGGAGGCTTTCTTCTCCTTCCCTTTCTTTTTGTTGCGGGACTCTTCCGATGAAGCCTTCCCGTGACTTGTAGTGGGCTTTTCGCCGGTTGGCTTGTCGCCGGTCTCCATCTCCTTCTTGGCGTGTTCTCCCGACATCACTTCGAGCGGTTAGGCTCTAATGAAGCACCGGGCTCTAATACCAATTGAAAGTCGCCTAGAGGGGGGTGAATAGGGCGAAACTGAAATTTATAAAGTTAATCACAACTACAAGCCGGGTTAGAGTTAGAAATATAATCAAGTCCGCGAGAGAGGGTGCAAAACAAATCGCAAGCAAATAAAGAGTGTGACACGCGGATTTGTTTTACCGAGGTTCGGTTCTCGCAAACCTACTCCCCGTTGAGGAGGCCACAAAGGTCGGGTCTTTTTCAACCCCTTCCCTCTCTCAAACGGTCTCTCGGACCGAGTGAGCTTTCTCTTCTCAAATCAACCGGGAACAAAACTTCCCCACAAGGACCACCACACAATTGGTGTCTCTTGCCTTGGTTACAAGTGAGTATTGATCACAAGAAAGAATGAGAAAGAAGAAAGCAATCCAAGCGCAAGAGCTCAAGAGAACACAACAAATCACTCTCACTCAACACTAATGCTTTTGTGGAATTGGGAGAGGATTTGATCACTTGGGTGTGCCTTGTATTGAATGCCTAGCTCTTGTAAGTGGTTGGAAGTGTGAAAACTTGGATGACTTGAATGTGGGGTGGTTGGGGGTATTTATAACCCCAACCACCAAACTAGTCGTTTGGTGGAGGCTGCTGTCGCATGGCGCACCGGACAGTCCGGTGCGCCACCGGACACTGTCCGGTGCGCCAGCCTCGTCACCAGGCCGTTGGGTTCTGACCGTTGGAGCTCTGACTGCTGGGCCTGCCTAGATGTCCGGTGGCACACCAGACATGCACTGTAGAGTGTCCGGTGCGCCACTTCGCGCGTGCCTGACTTCTGCGTGCTCTGGCGCACATTTAATGCTGTAGCAGGTGATCGTTGGCGCTGAATAGCCGTTGCTCCGCTGGCTCACCGGATAGTCCGGTGAATTATAGCGAAGCGAATTCCCGAAGCTGGCGAGTTCTAGAGTCGCTCTCTTCTGGGGCACCGGACACTGTCCGGTGTACACCGGACAGTCCGCTGAATTATAGCGGAGCGCCTCTGGATTTTCCCGAAGGTGAAGAGTTTGGCTTAAAGTCCCCTGGTGCACCGGACACTGTCCGGTGGTGCACCGGACAGTCCGGTGCGCCAGACCAAGGCTGCCTTCGGTTATCCCTTGCTCTCTTTGTTGAACCCAATTCTTGGTCTTTTTATTGGCTAAGTGTGAGCCTTTGGCACCTGTATATCTTATACACTAGAGCAAACTGGTTAGTCCAATTATTTTGTGTTGGGCAATTCAACCACCAAAATCATTTAGGAAATAGGTGTAAGCCTAATTCCCTTTCAAAAATGCAAGGTTAACTAGGTAAGGCTAAAGTTTAATGCGGTTAACATTTTAGTTGGTCAACATTTTATTATCAACACCTGATTACTATGTATAAGTATATACAAAACCCAATTAAGCATAATTCATAATCAGCATAAGCTCAAACCACTTGAGCGAATACCATCAACATGAAGCTCAACCTCTTGAGCGAACCACTTAAGTATACATCTTAAACAAAATCGATCACGATTTATTTCCATCTTCAAGTTCAATTATCATGTGAGGGTACAGGCTGCTCTTAACTGTGAGCACGGCTGATATATCAGTTTTACACTCTGCAGAGGTGGTACAACTTTACCCACAAGCTGTGTATTCCCTCTAGCCTGAGTCAGCCAAACCCGTAAACACTTCTGAGGTGAATGGCTAGTGATCCACTATGAGGCTTTCACACAATACACTTAATACAAAGCAACCCGCTATGGTTTCCAAGTCGAAGTGGAGGCCCTCCGGGTGAGGTACCTTAGCCAAGAATACGTCCCCATGTTAACGTGAGCTGCCACCACTGCCGCTCCCCCTCTTGCCCATATTTCAGGTAAAGTTGCTAACCACTAAGCATATAAAGCTAATTATCAAAGCTAGAGCCATGATAGCACTCGTGGTTGCACTGTTTTCCTGGGTGGTCACTCCATGTTCCAATTATCACAATATGATCTTGCTTAATCATCGGATTAACAACAGTAATATAAACTTACCATTTGGAACATTAATATGATTAAAGAGTGACATCATAAAAATAAAGTTGTAGCAATAGCATAGCTATTTGATTAAATAGTAATCCCAGGTTAAACAAGGAATAAGGTTGGAAAGGTTAAGGGTATCTAAATAGGTAACACATCAAATTATGCATATATCCAAAAGTAAACTTTATTAAATGTATTGTATGGGATCAGATAGAATATGCATAGGGAGAAGTTCACTTGCCTTGCTTATAGAAAACTTGAGATTATTCCACAAAAATAGATCTTGATTCTCAACTACTAGATCAACCACTGAATATCACACAAACAAACAAGAAGAAACAAACACCATTCAATAACATAAAACATTCATCATAGACCAAGCTAAAAGAAAAACATAACAAAAGAGCATTTATTTTTCAAAACATCACAAACAATGGTTATAATAAAAGGTATTCCTTTTTGAAAAGGTCTGATTTATACTTTATAAAACAAGACCTAAGCTTGAATATATCTTAAAATATACAAATACTAGGTTTACCAATTTAGTATTTTATAAAAGTCATATGTGTATGTCTAAGATTAAGGGTTCATAAGATGATAAAACACATTATAACATTATTAAACCTTTTAACCGTTTAGAAAATATATATGCTATATGTCTATGGTTAATGAGTTATGAAACATATTAAACATTGATTTATGAAACATTACAAAACATATTGTAAAACAATTATTGATGAAAAGTTATTATATAAGCCTAATCGAGTTTTATGTGGAAGGGTGATTAAAATGATAATTATATTTATTTTCATTAAGAAAATACATGGCCTAGATAGGTTTTTATGCAACAGATAATTAAACAATTAATTATATTCACTTTTGCTTAAAACACTAGACTCTATTTTTATTAAGAAAGTCATATACAAAACAACATATAAACTAACATTTTAATTATATAAAGAACATGAGCACTAATTCCTTTATTTTATCCTTTAGGAAAAACTAAGTAGTATATATAAATATTATGGATTCAATTTGATGAACGGATTAATCACGCCTATATTACTAGTTATGGACAAATTGAAATATAAGTCTAATTAATAAATTATGAGAAAAATAATTAATCTATTAATTATATTTAGTTTTAATTTAGGAACATATGATCTAAATCATTTGAAAGGAAACTGTATAAACTATCATTTTTATAAAATTCTAGGCAATATACTTATATATATCGAAATAGAACATGAAACTAAATTATATTTTATGAACAAAGATATTTAATTAAATAAATGACTATATTATATTTTTGCTGATAAAAACATATGTGCTACCTTTTATATTTCTTGTTAACAAAAACATAACTCCAATTTAAATTACGAAAAATACGAAAACTAGTGTAGATATCAATTGTAATTGTTAATCACATAATTATGAAATTAATCGAACTATTTCTAAATTGTTTAGATTCCAAATAATCAAAATTACGTAATTAAATTCAGCATAGAGGCTAGCTTCTATTTATCTATTACCAGCTAGTGGTAGCTGATACATTTATATTTTTCTATACATGTCTCATTATAAATAATTATCTCTTGTTTTCTTTGTTATAAAACATAATGTTATAATTCGATTTAATTTCTTATTTATAAAACTATACACAAAGCAATTATAATAACCATAATTTAAATTAAATTACAAAAATATGTACATTGATGTTGGCACTAATATTTCGCACGAACTCACAAAAAATCATTTATTTATATCTAGAGAACAAAAAAGGGCTAGATTGCAAGAAGGCCATGTCTTCTACCTTCGAAGAGCAGAACAACACATGAGCAGGGTGTCGGCGCGAGGTCGTGGTGTGGAACAGGGAACAACGACGCGGAGGTGAGAATCTTCGGTGTCATTGAATGTAGAAAACATAGCATCAGTGAGCAGGTGCACTGGACGAGCTCCAGCGAGCTCACGACGCAACTTTTGGTGACAAAGAAGGACCTCCGGATGCGGTGTGGGTAGTCACTAGTGAGGAGCGCTCCGGCGAGGTCGCAGGCGGACAACTTTCGATGAGGGCGCAGAGCGGTGTCAAGCGCTCGACGCGGCGGGCGAGCAGCAAGCAGGGCGAAGCGAGGGCGAGGCTATGCCAGCAAGTTCATGGTCGGTGAAAGGGACTTGGCTACGACGACATGAGAGCAGCTGGTAGTGGAGAACTCTGAGAAGACCAAATCAAGCACTGCGCAGAGGAATGTGGTGGTGGAGGTGAGACAAGTAGCTGGAGCAGGGTGGGGAGTGTGGACAGCATTGGCTTATATAGCCACAGGAGAGGGAGGGGAGAAGACGTCGATGGGGAGAGGGACGATGTAACGCCCTAAATTTGGGGGTAGAATTTTTTCTTCCTTTTACTCACCAAATTCAGGCGTTACTCCTTTTTCTTTTCCCGTTTCGCTCCTTCTTCCCAATTTCAAAGCAGTGTAGCGACTGGCGTCCATATCGTGTGTAAACAAAACCTAAGTGTCATGGGTGTTGCATCATGCCGAAGCATATTTCTTTGTCTGATGTAGTGTTTAATCGCGTGTTCGTCTCGCCTCGTTGTGAATTCCGTTTCGCGTTTGGATTCTGATCTGCGGGTGATCGTGTCATGGGTTTTTGACCCGCGGTGCGGCCCAGCCTAGCCCGACCCAGCCTACCCCGACCCGGTCCGGCCCAGCCCGGCCCGGCGCGCCCCTGGCGCCTGTGCCCTCCCCTATGCGCACGCCCCCTCCCCTGGTCTCTTCCTCTCATTTGATTTTTTCCCCGTAGTGCCCTAGCTTTTGGAGATGGTGATCGCCGAAATTTGGATCCCCGAGGTGAGCTCCCATCCCCTCCCCTCTCCCTCTCTTCCTCTGCCCCTCCCCTTTCTCCCCCTGCGCGCCCCCTGTTTTCCCCCTGCGCGCGCACCCCCCTGCTCCCCCGGCGGCGTGGCCCCCGCCCTCCCCCGCGGCGGCCCCAGCTCCCCGGCGGTGCGGCCTTCTGCTCCCCCGACGGCGCGGCCCCCGCCCTCCACTGCGGCGGCCTCGGCCTCCGGTGGCGCGGCCCCTCTGCTCCCCCACGGCGGCCTCAGCCCCTAGTGGCGCGGCCCCCTGCTCCCCGCGGTGCGGCCCCCGGCCCTTCCCGCGGCGCCCCCCCCCCCCCCCCGCTCCCCCGCGGCGGCCTTGGCTCCCTCGCCTTCCCCCGACGCGGCCGTCCTGGCCCCCGGCGGCGCGCCCCCTCGGCGCGGCCCTCGGCTCCCTGCGCGCGGCATCCCGGCCCCCGGCGGCGCGGCTTCCTGGCCCCCTCGCGCGCGGCCCCTCAGCCCCCTACGCGCGGCTGTCTCGGCCTCGGTGTGCGGCCCCTACCCTCGGCAGCGTGGACCCCTGGCGCGGCCCTTGCGCGCGGCTCGCGTGGCCTCAGCGCGGCCTGCGCGGCCTCGCTCTCCACCGTTTACCCAACGCGTTCCCGCGTGCGCAGCCCCACGCGCGCGGTGATTTATTCTTGGTTTTTAATTAATTTTAAACTCTGTTTAGTTAGCGTGCTGCATCGCGCGCTTCGTCGCCCGACGATCCAATTTAATTTCAGGATTGTTTAATGTATGACGTCGCGCGTCTAGTCGCGCGACGTTCCATTCTAAATTCAGTTTGGATGACGTATGTCGTCGTGCGTTTCGTCGCGCGACGCTTAACGTTTATTTATAAATAATGCAAGAGTCTCGTTGCTCGCCCCGTCGCGTGACGAGTCGTTTATTTTTTAATTCAATTCAAATGTTGTGTCACACGTTTTGCCGCGCGACCATTTCCTTTAATTCACCTTTATCTGCTTATAATGGTTAAACATGGAATATGACTTTACCTTATGCTAAACATGATGGCCAAATTAATACCATTCTGTTTAGACAAATATTTTAATTTATAATCATCTAACGTGATCGCTCTTCGACCGTAGCCTCGACCATTACTTTCTCTTTCTCGCTTGCCGTAGGTGTGAGCCCTGCGTCGAACGTCTGTTTATTTATTGCATTCTATTGTATGGTGTACTATTCTTTTGTATTAAAGGTGTGAAATGTATGTTTGAACTCGTATAGATAACGGTCAGTTGGTGGAGTCTGAAGGAGTTGCAGGTGAAGAACCTGAGCAGCAGTCGGTTGGTGAAGGCAAGTGTCTCTTGACCCATCTATATCCTACTCATTCTTATAATTCATTCCCCTTATTTACACAGTTTATACTAAGGATTGACTAGCTTTTGTCTATCTTGTTCTTGTTTACCTATTTTGGTTAGGTTATTTCAGTTTAGCTTTATGCTAACGCTTCACATTAATCAATGAACATGATGATATTATCTATGATACATTGTTTTCCCTTTTGATTATGATGATGGTACTTGTGGACCTTAAGGGGACTCGAGCTGTTTCTCGAGTGCCTCTCCGAAAGGACCTGTTCGTTGGATGACCGCCCGAGAAAACAGTGCAACCATGAGGGTGGAGTGGGACGCCCTTAGCTGAGTAATTAGAGGAACTGGGGTGTAGTTCGCTTCGCCGTCGTGCCGTTAATGGGGCTCGGTGTATGCGGCTCGCTCTGCCAAGGTTGGTTCTCCCCTTGGGGAGGAGTTCGGTGCAATTAGGAAACCTAACGGGCGGCTACAGCCCCAAGAAATCTTTGTAAAGGCTACGTAGTGAGACCCTGCCTATTCACCTTGGTAGTGTTTAAGGGTTTGATCAGCCCGAGGCAAGAGGGAATCACGGCTTGTGGGTAAAGTGCACAACCTCTGCAGAGTGTTATGAAACTGATATATCAGCCGTGCTCGCGGTTATGAGCGGCAAAGGGAGTTCCAGTGATTAGAGATACTTGATCAGAGATGTATGATTTACAGGTGGTGACGAGGATGATGGTTTTGGTTATGACTATGGTAATGGTAAGTGGTATTCTTTCCGTTTGGAAAGGGTACATCGGGTTAATAACTTGGGTTAATGCTAAAATCTGGCTTTCTACTAGTAAATAATAACCTGACCAACTAAAAGCAATCGCTTGACTTAACTCCACATAAAACTAGTCCACTACAGTCAGAACAAGACATTTGCTGAGTATGTTGATGTGTACTCACCCTTGCTTTACACACCAAACCCCCCAGGTTGTCAGCGTTGCAACCACTGCTCAAGTAAAGATGAAGTCGTGGAGGAGGACTTCCAGGAGTTCCAAGATTATGACGAGTTCTAGGCGTGGGTTAGCGGCAACCCCTAGTCGTCTGCCTGTGCAGGCCGTGTGTATCTACGTTTCTTTTCCGCACTTTGATTATTGTTAAAGACTATGTGGATGTATCGGACATCATGATGTAATCGACTATTATACCATCTTTTATGTCATTATTTTAGCATTGTGTGATGATGTCCAGTTATGTAACTGCTGTGTACGTGAATTGCTAATCCTAGCACGTACATGGTTCGCGTTCGGTTTGCCTTCTAAAATCGGGTGTGACAGACGAGCGCCATTGATGGTGTGGAATAGAAACTGTCGACGTCGTTAATGGTGGGAGCTGAAACGAATAGAGTTAGGGGATGGAAGAAACTGTCGTCGCAGTGCCATAATGGAGGAGAGGAAGGGCCGGGTCGAGCCTTCCATGAGTGGCCGTGGAGAGCCCTAGTGCCGGGCGTGGCGTGCAGCTGGACATGGAGCGACGGCGGTTGCGCTTCCGTTCGTAGAGCCAACAGGAGGAGCCACAAATAAGAAATGTTGAGTGGGGCCCATCGGTCAATGGCACAAACGAGAAAAAAATGAAAAGGCTGGGCGTCGGGCATTTGGGCTGGAATGGCCAAGCGGCTCGAGCATGCAGAGTAGTTAGGTTTTCATTTTTTTATTTTTATTTTTAATTTCAAATTTCTTTTCTTTCTTTTTTATGTAAAAGAATATATATTAAATGTATATATTCCAAAAAAATTATAATAAAACTAAATATAATATTTACATAAATAAAATATATATTTTGAAAATATTCAAATTATTTTAGGACAATTCCAATAATTAGATGAAGTGGGCTTTAAAAAAAGAGATCAGTCTATAAAATGAGATTCTTTCAAATAATTTCAAACAAAAGTTAATAACTTATCAAAATGCATTGTCCAAAAAAATTTCAACAACTCATTATTATTTTATTAAACGCGATCTTTCTCACACAATTAAATCTAAGAATTTGATTTGAAAATTAATTCAAACGAAATATATGCTTCGGCATGAATGCATCAAACACTTTGTAAAATTTTATATTCTAAGAGATTGATCGATTTATTTATATCACTATTTCATTATTTGTAAACATAAATATTTTCCTTTCTACGAGAAATTAATAATATAATCTAGGTTACCTTAATTGATGGATTTAGGGTGTCACAACACTCTCCTGCCCGTTCAATCAGATATTTAAGCTGTATGACAATATTTTTACGATAATTTAAATAAAAAATAAAGTTATAAAATATATAGGATAGACAATAATCTTTTGAATAATTGTCTGGTCATATTTATTAAGTTGATGGGTAAACATAACATAATAAAGACTACCATCTTTTAAAGAACAGTAAAAAGACTAGTATAAAATGGCAGGTATACAGTATACTAAGCCTCTTTTTTACCTATATTTTTAATTATTAATTTGTATTTAATCTATTGATATTTTAATTTGTTGTAATTTTCAGTTTAAATATTTGATTTAGAACATATTGTATTATTTAATACCTTTTGTATCAAAGTTTAATCGTAATTTTTATAATTATTACCAAATAAACAAATAAATTCACCATGGTCCATTTGGTTTGAGAAACTAAAGATTAGTCTCATGGGGTGTTTGGTTAGAGCGACTAAAGATTTCTCTAGTTTTTAGTCCCATTTAGTTCCTTTTTTGTCAAACGCTAGTACTAAAATATGGACTAAAATGATTTAGTCTTTAGTCCTTCACATATGTGCTAAAAGGGACTAGACCATATTAATTCCACATTTACCCCTCATTTAGTTAAATTGTACTAATAGCAGGAGAATGTTTAAGGTCATTTTAGTCTTCTTATGAGTCATTTAATATATTCTTATTATTTTTAGCCCCTAAAAACAAACATGTTAGGGACTAAACTTTAGTCCCCTAACTAAAGAAACCAAACATGACCTCATTTATTCTCTAAATCGTCAAACGACGGGACTAAAATAGGAAATGTTTTAGTCTCTAGTCTTTAAAGGGGTGACTAAAAGGAACTAAACTATGTTAATTTCATATTTTGCACATCATTTATTTCAGTTGCACTAATTGCAGAAAAATATTAAAGGATATTTTGGTCTTTTTATGATTTATTTAATGTAATCTAAATACTTTTGGTCCTAGAACCGAATAGGAGTCATCTAATTAAACATTAGTTCATATACTAAAGGAACCAAATATGAAAAATATTGTTCGACATTATCTTTTGACTACCGCTTATCAACGACGCGGAGCAGGGGTCCTCTCTCAAACACCCGAACCGAACAGGAGCAAGCATCCCATGCAAAGGCGCTTTTTTTTTCAATTATGAATTGAAGTTTCGCCTGCCGCATATATTCTGGCTCATCAAAACCTGCGTACACACCGAAGCAAGGACCACGCGCGCTTTACGTTTCTTTTGGTAGCTGAGATGCTCCTTCTGTCCGTCAATGCATTGCATTGCATGGCTAGAAGCGTTATATCTAGGAGGCAAAAGCAGGAGGAGACTGGTGGGAGGGGAGTAGACCATCGCCTATTCGATTCTCACTACTTGTCCATGCTGCTTAAAAGAATCCCTCTGGTCCTGATTAATTAGAAGCTGTAGTTGTCCTTGACTTGCAACCATGTATCCACAGATGGTATATCATGCAGATGTTCGGGCGAGGGAGAAGGAGTTGGCGGCGGCGGAGACGGAGACGGAGACCATGGGCTGCTGCTCCTGCGCTCCCTTGGGCAGGATGATATCCAGATGTATCATCAAACGCAACGGTACGCCCATGTTTTTCTTTTATTTATCTATCTATCCACTCTATATATTGGACTTGAAGCTAGTTCATCCTATCTTAATTGGCCGTCTCGTCCTAGCACAGTAGGAAGAGAACGGCGCATGAGGTACGACGAGAGGACGGGAATGGACTATGCCATGGCGTACGCTCCCCCGCAGACATGCTACGTGCGCCCAACAGACGCGCGCACCGTCACCTTGGCCACCACCAACGCCCACGCCGACCATCCGGATCCACACCCACAGCGAGCGCACGCAGCGACGACCATGCCGCTTGAACCGGCGGGCGGCGCCCCTGCCCAACGCGCCGGCATGCAGCCACCGCGCAAGCCCAAGAAGAAGAAGAAGAAGAAACAAGTCCGGTTCACGCCTCCAGGGCCACCGGTGCCCGCGCGCGGTGACGACGCCGCGGCGGCGCATGACACCGCCACGGCGGCAAGCGGCGGCGGCGCCTACCACCACGGCCCGCCGCCTGATCCGTCGTCCTACTCCCCCGCGCCACCGCCGGCATCACACGGGTACGGGTACGGGTACGGGCAGTACGCGCCGTCGCCGCTCCCGCGGTGGGAGATGCTGGGCACGCCGAGGCGGCACGAGTACTTCTCCAGCGAGTACCGCTGGTACTACCCGACGCCGGTGCGCGAGGGCATCTACAGCTTCGCCACCGACGCCAACGGCCGCCTCACCACCATCTTCAGCGAGGAGAACCCCAATGCCTGCACCATCGTCTGAAACCTTATGATCCCGCGCGCGTGCTCACTTGTCACATCATCATCATCATCATCGACCAGAATAAAAATGCATGGTCTTCTTTTTTTTTCTTACTAATGTAAAATTGTAGTTAATTATGTCAAGGAATATGGTTCTTGCAGGCCTGCGTAAGTATGGATTATATAGTTCGAATCTCTGGTATGCTTAGGCTTTAATTTTATAGGAGAATATCATCTTAATTTGACTCGTGCGCGTTGCCTTTCCGTGAGAGTAAGTTGGTGCGGGAATGGAGATTTATAAAAAGGACTAACGGTACATAAATTATTTTAATAAATGTTATTACACAATAATTATATGAAATAAATAACATATATATTATTATTGATCTCAATATCTCATAAATTCACTGTTAATAATTAATACAGAACTAAACTGATACGAATAAAATTATAATATAATATGAATATCATAAAAACAAAGAAGTGGTGGAATTGAGATGGATTCTCCGGGCACCAAGTTGGAGCAAACTGCAAAGCAGAAAAAAACCCTTCTCAAGCAAGGCGAGACGATCCATGGTGAGGGTGTCACCTGGACAGCACCGCAGTCAAGCAGGATCTTGCGGATATGGAGGGGGACGCAATCTTCGTGGTGCAGACGAACTCGTGCCCTGAGAAAAAAATGTAATTATAAGTTTAATATTTATAGTTAAGACTCTAGAAAATGTGTAAGACACTAAAAAAATGTACTTATCTATGTCAAATCCACATACACACGAAGTAAACAGGGTGCAAGATATTTTATTAGCTATGCTGACATAGTGTGATCAAATCCACCAAACACGATGGGCCAAACATGCATCTAATATTTAACAATATTTTTATTTTATTTTGACAGCTAAGCAAACACCATAGAACGGGATCCAGATCTAACCGAAAACAGCAACAATGAGAAACACTAAATCCAGTGTCCTTGCTATTTAGGACAAGTAACCAGGACCAAACATATAAGTATATAAGACTGCTTTCGACGGTTCCCGCCGACCTTCCCCTCCCCTACCTCTGTAGTAATTTAGGGTGACGCGTGAGCTGCAACGGCGCACGCTAAACGGACCCTACCTGGTACAGTGCAAGGGGGCAACCTTCTCTCTCCACAGATCTGGGGGCAGTCGTCGTTTTCCTCTTGCACTGTTCGCCGTTGTTTTGTGTGCACTTGAGTGTTTCTTAGTTGGTAAAAAATAAAAATAGATGATGAATAGATATGAAAAATGATATTTTATGATTATAGTGGGGTATAGGGGAAGGATATAGGGGGACCGCTGTAGAGCGTGGAGATATAGGGGGGAAGAGAACGCTGACGTGACACGTGAGTGGGATATAGGAGGGAAGAAATTTAGGGGAACCGCTGAACACAGTCTAACAACAGCCAAATCCAGCTACACAAATGAACATAATTTGGTATAATCAATCCCAATAAACAGGTCCTGTCTAAAAGAGACCTAAAGAAAGAACCAACAGTAGCAAGATAGTATCAGATGTAACACTGTCTCATACAAATGAACATAATTTGGTACAATGCACACGCCCATGCAATTCTCAACTTCGTAATAGCTAGAGTAAGAAGCACACAAGTTCTGACAAATACAGATACAACAAGAAATGAGGCAAAGGCACCAAATGGTTATAGGTGGTTAGTTCATGGAAACACTTACCACGAGATGGTTTTGTGCCAAGATACTTCTCAGGTGTTGGGGTTGTGTTGTTCACTTGTTTTTCATTGTTGTGAACCAAAAACGAGGCAACACAGTTGTTAAACATTAAGAACCTTCGTCATTCGAAGCATTATCTCCTTTCGGATATAATAATCTTCAAACGAAGGTCATGAAAAATAAGTGTTCATCATTCATAAAAGTAATAATTTATATATACGAAACGTGATGTCCATTCACATATTTATTTCATAATAAATGTATAAACATTATCAAAGTTTATATTATATTGATATCTTCGTCTTGTTTGAAGTTGATGACGAGAGAGCAATTACAATCCAGCGAGGTACTGTTCACCTATTTATAGGCACAGGACACTTCCCAAGTAAAAATACATTTATGACCTCAACATGTACATATAATCCTAATACATAACATCAGGGATTAAATAGTATTTTCCTCTTCGACTCAGTATTATGTTTGACCTTCGTCGCCACCTTAAACCGAAGCTATCATCCTTCGACTTTTTTACACATGTTCATTGTAACTCCAGCATTCGATCTTGTCGCTTACAAACAATATCTTCGTCTTGATGACCTTCGGCAGAGAAGAAGAACCCCAACAGTATCCCCTTCGTGGTGCTAGGTCGTTTTTTCATAACGAGCTCGATCCACGAAAACACGAAGGCTTATGTGCTGAAGGTCCGAAAAACACCTTCCCTGAGCTTGTTATTAAAAAACGAATATAAAATTCACGATGCTTACTAGTCCACCGATCAGTCAGTACGCATGCCTTGTCGGTTTGCCTTCTTCACCTATGGGGTTATATAAACAAATGAGTTGGTGAGAAGTTACCACAACATTCATTGCTACGACGCCATTATGCTACTGAAAATTTTTACTGAAGCCGAAGCTCTCTGCTTTCCGTGCACTTGCTGCATAAGCTTCGGACAATTGTCCAATTTGAATCTAGCTTCGTCTCACATAACTGAAATGGCTAGAGTCAGGTCTACTACCAGAGTAACAAACGAAGGAGAAGAAGCTGAAGCTACTGAGATGACCCCTATTTTAGAAATGATGAAACGTTCTAGGTTAGTTGTACAAGAAGAAGAGTCTGTACCGACAAAAGATGTTGTTGCCAAAGCCGAACCAACTGTTCCCGAAGCTGACAGTGATGATGAAGAGGATGACATCATTTTGAGTCCGAGCAAGCCTAACCACATTGAGTTTGGAAAATCCATAGTTAAGGCAAGAGATTTGGTTTAATGAAGAAATTAGGATAATTTGGAGAAAATAATGATGAACTGGTTCAGTTTGTTGGGGAAGAAGTGGTTCCAGAACCAAGAGATGTCGAAGTCGTTGTTTTTAAGAGCTTCTTCAGAGTAGGACTTTGGTTCCCTCTATATGAGATGATCGGTGAAGTTTTAAAGAAGTTTTAAATCTACCTTCATTAACTAACCCCGGATGCTATAGTCAGACTCAGCGTGTATATATAGGATTTATGAAGTCAAGGAAAAACTACTAATGGCGAAGGATTTTGCAGAGTACACGAACTCCATTACCAGACTAAGGCAAGAGCTGATGGACTGCATAAGAACTTCGGGTGTTACAATTTTGCATACCGAAAGGATACTAAGGCTCATGTGATTGGATATTGCACCAAGTGGCTGACTGGCTGGACAAGTGAATTGTTTTATGTGAAAGCTGATGAAAAGAAAAGGGAGAAGCTTATGACTATGGTGATGAGTCCCCTGAGATTGAGTTTCGGTATGACACGACCATTGTGCAACATGCAACTCGGCTCCCCCTGGTAGTTAGTCGAAGTGGAATTCAGAGTCATGGCAGAACACATTAGCACTCAAGATTTGGTGCAAGAATACCTGGCCAACAAAACCTTTCCAACATCTGGTGGGTGAGAGATACCGAAGAAGAAAGAAGGGAAAAATTTGAGCTCGTTCGGTTGCCATACCGGTTTAAGTTTCAGGATTCTTTCTGCGACCCTTGTGTCGAATGGTTGGAAATGATAGAGACATTGTGCAATGAGATCATTGGGAATTATATGAAGAAGAAAGATCAATTGTTGAAAGCTACCTTCGGCACTCGGAAAAAACGAAGACTAAACCGAGTAATGGACGCTCTTAACTTCAAATACCTAGATTATGAAAGACTTGACGTAGGAGCCGGGGGAGCAAATAAAAAGAGGGTTGTAAGTATTTTGGAAAGACAAGCCATGCGATTCATTGAAAAAGATCAGAGGGCTGCTAAAAAACAAAAAAAAATCAGCAGAGCCAAAGGATTCGGCTCCCAAAAAAACGAAAGTTCTCAATCTCGGCCCCTGTCGAGGCAAAGGTACAAGATGTACCAGAGAAGACTGTCGACACCTCTTCGTCCTCCTCTGCCGGTATTATGGAATTATTGAAGGTAATGACTGAACCCTTCCTGTTTGCTATGCTAAGTCCCCTGGGGTCAATCTGACTAGCTTATTGCAGTTAAAGGAGAAGGGGACTGAAAAAGCGCAGAAGGGAAGAAGACTGCTTTGGCAACTGGGCAAAATGCGGGGGGGGGGGGGGGTCAGAAGAAACAACAGATGATGGCTGTAATGAAGGCTATTCATAAGACCCCGCCCCCAGTCTCGGCGGAAAAAAGTGTTGCCCCTGCTAATGTCGAAGTCAATGCTGATGCCGAAGCTGATGAAGTTGCCCCTAAAGCTAAAAATAGCAGAGGCCCTCTTGGAACCACAATGTTAGAAATTGACAGGATTATAGCTGATGTGGTTCCCGAGAAAGAAATGGCTGAAGTGACTACTGATAGGGCTTTGCCCTTAGAAATGAAAGAATTGGAAGGAGCTTCTTCGGAGGATATAGAGTTGGACCTACAACACTTGCATGACCAGGAACTCTTTGTAGAAGATATCTGTGAGTTAAAAGAATTCACTATTGCTGACGGCTACAAGCCTGGATCCCTGACTGTGCCAGAGCAAAAATTATCAATACTTTATCAAGGAGTATCGGATTTTCGAAGCTCGATCGAGATCTCAACAATTATAGGAGACAACATATTACTAGGAGCTTGTTCTATTTGAATTTTAAGGTATAAACTTTAATGTTTACCTCTTTGGCTTATTAAGTTTTAAATTTCGTGAGTTTCGGGCTAACGTGACTTCGGTTTTTTTAACATAGCCTACTATTGAACAAAGCTTTAAAGCTGCAATAGGAATACAAAGATAGAAAAATGAGCTTGTTATCAATAACTTGGAAGGAAGAGTGAAAAACCTGAAAATATTCTTGAAGAAAAGATTCAAAGATTAGGACTGCCGAAGCAGACTTGGCCAAAGCTCACCTTCGGATTAAGGATCAAGCTACTTGAGTTTCTGATCAAAACAAATAGCTTGAAGAAGCACATTCAAATTTAAAGGAAGCTAGAATCCGTTATGAGCATGAGGTTAAAGGTTTAAAAGATAAAGTCAAAGCCGAAGAAGAGAAAAGTTCTAAATTATCTGAAGCCCTTAAAATGCTTCGGGACACCTGCTCTGGCTTCGCGGCTCGATGCTCCCTTCGTCTGCGCGTGATTTTTAGTTCAGTCGGGGCAATGTCAGGAGAAGATAAATATTCTACCGATGATATTTCGAAGGTGCTTGAGTTTGTGCAAAAATAAAACAATGAATTCGACGAAGTGATGGAGGGGCACGGAGATTTTTGTGCCCTAGTGGCCACCCGAGGAACAACTAATATATTTGCAAAAGCTGGGTGTAAGCATTTAAGAGATGTCAACAAGCCCACCTTCACTATCTCCCCAGCTGACCTTGAGAATATTCCAAGCGAAGCTCGAAGCGTGGGTAATAGATATATTACCCATATCTGCGCGAAGGGCGTCCGAGAACTGGCCGAAAACGAAGCTCGAGCTCTTCTTGACGAAGTACGAAATAATGTCCTTACCTTTCTACTTCTGTTTTTCTCTGTTTCAAACTGTTAAAACACTTTATATGTTAAAATTTTCAGCCTGATGTCGTCGAAGAGTGAAGAACCGAAGCTGAGAAATTTTGGTGTACTCTTAGAAAAATTCTTGTAACTTTTGTTCTAAAAATGTATTTAGGTATATAAATCAGTGTAATGGAAACATTG
Organism: Zea mays; assembly: GCF_902167145.1. NCBI lineage: Eukaryota > Viridiplantae > Streptophyta > Magnoliopsida > Poales > Poaceae > Zea > Zea mays. The sequence continues at coordinate 125,253,807 of NC_050099.1, forward strand.
AAGGGTTTGGCTTATAAAATACTATTACCTTTGTAATCTTACCTTCGTCTACTGTCGTTTGCTTTGTTGTGGACGAAACCAGCTTGTTTATTTTGAGTCGAAGGAAAACACACCTTCCCTTCTTTTCGTTCACATCGAAGCATCTTCGTTCATAACGAAGCATTTTCGCGCTGAAGGCAGAAAGCTTCTTGTCTTATGCAATATGCCATGATGTGATGAAGCTACAGATGTATAAAGTATGTTCGTATGAATGCAAATGATGATGCGATGAAGTATGCAAGTGTATGCCGAAGATAAAAAACCCACACACATACACAGCCAGACTCTGCATCCCCTTAGGAATGACTTTGGAGTCTCTTAACCTCTTACTTAGGTGGTATTCTAGCTCTGCATTCCCTTAGGAACGACTTTGGAGCTAAGCTCTGCATCCCCTTAGGAACGACTTTGGAGCTTATTCGCCTTTGATTTAGGTGGCATTTTAGCTCTGCATCCCATTGAAACGACTTTGGAGCTACTTCACCTTTGATTTAGGTGGCATTTTAGCTCTGCATGCCCATAAGAATGACTTTGGAGCTTTTTTCATATTTTTACACTCGATGGTGTAATCCTAGATCTTTACATTTTACATATGGGGGAAGATGGCCCTTGTATTGGTCAGGACTGCGAAAGGAAAATAAAAATTACAACCTATGGTCCTATTAAAAACCTTTCTCCCCTCTTGAAAGGAAAAGGGTGCTGTAGGAAAAAGAAAGAAAATTACATGGTTGCTACACATAGTATCTCCAAAGCTCATCTGCATTCCAGGATCTTGGAATATCATTCTCGTCCATGTCTTTCAACCTGTACGATCCAGGTCTTGACGAAGACACGACCAAGAAGGGACCTTCCCACTTGAGTTGTAACTTCCCCACTGTGTCTGGGTTGGCTATTCTTCGAAGCACGAAATGTCCTAGCTTAATATTCTTTAGTCTCACTTTCTTGTCTTGCCATTTGACTGTTTCAGCTTGGTATTTATTGATGTGGTCTATTGCTTGAAGTATGACCCCTTATATGGTGTATTTTGATATTTTGGAAGTGTCTTCGTCCTCTACCTAAGCTAGAGTCTTTATTGATCCTATCTTGCTTCTTCCGGTGTTATTGCTTCGTCTCCGAATAAAAGCTTAAATGGAGTGAACCCTGTTGACCTCAAGACAACAGTGTTATGATTCCACACTACTTTCACCAATCCATCTGGCCACTTTCCCTTTGGTAGATTAAAGATTGATTTCATTATTCCTGTGATGATAACTCCATTGGCCCACTCTACCAACCCATTGGATTCTGGATGTCTCACTGATGCAAAGTGTATCTTCGTACCAATTTGATCACAGAAGGTTTTAAATGTTTCAGAATCAAATTGTGCTCCATTGTCAACTGTGATAGCCTTCGACACACCCAAACGACAAATGATGTTCTGCTAAAAAAACTTTTGAATTGTGGCCGAAGTTATCGTGGCTAGAGGTTTAGCTTCGATCCACTTTAAAAAATATTCCACTGCTACTACGACATATCTCAAATTCCTTGCAGTGGCCAAGTGGGTTGAATCGGCTGTGTTAAAGATGAAGGTTGCTTCTGATCTCTAGTGCACTTTTGACAGTTTTCACATTATTGTACCAGATCCGCTGCATCCGAAGCTGCCTTCGGCCAATAGAATACTTGACTAAAAACTTTTCCAAGGAGTGGTCTGGATCCGATGTGGGATCCGCATATTCCCGAATATAGTTCTTTCATCAACTCTTAACCTTCGACTCTAGATAGGCACTTCAATAGTGGGAACAAACCCCTTGTTTGAACAATTCCCCTTCTATAATCACATATGGCCTTGTCCTGGCATGCATCCTTTTTATGTAAACTTCATCATCCGAAGGATAATTGCCCTGGAGGAAAGATACAATTTCTGTTCTCCAATCCTCACTATGCCTAGGTGAAATTGTGAGCACCACTCTTTCCATGAGCTCGACCGAAGGTGCTTTGAGTGTTTCAAAGAATACGTTTGAAGGAAGCGAGAGCCCTGTGCCACTGACATAGCTAATAAATCTATCTGTTCATTGTCTCCTCTTGGGATATTTTTTCACTGAAAATCCTTCAAAAGAAGTCTCCATCCTTCGGACTGTGTCAATATATTTTTCAAGCTTCGGGTCTCTTGCCTTGCTACTTTTGTCAACCTGGCCTGTGATGACCTGGGAATCAGATTTAAGGACTGCCATTCTTATCCCCATGACCCTAAGCTTTTGAAGCCCCAAAAGGATGGCTTCGTATTCTGCAATGTTGTTTGTGCAATTGAACTCCAATCTGGCTGCATAGGAGGTTTTGATTTTTGATGGTGAGATTAGGATAGTGGCTGCACCTGTGCCGAAAGTTCCCCATGATCCATCATAGAATATTGTCCAGGCTTCGGTATCTATTAGGTATCCTTCTTCGTGAGCCCCTGGCATCCAATAGACAATGAAGTCTGCTAGTGCTTGAGATTGGATCGAGGATCTATGAACAAAATCAATGGTGAATTCGTTCATCTCTGCAGCCCATTTGCCAACCCTTCCTGTAGCTTCTCTATTTCTTATGATGTCCTTTAAGGGTTGAGATGAAGGTACTACTATATGGTGAGACTGAAAATAATGCCAAAATTTCCTGGAAGCCATCAATACAGCATGCAATACCTTCTCCAACTCTGTGTAATTCGTTTTTGATGGACTTAATACTTCGGTGACAAAGTAAACTGGGACCTACTTCTTTGATTGTTCATCTTGTTTTTGTTGAACCAGCGCTGCATTGACTGCAGCGTGGGAAGCAGCTACATACAATAGCAATGGAGCACCTGATGAAGGTGGAGTCAAGGTTGTTAACTGTATAAGATATTGTTTTAAATCTTCAAAGGCCTTTTGTTGATCCGGTCCCCATTGAAAGACTTCGGTTGACTTTAGTACTTCGAAGAATGGTAAATTCCTTTCTACTGATCTTAAAATGAATCTATTCAATGATGCCAGTCTTCCTGTTAATCTCTTAGCACCTTTTTCTTGACTTTGGTGGCTCCATCCGAAGTATAGCTTCTATTTTGCTTGGGTTAGCTTTAATCCCCTTTGTTGATACCAGACAACCAAGAAAATTTTCCCTTCTTCACCCCGAAGAGACATTTTTTCGGATTTAACTTGAAGCCAACCTTCCTGAAGTTGGCAAATGTTTCTTGTAAATCAGCAATGTGGTTTTCTTGCTTCGTGCTCTTAACTATGATATCTTCAACATATGTCAAAACATTCTTGTCGACCTGAGTGTAGAGAAATTTGGAAGTCATCCTGCTGAAGATTACTCTAACATTCTTGAGCCCCTCGGGCATCCTAAGATAGCAATAAGTTCCATTAGTGGTTATGAAGCTTGTTTTAGGCTCATCTTCCTTCTTCATCCAGATCCGATGACAGCATGAGTAGCAGTCCAGCAGGCTCATGAGCTCCGAAGTGGCTGCTGCATCTATGAGGGAGTCTATTCTTGACAAGGGGAATTCATCCTTCGGGCGCGCCTTGTTGAGATCTGTGAAATTAATACACATTCTCCACTTTCCATTGACCTTCTTCACCATAACAGTGTTGGCTAGCCATTCTAGGTATGTTACTTCTCTGATCACTCCGGCACTGAGGATCCTTTTAACTTCGTTTCTTGACCCTTCGGCTTTATCATCTGACATCTTCCAAAGCTTCTGTTTCCTCGGTCTGACAATTGATTCTACATTGAGAGAGTGCTCGATAACATCTCTGTTGACACCACAAAGATCTTTGGCTAACCAAGCAAAAACATCCTTGTTATTGAACAAGAATTTTAATAGAGCTTTTTCTTGTTCCTCAGATAATTGGGACCCAAACAACACCTTCTGTTCAGCTATGTCTTCGCACAAAAGAATAGACTTTGGTTGATCCGCTGAAGCAGCTTTATCTCTTATATACTTATGCTGCTAGTGAGCTTCGACTTCATCTATATTGTGAATGGCCCTAGAATCTATCCAATTCCCTTTGGCCCTTCTAGCAGCGTCTTGGCTTCCATGCACATCAATAGGACCTTGGTCAGATGATATCTTCATGCATAGATATGATGGATGAAGTATTGCTTCGAAAGCATTCAATGTCCCTCGTCCAATGATTGCATTATAAGGATAATCAATGTCAAATACAACTTGCTCTGTTCTGGTGTTGTGGACATAGCCGAAGGTGATTGGCATTGTTATTTTTCCAAGTGCCACTATCTATTTTCCTCCAAAGCCACACAGGGGGTGTGTTGCATCATGTATTTTGTCATCCTGCTCTTACATTTGTTTGAAGGCTTTTGCGAAGATAATGTATGCTGCACTACCCGTGTATACAAGGACATTGTGAACCAAGAACCCTTTGATAACACATGATATGACCATGGCATCATTGTGAGGCTAATCCTTGAGCTGAAGGTCTTCTTGAGAAAATGTGATCGGCACAACAAACCATTTGGACTTTATGAAGTGTCCTTGTACTCTGACATGTTGCACCATTCTCTGTGCTTCCTTCTTCTGATTCTTATTGGCTGGTTAGAAGTTTGAACCGCCTGTGATTGGGAACACTAGCTTTATGACCGAAGGTGGCGTAGCTTGATCACCTTGCGAAACCATTATCGTGGTCGCGGAAGTGAGTTCACCAGAGGTGGGCGCCAATGTTGTTCACTTGTTTTTTATTGTTGTGAACCAAAACGAGGCAACAAAGTTGTTAAACATTAACGACCTTCGTCCTTCGAAGCATTATCTCCTTTCAGATATAATAATCTTCAGACGAAGGTCATGAAGAACAAGTCTTCATCATTCATAAAAGTAAGAATTTATATATACAAAATGTGATGTCCATTCACATATTTATTTCATAATAAATGTATAAACATTATCAAAGTGTATATTACATTGATACCTTTGACTTGTTTGAAGGTGATGACGCGAGAGCAATTACAATCCAGCGTGAACAGTACGGGGGTATTGTTCACCTACTTATAGGCATGGGGCAATGCCCAAGTAAAAATACATTTATGACTCAACATGTACATATAATCCTAATACAAAACATCAGGGATTAACTAGTCTTTTCCTCTTCGACTCAGTATTATGTTTGACCTTCGTCGCCACCTTAAGCCGAAGCTGTCATCCTTCGGCTTTTTTACACATGTTCGTTGTAACTTCGGCATTCGATCTTGTCACTTACAAATAGCATCTTCGTCTTGAGGACCTTCGGCAGAGAAGAAGAACCCCAACATGTTCTACCTCATCTTCTATTTGCCTGTGTAATAGGGGACCAGATAAGGAAGTGTCTTTGATACCAAAAGCAAGAGAGCAATCATCTACAATATGAATAATCACATTTAAGAAGAAAAAATTACAATGTAGGGCACACAACCCTTTGTCTTAGGCGGCATAGTTTGGTGTTAGGTTGTATCAGTTTGTTGCAGAGCAGCTACCAACATCTACCCTATTGTTGCCAATGAAACCTTCAATGTACAGAACACTAAAATGTTTAGTGTAGAGTACTAAGCAATGATATAAATATCATTTAGAAGTGAAGTTAACTAAGGAACTCCAGATGCTCCCAATCTAATGGTTTTACCTTCTCAACTATTATGTGTCCTAAATCAAATGTGTATGCAACTACATACTCTCAGCTTGATTACAAAGAAAACCACCATGCCTCAAAGCTATACTAATGGTCTCAAAAAAGGCATCTCCACAAATTCCTTAGTAGGCCATGCGAATGCCAAATGCAACATAACAATAAGATTTGACTGAAAATTTGGCGAGTCAATGTTCTTTCTGCAAGAAAAAATCTACAAAATTTTCATCATTAACCTAGAATACCTACTATTGTAGTAACCTAGTGGAAAGAAAATCATGGACTTCAGGAACAATATAATTGTCGGGTACCCAGGAAAGGGGTACATAAGGCAAGACCCATAAACCTTTCTCTGGCCCATTTACCGACTCAGTCCCCGTCGAGCAAGTCTGAGATGCGGGGCGACCGACCGAGTCCCCGCTGAGCAAGTTTGCGAAGCGGAGCGATCGACAAAGTCCCCGCCGAGCAAGTCTGCGAGACAGGACGACCGACCAAGCACCCTGCCGAGCAAGTCTGCGAGGCAGAGCGAACGATTATACTCCCACGACAGTTGCGACAAGACGCAACATTACCAAACCACGACCGAACCGTACCTACAGTACCAAAAGTGTAAGGCCCAAAATGTGTATAAGTAAATATAAAATTGTTTATACCAATATTTGAGATTGTACATTTGATCTAAGTTTGAACTCTGTTTACATATAATTCAAAATAGAAATACAAAACGTGAAAGGAATTGAAAATAGAGAAGGAAGGAGAGAAATATTATTCAATATAAAATAATATTATAATTAAATAACTTCACCACATGTTGGTGTGACTAAATTGCATAGTTAACATGAACTTGAACTTACACTAAACTTGAATTCAAAATTTAAATTAAAATGAATTGGGAATAAAAGAAAACAAGAGAAGAAAAAAAAGAAAAAGGGTAAACCTCTATTTTGGGCCGCAGAACTGGATTCTGGCCCATCTCTCCTTTCTTGCCTTGTTGGCCCATTGCGCGCACGGCGCACCGCACCCGCCTGTCTAAACACTTCCATGTGGGCCCCGTGGGTCGGCTGTTTTGTGCGCGCACGCTGACCGGCTATCTCTGCGTGTGGCCCCGCCAGCGCAACTCCGCGCTGAATCGCGCCTCACACCGACTTGTGGGCCCGGGTCGTCAGACGTCTCCTTCTTCTTCGCCAACGAATCGAGCGGACATCGTGCGTGACCCCGCGCGCAACGCAGTCAACTACCTCGCTGTGAATGGCGCGGTGCGAGACGGGATTACTGGAGCTCGTGGCCCGGCCGTTGGCCGAGCACTTTCCCGGTATATAGCTATCTCCTCCTCAAGCCTCGCTTTCTCTTCAACCAACGTTGCCGCCGCCACGACACACCACGTTCGCGCACTGCTCATCTTCTCCCCTCCGCGCCTCCGCGGCTCAAATTGCTAGCCCACTTCCGTCGCCGAGCTCGGGAGCCTCCAGCTCGAGCTCTTCTTCTCCTCTCTGCCGCCACGACTAGTGCCCAATAGGAACAGTCGTCGTGCGCCTGTACAAAAAAGATTCACCGCCGCCGTCGCCAGTGAACTATGAAATCCTCATTATCAAGCCCCTCCTTATTCGGTCGAGGGTAATCCCTAGTGTACACCGCCTTTGTACGTGCCCGGATTGGACGCTGTATTGCTGCCAAGGTGCCGGAATTGCTCACCGGAGCTGGGGATTTCCGCAAGGGCCATTCTTCGTTGACGGCGGGACTCTGCTGGGCGCCATCATCGGTGAGCTACCTTCCATGGCGATCGCCTTGTTCTATCTAGTGTATAGTGCCCATAGTCCATAGGATTCAGGTGCCGGTTCGCCGCGCGCCGGTAGAGGGCCGCCGCGGGCCTCTGCTCTGCCTCCTCTGGTCATCGCATGGTGGAAGAACTTAGGCGCGTCGTCGGATTGTGAGCGAGCGGTCAGGATTAGATCGAGTGTACCCCTTCACCCGGTGGACTTCGAAGCATTGATCTTCGATCGTGTGGTCCCTGGGCGATCGCGATCCATTAAATCTTGGCGGTCTGTTCGCAATCGGGCGGTCGGATGGGAATCAGGGTTACGAGAGAAATCCGGCCATGGATCCTCGATCCTGTGGCCAGAGATGCGTACCCATGCGGTTAAAAACCTAGATCTAATCTGATCCGACCGCTCCTGATCGGACGGTCCTGATCTGACGATACCGCTTCGGCCTTGTAACTTTGCGTAAGAGACCCTGCAGTTATCAGAAAATAACCTGTCATCCATTTTTACTGTGCTCGGTGTCTGGGGATTCTTATCCCGAGCCCCTTGGCTTTTGATTAAAGCTTGTGTGCAGTCCAAAAAATAAAGAAAAGAGAGAAAATGAATTTGGAAATTGATTTTGGGTTTAAAAATAATTGCAGAAACTCATTTAATTCATAGGAAATTCATATTAAGTCCAAATGAACCCATTCCAGTTCCTATAATTTTATAATATTATTGTTTATCATCTAGTGTCACTGTTTTGACATGAAAACAATAATAAAATTGATCTCCTAATTAATCTCATATCAAATACATAAAAACTTTGGAAATTTATAACATCCTCGTTTTAATTCCGATTTGACTCGTTCTAGTTGCTTTAGTTTTGTATAAGTATTTACTACGCAATAACAACATTTATTATACCATGTCTCATTCTTTTCTAATTAGATCTTTATTTAATTTATGTGGGTTAGTCTTGTTAATCTACTTATCATTTTAATCTACTAGAAGATGATCTATGGTCAATTTATAACTTAGATTAAAGTTGAGATAATTATTAATAGAATAACCTCTCATATGAATTATACTAACCAATTTATAATATAGTTTAATATTTAAATCACATAGATCCTTTATAAATCATAACTCCTTAACCGTAACTCCGATTTTAGTGGTTCTCGATCGCACGATCTCGTAGCTTCACGTAGATCATTATTATTCAGTTTGTTCTTATGTTTGGTGTGATGTTAATTTTATCTATACCATGTTTGTTTGTATTGCTACGACTAGCGCGAGGTCACAAGGATCCGAAGAATCACCCTGGTAAGTGAAACCTCAAGTGCCAGGCAAGTTGTGCCCTTGATCACTTTCACTTACCCAATAATGTTCTTTATTATCACTATTCAATGCATAGGTTTAATTTTGATGGGACCCAATAGGTCACCCTAGTCTGTTTATCCTGTTTACCTTGTTTACCCCTGATTCACTTGGGTAGTTATGCTATTGCATTATGTAGTTTCGGGTTAATATTTTAATATATCCATGTTCCTATTATTCTGTTATATTATTTATATTCATGATAAGATCATTATGTTAATGGGAACATGGAGCGACCACCCGGGAAAACAGTGCTACCACAAGGGTAGTATGGGATGCCCTTGGCTGATTAACTAGGAAAGCTAGTGGATGACTACTTTACCCGAAAGGGGCAAGGGCAGTAGGGGAGTGGTCAGTGTAGGGAGGTCCTTGGGTGTATTTTGCTGCGATGGCGGTCAGGCGAGGGATCCCTGCATTGGAGCTTCCTATAAACTGTAGCGGGTTTTCTGAAGCTAGTGGAACTTTGTAAAGGCCTCGTAGTGTTACCCTGCCTCGCCTCCTTGGTTGAGGTGTATGGGATTCATGACCCCTTGGCAGATGGGTAACATGACTTGTGGGTAAAGATGCGCAACCTCTGCAGAGTGTAAAACTGGTATACTAGCCGTGCTCACGGTCATGAGCAGCTCGGACCCTCACATGATTAATCTATGGAATTAAAACTCAATTTGTCATTTGCATCGCATTGGGATTATTTTATTATTACTTTTACTTATTATTACTAAGGTTTGGTATTTACTTATACTTAGTAATTGCTAATAAAATTTTGACCAACTTATAAAAGCAATGCTCAGCTTTAACCCCTAATGTTGCTCAGCCTTACACTTCATGAGCTCCCACCTTTGGTGAGTTCATGCACATTATTCCCCACAACTTCTTGAGCGATGAACATGTGTGAGCTCACCCTTGCCGTCTCACACCCCCCACAGGAGAAGAACAGGTGATTCGAGAGGAGCCACACAACGAGGAGTTCGATTCGATCTAGGTGGCGTCTCCCAGTTGACTTTCCGGCGCCAAGGATGGATTTTAGTTCGATCCATATTTATCTTTTATTTTTGTAAGACTTCCGCTATGTAATAAGTACTCTGATTATATTGTGACATTTATCTCTATACACTCTGTTATTATATATGTTGTCTCTTTGGCGCATGTATGAGATGCACCCGACTTCGTTCCTTAAATCTGGGTGTGACAGAAGTGGTATCAGAGGAATGTTGACTGTAGGACGAAACCTAGATAGAAATGGACAAACCCTTACCTACTTACCTTACTCTGATCCTTTTCTAAACTTATCTTAATCTTTTCTCATCTAATTTCGCTTTACTCTGATTATTCTTACCTTTTTCTTCTAAAGACAAATGTGGGTTTCACACTTTTGAAATCCTATGCCTAAAGTGACCTTTAGGAATAGGAGACCTAATCTTAGGAAAAACAAAACTATTTTTATAAGTATCTGTACGCTTGAGTGTTTGTTCTTATGATACTTGTCTGATTTGGATCTTTGATTGAGTGTGATGAGTTGCGGAGTAATGTCCACAATTACATCTGTATATACATATAGACATAAATAACATTCATGAGATAACTAAACAACTTAGATTATCCTCCATTAAAGTGTATCTATTTTAAATGGATCCTTCTTACCTTAAAAGATTCTTTCTCACTTTAATGGACCCCTCTTAACTTCAAGGAATGTATCTTATCCTAGTAGGTTCATCTTATGTTAAAAATATTTATCTTATCCTCTTAAATTGTTTATAAGATAAACCAGACCAACTAAAAGTACCCCCACTAGAATATATCAAATAGATCCATCTTATCTTAAAAGATTCTCTCTTATCTTGATAGATCCATTTTATCTTCAAAGATTCTCTCTTATCTTAAAAGATTCTTTCTTATCTTAATAAATCCATCTTATCTCGAAAAGATTCTATCCTATCCTAATAGATCTAACTAATCTCAAAAGATTCTATCTTATTCTTAGAGACTCATCCTGTCCTAATAAGCATACTTATCCTCACCACTTTGCTTATTTCATAATAGTGTAACCAACATGATCTATTCCAAAATAAAGTAAGTAGATCTTATCTAGTCCAAATATGTTTTAATCTAAATTGGGTCTTAGTCCAACCTGGCCATATGCAACTACCTTAACCACCCGATAGTTGCATAACCCCTCTGTTTTAACCAACAGAGATTCTGACTCACTTACACCATATAATCCATCCTATCTCAAAAGATTCTAACATATATCAATAATATATATTCTACCCTGGTAGATCTATCTAACTTAAACTAAGTTTAATCTAGTTATATCCAATCTAATCTAGACCCTACCTAATCTAATATGGTCTAATCTATGTTACAAGTATTAACTAAACCATATTCATATGAATGAGTTTTTAAACCTAAGTTGGTGTCTTAAGACCAACTTGTCCATGAAATCACGACCTAGTCTATGTCATAGGTTGCCCAACCCATTTATCCCAAAAGCAAAGTGAAACTCAGTTTAATCTACCTACCCCATGTACCCGTATTGTTATCTCAACTCAGATAATGGCATCTAACACCACAACCGATGGTCCCTAATTCAGACCCCGAAGGAAGCTCGATTATGCCATAGTACACTCATCCTATGTCTACACTCACCAAATAGCTAAAACATGATGTACCCTAGTTTCTATACCACACCTGCTAATGGCATGAAGAATTTCCGGTGTATAAAAAATATATAATAATTTGAAGTTCCAATTAAATATATATATATATATATATATATATATATATATATATATATATATATATATATATATATATACTAGAATTTCATAAAGATAAAGTTAGCTGGATATGCTCAACTAAATGATATTCTTAAATAGGATTAAGGAATCTAGTGTGATCTAATCTAATGTGATATGCTTAAACGGATTAGTGGTACTTGAACCATTCTAGCGAGGTGTAGACCAACTTAACCCTGAGTATAAGAGCTAACCCAACCCATAGAGTCATGATGAATGGCAAAATCTATCTGTCCCCACCAAACATCAAGCAAACTTTTAACCTACATCAGGTAGACTATCTCATCTTGACCAAATTCTATCCTACCTTTGGATATTCACCTTATACGACTAGTTACCCCAATCTAGACATGAAACAAATTAAGCCCTGCTAAAGAATCTTTAGATCATAACCAGTTATTAGCCTATTCATTCTGCTGACCAAATAATTCCCCTTGCAAAACTATTGTATCTTATGCTTCTAACTCTCATGGTCAATACCAGGAAAGGAAGATTATCACGCAACATCAAACAGAAATGAATCCTCCAAATCCTCCACCTGTTGGAATCGATCAAGTGGTTGCCGCCCAAATGCTAGTAATACAACTAATGGCAAACATGGTTACCGAAATGCAAAATCAGATAAGACAAGAACGCCAGGAAATACGTCAGGACCGGCTGGAGATACGCCAAGAAATAAGGCAAGCACGGTTGGAAAGACAACGACTACAACAACCTCCACCAAGCTACATAAACATATATATAAATTACTACTATTTGTAATACCTAAATGATACTTTAGATAGTAGTCGGTATGATACTATTCTAGGAAAAATAATAAGGTCTAATTGACCCCATGAGTTGCTAATAAATTATGCATCATGCTGAGATTTTTGTTTGTGCATATGTGTTGAGCCAATATGAGTATACCCCTTTTTCTTACAAATCTGAAGGACGAGATTTCTGTTAAGGGGTAAGGCCCAAAATGTGTATAAGTAAATATAAAATAGTTTATACCAATATTTGAGATTGTACATTTGATATAAGTTTGAACTCTGTTTACATATAATTCAAAATAGAAATACAAAATGTGAAAGCAATTGAAAATAGAGAAGGAAGGAGAGAAATATTATTCAATATAAAATAATATTATAATTAAATAACTTCACCACATGTTGGTGTGACTTAATTTCATAGTTAACATGAACTTGAACTTACACTAAAGTTGAATTCAAAATTTAAATTCAAATGAATTGGGAATAAAAGAAAACAAGAGAAGAGAAAAAAGAAAAAGGGTAAACCTCTATTTTGGGCCGCAGAACTGGATTCTGGCCCATCTCTCCTTTCTTGCCTTGTTGGCCCATTGCGCGCACGGCGCACCGCGCCCGCCTGTCTAAACACCGCCATGTGGGCCCGTGGGTCGGCTGTTCTGTGCGTGCACGCTGACCGACTGTCTCTGCGTGTGGCCCCGCCAGCGCAACTCCGCGCTGAATCGCGCCTCACACCGACTTGTGGGCCCGGGTCGTCAGACGTCTCCTTCTTCTTCGCCAACAAATCGAGCGGACATCGCGCGTGACCTTAGGCGCAACGCAGTCAACTACCTCGCTGTGAATGGCGCGGTGCGGGGCAGGATTACCGGAGCTCGTGGCCCGGCCGTTGGCTGAGCACTTCCCCGGTATATAGCTATATCCTCCTCAAGCCTCGGTTTCTCTCCAACCAACGTTGTCGCCGCCACAACACACCTCGTTCGCGCGCTACTCATCTTCTCCCCTTCGCGCCTCCGCGGCTCAAATTGCTAGCCCACTTTCGTTATCGAGCTCGGGAGCCTCCAGCTCGAGCTCTTCTTCACCTCTATGCCGCCACGACCAGTGCCCAATAGGAACAGCCGCCGTGCGCCTGTACAAAAAAGACCCGTCGCCGCCATCGCCAGTGAACTATGAAATCCACATTGTCAAGCCCCTCCTTATTCGGCCGAGGGTAATCCCTAGTGTATACCGCGTGCGTACGTGCCCGGATTGGACGCCGTATTGCTGCCAAGGTGCCGGAATTGCTCACCGGAGCTGGGGATTTCCGCCAGGGCCATTCTTCCTCGACGGCGGGACTCTGCTGGGCGCCATCATCGACGAGCTACCTTCCATGGCGATCGCCTTGTTCTATCTAGTGTATAGCGCCCAAAGTCCATAGGATTCGGGTGCCGGTTCACCGGATTCGCCGTGCGCCGGTGGAGGGCCGCCGCGGGCCTCTGCTCCGCCTCCTCTGGTCATCGTGTGGTGGAAGAACATAGGCGCGACGTCGGATTGTGAGCGGGTGGTCAGGATATGATCGAGTGTACCCCTTCACCCGGCGGACTTCGAAGCGTTGATCTTCGATCGTGTGGTCCCTGGGCGATCGTGATCCATTAAATCGTGGCGGTCTGTTCGCAATCGGGCGGTCGGATGGGAATCAGGGTTACGGGAGAAATCCGGCCGTGGATCCTCGATCCTGTGGCCAGAGACGCGTTCCCATGCAGTTAAAAACCTAGATCTAATCTGATCCGACCGTTCTTGATCGGACGGTCCTGATCTGACGATACCCCTTCGGCCTTGTAACTTTGCGTAAGAGACCCTGCAGTTATCACAAAAATAACCCGCCATCAATTTTTACTGTGCTTGGTGTGTGGGGATTCTTATCCCGAGCCCCCTGGCTTTTGATTAAATCTTGTGCGCAGTCCAGGAAATAAAGAAAAGAGGGAAAATGAATTTGGAAATTGATTTTGGGTTTAAAAATAATTGCAGAAACTCATTTAATTCATAGGAAATTCATATTAAGTCCAAATGAACCCATTCTAGTTCCTATAATTTTATAATATTATTGTTTATCATCTAGTGTCAATGTTTTGACATGAAATCAATAATAAAATTGGTCTCCTAATTAATCGCATATCAAATACATAAAAACTTTGGAAATTTATAACATCCTCGTTTTAATTCCGATTTGACTCGTTCCAGTTGCGTTAGTTTTGTATAAGTATTTACTACACAATAACAATATTTATTATACCATGTATCATTCTTTTCTAATTAGATCTTTATTTAATTTATGTGGGTTAGTTTTGTTAATCTACTTATCATTATAATCTACTAGAAGATGATTTATGGTCAATTTATAACTTAGATTAAAGTTGAGATAATTATTAATAGAATAACCTCTCATATGAATTATACTAACCAATTTATAATATAGTTTAATATTTAAATCACATAGATCCTTTATAAATCATAACTCCTTAACCGTAACTCCGATTTTAGTGGTTCTCGATCCGACGATCTCGTAGCTTCGCGTAGATCATTATTATTCAGTTTGTTCTTATGTTTGGTGTGATGTTAATTTTATCTATACCATGTTTGTTTGTATTGCTACGACTAGCGCGAGGTCACAAGGATCCGAAGAATCACCCTGGTAACTGAAATCTCAAGTGTCAAGCAAGTTGTGCCCTTGATCACTTTCACTTACCCAATAATGTTCTTTATTATCACTATTCAATGTATAGGTTTAATTTTGATGGGACCCAATAGGTCACCCTAGTCTGTTTATCCTGTTTACCTTGTTTACCCCTGATTCACTTGGGTAGTTATGCTATTGCATTATGTGGTTTCAGGTTAATATTTCATTATATCCATGTTCCTATTATTCTGTTATATTATTTATATTCATGATAAGATCATTATGTTAATGGGAACATGGAGCAACCACCCGAAAAAATAGTGCTACCACAAGGGTAGTATGGGATGCCCTTGGCTGATTAACTAGGAAAGCTAGTGGATGACTACTTTACCCGAAAGGGGCAAGGGCAGTAGGGGAGTGGTCAGTGTAGGGAGGTCCTTGGGTTGATTTTGCTGCGATGGCGATCAGGCGAGGGATCCCTGCATTGGAGCTTCCTATAAACTGTAGCGGGTTTTCTGAAGCTAGTGGAACTTTGTAAAGGCCTCGTAGTGTTACCCTGCCTCGCCTCCTTGGTAGAGGTGTATGGGATTCATGACCCCTTGGCAGATGGGTAACATGACTTGTGGGTAAAGATGCGCAACCTCTGCAGAGTGTAAAACTGGTATACTAGCCGTGCTCACGGTCATGAGCAGCTCGGACCCTCACATGATTAATCTATGGAATTAAAACTCAATTTGTCATTTGAATCGCATTAGGATTATTTTATTATTACTTTTACTTATTATTATGTCACACCCGGTTTTAGAAGGCAAAATCGAATGCGAACCATGTACGTGCCGGGATCAGCAATTCACGTACACAGCAGTTACATAACATGGACATCATCACACAGTGCTCAAATAGTATTAAAAAGGGAAATAGTAGTCGATTACATCATATGTCTGAGATATCCACATAGTCTTTACAATAAATCAAAGTGCGGAAAAGAAACGTAGATAAACGCGGCCTTCATAGGCAGCCGACTAGGGGTTGCCGCTAACCCACGCCTAGAACTCGTCGTAGTCTTGGAACTCTTGGAAGTCTCCTTCCACGGCTTCATCTTCTCATGAGCAGTGGTTGCAATGCTGACAACCTGGGGATGGGGGGGTTTGGTGTGTAGAGCAAGGGTGAGTACACATCAACATACTCAGCAAGTATCCTGTTTGGCTGTAGTGGACTAGCTTTATGTGGGGGTAAGTCAAGCAGTTGCTTTTAGTTGGTCAGATTATTATTACTAGTAGAGAAAGCCAAGTTTTAGAGTTAACCCACGTTATTACCCAAACGTACTCCTTTCCAAACGGAAAGAGTACCACTTGCCATTACCAGAGTAAAAACCAAGAACCATCAGTCTCATTGTCACCTGCAATCCGAACATCTCTGATCAAGTACCACTAATCACTAGAGCTCCCTTGGCCGCTCATAACCGCGAGCATGACTGATATATCAGTTTCATAACACTCTGCAGAGGTTGCGCACTTTACCTATGAGCCGTGATTCCCTTTTTGCCTCGGGTTGTACGAACCCTTGAACAGTCCCAAGGTGAGTAGGCACGGTCTCACTACGTAGCCTTTACAAAGATTCCTCGGGGCTATAGCCGCCCGTTAGGTTTCCTAAATGTACCACACTCCTCCCCAAGGGACAAATCAACCTTGGCAGAGCGAGTCGCATACACCGAGCCCCATTGACGGCACGACGGCGAAGCGAACTACACCCCGGATCCTCTAATTATTCAGCTAAGGGCACCCCATTCCACCCTCATGGTTGCACTGTTTTCCCGGGCGGTCATCCAACGAACAGGTCCTTACGGAGAGGCACTCGAGAAACCGTTCGAGCCCCCTTAAAGGCCACAAGTATAACATCATAATAAGAAGAGGGAAAACAACGTATCATTGATCATTCTCATCATGTTCATTGATTAGAGTTGAGCAATAACATAAGACTAAGCAATAATAGTCCAACCCAAATAGGTAAACAAGGACATGGATAACAAAAGCTAGTCAATCCTTAGGTATAAATGTGTAATGCGGGAGGTGAATTAAAGTATGTATAGGACAGAGATAGGTCAAGGGACACTTGCCTCTACCAATCGATTGCTGCTCAGGGGCTTCTCCTGCGAGTTCTTCGGGCTCCTCAGCCGGATCGTTCTCTATGCGAGCGCAAGCATACATACTTCCATCCATTCGAATTAGGAAACAAACAGTACATCATTACAAGAGAACAAATAGATTAAACATGCATAGAGTATAACATACGATATTGCATATGCCATGGCTAGAAAGAGAAGAAAGGTCTCGCAATGGTTAAAGCTATACTCAGGGCGTATTACGGGTAGACGCATAACTAGTCGTTACGTGCTCTAGTTCCACTTAGCTCTAACGAAAAGGATTAGTCACATGCACTAATAGAATCATAACCATTTTCAATTGATCAACATTAAATAAGGTAGATGATTAACTACATGAATTAACTAACGTAACCAATTTCCAAATTGAGTTTCCATTCATTAATTAAATAACGCGATCACTACACATGGAGTACACACGGGGGGGGGGGGGGTAGACAAGCGCGTCAAGGGCACGGCGAGCCGTGCCAAAGCACCGTGCACCATGCGAGCACGCACGCGCAAGGCCGCGCTGACGCGTCGCGAACGGGTCGCGCACACGCCGGGGCCGAGCCGCGCTACGCAGGGGCACCACGGCCGCGAGCCGTGGGTGCGGCGAGCTCGCCAGGGGCACCATGCGTGCACGGGCCGCGCCGGGGCTCCGTGCGCACCACCGAGGCCACGCCGGGGACGGGCGGGCGAGCATGCCGCGCCGGGCAGGGAGCTGCGCCGGGGAGGGCGCCGCACCGGGCGGGGCGAGGCCGGGCCGCCGCGGCCGGGCTGCGCGGGGACGCAGGGGGCGGGGGTGCCACGGCCGCGCGCCGGCGAGCTGGGGCCGGGCACGGGCGCCGCGCCGCCATGGCCGCGCGCTGGTCACGGGCGAGAGAGGGGGGGGGGGCGGGGACACCGTCGGGCCGCGCGCCACGGCGAGCCGCCATGGCCGGGGCCGAGTCGGGCGTGGCGGGCGGTGGGGACGGGCGGGTCGGCGAGCACCGAGGGAGGGGGGGTCGCGTCGGGACGCCGGGGCGGGCGGGACCGCGCCGGGACGCCGTGCCATGGCCGCGGACGCCATGGCTGTGAGCTCCGAGGGCGGGGCCGCGCCGGGAACAGGCGGACCGGCGAGCGCAGGGGAGAGGGAGGGAGGGGGAGAGGAGAGGTAGGAGAGGGGAGGGGCTTACCGCGCGGGGGAGGGAGGCCGGCGGCGGGCGGTTCGGCGGCGAGCCGAGCAGGGGCGCGGGCGGGTCGGGCAGTGGAGCGGGGGCGAGCAGGGGAGGAGAGAGAGGGGTTTGGGGAGGGGGAGCTGACGGGTGGGGCCCACGCGGGGGGGGGGGGGGCGGTTTTCCAACCGCACGCGCGGTGGGCGCGGCGTGGGGAGCGGGGGGGGGGGCCGGCGGGGGCGGCTGGGCCGCCGCGGGGCCCATAGCGGGGAAAGGGGGAGGAGGGAGAAAGGTCGTTTGGGCCGGCTGGCCAGCTGGGCCGCACGAGGGGGGCGGCTGGGCCAAAAAAAGAGGAGAGGGGGAAAGAGGAAAAGAAAAAGTTTTTTTCCTTTTTCTAAAGTCTATTTTCTAGATGAATGCTTTCACAATTTCAACCAACCAAAATAAATATATGGTTCGGCATGGTGCAGCAAACAAAATAAAGTATTTTAGGGTTTTGCTTTACACGAGATCTCAAGCCGAATCCCGCTATAACTTCGGAAAAGATCAAGGCTTAGCGAGGGGGAAAAGGGAAAAAGAAAAGGGTAACACCCGAATTTGGCGAGTGGAGAAAAGAAAAAATTCAACTCCCAAAATTCGGGACGTTACATATTACTAAGGTTTGGTATTTACTTATACTTAGTAATTGTTAATAAAATTTTGACCAACTTATAAAAGCAATGCTCAACTTTAACCCCTACTGTTGCTCAACCTTACACTTCATGAGCTCCCTCCTTTGGTGAGTTCATGCACATTATTCCCCACAATTTGTTGAGCGATGAACATGTGTGAGCTCACCCTTGCCGTCTCACACCCCCCACAGGAGAAGAACAGGTGGTTCGAGAGGAGCCACACAACGAGGAGTTCGATTCGATCTAGGTGGTGTCTCCCAGTTGACTTTCCTGCGCCAATGATGGATTTTAGTTCGATCCATATTTATCTTTTATTTTTGTAAGACTTCCGCTATGTAATAAGTACTGTGATTATATTGTGACATTTATCTCTATACACTCTGTTATTATATATGTTGTCTTCTTTGGCGCATGTATGAGGTGCACCCGACTTTGTTCCTTAAATCCGGGTGTGACAAAAAGGCCTCAGGCAGACACAATAGAACACCCCCACGTGCGGCCACAGAAATACCCTCACTGACTCGTGGGGCCAGTCAACTCCAGGCGCAGAGACCTCAGCATCGGCGTCTCTATAGTGACCCATACACTGGAAAAGGACGAGACAATACCCCATACCGGGTGTATACCTACGCATGCTTGATAGTGATGCAAGGGGTATGACGGAAGATGAAGCAGTATGGACATGACCTTGAACCTTAACATACGATCACTGTCACACCCGGTTTTAGAAGGCAAACCGAATGCGAACCATGTACGTGCCATGATCAGAAACTCACGTACACAACGATTACATAATTGGACATCATCACACATTGCTCAAAGTAAATAGCCGAAAGATACTTTATTACATCAAGATGTCCAAGTCATCCATAGAGTCATTAATATTATTAAAGTCATTAATATCATCAAAGTGTGGAAAAGCGAACGTAGCAGATAAGGCCTTCACAGGCAGCTGACTAGGGGTTTGCCACTCACACAACTAGATCTCGTCGTAGTCCTGGAATTCCTCAAAGTCTTCCATGTTGCCTGCATCTCCTCTTGAGCACTAAATACAGTGGGGACAACCTAGGGTGGGGTGGTTTTTAAAGCAAGGGTGAGTACACATCAACGTACTTAGCAAATGTCCCGTTTAGCTAAAGTGGACTGTTTGTATGTGGAGTTAAGGTTAAGCAGTTGCTTTTAGTTGGTCAAGTATTTATTACTAATAGTAGAGCCAAATTTTAGGAATAAACCTAGTTATTACCCAAATGTACTCCCTCCAAGAGGAAATACAAGAGATCATAATTATAACCATCATCCTTAACCATCATCATAAAAGTATCCAAAGTTCTTCTAATCAAAGAGGATCCCAAGGCTGCTCTTAACCGTGAGCACGGCTGATATACCAGTTTCTAACACTCTGCAGAGGTTGCACACTTTACCCACGAGTCATGATTCTCTTTCTGCCCGGAGAGCGCTACTCCCCTTTGACCACTACCTAGGTGGCCTGGTAGGGTATCACTACATAGCCTTTACAAAGACTCCCCTAGTGCATAGCTGCTCATTAGGTTTCGCCAGTCGTACAAACACAGTACACCTCCCGAAGGTGGGTGACTAACAAAACCAAATCGAATGAACCTCGACACCCACCCTTAGTAGAGCGAGCACTATGCCCCGAATAGGTTCATCTAATTATTTATCTAAGGGCATTCCATTCCACCCTCATGGTTGCACTGTTATCCCGGGTGGTCACTCAACGAACAGGTCCTTAAGGAGAGGTACTTAGGAATAGCATAAACTTAAGGTAGTTTGGATAAAGACAAATGAACAACACACCAATCATGTACAAACAAGTGAACACATCTCAAAAGAATACCATAAACTTAAGAGGTAGTTTAGGTTATAGGGTGAACTAACACATTTAGAAGTTTGTTATTCTCTAAGTGTTGTCTATCCTCATGGACTACATAATTAGATTTCACTTAATTTAATAAGACACAAAATTACACAGTGGTAGATTCATACTTTACATATTATTAATTTCACAAAGTTACACATCCAGTTACCCTTAGTGTTTTCCTTCTTATTTTCTTATTTAATAAATAAACTATTACATAAATTAACCTCTAGTATGGGCATAAAACTTAGAATGTGTAGACAATGAATGATCATAATTTTAACAGATAGAGAATAATCCCATGAACATTTTTCAATTTGAATCACTCAATTTAGAGTTCATATGCAAAAGATATGAAATAAACAAGTTTTGTAATTTGAAATACAAAATCAGGTCTAAATCTATGATTAAATTAAAGGTCAAGGGTCTGTCAGCAAGAATACAGGGGCCTACACGCGAAAACCAGGGACAATGGGTTGGTTTCTAAAAAGCCGGGGTCTCTTTAACAATTTTACCACCCGAAGGGGTATCGAGCTCTCTTGGCCATCAGATCTCAGATCAACAACCAAGAACAAATTTCGCGGGTAGACGCGCGGGCGCGGGCGCACACTGACCAGTGCGCTAGTGTGGTCACCGACCGAGGGTGGAAGGAGGACTGATCGGTCGGGCCCAGCGCCAGGGGGCATAGGCGACTGATAGATGGGGCCCAGGGGCTAGGCGCGCTTGCGTGAAGCGGTATCCGGAGATCTAGACCGCGCGATCGAGATCAGATGGTTGAGATCAACGCCGGGGGGTTTACGGCTGCGGTCGGCGCCGCTCCTGCTCTGTTGGCGACAGATATCCCCCGGGTCCACTAGAAGGCAAGAAGGCCTCGCGCGGGGCCTCGGGCCAGTTACCCCGCAAGGCCCTCCCTTTGTGGGTCGGGCTAGAGCTACTGGTGGAATGGGCTGACCTGAGTAGGCAACAGACTCAAGCCCAGGCAATCCATCAGCTCGTGCGCCATCCCCAGCAACCACCCAGCTTTCCCGCTCATGGCGTCCTTGAATATCGGGGCGGATTAGGGATAAGTCGACAAGATTGTAGGAAGATTAGTTCAGTCGGTTCACTATTATTTAGGAGACACGTGATCCTCACATACGCATGGAGTGCCCCACGGTCGAGTATATAAGGCCCAGGGGGTACCCCATCATTTCCATCGACCATCTACCCATCTCATTAGCTTTTCTCCATTCAGGAGACTCCACCTGTAACCCACCACATAAAGATCCACCCCAGGAAGTAGGGTACTACACCTTTCCAAGCTGCCCGAACCTGCAGAAAATTGTCTGTCCCTCTCTCGTGCATCCAGCACAAACCATTGAGTTACAGTCAACAACATCGTCCTTCCCAAAAGCACCGCAAGGGGTAACCCTGGGTGTGCGGTCAGGCTCTAAACACCGACAGCTGGCGCGCCAGGTAGGGGGTGTGTCATTGATCCAAGCTAGCTCAATGGGCATCATATCCCAGTGCAAGATTGCTCTTCGCCCTAGAACCATGTTCTGCTTCGGAACCATCTCGTCCATAGTGGATGACAAGGGAACTCTGCACCGCATAGCAGACCCACCGGAGAAGAAACTTTCCTTGGAGATCCCAAAGAAAACTAGAGTAGATTAGAGGGTGGCGCAGCCGCCCGCATCCCAAGCGAAGATGATCTCTTACAAACCAAAAACCGGGAGGTTACCTACCCGAAGAACTCCGTTGTCCACCTCGCCCACAAAGGAGTGGACACGGATCACTAGAAAGAAGGAGGCAAACGTCCCGAGTAAGGGGACGAGACCTCGCCGAGTCATCTTTCCGGCACCTTCGCCCTCAAAGGAGGACGGAAAGAAAAGTGCCGTCATGAAATCTCCTTTCTACTCTGACATCCTCTTCATCAGGGGGAGATTGGAGTCGTCTCCCATCTCCGACGACGAGCCAACCATGCAAGGGGAAGAACCTCCCCAACGTGAAGCGCTGCGACAGAGGAACAGACGCCGGAATGTGCGACGACATCACGAGGCTGGGGAACGGACCCGGCATAGCCTATATCCTGGGACGAAGCTTCAGAAGTGGGAGAAACTCCCGACGAGTGAGTACACTGAGAAAGACAGAACTCTCGCCGCCGTGATCGCCAACAAGCTCAGGACCGAGAGCGGGAGCAAGCCGAGCAAGGTGCAAGGCTGCACCGAGAGAACCCTCTCTTTGCTCGGAACCTATACCCTGACTTTGTTCGCGCGATGAACATGCCAAGTGAAGTCAAAGGGGTGCTGGCCCAGATAGCTGATGGCCTCCCATGAACTCCGGACGCGGAAGGCTACCTGCGGCTGCTTACTCGAGCAGCTAATCACCTTCTGCCCATCGCTCGTCCTCTGAGCGACCTACGCCACGCCATCAACAACCGACGAGACGCACGGAGCTCCATCAACGCTTCGCGGGACCGACGACACAAAAGTGAGATAAGGCGCCGGGAGGAGTATGACCGGGATCATGGTGTCGCGGCCCGAAGTCGCGCCACCTGAGTTGAGTCGGCTGTGGCCTCCACTAGTGGCCCGATCTGGGGACGGTTGAGACGACACACTACCAGCTCCCCTCCTCGGGACCGACCTCACGAACGCCGGCAGGAAGACACATGCGGGGTCTCTACGCTTACTCCGCGTCTCCGGGCCATTGAGTGGCCCCACAACTTCAAAGTCTCCAACGTCGACAAGTACGAGCCCAAGAAGGACCCGGGGGGCTGGTTGGCCATCTACACAACCGCCGCCCGGGCCGCTGGGGCGAAGGAAGACATAATGATAGTGTATTTGCCCATCGTCCTAGGGCAAGACGCACTGCAGTGGCTCCAACATCTGCCACGACACTGCATCGATGATTGGAGCCACTTCAGTCAGTGTTTCATCGCCAACTTCCAGTCTCTCTCTGACAAGTTGGCGCAGCCATGGGACCTCAAATCCATCAGGCGCCATAATGATGGAACACTCCAGTCATACCTCAATAGGTTCCAGACCAAGAGGAACCGCATCCCCGAAGTCGCCGAGGCAGTGGTGATAGAAGATTTCTACTGGGGATCCAATGACTCGGCCTTCGTCCGAGCTATACTACCGAAAGAGCCCTCCACCTCTGAACAACTGTTTTGAGAGGCAGACCTCTACATCACCGCAAATGAGCGGGCCTAGGACCTTATCGGAGGTACAAAACCTGCACCACCCGCGCCACGGCGCGACACGAACCAGTAACCTGACAGGATCTGGGAGAAGAGGCCTCGCGAAGAGGTGCACGCCTTCGGACCACCCGTCGCTCGAGCCTGTGGTGCGCCCCACGGAGGTGTATGGACACTGGATGAAATCCTCGACGCCCAGTGCCCGTACCACAGGGACATGCACCACACCCTATGGAACTGCAGGGACTTCAAGCACTCCGTCGGGCATGGTCGACCGTTCCAGCCTCTACCACCTCCCCCACCGCGAGGAGGGCCTGGTGAGCCTAGGCAGCCTCAGCAACAAGAAGGGGGAGGGAGCGAAGCTTTCCAACACATTAAGAGGGAGGTCAACGTCATATTTGGAGGACACGGGGCACAAGAGAACCGGAGGCAGCAAAAACTCAACGACCGATAGGTCCTGGTGGCCACCACTAGTGCCCCAGCTCCTTATTGGTGGTCGGAGCATGCAATAACCTTCAACCGAGCTGATCAATGGCTCAACTTTGATCATCCCGGCAAGTACCCGCTCCTTGTTGATTCAGTGATCTAAGAGAGCCGGGTGAAGAAAGTATTAGTGGACGGGGAAGCAGCATCAATGTCACCTTCCCTCGGACGCTCTAGGCCCTGGGGGTTGAACTCAAAGACCTCACCAAGTCAGATACTCCTTTATTCGGCATCATGCCGACTAAAGGAAAGTACCCGCTCGGGCACATCTACATGTCCGTCACCTTCGGGACCCCAGAGAACTACAAAACCGAGTTCCTGAGGTTCGAGGTGGCGCGCTTGGACTGCGGGTACAATGCCATCATCGGAAGGCCCGGGCTGGCAAAGTTCATGGCTATTCCGCATTACCCGTACATGATACTAAAGATGTCGGGACCTCAAGGAATCATCACTGTGCATGCTGCTTTCCAAGGCGCTGCAGAGTGCTTTCGAGGAGCCATTCAGACAGCTCTCACATGCTCCTCGGCGGTGAGGTCGCCGGCGCTGGTGAGGGTGTGGGCTACAGGGGCTTCGAGGTCACCAGAGTTGGGCAGGACCGGCGAGAAGGACCCGGTGAACTCACTGGTGGGATTCTGGCCAGGAGACTGTGACTAGAGATGACAGAACGACAGAGGGAAAGCTCCAAGCGGGTCAAGGTAACTCCGACGAGGACCCGGCCGCGAGGAGGCGCAATCGGGTGCGCTAAGGCTCGAACTAGCTCCAGTGAGGGTAGGGGAGTGCTATGGGCCAACACAGGGGCACGGGATGGGACCAATTTGGTCGGACACCGCGCGAGGGCGGCGAGCAAGCGTGGCCGAGCTCTGGCAAGGACGAATTAGCCACGGTAAGGCGAAATTAAAGGAAACAGAGCACGAGAGCGAGTTCCTCACCTCGGGACGGCGTTCGGGGAGGCTTGGCCCAACTTCTGACGGGCAGCACGGCGGGTGCGGGACTCCGGCTAGCGCTAGCGGTGAGGGCACAGTGCGAGAGAGGGTGAGCTTGCGCGAAATGAGGCAGGGGAGAGAGAGCGGGTGTGGGTGGTGCTCAAAAAAGAGCTGGGGTGCGTGGGTAGGCGACGTGGTCGGGGTTCTTGGCGTGCATGCGCGCTGGTCCACGGTGGTTCGCGGGGAAGGCGGACCTGACCGGGGGGTCCCACGTTGCAGAGAGAGGGAGCGGGCGCGCGGGGGGGAACGACTCATTGCGCTAACGAGGCGGGCCATGAGGCAGAGAGAGAACGTGGGCGCGCAGGCGACTCGCGTCGACAGACCGGCCCCACTCGGTAGAGGGAGGGGGAGAGAGCTCGCGGGGGAGGAAACCGCCGCTAACAGGTGGAGCCCACTTGTCAAGTGGCACGGGCGCACGCGGCCCCGCTGGGCTGGACTGGGTTGTGCTGGGCCGAAATCGGTTTTCCTTTTTCCCTAGAATTTCTAATGTGTTTTCTTTTTATTTCCCTATGGTTTCAAATCAAATTCAAACACCAAACCAAATTCAAATAATTTCAAACATGTGCATCAAACAACAGAATAATTTAGGCTCACCATGATGCAACAATTCATGACTCACATAGTTTTGACAAAGTAAATAATTAATACCTCACTTAATTAACCTAATTCTACTCAAAAGGAAAAGGGTGAGAGAGACTAGAGAGAGACAAAGGGTAACACCTAAATTTGGTAGGCATTTAGATAAGAAATTTTATACCCCCAAATTCAGGGTGTTACAAACCTATCCCCCTTAAAAGAATCTCGCCCTCGAGATTCAGGGTAGTCTAGCAAAGAGTTCAGGGTACTTGGTTTTAAGATCATCTTCTCATTCCCAGGTTGCTTCTTCCTCCGAGTGATGACCCCACTTGACTTTGCACATCCGGATGGTGCTTCTTCGAGTGACCCGGTCTCCTGTCTCCAGAATCTGAGTTGGCTTCTCAATATAAGTTAGATCTTCTTGAACCTCAAGATCCTCGGTTGGTAGTTGCTCCTCTAGCACTCGCAAGCATTTCTTCAGCTGAGACACATGAAACACATCATGCACGACTGACAGACTTTCTGGTAAGCTGAGTTGGTATGCCACTTCTCCTCATCTTGCTTGGATCTGGTATGGTCCGATGTATCGAGGTGCTAGCTTGCCCTTGACTCCAAACCTTTTGATTCCTCTGATGGGTGACACCTTCAAGTAGTCATAATCTCCCTCTTCAAAACTCAATTCTCTTCTTCGGGTGTCAGCATAGCTCCGCTGCTTGGACCGTGCCGTCTTCAGATTCTCTAGAACCATCCTAATGTTCTCTTCGGCTTCAAGAAGAATATCTAGACCGACACCTGCCTTTCGCCGGGTTGGTCCCAATGCAACAGGGTTCTACAATTCCTTCCATAAAGTGCTTGGAACGGTGACATCTTTAGACTGTCCTGATAACTGTTGTTGTAGGAGAATTCTGCATTCGGTAGCCTCTTGTCCCAACCTAACTTGTGTTGCAATGCACAAGCTCTCAACATATCTTCAAGAATCTGGTTGGTTCTCTCTGTCTGACCATCTGTCTACGGATGATAAGCTAAACTGAACTTCAAATGTGTGCCCAAAGCTTCATGTAACTGCTACCAAAAATGAGAAGTGAATAGGGTACCTCTATCTGATACTATCTTCTTTGGAACACCATGCAGGCACACAATCCCGGACATATATAGTTCTGCCAACACTGCACTGTTATAGGTGGTCTTGACTGGTATGAAATGGACCGCCTTTGTCAAGTGGTCCACTACTACCTAGATGGAGTCATAACCAGCACGAGTGCGGGGCAGACTAACTATAAAGTCCATCCCAATCTCATCCCATTTCCACTAAGGAATCCGCAGCGACTGCAACAAACCTGTAGGTCTCTGATGCTTTGCCTTGATTCTCTAACAACTGTCGCATATAGCCACATAATCTGCTATATTCCTTTTCATTCTGTACAATGAGAATATTTTCTTCAGGTCTTGGTACATCTTTTCGCTGCTAGGGTGTATGGAATATGTTGTCTCATGAGCTTCCTTGAGAATCAGTTCCCGGATCGATTTGATGTCGGGCACACACAACCTATCCTTAAACTATACCACTCCTTCTGTGTCTTCATGGAAGTCTTTGCCTTTCCCATCTATGATCAGCTGTCGAATCTCGTTGATCTTCTCATCATCTTTTTGACCCTTCCTGATATCTTGCTCTAGAGTGGGTTCCAGCTCAACAGTCACTCCTTGAATGTTGTTTAGAAATCCGAGACTCAGCCTGTCGAATTCCTTAGCTAGATCATACGGCATCGGGTGAGCGGCCATCATGTTGACTTGGCTCTTTCTGCTCAAAGCATCTGCAACCACATTAGCTTTGCCAGGGTGATAATGTATCTCCAGCTCATAGTCCTTGATTAGTTTTAGACATCTTCACTGCCTCATGTTTAGCTCTCACTAGGTGAATATGTATTTGAGACTCTTGTGGACCATGTAGATATCACACTTCTGCCCATACAAATAGTGCACCTAGGTCTTCAGTGCATGAACCACTGCTGCTAACTCCAGATCATGAGTGGGGTAATTCTTCTCATGAATCTTCAATTGCCAAGACGAGTACGCCACTACTCTCCCTTCCTGCATTATCATGCATCCCAGTCTGGTGTAGGAAGCATCACAATACATTGAGAATGGCTTGTGAACATCTGGCAGAATCAATACCGGTGTTGTTTTCAACTTCTTTTTCAATGTCTCAAAGGACTCTTGGCACGCTGGGGTCCACTTGAACTCGACTTTCTTTGCTAGTAAGGCTGTCATTGGCCTGACAATCTTAGAGAAACCTTCAATGGAACACTGATAGTAGTCGGCCATTCCAATGAAACTCTTGATTCCTCGGACATCTTTTGGTGTTTTCCAATCCAGAATAGTTGCTACCTTCTTCAGATCCACATCTAATCCGTCTCGATTTATAATATGACCCAAGAACAGGACTTCGTTGATCCAAAACTTGCACTTGCTCAGTTTGGCATACAACTGACAATCCCGTAGCCTCTGCAATACTTTCCTCAAATACTCTTCATGCTCTTGCTCATTCTAGGAGTATATGATGAAATAATCAATGAACACTACTACAAACTTGTCGAGATAGTCCATGAACACATTGTTCATCAAGTACATGAAATAAGTTGGCGCATTTGTCAAACCGAATGACATGACTGTGAACTCATATAGTCCATACTTGGTGATAAATGCGGCCTTCGGTATGTCTTAAGGCCGGATTCTGAGCTGATGGTAACCTGACCTTAGATCTATCTTCATGAACACACTGGCTCCTCTCAACTGGTCGAATAGATATTCAATCCTGGGCAGGGGGTACTTGTTCTTGATAGTGACTTCATTCAAAGATCTGTAATCGATACACATTCTTTTTGTACCATCTTTCTTCTCCACAAATAACACTGGGACGGCCCATGGTGATGTACTTGGTCTGATGTAGCCTTTCTCTAACAACTCATCAATCTTCTTTTTGAGCTCCACCAATTCTAGTTCGGACACTCGATAGGCTCTCTTGGAAATAGGGGTGGTGCCAGGTATAAGCTATGGTAAATTCAACTTTTCTTTTAGGTGGCATGCCTAGTAAATCCTCGAGAAACACATCTAGGAATTCTGATACTACTTTGATAGCTTCTGATGGCTCGATTTCCTCAATATGGGCGGTGACTTGGTGATAGCTTCCTTTCCATGGTCCAGATAAGACCAACGCCACTAACACTTCCTCTCCTGATGAGGACACTAACTTCACAATCCTCTTGTGACAGCTAAGGCTTGCTTGTTATTTGGTTAGCCAATTCATCCCTAGGATGACATCTATGGTTACATCCCTGTTGGTGACTTGTTCTCAAATGCTATGAGTTAAGAACAAGGCAATATAGAAAATGTTAATCGATAAAGTCCTTCGTCCTTCGAAGCATTATTCCCCTCAGGATATAATGGTTTTTGGATGAAGGTTATGAAGGGCGTACCTTCATAAATACACTATACAGTGACGAAGGATGAATTATAAGGAATATAAAAGATAACATAGACAATTGTATATAATTATTATGTAAGAACAGAAATAACGTCGAATTACAAATGTACCTTCAACTTGAAGGAGATGAAAGTACAAGCGTGACGCAAAAGCGAATGCCAAATCAGCGTGAACAGTACGGGGGTACTGTTCACCTATTTATAGGCACAGGACACAGCCTATGCAAAATTACATTTATGCCCTTTACATTTGATAATAATTCTATAGTAATCTATCGAGGTCTGAATAGCCTTTTCATCTTTAAGTCGGTTTCATTTTTTGCTACCACGCCGAAGCTTTCCTGCTCACACCTTCGGCTGTATCAACCTTCGTATTATTCTGGTCTGCTGTGATTCCAACTTGAGTCCGAAGATACCTGTTCACACATTATACTCCAGAAATACTGTTAAATCCTGTTTTTGAGGACTTTCGTAAGCCGAAGGCCCCCAACAGTAGCCCCTCGCAATATTAATTTGTTTAAAATAATAAATTTAGATTGCGACATGGACGAAGGCTTTACGCCGAAGGTCCGAAAAAACACCTTCCCTTTGCTAGAATAGCAACATTCACTGACAAGCGGGGTCTTTCAATTTTCAACGCACTGGGCGTATAAATACGGTCATACCGCAAACTCATTTGGCACGCTCTCTTGCCATCTGCTCCCGCTCACTCAATTTTTTAGCTCTTGTGCACTAAGATTTACTGAGCTTTTAGTTTTGAAGCTTCGGCTTTGAAAACAGTTTTTTAGTGTTTCCGAAGATGTCTGAAGATAAGAAAGCTGATGCTGAGATGAAGCTGAGTCTTGACGAAGAGAAGAACTTGGGGTTTCTTATAGCGATGTCGAAGACCAATACAGAAAAAATCACCAAGGAGATTCTGGAAGGTTTGTCTGAAGATACTGGTGACAGCGACAGTTATGATGTGGACAGTGGTGGTGAAGACTCCGAAGATCGCCCTTGGCGACCAAGCCATGCGGTTTTCGGCAAATCAACTATCAAAGAAAATCATCTTGTCAACATGAGAGGAAGGTATTTCCGGGATTTGTCCATTGTGAGGGCCGACGAAGGGGAAAAGACTTGTCCACACCCTGAAGAGAATGAAGTCGTAGTGTACCGAAGCTTTTTGAAAGCTGGACTACGATTTCCCCTGAGCGAGTTTGTCGTAGAGGTGCTGAAAATATTCGAAGTCTATCTTCACCAACTTACCCCCGAGGCAATCATAAGGCTGAATATCTTCGTGTGGGCCGTAAGAAGCCAAGGTCTGAAGCCTGATGCAAAAAGTTTCTGCAACATACACGAATTATCATACGAAACAAAACCTTGGGGTAAGGAACAATATCACAATAATTTTGGCTGCTACAGTTTCGTTTCTCGGTCCGGGTCAAGCTGTCCCGTGCCAACCTTTCGGAAGAGATGGCCCGGCGACTGGATGACAGAATGGTTTTATGTGAAGAACGACCTGACAGTACGAGAAGATATCAAAGGTGTAATTATGCGCCCTATTTGGCAAAGCTTCGGCCTTCGGAGGCCGAAGGTTGAAATGAATGAAGCTGCCGAAGAATGCCAGAGGGCCTTCGGCGTTATCTGTTCTTTTATTGGAACGAGAGATTTGGTACAAGAGCATATTGCCTTCAGGATATGGCCGCTCGCGGAGAAATGGGAAATGCCGCAAGAAACCATAAAAGAGGCCGACGAAGGTGGACTTATCAGGCTGAAGTACACTTTTAAGTTCGGAGATAAATTCGTTGAGCCAGATGATGACTGGTTAAAAAGCATTGAAAATTTAAGTGATGAACTGCTTGGGGCTTATTCGAAGGCCGAAGATACTGCACTGTCAGCAGCCTTCGGAGGCCGAAAAAAGAAGAGGCTGAATCGGGTGTTTGATGCAATCGGGTTCGTCTACCCTGACTATCGTTATCCCATTCGAGGGCAAAAAAGAAAAAACACAACCTCTGCGAAAGAAGAAGCTGCAACTGCTCCTAGCGAGCCAGAACCGAAAAGAAAGAGGATAAAGGTCTTCACACATCGGCTGCGATATATTGAACCAGCTTCGGTGCCTGAGTTCACCGGAGAAACTTCTTCGGCCACCGAAGCTGAAAAGCCAACCAAACCAACCTTGCTGCCAGAAGTCGCAGAAAGGGCCGAAGCGCCAACAAGGATAGAATTGGAAAGACTGAAGATTTTGTTACCAGAAACAAAAGAGATGGCCGAAGCGCCATCCACAGAAAAAATGGAAGAAGTGAAAAAACCAACTGAGGAAAAAACATCAGAAGTTTTGAGTCCTGCAGCAAATGTTGAGACAGTAAAAAATCAAAAGGTGCCAGCAGTGACTCCGAAAAGAAAAAGAATGGCCAATGTGCTAGATGTTCTGGAAACAATTAAATCTTCCAGCACACCTCCGAAGAAAACTGTTGCCATTCCCGAAGCGAAAACTGAAATTTCTGATATTAAAGTTCCAGAGCAAGAAACTGGAGCCGAAGCTGGATCCTCAGAGCCCACGAAAATAAAATCCTTGGAAACCGAGGAAGAAAAAATAACAGAGCCAACTTTGATTGAAGAAATCAGTGTCATTACCCCCGAAGCATCCCCCAAAGTCCTTGATTATATTGTTCGTCATGCTTCGGGGAAAAAATTATCAGAAAAAGAAGAGCAAGAGGCCCAGCGCTACGCCCAGAAACTGAAGTATCCAAAGGGGGCGTTAATATTCAATGGCAGTGGAGAAGAAGACTTTTTGTATTGTCTCCCTGACAGCAAGGAGATTTCTGTCTGTCGGGAGATGAGCAAAAGCTTTGGATTCCCAACATTAGAGGACGGGCTCTCAGTGCTGTCGAAGAACGATCTGGCCGACAGCCTGGCATATAATAGCTTAAAGGTGCAACAAATGGGATCTTTGTATTTTTTGTTGGGACCAAAATTTTTCATTTACTTAAATCTATTGACGCACACATATTTCTCTTTGCAGGGCCTGATACTTAGCAATGCCCTCAGGGCACAGAAAGATGTTGAAGATGAAGGGTGTGCTATAGCCCTGAGCAACCTTCGTTCCGAAGTAATTGAACTGAGGAACGAAGGTCTCAAAAAAGATAAAATATTACATTCATTAATAAATAAAATAAAGGAAGACGAAGCTGCTTTTAAAGGTCAAGCTGAGGCTCAGAAGCGCGAAATTGAAGATCTTCGGAAACAACTGGCCAGAGCCAAGGAAGAACGCCTACTTGAAGAAACGAAGCGAGAACTCAGCGACCAATGGGCAGATCACTTAGAAGGAACTGTTGAAGAGCTTCGTTCGTCCAAGAAGAGATGTTATAACAAATCTATAGAGTGTGTTAAGAAGTTAAAAGCTAGCTTCGCCAGGGTCGGCGCATTCTCAAGCGAAGAAAACTTTACAAGAGGCAATCCCGAAGGTCCCATCGAATGGATCGATCACGAAGCTGAGGCCTTCGAGGAAATTTTAAATAGCCGTGGAGATATATGTGCTTTCTCGGGTGCCAGAGGAATTGCCACCATTTTAGAGAAAAAGGGCTGCGAACATGTAAAGATTTTAGCACAATCCGAAGCTGCTTTGTCCTTCGAAGATGCAAGAGATCCTTCGGCCGAAGCTAGTATGGTTGGTGGAAAAATTTTCACCGATATCTGGGATAATGGTGGCCGAGAAATGGCCCGAGAAATTATTCGAAAAAGTGAAAAGGGCATTCACGATGCTAGAGAAGTGGCTCAGGCTGCTGAAAAAAGCGCAGAGCCCGAAGGGCAAATAGGTATCAACTAATGGTTTTATTGTGTTGTAATTTTCGATTCTAAACTTCGTTCGCAATTTGTAATAGCAATGTAGCCGTATCCTGTCTTCCTTCAGATCCTACTAAAGCGTCTTCGGGACCTCCCCCGAAAGGAGACGACGAAATTAAAAAGATGGCTGAAGCTATCATGGATGAAGTTGTTAATCGGCTCCTGAACGAGGCTGCAGAAGTCGTTTTGAGAGAAGATTAAGTATTATTGTAAAAACTTCTGAAATGTAATATATTGTAACATTTTGTAACCCTGAATGTAATATACCTGTTTTTATTGTTCAATTCTTTACGATGCATGAAATTTTGCACGTACTGTTTTTGAGTCTTTGACGAAAAAACACCTTCCCTTCTTTTCATGCTTCGTGAAGAAGAATTTTTCTTTGTCACCACAATATCCATAGTGTTCTGATAAATAGTATCCAGGCTTCGTGAAGATATTTTCCGAAGCTACACTTCCGAAGGTCAATAATGTATCTCCTTGTGACGTTATGATTTTTCCCTTTTTTCAAAACGTTCTTCTGTAGATCGATATTGTGTCCACCTCTTGTGCCATATGCAACATGATGTATGATGCTTATGCTATGCGAAATGATGCGATGATGCTATGTTATGTGAGGTGGTGTTTATTCCGAAGATGCACACGCATCCCTGCAATAAAACACATAATCTTTTATAAGCCTCCCTTAGGACCTTCTTCGCCTTTTACTTCAGCGGAATCAGCGTTTATTTTTCGCTGTAAGCCTCCCTTAGGAGCTTCTTCGCCTTTTACTTTCAGCGGTATTCGCGTTGACTTTTCGCGCTTCGCCTTTTACTTAGGCGGTATCAGCGTTGACTTTTCGCTGTATGCTCTGCATTCCCTTTGGAACGACTTTGGAGCAGAAAAACTTACACTGCGCTCCCTCTGGAGCGGCTTTTTGCGACTTCGGCAAACTTACTCTGCGTTCCTTAGAACGACTTTTTGTTGCTTCGAAGAATTTTCGATAATTTGAAGGTCCTCTTTGTTATCACAAATCTTTAAACTTCAACAACTTAGGCCTGTGAAGAAAATATATTTTCCTTGTGGCAAACAACGAAACTATTTACATGAAAACTAAACAATGTCCTTTATTACACAGAAAATAAGACTGAATAAGAAAGACTGCTATTAAGGTAGGATATTTGTCAATAGATGTGCTTTGACTCTGGCACAGTGCTGTTGACTGTACGAGCTTCGGACTGCTCTCTGAAGTCCCTTTGGTGTGGAGCATACTGGCTCCCTTCTGGCTGTTGGCCTTGTTGCAGCGGAGGTGGAGGCGGAGGCTGTTGCCAGGAAGCTTGAGGTTGACTCGCCGAAGCAACAGAAACTGCAGGGTGGTTGCCCACATATTCTAGGATGTAAGGCGAATGATACGAAGCAGTATGCATGACCTGCTTCGGCTGAGCTTGTTGTGCTGCGGCTTCGGCTATTTCCTTTTGCTTCTGGATGGTAACATGGCACATCCTGGTGGTATGCCCTTTGTTCTCACCGCAAAACAAGCAAAAGATTCTTCTTGGTTGATCGCCGAATCTTCCGCCGAAGCCCCTGACGCCTCTGCCTCTTGGAGCTGGTGGTCGGAAGGAGCCTTGCTGTTGCCCCGAAGCCTGTGAGGAACACTGTGGCCTTTGCTGTTGGTTCCCTCGATCATCATTTTGGGTAGAGTTATGAATTGATCTAACGTGCCTCGGATAGAACCTTCCTCCGAAGCCCCTGGTCATTTCAGAAAACCTGAAAGCCTCCTCCCTTCTTTGGCGAAAATCATTATCGGCCCGAATGTACTCGTCCATCTTCTGGAGCAGCTTCTCCAAAGTTTGAGGAGGCTTCCTAGCGAAGTACTGAGCTGACGGTCCTGGCCGAAGCCCCTTGATCATGGCCTCAATGACAATTTCATTGGGCACCGTTGGTGCCTGTGCCCTCAAACGCAAGAACCTCCGGACGTACGCCTGAAGGTATTCTTCGTGATCCTGGGTGCACTGGAATAGAGCTTGAGCAGTGACCGGCTTCGTCTGAAACCCTTGGAAGCTAGTTAACAACAAGTCCTTCAGCTTCTGCCATGAAGTGATCGTTCCTGGTCGAAGGGAGGAATACCAGGTTTGAGCAACACTCCTGACAGC
The DNA here is from genome assembly GCF_902167145.1 of Zea mays. NCBI lineage: Eukaryota > Viridiplantae > Streptophyta > Magnoliopsida > Poales > Poaceae > Zea > Zea mays. The sequence goes on from NC_050099.1 coordinate 125,289,260, forward strand.
CATAACAAAAGATTTGGCCATGACTGCAGCATTGCCATCATACGAAGACACTGTTGCTTCGTAGCTCATCAAAAACTGCTTCGGGTCTGAGTGGCCATCGAATACGGGAAGCTGAGGCGGCTTGTAGGACGGGGGCCAAGGTGTAGCCTGCAGCTCAGCGGACAGAGGAGAAGCGTCATCGAAAACAAAATTCCCATGATGGAAATTATCATACCAGTCATCTTCATTGAGGAAACCCTCCTGATGAAGGTCTTGGTGCTGAGGCCTTCGGTGCTGATCATCCTGAGCAAGATGACGAACTTCTTCAGAGGCTTCGTCTATCTGCCTTTGTAGTTCAGCTAGCCTGGCCATCTTTTCTTTCTTCCTCTGCACCTGTTGATGAAGCATCTCCATGTCTCTGATTTCTTGATCTATCTCGTCCTCTGGTGGTGTCGGGCTGACAGCCTTCCTTTTCTGGCTTCGGGCCTCCCGAAGAGAGACAGTCTCCTGATTGTGGTCCAGCGGTTGAAGAGCTGCAGTGCCAGTTGCTGAAGCTTTCTTCGGCGCCATAACGAAGGTTTATGATCGCCGAAGGTTTTCAGAAAACTCAGAGTGTGGAAGTGAGTTCACCGGAGGTGGGCGCCAATGTTGGTGACTTGTTCTCAAATGCTATGAGTTAAGAACAAGGCAACATAGAAAATGTTAATCGATAAAGTCCTTCGTCCTTCGAAGCATTATTCCCCTCAGGATATAATGGTTTTCGGACGAAGGTTATGAAGGGCGTACCTTCATAAATACACTATGCAGTGACGAAGGATGAATTATAAGGAATATAAAAGATAACATAGACAATTGTATATAATTATTATGTAAGAACAGAAATAACGTCGAATTACAAATGTACCTTCAACTTGAAGGAGATGAAAGTACAAGCGTGACGCAAAAGCGAATGCCAAATCAGCGTGAACAGTACGGGGGTACTGTTCACCTATTTATAGGCACAGGACACAGCCTATGCAAAATTACATTTATGCCCTTTACATTTGATAATAATTCTATAGTAATCTATCGAGGTCTGAATAGCCTTTTCATCTTTAGGTCGGTTTCATTTTTTGCTACCACGCCGAAGCTTTCCTGCTCACACCTTCGGCGCTGTATCAACCTTCGTATTATTCTGGTCTGCTGTGATTCCGACTTGAGTCCGAAGATACCTGTTCACACATTATACTCCAGAAATACTGTTAAATCCTGTTTTTGAGGACCTTCGTAAGCCGAAGGCCCTCAACAATCCCGGGTACCCATTACTATTAGATCAGCGGGGAACTCTATCCCCCTTATTTGAACTCTTGCACTGGGGCAAAATCTGTAACACCCCTGGTGTTATTGTCACTAAAACATGAGCATAACATCATGAGCATTAGCATATCATGTGTTTGTCACACATAGAGTGCATTCACTAGGTAAAAATTTCAAATATGTTGTACTGATATAACTTTATGTGTGGTTAAGTCTAGTGAAAAGTACTTAACCCTAAATCTGGGTTTATGGATATAAGGGAAGCCCAAGCATGAGAAAACTTCAAAAGATATGAGAAATGACCCTAAGATATCCCCTTGGAAGGACTTAAGTGACACCAAAACCCTAATGTGTCCAAAACCCTAGAAACAAACCCTCGAAAACCCAAAATTGGAACCCTAGGGGGCTAAGTGTAAAATTTGTGCACTTTTGGACCCAAGTGTAAAAACCAAAGTATTAGAGCACCATAAATCATATGTTTCACACATTTGAAGATTTTCAAGTTAAAAAGTGGGATTTGGACCTAATTGCAAAAAGTACCTTTTGAATCCCCATATGCTTAAGTCAGAATTCAGTGCAATTGGAGCAACTTTGGAGCTTTATATCTATTAATCCATGAAGATTCTGTTCTGACTCAATACATCAAGATTATAGAGTTATTATAGGAGTACAACTTTTCTTAAGTGATTAAGCCTTGGTGTTGTACAAAAATAGGAGAAAAATAGGTTTGAAGTCTAGTTGTCAGACCACCCTGAAGCTGAACTCGGAGTGACAGTGAGATTTGCTCAACTTTGGATTCAATTCAAGCTCGAAGGATTGGGTAAATGAGTTAGGTCTCTATAGTCGATTTGTAGCTGGTTTGTTGAGCTACAACTTTGATGCAGAGGGTTGGTCATGTCACTGTATGAAATTTGGAGCTAATCGCCCTGCAAGTCGGTCTTTCAGGCGCTCTGAATAGGCCTTCAATGGTTCAATGCCACACAAATATTAGCAGGTTTAGGGAATATCGCCGCCGGTGACCTTACGCCGTGATTGACGCCGACAATGTGATTTGTGCTCAACGGAGTACTCATAGTTGCTCGGGGTAGTAAATATCGCCTTGAGGATGAACTTAGGCCACTGTTCAACCCCGGCCGCCGTGTCCGCCTGACTCACGGCCGGTTCAGATAAGGTCGCCGGAGTTGGCCGCCTATCGACCGTGTGCCACGTGCCTAGGTGCCTTACCACGATGCAGTAACTCGTATTATGCTTGTCTGTTGATCGTCGATGTGCTCGCCACGCTGAAAGCCACCAATTCCTTGCGACAGTACTCTCCCCTCTCTCCGGCCGCCACCGCGCCATCTCCAATTCAAGGGCCACCGCTCATGAATCCTATAAATTGACCATGCCCTCAGCTCCACTAGGTAGTTGTGCATCCAGTGAACCAGCTTTCACCTCCAATCATCCCCTACAGCTCCCCAATTTGAAACTTTCCCCAAATTGGTCCAGAGCACCGTACTAAGTAACCTCGTCGCGGTCAGCGCTCCACAGGTCCGATCATGTTCTCCTCGCTCTTGTTCTAGCATTCCTATGTGCCCTTGAAGCTCATCGGTCCAACCAATTGCGCTGAACCAGAGTAGATCGACGAGAACACTTTGAATTGTCCCCGGATTACGCGGTCACCGTGAGCAGAGAGTTTGGGGGATAGAACCTTGCAATTGATCGAGGGGAAATGATTGTTAGAGGTTAAAATATGTGTCAGCCAAGCTAGAGCCCTAGCCGTTGCCTATTCCGGCCAATACGAGCTCGCCGGAGCTCGGTCTATCGTCGTTCACCGTCGGGGTTCACGGGCTGTGAAGGAATAGAAGTGTGAGGGTCTCGGTGTAATTGTTAGTGACTCATGGAAATAGTGCTATGAACTCGGTCCAAATTGTTTAAATCACCAGGGACCTTTGCGCAAAAACACCAGGGCGGGCGCGCGCGGGCGCGTTTTCACCCAGACACGAGCTGACTTGGGCTAGTTTGCAGCCCAACACTGTTCAATATTTTTCTTTTTCTTTTCTACCAGACTTTGAAAATCCATAGTAAATCCTAGAAAAATGCTAAAAATATGAGACCAATTTTGTTGGACTCATAAATTTCTTTAGTATTTAATAAAAATGGTTCCAAGATTTTTAGTCCAAACAAGGAATAATATAGTATTTAAAAGGGCTTAAACATATACCTATGGAATTTTAGAAATTATTTAATAACTCTAAAAAATCACTAAACTTTTAGGATGAGCCTAATTTAGTAATTAGATCCCATGAGTGAAGTTTGACTTATTTTGGATATAGTTTGGTTCCCAAACTTAAAACCCTAGTCTTCTAGGAAGAAGTAGTGGTTAAAGAAGGAGTTGCACCACCACCACCTGAAGACCCACCTGCCGGGAACTGCTTATGTTTTGATATTTGTGGAGGAGAACCCGACTCTCCTATAACACAAGGCAAGCCCCGGTGCATTTGCTACCTCCTTGCTATTTTAAAATCTTTCTCACTTGTTTGATGCATTAGGTGATAGGAGTTGTGTGCTAAACAATTGATGCATTTCCTTCCTTGGAAAATTGATTACTTTTCCTTGATCACCTGTTTTATAAAAAGGTTTTTCTGATGCTTAGTCTTGCTCTAGAAAAACAAAATGTTTTGTTTTGACAAAAGATGATGCTTCAAGTGGGATGGGATGTTTTCAAAAATAAAACTTGATGATGGATCCATCATGGCCATGATGGGTTCAACATCGAAAAAGATGTACCTCTGGCAGGTACCAAACTTTGGATTGAAATGATAAAGCTGAGACCAGGCGGGTGACTTGCATGAGAAGAGAGTCTCGGTGTAGTGTCTCCATCTATGTCAATTAAGGACCGTGTCGATGTAGGCTTGCTGATCGTGGACCTTTTAACTGGTCACATGCCTCATCATGGGTAAGCTTTGCCTCGGGCAGACTAATACCAGAATAAGACAACACATAATGGGAATGGAGAGATGGCGAGAGTAGCGTGTACCCTCCGTGGCAAGAGGCTAGACGGTGGTGTATCTGTGCTCTCGGTTGGCGTGAACCTGATCTGGTCTTAAGAACCCCGATGGCGAGTTGACATATGCAAGGGTTAAGTGCTACATATGTCGTGTGATCGGAGATCCCTAGCTGGGTAATAATCGATTCAGATCGTCGCTACTTCTCGGACATGAAGACGTGGTCACTGCCCTACAGGTAGCATTTCAGTGAACAAGAAGGGTTGATAAAAGGATGGCTAGTATAGGCCAAGTGCTTGAACTAGGGTAGAAAGAACTCTAGTGACAGGTAATGACTTAACTTGCTAATAAAACTGGATTTTTAAAGGATCCACGATTAGTAAGCATTTTTGCAAACAGAGTCTTGATTCTTGATTAAGCCTTACCTTGACTCCCTCAAGCCAGCATATCCTTGAGAGTCTTTTATTTTGACGGGTAAGACTTGCGAAAGTACACTTTGTACTCAGGGTTTTCGAACCCATGTTGTTATAGGTGAGGAAGCAACAAACTTTTGTTGCTTTTGCTCTAAGGTGGTGCCAAAGGAAGAATCTCAAGAGTGAAGCCTCGAGAGGATGATGTCCTCCTTAAAACTTTATAGTTTTAAGCGGGAGGGGTTTTTGCCTCCCAAGTTTGTAATAATAATACTTCTGCACTCATATACCACTGGTCTGTAATAACAACACTCTTTCTATATTTTAATGTAAATTAAGTTACTGTAATTGCTTCCGCTCATTCATTCCTCTGATGTGTTGTAATATCTGCGTCACGGGTGAAACGCTCTTGGGAAATGTAAAGGATACATATACTGAACTTGTCAAGTGATCAGGTGCATCTACAGGGTTGTCCGAGGTCCGCTGGACAAGGACAACTGTAGGTGGGCCTAATGACTTGGGAGGTTCCCTCACAGCTGGTATCAGAGCGAAGCCCATCTCTTCAGATATTATGAGGCATTTCAAAAAGAATTTTCAAACACTTATCCAAGAAAATTTCTTTCGTTCTCACCCTGCCACTTTATGGAGTACTCATCTTATAAGACCAGGTAACAGAGTGCAATGTATAGGAGGTTGGGAATCAACGAAAGTTGATTCCGTAATTATGCATGCATCATGTTTAAAAATTATACTAATAAAGTTTTCCCCCTTATGGAGATATGCCTCCGCATACAAAGAAAACCGCGCGTAAGTCCACTGGACCTATTGGCGTACCTCGGCATCAGTTGGCTCCAAGACATGAAGGGAGCAGCAGCGGCAGTAACGACCCCATCGGAGACCTAGAAGCCCAAGTGGAGCAGCTTCAGACGGAGCTACGTCACCGAAACAGGGTGTGGGTAGAAGATGGTCAGCGTATGAATGAGTTGAGAGCTGACGTCAGACATCTGCAAGACGAGCTTGCCGAGCGGGACTTGGCAATGGATTGGGTTGTCAAATCGCGTTCGGTTGCTTAGGACCGGGAAGCCAAGGCTCGTGCTCGTGTGGCAGAGCTTAGTGCGGCCATTGACAACTTGCAGGTGTATTGCAATACTTTACATGAGGAAGTCCATGTACTGTATTCGCGACTACACCCAGACGTGCCTGCTGACCCTGTTGCAATGGGAGCTAGACCCTAAGGAACAACAGGTGAAGGACTTGGTGGGGAATTGAACCTTTTTAAGCCCCCTCCTTCCATGAACCTGACTGACGAATGGTCCCCTACAACAGACAGTGAAGCAACCAAAGACGATAAATACTAGAGTAGTATAGTTTAGATATAATATTAATGTAAAATAGGTAATAAAGTCATGTTGTACATTTGAGTCTATATCATTACATTTTGGTAATGTAAAATGATGGTGTATATCGGCATGTTATATTTTTCCCAAATATTTCTTTGCCTCAGATGCCATCCAGGACTCGTGTGCATGACAGTGCGGGTACGTCCCGTGGTCGGGAAGACACGCCCCACCCACCGCCTGTACCGCCAACGTTGGCCAAGGCTATCGCTGCCTTGGTCAATGCGACCGCCAACAATACCCGCTTTTTACGTGAAATGGCGGGAAATCAATTCCAGCAACATGGTGGAAGGGCTCCTCCGCAGGGACCACGTGAGACTTCATATCTGGACTTCTCTGAAACTCGACCCCACTCTTCGTTAAAGCCGAAGACCCTCTGGAAGCCGACGAATGGGTACAGGTTATGGAGCAAAAAATTGGACTAATCAGCTGTACCGAAACCCAGAAGCTATTGTTCGCTGCTCAACAATTAAGAGGCCCTGCCAGTACTTGGTGGGGAAATTTTGTGGCCATTCAACCTGCCGGACATCAGGTCATGTGGGATGAATTTAAGTTAGCATTTCGTGAGCACTATATTCCAGAAGGGGTGCTACACATGAAACATGAGGAATTTATGCGACTCAAGCAAGGAGATACTGTCATGAAGTATCTCAACAAATTTAATCATTTATCCCAATATGCAATTGATCAAGTAAAAACTGACCTAAAAAAGAAGAATTGCTTCATGAGAGGCCACAACGACCGGCTTCAAAGAAAAATGGCCACCTGCCTAGATCTCTCATACAGCAGGGCTGTCAGCACAGCGCTGGCAGTAGAAGCTAAGAACACAGGCCAAGGAAAATCGAAGGGATTCAGAGGTGACAGGTCTAATCAGGGACCTAAAAAGCGACCAAGGATGGTAATCCGACCTTTCAATCAAAATCGTTCTTCATCTCGCCCACCCTCCTACCCATTCAAACAGCCTGTCTTCATTCGCCCTACCACTGCCCCCACTTCTGCAAGTCAGCCAAGTGCCCCTGGTGCTCGTTTCCCCGCCCTCCCTAGTTCCTCAACTGGCTGCTTCAATTGTGGGAAGTCTAGACATTTTATCAAAGACTTCCCATATCCGAGGCAGAACAAATCCAACAATCAGCAGAACTCAGGGAGCTCAAATCAAGGCAAGGGAAACATGGCAAATAATTCGACGGGCAAGAATATTAAGAAGACTGGGCGAATATATTACACTCAAGTGGCCACTACACCGGAGTGAGAGACGGTTGTGATGGGTACTTTTCTTGTGGCCAATCACCCATCAGTCATTCTCTTTGATTCTAGTGCTTCGCATACATTCATAAGCAAGAAATTCGTGGAGAAATATTGCATTCCTTGCACTGAATCTAGGGAAGGGTTTATTATTCATTCGCCTGGGGGACAAATATTTACTAAAGAAGTGGCCTTCAATGTGCCAGTAACATTGGCTGAACAGGATTTTTCCCACCAATATGATTGTGCTAAAAGGACAAGATATTGATGTAATTCTGGGCATGAATTGGTTAGCCCAGCACAAAGCTATCCTCAACACTGATTTAAGAACCATCAGGTTGAGCTATGGCCTTGAAGAGGTTCTCTTGTCCATCCCTGTAGCTATTCTAGCTAAACCATTTGGCAGATTCTATGAAGGGATCATACCGGAAATCCAGGATATTCCGGTAGTATGTGAATTTCCGGATGTCTTTCCGGAAGATCTGCCTGGATTACCACCAGAAAGAGATGTAGAGTTTGTGATTGAACTGAAACCCGGTATGACTCCTATTTCTAGAAGGTCGTACCAAATGCCTCCAAATGAGTTGGCAAAGCTCAAGACTCAATTACAAGATCTACTGGAGAAGGGATTCATTCGGCCCAGTTCGTCACCTTAGGGATGTCCCTCAATCTTTGTCAAGAAGAAGGATCAAACGCTTCAGATTTGCGTGGACTACAGACCCCTTAATGAGGTCACAATCAAGAACAAGTACCCTCTCCCCCGGATTGATATTTTATTTGATCAGCTTACCGGAGCTTGGTTATTTTCCAAAATTGACCTCAGGTCGGGCTATCATCAGATCCGTATCCGACCCGAAGTTATACCCAAGACCGCATTTACTACGCGGTATGGATTATTTGAATATTTGGTTATGTCTTTAGGATTAACGAATGCTCCTGCCCACTTCACATATCTAATGAACTCGGTATTTATGCCCGAGTTGGACAAATTTGTGGTGGTCTTCATTGATGGTATCTTGATTTATTCCAAGAATGAAGAGGAGCATGCTCAACATCTACGGATCGTATTAACGCGCTTAAGGGAACATCAATTATATGCTAAATTCAGCAAGTGCGCGTTTTGGCTGGAGGAAATCCAATTTTTGTGAGATGTATTGTTTGCAAATGGGATTGCGGTTGATCCCAGCAAGGTCAAGGATATTCTAGAGTGGAAATCGCCAACCATAGTGCATCAGGCTCGAAGTTTCCTTGGACTAGCTGGCTATTACCGCAGATTTATCCCGGATTTCTCCAAGCTTGTAAAGCCAATCACAAGTCTATTGAAGAATGATATAAAATTTAACTGGTCCTGAAGATGCAACGAAGCCTTCGAGCAGCTGAAGGTATTATTGACCACTGCTCCGTTATTGGCTCAACCGGACATTGAAATGCCTTTTGATGTGTATTGTGACGCATCGGGTAGTGGCCTCGGGTGTGTCTTAATGCAAGAGGGCCGAGTTATAGCATATGCTTCAAGACAGTTGCGCCGACATGAGGAACATTATCCAACTCATGACTTAGAATTAGCTGATGTGGTTCATGCCCTTAAAATATGGTGTCATTATCTGGTGGGAAATATCTGTCATATATATACAGATCATAAAAGTTTGAAGTACATTTTTACCCAGTCAGAACTAAATATGAGGCAGAGGAGATGACTTGAGCTGATTAAGGATTACGAATTAGAAATTCACTATCACCCAGGCAAGGCCAATGTGGTGGCAGATGCACTAAGTCGCAAGGCTTCCTGCCATTGTCCTACAGTAAAGACTTCTGACATCACATTATGCCAAGAAATGGAGAAGTTAAACCTGGGAATGATTCAACATGGAACCCTTAATCAATTGAAGCTTGAGTCAGTTCTTCTACAAAAGATTATTGATGCACAAAGAAGTGATAAGGGTATGAGACATATTCATGAGAAATAAAAGTCGGTAAAGCAAACTGTTTCAGAAAGGATGATCAAGACATAGTATGGTTTAATAACCACATAGTTATGCCTAAAGATGATGATGTCTGCCAGGAAATTTTGGATGAAGCACATCTTAGTCGATATTCCATCCATCCCGGAAGCACTAAGATGTATTATGATTTAAAGCAACATTATTGATGGACAAAAATGAAGATTGAAATTGCACGCTATGTGGCGAAATGTGACACCTATAGATGTGTCAAAGCCATACACATGAAGACTGCTGGTCCACTGCAATCTTTGCCCATCCCGACTTGGAAATGGGAGGATATTAGCATGGACTTCATTGTGGGATTACCCAGGACAGCAAAAGGGTTTGATTCCATCTGGGTTATCATTGATCGACTTACAAAGACCGCCCACTTTCTCCCAGTCAAGGTAAAGTATACCGTGGCCACATATGCGGAACTATACATTGCCCGTTGTTGGGGACTTGTCCTTAAATGCTATGAATTAAGAACAAGGCAACACAGAAATTGTTAAGCGTTAAAGTCCTTCGTCCTTCGAAGCATTACTTCCCTTGGGATATAATGAGTCTTAGACGAAGGTTATGAAGGACATAGCTTCATCAATACAACAAATAATGAAGAAGGATTCATGCAAAGTATGAATAACATAGACACTTAAATATTATCTCTGACTCATTTCTATTTTATTATGAAAAAATAGAAATGATAACAAGTTACAAATGTACCTTCGGCTTGAAAGAAGGCAAAAATACAGGCGTGACGCAAAAGCAAATGCCAAGTCCGCGTGAACAGTACAGGAACACTGTTCATCTATTTATAGGCAGGGGACGTAGCCCATGTAAAATTACACCCATGCCCTTTACATTTGCTAATAACTCTATAGTAATCCATAGGGGTCTAAATAGCCTTTTCCCCTTTAAGTCGGTTTCCTTTTCTGTTGTCACGCCGAAGCTCCTCTGCGCATAGCTTCTTGCTCTGCGCTATCCTTCGTATTCTTTGTGCTTCTTCATATTATGGTTATGACTTAAGTCCGAAGGTACCTGTTCATGCATCATACTCCAGAAACATTGTTAAATCATATTTTTGAGGACCTTCGAAAGTCGAAGGCCCCCAACACCCGTATTCTCAGTTTGCATGGTGATCCGAAGACAATAGTGTCGGATCGCAGACCGCAATTCGTATCCAAATTCTGGGAGGTACTCCACAAAGTTCTGGGTACTAAGTTGCTCCACAGTTCGACCTATCATCCTCAAACCAGTGGGCAGACTGAAAGAGTAAATCAAATACTCGAAGACATGTTATGGGCATGTGTTCTAGAATTACCGCAGAAATGGGATGATTGTTTACCATTGGCAGAGTTGTCATATAACAATAGTTATCAAGAAAGTATCAAGATGGTACCCTTTGAAGCATTATATGGACGACGGTGTCGTACTCCATTAAATTGGTCTGAACCAGGAGAAAGGTGGTTTTTCAGGCCTGCTATGGTCAAAGAAATGGAAGAAAAAGTACAACGAATTATACATAATTTGAAAGAAGCACAAGCTCGACAAAAGAGTTATGCAGACAAACAACGTCAACCCTTGTACTTTCAAGTCGGAGATCATGTGTATCTAAAAGTATCACCAATGAAGGGCGTAACTCGTTTCGGTGTAAAAGGAAAGCTTGCACCTCGATACATTGGTCCATTCCTCATTCTGGAACAATATGGACCAGTGGTGTACCGACTCCAACTACCCGAAACATTGTTTGCAATGCACAATGTGTTACATGTGTCCCAATTAAAGAAGTGCCTTTGGGTTCTAGATCGAACCATTGAAGTGATGGATGTTACCTTGGAACTAGACTTAACATATTCAGAACATCCCATTCGAATCCTGGATCAAAAGGACAGGGTCACCCGAAGAAGAGTTTTGAAATTCGATAAGATACAATGGAACCAACACACTGAAGATGAAGCTACATGGGAAACTCAATACTAGTTAGAAAAGAATTTCCCAGGCTTTTAGCTTCCTGTAATTTGTGAGGTATGTACAATTGTTGAAAAAGAGGAGTAGACCCCATACCACCCCCTGCCTTATACAAGAAATAAGGAAATAAAAATATGACGCGTTTCCTTTTCCACTACTTGCCCTAGGACTTTAAATCTCGGGACGAGATTCTTTTCTGGGGAGAAGGATGTAACGCCCCTGGTGTTATTGTCACTAAAACTTGAGCATAACATCATGAGCATTAGCATATCATGTGTTTGTCACACCTAGAGTGCATTCACTAGTTAAAAATTTCAAATATGTTGTACTGATATGACTTGATGTGTGGTTAACTCTAGTGAAAAGTACTTAACCCTAAATCTAGGCTTATGGATATAAGGGAAGCCCAAGCATGAGAAAACTTCAAAAGATATGAGAAATGCCCCTTAGATATCCCCTTGGAAGGACTTAAGTGACACCAAAACCCTAATGTGTCCAAAACCCTAGAAACAAACCCTGGAAACCCTAAATTGGAACCCTAGGGGGCTAAGTGTAAAATTTGTGCACTTTTGGACCCAAGTGTAAAAACCAAAGTATTAGAGCACCATAAATCATATGTTTCACACATTTGAAGATTTGAAAGTTAAAAAGTGGGATTTGGACCTAATTGCAAAAAGTACCTTTTGAATCCCCATATGCTTAAGTTAGAATTCAGTGCAATTGGAGCAACTTTGGAGCTTTATATCTTTTAATCCATGAAGATTCTGTTCTGACTCAATACATCAAGATTATAGAGCTATTATAGGAGTACAACTTTGCTTAAGTGATTAAGCCTTGGTGTTGTACAAAAATAGGAGATAAATAGGTTTGAAGTTTGGATGTCAGACCACCCTGAAGCTGAACTAGGACTGACAGTGAGATTTGCTCAACTTTGGATTCAATTCAAGCTCGAAGGATTGGTAAATGAGTTAGGTCTCTATAGTCGATTTGTAGCTGGTTTGTTGAGCTACAACTTTGATGCAGAGGGTTGGTCGTGTCAATGTATGAAATTTGGAGCTAATCGCCCTGCAAGTCGGCCTGTCAAGCGCTCTGAATAGGCCTCCAATAGTACACTTCCACACAAATATCAGCAGGTTCAGGGAATATCGCCGCCGGTGACCTTACGCCGTGATTGGCGCCGGCGATGTGATTCGTGCTCAATGGAGTACTGATAGTTGCTCAAGGAAGTAAATATCGCCTTGAGGATGAACTTAGGCCACTGTTCAACCCCGGCCGCTGTGTCCGCCTGACTCACGACCGGTTCAGATAAGGTCGCCGGAGTTGGCTGCCTATGAACCACGTGCCTAGGTGCCTTACCACGTCGTAGTAACTCGTATTACGGATGTCCGTTGATCGTCGATGTGCTCGCCACGGTGAAAGCCACCAATTCCTTGCGATAGTACTCTCCCCTTTCTCCGGCCGCCACCGCACCATCTCCAATTCAAGGGCCACCGCTCATGAATCCTATAAATTGAGCGTGCCCTCAGCTCCGCTACGTAGTTGTGCATCCAGTGAACCAGCTCTCACCTCCACTCATCCCCTACAGCTCCCCAATTTGAAACTTTCCCCAAATCGGTCCAGAGCACCGTACTAAGTAACCTCATCGCGGTCAGCGCTCCACAGGTCCAATCATGTTCTCCTCGCTCTTGTTCTAGCATTCCTGTGTGCCCTTGAAGCTCATCGGTCCAACCAATTGCACTGAACCGGAGTAGATCGATGGGAACACTTTGAATTGTCCCTAGATTACGCGGTCACCGTGAGCAGAGAGTTTGGGGGCTAGAACCTTGCAATTGAACGAGGGGAAACGATTGTTAGGGGTTAAATTAAGTGTCAGCCAAGCTAGAGCCCTAGTCGTTGCCTATTCTGGCCAGTACGAGCTCGCTGGAGCTCGGTCTATCGCCGTTCACCGTCGGGGATCGTGGGCTGTGAAGGAATAGAAGTGCGAGGGTCTCGGTGTAATTGTCAGGGACTCATGAAAATAGTGCTACAAACTTGGTCCAGATTGTTTAAATCACTAGGGACCTTTGCGCAAAAACGCCAGGGCGGGAGCGTTTTCACCCAGACACGGGCTGACTTGGGCTAGTTTGCAGCCCAACACTGTTCAATATTTTTCTTTTTTCTTTTTCTACCAGACTTTGAAAATCCATAGGAAATCCTAGATAAATGCTAAAAATATGAGACCAATTTTGTTGGACTCATAAATTTCTTTAGTATTTAATAAAAATGGTTCCAATATTTTTAGTCCAAACAAGGAATTATATAGTATTTAAAAGGGCTTAAACCTATACCTCTAGAGTTTTAGAAATTATTTAATAACTCCAAAAAATCACTAAACTTTTAGGATGAGCCTAATTTAGTAATTAGATCCCATGAGTAAAGTTTGACTTGTTTTGGACATTGTTTGGTTCCCAAACTTAAAACCCTAGTCTTCTAGGTAGGGTATGCCCTCTAAAATGAAGAAGTGACTCCAAAAACCATAGTTCTCTGAAGTACCATGAAGGAAAGTTGTATTCAAGATACAACTTGATAAACCTTTTCTATTACTGCATTTAATAAGCATTACATGAACATTCATGGTTATATATGGTTATATATAGACAACAAGGAAAAGGTAGTGGTTGAAGGAGTTGCACCACCACCACCTGAAGACCCACCTGCCAGGAATTGCTTATATTTTGATATTTGTGGAGCAGAACCTGACTCTCCTATAACACAAGGCAAGCCCCGGTGCATTTGCCACCTCCTTGCTATTTTAAAATCTTTCTCACTTGTTTGATGCATTAGGTGATAGGAGTTGTGTGCTAAACAATTGATGCATTTCCTTCCTTGGAAAATTGATTACTTTTCCTTGATCACATGTTTTATAAAAAGGTTTTTCTGATGCTTAGTCTTGCTCTAGAAAAACAAAATTTTTGTTTTGACAAAAGATGATGCTTCAAGTGGGATGGGATGTTTTCAAAAATAAAACTTGATGATGGATCCATCATGGCCATGATGGGTTCAACATCGGAAAAGATGTACCTCTGGCAGGTACCAAACTTTGGGTTGAAATGATAAAGCTGAAACCGGGTGGGTGACTTGCACGAGAAGAGAGTCTCGGTGTAGTGTCTCCATCTGTGTCAATTAAGGACCGTGTCGATGTAGGCTTGCTGATCGAGGACCTTTTAACTGGTCACATGCCTCATCATGGGTAAGCTTTGTCTGAGGCAGACTAATACCAGAATAAGACAACACGCAATGGGAGTGGAGAGATGGCGAGAGTAGCGTGTACCCTCCATGGCAAGAGGCTGGACGATAGTGTATCTATGCTCTCGGTTGGTGTGAACCTGATCTGGTCTTAAGAACTCCGGTGGCGAGTTGACATATGCAAGGGTTAAGTGCTACATATGTCGTGTGATCGGAGATCCCCAACTGGGTATTAATCGATTCGGATCGCCGCTACTTCTCGGACATGAAGACTTGGTCACTGCCCTACACGTAGCATTTCAGTGAACAAGAAGGGTTGATAAAAGGATGGCTAGTATAGGCCAAGTGCTTGAACTAGGGTAGAAAGAACTCTAGTGACAGGTAATGACTTTACTTGCTAATAAAATTGGATTTTTAAAGGATCCACTATTAGTAAGCATTTTTGCAAACTGAGTCTTGATTCTTGATTAAGCCTTACCTTGACTCCCTCAAGCAAGCATATCCTTGAGAGTCTTTTATTTTGACGGGTAAGACTTGTGAAAGTACACTTCGTACTTAGGGTTTTTTAACCCATGTTGTTGTAAGTGAGGAAGCAACAAACTTTTGTTGCTTTTACTCTAAGGTGGTGCCAAAGGAAGAATCTCAAGAGTGAAGTCTCAGGAGGATGATTTCCTCCTTAAAACTTTATACTTTTAAGCGGGAGGGGTTTTTTCCTCCCAAGTTTGTAATAATAATACTTCTGCACTCATATACCGCTGGTCTGTAATAACAACACTCTTTCTATATTTTAATGTAAATTAAGTTACTGTAATTGCTTCCGCTCATTCGTTCCTCCGGTGTGTTGTAATATTTGTGTGACGGGTGAAACGCTCTTGGGAAATGTAAAGGATACAGATACCGAACTTGTCAAGTGATCAGGTGCATCTACAGGGTTGTCCGAGGTCCGCTGGACAAGGACAACTATAGGTGGGCCTAATGACTTGGGAGGTTCCGTCACAAAATCTATCTGTTTGGGTCCTCCCACCAATTGAACTAACCCTCATAGGTGGATACATGGGTGCTACTAGTATAATGTGTGTATCTACCCATGATGCAGTCACAAAAGAATGCGTTGCTCCAGTATCAAATAACACATTTGCATAATGATATTCGACTGAGAACATACCTAGTGCCACTCCTGGGTCTCCTAGACTGTGTCGGCCTCCAGGTGGTTCACCTTTCTGTACTGGGCATGAACTGCCCATGGTTGTTGCCTCCTTGTTGCGATGCATTTTGCCTGGCAGTGGCATTGTGAGCTAGCTGCCGCTGAGTTGCTTTCTTTGGGCAATGATTCGCCTAGTGGCCTTGTTCCCCACAATTGAAACATCTGCGACCTTCTCCTTGCGCTGGAGCTGCTTGGTTGTTCTAGTTGGTTGCTAGAGCAGGAAGGTGAGGTGCCTGATTGCTCTGGCGCTGGTATGGATTTCCTCCTTGCTGGTTGTTCTGATGGTACTACTGCTGCTGCTGCTGAAGGAACTGTCTCCGGTACTGCTGCTGGTAAGGACACTGATGTTGAGGCTGATGCTGGTGACCTTGCTTGAACTGGTGAGGTGGGTTGCCTGAGTAGTGGGGATGGCTACTACTCCCGGCCTAAGATCCAACAATCTTGCGTTTCCTGTCCTCCATCTCCCAGCGCTTCCTTTCAGTCATTATGGCTCTGTCGATCAAATGCTAGAAGGTAGGAAATGTGTGGTTCATCAGCTGATAGTGAAGGTGATCGACCAAACTTCTCAGAAAATGGTACCGCCTCTTGGCATCTGTATTGACATCTTGAGGTGCATAACGTGATAACTGTAGAAACTTGTCCCTGTACTCACTGACAGACAGCGAACCTTGCTTCAACGTTAGAAATTCCTCCTTCCTTACTATCTTATGTCCTTCAGGCACATGTTAGCGAAAGAAGTTGTCTCTGAACTCCTCTCAGGTGATGGCTTCAGGGTCAGCATGGGTGGCAAGGTAAGACTCCCACGAGGACTATGCTGCTCCCCTTAGCAGGCAGGGACCATACAGAACCTTCTCACGATCGTTGCACTGAGCAGTGTGCAACTCACGCTCCATAGTATGCAACCAATCTTCGGTGTCCATGGGGTCTGCATAATGGGCAAAGACAGGGGATGGCCCCTCATGAACTCCGTGTGCTTGTCACTGAGCATCTGTGGCATCTGAGGTTGAGGTGGGGGTTGCTGCTGCTGCACCTGCTGCATTGCTGCTAACGTCTAGCCAATTGCTTGAACTGTCTGGGTTTGCATCAGGAACATCTGCTCAATGGTCATCAGGGGTGGCGGTGGCAACTGCTGCTGAGCTGCCTCCTCCTAGGGTGCCTGCTGCTCCTGCTGAGCACTTCTTCCACCTCTGTGCCTGTTCTCAGACATCTGTAGAAAGCACACACATATCAGATCTGACTCTACAATATTTCAGCATAAGAAAAGATATATGGAAATCTTCATGACACTGAATAATTTATCATCTTCACTGACTCCCAAAATAGCCAAACACAACTTCTCAGATAAAGAGGAAAGTGGAAACAAATGGGTTGCCCAACTAAATAACTGACTTTATTAATAACTACACCAAGTGGCAGGGGATACCCACACCTTAGTGACAATCATTACAAAGATCCAACTTCATTACAAGTTCATCACGACAGACATAGAAGAATATGATAAGCAAACTAACACTAACTAATACTGACTGAGACTAAGATACTTATTTAAGTATTATTACAGACTTCGACTCTGTCGATCTATGGCTCCAAATCTATCTGGGTCCTGCAGTTAGGGGTGCCATAAGCAAAGCGACCACGGGGCGGCGAGCGGTAAGGGTGCTAAATCCCGACAAGAGCAGGGGAACCACCATTTTGATAGTGGCACACTACGCGCTCAGCACGCAGTTCTACAACATTCGCTCGAACCTTGCCCAACTCATTAAGGGTGTGGTCCGGCTGTGTGTTGAGCACGGTGACCAGGTTGACCATGCTGTTCAGCCTGGAATTGCCCTCACCAACGGGCGAGACAATCACACCTCCAGCGCTGACAGTCGAACGACGAGGGTAGTACTTAAGGTCGAGGCCGTCAGCTACCCCGCTGAACATCGAGAAGTACTGCGAAAGTGCATGCCGTGGAACATCTTGCATGGCTGCCTCGGTAGTATTCCTCTCAGTGATAGAGTAGTGCTCCGAGAATGCCTCTATACCCTGGAGATTATCGTCCAAACGGCGCACCAAGCAAGTAGCCTCCCACTGGTTCTGATATAACCCGCGACGATGCTGGTAGACTACACAACGGTACTCGATGGACCAATTGTGTCGGTCGAAGGCCCGACGCAGCAAGGTGTCGAGAGCGTCGTGGAAGTGACACCCGCGAACAGCGTCACGAGTGATGGGTCTAGCGATCCATCCCTCCGGCTCCTGCTCCTCTGAGAGCTCCGTGCTGTGGCTCGAACTGCCATGGTCGTCGCGTCGTCTCCGTCTCCGTCAGGGTCTCCTCCAGTAGTCGGGATGCCCTGTGGTGGTGCAGGGGGCATCTCTGGCTGAGGTGCAGGGGAAGGCTACCTCCTGGACTCCACCTCCTGCTGAGGGGGAAGAGTCCTGCTGCTCCTGCTCTTGGCATCGGCGGTCCTACTCCTCGTGCAGGCGACGATGCAGTCTCTACAGGTGGCTAGATTGACCTGTCACTGTGCGGCGCAGTGGGTGCTCCGCAAGGAGAGAGGGGAAAACGGGGATCACTGACTTACGTGCAGGGCATCTAAGACGGGCCATATACAAAAGACATCATAAGCACAAGAGTAACAATAGAACTATATCCTACAAGTAATCCAAAAGCGAAGTGAATTTTTTTATGAGATGAGTATATAGGCAGTAATATAACGTAGAATTGGTCAAGATGACCAACTTTTGTAGTGACACCAAATGTCAAGGTAAGGGTAGGGGTCTATATTCCTTAGGACGACCATTCTAGTCTAGGTTAGCGGTCCTACAGTCAGCAAGACTTTGATACCACTTATGTCACACCCGGTTTTAGAAGGCAAACCGAATGCGAACCATGTACGTGAAAAGATCAGAAACTCACTTACACATCAATTACATAATTGGACATCATCACACATTGTTCAAAGTAAATAGCGGAAAAGTTACATCAAGATGTCCAAGACATCCACAGAGTCATTAACATTATCAAAGTCATTAATATCATCAAAGTGCGGAAAAGCGAACGTAGCAGATAAGGCCTTTACAGGCAGCTCGCTAGGGGTTTGCCACTAACACAACTAGAAGTCGTCGTAGTCCTGGAACTCCTCAAAGTCCTCTATATTGCCAGCATCTCCCCCTGAGCACTGAATACAGTGGGGACAACCTAGGGTGGGGTGGTTTTTAAAGCAAGGGTGAGTACACATCAACGTACTCAGCAAATGTCTCGTTTGGCTAAAGTGGACTAGCTGTATGTGGAGTTAAGGTTAAGTAGTTGCTTTTAGTTGGTCAAGTATTTATTACTAATAGTAAAGCCAAATTTTAGGAATAAACCTAGTTATTACCCAAATGTACTCCCTCCAAGAGGAAATACTAGAGATCATATTTATAACCATCATCCTTAACCATCATCATAAAAGTATACAATGTTCTTCTAATCAAAGAGGATCCCAAAGCTGCTCCTAACCATGAGCACGACTGATATACCAGTTTCTAACACTCTGCAGAGGTTGCACACTTTACCCATAAGTCGTGATTCTCTTTCTGCCCGGAGAGCGCTACTCCCCATTGACCACTACCAAGGTGGCCTGGCAGGGTATCACTACGTAGCCTTTACAAAGACTCCCCTGGTGCATAGCTGCTCATTAGGTTTTGCCAGTCGTACAAACACAGTACATATCCCTAAGGTGGATGACTAATAAAACCAAATCGAATGAACCTCGACACTCACCCTTAGCAGAGCGAGCACTATGCCTCGGCCGCATCGACGACCCTCCGGCAAATCCAACAACACCCCAAGTTCATCTAATTATTCAGCTAAGGGTGTCCCATTCCACCCTCATGGTTGCACTGTTATCCCGGGTGGTCACTCAGCGAACTAGTCCTTATGGAGAGGTACTCAAGAAACAACCTGATTCCCCTAAAGTATCACAAGATCATCATCGGGATAACATCATCATATCAAAAATATTCACATCATGTTCGTTGATTAAGTTAAAGCAATAGCATAAAGCTAACCATAGTAATCCAAAAAGGTAACAATGACAAGATGAATACAGATTAGTCTATCCTTAGTTTTCAATAAAGTAATGTGGGACGGTGAATTATAAAGTAAGTAGGACATAGTAGGTCAGAGGACACTTTCCTTCACCAGGTTGATGCTCAGGAAGGTCTTCGGCAACACACTTAGGAACCACGGGTTGCTCGTCGTCTAAATAAAGCGATCATGCATTCAATACATATGGATAAAGACAAATGAACAACACACCAATCATGTACAAACAAGTGAACACATCTCAAAAGAACAGCATAAACGTAAGAGGTAGTTTAGGTTATAGGGTGAACTAACACATTTAGAAGTTTGTTATTCTCTAAATGTTGTCTATCTCCATGGACTACATAATTAGATTTCACTTAATTCAATAAGACACAAAATTACACTAGTGGTAGATTCATACTTTACATGATATTAATTTCACAAAGTTACCCATCCAGTTACCCTTAGGGTTTTCCTTTTTATTTTCTTATTTAATAAATAAACTATTACATAAACTAACCTATAGTTTAGGCACAAATATTAGAATGTGCAGACAGTGAATGATCATAATTTTAACAGATAGAGAATAATCACATGAACATTTTGCAATTTGAATCACTCAATTTGGAGTTCATATGCAAAAGATATGAAATAAACAAGTTTTGGAATTTGAAATACAAAATTAGGTCTAAATCTGTGGTTAAATAAAAGGTCAGGGGTATGTCTACAAGAATACAGCGGCCTGCGCGCGAAAACCAGGGACGACGGGTTGATTTATAAAAAGCCGGGGGTCCCTTTAACAATTTTACCACGCGAAGGGGTATCGGGCTCTCACGGCCATCGGATCTCAGATCAACGACCAAGAACAGATCCCGCAGGCGGGCGCGGGCGCGCACTCACCAGCGGGCCAGTTCGGTCTGTGACCGAGGGCAGGAGGCGGACTGACCGGTCGGGCCTAATGCCAGGAAGCACAGGCGACCGACAGATGGGGTCCAGGGGCTGGGCGCGCTTGTGTGAAGCGGTATTCGGAGATCTGGACCTCACGATCGAGATCGGACGGTTGAGATCAGGGGGGTTTACGGCTGCAGGTGGCACCGCTCCTGCTCCTCGGCGGTGAAGTCGCCGGAGCTAGGGCGGGTGGGGGCTACAGGGGCTCTAAGGTCACCGGAGTTGGCCACGACCAACGAAAAGGACCCGACAAACTAACTAGTGGCATTCCGGCCACAAGACCAGGACAAGAGATGAGAAAACGATGGAGGGAAAGCTTTGGGCGGGTTGGGGTAACTCCGGCGAGGAATCCAGGCTGCGGGGATGGGCAATCGAGTGCGCTAAGGCTCGAACTAGCTCTAGCGAGGGTAGGGGAGTGTTATGGGCCAACACAGGGGCACAAGACGGGGCCAATTTGGCCGGACACCGCGCGGGGGTGGCGAGCAAGCGCGACCGTGCTCCGGTAAGGATGAATTAGCCATGACGAATTAAAGGAAACAGAGCATGGGAATGAGTTCCTCATCTCGGGATAGCGCTCGAGGAGGCTTGGCGCAGATTCTGATGGGTTGGATGACCGGCGTGGTGGGTGCGGGATTAGGGTGAGCGCGAGCGGCAAGGGCATAGCGTGAGAGAGGGTGAGCTTGCATGAAATGAGGCAGGGGAGAGAGAGGGTGCGGGCGGTTCTCAAAAGGGAGCTAGGGCGCGTGGTCAGGCGACGTGGCCAGGGTTCTCGGCGTGCATGCGCGCTGGTCCATGGCGGTTCGCGGGGAAGGCGGACCTGACCGGGGGGTCCCACGGTGCAGAGAGAGGGAGCGGGCGCGTGAGGGGAATGGCTCATTGCGCTGACGAGGTGGGCCCGCGAGGCAGAGAGAGAACGTGGGTGCGCAGGCGAAGGCGACTGGCGCCGACAAACCAGCCCTACTAGGCTGAGGGAGGGGGGAGAGAGCGCGCGGGGGAGGAAACTGCCGCTGACATGTGGAGCCCACATGTCAGGCAGCGCGAGCACGCGCGGCCCCGCTGGGCTGTGCTGGGCCAAAATCGGTTTTCCTTTTTCCCTAGAATTTCTAATGCCTTTTCTTTTTATTTTCCCTATGGTTTTCAAATCAAATTCAAACACCAAACCAAATTCAAATAATTTCAAACATGTGCATCAAACAAAAGAATAATTGAGGCTCAACATGATGCAACAATTCATGACTCACATAGTTTTGACAAAGTAAATAATTAATCCCTCAATTAACCTAATTCTACTCAAAAGGAAAAGGGAGAGAGATACTAGAGAGAGAGAGACAAAGGATAACACCTGAATTTGGTAGGCATTTAGAGAAGAAATTTTATAACCCCAAATTCAGGGTGTTACACCCACTTTGTGGGACCTGCCAGGTACTGCAACGCTGACACCTAGCAAGCTATAGGGACTCGTAAGCCGAACAGACAAGATGGAATGCCATACTAGGGGTACGATAGCGCACGACCCTACGGACGACATCAGGAGGACTACGCCATCTAGAAGCGACAAGCCAAGCTCCCTCCTAGTAGAATATAGAGTTCCCACTATAAAGTCCACCATTGACATATAAAAGGGCTAGGCAACTTTCTTTCTACAAACAAGCACACCAGTTGTAACACCCCTCAAAGCAATACTACGATCAACACTACACTAGACTAGGGCAAAATCATGAACCGGTATAAACCCGATGTCTCAGTTCCTTGCTCGAATCTTCGTGATCCACCATTCGAAGTGAGTCTGCACTTGCATCCCCAATGAACACAAATCTATTGTCCCCTAGTTTCCAAAACCATGATAGTTGGCACGCCAGGTAGGGGACTGCAAGCGTGCAGAAGCGACTTCTTTCTCTCTTATGGCCAGCTACTAAGCATCCGCGGGGAGCGAGACTTTGGCTCCCGGGAGCCAGATCACCTTCGTCTCTCTCGACTTCGTCGCCTAGGAGACCGGTGAACTCTGTCTCATTAGCCACAACAAGGCCAATGCCACAGGCC
Source organism: Zea mays (assembly GCF_902167145.1). NCBI lineage: Eukaryota > Viridiplantae > Streptophyta > Magnoliopsida > Poales > Poaceae > Zea > Zea mays. The sequence continues at coordinate 125,311,992 of NC_050099.1, forward strand.
TAGGGCCTAGGAGTTCCACTCGAACCAAGGTGGAGAAACAACGCCTCAAGAGATGTGGCGCCACCCTCAAGAGGCACCTCAATGCTACGTTTCAAAGGGAAAATATGGCTTGGCATTAACACTAAGTTGTAGACATCAGTAGTTACTGTGATGCATAGTTTGCGTGTTGGTGGCCACTCAAGGTTTCCAGTTACATACCATCGCTTGAAACAATTGTTTTCTTGGCTAGGGATGAGAAAGAGTGTCAAACAATTTGTGGTTACCTGTACATTGTGTTAACAAGAGAAACCTGACAGAGCTAAGTATCCGGGGTTGCTTCAGCCCCTACCGGTTCCTACTGGTGCTTGGCTCACTTATTCCTGGGATTTTGTGGTAGGGTTACCCTTGTCTGGTGTCAATAATTGTATTTTTGTAGTGGTTGACAAGTTTTCAAAATTTGGGCACTTCATTCCATGAAAGCACCCATTTACAGCACAGCTGGTTGGCAATGTTTTCCTACAGCAAGTCTATCGTCTACACGGTATGCCTTCTTTATTTATATCTGATAGGGAAAAAATCTTCCTCTGATTTCAAGTGAAGCAACTCCAAGATGGTGCCTTTATCTCTCAAACAAAGTACACACAAGATATCCTCAAGAATTTTGAGATGAAGGACGCTAAACCCATCAAGACACTAATGGGAACGATTGGACATTTGGATCTAGACATAGGAGGTAAGTCCATAGATCAAAAGATATACCGGTCTATGATAGTATCTCTCTTGTATTTATGTGCATCTAGATAGGTTATTTGGTTATTAGTTTGCATGTGTGCGAGTTTCTAATCCGACCCTAAGGAATGCCACCTTAGGAGCGCGAAGAGAATCTTAAGCTATTTAGTCCATACACATGTAACACCCTGAATTTGGGGGCATAAAATTTCTTCTCTAATATCTACCAAATTCAGGTGTTACCTCTTTTCTCCACTCTATAGATTTCTTTTCTCTTCCTTTTAATAGAGTTTTGATTATTTATTTGGGAGATGTATTATTACTTTAGTAGATTAAACCCTAGGGGAGATATGAAATGTTGCATCATGCTGAGCTTAAACTTTGTTTTTGGTTGATGCACATGTTTGAAATATTCAAATCTAAATTTGTGGTTTGGTTGGGTTTGAATTCAATAGAGAAAATAAAAAGAAAAGTAATTAGAAATTCAGATTTAAAAAGAAAAGCCAAAGCAGCCCAGAACCACCCCTCCCTCGCCTTTCGGCCCAGCTTGCCCCACGCGCGCCTGCGCCCCTCCTCTCTCTGCCAGCCCGGTCCCATCTGTCGGCGCCAACTTCCCCCGTCACGCGCGCTTCCCTGCTCTCTGCGCCACGGGCTCGGCCTGTCAGCATCGTTTCCCCCTCGCGCGTCCGTGTCTCTACGCCGTGGACCCTCCATGTCAGCCCCGTCTTCCCCGCAACCGCCACAGACCCCGCCACGCACGCATGCCAAGAAGCCCGACCACGTCGCGTCCCACGTCCCCCAGCACCCTTTTGAGCCCCGCGTGCACCCTCTGTCTCTCCCCTATCTCATTTCACTCACTCCCAGTCCCTCTCGTGCACAGCTGCCGCAGCCCGAGCTCACCAGTGACCCGTGCCCGCCATGCCGACTGCCCGGAGCCCTAGACGTTGTGCCAAGCCCTCCCCGAGCGTCGTCCTGAGGTAAGGAACCACCCCGGCACCTTATTTGCCCTGATTCCCCCCTGTGGAGAATTAGCACTTGCTGGAGCCACTGCACCCCGGTTCTCCGCACCCGCACGGCGCTCGGCCAACATAGCCCCACCCTTTGCTTGTTTTTCGGCCCTAGGTGTCCTACACCCCTCATCGGAGCCCGTATCGGCCTCAGTGCACTCGATCAACCCTAACAGTGGCCCAGATTGTTCGCCGGAGTAACCCAACCCGCCCGGAGCGCCCCCTCCACCGTTCACCTGTTTTCAGTCCGCTCTCACGGCCAAAACCCGCCATCGAGTTTGTCGGGCCCCCCTCACCGAACCTGGCTAGCTCCGACGACCTCAAACCCCCTGGAACACGCACCCGCCTCGTCTCCGGCGACTTCACCGCCGTAGACGAGAGTAGGGCAGCTCGAAGCCGTTAACCCCCCTGAGCGCTTGATCCCAACCGTCCAGCACTGATTTAGCGGCCCAGTTCTCTAGATACCGGTTTGCATGAGCGCCCCTGTCCTTGGGCCCCACTCGTCGGTTGCCTACGCCCCTGGCGCTGGGCCCGATTGGTCAGCCCACCCTCACCCCTGAGCCGCTGACCGCCCTGGCCCGCCTGTGCGCGCCCGCGACCGCGCACGAGCTCGCCCGCGGATCTTTTCTCAGCCGTCGATCTGTGATCGGGTGGCCGAGAATGCCTGATACCCCTTCGCTCTATCTTTTTGTTAAAGAGACCCCCAGTTTCTTAGAAATCAACATGTCGTCCTGTTTTCTTGCGCCTGAGCCCCTGGTTTCTTTCAGAGAGACCCCTAGACTTTATTTTAATCATAGAAATTGGTATAAATTAGGGTTTTTGAATTCTAAAAACTTCCAAAATTCATAACTTAGTCATATTAACTCCAAATTGAGTAGTTCAGATTGCAAAATGTTTAGTATAATATTTTCTATCTGTTTAGATTATGTTTATCCACTGTTTCCATGTTTCAATTTTTTGGTTAGACTCTAGGTTAGAATAAGGTTATGGGAATTTCATTAGTTATAAAATAAAGATAAAACCCTAACAAATATTCAAGTGCCTATCTTTATAAACCTAACCTCATTTAATGTATGATCCCATCCCTAGAATAAGTTTATTTATGTAAGTAATTTACTAAGATAGACCTAGGTAGAAGTAATAGACCACTAGGCATAGTAATCTACCCCAAAACCTATAATGTACCTGTGTGTCTTTACCTTTTTATTTAACCTATGTTCGCTCTATTACATATGTTTGGTATACTGTTCTTTTGTTATTCCCCAAGTGTGTTGAATGAATGGTTGCTTTGCGTAGACAACGAGCAGTCTGTGGTTCCCGAGTGTGTTGCAGGAGACTTCCCTGAGCAGCAACCTCATGAAGGCAAGTGTCCTCTGACTCATTATGTCCTACTTACTTTATAATTCATTGTCCCACATACTATGATCAACCTAAGGATTGACTAGTATTCTGTTTTTTCCTCTCCTTGGTTATCCTTGGGAATTGATTAATATGATTAGTATCATGATATTGCTTTACTTTAATCAATGAACATGATGAGAATATTTATTATACGATGATGCTACCCTGCTATGATGATGAACTTGTGATACTTTAGGGGACTCGGGTTGTTTCTTGAGTACCTCTCCGTAAGGACCTATTCATTAGATGACCACCCAGGAAAACAGTACAACCATGAGGGTGGTATGGGATGTTCTTATCTGATTAATTAGAGGAACTTGAGGTGTAGTTGGCATCACCGTCGTTCCGTCAACGGGGTCGGGGCACGGTACTTGCTCTGCTGAGGCTGGGTGCCGAGGTTCTTTCGTGTTGCTTTTGTTAGTCACCCTTCCTATGGGGAGAGGTACTGTGTTTATCAAACTTGAGAAACCTAAAGGGCGGCTACAACCTCTAGGGAATCTTTGTAAATGCTACATACCGAAACCTTGCCGACTCACCTTTGTAGTGTTTGAGGGTTTGATCAACCCAAGGCAAAATGGGATCACGACTCATGGGGAAAGTGTGCAACCTCTGCAAAGTGTTAGAAAGTGGTATATTAGCCGTGCTCACGGTTATGAGCAGCCTTGAGAGCTCCTTTGATTAGAGTTACTCTAGATACTTTTATGATGATGCTTAATAATGATGATTATATTTACAGTATTTGGTATTTCCTCTTAGAGGGAGTACTATCTAGGTTAATAACTTGGGATTATTGCTAAAACTTGGCTCTCTACTAGTAATAAATACCTGACGAACTAAAAGCAACTGCTTTAAGCTTAACCCCACATACAACTAGTCTACTTTAGCCAAACGGGACATTTGTTGAGTACATTGATGTGTGCTCACCCTTGCTTAAAAACACCAAACCCCAAGTTGTCCCCATTGCAACCAGTGCTCAGGAGAAGATGAAGGCAACATGGAGGACTTTCAGAAGTTTCAGGACTTCGACGAGTTCTAGAATAGATTAGTGGCAAACCCCCAGTCAGCTGCCTGTGAAGGCTTTATCGTACTGTGTTTCATTCATCACTTTGATGATGGTTTAATTTAATGACTTTGTGGATGTTTTGGACATTGTGATGTAATGAAGTACTTGTTTCTGTTATTATTTTGAGCAATGTGTGATGATGTCCAATTATGTAATCACTGTGTACGTGAATTTCTTATCCTGGCACATACATGGTTCACATTCGGTTTGCCTTCCAAAACCGGGTGTGACAACACCTCATTTTGGGCTTTAGTATCCAAAGGGGTCTACCTTTGTTCTTGTTGGATATTCCAATGCCGACAATGCCGGATGTAATGTAGATAGGAAGAGTAAATCCGTGACTTGCCAGTTTTTGGGAAGATCCCTGGTGTCTTGGAGCTTGAAAAAGAATTTTTTTCGTTGCTCTATCCACCGCTAAGGTTGAGTACATTGTTGTAGACACTGTTGTGCGCAATTGCTCTAGATGAGGCAAACCCTCAGGGACTTTGGCTACAATCTAAGCAAAGTCCCAATCCTATGTGATAATGAGAGTGTTATCCGCATTGCGGAGAATCCTGTTAATCACAGCCACACTAAGCACATAGACATTTGGCACCACTTTCTGAGAGATCACCCACAAAGGGGAGATATCATTATACACCATGTGAGCACTCATAACCAATTAGTCGATATCTTCACCAAGCCTTTGGATGAAAAGAGATTTTATGAGTTGAGGATTGAGCTAATATCTTGAATGTCGAAGCGTGGATTGAAGTATTGCACACATTGCACATTTTTAGTATACCTTTGATCATTGAATTTTCTTTGGTATTGTCATTACATTGTTCATATTATGCTTATGTCAAGGTTCGAGTTGTAGAAAATCATCCCCAGACCTCACAAGTCCACGTGTAGTGATGCACGCATTTAGGCGGAGGATAGTCTATAACTTGACCTTTTTGACACTAGCTATGTTTTTGAGTTAATCATGTGTGTAGTCTTAAGGTTTTAAAGGGAAATGGTGCATTTGAACAAAGAAGGGTGCTTCCACTGCACTTTGGTATCAAATATTTTTGTCTTAATTCATTTGAATTTCATTGCTTCCATTTCTTCATTCTCGATATTTGATGTGGCAATGGGACGGCTATGTGTATTTCTCTGTTTTTGGTGCTTGATGCCAAAGGGAAAGAAATTATAGGCCAAAGCAAATGGACCGACCACCACTTGAATTTTTAAAGTGGGTTGTCTTTTTGAACTTGTCTTTTGATCCAAAACCCACCTGATAGTAAAGAAGAGCTTTCTTAATAAGAAAATTGCTAAAAGACTTAGTTTTTGTATCAAAGAGAGTTTATTTCTGACAAAACTGTTTTGATTTGCAAAACTCAAGGTTTATTTAACTTAGAAGGAAGAAACTGTCTTATTTTGCAAGAACAAAAACAAGTGGTGGCTAAATGGTCAAAATATGCCAAATATTTGAAAATGTTAGATTTTTCATTCAAGTGAGCTTGAACTTCAATTTGCAACTTATATCTCATATTGCATAGCAAACTTGCTTGAAGTTAGTCATATTATACTTTCTTTGGTTGTGTTGGCATAAATCATCAAAAGGGGGGAAATTGAAACGGAAATGGGAAATTAAGCCATTTCTATATGTTTTGGTGATTGAATGACCAACACAATGTCTTGGACTAACTGGTTTGCTAAGTGTGTGAGCATAGATTCAAGCAAGTGCAAGTTGAAGGATTCAAGTCCTAATGAGCTTAAAGAAGTTCAAGAAGTGCTACATTTTGAAAAAGACTAAAACATGCTTTTGGACTTGTGTTTCAGTTGAAATAGGAAACATAAAAGGGAGATGAGCTAAAAGGTATGAACCTATGACTTAGGCATGTAAACCTACTCTAAATATGTTTAAGTCATAGAAAAGCTCCCAAGACCAGCTAATTCGAAGAGAAAAAGATTTGGTTGAGAAGCACGAAGTTCAGCTATCTGGCGGTCATCAAATTAGTCTGGTGGTGCACCAAAATGGTGTACCAGAGAGCTTCGGAGAGAAGTCTGGGTGGCTTGGCGCACTGCACTGGCCCAGTGGCGCATCACCCCCCTTAACCAGAGAGAAATGTTCAAAAAAGTGTGCTTAAGTGTCCGCCTAATCATGATTAAATGCTAAGTGGTGCCTTAGTGCGGCGCTTAGGCCAAAGGCGTTGCTTTTCGTGTCGGGCACGCGTAGGCGGCGCCTAATTTGGGCTACATGTGCTAAAGCGGTCCTAGGAACAGGGAAAAGCGCATGCAGTTTCTACACAGGGAAAAGAATGGCGAGAAAAAGAGGGGTGGAAAAGAAAGGAGGGATTTTCCACTTTATCTGTTGCGGGAGCTGCTGCTGCATTTGAGAGTAGGGAAAAGTGGTGGGAGCTGCTGTGTGGGAGGACAAAGGAGCGAAACAGCAGGAGAGTAGGGGAACAATGGGAAGAGGTGTGTGGAAGCTGATGCTGACGCCGTCGGTCACGCCCTCTTCCCTAGCCGTCTAGGACTGTCGTTGCCACCTGTCGATTTGTCCTCTTCGGCTCTTCCCCAATCATCCAGGACATCACAACCCTGCTCCTCTTCCCCCAATCATCCATTATTCCAGGCATTCTTTCCCTCTCCCTTCTTTGCTATTTTTATGCTGCTCCTCAATCTCTTCTGTTATGTTCTATGCAATGTTTAACATGGACACTTTGGCTTAGATGTTTAATTAGTACATGCACATGCTTTGTATAGGATGTCTTCATCTGAGCCTCAAGTTGATGCAACCACTGAGCCTGAGAGTCAATTAAAGAAGAAATCAAGTGACATAGGATGGGAATGGGGGCGGTTAGTTGATCCAAATGACAAGAACCGAGTGAAGTGTCTGCTTTGTGGCCATGAGAGCACAGGAGGAATACACAGGTTCAAACAACATCTTGGTGGAGCATGACATTTCTTCATTGCAGCATCTTGGTGGAGGCTCTATGAGGGTGGAGCACCTGATTTGCATGCAATTGCCATTAGGATCCTTTCAATAACCACTAGCTCATCCAGTTGTGAAAGAATTTGGAGCGTTTTTGAACAAGACAGATTGCTCCTTAACACTTAAAATGACTTTCTAGTAACAATTGTTTACACTTATGACAAGGATTGTAACTTGTGAGCATATTTATTTTGTAGACTCATACAGTTGGGCTCCAAGAAGGTATGGGTGGTGAGGAGAAGGGTGAGGCTCTGGACCATGGCGTTTGGGAGCCGTTGTCCAAGGGTTAGGGCTACTAGCTAGAAGGAGTGCGGTACTGTTCATGGGATGAATAGTACCCGCGGTGAATAGTAGACACAGGAAAAGGGGGAAGCCGAGCAAGATGATTTGCTTGCTTAATCTTTCATTGATTGAAGGGGTACATTTATAGAGTTGAGATAGCAATCATCCTTATCTAATATCTTAACAAACCAAATCCTTATCTATCTAAACAAACTCCTTATCCCTATCCATTTAAACAAACTAACTGATACTTGTCCATCTAAACAAACTAACTAATTTTATTAGGGCTGCTAGGCTGTCGGTCATAACATCTCTTTCGGCCTCCAAAAACAGCTCGTCCTCGAGCTAGAAGGCAGGATTACAGGGGTGGGTGGTCTTCCGCTTCAGCCACCCCATTGTCATCCGTGGTCACCTCAAGGTAGAAGAGGCGTTGGTAGTGATGTCCTCGTACAAACAGCTCATCGCAGTTGTAGCACAGCCCCTGGCGGCATCGCTCCGTCATCTCTGCTGGGGTGATGCGCTTGAACGTCGGTGCTGCCAGGGTGGAGGCAGAAGCCGCAGGCCCGACCGGTGATGCTGGCATCGAGGACGGCGTAGCCAGTATACGTGTAGAGGGCGGAGGCACGTGGTCGTTTGAGCCTTGCTGGCGGCGATCGTATGCTCGGGCGAGGGCCATGTCCTGTTGTAGGTAGCCAGGTGCGCATAGTTTGTCGTCCACCCGGAGATGCCATGGCAGTCCCATGGTGAATAGTTAGGCCTGTTGGTCCGGCGACGGCATGGGCTCCATGTGACACAGGAGAGCTCGGAATCGATCCTAGTAGTCCTCCACCGTGGAGCGGAACGGCAGGCGTGCCACCTCGCCCAACGTGTTCGTGCGTAGAGGAGGCCCAAAATGCTGCTGGCACAACGTCTTGAAGTGCGACCAATGTAGTGTGGGCTCGTCGCGCCGTAGCATGACAGACCACAGCTGTGCAGCGCCCGTGAGATAGTACGTGGCCGTCCAGACTTTATCCACCTCTGGCGTTCCTTGATTGTAGAAGAAGCTCTCACAGCGGGACAACCAACCAACATGATCCTCTTTGTCGTTGAATGTGGGAAAGGGAAGGTTGTGATGGTGCTGATTGGGAGGGTTTTGCTGCGGTGGGTAAGCGGTATGGTGGGGTTTGGAAAAGCCTGGGATTGGTGATGGGGAGTGTGGGAAGGGTATCTGATGGATGGGTATGGGCATGGTAGATGTGGGTGGCAGCAAGGCTAAGGTTGGTAGTGGAAGGTTGGTTGAGGTGGATGGGAGTGGAGCGGTTGTGGTGGTGATCAGTGGTGATGGTATGGGTGGTGTGGCGGGGTTTGACAAGGGAGGTATCCTGCCATAACCTGGAATGCCATATGGGATGGAAGTAGGGCTGGTGGACGCTGGGGGTGGTGGTGGTGTTGGCGGCCTACTGATCATTTGAGTGATGGCGGTGGTGAGATCGGCAAGGGCCATCGTCATGGTGTCAATCTTTTTCTCTAGCACTGCGTTGGTGGAATTGATCACGACCGCAGATGTAACATCGCCGGTGTTGTCGTCATTGCCTGGCATCTCTGATACCCGATTGTTGGAGCTACGGTTTCTAAGAAGGTATGGGTGGTGAGGAGAAGGGCGAGGCTCTAGACCATGACGTTTGGGCACCATTGTCCTTGGGATAGTGCTGCTGGCTGGAAGAGGCGCGGTACTATAAACGGGATGACCAGTACCCGCGATGAACAGTAAACACAGGAAAAGGGGGAAGTCGAGCAAGATGATTTGCTTGCTTAATCTTTCATTGATTGAAGGGGTACATTTATAGGGATGAGATAGCAGCCATCCTTGTCTAATATCTTAACAAACAAAATTCATATCTATCTAAACAAACTCCTTATCCATATCCATCTAAACAAATTAACAGATACTTATCCATCTAAACAAACTAACTGATTTTATTAGGGCTTCTAGGCTGTCGGTCATAACACATACTAAGAGAAGGAACAGACTAACAACAAAATGCCTCAACAATCTTGTCTTCATCCAATTGAACAATAGAATGTTGTCCAAGAAAGAATTTCCCGAAACAAGAACTATGAGGTTCTCTTGAGTTCTGATTGTTCAGAAGCTTAAGGATTTTTCTTTGAGGGAGGGGATGAACAAGCACTAGTTCAAATCAGGGATGAGGATGAGGGAGAAATGCAAGGGACATGTATACCATGGTCTGTCCTAGGAGATGCAATGGGTGTAGAGGATGAGCTTCAACCTCGCAGGAGCGCAAGAGTGGCTAGAGAGGTGAATAAAGAAGATTGGGAATCGGAAAAAGAAGATGAAGACAATGTGCATGAGGATATTGATTATGAAGAGGACAACTGTGAGATTTCAAACACTAGTGACTATGTCCATGTGGAGTGATGGTGAATTGCAGGGCTGTAGCTGACTTGCTGTTACGTTTATCAGTTTATTTGAAGTTTGAACTAATCTAAGTTTGTAATATTTATATTGAGTTATGGAGTTTGGATGCTCTACTGCACTACTAGTGTGTTGTGTGTCATGAACTAGTCTATTATCTATTTGAACTAGTTTAAGTCTACTATGAGCTATTAATGTTTATTTGTGAATTGTGATTATGAGATTTTTCTTATATTTGTGCTGCTGCTGCTATTTGGTGAAAGGCTAAAGGAAAGAAGATGAGAAGAAGATAAGTTTCTTTCTTTTAGTCTTCTTGTTGATTTGTTCATCTCTTTTATGGTTTAATATGTTGTTTGTTGATTTGTGATGTTGCTGCTGTTTGGTGAAGGGATGAAGGCAAGAAGCTGAGAACGTGCAACAAGGCTGCAAAAACATGTCCACTAGTCCAGGTAAGTACCCCTAATTCCAAGGTACAACATCCATTCCGTGTTTTGCCACCATTCCTGTTCTGCCATTCCCGTTCTGCCACCATTCTCATTCCTTTTTCTACATTTCTCATTCCCATGTTCCGCCATCATTCTATGTTCTCTCATTCCCATTCTTTGTTCTGTCTTTCTCATTCCTCCCTCCCTACAAAGCCGATTCCCATTCCCTCGTACATCCCACGTCTAGCTAAAATTAAAAAAACACACATGTCCTCAAGGGGATTTGAACCCGTGACCTCTCAAGCAAAGGCCAAGAGTAGCTACCGCTACACCACATGTGTGTTTATGTCTATCTATGACAGGAAACACATCTACTACATCTCTCACCAAGCTCACTTCACTACAAGAAATTTGTCCTTTTATGACAAAATACCTAATGACAAGGTTAGTTATCGTCATATAATGTCACATAATATGATGGAATTTTTTGAATCGTCATAATTTCATGAGGCCATGAAGATTTTATGACGATAGTGTTTTCGTTGTCACATAAGGGTACGAAGATTCGTCATATATTGTCAGGCGCCAGGAGCCGGTAGACAGTTTTACTTTTATGACGCTTAGATGTGACTTTATGTGATGATTTGGCGGCGTCACTTTATGTTTTTTCCAAAAAGGACCGTACCCCTTTCATTTCCCTCCGAAACAGAGATCCGCATTTGATTTTTCATTTCCCTCCGAAACAGAGATCCGCATTTGATTTTTCTCTCGCCCTCTCCTGACCTAGTGACTTCTCGAGATTTCCCATCCCGGTGCCGCGCGCGCAGCTCGAGCAAGAACAATCCCCAATCTCCAATCCCAAATCCTAACGATTCCACACCATTCTCCCCTCTGCATCCCGCTGTTTCACTGCCCGCTATGGCCTTGCCTGCCACGGACGACGACATCGGCGACGAGCACCTGTTCGACGGCGTCCGCTTCATGCTGGTTGGATTCAACACCTATGACGCGTCCTAGGTGCGTGCGTGGTACCCCGCGCCTCGTCCTTGCAATTTGCTTATGCAGCCCAAATTTGCGGTTTGCGACGTCCTGGCCGATAAAGTTCCGACTGCGTCCGTTGTTCCGTGTGTAGTACCGGTCGGAGATGGTGCGACGCGGCGGCAGCGACGCCGGGCCGTCGGGCAACGGGTGCGCACACGTGATCGTGTGGAACCGCATCTACGTGAGTTTGGTTTGCAAATTGGTTCCTCTGCGTCTTGACAAGCTTGGATGGGTACGGGGCTCTGATCTAGTTCTTCGTAGGATGACCCGACGTGCGTGGCCGAGCGGGCGCAAGGGAAGAAGGTCGTCAGCGGGCTGTGGGTGGAGGACAGCTTGGATCGCGGGGTGCTTGCTGATGCTGATAGGGTCGGCTTTTGATGCTAATTGCTCGAGCACTTGTGCTCTTATTTCTTCATCAGAGCCCCAGTTTAGTTTTGTGACCCGTTATGTTCAGCCTTTTCGAGGTTATGTATTGGCCGATGAGACATTCGAAGGGAATACCGGGTGCTCAATCGTTGCTTATATGCTTGACGAGTTACCATAAACGCAATCGCGAAGACATGATGGTAGCACCCTCCCAGTTTTATCTATATGGCTACGAGTGTATCTATTTCACGCAATAGGATAGTTCCACATCCAAAGTTTAAATAGATTGAAAATGCCACGTTTTTGGATCTGGAAGGAGTAGACACAAAAGTTACTTGCATGTGTTATACATTCAAATAAGAAACTAATGTGTTGTGTTCACGCAGAATCTTTTGAGTACTGTAATTGTGCTTGTGACATGATTCTTCTAATGTTTTGATGTAGAAAATGGTTTCTTTGATGGGAGCACGGTTCTCAAAACCTTTGATAGCAAATGCAGTCACTCACCTTGTTTGTTATAAATTCGAAGGTATGTTGTTTCTTTTATCAGTCAAACTGTGCAATACATATAGATAAAAAAAGGATAGATTCACTGCCAGAGACTTCCACATGAGTGGGGTCTAGGGAAGGGATAAATCGATACCTCTGCAAATAAGGAGAGGCTACTTTGAACCCATGACCAGGTGACTTAGTGAGTCAACTCTCACCACTGCAGTAGGTACTATGCTGAATTTTGTTATAACAAGCAATTTACCTGATGCTGGTTCCTCCCATGGAACTTCATAACTAGTTCCATGTACTTGTCTAGCAAAGAAAATGGCATTTTATTTGACAATAAGACATTCTCAAATTGAACCTGGATGCTTGGTTTGGTTGAAATAGTGGTCATCCTTTTAAACAGGCCTGTCTTACTTATTAGAAATGTTAAGCGTTGTCATGTTAAAAATTGCCTCTTGAAATTGTTGTTCCGATCATGTGTCCCCTTTGTTGTACAATATGGTTTTGTTCTTCTTAATCGTATGTTTTTACTTCACTAGTAAAAATTGCATTTTTATGTAGGAGCAAATGGTTGCAAATGGCCTTGTTACTAAGTACATTCATTTTATGTACGAGCAAATGGTTGCAGAGAAGGAAAGAGAGCTAGAAGAAGGAGAAGCACAAAAGTCACCCTCCAAGATTGTTGCTGATAGTCTCAGCCAGATCAGTCGCTCATCCACCTTCCTTCCAAACATTGGTGTCTGTTTGAATGCTTCAAACCTTTGTGGTGGAACCTTTGTATGTTTGAACCTCTGTTGTGGAAGAACTAGTGTGCTGGAATTATGTATGACTTGTGATGAGAATGTTGTGTATGATGGCTTTTCTGTGTATTATGATTCTGTGAGCTATCATGAGAGCTCAGTGTGTTGTCACTATATGGTCACTGTATGTGGGTGCCATATTAAACGATCCCAACATTAGGTGTCGCTCATCGATGACGAGAAGAAGCTTGGTGACTGTGAGTTCAACCTCTAGAAGCAGTCCTACATGGTCGCATGCGCCGCTGTGTACGACAAGCTCCCGCGAAGCCGCCGCTTGGACGCGGTCCAGAGCAGCTGCACCGCGCTGTCCATCGTTAAGCAGGGGGCCTCATAGTTGTCGCCAACGTCGACGACTCTTGGGTTGTTCTGGACACCGCATCCGACGACGACGCCATCACGCTGTCCAGCTCATCGTCCACCTGAAGCCCAACCTGCCACGTAAGTCGCTACTGACCGGACAGGAATTCTTGTGCGTTGGGACGATGGACGTTGCTGATGTTGTGTGAGTGTCCTCGAACATGATGTATGTAGTGGAGTAGCGCATCCGGTGGTGCAACAGCCAGGGGTACTACCTCACTGATGAGCCCGGGGTGCACTTCATTTGGCAGCCCAACCAAGAGTCATCGGTACTCGTCATGTCGAGCACGTTCGACGACTACTATATCGAGAATTGTGGCGTCATCTTGGCGCCAGAGGTGACGCGGAGGAGGATCGACAACAGTGACCAGTTCGTCATCCTCGCCACCGTCAGGGTAGCTTTTGTGCCGGTCTGCCTTTAATTCTCTTCGCAAACACACACACTTACCTTTTTGTTTAAGCAAGAGCGTATGGTGGTGCGTGTCTGATGACTAACGATGTATGAGGGAATTTCTTCTGGCATGTGTGGAACGTGCTCTCCAATGATGAGACCATACAAATCGTGGCATATATCGAAGTCTGCATGATACTGATAGTTGCAATGTAGTGGTGAAACAACTAGATTAAAATAACAAAATTTATGTATGGCTAGGAACACAAATTGATTATGAAACATTTTTCTCATAAAAATATAACACATATTTTGTATATAAGTTATCGTAGTATACTGGTATTATATATTCCCGTTGCAACGCACGGACACTCAGCTATTATATATATTATATTGTAAAATTCCTACAAACACTTAAGCACGATTAATCTATGCTTAAGCTTTATAGGCGCTAAGCAGTGGCCTAACGCCCGCCTAATGCCTAGCGCTTAATATAACCTTGCCAGAGAGGCCTGCAAGCTAGCTCGTTGGCTTGGCCCATCAGACCTTGGGTCCGATGCACCAGACCTCGGCTATAGGGAAGAAGTTGTTCACAGGATTTTTCTTTAACACCAAACCTTCACTATTCATGATCCGATGGTATACACGGGACCTCGGCTCCAACGACTACTTCAGACTCCAACGGTCGACTCCAATAGGCGGCTGACACATGGTGGTCTGGTGGTGGACCGGAACGATCTAGTGCTCGCTCGAGAAGGAAAGGACCAATCAGGATCCCGAGTCAGGGCTACATGACTATGTCCAGTGGTGCACCGGACCGGTTCAGTGCCTCCACTGAAGGCAGTTTTTCTAGCTGGTTTCCAACTACTCTTTTGGTTATTTGGGCTATAAACAGAGATCCTAGCCAGCCTCTACAAGTACCCAAGCACTCCAAGAGCAATTGATCAATGTCATACTCCTGTGCAACACCCCGATTTCATTCTAGAGAGGTCTAAGCACCATTCTGAGTTGTGTTAGTCATTCTAGTGTGTGTGCTTTCGAGATATGCTCTCTTGTGTTGTGTTCTTGTGTTGTGTTCTTGTGTTTTGCTCTTTTATGTGTGTTTTACTCCTCCCTGTTGCTGTTCTTTGGAGTTGCGACTCCCATCAACTGTGTACGGCTACACGAGATTCTATTTTGTTGAGATTCTCGCAAGGAGAAAAATATAAGGAAGAATTGTGGCCTTAAGTTTATCGTTGGATCACTTGAGAAGGGTTGAGTGTAACCCTCGCCCATTGGAACACCACAACATGGAATAAGCAAGCATTTGAGACTTGACTCAATCACGATAAAAATCGCCGTGTCTTGTGTGCTTCACTTTGCTTGCGATTTAATCTTTCTCTCTTATTCTAAGTTCTAGATTTCACTTGAGATAATCCTCTAAGCTATATTTCCACATCTAAAAGAGCAATAAAGTGAAAAGAACTTCTCTTCTCTCTCACTCTGACTTGATTTATTTTTGTACTAAAATCTAATTGATCAAGTTTGTTTCTAAGTTGTGAATTTCAGGCGTCACCAATTCACCCCACCCCCCCTCTAGGTGACTATCAATAGGAGTCCTAATTCTAGGAATCGTAAAATGTGAGAAAAACTATTTTCATGGGGATTTAGGTGCTTGAATGCTTGTTATTATGTCAAATGCTTGATTTGCCTCTTGGTTTAAGTGTGATGTGTTGTGGAGTTATGCCTACAACACACCTTTATGTGAATATATATAAATATATTAGATGGATAGTTGGGACTCTAATTCTAACTCGAATCAACCTCAAACTAATCTAATGTCAGTAACCTTTCCCAACC
This sequence comes from Zea mays, assembly GCF_902167145.1. Taxonomy (NCBI): domain Eukaryota; kingdom Viridiplantae; phylum Streptophyta; class Magnoliopsida; order Poales; family Poaceae; genus Zea; species Zea mays. Next base: position 125,327,545 of record NC_050099.1, read on the forward strand.
TACTTACCCCACCCTAAAGGAGCAACCAAGATCTAATCCAATCTAATCTAATTTGATCTAATCTAATCTAAATATATTATCTCATCCGATTCATTTTGCACCTATCTGAAGGTTATAAATATTTAACTCATATTAGTTAATACTGGTAAAAATAGATTAGTTAAGCAATTTGGACTCTACTCCTAGAAATTTTTTTGCACCTAATTCACTCTACCCTAAATTGCTACCCTAGACTAACTCGACTATATACAACTACCTAACCTACAAGTTCATAATGGTTTTAATAATCTATCTATGCCAACCTAACAGTAAACCAACAATATTTTGACCTATCTCATGTAGTCTATTTCACTGACGGCTATCTTAACTATATGTCTCTAATCCGGATGGTAAATATCAGGACTGGAGGAGGAATAGATCAACATGTCCAACTTTGAGGAAGGTCAAGAGTCCAGAACCCGAAATGAGTCAAAATCCCCCACCCATAGGGATGGAGGTGTTCTTCGCCGCTCAGAGCCAATTACTTCAGAACTTGGCCAATACTATGGCAAACATGTAGGCTCAGATCAATAATAACAATAACCAGCAGCACCCACCTCAACCACCTCCTAGAGATAAACAACAGGAATTCATGAGCCACAAGCCTCCAACATTCTCTAACTCCCTAGGTCCACTACAGCTAGAAGATTGGTTGAAATCCGTCAAAAAAATGCTCAACATAGCTCAATGCAATGACTAGGAGAAGGTTCTCTAAGCAATGGATCGTCTCATTGGCCCAACTGCTGATAGGTGGGATGCCTATTGTGCAACCTATGTCGTCGTTGACACCATCACATGAGCTGAATTTGCCACAAATTTTAGAAGCTATCATATTCCGGCATGGCTGATGAAAATCAAGAAGAAGAAATTGCTCTCCCTTAAACAAGAAGAAATGTCTACTAGCGAATATCGTGACAAGTTCATTCAACTATCCTGGTATGCACCAGGACAAATTTCTAGAAGGGCTTGTAGGACCACTCCAATACTAGTTAATGGCTCACATCTTTACCTCTTTTCAAAGGTTATTGGATAAGGCTATCACCCTAGAACATAAGCATGTTTAACTTGGAAAGATAAAGAGGAAGACTACCAACCAGGGACAAGCTGGTAGTAGCACCCGTCCTTGTTACACTTCATCACAAAACACCCCATTCCATGGTAGTTCTGGGAAATAGTCTTCCCAAAGCCCAAGTCAACAAACCCAACCTTCAGTACCCTAGGCACCAAGTCTGCATCAGGCTACCATGATAGGTACTTCAGCAGGGCTTGTTGCCCCCAACACCTCATCGGGCAAAGCATGTTTCAAATGTGGAGAAGTTGGAAATTATGTCAATAATTGCCCTAATAAGGATACATATACTACCCTAGTTCAAATGAAGCAGATTCAGCTCTCGAGGAATAAAAGTCAGGCTTTGTCCGTTAATCGAGGACAACAAAACTTCTCGTGTGGCAAGGTTAACTATGTGGAAGCAAAGACTGCCCATGAAGAGCCAGAAGTTGTGCCTGAAGAAAATGAAGAGAACTGGGAGGAAGAAAATGAATAATAAATCAGAGCCTATTGTCTTTTCAGTAACCTCGAGGTCGAGATACTTTTTAAGGGGTAGGTTTGTAAACCCCAAAAATTTGTTTTAGAGTTTAGGTAGTTTTTATTATTTATTTATCATAAGGGGAGTTAGTTTGAATTCTATTTTATTTTTAGTTAATTATGCATTTGCAATTTATTCCTTTAAAATAAATGCTAGATAAAAGTATTTATTTTTGTATGTCATGTTGGAACTTTGATTGTTGCATATTGATTTGAATTAATATTTAAAGTTTGATTTGAATTTAATTTGGAATCCTAAATTTAAAATAGAGAATGAAAATAGAAAACAGAAAGAAAAAAAAATAAAAGAAAACAGAAATGGGAGAACCCAGTACTTAGGCTAAAACCTGCTCACGTCGTCAGCCCAGTTCTCCTCTCAGCGCCCAGTAGCCCACTTCTCTTCCTTTTTCTTTTCCCCCTGCGATGACTGGCATATGGGGCCCACAGGTCGGTCACCACCCACACTCCCATGCCACGACTGCAAATGATGATAGGAGAGGGCCACACTTTAGCCCCTCAACAACCTCGCTGCAGGTTAGCCTCGCCCATGCTGCCCTTAACCCTATCACTGCTGGTGGGCCCTGACAGACAACTTCATATTCTACCCGAGACCACAATAAACTCGACCGAGGATCTCAGGCCCGACCCGGTCGCTGCCACCTCTTCAACCAAATCTAGCTCTGTTAGGACTTCTGCTGAGGAGTATATAATCCGACCCTAGGGAACCCTCATGGACATAGGAGCAGTAAGGAGAAAAGTTGTAGCCATCGAGCGCCATCATCGGTCAAGTAGAAGAGACGTTAGGAGTCGCTACTGTTGTCACTCATGTACATAGTTGTCTAGCCTTCATCGAGAAGCCGAGCGAATTCCCCTAGTCGTATAGAGCGTGTGTGTGTCCTAGCTGAGCAAGGTAGAACACCGGAGGGATGGGAATTCATCGACGGAGCGTGAGTACTGTCGTCGAGCCGCCATTCCTCTTGGAAAGTGCTGCTGGTACCTCTAATCCGTGCTAAAAATGCCTCACTCGATTCGCCATTGTCCGGTCCCTGCTCTATTCTGCACCTAGTCGCGTTCGGAATAGGACACTAAAGCACCAGTTCAGTCGACTTTAGCAAACCTCTGTTGTCGAGCTGCGGGCGCCGCCACTATAGCGTCGTCGTAAGGGAGGGAGAGTCCTGGTCGTTGGATCTGGGCTAGCGGATGAGATTAGATCAAGGATAACAATTCGGTCTGTCAAATCCACGACGTCAGATTAGGGTCTAAGGGCTAGGGATCGTGCGTGTGTTATGAGGCTGAGCGGGTTTTTAAAGAGCGCCTGGGTTTGTTTTATCATGTCGTCCCCTGCTATATAGGAACCATCACAAAGCAGTCCTGGAATTTGTATATTACACCCTGAGCTCTTAGGGAATAGAACCCACTGTCTAGGAGAGTTTCCTTCACACTGGAGCCCTTGGAGTAATAGTTAATATTCACATATAGTTCCCTGGAATTCACAATTAGACCCCTAAGATCATAAATTTAAATATAAAATTAGTCCCTAATCTTGTTTAATCCATAACTTTTACATTTTAATTCCACTTTTAGTGGTTCACCGATGTTGGATCTAGTTACTTTTGTAAAGGCGTTCTGCTTATATAATAAATTTTGTGACACTGGTTTCTATACAATAAGTTGTCATATGTGTGAAACTAGATCATGCCACACATATGAGATGCATCTTTATTTGTCCTTAAATCTAGGTGTGACACTTGCGAAACATTTATGGCTTATAGTCATCATCATATTGTTGCAATGTGTGTTCCTATATTATCCATATATGCATAGGTGTGCTAGCACCACAGTTGGGCTACCAGCCCATTAGGGTTAGAGTTCCCCTGGGACTATATATGTGACTATCCTCTATGCAATAGACATGGGTTTTAGTCCCATTAATATGGTATCTCGCTAGGTTAGGGTTTCTCTCCCACCCCATAACTGTCAGCCACCACATGCCTAGGCCCCCTGACCAACACTGCATCCGTTCTACCGTTCTCGGGAGGTTCGTCCCTCACTCCCGGGGGTAGCCCCCACCCTTATGCCTATATCCCTGCTTCCCCTCATCCTCTCCCTACCACTACTACTCCGATCCATCCTATGAACTAATAGCTCCCATCCACCGCATGCTCGCTAGGGACGTCGGTGGACCGACAACAGTTAGCTTTGTATCCATCATGGAGCTAGAGGAGCAGGCGCCTTCGAGCCAAATGCCATCTATGCCACCATGAAGGAGGGCCATAGTGAGGTGTCGACAGCCATGTACGTGGCTCTAGACGTCTTCGACAAGTGTTACGTCCAGCCCAAGTGGTCCAGCCATTGCCCCCTTCCCCAAGACGCTGCCAACCTACCCCGTCGGCTGCAATCAAGCCTCTTTCCCTCGGCGGCACAGATGGACCATGGCTGACCCCCCGACTTCTCCCCTCCCTCGATGGCATCCCCTCTGCCAATTGCGCCTCCACCCGTGCTTGCTTCTGTGGCCACTGCACTCGTCTGTGACGTCGTGCCTGCCTCTGCCAATATCTCCTCTAGCGGCGACGTGTCAACCTACACGTTCCTCTCCTCTAGCGTCGGCCACCTAAGCCCAAATCTAGCACTTCCACCACTGGCTCGAGCCTCCCCGCCCTCACATGCCTCGATGGCACTGATGTCCTCACCCTCACCTGATGCACCAACCACGAGCCACATCGGTGCAGAAGTTGGTGATGTGATGGCCTCAGCCGGAGCTTCGGCTCTAACTCCAGCTGCCACGCCCGTCACGCCCAGCACACACATGGAACCCTTCAAGCTTCTCCCATCACTGTCGCCGCTAGCCCCTGCCGGGCCTAGTGCAACCTCCTGCCTACCTGGACCTAGCCTCGTCGCCCCCTTTCTTCATCTTTGCCACCACTAGATCCGTCGTTGTTGCAGCCTTCCTAGCCAAATCCATCCCTATCTCGGCCTTCCAGGCTGGATCCACCATCTCTTTGACTGGATCCACTGTTTTCATGGCTAGATCTATTGCTGCCACAACTTTCCTAGATGGATCTACCGCTGCCACCTCCCCAAGCTAGAGGTCGGTGCAGCCCCTCTAGAGGGTGCGACCATCCTAATCGACGCAGATGCGCGCGCTGCCACCGGCCTCCCTAGTAGGGCTCCTTGACGACCGAACGAGAGAAGAAGCAAGAAGGTCCACGAGGTTGTTGCTGTCCTTTTAGTTGCATCGCCCCCCGACCATTGACGTTGGAGCATCGACCACCAAAGAACGAGGTTGTTGTTGCGTGTCTCCAAGTTGCAGCAACGCCGCTCATGGTCCAGCTACCTTCATCGGATCCGTCGCCATCTCGGGCGGTGAAACCACACGTGCCTGCACTTCTTCGTTCAGCTTGCTCAAGGTCCAAGCCCAGCACCGTCCATCACCCTCCAGGATGTGTCGCCCTCTCTTTTTGGCTAGTCGTTCGGAGTTTTTCCCTCCTTGGTGGATGACATAGCTGGCCTTTGCGCTATCATTTGCTCGCCACGATGACTTCGGATCAGTGCCCCTCACGTTAGCTACGACCATGACAACCTCGACTTCAGCTACCTTGACATCCGGAGGATATCATCTACATGGAGTGCACACAGGTCTCTACTTTCAACCACAAAATTCACACTATTACGATGCTACAACTGCGGGGAGATTTCAGCTTGTCGGCTCCTACCTTCGGCTTCTTCTCCAGTCTTGTCATTTTTGGTGCTCCCGTTGTGATTGTGGAGGGATGTTAGATTGTGTTCCTATATTATCCATGTAAGCGTAGGTGTGCTGGCATCACTGTTGGGCTATCGTCCCATTAAGGTTAGGGTTCCCCTGGATCTATATATATAGCCATCACCTATGCAACAGAAGTGGGTTTCAGTCCCATTAATACATATGATCCATTGGCATATTCTCATCATCACCAACGATCTTGTGCTACAGTGCAAGTAGAGTCTCTGGGCGCTTCTCTAGATTGCACGGATTCATTTTGTTCCTTGGCATGCACATGACTATAATAAACACACGCAACACACCTTAACACACACTAGTAACTTGATCACGCTTTGCAAGAGCCTTTCAACAATGTATTTATAGTTTACTCGACACATATACATAGTCAAAGAAGTGTTATTATAGATATAGAAATAGAAAAGTGATACTTGTGAAAGCATATACATAGTGGTGATATTGTTTGTAGTAGTAGAACGTTGCAGTAGCCTAGATTCTATATTACAGTGGTCTTAGTTGTAGCTAGCTAAACCAACAAAAATTAGGTTTTAGCCATCATAAAATAAGTATACACTGAAATAAAGTTTACATTGATCATACATGTTGTCGTTGGAGTCACAATCTTTAAGAAAATGCAATCGGTCTGTTTCTTTAAGAAAATGCAACCTTTATGAGTGAAGTCGCCTAGAGGGGGGTGAATAGGCGAAACCTGAAATTTATAACTTTAAACTCACACTACAAGTCGGGGTCAGCGTTAGAATTAAATTCAAGTCCAAAAGAATATCTCTCTTGCTAGGAGTTGCTCAAGGATTGCAGATAACGTATGGGAGCCAACTCAAATTCACACTAGCAAGGAAACATTAGAGAGGGGAAAACAAACCAAATAAGAATCAAGGCGAGTGAACACGATGATTTGTTTTACCGAGGTTCGGTTCCAATGAACCTAGTCCCTGTTGAGGAGGTCACAAAGACCGGGTCTATCATTTCCCTCTCTCAAACGAACACTTAGACCGAGTGAGCCTTTTCCTTAATCTCTCGGGTCACTTAGACCCCGCAAGGACCACCACACACTTAGGTGTCTCTTGCTTCGATTACAAGTCACTTAAGAAATAGAAGGGAAAAGAAAAAGGCCAATCCAAGCGATAATTGCAACAAAAGAACACAAAACACCCTCTCTCAAGTCCCTAATGGAATTAAGTTGATTTGGAGGCTTAGAGAGGATTCAATCTATTTGATGTGTCTTGGAGTGGAGTCTTTTGCTCTTGTATTGAATGAGGTGTTTGGAATGCTTGGATAGATATGAATGACGTGGTTGGGGTTATTTATAGCCCCCAACCACTTCCATAGCCGTTGGTGAAGGCTGCTGGCGATGGATGCACCGGACAGTCCGTTGCACCACCGGACACTCCACTGTTCATTGTCCGTTGCTCCGCCACGTCAGCTATCTGTTAGGGTTTGGAGCAGTTGGCCGTTGGAGCGTCTTGTCGTCTTGCTGCACCGGACAGTCCGGTGCCGCACCGGACAGTCCAGTGCCTTCTGACTTCTGCGCTCTGACTTCTGACATGCACTGTTCACGGCGGCAGGTGACCGTTGGCGCACAGGGAGCCGTTGCTCCGCTGGCTCACAGTACAATTCGGTGGCACACCGGACAGTCCGGTGAATTATAGTGGAGCGCGCCCTAGAATTCCCGAGAGTGGTTGGTTTGGAGTCGTATGGTCCTGGTGCACCGGACACTGTCCGATGGCACACCAGACAGTCCGGTGCGCTATTTTTTAGCACACTCAAGTTCTTTGCTCCAATTAAATTATGTCCCCTAACTGAATTCTTTCTTGGTTTGTGTTGAACCTTATGCACCTGTAATACATGTATTCTACACAAACTTGTTAGTCCATGTGTTTGTGTTAGTCATCAACCACCAAAATTAGTTATAGGAAATGGTTAACCCAATTTCCCTTTCAATCTCCCCCTTTTTGGTGATTGATGCCAACACAAACTAAAGCAAATATAAAGTGCAGAAATGTAACAAGTTTGCATATAGATAAGTGTGCATAAGTTACATGGAGTCAAACCAATTGAAAATATCACTAAGAATAGGAGTGAATGGATAGCCTTTCTTTTATTTAACATTTTGGACCAAATTTGCACCACTTGTTTGTTTTTGCAAGTCTTTTGCAAAATCTTTTCAAATTCTTTTTGCAAATAGTCAAAGGTATAAGAATGTGATTGCAAGAAGCATTTTTAGGATTTGAAATTCCTCTCCCTGTTTCAAATTCTTTTCCTTTGACTATATAAAAGCTCCCCCTGAATGAAATTATCCTCTTAGCTTTCAAGAGGGTTTTGAAGTAGATACCAAATTAATTTTTTTTCTCTCACATATGAGTTGAAAGATATATATCAATTAAAAATTTACTTCACATTTCAATGTGAAGTTTTGAAGATACCAATTGAGAAATTCTCTTCACATTTCAATTGAAAATTCATTTTGATCAAAAACTAATTGAAATATACACCAATTGAAAAATACCAATTAAAACTTTATTTTGAATTTTTTTGAAATGGTGGTGCAGTCCTTTTGCTTTGGGCTTAATATTTTCTCCCCCTTTGGCATTAAGCGCCAAAAATGGAAAACTTGAGAGCCCTTTTTCATTTTTCTCCCCTTTTTGTTGGTGTTAACATAAGCAATTTCGATATCCCCTTTTTGTTGGTGATCTCTCAGAAAGTGATACCGAATATCTATGTGCTTAGTGTGGCTGTGTTCAACGGGATTATCCGTCATGCGGATTGCACTCTCATTATCACATAGGAGAGGGACTTTGCTCAATTTGTAGCCATAGTCCCTAAGGGTTTGCCTCATCCAAAGTAATTGCGCGCAACAATGACCTGCGACAATGTACTCGGCTTCTGTGATGGAAAGAGCTATGGAGTTTTGTTTCTTTGAAGCCCATGACACCAGGGATCTTCCCAGAAACTGACAAGTACCTGATGTGCTCTTTCTATCAATTTTACACCCTACCCAATCGGCATCGGAATACCCAATTAGATCAAAGTAGATCCCTTGGGGTACCAAAGCCCAAACTTAGGAGTGTAAACAAAGTATCTCATGATTCTCTTCACGGCCCTAAGGTGAACTTCCTTAGGATTTGCCTGGAACCTTGCACACATGCATACAGAAAGCATAATATCCGATCGAGATGCACATAAGTAGAGTAAAGATCTTATCATCGACCGGTATACCTTTTGATCTACAGATTTACCTCCCGAGTCGAGGTCGAGATGCCGATTGGTTCCCATGGGTGTCTTGATGGGTTTGCCATCCTTCATTCTAAACTTCTTAAGTATGTCTTGAATATACTTTGTTTGGCTGATGAAGGTTCCATCTTGGAGTTGCTTGATTTGAAATTCAAGGAAATACTTCAACTCCCCCATCATAGACATCTCGAATTTTTGAATCATGATCCTACTAAACTCTTCACAAGTTGACTTGTTAGTAGACCCAAATATAATATCATCAACATAAATTTGGCATATAAACAAGTCTTTTGAAACAGTTTTAGTAAAGAGAGTACGATCGGCTTTTCAGACTTTGAAGCCATTAGTGATAAGGAAATCTCACAGGCATTCATACCATGCTCTTGGGGCTTGCTTGAGCCCATAAAGCGCCTTAGAGAGTTTATACACATGGTTAGGGTACTCACTATCTTCAGAGCCGAGAGGTTACTTAACGTAGACCTCTTCCTTGATAGGACCATTGAGGAAGGCACTTTTCACGTCCATTTGATAAAGCTTAAAGCCATAGTAAGTAGCATAGGCAAGTAATATGCGAATTGACTCAAGCCTAGCTACGGGTGCATAAGTTTCATCAAAGTCCAAACCTTCTACTTGTGAATAACCTTTGGCCACAAGTCGGGCTTTGTTTCTTGTCACCACACCATGCTCATCTTGCTTGTTGCGGAATACCCACTTGGTACCTACAACAATTTGATTAGGATGTGGAACTAAATGCCATACCTCATTTCTTGTGAAATTGTTGAGCTCCTCTTGCATAGCCACCACCCAGTTTAGATCTTTTAGTGCACCCTCTATCCTGTATGGCTCAATAGAGGAAACAAAAGAGAAATGTTCACAAAAATGTGCAACTCGAGATCTAGTGGTTACCCCCTTATGAATGTCACCAATGATGGAGTTGACGGGGTGATCTCGTTGAATTGCTTGGTGGACTCTTGGATGTGGCGGTCTTTGATCCTTTATTTCTTGATCATCTTCCTTGTCATCTTGGTCTTCATCTCCCCCTTGATCAATGTACTCCTCTTGAGGTGACTCATCCTCTTGATCTTTATCTTCATCATCTTGAGCCTGATCCTCATCTTGAGTTGGTGGAGATGCTTGCATGAAATATGATGGTTGATCTTATGCTTGTGGAGGCTCTTCGGATTCCTTAGGACACACATCTCCAATGGACATGTTCCTTAGCGTAACGCAAGGAGCCTCTTCATCATCTAGTTCATCAAGATCAAATTGCTCCACTTGGGAGCCATTAGTCTCATCAAACACAATGTCACAAGAAACCTCAACTAATCCAGTGGATTTGTTGAAGACTCTATATGCCCTTGTGTTTGAGTCATACCCTAGTAAAAAGCCTTCTACAGCCTTAGGAGCAAATTTAGAACTTCTACCTCTTTTAATAAGAATAAAACATTTACTCCCAAAGACTCTAAAATATGAAACATTGGGCTTTTTTACTAGTGAGAAGTTCATATGATGTTTTCTTGAGGATACGGTGAAGGTAGAGCCGGTTGATGGAGTAACAAGCGGTGTTGATTGCTTCTGCCCAAAACCGGTCCGGAGTCTTGTATTCATCAAGCATGGTCCTTGCCATGTCCAGACGAGTTCTATTCTTTCTCTCCACTACACCATTCTGTTGAAGTGTGTAGGGAGAGGAGAACTCATGCTTGATGCCCTCCTCCTCAAGAAAGCCTTCAATTTGAGAATTCTTGAGCTCCGTCCAATTATCGCTTCTTATCTTTTTGATCCTTAATCCGAACTCATTTTGAGCCCGTCTTAAGAATCTCTTTAGGGTCTCTTGGGTTTGAGATTTTTCCTGCAAAAAGAATACCCAAGTGAAGCGAGAATAATCATCCACAATAACTAGACAATACTTACTCCGCCGATGCTTATGAAAGCGATCAGGCTGAATAGATCCATGTGGAGTAATTCGAGCGGCCTGTAAGTCATCATTTTGTTCTTGTGTGGATGATGGACTCCAACCTGCTTTCCTACTTAGCATGCGCTACAAATTCTTTCTCAAAATGAACATTTGTTAGTCCTAAAATGTGCTCTCCCTTTAGAAGCTTGTGAAGATTCTTCATCCCAACATGAGCAAGTCGGCAATGCCAGAGCCAACCCATGTTAGTCTTGGCAATTAAGCAAGTGTCTAGTTTAGCTTGGTTATCATTAAAATCAACTAAGTAAAGCTGACCATCTAGCACTCCCTTAAAAGCTATTGAATCATCACTTCTTCTAAAGACAGTAACACCTATATTAATAAATAGACAGTTGTAGCCCATTTTGCATAATTGAGAAACAGAAAGCAAATTGTAGTCTAAAGAATCTACAAGAAAAACATTGGAAATAGAATGGTCAGGAGATATAGCTATTTTACCCAAACCTTTGACCAAACCTTGATTTCCATCCTCGAATGTAATAGCTCTTTGGGGATCTTCATTTTTCTCATAGAAGGAGAACATCTTTTTCTCCCCTGTCATGTGGTTTGTGCACCCGCTATTGATTATCCAACTTGATCCACCGGATGCATAAACCTACAAAACAGTTTTAGGCCTTGTTCTTAGGTACCCAAACAGTCTTGGGTCCTTTTACATTAGAAACAAGCACCTTGGGTACCCAAACACAAGTCTTTGGACTCTTGTGTTTGCTCCTAACATATTTGGCAACTATTCTGCCTGATTTGTTAGTTAAAACATATGAAGCATCAAAAGTCTTAAATGAGACATTATGTGCATTTGATGCAACAGGAATTTTCTTCTTAGGCATTTTAATATGAGTGGTATGCCTAGAGCTAGAAGCCTCATTTTTATACATGAATGCATGATGAGAAATATTGTGAGGTTTCCTAGCATGAATCTTCCTAATTTTGTGTTCGGGATAGTTTGCAGGATATAAAATGTAACCCTCACTATCCTGAACCATGGGAGCCTTGCCCTTAACAAAATTAGACAATCTCTTAGGGACATTAAGCTTGGTGTTGTTTTGATTCCCCTGTTGGAAACCAATACCATCCTTAATGCCAGGGCATCTCCCATTATAAAGCATACTACGAGCAAATTTAAATTTTTCATTTTCTAGTTCATGCTCGGCAATTTCAGCAGTTAATTTAGCTATGTGATCATTTTGTTGTTTAATCATGGCAAGTTGATCATCAATAGCTTCAACATTAATATATCTACATCTAGTGCAAATGGAGACATGTTCAACAGTAGATGTAGAGGGTTTGCATGCATTCAATTCCTCAATCTTAGCATTTAATTTATCATTCTCAATTTTAAGACTAGAAATGGAATCATTGCAATCATTCAACTTTTCAATCTTAGAAACTAAACTAGCATTCTCAGTTCTAAGACTTGAAATTGAATCATGACAAATGCTAAGCTCCTTAGATAAGTTTTTGCATTTTTCTACTTCCTAAGCATAAGCATTTTTCAATTTAACAAATTTTTTATTCTCTTTAACAAGGTAGTCCTCTTGGCTTTCCAAGAGGTCATCCTTCTCATTAATGGTTTCTATTAATTCATTTAATTTTTTCTTTTGGTCCATGCTAAGGTTGGCAAAAAGAGCTAGTAAATCATCTTCATTATCGCTAGAGCTACCCTCATCGCTAGATGTTGTATATTTGGGGGTGGCTCTAGAGTGTACCTTCTTTTTCTTGCCATCCTTAGCCATGAGACACTTGTGGCCGACGTTGTGGTAGAGGAGGCCTTTGTTGACGACGATGTTGTCGGGGTCCTCGTCGGAGAAGGAGTCGGTGGAGCTCTCGTCGGAGTCCCATTCCCGACATATGTGCGCATCGCCGCCCTTCTTTTTGTAGTATCTCTTCTTATCCTTCTTCTTCCCCTTCTTGTCTTCGTCCCTGTCACTTTCACTAGAAATTGGACATTTAGCTATGAAATGACCGAACTTACCACAACGGTAACACACCCTCTTGGAGCGGGACTTGTAGTCTTTCCCCCTCCTTTGTTTGAGGATTTGGCGGAAGATCTTGATGATGAGCGCCATCTCCTCGTTGTCGAGCTTGGAGGCATCGATTGGAAGCCTACTTGGTGTAGACTCCTCCTTCTTTACTTCTGTAGCTTTGAATGCAACGGGTTGCACCTCGTGCGTGGAGGTGGCGCCTTGCTCCAAGTTGACAATGTGTTTGGAGTCTTTGATCATTAGTTCAAAGCTCACAAACTTGTCAATCACTTCCTCGGGAGACATTAGTTTATATCTAGGATCCCCACGTATTAATTGTACTTGAGTAGCATTACGAAAAACAAGGGATCTTAGAATAACCTTGACCATTTCATGCTCATCCCATTTGGTGCTCCCGAGGTTGCACACTTGGTTCACCATTGTCTTAAGCTGGTTGTACATGGCTTGCGGCTCTTCCCCTTTGTTCAGGACGAATCGATCGAGTTCTCCCTCGATCGTCTCGCGCTTGGTGATCTTGGTCACCTCGTCCCCTTCGTGCGCGGTTTTGAGGATGTCCCAAATTTCTTTGGCGCTTTTTAACCCTTGCACCTTGCTATACTCCTCTCGACACTGGGAGGCGAGGAGTATATATGTGGCTTGGGAGTTAAAGTGCCTAATTTAGGCGGCCTCGTCCGAGTCATAGTCCTTGTCCCCCACCTTTGGTGCCTGCGCTCCAAACTCAACAATATCCTAAATACTTTCATGGAGTGAGGTTAGATGGTGCCTCATTTTATCACTCCACATACAATAATCTTCACCATCAAAATATGGTGGTTTGCCTAGGGGTACGGAATGTAATGGAGCGCGCTTTGAAATATGGGGATAGCGTAGGGGCATCTTAATATACTTCTTTCGCTCATGGCGCTTAGAAGTAGTGGACGACTCGGAGCTTGATGTAGAGGGTGATGAAGCGTTGGTCTCATAGTAGACCACCTTCTTCATCTTCTTCATCTTGTCACCTCTCCGATGCGACTTGATGGAGGAAGAGGATTCCTCCTTGTGTTTGTTGCTAGACTCCCTTGAGAGAGTCCTCCCCGAGCTTGCGACCTTTTCACCGATCATGATCTCCCTCTTGGCGTGATCTTCAAACATCACTTCGAGTTGGTTAGACTCTTAATGAAGCACTCGCTCCGATAACAATTGAAAGTCGCCTAGAGGGAGTGAATAGGCGAAACCTGAAATTTGTAACTTTAAACTCACACCAGAAGTCGGGGTTAGCGTTAGAATTAAATTCAAGTCCAAAAGAATATCTCTCTTGCTAGGAGTTGCTCAAGGATTGCGGATAACGTATGGGAGCCAACTCAAATTCACACTAGCAATGAAACGTTAGAGAGGGGAAAACAAATCAAACAAGAATCAAGGCGAGTGAACACGATGATTTGTTTTACCAAGGTTCGGTTCCAAAGAACCTAGTCCCTGTTGAGGAGGTCACGAAGACCGGGTCTATTTTAACCCTTTTCCTCTCTCAAACGGTCACTTAGACCGAGTGAGCCTTTTCCTTAATCTCTCGGGTCACTTAGACCCTGCAAGGACAACCACACACTTAGATGTCTCTTGCTTCGATTACATGTCACTTAAAAAATAGAAGGGAAAAGAAAAAGGCCAAACCAAGCGACAAGAGCAACAAAAGAACACAAAACACCCTCTCTCAAGTCCCTAATAGAATTGGGTTGATTTGGACGCTTAGAGAGGATTCAATCTATTTGATGTGTCTTGGAGTGGAGTCTTTTGCTCTTGTATTGAATGAGGTGTTTGGAATGCTTCGATAGATATGAATGAGGTGGTTGGGAGTATTTATAGCCCCCAACCACTTCCATAGCCGTCGGTGAAGGCTGCTAGCGATGGGTGCTCCGCCACGTCAGCTATCCATTAGGGTTTGGAGCAGTTGGCCGTTGGAGCGCCTTGTCGTCTTGCTGCACTGGACAGTCCGGTGCCGCACCGGACAGTCCGGTGCCTTCTGACTTCTGCGCTCTGACTTCTTACATGCACTGTTCACGACAGCAGGTGATCGTTGGCGCGCAGGGAGCCGTTGCTCCGCTGGCTTACCGGACAGTCCAGTGGCACACCGGACAGTCCGGTGAATTATAGTGGAGCGTGCCCTAGAATTACCGAGAGTGGCTGGTTTGGAGTCGTACGGTCCTGGTGCACCAGACAGTGTCCGGTGGCACACCAGACAGTCCGGTGCACCATTTTTCAGCACACTCAAGTTCTTTGCTCCAATTAAATGGTTTACCTAATTTCCCTTTCAATGAGTTACTATCTTGGTACTCGAAATAATTTGTGTGTAATAATGTGTGTCGGGAAGAGAATCTGAGCAATGGACTACTGCACCTGGAGTAGCACAGGGTGATCATTGAGCTTATCATCAATATCATCGTCCTCTGAGCAGGTGTGAGACGTAAGAGAGTGTCAACACATTAGGGACATGGTGCTGGCCCTCCTTGCTGCTATTGGGCTTTTGGAGAAGGTTAGGGAAGTTAGGTGGGGATGGTGGTGACTACTCTGTGAGACCCTTGCTAAAGAATTCCCCAGGAGTGGTGGCCATGGTGATCAACGATAGTGATGACTTCCAAGTTGGTCAATGATTCTAACAATCCGAATGCAAAAGATGATGGCTACCCATAACTACAATGTTGCTTGGACAGTGGAGATATGACTACCAATTTTTCTAATGTTGTTTGGCTAATGGTACCATCGAAACAATCCCCATGTGTTTACATATTGAAAATAACAAAGCATGAAGATGCTGTTGTGCAACTCGAATCTAACAAAGCACTAAGATGTTGTGCAACACGATGCATATTTAAATAAGCTTTACAGGCCAATGTAAAGTACTAATAATGATAAGCCAAAAAAGTAAAGGAGCTAAGTTTGGGCGCAACCAATAAACAACTTCAAGAAGAACGCACCCAGGGAAATCTGCTCCAGGCGCTTGCTTTCTACCAGCACCACACCGCGGTTATAGGGTGTCGGTGACCACTATTCGTGCTCTCCCCTTCCAGCGATGTGTTACATATCTTGTCCACCTGTTTATTTTCACTGGTGGTTCTGTCAGTGGAAACTTATTTCCGTCTCTTAACACAACCGCCAATGAAAATAGCTTATTTTCACTTGCGGTTCTCTTACACCAACCGTCAGGGAAATAGTCCATTTTCACTGGTGATTGTGTTAAGAGAACTGTTAGTAGAAATAAGTTTCTACTGGTGGTTTCTTAAGTTGGATCTATCTATTTATTTTTTATTGTCGTGCGATAACTGAAACGGCAAGTTAAAATAGAGATCTTTTGTACTGGTTGCTGTTGTGCCAAAATTTGAAGCCTAGAGTGGATCCTCAATAGCACGAGCTGACTTGACCGGAGTCTCGGTGGTCTCCTGTTGTTTCTGACGGAGCGCGTACGGCTAACTTCTGCGTGCCGGCTGGACTGCCGGGTGGTGTGCTGTCAGTTGTCAGGGGGACAAAGCAATCCTATTGGCATCAGTGCAGTGCGTGCACCACACTGCACGGCGGCCGGCATGCCGGGGGTCAAGTCGGGAATCAAGCCAAGACTGCTGCTGGATGGGATGACTGTTGAGTGTTGACTCGTTTCGTCGAGTCTCTTCTTTTGATTCCTTCTCTCTTTTTTTATTTATCATCATCAGAACACGGAGGATGATATGCTTCATGTCTTCTTGTCACGCTTTCTCTCTTTTATTTACCTTGTTTTTTAATCACTATCCTTTTGCCTCGAGCATGCAAAAGACTATTACATGTTTGCTGCCTCGGTAACTGTAGAAATACATGCAGTTTGTAATGGCTTTAATCCGTACCGGCTTGTACTGCTTCTACAGTGTACAACTGGCTTTAATTCGAAGTGAACATAAAGTCTTCGCTGGAGGCCGCCTTCTATATTCTTTAGTTGCGCGTGTACTTTTAGGTATAAGTTGTAGCTCATAGGATAGATATGCACACTGACTGTCTTGACATTTTAGAGGCGGCTCTAATAATAATTGTTAGACATAAATATAATGTGTATATATATTATTAATAAACACTTAATGTGTATTAAAAAATTGTTTATATAAAATAAAAAGTATATAATATGTTTTTACTCACCCTCGTCGCTTGTGTCGCAGCCCAGAACAGGAAGGCGAGGAAGCGTCGTGCGTCAAGCTACCAGCAACCATACATGTAGGGGTGTAAATGGTATAAATATTATCCGAGTATCCAATCGTCTGAAGAGTCTAATTATTCGGTTGGATAGTTTTTTCGATATCCGCAATATATCTGGATTTTAGATTCTGATACAAATATTTAACTTTAGATAACAGATACGAATATGATACAATTGATATCCGGATATGTTATCGGATATATCCGACCTACTACCCGAATATTATCTGGCCAAATGCAATGCCTCAACTCTCAAATACGAAACTTGTCTCCACAAACCACGACACAGTGGCCCAAGTCCCAATGGCCCACTGATGTCCCCTCTCCTGCTTACTAGACCGAGATCGTACAAGATGCAAGGCCGCACCCACAACCCTTGCTCGTGCGACGGATAACCATACGACAGGGGGCGGGAGCAGCTGGCAGTAGCGTGGGCTCACGGCACAGCTGACAGCGGACAGGCGGAATGGACGGAAATACGTTAGGCGGACACATCAGATGGTTCTACAGCGGCGAGCGGTTGCGGTAACGGGTAACTATACAACGACAGGCAGTGGGCGACGAGAGGTGGCATAGCTGTTGATCACTCTTTATCGATTGCTATACACAATCAAAAACAAGACAACATAATATTAAAAAGATAGACAACCTTTGTCACGAAGAAGTCATCCCTTCGGGGTGATTCCTTTGGAGATGAAGGTTAATTGTTAGGTGAATAAATCATGATTTATCAATATGAATAAATGAATATGCAAGGAGTATAAACGAGTTTAAACATAATAGCTCAATTGAGATATATCAATAACGTATTCCCCTTTTTGTAAATTAACTTTACAATTGCACCTTCGGTTCTTCAGAGAGAATTATAATGAAGGTGTTGTATAGAGAGAATTACACAATGAAGGTCATGAAGGGAAAGTATTTTCATGATGTATCTATAGTGAGGATCGGAGGTGAAAACATTATTCCTCTCTCTGAGAAAAATGAGGTGATGGTATTCCAAAGCTTCATGAAAGCTGGGCTGCGGTTCCCTTTGCATAAGATGTTGGTTGAAGTTTTGAAAAAGTTTGAAATCTTTCTTCATCAGCTTACACCTGAAGCTTTGATAAAAATCTGAATTTTCATCTAGGCCATAAGAGTCAAGGGCTAGAACCAGATGTTGATTGTTTCTATAATATTCATGAATTATCCTATCAGACGAAGGCCACTAGAAAAGAACAATATCACAACAACTTTGGTTGCTTCACCTTTGTGTATCGATCAAATGTCCGATATCCTGTGCCAACTTTTCATAATAAATGGCCAGGTTTGTGGATGAAGCAATGATTTTATGTGAAGAATGACCTAAGTTAAAGGAACGACGTGAAGGATGTGATCCAGTGGCACATGCAATCGAGCTTCGGGTTAAAGAGACCAACTATCGTGAATACAAAAAAATCTCAAGTCTGCCTAGCAGCGTTCAATGTTGTGTGCAGCTACATCGACACTATAGACTTAGTGCAAGACGACATAGCTTTCAAGGTATGGCCCCTGACTGCCGAATGGGAAATGCCAAAGGATGCTGGTGCTGATACAAGCCAGAATGCTAGAAAAAGAAGTTTAATTCATTTGAAGTATTCTTATCGGTACATAAATCAATTTGGTGAGCCAGACGATGATTGGCTTGATGCCATCGAAGCAACAAGTGATGAACTATTAGGGGCCTACACCAAAGCTAAAGACGAAGCTATGAATTCTATTTTTGGTACCCGAGGAAAGAGGAGATTAAATAGAGTCTTTGATGCTATTGGGCTTATTTACCCTGATTACTTCTTCCTTGCTCGGAAGAGGGGGCTAAAAAGGAAGAGTGCATTAAAAGCTTCTTCTAATGCGCCAAAGCAGAAGAAAATAAAGATTCTGACTCATCGGTCAAAAACATATTATTCGAAGAGAACAGGAGAGCTGCCCGCTTTGCCAGCTACTGAGACCGTGAGTGATTTACCTTCGAAGGTAACAATTTTTAGCTTCAACTTTAAATTGCCCTGCTAGCATTCTTTTTAAATCCTTTGAAATTTTTGAACAGGGGCAAGAGGAAATCAAGCAATCCTCTACTGAATTGTCTAAATCTGTCATGGAGACGAAGATGCCAGATCTGCCGAAGATACAAGAACAACCAAAGACAACAATTGTCCCAGCGGGAACTCCTAAAAAAGGGAAAAGAATGGCAAACATGCTAGACGCTGTTTTGAGGCCCACAAAGGTGGCGACGCCTACTCCTACAAAGATTTCCAAAGACAAGGCTGAGGAGTTGAAAATGACTATTGACGAAGCTGCTCCTGCTATTTTTGCTAAAGCTAGACCTTCGAAATCTAAACCTTTAGAACAAGAATTTGAAAGCCTACCAAAGAGGATAGCACTACCAATACCCGAAGTGGCGTCTCTTGGCGATCTTGGATACATTGTTCGCCATGCTCCGGGGAAACACTTATCCAAACAACAAATTGCCGAAATGCTATATTATGCAAAGGATCTGAAGTATCCTCGAGGATCTTTGGTTTATGGAGGAAATGACGAAGATGATTACCTATACTGCCTGCCAAACAATAAAGAGATAGACGTTTGCCGGAAATGATGGATAACATGGGTTATCCGAAGCTTGAACTTGGTTTATCTCCAATGTCGAAGGATCAACTTGTAGATTGCCTGGTGTTGGGGGGTCTTCTTCTCTGCCGAAGGTCCTCAAGACAAAGATATTGTCTGTAAACGATAAGATCAAATGCCAAAGCTACAACGAACATGTGTGAGAAAGCCGAAGGTTGATAGCTTTGGCTTAAGGTGACAATGAAGGTCAAGCATAATGTTGAGTCGGAGAGGAAAAGACTAGTTAATCCTGATGTTTTGTATTAGGATCATATGTACATGTTAAGGCCATAAATGTATTTTTACTCGGACTGCGTCTTGTACCTATAAATAGGTGAACAGTACCCTCGTACTGTTCACGCCGGACTGTAATTGCTTTCGCGTCATCACCTTCAAACAAGCCAAAGGTATCAATGTAGTATATATTTTGATAATGTTTATACATTTATTATGGAATAAATATGTGAATGTACATTATATTTCGTGCACATAAATCCTTATTTTTATGAATGATGAAGACATGTTCTTCATGACATTCGTCTGGAGATCATTATATCTGAAAGGAGATAATGCTTCGAAGGACGAAGGTCCTTAATGTTTAACAACTATGTTGTCTTGTTCTTGATTCATAGTAGTTGAGAACATGTGACCAACATTGGCGCCCACCTTCGGTGAACTCACTTTCACGACCACGATAATGGCTTCACAAGGTGATCAAGCTGCATCACCTTCGGCCACGAAGCTGGTGTTCCCGATCACAAGCGGTTCAAGCTCCAAACCAGCCAATAAGAAGCAGAAGAAGGAAGCACAAAGAAGAGTACAACATGTCAGAGTGCAAGGACCCTTCATCAAGTCCAAATGGTCTCATATACCAATCATATTTTCTCAAGAAGACCTTCAGCTTAAAGATTACCCTCACAATGACGCCATGGTCATATCATGTGCTATCAAAGGGTTCTTGGTTCACAATATCCTCGTAGATACGGGTTGTGCAACATACATTATCTTCGCAAAAGCCTTCAGACAAATGCGAGAGCAGGATGACAAAATACATGATGCAACACACCCCCTGTGTGGTTTCAGAGGAAAACAGATAATGGCACTTGGAAAATAACAATGCCAATCACCTTCGGCTATGTCCACAACACCAGAACAGAGCAAGTTGTATTTGACATTGTGGACATAGATTATCATTATAATGTAATCAATGGACGAGGGACATTGAATGCTTTCGAAACAATACTTCATCTAGCATATCTGTGTATGAAGATACCATCTGATCAGGGTCCTATTGTTTTGCATGGAAGAGCTAAGAGGCTGCTAGAAGAGTCGAAGGGAATTGGACAGATTCTAGGGCCATTCACAATATAGATGAAGCCGAAGCTCACCAACAGCATAAATACATAAGAGATAAAGTGCTTCAGCCGATCAACCAAAGTCTATGCTTTTGTGTGAAGACATAGCTGAATAGAAGGTGTTATTTGGGTCCCAATTATCTGAGGAACAAGAAAAAGCTCTATTTGGGTCCCAAAGTCTATGCTTCAATAATAAGGATGTTTTCGCTTGGTCAGCCAATGATCTTTGTGGTGTCAATAGAGATGTTATAGAGCACTCTCACGATGTAGACCCAACTGTCAGACCAAGGAAGCAGAAGCTTTGGAAGATGTCAGATGATAAAGCCGAAGGTGCAAGAAATGAATTTAAAAGGCTCCTCAGTGCTGGAGTGATCAAAGAAGTAACATACCCAGAATGGTTAGCCAATACTGTGATGGTAAAGAAGGCCAATGGAAAGTGAAGAATGTGTATTGATTTCACAGATCTCAACAAGGCCTGCCCGAAGGATGAATTCCCCTTGCTAAGAATAGACCCTCTAATAGATGAGGCAACCACTTCGGAGCTCATGATCCTGGTAGACTGTTACTGAGGCTATCATCAGATCTGGATGAAGAAGGAAGATGAGCCCAAAACAAGCTTCATAACCTCTAATGGAACTTATTGCTATCTTCGGATGCCTGAGGGGCTCAAGAACGCTGGAGGAAGCTTCAGTAGGATGACTTCCAAAGTTCTCCACACTCAGATCGGCAAGAATGTTTTGACATATGTTGATGACATCATAGTAAAGAGCATGAAGCAAGAAAACCACATTGCTGATTTGCAAGAAACATTTGCCAACTTCAGGAAGGTTGGCCTCAAGTTAAATATAGAAAAAATGTATCTTCGGAGTGAAGAAGGGAAAGTTTCTTGGTTGTCTAGTATCAACAAAGTGGATTGAAGCTAACCCAAGCAAAATAGAAGCTATACTTCGGATGGAACCACCAAAGACAAGGAAAGGTGCTCAGAGATTGACAGGCAGACTGGCGTCATTGAATATATTTATTTCAATAACAACAGAAAAGAATTTGCCATTCTTCGAAGTATTAAAGTCGGCTGAAGTCTTTCAATGGGGGACAGATCAACAAAGGGCCTTTGAAGATTTGAAACAATATCTTATACAGCTAACAACTTTAACTCCACCTTCGTCACGAGCACCATTGCTATTGTATGTAGCATCTTCCCATGCGACAGTTAGTGTAGCGCTGGTGTAAGAGAAGCAAGACGAACAAGCAAAGAAACAAGTTCCAATATACTTCATCTCCAAAGTACTAAGTCCATCAAAAAGAAACTACACAGATTTGGAGAAAGTACTGTATGATGTATTGATGGCCTCCAGGAAGCTTCGGCACTATTTCCAGTCATACCACACCATCCTACTTTCGTCTCAACCTCTAAAGGACATCATAAGAAACAGAGAAGCTACAGGAAGGGTTGGCAAATGGGTTGCAGAGTTGAACGAATTCACCATTGATTTTGTTCATAGATCCTCGATCCAATCTCAAGCACTACCAGACTTCATTGTCGATTGGATGTCAGGGGCTCATGAAGAAGGACACCTAATAGATATCGAAGCCTAGACAATATTATGTGATGGAGCATGGGGAATTTTTGGTGCATGTGCAGCCACTATTCTAATTTCACCATCTAAAATCAAAACCTGCTATGCAGCCAGATTGGAGTTCAAATGCACAAACAACATTGCAGAATACGAAGCTGTCCTTTTGGGGCTTCGAAAGCTTAGGACAATGCGGATAACAAGGGCAGTTCTTAAATCTGATTCACAAGTCATCACAGGACAGGTTGATAAAAGCAGCAAAGCAAGCAACTGAAGCTCGAAAAGTATCTTGACATAGTCCAAAGGATGAAGGCATCCTTCGAAGATTTTTCAGTGAAAAAATATCCCAAGAGGAGACAACGAACAAGCAGATTTACTAGCTAAATCAGCGACACTAGGGCTCCCACTCCCCTCAAAAGTATTCTTTGAAACTCTCAAAGCACCTTCGGTCGAGCTCATGGTGCGAGTGGTGCTTACAATTTCACCTATGCTCAACGAGGATTAGAGAACGGAAAATGTATCTTTCCTCCAAGGCAACTATCCTTCGGATGACGAAGTTTACATAAAAAGCATGCATGGCAG
The DNA here is from genome assembly GCF_902167145.1 of Zea mays. Classification (NCBI taxonomy): domain Eukaryota; kingdom Viridiplantae; phylum Streptophyta; class Magnoliopsida; order Poales; family Poaceae; genus Zea; species Zea mays. The sequence continues at coordinate 125,350,447 of NC_050099.1, forward strand.
GACAAGACCATATGTGATCATAGAAGGGGAATTATTCAAACAAGGAGTTTGTTCCCCGTTATTAAAATGCCTATCTAGAACCGAATGTCAAGAGCTAATGAAGGAAATACATTCAGGAATATGCGGAGCCCACATCGGATCCAGTCCACTCCTTGGAAAAGTCTTTAGACAAGGATTCTACTGGCCCAAGGCAGCTTCGAACACAGTGGATCTGTTAAAAAATGTGAGAACTGTTAGAAGTGCGCTAGAGATCAGAAACAACATTCATCTTTAACACAACTGATTCAGCCCACCTGGCCACTGCAAAGGTGGGGCTTAGACTTACTGGGCCCACTTCCACCAGCATAAGGGAATTTGAGATATGTCGTGGTAGCAGTGGAATATTTTTCGAAATGGATCAAAGCTAAACCTCTAGCCACGATAACTTCGGCCACAATTCAAAAGTTTTTCTGTCAGAACATCATTTGTCGTTTCGATGTGCCGAAGGCTATCACATTTGAAAATGGAGCACAATTTGATTCCGAAACATTCAAAACCTTTTGTGATCAAATTGGTACGAAGATACACTTTGCATCAGTAAGACATCTAGAATCCAATGGTTTGGTAGAGCGGGCCAACGGAGTTATCATCACAGGAATAATGAAATCAATCTTTAATTTACCAAAGGGAAAGTGGCCAGATGAATTGGTGAAAGTAGTGTGGAATCATAACACTGTTGTCTCGAGGTCAACAGAGTTCACTCCATTTAAGCTTCTGTTTGGAGACAAAGCAATAACACCGGAAGAAGCAAGAACAGGATTGATAAGGACCCTAGCTTCGGCAGAGGACAAAGACACTTGCAAAATATCAAAAGACACTACAGAAGGGGTTAGACTTCAAGCAATAGATCACATCAATAAATAACAAGTTGAAAGAGTCAAGTGGCGAGACAGGAAAGTAAGACTAAAGAATATTAAGCCAAGACATTTAGTGCTTCAAAGAATAGCCAACCTAGACACAGTGGGGAAGCTACAACTAAAGTGGGAGGGCCCCTTCTTGGTTGTATCTTCGTCAAGACCTGGATCATACAGGTTAAAAGGCATGGACGGGAATGACATTCCAAGATCATGGAACACAGACAAGCTTTGGAGATATTATGTATAGCAACCATGTGAAAGTTTCCTTTGTCCGGTAACAGGATCTAGATGTCGTCTAGAGGGGGTGAATAGGCGAATAAAAATTAACACTTAAAAAATAGAAATTCTTACTCTACCCGAATACTGGATCGTAGTGGAATGAAACACCCTTCGAGTAGGTTGCAGCAGAATTGAAGTTCTTGTCTTAAAATACCCTGCACTTCGAAGACATCTTGTACCACATATAAGTATTGAAGTGCAAGTATAAAAAGCAAATAAGACAGAGAAACAACACACATCACAGAGCAGAGCACACAGACACATGGATTTATCCTGAGGTTCGGCCAAGCCTGAAATGCTTGCTGTAACACCCCTGGTGTTACTGGCACTAAAAATGGAGCATGACATCATATGCATTGACATTTCATTTTGTTGTTACACCTAGAATGCATCCACTAGGTAAAATTTCAAAATAAGTTGTGATGTGGTGACTTGAACTATGCTTGACCCTAGGGTAGGGTACTTAACCCTAGGATTAGGGCATGTGGGTGACAATAAGCCAAATTGAGTGAAATCTCAAAAGTCATTGGAAGTACTCAAAAGAGATTAAGAATGATGAATTTGAATGGCACAAAAACCCTAGAGTGCTCAAAACCCTAAAAAAACCCTAGAAAACCCTAAATTGTACCCTAGGGGGTAAATTCAAATTTGAATTCTATGCACTTTTGGACCAAAGTACAAATATCAAAGTGATAGAACATCAAAAACTAAGTAGCTTTTACATGGGAGGATTTTCAAGTATTGTGGAGTAATTCGGACTTAATTGCAAAAAGACCCAAGAAACCCTAAGTGGGTAACCCTGAATTTCAGTGAGATTAGGCCAACTTTGGAGCTCTGTATCTCTGAATTCATAAGGATTTTGTCCTGGGTCAATACATCAAAATTGTAGAGCTATGATAGGAGTACAACTTTGATTAAGTGATTAAGCATTGGTGCTGTACAAAAATTGGAGATAATTAGACTCAAAGTCTGGCTGTCAGTCAACCTAGGAACTGAATTTTGACTGACAATGAAAATAGATGAACTTGAGATCGAATTTGAGTTGGATCTAGTAATTATTTGAGTATGGTTGCTGTTGGGGACTTGTTCTCAACAGCTATAAGTTAAGAACAAGGCAACACAAAAAAATGTTAAACATTAAAGTCCTTCGTCCTTCGAAGCATTATTTCCCTTGGGAGATAATGATTTTCGGACAAAGGTTATGAAGGGCGTACCTTCATAAGCGCAACATATAATAATGAAGAGAGAATCATATGAAATATAAAAGATAACATGAACAATTATGTATTATTATCAACTCATTTCTATTTTATTATTATGAAAAATAGAAATGACATCAAATTACAAATGTACCTTCGGCTTGAAAGAAGGTAAAAGTACAAGCGTGACGCAAAAGCAGAATGACAAGTCAGCGTGAACAGTACGGGAGCACTGTTCATCTATTTATAGGCACGGGACACAACCCATGTAAAATTACACCCATGCCCTTTACATCTGCTAGTAACTCTATAGTGATCCATCGAGGTCTAAATAGCCTTTTCCCTTTTAAGTCGGTTCCCCTTTTCTGCTATCCTGCCGAAGCTTCCTTGCGCATAGCTTCGGCTCAGCGTCAACCTTCGTATTCTTTGTGTTTCTTGCATTGTGGTTCTGATCCAAGTCCGAAGGTACCTGTTCATGTATTATACTCCAGAAATACTATTAAATCATGTTTTTGAGGACCTTCGGAAGCCGAAGGCCTCCAATAGTAGCCCCTCGCAATATTAATTCGTTAGAATGACAAATTCAGATTGCGATATGGACGAGGGCCCTAAGCCGAAGGTCCAAAAAAACACCTTCCCTTTGCTAGAATAGCAACAATCAATGACAAGTGGGGCCCTCTAATTTGCAACGCACTAGGTGTATAAATAAGAGCACACCACGAGCTCATTTGGCACGCTTTTTGCCGTATGCTCTACTTGCTCAATTTTTAGCTCTTGCCTACCAACGCTTGCTTGGTTTTTTAGATTTTCTAAGCTTCGGCTTTAAGAGCACATTTTCATCATTTCCGAAGAGAAGATGTCTCAAGATAAGAAAGTTGTTGCTGAGACGAAGCTGAGCGAGGAGGAGAAGCTCTCTAAGAAGACTGCTGGCTTTATTGAATCAATAGCAAAGACAAATACAAAAAAGATTACTAGGGAGATTTTAGAAGGCTTATCTGAAGACACCAGTGACAGCGACAATTATGATGTGGAAAGTGGGGGCGAAGACTCCGAAGATCGACCCTGGCGACCAAGTCACGCAGTTTTCGGAAAATCAACTATTAAACAGGGTCATCTTGATAATATGAGGGGAAGATATTTTCGAGATATGTCTATTGTGAGGGCTGACAACGGAGACAGGACTGCTCCTGTTCCCGAAGAGAATGAAGTCATGATCTACAGAAGCTTTTTCCAAGCTGGGCTTCGGTTCCCCTTAAGCAGATTTGTGGTTGAAGTTTTAAAGATATACCAGATTTTCCTTCACCAAATTACTCCCGAAGCAATCATAAGAATGGGAATCTTTGTCTGGGCCGTGAGGAGTCAGGGTTTGGAGCCAAGTGCAAAAAGTTTCTGCAGTATGCACGAACTTTTATATGAGACGAAGACCTGGGGTAAAGAGCAGTATCATAACAATTTTGGTTGCTATAGCTTCGTTGCTCGTTCTGGCTCAAGCTGCCCAGTGCCAACTTTTCGGAAGAGATGGCCCGGGGACTGGATGAAAGAATGGTTCTATGTGAAAAATGATTTAAAGGCATGAGAAGACATTAAAGAGATCATCATGTGCCCCATCTGGCTGCGTTTCGGCCTCCGAAAACCGAAGGTAGAGATTGATGAGGCAGCCGAAGGATGCCGAAGGGCCTTCGGCACGGTTTGCTCTTTCATCGGGACAAGGGATCTAATCTAGGAGCATATAGCCTTCAGAGTATGGCCACTTGTAGAGAAGTGGGAAATGCCGAAGGAGACTTTCACTAAGACTGGCGAAGGAGAGCTGGTTCGACTGAAATGCACCTTCAGATATGGAGATAAATTTGATGAGCCAAATGATGACTGGCTGAAATGTATCGAAGCTACTAGTGATGAACTGCTTGGGCCGTACTCCAAGGCGGAAGATAATGTGTTATCTGCGGCCTTCGGGAGCCGAAAAAAGAATAGACTAAATAGGGTTTTTGACACTATTGGATTTGTGTACCCCGACTATCGGTACCCGCCACGGGGTCAAAAAAGAAAAGGTACAACTTCTGAGAAGGATGTTGCTTCAGCCGCCTCAAGCGAGCCTGCACCGAAGAGGAAAAAGGTGAAGGTTCTTACTCACCGACCACGCTACATTGAACCGGCCATAGTGCCTGAATTTGGCGGTGAGACCTCTTCGGCTATTGAAGCCAAAGGACCTGCTCTTACACAGAAGATTGAAGAGCCGGCTGCAATGCCAAAGGCTGACAAAATTGAAGAACCGATAGCCGAAGGGACGAAAACATCAGAAGCTCTAAGCCTTTCGACAGGAGCGGAAGCACCAAAGACATAGAAAGATCTAGCGGCGACCCCCAAGAGAAAAAGGATGATTAATGTATTAGATGTGCTAGAGATGATAAAAACTTCAAGGTCTACTCCAAGCTAGAAAAATTGCCAAGGCTTCGAAAATACAGATTGAAACCGAGACAAAGCTGACCGAAACCGAAGCTATATCGAGCCATGCTGACACCGAAGCCGGGCCTTCAGTGCCCGCCAAGGAGAAATCATCGGATATTGGAGAAAAGGCAGCGGAAGAAGGGGGTATAGAACAGATTTTGCCTGAAAAGACTGCCGCTCCTGCTCCCGAAGCGTCTTCCGAAGTCCTTGATTATATTATTCGACATGCTTCGGGAAAAAGATTATCTGAAGAAGAAATTTTTGAAGCTAAACACTATGCCCGAGAACTGAAATATCCAAAAGGGGCCTTAGTGTTTAATGGTACAGACGAAGATGACTTCTTATATTGCCTCCCAGACAACAAAGAATTATTTGTCTGCCGGGAGATGGCCAGAAGTATGGGCTTTCCGAAGCTCAAAGCTGGCCTTTGTGCTATGACGAAGGACAATCTGGCAGATAGCCTCGCATATAACAGTCTGAAGGTACAAAAATTGTATATTTGGAAGTTTATAAATTTTGAATTATTCTTTTGCTCGTATACTAAATTTTTTTCATATAGGGTTTAATACTTAGCAACTCCTTGAGGACGCAAAAGAATGCCGAAGACGAGAGCTACACTATTGCTTTCAACAACCTTCGAACAGAGGTTATTAAGCTGAGGAACGAAGCTTTGGAAAAAGATAAAATTCTGCTTACATTGGTGGATAAAGTAAAGAAGGATGAAGCTAACTTTAAAACCCAATATGAAGCTCAAAAAATTGAGATTGAAGACCTTCAGAAGCAACTGGCCGGAACTAAAGAGAAGTGCGCCATTGCAGAAGCTAAACGAGGAATTAGCGAACAATGGACAAATCATTTAGAGAAGAACATTGAAGAACTTCGCATATCCAAGGAAAGATGTTTTGAAAAATCTATGGACTGCGTGAAGAAAATAAAAACTAGCTTCGCCAACGTTGGCGCATATTCAAGCGAGGACAATTTCATAAGAGGCGATCCTGAGGGCACAATTGAATGGATCAGCAGCGAAGCCGAAACTTTTGAGGAAGTTTTGAGTGGACGTGGGGACGTCTGCGCCTTCTCAGGCGCGAGGGGAGTTGCAGCTATTTTGGAGAAAGCAGGGTGCGAACATGTTAAAACTTTGGCCCAAGCCGAAGCTGCTTTCTCCATTGATGATACGAAGGATCCCTCGGCCGAGGCAAGCTTAATAGGCGGAAAAATTTTCACTAACATTTGGGAGAATGGAGGTCGAGGGATGGCTCACGAAATAATAAAGAAAAGTGAAAAAGATACTCACGACACTAGAGAAGCAACAAAAATAGCTGAAAAGGCTGCGGAGCTTGAGAGACGAATAGGTATTACTTAATGATTTTTACCTTTGTTGTTTACTTTTGCGACTTCGAAATAATTTACGTTTTCTACCACAGCTGAACTATCTCCTCCCCCAGAGCCCTTCGAGCCACTGGCCGAAGCAGAGGCAAAAGAATCATCAGAAATTATTAGCATGGTCGGAACTATTATAGACGAAGTCGTTACCCAACTGCTGACCAAAGCTGCAGATAAAGTTTTGAAAGAAGAAGAATAGTTATTGTAAAAACATTGCTAGATTATTAGTGTAACATTTGCTGAACTATGCTTGTAATATTTGGTGATCATGGGTTTTGAATGTAATATATGAATAACTTTGTGATTCATTTCTTTGCGATGCATGAAACTTTTACATATATACCGTTTTTGAGCTTTCGACGAAAAAACACTTCCCTTCTTTTCATGCTTCATAAAGAAGAGCTTTTATGAAAAATCCTCCAATCATCGCAAAAACATTAATGCTTCGTCATCAATAGATTTTTTCCTCCACATCAGGGTTGATGAAGCTGTATTTCTTCAAAACTTATTTTGTGCCTTAGCACAATTTCACTTTTTCGAAGCATCTTCCGAAGTTCAACATTGTATTCCCTTCTTGTGTTATTGATGCAACATGATGTATGATGTTATGTTATGCGAAATGATGTAATGATGTTATGCTTATGCAAAATGATGTTTGTGCCGAAGACACACACACACATCCCCATAGTGGAATACACAATTTCTTTGCCGTTTATTTTTCGGCTTCACCGCTTATTTTTCGGTGTATCAGCGCTGACTTTTCGCTGTAAGTTCTGCATTCCCTTAGGAACGTCTTTTGAACTTCTTCGCCTTCTATTTCGGCGGTATTCGCGTTGACTTTTCGCGCTTCGCCTTATATTTCGGCGGTATTTGGATCTGAATTCCCTTTGGAACGACTTTTGAGCAGAAAACGTACGCTGCGCTCCCTTAGGAACGACTTTTTGTAGCTTCGGCAAACTTACGTTGCGTTCCTTAGAACGACTTTTTGTTACTTCGGTAAGACTTGTAATGTGATTTGAACCCCGCGTTCCCTTAAAAAGAACTTTTGTGCTTCAGCGACTTCTTTGAACTTCGTGAGTCTGTGGAGAAGGTATATTATACTATGACAAGAACGAAGGTATTACATGAAATTGAAAACGACAAAAGAACTAGGCTTTCAATGATTGTTCCTTAAAAAAGAAAAATGATAACGAATGCAAAAACTATTTCAGGGGTAGGATATCTCTTAGTAGATATGTTTCGATTTTGGTACAGTACTGTTGACTGTGCGAGCTTTGGACTCCTCCCTGAAGTCTCGGTGCTGATGAGTGTGTTGGCTCCCTTCTAGCTACTGGCCTCGGGAATATGCAGGTTGTAGTGGTGGTGGAGGTGGAGGTTGTTGCCAAGATGCCTGTTGTTGGCTAGCCAAAGCAACAGAAGCTGCAGGATGGTTACCCACATACTCTGGTATGTAGGGTGAGTGATACAAAGCAGTGTGCATGACCTGCTTCGGCTGGTTCTGTTGAGCTGTAGCTTCTGCTATTTCCTTCTATTTCTGAATGGTGACATGGCACATCCTTGTAGTATGGCCCTTGTCCTCACCACAGAATAAGCAATAAATTTTCCTAGGCTGATCCCCAAACCTTCCTCCGAAGCCCCTGGCGCCTCTGCCTCTTGGAGCCGGCGGCCGGAAAGAGCTTTGTTGTTGCCCCGAAGCTTGTGAGCAATATTGTGGCCTCTGTTGTTGACTTCCTCTGTCATCATTCTGGGTGGAATGGATTGATCTGACATGCCTTGGGTGGATTCTTCCTCCGAAGCCCCTAGTCATCTCAGAGAACTTGTAAGCCTCCTCTCTTCTTTGGCGAAAGTCATTGTCGGCCCGGATGTATTCATCCATCTTTTGAAGCAACTTCTCCAGAGTTTGTGGAGGCTTCCTAGCAAAATACTGGGCAGTAGGTCTTGGACGAAGCCCCTTAATCATGGCCTCAATGACAATTTCATTGGGCACTGTAGGCGCTTGTGCTCTCAGGCGCAAGAACCTTTGGACATATGCTTGAAGATACTCCTCATGATCTTGTGTGCATTGAAAGAGAGCCTGAGCTGTGACTGGTTTCGTCTGAAAGCCCTAGAAACTTGTCACCAGCATGTCTTTGAGCTTCTGCCATGAGGTAATAGTTCCTGACCGAAGAGAAGAATACCACGTCTGGGCCACATTCTTAACTGCCATGACGAAGGACTTGGCCATGACAGCTGTGTTGCCTCCATATGAAGATATGGTTGCTTTATAACTCATCAAGAACTGCTTTGGATTTGAATGCCCATCATACATTGGGAGCTGAGTGGCTTATACGATGGTGGCCATGGGATAGCCTGCAGTTCTGCTGCCAAGGGAGAAGCATCGTCAAAAGTAAAGGTACCATGATTGAAATCATCATACCATCCCTCATCATCGAACAAGCCTTCTTGATGGAGTTCCCTATGTTGGGGCCTTCGTTCTTGTTCATCTTGAGCAAGATGGTGTACTTCTTCAGTGGCCTCATCAATCTGCCTCTGAAGGTCGGCTAGTCGAGCCATCTTCTCCTTCTTCCTTTGTACTTGTTGATGAAGCATCTCCATGTTTCTGATTTCTTGATCCAACTCGTCCTCCTGGGGTGTTGGACTGGTGGCCTTCCTCTTCTGGCTTCGGGCCTCTCGAAGAGAAAGGGTCTCCTGGTTTGGGTCCAGCGGCTGCAGAGCGGTGCCCCCTATCGCTGAAGCTTTCTTCGGTGGCATGACGAAGGTCAATGCTTGTCGAAGGTGGTCGAAAAGGATTCACCGGAGGTGGGCGCCAATGTTGGGGACTTGTTCTCAACTGCTATAAGTTAAGAACAAGGCAACACAAAAAATGTTAAACGTTAAAGTCCTTCGTCCTTCGAAGCATTATTTCCCTTGGGAGATAATGATTTTCGGACGAAGGTTATGAAGGGCGTACCTTCATAAGCGCAACATATAATAATGAAGAGAGAATCATATGAAATATAAAAGATAACATGAACAATTATGTATTATTATCAACTCATTTCTATTTTATTATTGTTGGTGTTTCGAACCCGGGGGGTCCCTGGACCGACGAGTAAATTGTCGCCGCGTGCCACAGCCTAGATGGGTCGGCGCGAGACGGAGCGCGAAGGGGGGAAGAAGCCAGAGGGAGACATGCGTAAAAAGGGGAAACCCGCGACCTTCGTGTTTATCCCACGCCCAGGTCGGGTGCGCTTGCAGTAGGGGGTTACAAGCGTCCACGCGGGAGGGAGCGAGCGGCTTACGCGAGTGCCGTCCCGTCCTTCCCCGCGCGGCCAACCCTCTGTAAGAGGGCCCTGGACCTTCCTTTTATAGGCGTAAGGAGAGGATCCAGGTGTACAATGGGGGGTGTAGCAGTGTGCTAACGTGTCTAGCGGAGGAGAGCTAGTGCCCTAAGTACATGCCATCGTGGCAGCCGGAGAGGTTTTGGCACCCGGTTCGTGTGGTGTCGTGGCCGTCGGAGGAGCGCTGGAGCCTGGCGGAAGGACAGCTGTCGGGGCTGTCGTGTCCTTGCTGACGTCCCCTTGCTTCCGTAAGGGGGCTGAGAGCCGCCGTCGTCATAGAGCATGCGGGGCGCCATCATTACTTGTTTACTGGGGCGAGCCAGATGGGACGCCGGTCTTGTTCCCCATAGCCTGAGTTAGCTTGGGGTAGGGTAATGATGGCGCCTCCTGTGACGTGGTCGGTCCGAGCCCTGGGTTGGGCGAGGTGGAGGCTCCTCCGAGGTCGAGGTCGAGTCTGTCTTCCAAGGCCGAGGTCGAGTCCGAGCCCCTGGGTCGGGTGAGGCGGAGACCGTCGGCTGAGGCCAGGGCTGAGTCCGAGCCCTGGGGTCTGGCGAAGCGGAGTTCGTCGTCTTCCGGGGCTGAGCCCGAGTCCGAGCCCTGGGGTCGGGCGAAGCGGAGTTCGTCATCTTCTGGGGCTGAGCTCGAGTCCGAGCCCTAGGGTCGGGCGATGCGGAGTTCATCGTCTTTCTTGGGCTGAGCCCGAGTCCGAGCCCTGGGGTCGGGCGATGCGGAGTTCGTCGTCTTCCGGGGCTGAGCCCGAGTCCGAGCCCTGGGTCGGGCGAGGTGGAGCTTCCTATGGCGCTCGAGGCTAGACTTGGCTGCTGTTAGCCGCACTCTGCCGAGTGGCGCAGCAGACGGAGCGGCACAGGCGGCGCTGTCCTTTTGTCAGGCCAGTCAGAGGAGCGGCGAAGTGACTGCGGTCACTTCGGCTCTGTTGACTGAAGGGCACGCGTCAGGATAAAGGTGTCAGGCCACCTTTGCATTAAATGCTCCTGCGATTCGGTCGGTCAGCACGGCGATCGGGCCAAGGTTGCTTCTTGGCGAAGACTGGGCCTCGGGCGAGCCGAAGGTGTGCCCGTTGCTTGAGGGGGCCCTCGGGCGAGACGTGAATCCTCCGAGGTCGGCCGCCCTTGCCCGAGGCTGGGCTCGGGCGAGGCGAGATCGTGTCCCTTGAGTGGACCGAGCCTTGACTTAATCGCACCCATCAGGCCTTTGCAGCTTTGTGCTGATGGGGGTTACCAGCTGAGATTAGGAGTCTTGGGGGTACCCCTAATTATGGTCCCCGACAGTAGCCCCCGAGCCTCGAAGGGAGTGTTAATACTCGCTTGGAGGCTTTTGTCGCACTTTTTTGCAAGGGGACCGGCCTATCTCGGTTGCATTTTGTTCTGGTGGGTGCGTGCGAGCGCACCCGCCGGGTGTAGCCCCCGAGGCCTCGGAGGAGTAGTTTGACTCCCTCGAGGTCTTAATGCGTTTCGCGATGCTTCGGCCGGTCTGGTTGTTCCCTCATGCGAGCTGGCCATAGCCTGGGTGCACGGTCGGGTCCCAAGTTCTCGGGCTGGTATGTTGACGCTGTCAACGGTTTGGCCGGAGCCGAGTTTGCGAGAGTATCCCCCGAGCCTCCGCATAGGGCGAGAGGACGGTCAAAGACAGACTCGACTTTTTACATACCCCCCTGCGTCGCCTTTCCGCAAGGAGGGGGGGGGAAAGCGCCATGTTGCCCTTGGAGGGCACCGAACATGGTGTCTCCAGTGAGCTGCTGACGGGTAATCCGAGTGGACGCCCGTGCCCCATTTGTTAGGGGTCGGCTAGAGGCCCGGAGGCGCGCTCCAAAAGTACCTGCGGGTGATCTGCCGGACCCGGTCCCCTTTTGACGGGGTCCGAGGGCTCGATGCCTCCCTCTGATGGGATTCCGTTACAAGATCGTTCCCGCTGGTCTCGGAAATGTCCTAGGGTACCTCGGGAGCGTAGCCCGAGCCTTGGTTATGTATCGAACGTACCCAGGGTCATCCCTCGCTCTGCGTCTGAGGCGGCTGTGAACCCTTCGAGGGCCAGCCTACGAACCCCTGATCAGTAGTGGGCGCGGAGCCCGAGTGGCCTGAGGCGGCCGTTGAACCCTTCCGAGGGGCGGGCCCTCGAACCTCTGACCAGTAGTGGGCGCGGAGCCCGAGCGCTCTGAGGCGGCTGTTGAACCCCTCCGAGGGGCCAGCCTTCGAACCTCTGATCAGTAGGGGGGCTCGGGGCCCGTTTCCTTCGCGGAGAAGGATCCCTTTCGGGGTATCCCCTTTCCCGGTCCCTTTTGTAAGAGAGAGAAAGAGGAAGAGCAAAAGGATACAGAATCGAATGACATGGCGCACCTTTTTTGACGCGGTCGTTATGGCGAAGGCGAAGCGTCGCCCGCTTCTCCTGCCAAAGGTGCAGCCTGTCCTGCCGTGGAGTTAATGCGACCGGGCGAGTGGTTCGCAGGGCAGCCGTTGCGCGTGCGCGAGCCGTTCGAGGAATGGAACATGGGCGCGCCGTCTTCACGCCGTGGGAGAGGGTTCTCTCGCTGTCCCATGAGGGGACGTGAGCTTGGCTGACGACGTGACTGCTGCTTCCGCCCGCCTGCCACCGCCATTACTGCCGGCCCATTTTTGGCCGCATCGACCGTCGCGCCTTCTCCTGTGGCTGACTGGCCCGTGACCGATGCGCCTGGCTGGCACTGTTGGGTCATACATAGGGTTGCCTCGAGTCGCGGTACTGGTTCCGCAGTCGAGGAGGCGTGGTAGTGGCGCGAGGGGCGGTGCAGTTGCTCGCACGTAGCAACCGACGCGCCGGTTGCATGACGTGTGGGCCTAGGCCTCCATGCTGGGCGCGTTGGAGTCGAAGGGGTGCGCCCACTTGGCGCGGTTGCATGCCGACTGCATGGCTGTCCGCCCTTTCACCCGCTGGTCTGGGCGAAAGTGGAGGAACGCTTGTAACCGCTGGGCAGTTGCGTGCACCGCGCGTGGCGGTTTTGCTTCTTCTGCCCTGGGCCAGCTTGCACGACGCGTGGGACCCAGCCCCCGTGTCGTAGGGGGAGGACCTTGGAGCGTGTTGGAGAAGACTCAGCCCATGATGGCTGAGGACGCAAGTGGGGAGAGTCGCTTTTAAAGGAGGGTGACCCCCTTGAAAGGCGACCATGTCTTCGCGCTCCCTTATGCATCGCGTCTTTCCACCTTCCGAGCCCCCGGATGGGGAACACCCGCAATCCTTCTGCCTTGTCGTTGGAGGAATGCAACTTCGTGGAAGTTGGTACCTTTCAGCCATCGTTCGGCTTCAAGGATTTTCATCAGGCAGCCCGGCCGCATCCCCTCGTCGGTGGTCACCCAAGACGGTGACCACCAGCTCCTGGGTGGGGAGAAGCAAGCCGGGCTGCGATCTTGGTCCCGCCCTCAGCTTCAAGGATCTTCATCATCCTTGCTGGGGCAGAGGACGGGCTGAGCCGGAGCTCTACCTCCCGCGCGGGTTCGTGGGTCAGCCTCTCCCTCAGCATTCAAGGGAGAGGGCGCTCACCGGCCTAGCGGGAGGGTCGGACTCCGACAATGCGGGGCCGATCGGCGGCGAGCGTCGTCAGCTTCAGCGCGTTGGGCTCGCTGGCTCAGCTGGCTCTAGCTCGGCTCCCGGTGCCCCCTCTCGCCGCGAGGGCAGTTGTCGCGCCGCGCGCACCGGAGGACCGCCCAGGACGTCGCGCGCTGCTAGGGTGGCGTTCGTGTTCTGGGGCTGTCCTGCCTTTGCCCCGGTACGGCGCCTCTGCGCGGAGGTCGAGGCTCCGCTCGTTCGGGAGGATCCGAGTGGGGATCTGCTGGTGGGCAGACGGCTCCTGTCGTCGGTGCTGAGGTGGCGGTGGCTGGAGAAGTCCTCGTCGCCGATGGGATCACCGCCACCATCCGCACTCCGGGCCTCCGGCTCTTTGTACTTGTCCTTGCCCCTCGAGCGTAGATGTGGGCGAGGGCATTGTTGCAGCGGCGTCCGCCTTGAGGCCATCGCTGCTGCAGTTCGGCCACCCGGAGCGGAGGTCGTTGTCGCTGCTGCTGGAGTGGGCGACGGCGGGCGACCTGGAGCCTTATCGCCCCGTGGGCCCTCCAATGTGGGGGGGGGTTGTTCGTACCCGCGGGGACGGAACCGGAGTTCTGTTTGTAATGGCACCTTGAGTGCCGGTGTCTGTTCATTGTGGTTGTCGAGGCCTGAACGTGTATGTATTTTTGGCACGGAGCCGTGTTTTTTCCTCATTTCGAGCACTAGGACTCGCCTGTCGGCTAACTGAACCGCTTAACCAAGTGTGAGTTGCCTCGTGCGAAGGTGACGAGTGAGGTATCCGTATCCCGGAGGCGTAGGAATCCCTCGGCTCGGTCGGCCTTGTCGCCCGAGGCTTCTCTTGCTTAGTTAAAGGAACCCCTCAGCCGCCCTTCGATGAGCCGAAGTCGGAGGTAGCGGTGTCAGCACGGACAGAGGCAGAGTTGGCTAGAAAAGAAGATTTGGTCGGCCGGAGCCTGGCCGAGTCGTCCACTGGCGGGACCGACGCTGGAGTTGAGTCGCCGATGCCACGAGCCGGGCTGATGTCCTCAGCTGGCTGAGGCTTCGGGGTGGCCGGCCGAGCCATTTGCTCGAGCCGGATTCCTGGAGAAGACCCTGGCGGCGATGGCCCGGGCATGGTGCTGATGTCGTCCTTCGGAGTGGAGATCCTCCGACCGCGTCGCTGTCCGAGGCTAGGCCGGACCTCGCCGAAGGTGTAGTTGACGCCTGGGTGCTGCTGCTCCCTTCAACTATCAAGATCCGAGCCTGCAGGATCGGGTTATCTTGTAGTGTGCGTTTGTTTTCTGCGGCTGCCAAGGCCCAAACATACTGTCGTCGTGTTGTAAAGCTGCGTTCTTTTTCCTGTTGTTTCGAGTATCTGGACTTATTTGTCGGTAACAGAATTGCTTGTCCGAGCGAGAGTTACTTTTCACGGAAGGTGATGAGTGAGGTATTCGTATCCCGGAGGCGTAGGAATCCCTTGGCTCGGTCGGCCTTGCCGCTTACGTGCACTCTTACTCGTCCATAGGGTTTTGTCACCGACGTAGTCGAGAAGGCCCGAAAAATCATTTCGGCAGAGGAGTTTTCGAGCGTGAAGACTTGTTCGGTCCGCGGAATCACTTATCCGAGCGTGAGCTACTTATCGCAGAAGGTGATGAGTGAGGTATCCGTATCCCGGAGGCGTAGGAGTCCCTCGGCTCGGTCAGCCTGGCTGCTTACGTGTACTCCGTCGTTTTCAGGATCCACTTTCGAAGTAGTCGAAAAGCAAGAAAGACATTCTGGCAGAAAAGATCTTTTTCCGAGGAAAATTTTGACGCAGAGGGGGTTCCCCCCTTTTAGCCCCCGAGGGAGGGTCGGGCTTTGCCAAGGCAAGGCTGACCCTTCCTTGATGACTAAACTTTGTGCGTGAGCGAGGTGTATGAACGACTTGAAAGCATCTTAAGGGTAGAAGCGATGTAGCTGTCGGATGTTCCAAGCGTTGCTGTAGACCTCGCCTTGACTGTTGGCGAGCTTGTACGTTCCGGGCTTCAGAACCTTGGCGACGACGAACGGCCCTTCCCAGGGAGGCGTGAGCTTGTGCCGCCCTCGGGCGTCTTGTCGCAGCCGAAGCACCAGGTCTCCCACCTGGAGGTCTCGGGACCGAACCCCTCGGGCGTGGTAGCGTCGCAGGGACTGCTGGTACCACACCGAGTGTAGTAAGGCCATGTCCCGAGCCTCTTCCATCTGGTCCAGTGACTCTTCTCGATTAGATCGATTGCTTTGGTCGGTGTAGGCCCTCGTCCTCGGGGAACCGTATTCTAAGTCTGTGGGCAAGATGGCCTCGGCCCCATAGACTAGAAAGAACGGTGTGAAGCCCGTGGCTCGTCTCGGCGTTGTCCTCAGACTCCAGACCACCGAGGGGAGCTCCTTCATCCATCGCCTGCCGAACTTCTTGAGGTCGTCGTAGATCCGCGGCTTGAGCCCTTGCAGGATCATGCCGTTGGCACGCTCTACTTGCCCATTCGTCATGGGGTGAGCCACGGCGGCCCAGTCCACCCGGATGTGGTGATCCTCGCAGAAGTCCAGGAACTTTCTGCCGGTGAACTGGGTGCTGTTGTCGGTGATGATGGAGTTCGGGACCCCAAAGCGATGGATGATGTTGGTGAAGAACGCCACTGCCTGTTCGGACCTTATGCTGTTTAGGGGTCAGACCTCGATCCACTTAATTTGTCGATGGCGACCAACAGGTGCGTGTAGCCCCCGGGTGCCTTCTACAAGGGGCCGACGAGGTCCAGACCCCACACAGCAAACGGCCAGGTGATGGGTATGGTCTGCAGAGCCTGAGCGGGCAGGTGGGTCTGCCTTGCATAGAATTGACACCCTTGGCAGGTGCGGACAATTCTAGTGGCGTCGGCCACCGCGGTCGGCCAGTAGAAGCCTTGTCGGAAGGCGTTTCCAACAAGGGCTCGAGGTGCTGCGTGATGACCGCAAGCCCCCGAGTGTATCTCTTGTAAGAGCTCCTGGCCTTCGGCGATGGAAATGCATCGCTGGAGGATGCCTGAGGGGCTGCGGTGGTAGAGATCCTTCCCGTCTCCCAGCAAGACGAACGACTTGGCACGCCGCGCCAACCGCCGAGCTTCGGCTCGGTCGAGGGGTAGCTCTCCTCGGTGGAGATATTGCAGGTACGGGGTCTGCCAGTTTCGATTAGGCGTGGCCCCGCTCCGCTCCTCCTCGACGCGCAGTGCCTCACCCTCGGGGGCCGAGGGTACCTCGGGCCGAGTCGAGGGTGCCTCGGGCCGAGTCGAGGGTGCCTCGGGCCGAGCCGAGGGTGCCTCGGGCTGGGCCGAGGCCTTCTCGGGCTCGGGTGTGTCGTCGGTCTTGACGGAGGGTTGATGCAGGTCTCGGGAGAAGACGTCCGGGGGAACCGTTGTTCGCCCCGAGGCTATTTTAGCCAGCTCGTCCGCAGTCTCGTTGTAGAGTCAGGCGATGTGGTTGAGCTCGAGCCCGTAGAACTTGTCTTCCAGGCGCCGAACCTCATTGCAGTAGGCTTCCATCTTTGGGTCGCGGCAGTGGGAGTTCTTCATGACTTGGTCGATGACGAGCTGCGAGTCACCGCGAGCGTCGAGGCGTCGGACCCCTAGCTCGATGGCGATGCGCAACCCGTTGACCAGAGCCTCGTACTCGGCCACATTGTTGGACGCCGAGAAATGGAGGCGTAGCATGTAGGGTAGGTGCTTCCCGAGGGGCGAGATGAAGAGCAGGCCTGCGCCTGCTCCTGTCTTCATCAGCGACCCGTCGAAAAACATGGTCCAGAGTTCTGGTTGGATCGGAGCTGTTGGGAGCTGGGTGTCGACCCATTCAGCCACAAAGTCCGCCAAGACCTGGGACTTGATGGCCTTCCGAGGGGCGAACGAGATCGTTTCGCCCATGATTTCCACCGCCCACTTTGCAATTCTACCCGAGGCCTCTCGGCACTGGATGATCTCCCCTAGGGGGAAGGATGACACCACAGTTACCGGATGAGACTCGAAGTAGTGTCGCATCTTCCGCCGCGTCATGATCACCGCGTACAGCAGCTTCTAAATTTGTGGGTAGCGGATCTTGGTCTCGGACAGTACCTCACTGATGAAGTAGACTGGCCTCTGGATGGGCAATGCATGCCCCTCTTCTCGTCTCTCAACCACAATCGCGGCGCTAACCACCTGAGTGGTAGCGGCGACGTAGATCAAGAGGGCTTCTCCGGCAGCGGGGGGCACCAAGATGGGCGCGTTCGTGAGGAGCGCCTTCAGGTTCCCGAGGGCTTCCTCGGCCTCAGGGGTCCAAGTGAAGCACTCGGCCTTCCTTAAGAGGCGGTACAGAGGCAGGCCTCTTTCGCCGAGGCGCGAGATGAAACGGCTCAGAGCCGCAAGGCACCCTGTGACCCTCTGTACGCCTTTCAAGTCCTTGATGGGCCCCATGCTGGTGATGGCCGCGATCTTCTCCGGGTTGGCCTCGATGCCCCGCTCGGAGACGATGAACCCCAAGAGCATGCCTCGGGGGACCCCGAAGACACACTTCTCGGGATTGAGTTTTACTCCTTTCGCCTTGAGACATCGGAATGTCGCTCCAAGGTCGGAAAGGAGGTCGGAGGCTTTCCTCGTCTTGACTACGATGTCATCGACGTAGGCCTCGACCGTCCGGCCAATGTGTTGCCGAACACGTGGTTCATGCACCTTTGGTATATCGCACCCGCATTCCTCAAATCGAACGGCATGGTAACATAGCAGTACATGCCGAAAGGTGTGATGAAAGAAGTCACGAGCTGGTCGGACTCTTTCATCCTGATTTGGTGATACCCTGAGTAGACATCGAGGAAAGACAGGGTTTCACACCCAGCAGTGGAATCCACGATTTGATCGATGCGAGGCAGAGGGTAGGGAACTTTCGGACATGCTTTGTTTGGACCAGTGTAGTCTACACACATCCGCCATTTCCCTCCTTTCTTTCTCACAAGCACAGGGTTGGCAAGCCATTCGGGATGGAATACCTCTTTGATGAACCCTGCCGCCATTAGCTTGTGGATCTCCTCGCCTATGGCTCTGCGCTTTTCTTCGTCGAATCGGCGCAGAGGCTGCTTCACGGGTCGGGCTCCAGCTCGGATATCCAGCGAGTGCTCGGCGACATCCCTCGATATGCTGGGCATGTCCGAGGGACTCCACGCGAAGACGTCGACGTTTGCGCGGAGAAAGTCGACGAGCACTGCTTCCTATTTGGGATCGAGTTCAGAGCCGATCCGGATCTGCTTGGAGGCGTCGTTGCTGGGGTCGAGAGGGACGGATTTAACCGTCTCCGCTAGCTCGAAGTTGCCGGCGTGGCGCTACACGCCTAGCGCCTCCTTAGAGAGGCTCTCCAGGTCGGCGATGAGGGCCTCGGATTTGGCGAGGGCCTCGGCGTATTCCACGCACTCCACGTCACATTCGTACGCGTGTCGGTACGTGGGGCTGATGGTGATGACCCTGTTGGGGCCCGACATCTTGAGCTTGAGGTAGGTGTAGTTGGGGACGACCATGAACTTGGCGTAGAATGGCCTCCGCAGCACTGCGTGGTAGGTTCCTCGAAACCCGACCACTTCGAACGTGAGGGTCTCCCTTCGGAAGTTGGAGGGTGTCCCAAAGCAGACGGGTAGATCGAGTTGTCCGAGGGGTTGGACGCGCTTCCCGGGGATGATCCCGTGAAAAGGTGCAGCGCCTGCCCGGACCGAGGACAGATCGATCCGCAGGAGCCCGAGGGTCTTGGCGTAGATGATGTTGAGGCTGCTGCCTCCGTCCATGAGGACCTTGGTGAGCCTGACGTTGCCGATGACGGGGTCGACAACGAGCGGATATTTCCCCGGGCTCGGCACGCGGTCGGGGTGGTCGTCTTGGTCGAAGGTGATGGGCTTGTCGGACCAGTCTAGGTAGACTGGCGCCGCCACCTTTACCGAGCAGACCTCCCGACGCTCTTGCTTGCGGTGCCGAGCCGAGGCGTTCGCCACTCGCCCACCGTAGATCATGAAGCAGTCGTGGACCTCGGGGAACTCTCCTGCCTTGTGATCCTCCTTCTTATCATCGTCGCGGGCCCTGCCACCTTCCGCAGGTGGCCCGGCCTTGTGAAAGTGGCGCCGAAGCATGGCGCACTCCTCAAGGGTGTGCTTGACGGGCCCCTGATGATAGGGGCACGACTCCTTGAGCATCTTGTCGAAGAGATTGGCACCTCCGGGAGGTTTCCGAGGGTTCTTGTACTCGGCGGCGGCGACAAGGTCCGCATCGGCGGCGTCGCGTTTCGCTTGCGACTTCTTCTTGCCTTTCTTCTTGGTGCCGCGCTGAGTTGACGCCTCGGGGACATCTTCCGGTAGGCAGCCCTGGGGCTGCTTGTCCTTCCGAAAGATGGCCTCAACCGCCTCCTGGCCAGAGGCGAACTTGGTGGCGATGTCCATCAGCTCGCTGGCCCTGGTGGGGGTCTTGCGACCCAGCTTGCTCACCAGGTCGCGGCAGGTGGTGCCGGCAAGGAACGCGCCGATGACATCCGAATCGGTGACGTTGGGCAGCTCGGTGCGCTGCTTCGAGAATCGCCGGATGTAGTCCTGGAGAGACTCCCCTGGCTGCTGGCGGCAGCTTCGGAGATCCCAGGAGTTCCCTGGGTGCACGTACGTGCCCTAGAAATTGTCGGCGAAGGCTTGTACCAGGTCGTCCCAATTGGAGATCTGCCCCGGAGGCAGGTGCTCCAGCCAGGCTCGAGCGGTGTCGGAGAGGAACAGGGGGAGGTTGCGGATGATGAGGTTGTCATCGTCCGTTCCACCCAGGTGGCAGGCCAGCCGATAGTCCGCGAGCCACAGTTCCGGTCTCGTCTCCCTCGAGTACTTTGTGATAGTAGTCGGGGTTCGGAACCGGGTCGGGAACGGCGCCCGTCGTATGGCGTGGCTGAACGCCTGTGGACCGGGTGGTTCGGGCGAGGGACTCTGATCCTCCCCGCTATCGTAGCGTCCCCCACGCCTGGGGTGGTAGCCTCGGCGCACCCTCTCGTCGAGGTGGGTTCGATGGTTGCAGTGAGGGTGTTCGTTGCCGAGGCGACCCGGGGCCGCAGGCGCTGTGTTGCGCGTGCGCCCGGTGTGGACCGAGGCTTCCCGCATGAATCGAGAAGTCGCGGCGCGATGTTCCGAGGGGTACCCCTGCCTTCGGGAGGCAGAGCTTTCGGCCCTTCAGACCGTGGCATCCTCCAGGAGATTCTTGAGCTCTCCCTGGATTCGCCGCCCCTCGGTGGTAGATGGCTCCGGCATCGCGCGGAGAAGTATTGCCGCTGCAGCCAGGTTCTGGCCGACCCCACTGGAAACTGGTGGCGGCGTTACCCTGACATCGTCGGCGATGCGGTGCTGGATGCCCTAGGGTAGATGACGCACTTCTCCGGCCGGAGGTTGGCCCGCCCATTCCTGCCCAATGTCCCGGCAGAACGGCTCAAGTGTTCCTGCTCCCTCGTCGAGCCTGGCCTGCATCTCGCGGATTTGCTCGAGCTATGGGTCATGACCCCCCGCCGGGACGGGGACCACAGCTAGCTCCCGAAGGATGTCAACGCGAGGCACAGGCCTAGGGGGATCACCGTTCTCCGGCATACCAAGATGGTTGCCTTCGTCGGGACCCCCTAGATCGACGTGGAAACATTCACGACTTGGGCCGCAGTCCTCGTCGCCGAGGCTACGGCTACCGTCGGAACAGTCGGAAAGGCAGTAGTCGCATGCGGTCATAAAGTCCCGCATGGCACTGGGGTTACCAAGTTCGGAGAAATCCCAACAGAAGTCAGACTCGTCATCTTCCTCGGAACCCGAGGGCCCGTAGGTCGAGACGGTCGTCAGCCGGTCCCAGGGTGACCGCATACGATACCCCAGAGGGTTTGGACTCGCCTCTATGAGAGCGTCCACCAAAGCGAAGTCGCTTGGTGGGTCGAGGCTGAATCCAAAAGGCATGAGATGGGAATTGGTCGGTACCTCTTGGTCGACGGGCGGTGACGAAGTCATGTCAGGGGCAGACTGCACCGTCGTCTTAGGTACGAGGGTGACGCCCAGCAAGTCCTTTGCGAGCGTGCTGGCGTCGTCCGTTTGCTTGGGGTTGGCGTGTTGCGGGGAGACGTCGCTCGTCTTCGTCTCAGACGCGAGGTCGATGCTCGACGTGCCCCCCGTTGGGGCACCGGCGCCGTCGACTCGCTCGACAGCCGACGAGGTGCCGCCTCCTGCTTGGCCTTGGTTGCCCCGCCTTCTCCTCCGTCGGCGGGGGAGGGGACGGGACAAGCCCGAATGTTGTTCTTCCACCACGTGGGGAAGACGTCGTCGATTCTGCCGCCGGCAGGCAGGTTTTCGGCCGCCATTATCGCTGTCGCGCGGCGGGGGAAGGAGTATCATGTCGTAGCTGCCATCGAGGGACATGAACTCAAGACTCCCAAAACGGAGCACCGTCCCGGGCTGGAAAGGTTGCTGGAGACTGCCCATCTGGAGCTTGACGGGAACCTGTTCGTCAACACACAGTAGGCCCCTACCTGGCGCGCCAACTGTCGGCGTTTCAAACCCGGGGGGTCCCTGGATCGACGAGTAAATTGTCGCCGCGTGCCCTAGCCCAGATGGGTCGGCGCGAGACGGAACGCGAAGGGGGGAAGAAGCCGGAGGGAGACAGGCGTAAAAAAGGGGAAACCCGCAGCCTTTGTGTTTATCCCGTGCCCAGGTCGGGTGCGCTTGCAGTAGGGGGTTACAAGCGTCCACGCGGGAGGGAGTGAGCGGCTTACGCGAGCGCCGTCCCGTCCTTCCCCGCGCGGCCAACCCTATGTAAGAGGGCCCTGGACCTTCCTTTTATAGGCGTAAGGAGAGGATCCAGGTGTACAATGGGGGGTGTAGCAGTGTGCTAACGTGTCTAGTGGAGGAGAGCTAGTGCCCTAAGTACATGCCATCGTGGCAGCCGGAGAGGTTTTGGCACCCGGTTCGTGTGGTGTCGTGGCCGTCGGAGGAGCGCTGGAGCCTGGCGGAAGGACAGCTGTCGGGGTTGTCGAGTCCTTGCTGACGTCCCCTTGCTTCCATAAGGGGGCTGAGAGCCGCCGTCGTCATAGAGCATGCGGGGCGCCATCATTACTTGTTTACTGGGGCGAGCCAGATGGGACGCCGGTCTTGTTCCCCGTAGCCTGAGTTAGCTTGGGGTAGGGTAATGATGGCGCCTCCTGTGACGTGGTCGGTCCGAGCCCTGGGTTGGGCGAGGTGGAGGCTCCTCTGAGGTTGAGGTCGAGTCTGTCTTCCAAGGCCAAGGTCGAGTCCGAGCCCCTTGGTCGGGCGAGGCGGAGACCGTCGGCTGAGGCCAGGGCTGAGTCCGAGCCCTGGGGTCGGGCGAAGCGGAGTTCGTTGTCTTCCGGGGCTGAGCCCGAGTCCGAGCCCTGAAGCCGGGCGAAGCAGAGTTCGTCGTCTTCCGGGGCTGAGCCCGAGTCCGAGCCCTAGGGTCGGGCGATGCGGAGTTCGTCGTCTTCCGGGGCTGAGCCCAAGTTCGAGCCCTAGGTCGGGCGAGGCGAAGCTTCCTATGGCGCTCGAGGCCGGACTTGGCTGCTGTCAGCCGCACTGTGCCGAGTGGCGCAGCAGTCGGAGCGGCGCAGGCGGCGCTGTCCTTTTGTCAGGCCGGTCAGAGGAGCGGCCAAGTGACTGCAGTCACTTCGGCTCTGTTGACTGAAGGGCGCACGTCAGGATAAAGGTGTCAGGCCACCTTTGCATTAAATGCTCCTGCGATTCGGTCGGTCGGCGCGGCGATCGGGCCAAGGTTGCTTCTTGGCGAAGACTGGGCCTCGGGCGAGCCGAAGGTGTGTCCGTTGCTTGAGGGGGCCCTCAGGCGAGACGTGAATCCTCTGGGGTCGGCCGCCCTTGCCCGAGGCTGGGCTCGGGCGAGGCGAGATCGTGTCCCTTGAGTGGACCGAGCCTTGACTTAATCGCACCCATCAGGCCTTTGCAGCTTTGTGCTGATGGGGGTTACCAGCTGAGATTAGGAGTCTTGGGGGTACCCCTAATTATGGTCCCCGACAATTATTATGGAAAAATAGAAATGACATCAAATTACAAATGTACCTTCGGCTTGAAAGAAGGTAAAAGTACAAGCGTGACGCAAAAGCAGAATGACAAGTCAGCGTGAACAGTACGGGAGCACTGTTCATCTATTTATAGGTATGGGACACAGCCCATGTAAAATTACACTCATGCCCTTTACATCTGCTAGTAACTCTATAGTGATCCATCGAGGTCTCAATAGCCTTTTCCCTTTTAAGTCGGTTCCCCTTTTCTGCTATCCTGCCGAAGCTTCCTTGCGCATAGCTTCGGCTCAGCGTCAACCTTCGTATTCTTTGTGTTTCTTGCATTATGGTTCTGATCCAAGTCCGAAGGTACCTGTTCATGTATTATACTCCAGAAATACTGTTAAATCATGTTTTTGAGGACCTTCGGAAGCCGAAGGCCCCCAACAGTTGCTATAGCAAAGTCACAGCTAGATTATAGATCAACAACTTTGTTACAGATGGATTAACACATTGTCACATAAAAATTAGAGAATGAAGGCCTCTAACTAGCTCTGTCAGGGGTTCTAATGGTACAGTACTAAAGAAGATCGCAGGTTCAGTGTATCTCACCGTCGATGACCCCGCGCCGTGATCCTCGCCGATGCTACGATTCTTGCCCGGTGGCGCACGGATAATGACCCGGGGTAAAAGATCTTGGTGCTGGGATGAGCTCGGACCCGGCCACTGGATTATTCCCCGTACCCACTTGTTGTACGACTAACCGAGGTGTCCTCACCGGAGTTCGCTGCCTTCGTAGCCATGCCACGTGCTTAGGAACGTTACCACGTCGCAGTGAACCGTAATAGGGAGTCTGTCCATCACCGGAAGCTTTGCCTCAGTGAAAGCCACGATAGCGCTCGCGCTAGTGACTTCCTCTTCTCTCCGGTCGCCAGCGCTTCCCTTCCAAATTCAGAGCCGCCGCTCAAGGCCTCTATAAATTGATTCCCTAGCCTGCTCCGCTAGGTTGTTACGCGCCCAGTGCACCAGCCCTCGCCTCCGATTAGCCACTGTAGCGCCTCAATTTGGGATTTTACCCAATTCGGTTCTCCGTGCTGCCGTGAGCCACCGCGCCGTGGACCGCCGTCTCTAGGTCCGCTCTCATCCTCCTTACCCTCGTTTCAGCACCCTTGCATGCTAGGGATGCTTATCGGCCCAACCAATTGAACTAGACCATGCTAGATCGTCGGGAACACCTCGGGTTGTCCTCGGTTTTCGCCGTCGCAGTGGGCAGAGGGATTTCGGGCCAGAATCGTGCAATTGATGGAGGGATTAGGGTCGCCAGGGGTGGAATCAGGTGTCAAACGAGTGAGAAGCCATTGCATATTCCGGCCGGTATAGGTTCGCCAGAGAGAGCTCGTTGTCGTTCACCGTCATGGACTTGACGTGGTAAAGAAATAGAACTCCGAGGGCCTTAGTGCAAACGTCAGAGACACAGATGACTAGTGCGCAAGGATTCTTAATTAGTTACTCAAATAACTGAGGTCCTCTGTGCAAAGTTGCCAACGCGGGCGCGTTTCCCCGTTGGTGGGCTGACCTGGGCTGATTTAAGCCCGTCACTATTCATTATTTTCCTTTTTCATTTTCTGCCAGGCTTAGGAAATTTATAGGAAATTCTAGAAAAATGATAAAAATATGGGACCAATTTTACTACTCCTAAATTCCTCTAGTATTTAATAAAAATAGTTTCAAGATTTTTATTCCCAACCATAAATTATGTAGCATTTAAAGATGCCTAAGCTTAGTCTTTTAGAATTTTAGAAGTGAGTTGGTAGCTCCAAAAATCATAAAACTTTTTGGGTAAGCTTAATAGGATAATTAAAGCCCTTCGGTAAAGTTTGGCATGTTTTGGACATCCCAAACCCAAAACCCTAGATTCCTAAGGTAGAATTTGCTTAACCCTAATAGGGTCCTAACTCAGGAAACCTTAGTGACTCAGGTGTACCATGAAGGAAAGTTATATTCAAGACACAAATTAATTTGTTTCTATTGCATATTCATAGCATCACATGAGCATTCATGTATATGTATTGTTACGTATAGAAAACGAAGAAGAAGTGATTGTCGAAGAAGAAACTACCCCACCAGCTGAAATTCCACCTATCGAGAACAGTTTCTACTTTGACATTTGTGGAACAGATCCCAAGTCTCCTACAACACAAGGCAAGCCCTGGTGCATTTACCCCTTTCCTTGTGATTTTAAATTGTTTATCACTTGAAATGATGCATTAGGTGATAGGAGTTGGGTTATAAATAATTGTTGCATTCCCTTCCTTGGAACTGTTTACCATTCCTTGATACCTGTTTTACTTAAAAGTTTTCTGATGCTTAGTCTTGCCTTAGAAAACAAAATGATTTGTTTTAAACAAAGATGATGCTTCATATGGGAAGGGAAGTTTTCAAAGAAAAGACTTGATGGTGGATCAATCATGGTCGTGATGGATTCAACATCGGAAAAGATGTACCTCTGTCAGGTACCAAATTTTGGAATTGTAAATGATAAAGACGAGACCAGGCGGGTGACTTGCATGAGAAGGAAGTCTCGGTGTAGTGTCTCTGTCTGAGTCGATTAAGGATTGTGTCGATGTAGGCTTGATGATTAAGGACCTTTTAACTGGCCACATGCCTCGTCATGGGTAAGCTTTGCCTCGGTCGGACCAATACCAGAAAGGCCAACACGCAATGGGAGTGGAGAGATGGCGAGAGTAGTGTGTACCCTCTGTGGCAAGAGGCTGGACGGTGGTGTATCTGTGCTCTCAGTTGGCGTGAACCCGGTCTGGTCTTGAGAAACCCGGTGGCGAGTTGACATATGCAAGGGTTAAGTGCTACATATGTCATGTGGTTGGAGATCCCCAGCTGGGTATTAATTGATTCAGATCGCCGTTACTTCTCAGATATGAAGACTTGGTCACTGCCCTACACTTAGCAATCCAGTGAACTGAAGGGATGATAAAAAGACGGCTAGTGTAGACCAAGTGCTTGAACTAGGATAGAAAGAACTTTAGATGCAGGTAACTTTACTTAACCTGATAATAAAACTAGATTTTTAAGGATCCACTATAAATAAGCATTTATGCAAACAGAGTCTTTAATGCTTGATCAGCTTTACCTTGACTCCCTCAAGCTAGCATATCCTTGAGAGTCCATTTCCTTTGTCGGGTAAGACTTGCGAAAGTACACTCCGTACTCAGGGTTTTCGAACCCATGTTGTTGTAGGTGAGGAAACAACAGAGTTTTACTGTTTCTGTTCAAAGGTGGTACCAAAAGAGGAGCCAAAGCAGTGATTGTGCGTGCGAGAGGATGTTTGCCTCCTGGTTTGAAAACAATAATCTTTTGTGCGGGAGGGTGTTTTGCCTCCCTGGTTTGTAATAATACTTTATGCACTCCTAGCACCCGGTATTGTAATAATACTCTCTCTATATATTTTATGAATGTAAATAAAGTATTGTAATCTGCTTTCGCTTATTCTTTCCTCCGATGTGATGTAATGTCTGCGTGATGGGTGAAACGCTCTTGGGCGATGTAATGAGGATACAGAGTACCGAACTTGTCGAGTGATTACGTGCACCTACATAGTTGCCCGAGGTCCTTAGGACAAGGACACCTGTAGGTGGGCCTAATAACTTGGGAGGTTCCGTGACACTTGCCTAGTCCTCGTTGGAGTTAGCCACACCTTGGCTTGGAGTCTATTTCAACTCCTTCCTCTATTTGCTCAGATCTGTCAGTGCGACAGACAGAGCCTTCCACTATGTTGATATCAGTTACAACGATGTCGTGGCTGCTTACAATCTTTTCAACAGCACTCCGGCAGAGTAACAATGCGCTTAAGATTTTTCTCTAGCTCTCAGTAGCATTTCCCCTCTCTCTAAAGGCTTATAACTTCGCCTCTACACAAACTAGAGAGATACACAAGAGAGGGAGAGAAAGAATTGATCCAAATGGTGTATGGACTTGTTGGCTGCTCTTGTGCCCTTGTTGGAGGCACCTAGGGGTCCCTTTTATAGTCTCGAGGGGCCTAGGAGCCGTTGGAGCTTCATTTGGAAGCTCCCAGCCTTCCCTGTTTGCGGGTGCACTGGACTGTCCGGTGCGCCATCGGACAGTGCATAGTAACATATCTGATTAACAGTTTCCTTCTCCGAAAGGGAGTGCACCGGACAAGTTACTATTCACTGGCCTGTGCACCGGACATGTTACTATTCATCGACTTGTGCACCTGACATGTTACTATTCACTATCCTGTGTACTAGACATGTTACTATTCATTGTCATATGTGTATCGGACAGGTTACTATTCACTGTCGTGTGCACCGGACAGTTACTATTCACTATCCTGTGCAATAGCCAACAACACACTAAGTGCTTTTTCCTCCATTCTTTCTCCATTTGACTTCAACTTTTGGGAGGATTTTCCTGAGACTTAAACAAACACATTTAGAGTATAATCCAATTGACTTAGTCCTAGAAACTTACCTCTTTCTCGTTCTTCTCCTAGCTTTTCGGTTTCTCCTCAAGCAGAGCTCAGAATGGCACTTTCTCTACAGAAAGAGTTAGAGAGCAAACCAAAGCACCAAACTTGTAGTAAGAGGTGTATGCAACATAGTTGAACACTCAAACCTTACATACTTAACCTTTTTCATCGTTTTACCCAATTTGGCCTGTTTGAGGTCGATGTTGGACTGTAAACCATCAAGTCAACTTGACTTGATCTAGATTGACATATCTGAGCTCCAACATCCTGCAAAGGTCGCATAAAATATATCCAAACATAGTAACAACCCAAACTAAAGATCAAAGTTAACTTAGCTCTTTTGGGCTGCTTCTAGTTCTGGTTTTGACACTGCTCCTCCTTCTAGTGACCTTGTTCACTTCTCGAGCTTGATCTTGAGCCTTATGACTTACACCACATAACTGTATATGTTACCTCATTGGTTGTAAGTCATGTCCTTATGTAGTCATCCTTGATGCACCATAATTCTTCTTAACTCGATCAACCTTGACTTTGCAAGTCTTCTTCTTCACCCCTGGCTTTGGGTTCCTGGTCTCCTTGACCTTCTCCCGTGCACCCGGTACCTCGAAGCTCTTCTTGCCTCCATCCTTGGCTTGATCGGTTGTCTCTGAGTTACGCACACTGAGTCTCACTTAAGCAGTGTCCATCTTACTTGTGTTGTCCATTATCTATAGATATTCCAGTCTTTGGACCATCACACTTGTTCACTTGTGTTGAACCCTGTTAGCATTGCATTAAGCACCTGTTCAACACTTAGCACACTTGTTAGTCCTTTAATTGGGTTGTCATCCAAACCACCAAAACCCACAAGAGAGCTTTCACCATGTAATTTTCTTCCTTTTCCTATGGCACCCTTTTCCTTTCAAGAGGGGAGAAAGTTTTTTAATGGGACCATAGGTTGTAATTTTCATTTTCCTTTCACAGCCCCGATTAAGCGTCCCAATCCTATGGGACTCAAATGTGATACAATTACTAGTCCCAGGAGGCTAGTAAACACATTTATACATCAGATGATTACAGATCTGCTTAAACGAGACAAACCTATAAAGGTGGCGAACAACTTTAAGAGTTGGTCCACGACTCAGGACATATCATCAGAGTGGGGCTGAAGCAGCCCGATATACGCAGCGAAGCAAATCAGCGGTCCAACAGCCACAGTCAAGGCTGGGAACAGTCGTAACTCTTACCCGATCTCCTTTTTCTGAAAAACAACAAATAAGCAAGGGTGAGTACAAACTTACTCAGCAGCCCACCTTCACCCACGGAATGGGGAAATCAGATATAATGCATGGAATATGTGGAGCTTAGGATATTTTGCAGAAACAACAATACTTTATGCAGGGTTGTTTTGTAAAACATTTTATATTTTGCAAAGCGCATCCTCTCCCAAAGGAGCAGGAAGTTTTTCAATATTAGAACAAAATCCCCTGGACTAAACCATCCAGGTATCTCAGCAGTTTTCCACTAGTTTTCAATTTCAAAAACAGCTACTGGACTTCCCGTCCACCATAGCTCACGGCTCAACCGTCGGACCTTTTAAAAACCACTTTTCTCAAAATCATCTCTTTTTTTTGGAAAACCAAAACACTAATAGTCATACCACACCAGACTCGTCCAGACCAGTGGACACGGACTATTCGAATAGGTTTGAACTCTGCGCAGAGGTGTACACTTTACCCACTAGTCCGGCTCTGCGATCTCATAGCTAGTAAGACCCGAAACTGAATCTCTTTCTTTCCTCGCACATCCTTACCTTAGCGGTTATACCGGAAGGAGTCAGGCCACCGCCATGTCCAAACCGGACATAACATTCCCCCTCCTTATCCTCCTGGTGCTCCCCAGCCTTCATAACCTTGGGGTCTGAATCGTACGAGTTCAGATTGAGTGACTGCCCATACAGTCTCGAGTGGTTGTACTTGTCATGAGTACGGGTAGTGAAGGATGACAAACCGGTCCTTATATGAGTGGACAATCCTTCTGCTCACGCCTAAACCAGCTGAGCCATCACCTTAGGCCCTCCCCTAAACCAGGGAGTCCCTGATCATGCCACTCACAAGGTGATAAGGGTGAAAACCCTTCATCATACACATTTTGAAAAGCATTTTCTTTTGAAAACTCACACCTTTTCTCAAATCATTTGTAACAAATATATCAAGGATTGATTACGGCAAGCGAATGGGTGGCCATAATAACTTGTCTCAAAATCATATCATGCATAAAATAACAGGCTGAGGGTTGTGGTTGAAAAATCATAGTTAATTTATGCATCAAAGGGATCCAGTGAGCTTGCCGTGCTTATCCAGCGAAAGGGAGGGAGAGCTCGCGGAACTGGTTTCTGGCTCCACCGCCTGGCGTAGACTTGCAGATCCAGCCTCCACGAGACGGCACGAACGCTCCGATAACTATGCAACATGAATAAGCAAACATACAAACCAGCAAGTATACCAACAAATATTTAGTATAGTGGTTAGAATAGCGATACATGGATGGCTAGAGTCTTGAGTATAATCTGTGGCATGTGGTATTGAGATACTACTAGTGGTGGAGCAAAGGTGCTTACCAGGAGGTGGACAGGAGGTGAAGCGACACTATGCGTGTAGCCGCCAAAACGGAGTAACTGAGTGGGTGGGGTGTTTGTCTTGGCTGAGGGTGTTGAGTGTGTGTGGAGAGGGAGAGGGTAGCTGGGTGTATTTATAGCTGGGTGTATGTGGTGTAGCACAGTGAAGTTCACTGTTGGTGAGAATAGTGACGAATGAATCGACTGACTTAGTCTGAACAGGGTGATTATAGGCAGAATATGGGATAAGAGTATTTTAGGAGTTTTCTGGAATATGAACCATGCTTAAGGGATGACATGGTTGGATAGGGAATAGTTTGATAAGAATTTAGAAACGAGAATTATTAGAATCTGAGTTTGGAAGCCTGGTTCGAAGGAATCTCAAAGTTAAGCGTGCTCAACTTGGAGAAACCTGGGATGGGTGACCAGATCGGAAGTTCCCTACTGGAAGGAAAATCACAGTCACCGGAGTTCGTATGACTGGAATATGGGTCTGGCTGGTCTTAGGTGGACTGGACAGCATGACGGATGAGTAGTTGAAATTTGGGGTGATCGGGTGATCGATGAATAGTACCGATGAATAGTACCAATGAATAGTGACGACGAAAAAGTTACATAGATATCATCGTTTAATAGTAACAATGATGAATAGTAACAATAATGAATAGTGTTAGTGGATAGTAACGATGGTGAATAGTGTCGATGAATAGTAATGATGAATCGTAACGATGAAGAATAGTAATGGTAAATAGTTCGTATGAACGAACGATGAATAGTGACGATGAATGAACGATGAACAATGAATAGAAACTATGAACAAACGGACGAACGATCGAATGATCGAACGAACGAATGGTCGGAATTTCGGCAGCATAACGGCAGGACAAAGATTATCTGGAAGAACGATGAATAGGGACTATGAACGAACGATGAATAGGAACTATGAACGAACGATGAACGATGAATAGGAACTATGAACGAACGATGAACGATCGAATGATCGAACGAACGAACGATCGAAATTTCGACAGCATAACAGCAGGACAAAGATTATCTGGAAGAACGATGATAGGGACTATGAACGAACGATGAACGATGAATAGGAACTATGAACGAACGATGAACGATCGAATGATCGAACGAACGAACGATCGGAATTTCGGCAGTATAACGGCAGGAAAAAGATTATTTGGACGAACGAACGGACGAACGATCGAACGATCAGACGAACGGACGAACGAACCATGAACGATCGGACGAACGATCGAACGATCGGACGAACGAACGAACAAACTAAGAACAGGGGGACGAACGATCGAAGAACGACCGAACGATCCTTGTGCTAGTGTGTGCTTGTGTGGGAGGTGGAGTGGGCGGGTGGGGGGAGTGGAGAGAGTTGCCATGAAATGGCTTGGGGTGGGATGAGAGGAGGCCCTTGCCCCTCTATTTATAGCCACGGTGGGGGATTAGGGGGAGGGATGAGAGGATTAGTGGGAGGATGAGAGGATTAGTGGGAGATTAGCATGGATTTGTCTTATATGAGTGTAATTAGCTTGTAGAGCTCACTATATGACATTGGAGGCATACGTATACGTATGAGCATGAGGAAAGTTATGAAGAAAATATTTGTAGGGACTTGAAAAATGATTCTAAAGGTATTTCTCAGAAGGAAAATACTTGGAGATATATCGGTGGAATATCTGGGCAATATTTCTTGAAAGAACTTGAAGGGGATCACTAGGGAAATATCTAGGCAGTATTTCTGGAAACAATTTGAGGGGGATCAGTGGGGAAATATTTGTAGGATATTTTGAGGAGGATTTTTGAGAGAATATAGACCACTATACTTTATTTGTTGATATCAACTCGCCAACAAACATTTTGAAATGAAATTTGAAATTCATTTTGAAATTAGAGCAAGTTTGAGAAAATTTCAGGATTTGAATTTTTGGGATGCTACATCCGACCAATGCAAGGGCCAGTTTCCCCCATATGTAAAATGTAAAGATCTGAGATTTCACCATCGAGTGTAAAAATATGAAATAGCTCCAAAGTCGTTCCTATGGGAATGCAGAGCTAAAATGCCACCTAAGTAAAAGGTGAAGTAGCTCCAAAGTTGTTCCTAAGGGGATGCAGAGCTAAAATGCCACCTAAGTCAAAGGTGAAGAAGCTCCAAAGTCGTTCCTAAGGGGATGCAGAGCTTATCTCCAAAGTCATTCCTAAGGGAAAGCAGAGCTAAAATACCACCTAAGTAAGAGGTGAAGAGACTCCAAAGTCGTTCCTAATGGGATGCAGAGTGTGGGTGTGTATCTGCGTGAGTTTTTTATCTTCGGCATACACTTGCATACTTCATCACATCATATTTTGCATTCATACGGACATACATTAGACATTTGTAGCTTCATCGCATCATGGCATATTGCATAAGACACTAACGAAAAAAAGCAAGGAAGGTTTTTGCCTTCAATGCGAAAATGCTTCGTTATGAACGAAAGGGCCCTTTTTTGACTTTGGTCCGAAGGTGCTTCGATGTGAACGAAAAGAAGGGAAGGTATTTTTCGGCTTTGGCTCAAAAAGCTAGGAGCATTAGTTTCATCCACAACAAAGCAAGCAATAGTGGAAGAAAGGTAAAGTAACATTGCAAGGTATCCATGAATATTTACAAAGATTTTTACATTCAATGACAATTTTTGCTAAATAATATGGTTTTTTTACAAAGGTTTGCTAAATAATATAGTCACTAGCAAAAGAAGAAACAGCTTCCGAAGCTTTCTTCACAGATTTAGAGTAAGCTTCGACTCATCAGCCTAAAAATAATAAGTCAAAGGTATTGAGAAAAATAATAAGAAAAAACCTGAATTAAAAACATGAAAGTAAGAAAATTGTCATACCTTACCAATCAAGGCTCGAGCTTCGTCTCCAGCAATCTCCCGGGCGCCCTTAGTCTAGATCTAGGTAATAAATCTATTACCCACCCTTCTGGCTACGGTTGGGATGTTAACCAAGTCTGAAGGGGCGAGGCTGAAGGTTGGTTTGTTAACAGTTTTTACATGATTGCACCCAGCCTTGGCGAAAGCAACAGCTGTCCCACGGGAAGCCACTAACGCGCAAAAATCACCATGACCAATTATAACTTCATCAAGGACATCAATTTACTTCTGAATACATCCAAGTGCTCCTGGGATATCTTCGGCAGAAAGGTTGGCTTCTTCAAACATAGCTCTGATAGAATTGAAGATATTTTTTAACCGAGCAGTACATTGGGTTGCAAAACCGAAGCATTTATCCCGAAGACCTTTAAGTGTTCCGCTCAGCTTAAGATTCTTCTCATCTTTAGCCTTGATTGTTATGTTTAAAGCTTCGGACTCACGACTGAATCGACTTGAGTTTTCCTTCAAAAGTATATGTGCTCCCTTCAGCTCTTTACTCAGTTTCTCGTTCTGAACCCGAGCTTCGGCAAGAGAGCCCTTGGTTTTGCTGAGCATGACGTCCTTTTCCTTCAATGAATTTTCAAGTTCTTCAATCCTTTTCTCCAAGCCACTGACAACAAACTCGTTTTTCCTGTCTTCATCATCTTGCTGCATTTTTAGAGTGTTTCTTAGCAGTAAGCTCTGAGTTAAAGGACGAAGTCGAGTTAGACCTTCATTAATGAAATGTTAAAACTAGCCCGACGAAGGAAAAACAATAGAAGAATCATACCTTAAAATTTCAGTAGAATAAGTTGCATATGACATGTTGTCTTCTGTAACAGCTAATGTCTTTTTCTAGCTTCGGAAATCCGATACTCTTCGACAGCGTGCTCATAATTTTTGCCCCAGCGTGATCATAGATACATCCTAAAATCTCTTCATCCACACCGTCGAAGAGAACAGAACCAGGTTGGTAGCCGCCAGATATAGCAAATTCCTTCAATTCAGATATATCCTCTTCAGAAAGCTGTTGGCCACCCAGCTGCCAAAGATTGAAGCTTTTGTCTTCCAAAGAGGCTTCTTCAGTTCTTTTTTCCTTCGACACCGAAGTCTCTGCAACAATTGCCCCATCAGTATTTTGCCAGGTACAACATTATTAATAAGTCTATTGATTTCTGATAAAGTTGTCCCGAGGGGACCACCGCTGTTTTGAGCCTATTAGGGACCTACGTTGCCCATAGTGGATACATTTTTTCTCGAACCACCAGAGGCGGGGTATCAAGGACAACTCTCATCACATTCATCATCCGACGTTTCTTCTGAGCGTTGCACCCCCTGGCGCCAAAGGATCCTTGATTACCTCTGCTTCGGCAATTCTCTCAACATTTTTCTTTTGTGGCTGTAATAAGCTTGTTAGCTCTAATCCTAGAGGACTTAGCTTCGTGAAAGGCAGGGGTTCAGTCATTACCTCTAGAATTTCTATCACGCCAATGGAAGTTGTCAAAGGGTCTCTGATGAATACTTTAGCGGAGAAGGTCTCTCTTCTTCTCCGCGGCTAGAAGGCGTAAACTTCCTTTTCTTTAGCGCCGAAGGCTCTGGTGTCAACTTCGGATTCTTTGTCAACCTTTTCTTCTTGTCCTTCTCAACAGATCTTCGCGCTTGCCTTTTCAAGATACTCACAACCCTTTTCCTTTCCAATCCCTAGCTTCTTCGTCAAGTCTTTCATAGTCAGGATACTCGAAGCCCAGGGCATCCATCACCCGATTCAGCCTTCGTTTCTCGCGTGTACCGAAGGCAACGGTCATCAGCTAGTCCTCTTTCTTAGTGTAATTTCTGAGGATTTCGTTACACATTGTTTCGATGACCTCTAACCATTCAGCACAAGGTTTGTCAAAGCTTTTCTAAAATTTAAAACGGTAAAGAAGTCGTACAAGTTCATATTTATTCCCTTCTTCTTTCTTCTTCGACAAAGCCCATCCACTTGACGTCGGGAAAATTTTATATGCCAGGTATTCTTGAACCAGGTCTCGGGTACTGATATGTTCATCTATGACCCTAAACTCTACTTCGGCTAACTAGCATGGAGAGCCGAGCTGCATGTTGCATAACGGACTGGTCATGACGAAGCTCAATCTCAGGGGGCTCATCACCATAATCATAAGCTTCTCCCGTCTCTTCTCATCAGCTTTCACATAAAACCATTCATTTGTCCAACCAGTTGGCCACTTGGTATGATATCCAATCACAGGAGCCTTAGTATTTTTTTGGTATGCAAAATTGTAACACCCGAAGTTCTTATGCAGACCGTCAGCTCTAGCCTTAGTCTGGTAATGGAGTTCATGTACCCGGCAAAATCCTTCAGCGTTGGCACTCCTTCCTTGGCCTCGGAGAGCCCATATATATACACTAAGTCTGACTATAGCATTTGGTGCCAGCTGATGAAGGTGGATTTCAAACTTCTTTAAAACTTCACCGATCATTTCATATAGAGGGAACCGAAGTCCTACTCTGAAGAAGCTCTTAAACACAATGACTTCATCGTCTCTTGGTTCTGGAACTACTTCGTCCCCAGCAAATGGAATCAATTCATCATCATTTTTTTCTAAAATTCTGATTCTTTCATTAAAGCCAAATCCTCTGCCTTAACTATGGATTTTTCGAACTCAATATGGCTAGGTTTGCTTGGGCTTAGAATGCCATCATCTTCTTCGTCATCACTGTCAGCTTCGACAACAGTTGGTTCAGCTTCGGCAACAGCAACATCTTCTATCGGAACAGACTCTTCTTCTCGTACAACTAACCTAGAACATTTCATCATTTTTGAGATAGGGTCCGTCTCAGTAGCTCTAGCTTCTTATCCTTCGTGTGCTACTCTGGCAGTAGACCTGACTCTAGCCATTTCAGTTTTATGTGATGAAGCTAGACTCAGCTAATTGCACGTTTGTCCGAAGCTTACACAGCAAGTGCACGGAAAGTAGAAAGCTTCGGCTTCAGTAAAAAGTTTCAACAGCACAACGGCGCAATAGCAATGAATGTTGTCGTAACTTCTCACCAACTCGTCTGTTTATATAGCCCTTGCAGGTGAAGAAGGCGAACCGACAAAACATACGTACTAACTTATCGGTGGACCGGTAAGCGTCGTAACCTTTTTATTTGTTTTTTTAATAACAAGCTTAGAAAAGGTGTTTTTCGGACCTTCGGCATCCAGAAGCCTTCATGTTTTTTGCGGATCGAGCTCGTTATGAAAAAATGACCTAGCACCGCGAAGGGCTACTGTTGGGGATCTTCTTCTCTGCCGAAGGTCCTCAAGACAAACATACGGTCTGTAAACGACAAGATCAAATGCCGAAGTTGCAACGAACATATGTGAGAAAGCCGAAGGTTGATAGCTTCGGCTTAAGGTGACAACGAAGGTCAAACATAATGTTGAGTAGAAGACGAAAAGACTAGTTAATCCCTGTTGTTTTGTATTAGGATCATATGTACATGTTAAGGCCATAAATGTATTTTTACTCCGGTTGCGTCCCGTGACTATAAATAGGTGAACAGTACCCTCTGTACTATTCACGCTGGACTGTAATTGCTCTCGTGTCATCACCTTCAAACAAGCCGAAGGTATCAATGTAGTATATATTTTGATAATGTTTATACATTTATTATGGAATAAATATGTGAATGGACATAACATTTCGTGCACATAAATCCTTATTTTATGAATGACGAAGACGTGTTCTTCATGACCTTCGTCTGGAGATCATTATATCCGAAAGGAGATAATGCTTTGAAGGACGAAGGTCCTTAATGTTTAACAATTGTGTTGTCTTGTTCTTGATTCACAGTAGTTGAGAACAATGACAAACACCTGGCTTACAACAGCTCGAAGGTTTGCATATTTTATTTTTATATTTAGTTTTTTTATTTTAGACTTATAAATTTTGTAGAATGCTTTACTGTAGTAATTATTTTTATTTTTATTTTTATGGTTATTTTTATTAGGGTCTTATTCTTAGCAAGGCTTTAAAAGCACAGAAAGATGCCGAAGATGAAAGCACTCAGATAGCCTTCGGTAATCTGCAATCTAAAGTCATTGACCTTCGGCACCAAGGCATCGAGAAAGACAAAATTCATCTTTCTTTAATTGAAAAGCTAAAGAAAAGCTAGACTGATTTGGCTACATTCTCTGAGGCGGATCAAAAAAATCAAAACTTGAAAAAGTGAAAGAAGATGATGCAAAACGTATAGCAGACTTGGAATATGTAGTCTCTGCTCAAGTGGAGCTCCACAAGTCTGAAGTGTTAAGACTAGAAAAGAAGCTTGACGAAGTTAACGAGAATTTTGAAGTTGAAAAATAGAAACGTGAAATATCTGATACTGAGCGGATCAGAGTTCAGAGAAATATTAATGAGCTTTGTCAGTCGAAGGAAGAATGTTTTAATGTTTGCATGCAATGTTGCAATAAGTTGAAAAACACATTTGCTAAAGTTGGCATGTTCTCAACCGAACAAAATTTTATTCGCGGTGATCCCGAAGGTGTGGTTAAATGAATTGAAGGTGAAGTTGAAGCCTTTGATGAAGTCCTCACTGGCACAGGGGATTTTTGTGCCTGTGTGGGTGCCCGAGGGACCATGTCGTTTCTTGAAAAAGCTGGCTATGAACACGCGAAGGCTGTAACTCAGCCAGAATTTTCAGTTTCAGTGGATGACATCAAGGGACCTTCAGTTGAAGCTATTGCCCTCGATGGGAAATTTTACTCTCAAATCTAGATGAACGGTGGAAGGGAGATAGCAGACGATGCTATCAGACAAAATGAAGAAGAGAGCCATCGTGCTTCAGAAGAAGCGAGGAGGGTTGAAGAAGCTACAGAGCGAGAAAGGCGTATAGCTAAATGTTTCTGCTACGCTTTGGCTTCGTAAATTCTCTAGCTTTGTATTTAACAAAACTACATTTTATGTAGTAGAACTTTCTCCCCCCCGGAACCGTATGATCCTACTGCTGATCCAGCATTACGGGGAATCCTTGATGAATTCAAGGTGGTCAACGCAGCAATAGATAAAGTTGTTAATACTTTGTTAAACGAAGCTGCTGAAAAAGTTTTGAAAGAAGAAGATTGAACTATTGTAAAAACTTCGAATTTTGTATGTGGGAAATATGTAAATACATTCTAAAGCATCTTGCTTTATGTAAAGACAATTGTATGTTGTGTTCAGTTGCATCATGTACTATATTTTTTATGTAGCGTGAATTAATAGTACGTACCGTTTTTGAACTGAAGGCGAAAAAACACCTTCCCTTCTTTTCACGCTTCGTAAAGAAAATCCCCTTCTTATCTGAAGGTCTCGAAATGTTGTAAAATGCCTGTCGCCGAAGCCAAAGCATTGTCCATTCCTGCATGTTGTTGATGACAATGATTGTAGTATATTTTCCTTTTATTTCTCCCCCTTCTTTTAATCCATAATCTCTCAAGAATCCCAAATTTAGCTTCGTAGCTAAGTCACATCTACAGATGAGGGAACCATTCCCCTTCTTTTCTCTTCATGGATGATGCAACATGATGTATGATGGTATGATGCCAAATGATGCAATGATATGATGCAAAAGATACTTTGATAATAATGATGATGTAAAACATATTATAATAAGACTCTGCATCCCCTTAGGAACGACTTCGGAGTCTCTTCACCTTTAGTAGGTGGTATTTTAGCTTTGCATCCCCTTAGTAACGACTTTGGAGCTTCTTCACCTTTACTATGTGGTATTTTAGCTTTTCATCCCCTTAGTAACGACTTTGGAGCTTCTTCACCTTTGGCATTTTAACTCTACATCCCCTTAGGAACGACTTTGGAGCTTCTTGACCTTTATTAGGTGGTATTTTAGCTCTGCATTCCCTTATGGACGACTTTGGGGCTTCTTCGTTTTTTTTGTTACACTCGATGGTGTATCCTCAGATTTATTACAAAGTACCGAAGGTTGCACCTTATCAAATTGTTTTTAAGGCAAGAGAGTAAGCAAAAGAAACGAAAATTACAATAAATGTGTATTAAGTTCTTGATCTATCCCCTCTGTTGCTTCAGTAAATATGCCTGGATTCTGGAACAGTGTTGTTAATTGTTCGAGCTTCGGACTCTTCTCTTACATGACATTGCTGCTGAACATGACATTTCCCCTGAGGCTGCTGATTATGAGATGAAGTTGGTACTGATGCAGGTGGCTGGGGTAGAACCCACCTAGCTGGAGAGTGACTTGCCGAAGCAACTGAAGTTATAGGTTGTGAAAATGGTTGTTGGTTACACACATACACCAGGATGTATGTAGAGTAGCATGAAGCAGTGTGAAGAACTTTCTTCGGCTGGTTCTGGCATGCTTCGGCCTCATATATTTCCTTCTATTTTTGTACCGTTACATGGCAAGTTCTTGTTGTATTTCCCTTGTCCTCTCCATAGAATAGGCAAAACAGTCTTATTGGTTGGGAGTTGTATCTCCCTCCGAAGCTTCATCCTCCTCTTCCTCTTGGGGCTGGTGGTCTGAAGGAGTTCTGTTGCATCCCTGTTGACTGGGAGTTGCGATGTTGCCCTTGATTGTAATTGTTTTTATCTTTGCTTTGACTGGGGTTGTGAATTGCTCTGACATGCCTTAGATGAAGCCTTCCCCCAAAGCCCCTGGTCATCTTAGAGTACCTGTAGGCTTCCTCCCTTCTTTGTCAAAAGTCATTGTCAGCTCTGATATACTCATCCATTTTTTGGAGAAGCTTCTCCAGGGTTTGAGGAGGTTTCCTGGCAAAATATTGTGCCATTGGACCTGGGCAAAATCCCTTGATCATTGCTTCAATGACGATTCCATTTGGCACTGTTGGTGCTTGGGCTCTGAGGCGCAAGAACCTTCGGACATATGCCTGCAAATATTCTTCATGATCCTGTGTGCACTGGAACAAAGCTTGAGCAGTCACTGGCTTCATCTGAAATCTTTAAAGCTAGTGACCAACATGTATTCCATTTTCTACCATGATGTAATTGTTCCTGGCCTGAGAGAGGAATACCAAGTTTGAGCAACACTCCTCACGCCATGACGAAGGATTTTTCCATGACAGTCATGTTGTCACCATAAGATGATATGGTCACTTCGTAGCTCATCATAAATTGCTTTGGGTCTGAGTGGCCATCGTACATGGGTAGCTGGGGTGGCTTGTACGAAGGTGGCCATGGGACAGCCTGCAGCTCTATAGCTAGAGGAGAAGCATCATCAAAAGCAATGTTGTCATGATGAAAATCATCATACCACACGTCATCATGGCTGGGGCCCTTTTAACAAAGGTCTCTTTGTTGTGCTCTATGTCCTTGCTCAGTATCTTGTGTGATAGGTCGCATCTCCTTGGTTGCTTCGTCAACCTTCTTTTGCAGCTCAGCCAGCCAAAGCATTTTCTCCCTTCTATTTTCCACCTATTGATGTATGGCTTCTAGGTTGTTGATCTCTTGATCTAGCTCTTCATCTTGTGGAGTTGGGCTAGTAGTCTTCCTATTTTGGCTTTGGGCCTCCCTTAGAAGGACTTCGTCTTGACTGGTGTCCAGGGGAGCAAGGACAGCCCCTGGCGCCGTTGTCTTCTTCGGTGGCATGACGAAGGTAGTCGTATAGTTCACCGGAGGTGGGCGCCAATGTTGGTCACTCATTCTCGATTGCTATACACAATCAAAAAGAAGGCAACACAATATTAAAATATAGACAAACTTCATCACGAAGAAGTCATCCCTTCGGGATGATTTCTTCGAAGACGAAGGTTAATTGTTAGGTGAATAAATCATGATTTATCAGTATGAACAAATGAATATCCAAGGAGTATAAAAGAGTTTAAACATGATAGCTCAATTGAGATATATCAATAACATATTCCCCTTTTTGTAAATTAACTTTACAATTGTACCTTTGATTCTTCAGACAGAATTATAATGAAAATGTTGTAGAGAGAGAATTACACAATGATTGCCCAATCCGCCAAAAGGTACTTTATGCGAGGCATTGTTAATCTATTTATAGGGAATCATACAGCTTTATATGAAATTACACTTATGCTCTTAAGAATTACACACAAGATTTACAAATGGTACAGGGATAACATTGTCTTCTGCCTTCAGTAGTCGGGATGACACCTTCTCCTTGCACCACCTTCCCATTGTTATTATGATGAAGCTACCTTCGTTACTCTTCCATCGTTCTACACTGAAGGTAGTCTGATTCTGAAGCTCCTGCAATGCTTGACAAATATACTGATGACCAATGGTTAGTCCGTGTTTTTTAGGACCTTCGGAAAATGAAGGCCCTCAACAATAGCCACCTTGTTGGCTCCGAATTGGGGCTAAACACTAGGGCTTGTTCTGCTTGGCGAGCTCTTTGCGGTGGTGTGGACGGTCCATAGCACGGAATCGAACGGTCCACGGCACAGAGTCGGACGGTTCGCTACACTATGGTAGGAGCGGGTCTTATCAGCATTGAGCCGAACGGTTTGCATGCTAGCAGAGGCGACGACAGACGCCTACAACTCCTACATCTCACCCCCTGGGAGGGACCTCGTCAGGGAGGAGAGATCCTAGGGTTTGCCTTGGGGTCCGCTGGCCACCCAAGATGCCTCAAGACAACCTAAAGTCAAAGAGAGGTGAAGATGGAGATGGAAGAAGACAGACCTCATCTTCTTGCCCTTCACAGCCGCTACACCGTCAGGTTATTCATCCCATCAGGCGCTACTCCAACCCAGCAACCCTCCCCTGGCAAGCCATCATCTTTGTGCTGCAGATTCTATAATGCTTGTCCAGTCTCCAAACTGGTTACCCAATTGTTGTTGCTCAATACACTAGTTACTATTATACTCACAAAGGCAGACATAAGCACAGTCTGGATGCATTGGCGCACTCAAGGTGAGCGCTATCCTCTGTCTCGCTCCTTGCCTATTGGAGCTATCTGATAGCACCTAGAGGGGGTGAATGGTGATCCTGCAAAAATCAACTCTAAACAAGACAAAGTTGGTTTATTATAAATGTTAGTGAAAACAAAACCAAGTTGTTATGAGTAGAGGTGGAGGGAAGAAGAGAACTCTTCACTTGATTGTTCCTTGAATATGTGTATTGAATATATGAACAATAGTACAAGTGAAATATGAGAACCCTTGGAAGACAACAATCTCAATAAAAGAAATGCACAAGTGACACTGTGATTTTATCCTGTGGTTTGGCCAATGCCTACTCCACGTTGTGGTGACCTCCTTCGGTCAAGGGTTGCAATCAACCCCTCTCAAGTGATCCAAAAATCAAACTTGAGTGTCACGGTTTTCTTCCTTATATCAAATCCCTTTGTGACGAATCTCCACAATTTGGAATCTCTCATGCCTTACACAAACGATCTAGCACAAGAGTAAGGAGGGAGTAGAAACACACACAAGAACTTAAGTCGCAACAACAACATGCACACGAGTTAAGAAAAGAGCGGACGAAACAACACTGCAGAGTCATAGCTCAAAATGCGCTCAAATCTCTATATAATGAAATAGCAGCGTGGTCGCAAGGTCTCGGAGTTGTAGTATGCTCAAAGAATGCTTGTGTTGTGCTCCATGGCTCCTAGGGGTCCTTTTATAGCCCCAAGGGACCTAGGAGCCGTTGGAGCTCAGTTTGGAAGGCCCTGGTTGCCTTCTGTCTGTGGGTGCACCGGACTGTCCGGTGCACACCAGACACTGCACGGTGTAATGGCTACATATCTCCTGATTGGCTGCTTTCCGCTTCTGGGGGGCACCGGACCGTCTGGTGGGCGGCACTAGACTGTCCGGTGCACTAGTTGATCGTTGGCTCCGGCAGACGTGTCAACTAGTCGTTGGCCGGCTGGCACATCGGACTATCCGGCACTCGACACGGACTGTTCAAT
The DNA here is from genome assembly GCF_902167145.1 of Zea mays. NCBI lineage: Eukaryota > Viridiplantae > Streptophyta > Magnoliopsida > Poales > Poaceae > Zea > Zea mays. The sequence goes on from NC_050099.1 coordinate 125,393,426, forward strand.
GATTTATAGCCGATGAAGTCTTGGTTTTCCCGAGAGTGGCCTGTTCGGTCAGACCGTGCACCGGATTGTCCGGTGGTTGGCACCGAGCCATCCAGTGCTCTGCAGAACAACCCAATTTCTCCTTTCTTATTTCAATTCTCTTTTGCTCCTTTTGACTTGACTTCTCATAGTCCCTAACACTTAGACAAATATGATTAGAACCCAAAACAATTGACTAAGTGTCTGGGACATACCTTTCCAATTGGAACCATATGAATTTTATGGTATGCCCACTTTCAATCTTAAAGGTGCCTTTTCTCAATTTGCTTTAACTACATGTACTCATTTCTCATACAAGATTATGTTAGTCCAAACACAATGTGTTGAGCATTTAATCACCAAAACAAAATAGAAATATCCCAAGGGCACATTTCCCTATCACTGTCTCCTGCTGAAAGTGTCTTTGCCCGGATTCTTGAGGAGCTAAGGTGAGTCAAAGTGTAGTGGTTGGTGAATTTGTAGTAGAATGTTGATTATTTGGAAGCTAGACATATTTCAAGATGCAATTCATGTGCTTCTAAAGTTCTGATGTTGTTGTACACATGACTTTGGAGTATCTATTGAAGAAAATGCAAATTGTGTACATGTTAACCTTTTTTATACGTCAGTCTCTCTCTTTGTCACCTTTACCAATCAGTCTGTCACTTATATAATTCCTTCTTCTCTATCTATCTTTACATGTTTCTCTCTCTAGAAACAGGAGATGGATTATTGGGGACCAAAAGACCACTGTGAGTCTACAGCATTGCACCATGGTGGTACAGTTGTTGGATATTTTACTTGTGACATTTCAAAACCCTTTTGGTTTATTCAGATTTCAGATGATCTAAATGCTATTATATATTTTTTAGGATGTATTTAGATTTTTTACTCATAGAGTGGTTAAATGCTTACAACAACCATGATATGTGTGTAATGATGTATTACTCGGTATCCGATAAAAATATTCGCTACCAATGTTATCCGTGTCCGACTAGTTCCATATTCGACACACATCTATCCATATTTGCATCCATATTTGTATTTGAATCCGAAGAAAAATATGAAAACAAATCTGGTTTCGGTGATATCAGTTCGTATTCGATCCGATTACACCCTTACGTACAATCAAGGTCGTTGTGCATTTGGAAATAGGAAAATGATGAAGTGTCTTGCTTTGATGGGTTGATGGCTGATGCTCCTTATTTCATTGTTGTTGGGTCTTTACAAGTTAATACCAAATAATATATACTAATCATTACATGAGGTGAGGCCCTATTAATCTGGGGGCCGAATCAGGGGCACTACTCGACCCCCCAAGGAGCAACGCTAGGTGTGTGTGTTTGTGTGGTATGTGTTTGGCTTGTGTAGTGTGTGAGTTCAGATACTACAACTTGTACTCAAAAGGTGAGGCAATCAAAATAATATAGCTATGACACCTATGGAATATGGATAAAGCTGTAGAGAAACAATGCTATTGGAGAATAGATATTCTTCTTCTGTTCTGGTTGTTTTAAAACATGTATTTATCCAAACATCAATACCAATTTTAAATGTTGTATCCATGTAGAGTATATTAGTATTCGTTTGTGTCTCCAACTGGTAAGTATAAGATACAAGGCCTGTGGGGCCTATCCTACTACATAGGCCAAATAGCTCCCTATTGTTTGAGCCCATCGGCTAGAAGGGGGTGAATATACGGTTTTAACTAAAATCAACAACACAAAAAAAATTTAATCAGTTTAACAAGAGAGATAAATTCTCAAGCCTATGTTGAACTAAGTTAGGTTTGCAACCTAGGGTGAATAAGTAATCAATATGACTAGTAATGAGCAATTGCAAGAAAACAAGTAATGGACAAGAGAGACACCGATTTTTCTCATGGTCTCGGTGATTTGCCAATCACCCCTAATCCATGTTGAAGTGTATTCTTAGCTCTCACTTGCTCCTCTATCGAGGCACCGCTTGATCTTTGAGCCAAGTGGATAAAGAAACACATAATACCTCGAGTCCACTAGTGTCGCCTTTGCCGCTCCAGCGAAGTAGGCGCAAACTCCTTACAATCTCCTCTATGGCTTCTTCACAACCTTCATGAAGAGCTCGATGGAGACACCACCAATCCATCTAAGAGGTGGCAACCTCGAAGAGTAACAAGTCGATGTTGATCGCTTGATGTTACACCTAGTTCCTCAAGATCACTTCGATGATGCAATGCACTAGATTCACTCAATCACTCACTAGAATGAAATCTCAAGCAATGTGTGTGAGTGAGAGTGTTTGGAAAGCACCAATGTGCTCAATGCATGCTAGGAATGGCCAAGAGGGCCCCCACACACGAGCACCACTTCTATTTATACCTTTCCAACCAATACTAGCCATTATGAGCAAGTTGCTCTCTTTATATGCACTCATGGATGGTTCGTGCCCTAGGGCTAGACGGTTCGCCGTATAAGTAATGACTAGTTTTCCTGTTTGAAAACGTGTTAGAGCTGTAAAAAAAGGTAGGTGCAGACAGTCCGCCCACCCTAGTCGGACGATCCACCTACCCTAGTTGAACGGTCCGCGACCTAGCAACATTAGCTACCCAAGCTCTGTCCACCTGACTTTAATACAGGCGGATGATCCGCTAATCATGGTTGGACGGTCCACGACCTAGGAGATAGTATTGTTTGAGCTCAAACCTTGGACAGTTCACAGTACAACTTGCCAAAACACACATTCCTTGCCCAAACCAATTTAGGCACTTGCGAACGGTCGACACCGCTTGGCCGGACAGTCCGCACAACACTTATAGACTTGTGCAAATCGATACCTTCCCTGGTCACGACTGCGTACGTTCTGGCTACTAGGCCAAGACAGTTGTAACACCCCGTCCAATCCTAGACCGGTAGTACTTACTCCTGGCAGCTCTCTAGGATCATATATTGTCCCCACAGACCAACACGAGTCTTTTGTGCGCACTTTGTCCTCACTCATGTGCACCCGAGAAAACTTTCCAGTCAGTTATCCATCCCAAATTGCTCCAAGCCAAGCACGCTTACCTTGGAGGTTCTTTCGAGATAGGCTTCTGAAAAAGAAGATGCACCTTGTTGGTATGGATACTCTATCAATTCTATTAAGCCTTGGGCTAGGATATCACCATCCCAGGGGCCAGGATATCACAATCCACCCCCTTATAAGACTGGCATCCTCGGTCAACCCAATCCAGGAACCTTCCCTCTTAGCCACGTCTGTGTATCTAGTGTCGTCATATGCCATGTCATGTGGCCACTCTGGGGCCCACATGTGCCATGCGACATATACCCGAACCCCTAACCCACACACCCCCGTGAAACCGCGAGGGTTGGCTCTGATACCACTTGTAACATCCCGTCCAATCCCGGACCGATGGTACTTACTCCTGGCAGCTCTCTAGGATCATATATTGTCCCCATAGACCAACACGAATCTTTTGTGCACACTTTGTCCTCACTCATGCGCACCTGAGAAAACTTCCCAGTCGGTCACCCATCCCAAATTGCTCCAAGCCAAGCACGCTTAACTTGGAGGTTCTTTCTTGATAGGATTCCGAAAAAGAAGATGTACCTTGTTCGTATGGATACTCTATTAATTCTATTAAGCCTTGAGCCATGATATCATCATCCTAGGGGCCAGGATATCACAACAGTCTGTAGTACAAATGCTTTAGACCACTCCAAAGAGCACCAAATTGTAGACCTCTCTAAGTTGATCACGAATGGTCCGTGCCACAGACACTTAGCGTCTATTCCAAAATGCTTTTTGAAAAAGATTTTATTTCTTGCATCGGAAGCAATGTTAGTCCTCATGCAAATGCAACATCTATATGATCTATGAGACATTAAGATTTACACAATTAATCATCATTGACCCCTATTGATAATATGTTTATCTAGCCTACTGATTCGGTCAATTTTCTTCTCTAATCACCTTGTGACCAGCAAAAGGAAAACCCTATGCAATACCTTTGATTTGAGTCGTTCCACAATCAATGTCAAAATTCTCCAAGACTTTCAATATAGCTCATCTTTCTATGGTCCAATCTGCATTCTTATTGCTCCAAGATTCTATTAGTCCACATATGGTTGTCATTAATTAACAAAACACTACTTAGGAGCCTAGATGCTTCACAATCTCCCCCTTTTGGTAATTGATGACAACACTACGCAATACAACTAGTGGTCGGCTTGGCTTTTCAAATCTTCCTCATATAGTAGGTATAAGAATAATTTGAGGGGTGAGTTTTGAGTGACTTATCTTGCTTTGAAGTCCCATTTGTGAAATAGATAAGTCATTTCAAAACTCAAGGCATAGGAATAGTTCCCCCTACATGTGTGCATGATATATCACCTCTCGATACATAGCATAATATGAGAGTTAGGCATAAACGATTATCACCTCTCGATCAACCAACATACAAGATTTTGAACCAAAGAGATGAATACATGGTGTTCAACACACATTAGGTTCAAAATCAAAACATAGGTAAATATGATGTCCATCACATAATAAATCCACATGCAAGCAAATGCCACAACATAGTTCAATACAACAAAAAAACATAAACATAAACATACCATATGCAAGCAAATGTCTCATGTGAGCTCCCCCATCCACTGAAGTTCTCCCCATATCTCCATTACTCCCCCTCACTTCTCTCCCCTGTTGGCATTAATTGCCACAAAGGAGGTCTTCATTGAGCGCAGGTGGAGGACAAGGATACATGCTATAATAATGGTTGCTGAAACTATCGAAGATGGAGGTGAACTGAGAGAAGTCATTCCAGAGCTATTGCTGACACTAATCTAGCTCATGAATATTGTCCCTAGTAGAGAGTGACTCAAACTGGCTAGAGAGAGCACCCATGTTATCCTAAAAGCTTTGATGCATGTTGTTCATTCTAGTCATTATAGGATCATGGACAGACTCTTGAATATGACCATGAAGCTTAGAGAACTCAGAGTTTATGGCACTAAAGCGATCATCAACAGCCTCAAACATTTCTCTAAATTGCTCATTGACATGAGTTTGTAGAGTTTGAAAGCGACATCCATATGATGTTGTAGAGCCTAGAACTGTCCATCCATGTGGGTCTGAAACCCCTGTTGCATCTGCTGAAAATAAGGATCAAAGAATCCAGGAGCTAGTTGTTAGTACTTCTCATGCTGTGGAGGAAAAGGTGGTGGCATCTGCTGAGCTATATCGGGAATAGGAGCATCCTGCTCATCATCAGCATCTGCATCCTGCTCTTAATCTGGGAAAGGAGTCAAGGGTCTATGGAGGAAGGCAATGTCATTCTTGAAGAGCCTAAAGAGAGTATGGGCCACTTCACATCTTCCCTCTAATCTGGTCTTTGCATTGATCAAGGCCATGATGTAAGGTGCATATGCTAGATTCTAATTTTTGGCCATCTTCAAATCATTCAACTGTCTCATCATGAAGGTGATCACATTCATAACCTCACCATTCATCACATGGTGGATTATGTTCCAGAACTTATCTCTGATCTTGCTTTTATCCCCGCTTTTTGGAAGGATAGTTACCCTGGCAATCTTGTTAATAAATGTTGGGTGATGCTTAAGTCCTAGGGTCTCATCAAATCTCTTGCAAATCCCTAACCTTGCACGCTCATAGTACTGCTCATATTCCTCAAAAATGTCCTCATGATACAAATCAAGGCTAGCATAGATCACATCATAATCCAATTTATTTGCAGTGGAAAATTAGTAAAGGTCACATCATACCTCATGTGCCCTGTCATTAAGACGATGGTCTTTTCTTCAATGTCAATTTCAGCAATAGCTAGAAACCATCTGATGACCATCTCATTATAATCAGTCCTCTGACCCATAAAATCATACAAACCACATGCTTGGATTTTGCAATCAAATTATAACACCCTAAATTTTGGGGTATAAAAATTTCTTTGCTCTATACTCAAAATTCAGGTGTTACTCTTTCCTTTCTTTGCTTTTATTTTCCCTTTATTAAAACAATAGAAAGTTATTTTGTTCTATGTTGGCGTGAGCCCTAGAAGTGCTTTTGTTGTTCCATTCATGCTATTGCATAGTGTTTCTAACTGCTAGAAGTGTTTGAAACATTTTAATATATCATGTATAAGTTTGCGGTATTTTTTTTATTTTTCTGAATTTTTTTCTATTTCCTGAAATTCAAAATCTATTTAATTGAGGTACTTAAAAACATTTTCAAAAGTTTTAATATGTTGTTTGAGTTCATTGGGTACCAAATCATGTCTAGGAATTTTCCTAAAATTTTTGGAGCCTTCGAGATATTTTCGGACATTAAAAACGATTTCAGCCTTTTTCTAGAATTACTTTAATTTTAAAAATGGGATTATTACGGAAAATAAAATATCTTCAAACCCTAGCAATATATATATATATGGCTAGAAACCTCTCATTGAACCCTTTCCAAATCTCGAAACTGTTTCCCTAGATTCGATCCACGATTCCTGGAATTGCTCGTCGAAGTTCAGGGCGATTCCAACTCCAACGAGCACTTACTTTCAATCTGTGTGTCTTTGTTGGAATCCGAGAGTACCGCTGCTTCGTCTCGTCGAGAGCTTCGTCCCGGTGCTTTCGATTCATCGATCCGACTGCCGGTTCACCGCCAATCGATGATTTTCTTCTCGGTTCCATCGAACTTCGTCTTCTCCGGTGAGCCTCCCCCATTGTTGTCCTTGTAGTTTCTCCGTTTTTCCATGTGCGCAGCCCCTCTCTCTCCCTCCCCCCTCCCCGGCGCGCCCCTATCCCCCTCTCCCCGCGCCCGTGGCCTGTGGCCCCTTCCCCCTGCGTGGCGGCCGACCCCTCCCCCTCCTCTTTCCTTTGCCATGGTGAGAGGAAGAAGATGGAGGGAGGTAGGAGATGGTAAAATTGCCAAATAGTCCCTGGAGTATTTTAAAACTGCGCGCAAAGAAGTAGTCTAATTTAAAAATGCATTATCTTTTGTGTTTTAAATCTGATTTGTTTCGTTCAAGTCGCGTTAGATTCATATGAAAATTGTCTACATGTTAGAAGTATAATTATCTGTTGTTACATATTTTGAATTAATTATTTAAATGTTTGTTTGATCGATGATTAATAAAGTAGCGTCGCAATTAAATCTAATCTAGGGTTTTCAACTTGCGCGCTTTTTTTCTCGTGCGACCGTAGAAGCGAGCTCTATTTCGTGTTGCCCGCTTTTATAATATGTTCCCTTGTATGGTGTATTGTTCCTTTCTGTTTTAAGAATGTTGAATGTATGTTCGCACTCACTTAGATAACGTCCCGTTAGTGGCATCTGAGAAAGTTGCAGGAGAAGCCCCTGAGCAGTACCAGTTTGGTGAAGGCAAGTGTCCTCTGACCTATTATGTCCTATTTACTTTATAATTCATTGTCCCGCATACTATTATTAACGTAAGGATTTACTAGCTTTCTATTTATCCTATCCTTGATTACCTTTTTGGGTTCGGTTATTCTGATCAGCTACATGCTATTGCTTTACCCTAATCAACGAACATGACAAGAATTACTTTATGATACGATGATTCATTATGATTATGATTATGAGCTTGTGGCATTTTACGGGGCTCGGGCTATTTGTCGATTACCTCTCCGTAAGGACATGTTCATTGAGAGACCACCCGGGACAAGAGTAAAACCATGCGGGTGGTATGGGACGCCCTTAGCTGATTAATTGGAGGAACCTAGGGTGTAGTTTGCTTCGTCGTTGTGCCGTCAATGGGGGCTGGGGCATAGTGCTTGCTCTGCTAAAGGTGGGTGGCGAGGTTCATTCGATTTGGTTTGGTTAGTCACCCACCTTAGGGAGGAGTACGGTGTTTATATGACTGGCGAAACCTAACGGGTGGCTACTGGCTACATACCAGGAGATTCTTTGTAAAGGCTACGTAGTGAAACCTTGTCGACACACCTTGGAAGTGTTTGAGGGTTTGATCAACCCGAGGCAAAAAGGGATCACAACTTGTGGGTAAAGTGTGCAACCTCTGCAGAGGGTTAGAAACTGGTATATCAGTCGTGCTCACGGTTAAGAGCAGTCTTGGGATCCTCTTTGATTAGAGATACTCTGGATACATTTATGTTAATGGTTTAATGATGATGGCTATACTTATGATATCTGGTACTTTCCTCTTCGAGGAGGTGCTTTCTTTTGTTAATATCAACTTGGGTTCTATGATAAAACTTGGCTTCTACTAATGATAAATACCTGATCAACTAAAAGCAACTGCTTTGAGCTTAACCCCACATGCAGCTAGTCCACTTCAGCCAAACCAGACATTTGCTGAGTACGTTAATGTGTACTCGCTGTTTCTTAAACACCAAACACCAGGTTGTCCCCATTACAACCATTGCTCAAGAGAAGATGAAGGTAACACGGAGGATTTTTAGGAGTTTTAGGAATTCAAGGAGTTCTAAACTAGATTAGCGGCAAACTCCCAGTCAACTACCTGTGAAGGCCTTATCTTACTATGTTCCGTTTAGCACTTTGATTTTTGTTTAAGTTAATGACTATGTGGATGTTTTGGACATCATGATGTAATAAAGTAGTACTTGTTTCTGCTATTATTTGAGCACTATGTGATGATGTCCAATTATGTAATTGTTGTGTACGTGAATTTCTGATCCTGGCACGTACATGGTTTGCATTCGGTTTGCCTTCCAAAACCAGGTGTGACACAAATCCTCCATAACTGTCTCATTCTGCATATGCTTCCTAACGATTACCTGATGCTTATAGAAGTTAGTATCCATCAAGGTTCCCTAGAATACATCACACTAGAACTGAGTGTGAAAAGCTGATATTGGTGTCACGTGGCAGATGGTATTTACTTATACTTAGTAATTTCTAATAAAATTTTGACCAACAAAGTTAAAAGCTATGCTCAACCTTAATCATCTTCTTTGGTAAGCCTTACACTGCACTTTTCCCACACTTGCTAAGCAATGACTGTATGGGAGCTCACTCTTGCTATAATCACACCAGGTCAAGAACAGGTACCGCTGGAAAAGGATCATGAAGATAAGTTCAGAGAGGTCTAGACCGCCGTCTCCTAGTCAACTATGGTTATGGAGGACCGTTGCCATCATATGGTGTAATATATTTAGTTATTTTGTATAGAAATTATATTAAGTAATAAAGATGTGACATTGTTTTCTGTACACTGAGTCGCCATATGTGTGAAACTTGATCCTAGCACACATGTGAGATACATATGGATTTGCCCTTAAATCCGGGTGTGACATACATCATCATCGTTTGAGCAAGCATCTGAGTCCCACTCAGCAAGATAGGTTTGGCCATCCTTCTTGTTCTTTCTAAAGAATTTCTACCTTTCTTGTCATCCATGCATTTTGTCTTTCTTTTTCTTGCTTGGACAATTCATGGCAATGTGTTCGGGTTCCCCCACATTCAAAGCATTTTCTATCATTAAAAACATTTCTTCTTGAATTTGTTGAACCTTTTTCATAAATTTCCCTTCTTCATAAATTTGTTGAACCTTTTTACAAAGAGAGTTATTTCTTCATCACTCTCACTCTGACTTTCACTTTCTTTATCATCACTTTCCTCTTTTTCAGTAACCTTGTAGGCTTTAGCTTTGAGAGCTATTGAATCATTCTTCACTTTCTTTGCCAAACTTACTGCTTTGACTTGTGATTTCTTGAATATGTCTTGGGTAAGTATCTCACCCAATACCTCGGTTGGAGAAGTATTGTTCAAGTCACTTCTCACTAGTATGGTGACAATAGTATCATATTTCTCTGGAAGTGGCCTAAGAAACATATGAGAGAAATCCACATCCAGCACATCTAGACCAAGTCCTTTGAGCTCATTCATAATTTCATTGAACCAATTGAACATGTCGGATATGTTGAACTAAGTTAGGTTGGATACCTAGGGTGAATAAGTAATAAAGATGACTAGTAATAAACTATGATTCAATTAATCATAAGCAATTCCAATAAAACAAGTAATCGACAAGAGAGACACCGAAATTTTCCTATGATCTCAGTGATTTGTGGATCGCCCCTAATCCATGTTGAGGTTGATTCCTAGCTCTCACTTGCTCCTCTATTAAGGCATCCAATGATCTTTAAGCCAAGTGGACAAGGAAACACTTGATACCTCGATTCCACTAGTGTTGTCTTTGTCGCTCCGGTGAGGTAGGTGTGAACCCCTCACAATCTCCTCTACGACTTCTTCACAACCTTCATAAAGAGCTCGACGGAGTCACCACCAAGCCATCTAGGAGGCGATAACCTCCAAGAGTAACAAGTCAATGATGATCGCTTGATGTTCCACCTAGTGCCTCAAGTTCACATCGATGATGCAATGCACTAGATTCACTCAATCACTCACTAGAATGCAATCTCAAGCAATGTGTGTGAGTGAGAGTGTTTGGAAAGCTCCAATGTGCTCAATGTACGCTAGGAGTGGCCAAGAGGGCTCCCACACATCAGCACCACTTCTATTTCTACCTTTCCAACCAATACCAGCCATTATGAGCAAGTTGCCCTCTTTCTACGCACACGCAGACGGTCCGCGCCCTAGGGCCGAACGGTCTACCGTACAAGTAATAGATAGTTTTCCCGTTTGAAAACGTGTCAGAGCTGTTAGAAAAGGCAGGTGCAGATGGTCAACCGACCCCGACTGAACGGTCCGTGACGTGGAAACATTAACTACCCGAGGTCTGCCCACCTAACTTTAATACAGGCAATTGGTCCGCCAATCATGGCCGAACGGTCCGCGACCTAGGAGATAATACGATCTGAGCCCAAACCGCAGAAAGTTCACAGTACAACTTGCTAAAAACACACAATCCCTGCCCAAACTAATTTAGGCACTTGCGAACAGTCCGCACCACTTGGCTGGATGGTCCACACAACACTCAAGGACTTGTTCAAATCGACATCTTCCCTGGTCAGGACTGTGAACGGTCGGGCCATTAGGCCCAGACGGTCTGTAGTACAAATGCTTTGAACCACTTCGAAGAGCACCAATCTGTAGACCTCTCTGAGTTGATCACGGACGGTCCAACTTCCTGGCCCGAACGGTCCGTGTCATAGACACTTAGCCTCTTTTCCAAAACGCTTTTTGAAAAAGATTTTCTTTCTCGCATCAGAAGTTTTGTTAGTTCTCATGCAAATGCAACATCTATATGCTCCATGAGGCGCTAAGATTCACACAATTAATCATCATTGACCTCTCTTAATAGTACGTGTATTTAGCTTACTAATCTGGTCAATTTACTTCTCTAATCACCTTGTGACCGACAAAAGTAAAACCCTATGCAAATACCTTTGCCTTAAGCCATTCCACAATCAATGTCAAAAGTCTCCATGACTTTCAATTTAGTCATCTTTCCGTGGTCCAACCTGCATTATTATTTCTCCAAGAATTTGTTAGTACAAATATGGTTGTCATTAATTACCAAAACACTACTTAGGGGCTTAGATGCTTGAATCAAGACGGTCGCACCAATCCAGTCAGGATGTGGTGCCAACACATGCCCCTAGTTTCAATAAAATCTTATTATACCAAAACTAAATCTTTGCCTTATGAAAAACGTATGCATTATGTTAGCAATCAAGGTGTACTTTCTTGTTAGCCAACTCTACTTTATGCAAACTCTCCACGGGCCTGCACTCCACCACTTTCACTTTGAAATTGTTTGCCACCTCTGAGTAGTATTAGTCCCCACTAGGATTTCCTCCATGGTAGAGAAAACCCCATTGTAGATTATGGTGACCACTATTTTCTCTCCGAGAGCAGCTCCTTTTCCCCCTCCCATGATGTTTCATTTTGCTCTTCCCCCTCGAGCTCCTCGCACTTTGTCTGTCACACTCCTCCACCACCTAGCCTTCCTGCTGTCGAGGAACCATAGGATTACTTCCAGGATACCAACCAAACTTGTCCAAATACACCTAGTTGAAGATCGATGAAACTGACAGGGACACATCGGTCGATTGTGTGTCCTTCCTTCTCATTGGCCCCTCATACCTTGGAGTTGAATAATGATTAGAGCTGGGTGGTGTCTTCGAGGACTCCAAGGAGGAGGTTACATCCTCCGAAGAAGAGGAGGAAGAGGTGACCTTGTGGAAGTGCAGCAATGGAAAGGAGGAGGAGACCAAGAACAACCTCAGCTAGGACTTGTTCCTGACTGGTAGTACCCACTCCTAGATGAGGTCACTGGTTTGAAATGACTTGGGTTGAACCTTCTTGTTGTAGGCGAGAGATTTTGGTCTTGTTCTCTTTGTTCTTTTCTAGTCACCCTAACCTTAATTCTGCCAAGTTCTCAGTGTTGATGTTTGTCATAGCAACATACTAATTGGCTGATAGATCATTTTGAAATGTTAAACTTTTTGATCGAATACTAATTTCCCATGGTATGACAACCTATTGACCATATACTAGCTAGTAAGGCATATTTTGGGTTGCCCCATGGCAGGACATCCGATATGCTCATAACACCTCATCCAACCTTTCATGACATAGCCTTGAATATTTATTAATTTTTTGCTTGATCAGCCTGATTAGGCTCCTGTTCGAGGCACCTGCTTGCCCATTAGCTTGAGCACAATATAGCAATGATTAAATCAGGGTGATCCCCATCTCTTCTATAAACTCCTTGAACTTCTCTGAGATAAATATAGATCCTTGATCCATAGTGATTATCTAAGGTGTCCCAGATCTGTATATGATATGCTCCTTCACAAACCTAATCACATATTTGGTCATGACATTCTTCATCGGGATAACCTCTACCCACTTGATGAAATAGGTAGTGGCTACCAATATCTATTGTTCCCCCTACTGGTGAATGGGTTGATTTGACCAATCATGTACATGCCCCAGCCTCTGAATGTCCATGACTTGATGATGGGATTCAAAGCACAAGCTGGAGAAATTTGAACAACCCCAAATTTTTTACACACTTGGAAGCCCTGTAGTACTTGAAACTATCTTCCAAGAGTGTTAGCCAATAGTAGCCATACCACATGGTTAACCATTTCATCTTATGAGTCGACTAGTGTGTGTTGCACATGCCTTCGTGCACATCTTGCATCAGCTCTACAGCTTGGGTGTGGCCCAAGCATTTCAAAAGTGGTCCTTCAAGGGTACATAATACATTTCATTTCCAATGAGTACATACCTTAAGGCCTTGTACCTTATCCACTTACTTTCTCCTTGAGCCAGATCTTTCAAGTAGTTGAAAATATCGGCTCTCTAGTAGCCTGCATTGATCTACAGAATCTCCACGTCATCATCCTGGTTGGCAGGCATGTAACTAGATATCATTTAGCTAATCCGTTGGCCTCCAAGTTGTGTTCCCATGGCACCCAGGTTAGTGTGATGAAGTAGAACCTTGCCATCAACTCTTGACAGTTGTTGAAATATGGGTACAAAGCATCACTAGCATAGTTGATGTCTCCCATGAGCTGATTGATCATGACATTTGAGTCTCCAAATATTGACACAGCCTCAACTCCGTCTTCCAAAACCAACTCCATCCCTTTTTAATGGCTTCATACCCTGTCTAATTGTCGATGGACCATATGTACAACTCTACCACCTATCCTCCTCGCTACCGTATTGCCAAGCACCTTATAAAGACTAGCGGTCCATGAGCAACCACAAGGTCACCCTCTTCAATGCCATCTACAACCGATTGTCTACGGCCTAGCCGAGCAGAACATATGATGTTATGCTGCTTGAATCAATAAAGAACATCAAGCTAGAGCACATAAAGCATGCTCTGTGTCATCAACCCAAGTGGTGTATGTGATACGGTGACGATGACTCTAGCGACGTGAGCAAAAAATCCCATCTTAACATGGAGGGCGATTATAGCTCCGCCGCTGGATAGTGTTGAACCAACATGCCCTATTGGTCACGATAGGACATGAGCGTAAGTGCGTAAATAAAAGTTAGGGGCCAGCAACGAGTATCAGGGAGTCCCTTGTCGAGAAGAAAATTATGGTGAACAAACTCTACAAGGCTAGCGAGAAGATAAATCAATCAAAATCGTACGAGCACTTCACCAAGTTGCTGATCAGTCCACCACCGATCCGGATGATGACATGAAAAGGATGCATAGGTTGGCTTCAAACAATTAAAAATAGATGAGGAAAAAATATGGAATATGTGGAGGAGGATGAGTAGTTTTATTTTTTTATGAACTATATAATTTTATTGTTTTTATATTTTTCACATTTTATTAACTTTGTTTGAATTATAATTTTCCTTTAATTATGTGCTCAATGATTTTTTCCAAGCAAAATGGTATTTAGTTTTAAATAAGAGTCTATAAAAAACTGATGTGACATTGAGGTGGCTAGACTAACGATAAATGTTGCACGTTGAGTTCTGTGAGGAATAAGGATTGACGAGATCAATAACACGATCGGTAGTGTGATCGGCAACTAACGTAGCAGATAATATACCCCTTCTTTGGTTTTCCATACTAAATTTTAGTCTCTGTCACATTAGAAGTTTAGATACTATTTAGAAATATTACGTATAGTTTAATTATATAAATAATTATACAAATAAGGACTAGATGATAAGACGATCTTGTTACACCCTCTCATATTTATCAGTTGCAAACCCAAATAACAAAAGTTACAAAGAGTCCTAAATAGATATGACTTTCTCTTCACGTGAGTCTACAGTTGATAAATATAAGAGGTTGCAATAGGATAAATGTGCATCAGATATGTAGGGAATTTTTTCCTATATCGCATACATGCCAATCATAAAGACTGCTAACCCTGGCTACTCCATGATTGCAATTGCGTGCGTGCATTCTGTTTTTGATCATCCGGGGCACTTCATTTGGCCCTGGCCGCTCCGGAGGCTCGGAGAGAGAGGAACCAGCAGCAAAGTGTGACGGCTGTCTTCCACAGTCACACTTCTTATCTTCTTTGAAGGGGTCAAGGTTCTCTACATGCATAGCAAATCCCGCCTCATCCAGGAAGCCTTCTAGAAGTCATTATCACCTACTTTACTGCCTCGGCTTTCACCTTTTACATTATTTACAATTTCGAAAAAACCCAAAGCTGAATGTACCGATACATATTCAAAATGTTCCAAAAATATATCTTATATTTGGTGGATTCTTAAAATGGGTTCTAAAATAAGTTACTGGTCAAATACATAGAATGTGCGAAGTAATATATGTCGCTACACTAGAATGATTGGATGAAATCTACACTAGAATGATTGGATGAAGTTTACAGGTTAAGTGGTTAGAAAAAAAAACTACCAACTAACATATAAAAACTGTGCGCGAAGGGAGTCTTTGTGTGATGTCTTAGAGTATCGGACTTAGAATTCTACACTTCTTGACCAAATGAACAATATTATATTTTAATTAACTTAGTTGCCGCTAGATTTTGGCGCTCAAGGAAATTTGGTTCAATAAGTTTTAGCGTTTCAACGAGGTTGATGACAAACTTTTAGAAAATTGGTTATCAATAACTTTAAATATATTTGGTTTGAAAACAAAAATGTTAGTTTAAAAAGTATTTTAATAAAACTTTGTTATCATTGTAAAAGCATATTGTTTTGTAGACAGCACATTTTTTCTCAAGCTACACACTAGCATATAGCTCGTGCTAACACTTTAATCCCGGAGAGAGAAGAGGTCGACGATGCCAGCGTGAGGGGAGGGGGTTGACGGCGGTGAGGCGGGTGAGGGAGAGAGGCAGCGAGAACGTGGGGGAGGAGGAGGCTAGGGGTAACGAGGTCGGGGAGAGTGAAAGGGGAGGGATGTGGAAGAGTGATGATCCAAATAATATTATCCATTTTATTTGTGTGAGTAAGAAAAATAGGTTATTCAGCGATCTGAACTGTTGTTTTTGGTGTTGCGTTAAGTCTGAGTGCAATTTATGGGGTGATTTGGTTGGATGAGTTTATTATATAGTGGTATAGATTAGGAAACTGGAGGAGTATTAACGTTTGGTATAAACTTTTGCACTTCTTTTTTTCTCTCATCTGAGCCACTCCTATGTCATATCCCTCCCTCGTAAATTCATCTACTGGTCGTCCATCTACATCCCACAAAGATTCGACTAGGAAAGAAAGAATGTCATTAAAAATGGTACTATTCATCAACCCTCTGTTTACTGAAGTCCAATCTGAAAATACCATCAATCAATTTGAGTAAAAGACTCGTCCATTTGTGAGTCAAACAAGAATATCTCACTTCACTATTATTTTCCATGTTTTTTTAAAAAGGAACTTTTTATATATGTACAAAAAGATGCTACTCTGACTCATGACATGTACCTAGCACTCATCAAATCCTAAACCAAATTTGTCCTCAATCTCACCCTCCCTCTACTTAAACCCGCCAAACCCCTTCACAGGTATCACACATCACAAGGAACGCAGAACAGCACAGCACAGCACAGCACTGCCGTCAAGCAAGAGGTTGAGGATGTGTACGCTGCAACTGCGGTAGCACGCTACCGCTACGGTTCCAAGGACAAGAGGCAAGAACGTGCCATGGCGATGGAAGCAGAGGAAGACGGAGGTGGGATAGAAGGGGAGCTCATCCCGGGGCTGCCCGACGACGTGGCCATGGAGTGCCTGGCGCGAGTGCCGAGCCGGTCGCACCGGCGCATGCGCCGCGTGTGCCGCAGATGGCGCGGGACCGTCGGGTCGGCGGAATTCCGGCGGCGCCGGATGGCCGCCGGGGCGTCGGAGGACATGGTGTTCCTCGTCCAGACCGCGCCCGCGCGCGGCGACGGGAAGGGATCGACGTCGGAATGCGCGCTTGTGGCGGCGAACCTGACCACCGGCGAGTGGCGGCGCGTGGAGGGGCCGGCCGAGACCTGGAGACCCGTCCCGCTCTTCGCGCAGTGCGCGGCCGCGGGCGACGGGCGGCATGTCGCAGTGGTGGGGGGCTGGGACCCGGACACGCTCCGCCCGACCAGCGACGTCCGGTTGCTGGACGTCCCCGCCGGCACGTGGAGGCGCGGCCCGAAGATGCCGGACAGCCGGAGCTTCTTCGGATGCGCTGGGGGCGGCGGCAACGTCTACGTCGCCGGCGGACACGACGAGTGCAAGAACGCTCTCCGCTCCGCCTTCGCGTACAGCGTCGCGGCCGACGCCTGGCGCGCACTCCCGGACATGTTGGAGGAGCGTGACGAGCCGCAGCTCGTCGTGGCGACCCCGGGCCGCGTCCTCGCCGCCAGCGGCTACCCGACCGAAGCCCAGGGCGCGTTCAAGGATACCGCCGAGTGGTACAACGCCGGCGGCGGCGCGTGGACCAGCGAGTGCGACGTGGTACCCGACGGCGACACGGCTGGGACGTGCCTGGCGTCGGTGCGCGGGACGGTGTGGGCCGTCGGGGCCGGGAACGGCGGCGTGCGGGAATGGGACGGCGCCGCGCGCGCGTGGAAGGACGTGGCCGACGGGCCGCCGGGCATGAAGGCCTGCTTGAAGGCGGTTGGCGTTGGCAACGGCGGGGCCGTGCTCGTGTTCGGCACAGTGGCAGACGCGGCGGCGGAGGGCGTCAACTACTCTGCGTGGGTCATGGAAGCGAGCAGCGGTGCATGGAAGCGAGTGCCCGTGCCGTCAGGATTCGGCGGGTTCGTTTACTCAGCCGCAGCCGTGCCTGTTTAGATCCTAGCCTATGTACTGCTACAATAAACGGGCGCCTTTTGCAAGTGGCGCTTAATTACGTTTGCCATTTGGCGAAGCAAGTTTTGTTTTGCTTTTTTAATAATTCGAGTGTCAGCTCACGGTTTAGATGTGCTTTTCACCAGCTTACCAGTTTCGTACAGTAGTATTCAATTTTCTGACGGTCCACTTCTTGCGTGGTTTACTCGAGAATTGCTACTTCAGCATACATTCTTCCAATTGTCAAAAGGGATACTAAACAGATTGGATTATTTCGGATCGCTTCTTTTGGCAAGGAGAGAGTCAGAAGAAAAAATACCGGTTAACAAGGTGGTTTATCATCCAAAGGATCAGAGAGGCCTTGGCGTTTAGGACCTACTGATAAAAAATCAGCACTTTTTGGTAAATAGCTATTCAGACTTCTTACTGAGAAGGAGTCTGTCAGGATCTCTTGCGAAGGAAATACATGGGCTCAAAGACATTGTCCTGGGTTTATTGGAAACCAAAGGACTCACACTTCTAGGCAGGTCTAATGACGACAAAGAAAAACTTCTTTCGCTTTGGATCCTTTAATAAAGGATGGTTCTCAAATCAGGTTCTAGGAGGGTAAGTGGCTAGGGCACACCACTGTCCGAGAATAATATCCTGCTTTGTACAATAATTGTTTGCCACAAAATGCTACCATTGTGGCGGTAATAGAAACCTCACATCCTAATATAAATTTTAAACAAGAATTTAAATGGTCCCAGACTGGTAGCATGGTCTGATCTTCTTGGGAGGATGGATATGGTCCAATTGACAGAAGGATCGGACATATTCAATTGGAATTTAAACGCGAAAAAAATTCTTAGTGGAGTTCTGGAGTCTATGTACAGAGCGCTTTGTTGACACCATTATACCGGTAGTGTCGGCGTTCCGAGACCGGGGGGTCCCTGGGCCGACGAGTGAATGTCGCCGCGTGCCCCAGCCCAGATGGGTCGAGCGCGGGGGCGAGCGCGAAGGGGGGAGAGCGAGGCGACCGGAGACCGGCGTGAGAGAGGTGGGAATCCCGCGGCCTTCGTGTTCGTCCCGCGCCCAGGTCGGGTGCGGTTGCAGTAGGGGGTTACAAGCGTCCACGCGGGAGAGGGAAGCGAGCGGCTCCAAGCGAGCGCCTGTCTCGTCCTCGTCCCCGCGCGGCCAACCCTCTCTAAGAGGGCCCTGGTCCTTCCTTTTATAGGCGTAAGGAGAGGATCCAGGTGTACAATGGGGGGTGTAGCAGAGTGCTACGTGTCTAGCGGAGGAGAGCTAGCGCCCTAAGTACATGCCGTTGTGGCAGCCGGAGAGATTTTGGCACCCAGCTGGTGTGATGTCGTGGCCGTCGGAGGAGCGATGAAGCCTGGCGGAGGGACAGCTGTCGGAGCGGTTGGGTCCTTGCTGACGTCCTCTTGCTTCCATAAGGGGGCTGAGAGCCGCCGTCGTCACAGAGTACGCGGGGCGCCATCATTGCCTATCTGGCGGAGCTAGCCAGATGGGACGCCGGTCTTGTTCCCTGCGGCCTGAGTCAACTCGGGGTAGGGTGATGATGGCGCCTCCTGTTGACGTGGCTGGCCTGCGCCCTAGGTTGGGCGATGTGGAGGCTCCTCCGAAGCCGAGGTCGAGTCTGTCTTCCATGGCCGAGGCCGAGTCCAAGCCCCTGGGTCGGGCGAGGCGGAGGTCGTCGGCTGAGGCCAGGGCGGAGTCCGAGCCCTGGGGTCGGGCGAAGCGGAGTTCGTCGTCTTCCGGGACTTAGCCCGAGTCCGAGCCCTAGGTCGGGCGGAGCGGAGTTCGTCGACTTCCGGGACTTAGCCCGAGTCCGAGCCCTGGGTCGGGCGGAGCGGAGTTCGCCGTCTTCCGGGACTTAGCCCGAGTCCGAGCCCTGGGTCGGGCGGAGCGGAGTTCGCCGTCTTCCGGGACTTAGCCCGAGTCCGAGCCCTGGGTCGGGCGAAGCGGAGCTTCCTATGGTGCCTTCGGCAGGGCCTGACTACCTGTCAGCCTCACTCTGTCAAGTGGCACCGCAGTCGGAGTGGCGCAGGCGGCGCTGTCCTTCTGTCAGGCCGGTCAGTGGAGCGGCGAAGTGACGGCGGTCACTTCGGCTCTGCCGGGGGGGGGCGCGCGTCAGGATAAAGGTGTCAGGCCACCTTTGCATTAAATGCTCCTGCGACTTGGTCGGTCGGTGCGGCGATTTAGTCAGGGTTGCTTCTTAGCGAAGGCAGGGCCTCGGGCGAGCCGGAAATATGTTCGCCGTTGGAGGGGGGCCTCGAGCGAGACGGAAATCCTCCGGGGTCGGCTGCCCTTGTCCGAGGCTAGGCTCGGGCGAGGCGTGATCGAGTCGCTCGAATGGACTGATCCCTGACTTAATCGCACCCATCAGGCCTTTGCAGCTTTATGCTGATGGGGGTTACCAGCTGAGAATTAGGAGTCTTGAGGGTACCCCTAATTATGGTCCCCGACAGTAGCCCCCGAGCCTCGAAGGGAGTGTTAGCACTCGCTTGGAGGCTTTCATCGCACTTTTTTGCAAGGGGACCAGCCTTTCTCGGTTGCGTTTTGTTTCGGTGGGTGCGCGCAAGCGCACCCGCCGGGTGTAGCCCCCGAGGCCTCGGAGGAGTGGTTTCACTCCTTCGAGGTCTTAATGCCTCGCGTAATGCTTCGGCTGGTCTGGTTGTTCCCTCATGCGAGCTGGCCGTAGCCCGGGTGTACGGTCGGGTCCCAAGTTCTCGGGCTGGTATGTTGACGCTGTCAACGGTTCGGCCGGAGTCGGGTTTGCGAGAGCAGCCCCCGAGCCTCCGCACAGGGCGAGAGGGCGATCAGGGACAGACTCGGCTTTTTTACATACGCCCCTGCGTCGCCTTTCCGCAAGGAGGAGGGGGGGAAAGCGCCATGTTGCCCTCGATGGGCGCCGAACATGGTGTCTCGGTGAGCTGCAAGCGGGTAATCCGAGTGGACGTCCGTGTCCCGTTCGTTAGGGGTCGGCTAGGGGCCCAGAGGCACGCCCAAAAGTACCTGCGGGTGATCTGCCGGACCCGGTCCCCTGGCGACGGGGTCCGAGGGCTCGATGCCTCCCTCTGATGGGATTCCGTTACAAGATCGCTCCCGCTGGTCTCGGAAATGTCCTAGGGTACCTCGGGAGCGCAGCCCGAGCCTTGGTTATGTATCGAACGTACCCATGGTCATCCCTCGCTCGGCGTCTGAGGCGGCTGTGAACCCTTCGGGGGCCAGCCTTTGAACCCCTGATCAGTAATGGGCGCGGAGCCCGAGTAGCCTGAGGCAGCCGTGGAACCCTTCCGAGGGGCCGGCCTTCGAACCTCTGACCAGTAGTGGGTGTAGGGCCCACGCGATCTGAGGCGGCTGTCGAACCCTTCCGGGGGGCCAGCCTTCGAACCTCTGATCAGTAGGGAGGCTCGGAGGCTGGTTCCTTCACGGGGAAGGATCCTTTTCGGGGTATCCCCCTTTCCCGGTCCCTGTTGCAAGAGAGAGAAAGAGGAAAAAAAGGAAAAGGATACGAAATCGAACGACGCGGCGTACCTTTTTTGGCGTGGTTATTATGGCGAAGGCGAAGCGTCGCCCGCTTCTCCTGCCAGAGGCGCCGCCTGTCCCGCCGCAGAGTTAATGCGACGGGGCGAGTGGTTGGCGGGGCGGCCGTTGCTCGTGCGAGAGCCGTTTGAGGAACGGAACACGGGCGCGTTGTCTTCACGCCGTGAGGGAGGTTTCTCTCGCTGCCCCCGGATGGGACGTGAGCTTGGCTGACGACGTGACTGCTGCTCCTGCCCGCCTGCCACCGTCATTACTGCCGGCCCATTTTTGGCCGCACTGACCGTCGCGCCAGGCTGGCGCTGCTGGGTCGTGCGCTGGGTCGCCTCGAGCCGCGGTATTGGTTCCGCAGTCGAGGAGGCGCGGTAGTGGCGCGAGTGGCGGTGCAGTTGCATGCACGAAGCATTCTGTGCGCCGGTTGCATGACGCGTGGGCCTGGGCCTCCAGGCTGGGCGTGTTGGGAGTCGGAGAAGGGCGTCCACTTGGCGCGGTTGCATGCCGCCTGCATGGCTGCCCGCCCCTTTCGCCCGCTGGTCTGGGCAAAAGTGGAGGGTCACTTGTAACCGCTGGGCGGTCGTGCGCACCGCGCGCGGCGGTTTGGCTTCTTCTGCTCTGAGCCGGTTTGCATGACTTGTGGGACCCAGCCCCCGCGCCGCAGGGGGGGACCTTGGAGTGTGTTGGAGAAGACTCAGCCCACGACGGTTGGGGGCGCAAGTAGGAAGAGTCGCCTTTAAAAGGAGGGTGACCCCCTTCGGAAGGCGACCATGTCTTCGCGCTCCCTTATGCATCGTGTCTTTCCACCTTCCAAGCCCCCGGATGGGGGATACCCGCCGTCTTTTTGCCTCATCGTTGGAGGAACGCAACTCCGTGGGAGTTGGTACCTTTCAGCCATCGTTCGGCTTCAAGGATTTTCATCAGCCAGCCCGGCTGTACCCCCCCGCCGGCGGTCACCCAAGACGGCGACCACCAGCCCCTGGGTGGGGAGAAGCAAGCCGGGCTGCGATCTTGGTCCCACCCTCAGCTTCAAGGATGTTCATCATCCTCGCTAGGGTGGAGGCCGGGCTGAGCCGGAGCTCTACCTCCCGCGCGGGTTCGTGGGTCACCCTCTCCTGCGGTGTTCGAGGGAGAGGGCGCTCGCTGGCCCTGCGGGCGGGTCGGACTTCGACAACGCGGGGCTGGTCGACGGCGGGCGTCGTCAGCCCCAGCGTGTCGAGCTCGTCGGCTTGGCTCTCGGTGGCCCCTCCTGCCGGAAGGCGGCTGCCGCGCCGTGTGCACGGGAGGACCGCCCAAGATGTCGCGCGCTGCTAGGGAGGCGTTCGTGTTCTGGGGCGGTCCTGCCTTTGCACTGGTATGGCGCCTCCGCGCGGAGGTCGGTGCCCCACTCGTCCGGGAGGATCTGAGTGGGGATCTGCCGGAGGGCTGACGACCCCTGTCGTCGGTGCCGAGGTGGAGGCGGCTCGAGAAGTCCCCGTCGCCGACGGGATCACTGCCACCATCCGCGCTTCGGGCCTCCGGCTCTTTGTACTTGTCCTCGCCCCTCGAGCGTCGGCGCGGGCGAGGGCAAGATTGCAGCAGCGCCCACCCTGAGGCCTGCGCTGCCGCAGTTCGGCCACCCGGAGCGGGGGTCGTTGTTGTCGCTGTCAGAGCGGGCGGCGACGAGCCGCCCGTCAGTATTCTGTTGCTCCGCAGGCCCTCCCCCATCGAGTGGGGTTGTTCGTACCTGCGGAGGTGGAACCGGAGTTCCGTTTGTAATGGCACTCTGAATGCCAGTGTTTTTGTTCATTGTGGCTGTCGAGGCCTGAACATGTATGTAATTTTGGCACGGAGCCGTGTTTTTTCCTTATTTTCGAGCACTAAGACTCGCCTGTTGGTTGTCTGAACCGCTTCACCAAGCGTGAGTCGCCCCGTGTCAAGGTGACGAGTGAGGTATCCGTATCCCGGAGGCGTAGGAGTCCCTCGGCTCGGTCGGCCTTGTTGTCCGGGGCTCCTCCAACTTAGTTAAAGGGACCCCTCGGCCGCTCTTGGATGAGCCGAGGCCAGGGGTAGCAATATCAGCATGAACAGGGGCAGAGTTGGCTCGAAAATGAAACCTGGTTGGCCGGAGCCTAGCCGGGTCGTCCGTTAGCGGGACCGACGCCGGAGTTAACCAGCCGAAGCCTCGGGTCGGGCTGGCGCCCTCCGAGGACGGCTGGCCGAGGCCCCGGGGTGACCGGCCGAGCCGCCCGCTCGGGTCGGGTTCCCGGAGGAGACCCTGGCAGCGATGGCCCGGGCGTGGCGATGACGTCGTCCTTCGGAGTGGAGATCTTCGGACCGCGTCGCCGTCCGAGGCTAGGTCAGACCTCGCCATGGTGTCGTCGATGCCGAGGGTGCTGCTGCCCCCTTCCAGCGTCAAGACCCGAGCCTGCAGGATCAGATTGTCTTGTAGCGTGTGTCTCCTGCGGCCGCTGAGGCCAGAACACACACCCTCGCTGTGTTGTAAAGCTGCGTCTCTTTTCCTCTTGTTTCGAGTATCTGGACTTTTTTGTCGGTAACAGGGATGTTTGCGCGGGCGAGAGTTGCTTCTCGCGGAAGGTGATGAGTGAGGTATCCGTATCCCGGAGGCGTATGAGTCCCTCGGCTCGGTCGGCCTTGCCGCTTACGCGCACTTTTACCCGTCCATGAGGCTCTGTCACCGACTCAGTCGAGAAGGCTCGAAGGATCGTTTCGGCAGAAGAACTTCCGAACGTGAAGACTTGTTTGGTCCGCGGAATCACTTATCCGAACGTGAGTTACTTATCGCAGAAGGTGATGAGTGAGGTATCCGTATCCCGGAGGCGTAGGAGTCCCTCGACTCGGTCAGCCTTGGCTGCTTACGTGTACTCCGTCGTTTTCAGGATCCACTTTTCGAAGTAGTCAAAAAGCACGGAAGATATCCTGGCAGAAGAGATCTTTTTTCGAGGAAAATTTCAACGCAGAGGGGGTTCCCCCCCTTTTAGCCCCCGAGGTAGGGTCGGGCTTTGCCGAGGCGAGGCCGACCCTTCCTTGATGACTAAACTTTGCGTGGGTGCGAGGTATATGAACAACTTGAAAACATCTTAAGGGTAGAAGCGACGTAGCTGTTGGATGTTCCAAGCGTTGCCGTAGACCTCGCCTTGACTGTTGGGCAGCTTGTACGTTCCGGGCTTCAGAACCTTGGCGATGACGAACGGTCCCTCCCAGGGGGGCGTGAGCTTGTGCCTCCCTCGGGCGTCTTGTCGCAGCCGAAGCACCAGGTCGCCCACCTGGAGGTCTCGGGACCGGACCCCTCGGGCGTGGTAGCGTCGCAGGGACTGCTGGTACCGCGCCGAGTGTAGTAAGGCCTTGTCCCGAGCCTCTTCCAGCTGGTCTAGCGAGTCTTCTCGGCTAGCTTGGTTGCTTTGATCGCTGTAGGCCCTCGTCCTCGGGGAGCCGTATTCCAGGTCTGTGGGCAAGACGGCCTCGGCCCCGTAGACTAGGAAGAACGGCGTGAAACTCGTGGCTCGGCTCGGCGTTGTCCTCAGGCTCCAGACCACCGAGGGGAGTTCCTTCATCCATCGCTTGCCGAACTTGTTGAGGTCGTTGTAGATCCGAGGCTTGAGCCCTTGTAGAATCATGACGTTGGCACGCTCTACTTGCCCATTTGACATGGGATGAGCCACGGCGGCCCAGTCCATCCGGATGTGGTGATCCTCGCAGAAGTCCAAGAACTTTCTGCCGGTGAACTGGGTGCCGTTGTCGGTGATGATGGAGTTTGGGACCCCGAAGCGATGGATGATGTTGGTGAAGAACGCCACCGCCTGCTCGGACCTGATGCTGTTCAGAGGTCGGACCTCGATCCACTTGGAGAATTTGTCGATGGCGACCAGCAAGTGCGTGTAGCCCCCGGGTGCCTTCTGCAAGGGGTCGACGAGGTCCAGACCCCACACAGCAAAGGGCCAGGTGATGGGTATCGTCTGCAGAGCCTGAGCGGGCAGGTGGGTCTGCTTCGCATAGAATTGACACCCTTCGCAGGTGCGGACAATTCTAGTGGCGTCGGCCACCGCCGTCGGCCAGTAGAAGCCCTGTCGGAAGGCATTCCCGACAAGGGCTCGAGGCGCTGCGTGATGGCCGCAAGCCCCCGAGTGTATCTCCCGCAGGAGTTCCTGACCTTCGGCGACGGAGATGCATCGCTGGAGGATGCCTCAGGGGCTGCGGTGGTAGAGCTCCTTCTCTTCGCCCAGCAAGACGAACGACTTGGCGCGCCGCGCCACCCGCCGAGCCTCGGCTCGGTCAAGGGGTAGCTCTCCTTGGTAGAGATATCGTAGGTACGGGGTCTGCCAGTCTCGATTAGGCGTGGCCCCGCTTCGCTCCTCCTCGACGCGCAGTGCCTCACCCTCGAGGGCCGAGGGTACCTCGGGCTGAACCGAGGGCACCTCGGGCTGGGCCGAGGGTACCTCGGACTGGGCCGAGGGCGCCTCAGGCTCGGGCGTGTCGTTGATCTTGATGGAGGGTTGGTGCAGATCCCGGGAGAAGACGTCCGGGGGAACAGTTGTTCGCCCCGAGGCTATTTTAGCCAGCTCGTCTGCAGTCTCGTTGTAGCGCCGAGCGATATGGTTCAGCTCGAGCCCGTAGAACTTGTCTTCCAAGCGCCGAACCTCATCGCAGTAGGCCTCCATCTTCGGGTCGCGGCAGTGGGAGTTCTTCATGACTTGGTCGATGACGAGCTGCGAGTCACCGCGGGCGTCGAGGCGCCAGACCCCTAGCTCGATGGCGATCCGCAACCCGTTGACCAGAGCCTCATACTCAGCCACATTGTTGGACGCCGGGAAATGGAGGCGTAGCACATAGCGTAGGTGTTTCCCGAGGGGCGAGATGAAGAGTAGGCCTGCGCCGGCTCCCGTCTTCATCAGCGACCCGTCGAAAAACATGGTCCAGAGCTCCGGTTGGATCGGAGCCGTCGGTAGCTGGGTGTCGACCCATTCGGCCACGAAGTCCGCCAAAACCTGGGACTTGATGGCCTTTCGAGGGGCGAACGAGATTGTCTCGCCCATAAGTTCCACCGCCCACTTTGCAATCCTACCCGAGGCCTCTCGGCACTGGATGATCTCCCCCAGGGGGAAGGATGACACCACAGTTACCGGATGAGACTCGAAGTAATGTCGCAACTTCCGCCGTGTCAGGATCACTGCATACAACAGCTTCTGAACTTGTGGGTAACGGACCTTGGTTTCGGACAGTACCTCGCTGACGAAGTAAACTGGCCTCTGAATGGGCAATGCATGCCCCTCTTCTTGCCTCTCGACCACAATCACGGCGCTAACCACCTGAGTGGTCGCGGCGACGTAGACCAAGAGGGCTTCTCCGGCAGCTGGAGGCACCAAGATAGGCGCCTTTGTGAGGAGCGCCTTCAGGTTCCCGAGAGCTTCCTCGGCCTCAGGGGTCCAAGTGAAGCACTCGGCCTTCCTTAAGAGGCGGTATAAAGGCAGACCTCTTTCGCCGAGGCGTGAGATGAAGCGGCTCAGAGCCGCGAGACATCCCATGACCCTCTGTACGCCTTTCAAGTCCTTGATGGGCCCCATGCTGGTGATGGCTGCGATCTTCTCCGGGTTGGCTTCGATGCCCCGCTCGGAGACGATGAACCCCAAGAGCATGCCTCGGGGCACCCCGAAGACACACTTCTCGGGATTGAGCTTGACGCCTTTCGCCTTGAGACATCGGAATGTCACTTCAAGGTCGGAAAGGAGGTCGGAAGCTTTCCTCGTCTTGACTACGATGTCATCGACGTAGGCCTCGACCGTGCGACCAATGTGTTCGCCGAACACATGGTTCATGCACCGCTGGTACGTCGCGCCCGCATTCCTCAAGCCGAATGGCATGGTGACATAGCAGTACATGCCGAAGGGTGTGATGAAAGAAGTCGCGAGCTGGTCGGACTCTTTCATCCTGATTTGATGATACCCCGAGTAGGCATCGAGGAAAGACAGGGTTTCACACCCAGCAGTGGAATCCACGATTTGATCGATGCGAGGCAGAGGGTAGGGAACCTTCGGACATGCTTTGTTGAGACCAGTGTAGTCTACACACATCCGCCATTTCCCCCCTTTCTTTCTCACAAGCACAGGGTTGGCAAGCCATTCGGGATGGAATACCTCTTTGATGAACCCTGCCGCCATTAGCTTGTGGATCTCCTCGCCTATGGCTCTGCGCTTCTCTTCGTCGAATCGGCGCAGAGGCTGCTTGACGGGTCGGACTCCGGCTCGAATGTCCAGCGAGTGCTCGGCGACATCCCTCGGTATGCCGGGCATGTCCGAGGGACTCCACGCGAAGACGTCGGCGTTCGCGCGGAGTAAGTCGACGAGCACTGCTTCCTATTTGGGATTGATAGTCGCCTAGAGGGGGGGTGAATAGGGCGAAACTGAAATTTACAAATATAAACACAACTACAAGCCGGGTTAGCGTTAGAAATATAAACGAGTTCGCGAGAGAGGGCGCAAAACAAATCGCAAGCAAATGAAGAGTGTGACACGTGGATTTGTTTTATCGAGGTTCGGTTCTCACAAACCTACTCCCCGTTGAGGAGGCCACAAAGGCCGGGTCTCTTTCAACCCTTCCCTCTCTCAAACGGTCCCTCGGACCGAGTGAGCTTTCTCTTCTCAATCACTTGGAACACAAAGTTCCCACAAGGACCACCACAAGATTGGTGTCTCTTGCCTCAATTACAAGTGAGTTTGATCGCAATGAAAGATTGAAAGAAAGCACGATTGCAAAAAGCCAAGCGACAAGAGCGACAAATAACACACGGATCACTTTCTCTCTCAAGTCACTAATCACTAATGATCTCTTTTCTCAATTGTGAAACTTGGAGAGATGGAGGCTTTGAATGTGTCTTGGAATGAATTGCTAGCTCTTGTATTGAATGTTGAAGGTTGGAATGCTTGGATGTTGTGAATGGAGGTGGTTGGGGTTGTATTTATAGCCACCAACCACTTACTAGCCGTTGCTCCATTCTGCTGAACGCGGACGGTCCGCGTGCCAGGTCCGGACGGTCCGCCCCTGTAGATCAACGGCTGAAAACGCAACGGTCAGCAGTAACGGCTATATCAACGGCTATATAGCATTTAATGCGTCATCAGATGTCAGATAAAGCCAGTCGCGGACGGTCCGCCCGCCTGGCCCGGACGGTCCGCGGGGCCGCTATAATTCATTTCTCTGAACCCGTCACCTTCGGGTTTTTTGGTTTCTTGCCTACCGGACGGTCCGCGCTAGAGGCCGGACGGTCCGCGCGAGGTCTCAGACGGTCCGCTCTTTTCCTCCGGACGGTCCATAGTGGAGACTTGGATTTTTGTATTGGTTCTGTCCGAGTGTCATCCTCGTGTCGCGGACGGTCCGCCGCAAGGGCCCGGACGGTCCGCGCTTGGCCTGTTTTTCCAAAAAGCTTCTCCTGTCCGGAATAATCTACGGTATTCCGGACAGTCGATTTAGTATAGTTGTAGATGAACCTTTGGCACCTGTAGAACATATAATCTAGAGCAAACTAGTTAGTCCAATTATTTGTGTTGTGCAATTCAACCACCAAAATCAATTAGGAAATAGGTGTAAGCCTAATTCCCTTTCAATCTCCCCCTTTTTGGTGATTGATGCCAACACAAACCAAAGCAAGTATAGAAGTGCATAATTGAACTAGTTTGCATAATGTCAGTGCAAAGGTTGCTCGGAATTGAGCAAGTATAAATACTTATAAAGTATGCATGGACTGTTTCTTTATTTTTAACATTTTGGACCACGCTTGCACCACATGTTTTGCTTTTGCAAATTTTTGTAAATCCTTTTCAAAGTCCTTTTGCAAATAGTCAAAGGTAAATGAATAAGATTTTGAGAAGCATTTTTCAAGATTTGAAATTCTCTCCCCCTGTTTCAAATGCTTTTCCTTTGACTAAACAAAACTCCCCCTAAATGAGATCCTCCTCTTAGTGTTCAAGAGGGTTTTGATATATCATTTTGAAATACTACTTTCTCCCCCTTTTGAACACAATAGGAAAACCAATTGATAATATTCTTGGAAACACGAAGTTTTTGAAATAAATTGGTGGTGGTGCGGTCCTTTTGCTTTGGGCTCTTACTTTCTCCCCCTTTGGCATGAATCGCCAAAAACGGAATCATTAGAGCCCAAGACATACTTTCTTCCCCTTTGGTCATAAATAAATGAGTTAAGATTATACCAAAGACGAAGTCCTTTTGCTTGGTGCTCATGCTTTCTCCCCCAAGAATGGAGAGTTGCTTGGAGTGACGGCGAAGGATGAGTTACGGAGTGGAAGCCTTTGTCTTCGCCGAAGACTCCAATTCCCTTTCAATATTCCTATGACTTGTTTGAAATTCACTTGAAAAACACATTAGTCATAGCATATGAAGGAGATATGATCAAGGGTATACAAATGAGCTATGTGTGCAAGTTAGCAAAAGAAATTGCGCGAATCAAGAATATTGAGCTCATGCCTAAGTTTGTTAAAAGATTGTTCATCAAGAGGCTTGGTAAAGATATCGGCTAATTGATCTTTAGTATTAATATATGAAATCTCGATATCTCCCTTTTGTTGGTGATCCCTAAGAAAATGATACCGAATGGCTATGTGTTTAGTGCGGCTGTGCTCGACGGGATTATCCGCCATCTTGATTGCACTCTCATTATCACATAGCAAAGGGACTTTGGTCAATTTGTAACCGTAGTCCCTCAAGGTTTGCCTCATCCAAAGCAATTGCGCGCAACAATGGCCTGCGGCAATGTACTCGGCTTCGGCGGTGGAAAGAGCGACCGAATTTTGCTTCTTTGAAGCCCAAGACACCAAGGATCTTCCCAAGAACTGGCAAGTCCCCGATGTGCTCTTTCTATTGATTTTACACCCCGCCCAATCGGCATCCGAATAACCAATCAAATCAAATGTGGATCCCCTAGGATACCAAAGCCCAAACTTAGGAGTATAAGCCAAATATCTCAAGATTCGTTTTACGGCCGTAAGGTGTGCTTCCTTAGGGTCGGCTTGGAATCTTGCACACATGCATACGGAAAGCATAATATCCGGTCGAGATGCACATAAATAGAGTAAAGAACCTATCATCGACCGGTATACCTTTTGATCCACGGACTTACCTCCCGTGTCGAGGTCGAGATGCCCATTAGTTCCCATGGGTGTCTTGATGGGCTTGGCATCCTTCATCCCAAACTTGTTTAGAATGTCTTGAGTATACTTCGTTTGGCTAATGAAGGTGCCCTCTTGGAGTTGCTTCACTTGAAATCCCAAGAAGTACTTCAACTCCCCCATCATAGACATCTCGAACTTCTGTGTCATGATCCTACTAAACTCTTCACATGTAGATTCATTAGTAGACCCAAATATAATATCATCAACATAGATTTGGCATACAAACAAATCATTCTCAAGTGTTTTGGTAAAGAGCGTAGGATCGGCCTTTCTGACTTTGAAGCCATTAGTAATAAGGAAATCTCTGAGGCATTCATACCATGCTCTTGGGGCTTGCTTGAGCCCATAAAGCGCCTTAGAGAGCTTATAGACATGGTTAGGGTACTCACTGTCTTCAAAGCCGGGAGGTTGCTCAACATAGACCTCTTCCTTGATTGGTCCATTGAGGAAGGCACTTTTCACGTCCATTTGATAAAGCTTAAAGCCATGGTAAGTAGCATAGGCTAATAAAATTTGAATTGACTCAAGCCTAGCTACGGGTGCATAGGTTTCACCGAAATCCAAACCTTCGACTTGGGAGTATCCTTTCGCCACAAGTCGAGCTTTGTTCCTTGTCACCACACCATGCTCATCTTGCTTGTTGCGGAAGACCCATTTGGTTCCTACAACATTTTGGTTAGGACGTGGAACTAAATGCCATACCTCATTCCTAGTGAAGTTGTTGAGCTCCTCTTGCATCGCCACCACCCAATCCGAATCTTGTAGTGCTTCCTCTACCTTGTGTGGCTCAATAGAGGAAACAAACGAGTAATCTTCACAAAAATGTGCAACACGAGATCTAGTGGTTACCCCCTTATGAATGTCGCCGAGGATGGTGTCGACGGGGTGATCTCGTTGGATTGCTTGGTGGACTCTTGGGTGTGGCGGCCTTGGTTCTTGCTCATCCTCCTTTTCTTGATCATTTGCATCTCCCCCTTGATCATTGCCATCATCTTGAGGTGGCTCATCTTCTTGATCTTGTCCTTCATCAAATTGAGCCTCATCCTCATTTTGAGTCGGTGGAGATGCTTGCGTGGAGGAGGACGGTTGATCTTGTGCATTTGGAGGCTCTTCGGATTCCTTAGGACACACATCCCCAATGGACATGTTCCTTAGAGCAATGCACGGAGCCTCTTCATCACCTATCTCATCAAGATCAACTTGCTCTACTTGAGAGCCGTTAGTCTCATCAAACACAACGTCACAAGAAACTTCAAC
The DNA here is from genome assembly GCF_902167145.1 of Zea mays. NCBI lineage: Eukaryota > Viridiplantae > Streptophyta > Magnoliopsida > Poales > Poaceae > Zea > Zea mays. The sequence goes on from NC_050099.1 coordinate 125,425,081, forward strand.
TTGTCCAGTGGACTTGTTAAAGACTCTATATGCCCTTGTGTTTGAATCATATCCTAGTAAAAAGCCTTCTACAGTCTTAGGAGCAAATTTAGATTTTCTACCTCTCTTAACAAGAATAAAACATTTGCTACCAAAGACTCTAAAATATGAAATATTGGGCTTTTTACCGGTTAGGAGTTCGTATGATGTCTTCTTGAGGATTCGGTGTAGATACAACCGGTTGATGGCGTAGCAAGCGGTGTTGACCGCCTCCGCCCAAAACCGATCCGAAGTCTTGTACTCATCAAGCATGGTTCTTGCCATATCCAATAGAGTTCGATTCTTCCTCTCCACTACACCATTTTGTTGTGGCGTGTAGGGTGAAGAGAACTCATGCTTGATTCCCTCCTCCTCAAGGAAGCCTTCAATTTGAGAGTTCTTGAACTCCGTCCCGTTGTCGCTTCTAATCTTTTTGATCCTTAAGCCGAATTCATTTTGAGCTCGTCTCAAGAATCCCTTTAAGGTCTCTTGGGTTTGAGATTTTTCCTGTAAAAAGAATACCCAAGTGAAGCGAGAATAATCATCCACTATTACAAGACAATACTTACTCCCGCCGATGCTTATGTAAGCAATCGGGCCGAATAGATCCATGTGGAGTAGCTCAAGCGGCCTGTCGGTCGTCATGATGTTCTTGTGTGGATGATGGGCTCCAACTTGCTTTCCTGCCTGGCATGCGCTACAAATCCTGTCTTTCTCAAAATGAACATTTGTTAGTCCTAAAATGTGTTCTCCCTTTAGAAGCTTGTGAAGGTTCTTCATCCCAACATGAGCTAGTCGGCGGTGCCAGAGCCAACCCATGTTAGTCTTAGCAATTAAGCATGTGTCGAGTTCAGCTCTATCAAAATCTACTAAGTATAGCTGACCCTCTAACACACCCTTAAATGCTATTGAATCATCACTTCTTCTAAAGACAGTGACACCTACATCAGTAAAGAGACAGTTGTAGCCCATTTGACATAATTGAGATACAGAAAGCAAATTGTAATCTAAAGAATCTACAAGAAAAACATTGGAAATAGTATGGTCAGGTGATATAGCTATTTTACCAAGACCTTTGACCAAACCTTGATTTCCATCCCCGAATGTGATAGCTCGTTGGGGATCTTGGTTTTTCTCGTAGGAGGAGAACATCTTCTTCTCCCCTGTCATGTGGTTCGTGCACCCGCTGTCGAGTATCCAACTTGAGCCCCCGGATGCATAAACCTACAAAACAAGTTTAGTTCTTGACTTTAGGTACCCAAATGGTTTTGGGTCCTTTGGCATTAGACACAAGAACTTTGGGTACCCAAACACAAGTCTTTGACCCCTTGTGTTTGCCCCCAACATATTTGGCAACTACTTTGCCGGATTTGTTAGTTAAAACATAAGATGCATCAAAAGTTTTGAATGAAATGTCATGATCATTTGATGCAATAGGAGTTTTCTTGGGCAACTTAGCACGGGTTGGTTGCCTAGAACTAGATGTCTCACCCTTATACATAAAAGCATGATTAGGGCCAGAGTGAGACTTCCTAGAGTGAATTCTCCTAATCTTGCTCTCGGGATAACCGGCAGGGTACAAAATGTAACCCTCGTTATCCTGAGGCATGGGAGCCTTGCCCTTTACAAAATTAGACAATCTTTTAGGAGGGGCACTAAGTTTGACATTGTCTCCCCTTTGGAAGCCAATGCCATCCTTGATGCCAGGGCGTCTCCCATTATAAAGCATACTACGAGCAAATTTAAATTTTTCATTTTCTAAGTTATGCTCGGCAATTTTAGCATCTAATTTAGCTATATGATCATTTTGTTGTTTAATTAAAGCCATGTGATCATGAATAGCATCAATGTTAACATCTCTACATCTAGTACAAATAGATACATGCTCAACAATAGATGTAGAGGGTTTGCAAGATTTTAATTCAACAACCTTAGCATGTAACATATCATTTTTAGTTCTAAGGTCGGAAATTGTAGCATTGCAAACATCAAAATCTTTGGCCTTATCAAGCAATTTTTCGTTTTCGTTTCTAAGGCTAGCAAGAGTAATGTTTAATTCTTCAATCCTAGCAAGCAAATTATCATTAACATCTTTAGGATTGGAAGTTGAAACATTACAAACATGAGAATCAACCTTAGCTAATAAATTTGCATTTTCATTCCTAAGGTTGTCAATAGTTTCATGGCAAGAACTTAGCTCACTAGAAAGTTTTTCACATTTTTCTACTTATAGAGCGTAAGCATTTTTGACCTTAACATGTTTCTTATTTTCTTTAATAAGGAAGTCCTCTTGGGTGTCCAAGAGATCATCCTTTTCATGAATGGCACTAATCAATTCATTAAGTTTCTCTTTTTGTTGCATGTTGAGGTTGGCAAAAAGAGTACGCAAATTATCTTCCTCATCACTAGCATTATCATCACTAGAGGATTCATATTTAGTGGAGGATTTAGATTTAACCTTCTTTTTGCCGTCCTTTGCCATGAGACACTTGTGGCCGACGTTTGGGAAGAGGAGTCCCTTGGTGACAGCGATGTTGGCGTCGTCCTCGTCGTCGGAGGAGTCGCTTGAGCTTTCGTCGGAGTCCCACTCCCGACAAACATGGGCATCACCGCCCTTCTTCTTGTAGTACCTCTTCTTCTCCTTTCTTCTCCCCTTCTTGTCGTCGCCCCTGTCACTATCACTTGATAATGGACATTTAGCTATAAAGTGACCGGGCTTACCACACTTGTAGCAAACCTTTTTGGAGCGGGACTTGTAGTCTTTCCCTCTCCTTTGCTTGAGGATTTGACGGAAGCTCTTGATGACGAGCGCCATTTCCTCATTGTCGAGCTTGGAGGCGTCTATTGGTTGTCGACTTGGTGTAGACTCCTCCTTCTTTTCCTCCGTCGCCTTGAATGTGACGGGTTGAGCCTCGGATGTGGAGGGATCATCAAGCTCGTTGATCTTCCTCGAGCCTTCGATCATGCACTCAAAACTTACAAAATTCCCGATAACTTCCTCGGGGGTCATTTTAGTATATCTAGGATTACCACGAATTAATTGAACTTGAGTGGGGTTAAGGAAAATGAGAGATCTTAGAATAACCTTAACCACTTCGTGGTCGTCCCACTTCTTGCTCCCGAGGTTGCGCACTTGGTTCACCAAGGTCTTGAGCCGGTTGTACATGTTTTGTGGCTCCTCCCCTTTGCGAAGCCGGAACCGACCGAGCTCCCCCTCGATCGTTTCCCGCTTGGTGATCTTTGTGAGCTCATCTCCCTCGTGCGCGGTTTTGAGCACATCCCAAACCTCCTTGGCGCTCTTCAACCCTTGAACTTTGTTATACTCCTCTCTACTTAAAGAGGCGAGGAGTATTGTTGTTTCTTGAGAGTTGAAGTGCTCGATTTGGGCCACCTCATCCTCATCATAGTCTTCATCCCCTACGGACGGTACCTGTGCACCAAACTCAACAACATCCCATATACTTTTGTGGAGCGAGATTAGATGAAATCGCATTAAATCACTCCACCTAGCGTAATCTTCACCATCAAAAGTTGGTGGTTTGCCTAATGGGACGGAAAGTAAAGGTGTATGTTTGGAAATGCGAGGGTAGCGTAGGAGGATCTTACTATACTTCTTGCGCTCTTGGCGCTTAGAAGTGACGGATGCCGCGTCGGAGCCGGAGGTGGATGTTGATGATGTGTCGGTCTCGTAATAGACGGCTTTCCTCATTCTCTTGTGCTTGTCCCCACTCCGATGCGGCTTGTGAGAAGAAGATTTCTCCTTCTTCTCTTTGTGGTGAGAAGAAGATTTCTTCTCCTTCCCTTTGTTGGAGGAGCTCTTCTTCTTCTCCTTCCTCTTGGTGCGGGACTCTTCCGATGAAGTGCTCCCGTGGCTTGTAGTGGGCTTTTCGCCGGTCTCCATCTCCTTCTTGGCGTGATCTCCCGACATCACTTCGAGCGGTTAGGCTCTAATGAAGCACCGGGCTCCGATACCAATTGATAGTCGCCTAGAGGGGGGGTGAATAGGGCGAAACTGAAATTTACAAATATAAACACAACTACAAGCCGGGTTAGCGTTAGAAATATAAACGAGTTCGCGAGAGAGGGCACAAAACAAATCGCAAGCAAATGAAGAGTGTGACACGTGGATTTGTTTTACCGAGGTTCGGTTCTCACAAACCTACTCCCCGTTGAGGAGGCCACAAAGGCCGGGTCTCTTTCAACCCTTCCCTCTCTCAAACGGTCCCTCGGACCGAGTGAGCTTTCTCTTCTCAATCACTTGGAACACAAAGTTCCCACAAGGACCACCACAAGATTGGTGTCTCTTGCCTCAATTACAAGTGAGTTTGATCGCAATGAAAGATTGAAAGAAAGCACGATTGCAAAAAGCCAAGCGACAAGAGCGACAAATAACACACGGATCACTTTCTCTCTCAAGTCACTAATCACTAATGATCTCTTTTCTCAATTGTGAAACTTGGAGAGATGGAGGCTTTGAATGTGTCTTGGAATGAATTGCTAGCTCTTGTATTGAATGTTGAAGGTTGGAATGCTTGGATGTTGTGAATGGAGGTGGTTGGGGTTGTATTTATAGCCACCAACCACTTCCTAGCCGTTGCTCCATTCTGCTGAACGCGGACGGTCCGCGTGCCAGGTCCGGACGGTCCGCCCCTGTAGATCAACGGCTGAAAACGCAACGGTCAGCAGTAACGGCTATATCAACGGCTATATAGCATTTAATGCGTCATCAGATGTCAGATAAAGCCAGTCGCGGACGGTCCGCCCGCCTGGCCCGGACGGTCCGCGGGGCTGCTATAATTCATTTCTCTGAACCCGTCACCTTCGGGTTTTTTGGTTTCTTGCCTACCGGACGGTCCGCGCTAGAGGCCGGACGGTCCGCGCGAGGTCTCAGACGGTCCGCTCTTTTCCTCCGGACGGTCCATAGTGCAGACTTGGATTTTTGTATTGGTTCTGTCCGAGTGTCATCCTCGTGTCGCGGACGGTCCGCCGCAAGGGCCCGGACGGTCCGCGCTTGGCCTGTTTTTCCAAAAAGCTTCTCCTGTCCGGAATAATCTACGGTATTCCGGACAGTCGATTTAGTATAGTTGTAGATGAACCTTTGGCACCTATAGAACATATAATCTAGAGCAAACTAGTTAGTCCAATTATTTGTGTTGTGCAATTCAACCACCAAAATCAATTAGGAAATAGGTGTAAGCCTAATTCCCTTTCAGGGATCGAGCCCGGAGCCGATCCGGATCTGCTTGGAGGCGTCGCCGCTGGGGTCGAGGGGGACGGCCTTAACCGTCTCCACTGGCTCGAAGTTGCCGGCATGACGTTTCACGTCTGGCACCTCCTTAGAGAGGCTTTCCAGGTCGGCGATGAGGGCCTCGGACTCGGCGAGGGCCTCGGCGTACTCCACGCACTCCACGTCGCATTCGAACGCGTGTTTGTACGTGGGGCCGACGGTGATGACCCCGTTGGGGCCCGACATCTTGAGCTTCAGGTAGGTGTAGTTGGGGACGGCCATGAACTTCGCGTAGCATGGCCTTCCCAGTACCGCGTGGTAGGTTCCTCGGAACCCGACCACCTCGAACGTCAAGGTCTCCCTTCGAAAGTTGGAGGGTGTTCCGAAGCAGACGGGGAGGTCGAGTTGTCCGAGGGGCTGGACGCGCTTCCCGGGAATGATCCCATGGAAGGGCGCAGCGCCTGCTCGGACGGAGGACAGATCAACACGCAGGAGCCTGAGGGTCTCGGCGTAGATGATGTTGAGGCTGCTGCCTCCGTCCATAAGGACCTTGGTGAGTCTGACGTCGCCGATGACGGGGTCGACGACGAGCGGGTATTTCCCCGGGCTCGACACGTGGTCGAGGTGGTCGGCTTGGTCGAAGGTGATGGGCTTGTCGGACCAGTCTAGGTAAACTGGAGCCACCACCTTCACCGAGCAGACCTCCCGGCGCTCTTGTTTGCGGTGCCGAGCCGAGGCGTTCGCCGCTTGCCCACCGTAGATCATGAAGCAGTCGCGGACCTCGGGGAACTCTCCTGCTTGGTGATCTTCCTTCTTGTCGTCGTCGCGGGCTCTGCCACCTCCGCGGGTGGCCCGGCCCTGTGGAAGTGGCGCCGAAGCATGACGCACTCCTCAAGGGTGTGCTTGACGGGCCCCTGGTGATAAGGGCACGACTCCTTGAGCATCTTGTCGAAAAGGTTGGCACCTCCGGGGGGTTTCCGAGGGTTCTTGTACTCGGCGGCGGCGACAAGGTCCGCGTCGGCGGCGTCGCGTTTCGCTTGCGACTTCTTCTTGCCTTTCTTCTTGGCGCCACGCTGAGTTGACGCCTCGGGGGCATCTTCCGATGGGCGGCCCTGGGGCTGCTTGTCCTTTCGGAAGATAGCCTCGACCGCCTCCTGGCCGGAGGCGAACTTGGTGGCGATGTCCATCAGCTCGCTCACCCTGGTGGAGGTCTTGCGACCCAACTTGCTCACCAGGTCGCGGCAGGTGGTGCCGGCGAGGAACGCGCCGATGACATCCGAGTCGGTGATGTTGGGCAGCTCGGTGCGCTGCTTTGAGAATCGCCGGATGTAGTCCCGGAGGGACTCTCCCGGCTGCTGCCGGCAGCTTCGGAGGTCCCATGAATTCCCGGGGCGCACGTACGTGCCCTGGAAATTGCTGGCGGAGGCTTGGACTAGGTCGTCCCAGTTGGAGATCTGCCCCGGAGGCAGGTGCTCCAACTAGGCGCGAGCGGTGTCGGAGAGGAACAAGGGGAGGTTGCGGATGATGAGGTTGTCATCGTCCGTTCCACCCAGTTGGCAGGCCAGACGGTAGTTCGCGAGCCACAGTTCTGGTCTCGTCTCCCCCGAGTACTTTGTGATAGTAGTCGGGGGTCGGAACCGGGTCGGGAACGGTGCCCGTCGGATGGCCCGGCTGAAGGCCCGCGGACCGGGTGGCTCGGGCGAGGGACTCCGATCCTCCCCGCTGTCGTAGCGTCCCCCACGCCTGGGGTGGTAGCCTCGGCGCACCCTCTCGTCGAGGTGGGCCCGACGGTCGCGGTGATGGTGCTCGTTGCCGAGGCGGCCCGGGGCCGCAGGCGCGGTTTTGCGCGTGCGCCCGGTGTAGACCGAGGCTTCCCGCATGAATCGGGAAGTCGCGGCATGAGGTTCTGAGGGGTACCCCTGCCTTCGGGAGGCAGAGCTCTCGGCCCGTCGGACCGCAGCGCCTTCCAGGAGATTCTTGAGCTTCCCCTGGATTCGCCGACCCTCGGTGGTTGATGGCTCCGGCATCGCGCGGAGAAGCATCGCTGCTGCAGCCAGGTTCTGGCCGACCCCACTAGATGCGGGTGGCGGCCTGACCCTGACGTCGTCGGCGACGTGGTGCTGGAAACCCTGGGGCAGATGACGTATTTCTCCGGCCGGGGGTTGGCCCGCCCATGCCTGCCCGACGTCTCGGCGGATCGGCTCAAGCGCTCCTGCTCTCTCGTCGAGCCTGGCCTGCACCCCGCGGATTTGCTCGAGTTGTGGGTCATGGCCCCCCGCCTGAACGGGGACCACAGCTAGCTCCCGCGGGATGTCAACGCGGGGCACCGGCTTAGGGAGATCACCGTCCTCCGGCATGCCAAGATGATTGCCTTCGGAGGGACCCCCTAGATCGACGTGGAAACATTCGCGGCTTGGGCCGCAGTCCTCGTCGTCGAGGCTGCGGCTATCGTCGGAACAGTCAGAGAGGCAGTAGTCACATGCGGTCATGAAGTCCCGCATGGCACTAGGGTTGCCAAGTCCAGAGAAATCCCAACAGATGCTGGGCTCGTCGTCTTCCTCGGACCCAGAGGGCCCGTAGGTCGAGGCATCCGTCAACCGGTCCCAAGGCGACCGCATGCGAAACCCCAGAGGGTTTGGTCTCGCCTCTACGAGAGCGCCCGCCAAAGCGAGGTCGCTAGGCGGGTTGAGGCTAAATCCAAATAACGTGGGATGGGAAACGGTCGGTACCTCTTGGTCGACGAGCGGCGATAAAGTCACGTCGGGGACTGACTGCACCGTCGTCTCAGGTACGAGGGCGACGTCCAACAAGCTTTTCGCAAGCGCGCTGGCGTCGTCCGCTTGCTCGGGATTGGCGTGTCGCGGGGAGACGGCGCTCGTCTTCGTCTCAAGCGCGAAGTCGATACCCGGTGCGCCCCCCGTTGGGGTGCCGGCGCCGTCAACTTGCTCGACAGCCGACGAGGCGCTGCCTCCTGCTTGGCCTTGGTTGCCCTGCCTTCCCCTCCGTCGGCGGGGAAGAGGGCGGGATGAGCTCGAAGGTTGTTCTCCCACCACGCGGGGAAGACGTCGTTGATTCCGCCGCTGGCGGGCGGGCTGTCGGCCGCCATTGTCGTTGTCGCGCGGTGGTGGAAGGAGTATCATGTCGTAGCTGCCGTCGAAGGACATGAACTCAAGACTCCCGAAACGGAGCACCGTCCCGGGTTGGAGAGGTTGCTGGAGACTGCCCATTTGGAGCTTGACGGGAGGCTGTTCGTCAACACGCAGCAGGCCCCTACCTGGCGCGCCAACTGTCGGCGTTCCGAGACCGGGGGGTCCCTGGGCCGACGAGTGAATGTCGCCACGTGCCCCAGCCCAGATGGGTCGAGCGCGGGGGCGAGCGCGAAGGCGGGAGAGCGAGGCGGCCGGAGACCGGCGTGAGAGAGGTGGGAATCCCGCGGCCTTCGTGTTTGTCCCGCGCCCAGGTCGGGTGCGCTTGCAGTAGGGGGTTACAAGCGTCCACGCGGGAGAGGGAAGCGAGCGGCTCCAAGCGAGCGCCTGTCTCGTCCTCGTCCCCGCGCGGCCAACCCTCTCTAAGAGGGCCCTGGTCCTTCCTTTTATAGGCGTAAGGAGAGGATCCAGGTGTACAATGGGGGGTGTAGCAGAGTGCTACGTGTCTAGCGGAGGAGAGCTAGCGCCCTAAGTACATGCCGTTGTGGCAGTCGGAGAGATTTTGGCACCCAGCTGGTGTGATGTCGTGGCCGTCGGAGGAGCGATGGAGCCTGGCGGAGGGACAGCTATCGGAGCGGTTGGGTCCTTGCTGACGTCCTCTTGCTTCCGTAAGGGGGCTGAGAGCCACCGTCGTCACAGAGTACGCGGGGCGCCATCATTGCCTATCTGGCAGAGCTAGCCAGATGGGACGTCGGTCTTGTTCCCTGCGGCCTGAGTCAGCTCGGGGTAGGGTGATGATGGCGCCTCCTGTTGACGTGGCTGGCCTGCGCCCTAGGTTGGGCGATGTGGAGGCTCCTCCGAAGCCGAGGTCGAGTCTGTCTTCCATGGCCGAGGCCGAGTCCGAGCCCCTGGGTCGGGCGAGGCGGAGGTCGTCGGCTGAGGCCAGGGCGGAGTCCGAGCCCTGGGGTCGGGCGAAGCGGAGTTCGTCGTCTTCCGGGACTTTGCCCGAGTCCGAGCCCTAGGTCGGGCGGAGCGGAGTTCGTCGTCTTCCGGGACTTAGCCCGAGTCTGAGCCCTGGGTCGGGCGGAGCGGAGTTCGTCGTCTTCCGGGACTTAGCCCGAGTCCGAGCCCTAGGTCGGGCGGAGCGGAGTTCGCCGTCTTCCGGGACTTAGCCCGAGTCCGAGCCCTGGGTCGGGCGGAGCGGAGTTCGCCGTCTTCCGGGACTTAGCCCGAGTCCGAGCCCTGGGTCGGGCGAAGCGGAGCTTCCTATGGTGCCTTCGGCAGGGCCTGACTGCCTGTCAGCCTCACTCTGTCAAGTGGCACCGCAGTCGGAGTGGCGCAGGCGGCGCTGTCCTTCTGTCAGGCCGGTCAGTGGAGCGGCGAAGTGACGGCGGTCACTTCGGCTCTGCCGGGGGGGGGGGGGGCGTCAGGATAAAGGTGTCAGGCCACCTTTGCATTAAATGCTCCTGCGACTTGGTCGGTCGGTGCGGCGATTTAGTCAGGGTTGCTTCTTAGCGAAGGCAGGGCCTCGGGCGAGCCGGAAATATGTTCGTCGTTGGAGGGGGGCCTCGGGCGAGACGAAAATCCTCCGGGGTCGGCTGCCCTTGTCCGAGGCTAGGCTCGGGCGAGGCGTGATCGAGTTGCTCGAATGGACTGATCCCTGACTTAATCGCACCCATCAGGCCTTTGCAGCTTTATGCTGTTGGGGGTTACCAGCTGAGAATTAGGAGTCTTGAGGGTACCCCTAATTATGGTCCCCGACAGGTAGACAATAATCACAAAATTTGGAAATTGAAGATGCCACTAAAAATTTAATTTTTGTATGGTACCTTCGAAGAGGGGTTATCCTCACAAAGGACAACCTTGCCAAGCGAAATTGGATTGGAAGTCTAAAATGTGTATTTTGTCACCATGACAAGACAATCAAACATTTATTCTTCCAATGCAATTTTACCAGTTCTGTATGGTCAGTCATCCAAACGACTTCCAATTTTTACCCTCCGAGTAGTGTTGTTAATATGTTTGGTAACTGGCTACAAGGGATAGATAACAAGCATAGGATTCTCAGTTGGGTGGGAGCGATGGCCTTGATATGGTCGCTTTAGCTATGTAGAGATGATTTGGTTTTTAATGGTAAAAGTTCTTCTCCTCTGCCAGTCATTTACTGGTGTACTTCTTTGCTCCGTTTGTGGCTACCATTATGGTGTATGGAAAATAGAGAGTTGTTTATGGAGGTGTGTACACGATTGGAGCAGATGGTGAGGGATATTTTTATCCGGCTGGTCAGACGACACAGAGGTTGGCTGTAGAGCAGCAAAAGAGGAAGAATGACGAGGAGAAGAAGCGAGCTCGCGAGAAAAAGGTGGCTTGCAATGCTCTCGAGAGGCGCCACCGAGCGCGAGAGAGGGAGGGGGTGCCACTGGAGCCATTCCCAAGCACGATCTCCGCCGCCGCCGACGATGATGACGACGATGAGGGGATGGAGATCCGGCTTGGCTTCAGTCCCAACGTTAGGCTCTGGTCCGAACCATCCTCAATGGGTCTGTACGTTGGTCCGGACGCGCCGGTGCTCGGGCTCGAGATGTTAGCACCTTTGCCTGAGATGCGGACGCCTGTTGTGCCGGAGTCTATCCCCACAGTCGAGGAGGAGGAGGTTGTGGAGCGGCCTACCGACCCACTCCCAGCGCCGGCCTCAGGGACCAACGACATGAGGAGCATGGGGCCATTGAGGCTAGGCCTGTCTCGGCCCGAGTAAGTTATCGTGAGATATCTGAAACTTGGTCTTTTTCCTTGAGTTTTTTTGATGAATTTCTCTCCCGCATACTTTAGCCTAAAGCGCAAAGCGGGACACACAGTCGTGCAGTGGAGTGGTCAAAACAGTAGTTGAAGTGGTCTCCTGCGGGATTCGTAGGGAGTTGGTGGCTACTGCTAGGCGGAGTTTCCTCCTGAGGTCGAGGGCGACTTTGGGCGAGGCGGAGTTCTTTCTCGAGGCTGGGGCCGTGCTTAGATGTCGCATCTGGAGTTGAGAACAGTGATCAGAGCGGGTGAGCAATGTCCGGTATTCACGGTGCATCATCGTAGTCGGTGAAAGTAGATGGGACCACGGTCCCATCGTCCTCTATTGAATGCGGTGTCACATGGAGCAGATATTTGTATCATTGCATTTAATGTGCACATCTTCATGGTTCTCGAGAACTTTGGCCGAGGCCGGGCTCAAGGCTGGCCTTCGTCCGAGATGCCCTCGGGCGAGGCAGAAATTTCTTTCCGTAAAAGGGGTCCCTCGGGCGAGTCCAGGATCCACACAGGCACAACCTTTGCTCGAGGATAGGCTCGGACGAGGTGTAGTTTTGAGCAGCCGTTGAGCGGTCTCTCGGGCGAATCACGATTAGACCATGCGTGACCTCGGGGGAGCGTTTTCCGGTTTATGATTTCCTGGTACTCAGGTGCCGGATATGGTTAGGGGCATGATCCCACTAATTATGATATCCGACACTTACCGTTGCCTTCTTATAGGGCAAAGAAAAACATGTCTCACTTAACTGAGAAATAAGCTTAAAATATTGCAGACTGAACATGCAAATTGTCTTGTGAATGCCAGATCAAATAAGTTAACCGAGTCTTTCCGGTGAAATAGTTAGTAATTAGTATTGTTTCTCGTAATAAAACATATATGCCGCATGAAAGACTTATTTGTTCCACGACTCTAGATTTCTAACCCTTTAAAACAATTTATGCTATTGAAGTATATGATAATATATGTGTTTTTCTTTTTTATATAATCGTTATGCACTAATATTTTATAAAATAATTCGTTGTCATTGCAACGCACAGGTATTGTTGAAAGGGAAATAGGGTTAACCATTTTATATAATCGATTTTGGTGGTTGACGTACAACACAAATCACATGGATTAACTAGTTTGTCTAGATATCATTTATCTCAGGTGCATAAGGTTCAACACAAACCAAGAAAGAAATTCAATTAGGGACTCAATCAAAGAATTGAGCAAGACTTAGAGTGTGCTAGAATTTGGTGCATCAGACAGTGTCCGGTGCGCCAGCCGAGACAGCCAGCAAACCGACCACTCTCGGGTTTCTGCCAGGCGCGCTCCACTATAATTCACCGGACTGTCCGGTGAGCCAGCGGAGCAACGGCTCCCTGCGTGACAATGGTCGACTGTGCAGAGCTACAGTGGTGAACTGTGCCACGACAAAAGTCAGAGCACAGAAGTCAGAGGGCACCGGACTGTCCGGTGCAGTAAGAAGACAAACGTCTACAATGGTCAACTGCTCTGAATCCTAACGGTTGCGCTGACGTGGCGCGCACCGGACAGTGCACAGTGACTGTCCGGTGCGCCCATCGCCAGCAGCCCTTGCCAACGGCTAGGAAGTGGTTGGGGGCTAAAATACCCCAACCACCTCATTCATTGGCATCCAAGTATTCTGAACATCCCACTCATTGCAAGATCAAAATACTTTACTCCAAGACACATTCAATAGATCAAATCCTCTCCAAGCCTCTAAATCAACTCAATTCCATTAGGGACTTGAGAGATGGTGTTTTGTGTTCTTTTGTTGCTCTTATTGCTTGGATTGACCTTTTTCTTTTTTCATTCTTATTCTCAAGTGCTTTGTAAGCGAAGCAAGTGACACCAAGTGTGTGGTGGTCCTTGCGGGGTCTTAGTGACCCGTGTGATTAAGGAAAAGTCTCATTCGATCTAAGTGACCGTTTGAGAGAGAGGGAAATGGTTGAAATAGACTCGGCCTTTGTGGACTCCTCAACGGGGACTAGGTTTTTTGGAACCGAACCTCGGTAAAACAAATCACCGTGTCTACTCGCTTTGATTCTCGTTTGATTTGTTTGCCCTTTCTCCTCTCTCTAACGTTTCCTTGCTAGTATTGATTTGAGTTCGCTCCCATACGTCATCTGCATCCTTTGAGCAACTCTTAGCAAGAAAAACAATCTTTCGGATTTGAATATAATTCTAACGCTAACCTCGGCCTTTAGTGTGTTAAAAATTTATAAATTTCAGGTTTCGCCTATTCACCCCCCTCTAGGCGACTTTCAATTGTACTAATATTTTTAAATAGTTTTGGAATACTAACGGTTTTAAGATGTCATGACACAACTGTAGTATTTTTAACATCACTCTTAACAATACGTGTTTGGAGACAAAATATTTCAAACCATAATATTTAGTATACATATGCAAGGCTAGCCATATATAAAATATTTAGGTTGGAGTGGAGTTTTAAATACTCCAAAAATATCATGGTATCTATAAAACCATAACATTATAACTAGAGTTTTTTACGAGATAGCCAAACACCTCTTATCAATAAATATGCTACCTTCGTTTCAAAATATGTTTCTTTCTAGGTTTTTTTGGTCCACATTCATTTTAATAATAATAAATACAGATATACGTGCAAATTACATTCACAGATTAACTAATAAATACATATTTAACATAAAACGAATTTTATTTTGGGACAAAGGAAATATTATAGTATTTTTCGTACCATGGTTTTAATTTTAAAACTCCAAAAATATTTCCTCCACACCTGCATAAAGAAAAGAGCGCACACTGCACACATCGAATCAACCCAACCGAATGCCCCCAATCCGTGTAATAGACGATGGTCCGAGTACGGTGGGCGAGCAGCATGGACCTTTGAGTTTGAGAGCGATGTGGGCACGGTGGGAGCACGAGCTCTGCTAATAGGAGTACAGGCTCCGTCGCCTCCGCCACTTGATTGAAGTGACGAACCGACGATTGCCCAGCAGTCTCGCTGAACCGGAAAGCGAAGTGTGGAACACGAAACCGAGTGCGACGGAAGAAGAGGAGCCGGATCCGGCAAGGGAAGTGGAACATGGAAAACAACTCAAATGGGCTCGTTTTCAGTAGATGCGGCCCATGATTTGGTGAAAAAAACCGGCCCAATCACGTCACGTCCGTCAAGCCAATCTTGATCAGCAAGGTGGGTCCATGACTAATCTTGGCCTAGCTTCTGTAGTGCGCGGAAAGCCGAGCCCAGTTCACGGGCCCACTATCCTTTTGCAGTTTTGCTCCCACAGTGCCCCTTGCTTGAAAGCGAACTGGAACATGTTTTGGACGACGAGCACCTCGTGGTTTCCGCTTTTCCCAAATTGCCCCTCTGAAATCCTCGCAGGCCTACGGTCTCGCGGTATTGCGCTTCTCGTCTTCTCTAATCCTCTTCTGCTCCCTCCACTACCAGTCCACCACCACCACTGCTACCATCGGTTCCCCAAACCCTAGCCAAGGGACACGGTGGCCAGCGATGGACGGCGACAGAGAAGGCGCTGCGGCGGTGCACCACCACGCGCGCTCCCCCGAGGACGTCTTCCGCGATTTCCGCGCGCGCCGCGCCGGCATCGTCAAGGCACTCACCACGGGTCAGCTTGTCTCACGCATTTCCTGCCTCCTCCTGTTTGTCCTCTTGGTTTGTGGATGCTTCTCTGATGCTACAGCTGCTTCCGTGGTGCGCGCAGATGTGGAGAAGTTCTATCAGCAGTGCGATCCAGGTGACGCGCCCGACTTTGCTCCCCTCTTTTTTTTCCCGTCCGTCTGTACTGCTCTTATCTTCGAGCTAAGCTTCGCCTTTCACTATATGCCGATCCGGCGTTTGTTTATGGAGCTCGATCCGGTTGCCGTTTAGAGATTCGTCGGATTATTTAAGGACGAATAGTGGTATTGTTAGCCCTTTACTTTTGTCAGATATGTAAGTTTATTCTGTAATTGATCTCACCCTCCAATCTGTTAAGATCATCAATTCAAGGCCGTAAGCTAAAGAAACTTGCGTAGATGAGTACGTCAATTAAAGGAAGTGCTTGGTAAATGGCATGGTTATGTAATTTAAAGTCCTATAATATGCTCCAGCTGCGGTCATTTGAATTTCAGTTTACATGCATAATGCTTTGATTGTACGTAAAAAAAACCATGTACATTACATAATAAAGGGGATTGACCAATTTGCATTTCCGTTTACATGCATAATGCTTGGGTTGTACGTAACAAACCATGTACCTTGCATAATGAAGGGGATTGACCAATCACAGTGCAGTATCACTTGATGGGACACACGATCATTTGGCTCATGTTGGTGTATGTCGGTATTTGCTGAAAGTTGCAGCCTCAGTAGAGTTGAATTGTACTCATTGTCATTGGTTACCATGGGCCTATTCATTTAAACCCTCAGATAGATGCCGTTTTGAGCTACAATCTGTTACTGCTGCTGTGAGGATTGAAATCTGGTTAAAACTATAAAAGCTAGCAAAATTGATGTAGTGCTTTTGACATGATATATCATGTAACCTGGTTTTTCCAGGTTGCCCTCCTGTGAATGAAAAAAGAATGAGAAGTAATATATGTTAGTAGAAGGAATTACAAATTGTATGAAGAATTGTGAAGTGGAGACAAGATAAAAGTCAGATGCAGACATTAATGGTGACTGGCCTAATATTGCTCAATGTCCACAAGTAATCCTGACATACATTCATGGAAAACAGTTATGAGTAAAGTGGCTTCTAGTCATCATTGCAGCATCTGTTTTACTTGATTAACATTTTTTAATAGCATCCTTGCTCTGCTGTCTACTGATGTTCAGTAACATGTCATAACTAGTGACGTGAACATATCAGATTCCATTTCCTTTGTTTTGTCCTGTTGACATATTTCTTTCCTTTTTATGCCAGAGAAAGAGAACTTGTGCCTTTATGGTTTGCCAAATGAGACTTGGGAGGTTACTCTTCCAGCTGAGGAAGTACCTCCTGAGCTTCCAGAACCAGCACTGGGCATAAACTTTGCCCGTGATGGAATGGTTGAAAAAGACTGGTTGTCTCTAGTTGCAGTTCATAGTGATGCGTGGCTCCTGTCTGTTGCATTCTACTTTGGAGCTCGCTTTGGATTTGATAAAGATGCAAGGTTTGTGTATTGTTTTTATTACAAAGGTTTAATTCATTTTCTTTGTGCTTTTATTCACCTCTTTACTGTATTTGTGTTTCCCTTTCATGTTTTTTTATTACAATATGGAACTTAGATACCTTTGGTCACAGTTTTGTTTCTATAATTTATTTTCATTTTTTTGGAAAAATGTTTTTCTTGACGCAAACGGCCCGGGGGGGGGGGGATATATTGTTCTTGTGTCTTGCTATGGGAATGGTTCAGGAGGGGGGAAGTGAGGCAGGGGGTGTTTGCTTCCAGAGGTTCTGGAGGCATCAGTTGCTGTGGGGAGATGCATATGTTGCTTCCACAGGTTGTGGAGGCATCAGATGCTATCGTGGAAACTGGACATTGGAGAGGGATCGTTGGGTTTTGTGGGCAAGAGTATTGTGGTGGTGCATTAGGGAAATGATGTAGGGAATGTGAGAGTTCAGGTATAAGACTGTGCTCAGTGGAAGGCTCCCTGCCATTATGCCATAGTTGTGGGGCGTCCCATTTCTAGGTGAGATGGGATTCCCTTAATTAGGTAATCTCCATTTTATTTTCCATTTATTATATCTGCAGCTATCTATCTTCCATTCTTTTGCTCATGATGCTCCTACCTCTCTCGTTGGAAAATTTATGTAAAGATGTATAAATGTTCCAGGTTTTATCCATTCTGTAGCAAAAAAAAAAAACCAAACAAAAGAAGAAAGAAAGCTATTACCACTGTTCCAAAATTTAGGTAGGTGTATAGCAAAAGCTATGTACCTAGAAAGGCCAAAACAACCTATAATTTGGGACACGCCGAGTAATTATTGGAGAACAAGAAAAATGAGATGATAATACATTGGCAGCATTTGGATTTCAGGAGAAGGCTCTTCACCATGATTAATAACCTGCCCACTGTTTATGAAGTTGTGACCGGGGTTGCTAAGAAGCAATCAAAAGCCCCCAACGGCAGCAGCAAAAGCAGCAAATCTAACTCTAAAGTAAGTAAATATCTTTGGTGTGTCTATGTGGATCAAAAGTAAGTATATGTGCTATATACCATCTTGCTAATGCTGTTCATGCAACCCCTGGCTCGTTTGGCGTGCCAACTCTTGCAGCCATCAAAACAGATCAATTCTAACAGTAAGCCTGTGAAGCCAGCCCACCCAAACGAAGAGGAGGATAGCGGCCGTGAGGACGCAGAGGAGGACCAGGCGTACCTGTGTGGGTCCTGTGGGGAAAGCTATGCGAATGGGGAGTTCTGGATCTGCTGCGATATCTGCGAGAAGTGGTTCCATGGCAAGTGTGTCCGCATCACCCCTGCAAAGGCAGAGCACATCAAGCAGTACAAGTGTCCCAGCTGCAGCACCAAGCGGAGCCGGGAATGACAGGCGCCCTGGGGCAGGACTCGCTCCCACTTGACGAAGCATTTAGAATCATTAGGAGCAGTGAAAGTGTGAAACTGTGTCATTAGAATCACTTCCTCTGTTTAGTGGACCAGTGCGTGTGCTGGCTGTTGTATTTTTCTCGTCGTGTGTTGTACACTGGTAGTAATGGACATGGTAGCTAGTGGTGACGTGTTGTGTTAGCAAGCAGGCTGACTGTTGTCATCGTAGAGTCGGATGAACTGCTGGAGTTTGGAAACACATGTTCAGTAATTCAGTGATGTTTAGCGTGTATGATAATTTTCTTCGGCTTGCACCTGACCTGAGCATATTATTGTGGCGAACTTGCGAAGCTAGTGCGCAGAAATTGACTGAGCTGAGTCCATCGTCACCGCAGTCACATAGATGTTCCTCCTGGAGGCATAGCATTTTAATGATAGAAAGAATGATGTAATCCATATAAAAAGTATTTACCATTTTTTAACCCCCGTATGAGCGAGCTCAAACAACAAACAATGTAAGTAAACAATGTAGGTGTTGTTTGATTTATATATTTGTAACGTGATAATTAACTGATAGCGTTAAACTATGTTAGTTTAAGACCAACCGTAATCTGATACCGACTAGAAATTAATAGTCTATTCAAATTTGTTATCGTTGGTATTCGAGCGTGAATCATTATCGTTGTTATTTACGTTACATTTCGTGAAACAAACAACACCGTAATTCATTTCGCTTCGTGAACAAAACAACATCGTAATTCATTTCGCTGCTCAGGCAAGGTGACATATACGAAGAGGTGGTAATGGATCACGATCCAAATATTTTTTCACAATTCATGTAAAGCCTTAATTAATTCTAGTTCCAAAATAAATAAGAATAGAGCTGGATCCTAATCCAATCAAATTCTTACTTTTTATAGTATAAAACTTAGGGTTTATTATCACCTCTACATATACCACTAGCTACTTCGCCGATAACCACGTAGCAAGTGCTGCTCCTCACAGGGTGGAGAAAGATGTGATCAGAGATAACGAATTAGTGACACTTCCTTGTCACCCTCTGCCAGAACATTCCTTTCTCTTCCTCCGCCAAGTTTGGACGTTAGGGGCTATTAGAATAGAGATGACAATGGAGACCTGATTTTCAATTTCCTAACGAGGAATTTCTCTTCAAAATTACTCATTCCGTTCTTTTTAATTTGTCACGTTTTAATTCAAAAATGAACTAGTGGGCGATAAATATTTGAGAATGATGTAGGCGTCCTTAGTAAATTTTATTAGCCTTTTTATTTAATTTTTCAATTCTAGCAGTTAAGTTAGCAATAATAGCAATATTTGCAACACATGAATCAACATCTACATCCTTGCATATATTACAAATAACAACATGCTTAATGGATGAATTAGAAGCATGTCATTCATTCAGTTTTCTATTCTAGCATTCAAATCATCATTTATAGTTTTAAGGCTAGAGATAGATGAATGCCAGGAAGATAATTTAGCAGATAGCAATTCATTCTTCTTTAATTCTAATGCAAGGGATTTCTCTAATTCTACAACCGTATCATGCTCCTCAAAAAGTAAATCCTCTTGCGTTTCAATTAATCTATTCTTTTCATTCAAAGCATCAATCAACTCATTGATTTTAGCAATTTTAGATCTATCTAATCCTTTGAATAAATCACTAAAATCAATATCACCATCGTCGGATTCCTCATCGCTAGAAGAAGTATACTTAGGTGTATCTCGAGTAAATACTTTCTTCTCCTTAGCCATGAGACAGGTGTGACGCTTGTTGGGGGAAGAGAGTTGATTTGTCGAAGGCGGAGGTGGCGTGTTCCTCATTGTCAAAGTTGGATGAAGAGCAGTCCTATTCCTTACCGATGTGTGCCTCGCCCTTCTTTTTCTTGTAAAACTTCTTCTTGTCCTTCCCCTTGGTGTTCTTGCTTTGATCCTAGTCATCATTATTACGTCAATTTGCTATAAAATGATCGGTCTTACCGCACTTGAAGTAGGCGCGCTTCCCCTTGATTTTGACTTTGTTGGAGAAGTCCTTGCGCTCCTTGAGTGCGGTCTTGAAGCGATTGATCACAAGCGACATTTCCTCCTCGTTAAGGCCGACAACATCAATTTGCACCACCTTGTCGGCGAGAGCCTCCTTGTTGTTCGTTGCTTTGAGAGCGATGAGTTGTGGTTTGTTGTAGTGGGGGCTCCCGTTTGCAGCGTCGTCGATGTACCTTGCTTCCTTGGCCATCATTTGTTGACTCACGAACTTACCAAGCACTTCCTTGGGCATCACTTGCCGGTACCTTGGGTTCTCACAGATTAAGTTTACAAGGTTAGAATCTAAAACAGTGAATAACCTTAGCATGAGTAGGATGACATCATGATCCGTCCATCTCGTGCTTCCATAGTTACACACTTGGTTTACCAAGATCTTGAGCCTGTTGTATGTCTCTTGTGGATCTTCTGCTCTCTTCATGGCAAACCTCCCCAGTTCACCTTCGATGACCTCCATCTTGGTGATCATGGTCATGTTATTACCTTCATGAGAGATCTTCAATGTATCCCAAATTTCTTTGGCATTGTCTAAACAACTTACTTTGTTATACTCATCCCTTCATAAAGAAGCTAATAGGATAGTAGTAGCTTGTGCATTTTTATGAATTGATTCTTGGGCATCAATAGCATTATTATTTTCACCATCGCTATCTAGCAATTGCATTCCATTTTCTACGACATCCCAAATGCTAGGGTGGAAACAGAAAAGATGAATACGCATTTTATGACTCCACCATGAATAGTCCCACCCATCAAAGTGAGGAGGCTTGCAAAAAGTAATAGAAAGTAAATGAGCATTGGAATTGTATGGAATGCGAGAATAATTAAAAGACGTTTTAGTGTAGTTTTGTTTAATCGTCTAATGCGAGAATAATTAAAAGACAGTTTCGTGTAGTTTTGTTTAACCGTATTTTTTAGAGGAGGAGGAGTCGTTGTCGTTCTTTTCCAAAGAGGAAGAAGTTTCACTCTCGTAGTAGATGATCTTTGTGACACACTTCTTCCCCTCCTTCTAGTTTGATCCCACTCGACGATCTTGTCTCGCTTAGGCTCGTCGCTGAGAGGGATCTTCTCCTTATCGTCGGACACCTTCCCCTTGCTTTTGGAGTCCATCTCTTTAGCGGTTTGTCCCAATAGAATAGACCTGCTCTGATACCAATTAAGAGCACCTAGAGAGGGGGGAGGGTGAATAGGTGATCCTGCAAAAATGACACTAAAATCACAAACTTGGTCTAAAATATTCGTTAGTGCAAAACTTAAACCAAGTTTGAGTAAAGAGAAAAGAGAAAAGTCATATTCACTAGATTTCTCTTTCAAGATGTAAATTAAACTAAGAGCAATATCACAAGTGAATATAGAGAACTTAGGAAGAGAAAAATCGCAAGAAAGTAAATGAACACAAGACCTAGGCGATTTTTCCCGTAGTTCGGTCAAGCCTAAAATGCGTGCCTACTCCATGTTGTGGTGTCCCAATGGACAAGGGTTGCACTCAACCCCTCTCAAGTGATCCAAAGATCGAACTTGAGTGCCACGATCTTCCTTATCACTTATATCCCTGTTTACAAGGAATCTCTACAAGTTGGAGTCTCTTGCAGCCTTATAAAAGATCAAAGTCACAAATTAGGGTAAGGGAGGGAGAGAGTACAAGAACAAGAGATCAAAATTAGCAACTCAACACAAAAGAGAGAAACACAAGCACACAATACACCAAGTATGAAGAACAACACTAAGACGATGCTCGGTTCTTGCTAGAATTGCACAATTGAGTTGTGGCAGAGTGTTGGAGTGTTGAGCATCTCTTGAGATGCTTGTGTACTGAATGGAGGTGCCATAGGGCTCCTTTTATAGCTCCAAGAGGGCCATGAGCCATTGCTCTTTCCTTGTGAAAAACTGCAAATGCTGCAAACTACGGGGGCACCAGACCGGGTTGACGTGCCCCGACTCCAGGATCTTGATTGGCGGTTTCCTCTTCTGGCTGGCACCGGACTGGTCTGGTGCACCACCAGACCGAGCACCACATCGTCTTGCCCACGCACGAGCTGAAGTAGACGTTGGAGGGCAGTTCGGTGTGCCATCGAACCGTGCACAGTGAAGGTCCGTTGAATTATAAAAATAATTCCCAATAGCTCACTGTTCACGAACGGATACGGTCCGGTGCACTACCCGACTGGCCCAATGTGCTAGGCTACCTGGTGCTTATGTTGAGGCCTCTGCAGAAACGGTCTGATGCACCACCGGACCGGTCCGGTGAGGCCCAGAGCAGCCCAAGTGAGGCTCTTTTGAGCCTATCTCTAAACTTTTTTGGCTATTCTTGGGTGATTCCCTAAGACTTAGACAAACATAGTTAGCACATAATCCAATTGACTAAGTGCGGGAAGCTCACCTCTTTCACAGATTTTCACCATGGTTTGCAATATTTCTCAACCCAAGTCCTGAAAGCACTTTTCTCACATAATTGAGTTAGACAACAAACAAAAGTTCTAGTAACATGGTATAAGGCATATGCAACTTAGTCAAACACTCAAACATCATGTTCTTATTGTTTTACCCAAAGTTGCATTTTAGCCTCCAATTTAGCTCATTTGGACTTAGTGTCTTCAACTTGCCTTCAAATGGAGCTAAGCTCATACTCATATCAACTTAGTTAGTCCATAGTGGTGCGTTGGACACAATCACAAAAACAAGTAGAAATGGCTATTTAGAACAATCCCTTTTCAAGGACGCTCGTAGATGGCGGTCGCCCATTATGAGTACCTTGTCCTCAAGATGCCCAGACCAGATGGCATCATCTGCATTCATGCAGACCGGCTCGACGCTGTCACAGTAGTAGAGAGGCTTCAAGCTATGTCCAATGAATCCTTAGATGCTAACGCCTTTGAGCATGAGCCATATCCATGAGGGCCCACTATTCATATCGCAGCCACCGCGATGGTCCAGGGCAAGTTACTTCCTTGGCCTACTAGACAATAAATTCAGTGGTGCAGACCCGATGAGCTGATTGGCTAAATGTGATTAATATTTTAGTTTGTTTTGGATTTTAAAGGCTCTGAGGGTTACTGTTGCTTCAATGCACATGGAGGCAATGTTGCACGATGGTTGCAAGTGTTCAAATTGAAAGATGGCATATGCAATTGGGGAATTTTTTTGCATGCTGTATTGAACAAATTGGGGTTAGATGAGTACCCATGTGCCATGAGGAAGTTGTTGAATCTAAGGTAGTAAGGGGGTTTGGAGGAATACATGCAGGAGTTTGAGGAGGCTCTATATACTACAGTTGTGCACAACCTTGAACTCGATGAAATTTTCTTTGTATCTCAGTTTATCACTTGGTTAAAGGGTGATATATAGGGGCCAGTCTTGACACAGTTGGCTTACACTATGACAAAACTGCTTTGTTGGCTCAAATTCAACATGCGATTATGGAAAGGGGAAAAGAAAATTTTGGTAAATCTTTTTCATCAAGCAACGTTGTTGTGGTCAATAAGCCTAAAGTCAAGGAAGTTCATGAGTCTAGAGGGTTGAGTAAGGAGAGGCAATTGAGAGAGTTTAGAGGGATGAATGGGTTGTGTTATACATGTGGGGAAAGTTTGAGCCAATATATTAGGCCAAATATCCAAAAGGGCTACAACTCAGTTGAATGCTCTGTCAGTAGATGATATGGACATGTTATTATCAAATGAAATATTAGAACAACTGGAGCAGGGTGAGGCGCAAGAGGAAGAGGTTCATAAGCTTTCTCTGAATGCAATTAGTGGGGATGATACTACTGAATGTATCAGGATAAGGGCCTTGATTCAGAACTAGGTGATGCTTTTATTGGTTGATTTAGAGAGTTCTACTAGTTTTATTAGCTAAGCTATGGTGTGATAATATGGGTCTAAAGATTGAGGAGTGTAGTCAAGTTCTAGTGAAGATAGCTAATGGGGAAGTGATGAGAAGTGGAAGCATAATTAGAGAAGTTAGGTGGTGGGCAGGAGGCCACACTTTTGTCTCTTCGATGAGAGTGTTGGATATTAGGGTGCATGACGCTATTCTTGGGTTTGTTTGGTTAAAGCCCAATAGTCCCATGCAATGTGACTGGGAGAAGAAAACTCTTTCATTCAATCATCAAGGTGATAATATTCAGTTACAGAGAGATTGTAGGCAAGTAATTGAAATTCAGCAGGCAAAGGCTCTACAAGTTCACAAGTGGTTGAAGGGTAATGAAGTGTGGGCATTTGTGTTACTTGAGTAGGTGTTTGAGGTAGAGTTGACAACAGATAATGTTCCATGGACATAACTAATTATAGAACTCCAATACCTTTTTTCTCAACCTACTTCATTTCCTCCCACAAGGCCTTTTGACCATCATATACCATTAGTACCATGATCTATACGAGTTAATGCCATAACTCATCGATACTCACCACTACACAAAACTGAAATTGAGAGGCAATTCTTAGAATTATTGCAGGATGGACTCATTGTTCCTAGTGTGAGTCCTTTTGCATCTCTAGTTCTCTTGGTGCAAAAAAAGGATGGATCATGAAGGTTTTGTGTCGATTATTAAAGGTTAAATGACATGACCATCGAGAACAGATTTCCAATGCCTCTTGTAGATGGAATCTTGGATGAGTTAGCTAGGGCTCAATATTTCTCTAATCTAGACATGACTGCTGACTATCATCAGATTATAATGGGAGTGACAAAACAGTCTTCAAGGTGTAAAGTCCCAATTTCTATGAACATCTGAGACATTTGAGTTTGGTGTTCTCCACTTTGCGAGAGCATCCATTTTATGTAACAATAAGAAATGTTCTTTTGTCAAGTTAAAACTGTAGTATCTAGGCCATATTATTTTCAAGGATGGGGTAGAGACTGATCCATCTAAAACTATAACTATGCTGAATTGGCCCTGACCAATCTCTTTTATTGAACTGAGAGGTTTCTTGGGCTTGATAGGATACTATCGAAAGTTTGTCAGGCACTATGGAACTTTGGCAAACCCTTGACTAAACTGTTAAAGGGCAAAAGGGATTGGTAGTGGACTGATGTGGCTCATCAAGCTTTTGAGAATTTGAAGCTAGCTATGACCCAAATTCCTGTACTAACTTTACCATGATTTATCATGCAATTTGTGGTTGAAACAGATACCTGTGGTGACAGGATAAGGGTTGTGTTGGTACAACAAGACATGTCTATCACTTTTCTTAGTAAAACCTTGGGATAAGAGAACAAACATGTACCAATTTATGAGGAGTTTCTAGCTCTAATTATGGCAGTGGATCGATGGGGGCCATATTTGTATAGTTCCCAGTTTGTGATAAAGACTTAACACAAATCATTTTGCCTTCCTAGGGGAGCATCAATTTTAGTCTAAGCTTCAGCGCAAAGGGCAAAGTTAATGGGACCTAAATTCTAGATTATGTACAAGAAATGCAAGGAGAATGTGGTGGTTGATGCACTATCATAGGTGGGCTCTATAATGGCTCTATCTCCTATTATTGATGTTCAACCTGTTTGGGTTTAGAAAGTTGTCAACTCATATGTGACTGATTCCCACACTCAGGAGTTGTTGCAAAAATTAGCAATTTGTAGTCCTGATGAGGAAGGGTTCTCAGTGTAGCAGATCAGAAGACAAAATTAGATTTTGGATTGGGGAGAATTTAGCACTACAAACTAAATTGATTGGTGTATTTCATGATTATATTGTCGGAGGTCATTATAGAATTATTGCCACATACCATAGGATCAAGAAGATGTTTTGGTGGAGGGTGCTAAAAACAGATGTTGAAAATTTTGTGAAGCAATGTCCTGTGTGCCAATAGGCAAAAGGGCGCGAATTTTTCCACCTGGGTAGTTACAACCTCTTCCTATGCTAGCAAGGGTTTGGGAGGATATTACTATGGAATCCATTGAGAAACCACCCAAGTTGAAGTATATGATACTACCATAGCAGTGGTGGACCAGTTCTCAAAATATGCTCACTTTTTTCTCTAAAACATCTAGTTTCATGGAGTTCCAAAATCTATTGTGTCTGATAGGGACAAGATTTATACAAGTGTATTTTGGAAACACTTATTCAAATTGTTGGGCGCTAAGCTCTCTCTAATTACTGCATATTACCCATAAACCGACAGTCAGAGTGAGTGTGTTAATGAAAGTCTGGAGATGTATCTTTGTTGTGACATTCATGCCACCGCAAAGAAATAAAAATCTTGGCCTTGCTCTCACTGAGTTCTGGTGTAACACTTCACATCATTCATCTTTCGACTACTCACCATTCAAAGTGTTGTATGGGTATGATTTTTGGAACAAAGACATAATGCCTCCCTCGATCACAAGTCCACACAGTCAAAGTTGCAGAAGGAAGGCAAAGACTGAAAAATAATACCGAAGGCACAAGAACACAACCTCTCTTTGGTGGCAAAGTCAACCGCACAGTCTCACTTGCGAAGGCGGCTGACCGTCAGCGAAAGCTCGAAGACTCGACATGGCCGAAAGGTGGCCCGTGATGAAGATGGCAAGCAGACTTCGCACTAAGCGATCTTCGTGTAAACAACGCCCGCCCTCTGCGGGCCCACTTGTAAGCAACTCAGAAGGGTATTAAGTCTGGTGTAATAGAGGGGTCTATAATCGATCCTATAATTACCCCATTGTATAGTGCATGGCGAGAATATAGTTGGTAGCTGGGGATATTAAAGTATTTAGTTCACCAACCCACAGCTCAAGAACCAATCCTCCTTCAATATTTGTCTGTCGTGCAAAGTCTAAAAAAACAATTCAAAGGATTCACCATTCAACACATAGACAAAAACAAAAATGAAGAGGCAGACGCATTCGCGAAGACTGCTGCAAGGGGAGACCCTATGCCTTCGGATGTGTCCTTTCAAGTAATCGAAGCCCCAGTTGTAAGGGAGCCAGATGGCCAGAGAATTGTAAGATTCATAATGACTAAAGACTGGAGGGCCCCAATAACTCTATACCTACAAGGTCATTATCACTCCACAGACCTAGCTGAAGTCAAAAGACTGAAATACCGAAGTTGTGGGTTTACAATAATAAAAGGACAGTTGTACAGAAAAGGACTCAACTAGGCCCTGCTCAAATGTAACATGGAAGTCGAAGGTGTATACCTCCTTCATGAGATACATAAAGGAAAATGCGACTGTCACTCTGTAACACCTCAGGTGTTAGCTATAGGGGTTAACTCCACACACATTAAAAAACCTATTATCACATGTGAGTAACTTAAATCAGAAATCACCCCACTCATGGATTAAGGCCCTAAGTGGGAGCTAACCACCCTAGGGGGTCTACCTTAACCATTTCACACTAATGAAAAGAGAGAAATTGACCAAACCCTAAGCACACCCACTTAAGAGCAAAAGGAGCAACCAAAAGAAATGAGTAAGAAAACAAATTGGCTCACCTTATCATGTCAAGGACCATTAATAAAAGTTATAGATTACGAAATAACTAACAAAAGTTAGTGAAGGATTGGAACGAAAAAGGTTTGACTACACCCCTAAAACATGCCAAAATTTAGTATGAAGTAAAAGAAAAACCAAGATATCTTCTAAGTTTCAGCCCTTAAAAAGGACTCTACGTGTTCTCTTGGCTAAAGACCTTAAACTAAGGTGCCTCCATTATGAAAAATATGCCAAATTATCTAAACTAAATCCTCTGGAGAAGTTTGAACTCAAAGGCAAATCGTTTGACAAGACAAAATGGCGTTTTAACCTTGGTTTTAGTCATTGAGACAGACCGATCCTAGGATACGACCATTCCTCATCCTTGACACAAAACACTTTGATCTTTGCATGAGACAGGCAGAGTGAATACCATGGAAGAGATTTTATACATGGATTATGCCCAAATTCGCCTGGAATCATGACCTATGAACGTTTGAAAGGACTAAATCGAATATCGCCATGTGTTCGACCTGGGCTGGCGCCTAGAGCGCGGACGAACGCGCGCTCGTGTGTGCCCCAACGCGCTGTCAGCCACCGTCATGTCCAAGCCACACCCCGCGCCTATAAGACCCACCCCGACCCTCAGTCTCGCTCCTCGTGTGTCCTTGAACCCTGCCCAAGCTTTGTCCGCTGATGATCGCCTGAGCACAACGAGCTCTGTCGCCTGCCGTTCTCCCCGACACACGACCACCGAGGCTAGAGCAAACCACGCCACCTCGGCCTTGTCTGAGAGCACCTTCGTGATCCCCAAGATCCAGTGAAACTCCCTGACCTTTCCCCTAGCTCGCTACCACGTTGGAGCCACCGCCACCGCTCATCGGAGTTGATTTCTCCGCCGGTGAACGTGGCCAGGGCCACCCAGTACACCGTCACCCGATTCCTTGCACAAGCAACTCCACCGTGCTTCAGTGAAGCTTCTCGACCGGCCGATTGGAGCACTACCGCTGTTGACACGCTGGATTTCTCACCACCATCGGACTTCACCACCTACGCGTGTGTTAGCTGTTCCGGCCACCTCCGGCGAAATGTTGATCATCGACGTGACCCTCGCGATGTCCTCAACCTCGCCGACCACTCCCTCGGAATGCTACCACCGTCGGTAAGACGCTCCGCCATTTTCTTGTTCATGGGCACTATTCCGATGAACGAGGGGTTGCATGTTAGATACCTAGAAAGTCCAGAGGGTTAACTAAAGAACCCGCGACTCAAATGAATAGTGCACCAAGGACTCGGTTGTAAGGGAAAATCAAAGATTTAGACAAGGACCCAAGCGCAAACTAGCTTTTCCTTTTTGAATTAATTGATTTATTAAATCTAGTGAGAACTTCAAAAACTCATAACTCATAAAGTATAAGCCCAAAATTGGTGAAACTAATTTTGCGATACCTTGGACAACTTAATCTACCTAATAAAAAGTGTAAAATAAGTAACATATGTACTTTTTTTAGGACTTTTGAAGTAATAATCTGTTCATTTCAACTTATTAAAGGAAAATAGTTAAACTGTTTAACTAGACCTAGGAATTTTTAAATAGATGTAACATATGTTTGGTCACCTAGTTAAAAATTATAGCACTCTAGACTAAGTCATTAAGAGGGAGTTATTCACTTAAAACCATTAAAATCCTTATCAAAATAAAAGCAAGAAAAATAGTAAATAGATGAAACCAAAGAGTCTATGATTTTTCCTAGACTATTGGGAGGTTGTAGAACCTAGGAAAATTGTATATGACCTTGGTCCAGTAAAAGGATATAGAATGGCAACATAAATGAGCAAAACAAGGAAAATTTAGAAAATGATAGGAAAAGAATGGAGAGGAGAACCAACCCCAACTTTGAGAATGACAACTCTTGTGCAAAGAGAAACCTAGGAAAAATTTTAAATATTGTTTGGCATATTTCAGAGGGCAAGTTAGTTAAAAGTGCTTTTCTAGTCTTAAACTTTGAAAATTTCCAGACAAAATACCAATAAGTGTTCCCTTGTGAAAAGTTGTGTAAGCCTCTTATAATTCATCTAGATACTAGGAAAAATACCCATTAAGTCAGTAGCCACTTTTATATAGATGATGTACTGTAATGTGCCCCCTCTGCCCTTGTATTTGTTATTTTTGTTTAGGACAGAACCAAATTACTATTGACCCCAAATTACTAGGACAACTTCTATTAACCAGTAGGAAGTGACTTTAAGTTTTACAGATTTTTTGGAATTTTCTAAACTATAGTTGTAGTTCATGTTACCCTTTAAACCTTAATAGAAAAAGAAAAAAAGAGGATTAAGGGTAACTGATGCTAAGTAAGTAACTTAAGCACAACCTGTATGAACCCTAACTAAAGTCTCAGGTAAATGATTTGGGTCTAAATCAAACCCCGAATGGGCAAACCTTGAACTAGACCCCTAAATGCCCACTCCTATAAGGACTTATTCTAACAAGTATAAACCCCTGCATCTTGCTAAGTAACCTAGTGTTACCACACCATGCATCCCCAACAAGCACTTTAGAATATCATAACATATATCTCTCATGCATTGCATTCGTTAGATTGCAAACTCGTCGACAAAGAGTACGTGCTGATCCCGGAGCAAGGAGCTAATCAAGAAGAGAGCGAGGACCCTGTTCCCGAACCTGCTGCCGAGGACATCCCAGCAGCACCAACACCTAAAGGCAAGCCCCAATTTTTATGCATAACCGCTATATATGCTATTTTACTACAATTCTATTTGTAGGCTTGTATTGTGTACTTATGTGTTGGAATTGCCTGAAACCGTAGATGCATCAATTCAGGTTTCTTTATGAAATTGATACTAGTATGCTAGGTCGAGTAGCTGCTATGTTTAAGGATCCCAGTAGAAGTCGAGTGATTTTTCTAGCGCTCTCGCGAGGTCAGGAATTGACTATATTCATTTTGACAATGGGACTATGATTATGTGTGGACTTGGATCCCTGGAGATGCCTTGTCTATGGAACGGAATTGGAATAAGGATTAACATTTGGATACTTGTGTCAAGCGTTTGAAAGTGCTAAGCACAACCCGAGAAATATGAAAATCAGTAAGCCTAGTACCTGATTGAACCTACCCATAGATTTATCTCCTCACCTAACATGAGAAAATGGTATCCCATTCCAAATATGGTGGGTACAAGTGCGGTCACTGACGGCTGGGTCCTGGGCAGTGGAGCATTGTATCCAAGGTGGTGGGCCCTGTTCTGTTGACGGGGGATCGATGGGGACTGTAACACCCCAAGTGTTTAGCATCTGCTCGACAACGAGTATGGATTTAAGCACGTAATATCAGTGGATAAAACAGATGCTAAATTTTAATCATCTTCGTCTATCGCGATTTTAATATCGCATCTGTTTCTGTCTATTTAGACTCTTCCTAAAATTTTCGCGAATTTGTGGAACGTAATTGTTCTGAAAGCTTGCGAGTTCTGTGTCTATTTAAAATTCATTAATTACGCGATACGAGTCTGGAAACTTCACCCAGTCTTGTGATTTTTGTTCCGGGCAAATTAATTTGAACTCAATGACCAAAGTTTTAATGTAAAATTAAATCGGACCACACTCGGAATCCGACAAAAACCAGGCGCAGGATTGTTACTTGAATTGTTCTCCGATTGAATGTTCGGATAGCAGGCGAAATGATTTCGTCTGGTTTAATCCGTCTACATCTCGCTCCGATGACAATGCTGATGTCGTCTCCGGGGAATTCCGATTGCGATGCCGCATTCCGCTAGCACCATTTAAAATTTAGTTATTTCTAAAAGTGTCGAGCCTAGTGCCAGTTTAAAATTAATCGATTAAGACGAACTAAAATTGTGGGTTAAGTATTTCGCTCGGTTCGAGCAATCTCTATAAATTCGGAAGCTTGACCCACTTGGATGATTTATATCCCGAATAGATTAAGTGGAACTCGACGACTAAAATGTCCGGAGCAAAATAATCTGAATCGCGCATTGTATGAGAAAAATCGTGCGCGAGGTTATGATCCAATTTGTTCTTCAGCCTACACTGTAGGATAATCAAATCAACTGTGTTTTAGCGACAGATAAATTTTTATCTGATTTCGACCAAACCAATGTTGTCTTAAATATTGAATCTGTCTGTTTACGTGCTGTCCGAGAAAAACGATGTGCCAGCTCATTGTCGAATTATTTTCTGATCGAATATTCGGATATCGGGAGAAATTCGTCTAAATTCAACTGAATCAAATGCAGATTAAAATATCGAAGCTGATGCTGTGATTCGATCCGATTGTATCTCGTTTTGATCTACATCTTAGAACATGAATGTACACAGATTCTTGCATAAAAAAAAGGATTCTTGCATAAAAAAAGGGAAGAGAAGAAAATATCCCAGGGAGCTTATCCCCACGCCGCCCTCTGTGATTTTTTTCAGCCGCCGGCCCGCCGCCCAGGCTTCTCTGTTCACACGCACGTCTGCTCCCTCTTCTTCCTCCCATGCCGCGCTCTCTCTCCAGCGCCCATCTCTCTCTCGCGGAGCTCCCTGGCGAGCGCCCCTGCTCCCTCTGTCCTCTCCCCTGCAGCTCTCTCTTGGTGCCCAGAATCTTCTGCTTACATCCCCTGGCCGTGTGCCCCTGCGCCGGTCGAGTTCCCTGCGCTCGCCGGCGCTCCTCCCTGGCTCGCCCCTCCACGCGCCCCTGGCCCTCCCTGCCGTGCGCCTGCCCAGGTCCGCGCCGCCTCTGCTCCTCGTTCTTCTCTGCGAGACGTGTAGCTCCTTCCTGCGCGCGCCGGCCGCCAGTTCGTCTTCAACGTCCAGCCATGGAGCTCCTGCGCGTCGCGACTTCCCTTCCCCCGAGTTCTCCCTGCCATGGCGCACCCTCCCTGCTCGGCCTTTGCTCCTCTGGCGCCATGGAATCCTTGCGTGCGTGAAGCTTCCTGCTCGACGGCGCTCCTCCCTGCGCCCAGCCAAGCCCCTTCATCGCGCTCAGCCGCTCTCCTTTCTCCTCCGCACCGCGCTCCTCTGCTCCAGCCCGCCGAGCAGCTCGCCCGAGCTCCTTCCCTGCTTCCATGGGCGCTGCGCACTTGCCCCTGCTCGGCTCCCTTTCCTGCGCGTGCCCAGCCGTGGTCTCCAGCTCACCGGACGCGGGCCTCTGTCTGTGCCGTGCTCCCTGCGCGCTTGGTCCTGCCATCTCCATGGCACTCGGCCGCGCAGCGTCTTCCTCAGCCATGGCGAGTTCCTCGCTGCCACGGTTGTCTAGTGGTTGGCCCGCGCCATCTCTGCTCCTCTCGGCCTGCTACTGCGTGTGCTTGTGTCTGAGCTCATCTGGCCACGACCTCGTCGAACTGCGAAACTCCCTCGCCGTGCGCTCTGGCATCGGCTGCCACCGATTCCGCCATTGAGTTCATGAGCACTCCTTGCTCTGTTCGTTTCGCCGTGGGCGATTTCTCCACTCTTCAAATCCGTGCTGTTCGCCCTGCGTGCACTCGCTCCCTATCCATCGGGTTTCGGCGTGTTCATGTTTGTCGTTGAGTCGCCGAACCCGTCATCCCCTGCTCGACTCCCAAGCAAACCCCCTGATCCGTGTCCTGCTCGCCATCGACTCTCGGCACCATAAGCTCATTTTCCCTTGCGCACATCTCCACAGACCCTGCCTCATCACGCGTGTGCATTATCGATCTCGTCGTTGTTCCGTGCAGCATCAAGAAATACAAAGCATGGGGTGAAGACGAAGCTAGCAGCGTAATAGCCACCAAGTGCTCGACAAAAAGCTCGAACAAATCGTCGATCGTCATCCTCGTCTACGCCAAAGATCCGAGAAGATTAGGCACAGAAGAAAATAAATCAGTACGCAGTCGGAGAATTCTCGATGTGGATGAAGATGAAGCGCGATTCGACACAGCAGTCACCCTATTTTCGGTGAAATGCTGAGCTGAAAGGCGTCGTCGATTTCGTGATTTCAAGTCGGATTTAATTGACGGTAAGTTGATTCGTTATTCCAGTCAACTAGGTATATAAATAGATTAAATAGAATTGTTGGTCACGATAATTGTTATTAATTTAGCATACGTATATTGTGATGTTCGTTCTAGATGAATCGGTAAATCAAGTTAATTAAGATACTCAGTTTAAAGAGTTAATTAGATTGTTTCTATAACTATTTTAAGTCGTTGGCATTTAATAATAGCGAGTCGAGGTTTTACTAGACCTCTGAAAAAATATGTTACTAAAAATGATAGTGTGTGTTTATAATTTATTCTTGCTTGATAATAAAATTAGATGTGATTGGACAGGAGAAATGCGTGTGCTGTAATTAGTATGTATAGTTTATTATTTTGTGATTATTACGCGTAGTCGTATATCGATAACTAGTGTTTCCGTATGAAATTGTACAACGCCTCGCCGCTAGGTGTTTAATTCGCTATCGCGTAGCACTATTTAAGTTTGTAATATTCCTGTCTATATGCATTCATGTGCATAATGCATTTCATTCAGGTACGTGAATTAACCACGTGATGCGGAAGACGAGCCAAGTCGACCCCAAGCGCGGGCTACTCCGCATGGTGATGCTGATGGACGAACCTGCCTGATCATGTGCTAGGACAAGGATGATCGTCTAACAACACTAACCTAGTGTTACCCAGGCAAGCCCCGGTGCGTTTGTCATCTCCTTGCTGTTTTAAAATCTTTATCACCTTGTTTGATGCATTAGGTGATAGGAGTTGTGTGCTAAACAACTGATGCATTTCCTTCCTTGAAAAATTAATTACCCTTCCTTGATACCATTTTTGAAAAGAATTTTATGATGCTTAGCCTTGCTTTAGCAAACAAAATGTTTTGTTTTAAAACAAAAGTGATGCTTCAGTGGGTGGGAATGGTTTCAAAAAGAAAAACTTGTGATGGTGGATCCATCAGGGCCTTGATAGGTTCAACATCGGAAAAGATGTACCTCTGCCAGGTACCAAACTTTGGGTTTAAATAATAAAGCTAAGACCGGGCGGTTGACTTGCACGAGAAGGAAGTCTCGGTGTAGTGTCTTCGTCTGAGTCGATTAAGGACCGTGTCGATGCAGGCTTGATGATTGAGGACCTTTTAACTGGTCACATGCCTCATCATGGGTAAGCTTTGCCTCGGGCAGACTAATACCAGAAAGGCCAACACGCAATGGGAGTGGAGAGATGGCGAGAGTAGCGTGTACCCTCCGTGGCAAGAGGCTGGACGGTGGTGTATCTGTGCTCTTGGTTGGCGTGAACCCGGTCTGGTCTTAAGAACCCCGGTGGCGAGTTGACATATGCAAGGGTTAAGTGCTACATATGTCGTGTGATTGGAGATCCCCAGTTGGGTATTAATCGATTCGGATCGCCGTTACTTCTCAGACATGAAGACTTGGTCACTGCCCTACACGTAGCAATCCAGTGAACTGAAGGGATGATAAAAAGACGTCTAGTATAGGCCAAGTGCTTGAACTAGGATAGAAAGAACTCTAGATGCAGGTAGCTTTACTTAACCAGACAAGTAAAAATGGATTCTTAAGGATCCACTCATAGTAAGATTTTCTGCAAACAGAGTCCTTGATTCTTGATAAGCCTTACCTTGAGTCCTTTTAAAACCAGCATACCCTTGAGAGTCTTTTCTTTAGTCGGGTAAGTCTTGCTGAGTACTTGCGTACTTAGGGTTTTATTCCTATTGTTGGTGCAGGTTACGAGTCACTTTGATTGTGATTGGTGTTAAGCGCCGGTGGGCACGACCTTCTTATAAGTTTAAGTACTTCTTCTATACTTCTTATTGAGGATTGTCACTGAGCTAGCATATATTTCAAACTTATAAATAAATTATAACATTTCAAAGTTTATTCTTTGAACCACTTTTGTAACCACTCTGATACATATAATGTAAATTTGTTGTAACTTGTAAAATTTGGTAATAAGATTTTCGCTGCAAATTGATGGTGTGTGATTTGTGTTTACTTAATCTTGCGATCCTGGTTGTAAGTGGTTTATCCGGGGTCCTTGGGACACTCGGATGGATCCTGTTAAGTTATCTGGTGCACATGCATAGTCGTCTGAGGTCTTGGAGACAAGGGCAGGTGCATGTGGGCCCAATAACTTGGAAGGTTCTGCCACAGGGACTATTGATGTGTGCGGGGATGGAGTGTTCCTACATGTCGTGTGTCTAGGTTTATGTTGCAAGGTTAAAACTCGATTGGAATCGTCTACTTCTCGCAGATAATGAGACTACTTGATCCACTGTACTTCATTGAGTAATAAGTGGATAACTAGGTACTTGCAAAAGATGTTGATTGATTAATGTTTGATACCATGTGTGGATAGCTAGGTACTCATCTAGTTTAAAGTATTATTCTAAAACTTGAAAAGCTAAAATTTGACTTAGATTCAGCTAGTGCTTTTTGGCAAACCAAATCACTCAGCCAAACGACTTCATAGTCTAGAGGTAGAGGAGTAGACTCCTCACACCGGGTAAGTCTAGCTGAGTATTAGTATACTCAACCTTACTTGTGGCACAAAAAATTTCAGGCATCTTGCAAGAAATGGTTGATGGTGTGACTTGCCTTCCACCTTGCCACCGGGTTGGACGACCGAGTGGGATGCTGCCTTTGCAGGAGAGGACCAGGAGGAGTGAATTGGCCAGGCTTTGCCATGTTACTCAGTTATCTTCGTTAGCTATTTCCGTTGCATGAAAAATAATGGTTTACTACTTTTGAACTCCGATGCTGTAATAACACTTAAGTACTTCTTTAAATTTTTGGTATTATGCTTTATTGTATTTCTCTATGTCTCACCTTCGAGTGAGCAAGTGATATTTGAAAGTCGCCTAGAGGGGGTGAATAGGCGAAACCTGAAAATTATAACTTTAAACCCGGACTTGATCCCTCGATTAGCGATTAGAACAAGATGAACAATTAGCGGAGTATAAAACTAAGTCCTTTGCTTTCAAAGAGTATTGCTTTCAAAGAATGCGGAATTGATGCAAAGCAACACAATTGAAATGTTTATGGAGAATAATGCAAGAGGACTTTAGATAAGAAGAGGAAGAACACAAGTTCTTTCTTGCAAGGCGTTGCTTCTATATATGAGAATTTTACTTAAAGCAACACAAAGTAATATTAACAAAGAATAGTGCAAGAGAACTTAGAGAGCGATAAGACAAACAAATCATAAGCAATAAACACAAGTGACACGGGTGATTTGTTTTACCGAGGTTCGGTTCACTAAGAACATAATCCCCATTGAGGAGTCCACTAAGGACGAGTCTTTTTCAACCCTTTCCCTCTCTCCAACGGTCACCAAGACCAACGAGTTTTCCTTCTTCTTTGTGAACAAAAGACCAAAGTCTCCGCAAGGCCAACCACAAAGATAAGGGGCTCTTGCTAGTTTCACAATGAATGGGAGTCAAAACTCCACACTTAAATGATCATAAGAGGTAGCACACACTTTCTCTCAATGATTCTCACAAGGCACTATCACTAAACGCACACGAGTAGCTCTTTCTTGCTTGATCTCTCTTTTGTGGCACTTGTGAGGCTTTGATGTGTATAGAAAGTGTTGCTCTAGTAGATAGGAGCGAATACCCAACTCTTGTGTATGAAATGGATAAATGAATACTTGTGAATGGGCTGGTTGGGGTGGCTTTTATAGCCCTCAACCAACCATATAGCCGTTGGGGCGCATCAGCCAGAAATTGCACTAGCGGACGGTCCGCGGCTAAGGCCCGGACGGTCCGCGACCCTCCAACGGTCGATTCTGACATCTTCAACGGATACGCCTGACAGATCAACGACTATCTGCCTCGGTGACACCATGCAGATGGTCCACCCTTAATCTTGACGGTCTACGCCAGCTCTTTAATTCCTTTGGCTTAACTTGTCACCTTCGGGCTGAACCAGGTCTTCACATGCAGATGGTCCATGAATTATAGTCGGACGGTCCACACTATATAGCCTGACAGTCTGTGGTTTAGTCGGACTATCCACGATTTTTAGTTCCTGGTCGAAGTCAAAACGGTGTCGTGGACGGTCCGCCAGAAGGGGCTGGACGGTCCGCGCTAGGCAATTTCAGAACTTGAGTTTCTGACTTCCCGTTGATCTTTGAACAATCTTCTCCAAGTTGCTTTGGCTAAACTTGAGAGAGATCCTATGACTTAGAAAAATATCTCAAGTGGTTTTCCATCTAGTCTAAGTCATGGATCATGAACATTTTGATTCTTTCACTCATATTTCTTCTTTTGCTCAAACTAGCTCCAAAATAGCGATATGTTGATTTTGAGCTTCCCAACCTTTCTAGAAGTGTTGAATACGTTCCTCGGGGTATTTTGAACTTATCCGAAGAGTAGAATTATTGGTAGTTCATCTATTCCATGCTTTACCCTTATTTGGTTGAGTCTGAGCTGAGCTGATTCTGACTAAGAAACTGAACTATTGAATCTTATGAATCTGTGAATCAAAGGCTAGGCAAACTAGTTAGTCCGAATGGTTGTTATGGTCATCAAGCACCAAAATATAAGAAATGGTTTAAGGCCATTTCCCTTTCAATCTCCCCCTTTTTGGTGATTGATGCCAACACAAATCAAAATAAATATGAAGTATAAAATTGTAACTAGTTTGCAATTGGTCAAGTGTTCATAAGCTACTGAAATGAAATTGGTTTTAAGTGCATATGGGTGATATTGATATAATTGTAGTTTTGGACCACTTTTGCACCACATGTGATGGTTTTTGCAAACTTTTGATAAAATCTTTTTCAAAGTTATTTGCGTATGGCCCTAGGTACAAAAATGAAATTTTAAGAGCATTTCTAAGATTTAAAGATTTTCCCTTTTTCCAAATGCTTTTCCTTTGGCCATTTCCAAAACTCTTCCTGAATAAGTTCTCCCCTTTGTTATAAAATAGTTTAAAACGTTTTCAGAAAACGTTTTGGCCTAATACTTTCACGCTTTGGCCTAATACTTTCTCCCCCTTTGGCATTAAGCACCAAAAATGAAGAAATTTTGAGGCCTTTTCAATAGATATGGAATTGAAGTACATGAGTTTGAGCAAGGGTGGTTGGTACCGAAGGAATATGAAGTGGAAGCACTCCCTTAGCTCAAAATTCCATTTCCCTTTCAATTTGAGATTAAGCACAACATATACTTGAAGATAGGTTAGTCTCAAGGATTTAATGTGTAGAGAATTGCTCCCCCTAAACTTGTGCATACAAGCGATGAATACTTGTAGATCAAAGCACCTTAGGACTTGTGAGGTATGAGGATTCAAGTTCTACACATTGAACTTTGGTATAAGCAAAAATATGAAAGAGATATATAAGATCAAAAGATATGTTAATGAAGCTTTATTATAGTTCTATATAATATAGATTTCTCCCCCTAAATATGTGCCTTGAGAGAAATACATATTTTGGCCTTAAATTCCAAATGCACATAATGAGGTCAATGAGAACATATCTATATCATAGAAATTGTGAAGTGCAATATGTCATAAACGCGATGCTCATCATAGACTACGCACTTCAGAAAGCATGTTATAAACATTTGATGCATTTACCCTTAAGGATTCAAAGAAGCTTAAGGAACTTCCACCTTTGGAACAAAGGTAGCTTATCCTCGTTACAAGGTTAAGCTTTAATCTCTTTGACAAGAATATCACTTCACCCAGTTTTAACAAAAATGCATCAAAGTAGGAATGAAATTATGATAGGTTAAACTAGGTATGAAGCAGAGTTATGCATAGACATGCTTTTTCTTCCTCTTGTAATTTAAAGATATGCAATATATGTATAAGAGGGAAATCTAGGTACATGTGTAAATGATAGGAAGTAGTTTACCCTTTTGTACCTTCACATAGAGATGCTCTCTTCATCGTGCTTTGTCCTTAGTCTTGGTTACTTAAGTCCTATGCTCAAGACAATGTATAGAATTATTTTGCACAAGAGAGAATTCTAAAGTTAGTGATCCTTTTCTCTAAACAAATCATTATTATCACATATCAAGTATATCACAAATTGCATAAATTTGTCCTAAACTCTCCTTTTAACTTAGTGCATATACATGAGAGACATAAATTGATAGTACATGAAGCACTAAGCAACATAAGTATCAATTGAAGCTATTCAATGATCAAAAGTATAACAGATTTGATCAAATCATATGCACTAGGTTATCAAATAAGCTTATAACAAGAGAATCTAGTGATTATGCTACTTGAATAATGAAAGTTGCAATCCTGTATAAAAGTGATACTTCTTTACCAAAAAGGATTGAGTTATTGTAGCATACTTCATGAGAAACTCATTCTCATTCATGAGACTACATGAGATTACTAAGAGAAAGTGTTAGTCTCAACACGATCAAGATATAGAAATGGGCTCCCCCTAAAGGTATGCATCAAGTATTTGAATGACTTGGTTAGATGCACTCTTCTTTAAAGACAAATAGGGCAATTCATTGAACATCTTGATCAAGGCATATGAAGAATTTGCAATAATCAGCTTATGTCTAGTATTCTCCAAATGAAAAAGGTCTAGAATACTTACAACCACACCATTGATTAATTTGAAGATCTTACTGTCTAGGTGTTGTTGTTCTGACGTCTTCCTTTTCATTTGAGTGTCCTCCCTTTAGTTGTCTCCTTTTCCTTTCAAACTTACTGAAAATTCTCGAGAAAGAGATATTAGCAGCACAAGGGAGTATATAATAGATGATGATTTCTTTAGACAAATCATCATCCACAAGTCACATAGACATGAAGTAAAATCCTTAATATTAGTGCATAGCGATAGGAAAGAGGAATATGCACCTTTTAACATTTATAATCAAATCATAGGAATTTTACTTCTTCATATCGATGTTTCTTCACACAGAATTGATTAACATAACTTAGAAGCATATCAATACGAGAACAGATACAGCAAAGGCATAAGTTAGATTCTAATGGACTAGTGCACATATGAAAGCAAGATTGTATGCACTTTTAGCTGATTTGAGTTAAATAAGGAATCTAATCTTCACATTGGTAGATTATGATAGTTTAGAAGAAATACCAATTGATGGAAACTATTATGATTGGATATTGATAAGGACATGAGTTTCCATACCTTTGCTTTTACATTTCTTCCTTTAGGTGAAGAGCAACCTTGAGGCTTGTGTTTTTTAATAAATTGAACATGCACTCACTCTCTTGTAGTTTTTCATAAATGTGCTCAAGAGAGATATTATTAGTAACACAAGTACTAGTTTCCTTTTTAGCAATCAATTTTGAATAGGAATGACTGGTAGATTACTAAAACAAGGAAACTTCATAACATGAACTAGATTATCTCATAAATGATATCATGCACAATTTTAACTCATAAAACAAGCATAGTTAATCTCTCAAGATCATGCGAACAAATCTAATTCATAACATGGAGAGTGATTAATGTAGAAGAATCATATCCAAATTAAGCAAGATGAGATACATCACAAATTATTGGATTGATTTTCTTTTTATGTTAGATTACTCATTCCATAGAGAAACTCATTCTCTTGATGTAAGACTACTTAAGTCACTTAGACAAAAGCATTAGTCTCACGATTCTAGTCATAAAGAGAACTTTTCCTTTTATAAGTGTCCTAAGGATTTGAATTCCTTATATGACACTTTATTCTTTTAAGAACTTGGAATATCTCTCTCTATTTCTAGAACATGGCAACAATAGGATACCATAAGTTAGTTATACCAATTTTAAAGCATGTAGATTGCCATAATATAGAAGTGATGAAAAATACAATCTACCTTATGAGAGGAATTTTTCTCCAAAGAATGATGACATAATTTAAAAACATTTTTAAGTGCTTCATTTTTCAATGTGACTACACAAGGCACCAGAGAAATGATAATTGAAGATACTTGCACTTAAAGACATAAGTGTTACCATCCTTTGACTTTCCTCCATGTTGTAGGTTTTGATTTTCCACACAGGATAATCCTTTATTCCCTACAACAACAATATCTTGCTCGAGATGATATGAATTTTAGATATAATAACTCAAAATAACTTTGGGTCAATCTTAGATATATATATAACATTTTAAGATTGATAGCTTGAGTTAATAAGAATTGAATTAACCCGCTCAAGCACCTCCAAAGCTTCATATCATCTCCTTTCCCCTGCAAAGCTTGTCAAGCATATTTTGGTCCCCATCTCTTGATGGGTCCATCAAGGTTAGTCAACAAAGATCTAGGAACCCAAATGTCCTTTGTGCTAGCGCTTGGTAAACTCATTACCTTTCTAGCACAAGTTGCAATTTTGGGTTGCCTAGTTATATATGAATCAATTGACAAGCTAGGAGCGGGATAGTTACCAATGGGACAATCCTCGCATAGATACCCCTTCTTTCGACATATGTAGCAGAGGCGATCTTCATGTTTTGAAGATTTCTTCTTTCTTTGTTTCTTGCTTGCTACATGGTTAGTAAATATTTTCTTTTCTAAAACTATGCCTTTTTGTTTTACATAGGGACATGACTTAACTAAATGTCCCTTCTCATAGCATCTAAAACAATGTTTATCATCCTTGTTAATAATCAAGCCATTTTCTTTAATATAGGGACATGACCTAATCAAGTGCCCCTTTTCAAAGCATTCACTACACTTCTTATTTTTCTTAGTGTGAAGTGTGGCTTGATCATTACCTTGGATGTTACCTTGTATGGAGGCACGATTGAGGCTTTTGGCAGAGGTATTGATTTTCTTATTTTGTTCCTTCCTCTCGACATTCCTCAAGTCCTTGACTTTTTCCTCGAGGGATCTTATGCATGCCACAGTTGTTCCTGTCTCAAGCTTCTTCACCATGTCATCATGGTTATCTTGAGAAGGTTGAGCAATGCACTTCCCTTTTAGGTGTGTCAAGTTCGTTCTTAGCCTCTCATTTTCTTCCTTGAGCTCTTGATATGTATCATCATTTATTCCTGGAAATTCTAGCTCAAAGGAGGATTTGCTTGCTGGCGAGCAACAAGCATTAGCACATGGCAATATAGTTTCAATTTGAACATATGTGCATGAGTGAGGTTGTTGAGATTTTAAGTTTCTATCACAACCTTATGAGCAATGTTTAACATGATATCATCATCCATAAGATTTTCATGAGAACATAGAAGCATATCATGTTTATCTTGAAAAACTAGATTTTCAATTTTTAGCCTTTCTACTTGGTCCTTAAGTGAGGTATTCCTATTTACTAATTAAGCGACACATAATAAAGAGCTATCTTGCTCAATTGAAATAGTTTCATACCTTTGGACCAAATCAACATGAGAGCACTTTAGCTCCTCATGTTCTTTAGTCAACTCTTCCAAGCTTTGGTTTTTTGTGAAGAGGATATCTTCTAGCTTGTGAAGAGCTTCGCTTTTCTCTCTCGCTCTTTTTAGTAGTTTGAGCATGACCGCCATATCTTCTAGGCTTAGACGAGCGTAGAGTTGCATGAAGCTTCTTTCATCCTCCTCATCCTCATTTGTGCTTCCGCTACCATTTTCATTAGCTACACAACATATGTGGGAATTGAAATGGGAAGACCAACCTTCTGGAGAGGTGGATTCATCGTTTGGTCTCCAACGTTCATTTTCTTCTTCTTCTTCCTTTAAAGGGTTAGATTCACAAGGACTAAAGGAAGTAGAAGCATCATATGAACTAACATGTTTGGACTCATCAAATCTATTTTTAATTCTAGTCCAAATATCATGCACATCATGAATAAGTTCATCATATCTAATTATGAAGGCATGATAATCTTCTTTACTAAGAGAATTACCTAAGATGTCAAAAGCAAGATAATTTAAGCGTAAACATCTTTGATCTTCCTCGGAAGCATTTTTCTTATCATAACTAGGAGGTATAATACTCTTGTCTAAAATTTGTTTTGATTGTGGGTCTATGGTCCTAAAATCATTTATCACACTAGCAGACCATGAAGCATAATTAGAACAATCATTAAGTAATATCTCAAGACTTACCTCATTGTTATCCTTTGGTGGTGTCTGCTTGTTCTTTTGGGATTTTCTCCGAGCCATCACTTCGAGTTGTTAGATTCCATACGAAGTGCCTAGCTCTGATACCAATTGAAAGTCGCCTAGAGGGGGGGGGGGGTGAATAGGCGAAACCTGAAAATTATAACTTTAAACCCAGACTTGATCCCTCGATTAGCGGTTAGAACAAGATGAACAATTATCGAAATATAAAACTAAGTCCTTTGCTTGCAAAGAGTATTGCTTTCAAAGGATGCGGAATTAATGCAAAGCAACACAATTGAAATGTTTATGGAGAATAATGCAAGAGGACTTTAGAAAAATAAGAAGAGGAAGAACACAAGTTCTTTCTTGCAAGGCGTTGCTTAGATATATGAGAATTTTACTTAAAGCAACACAAAGTAATATTAACAAAGAATAGTGCAAGAGAACTTAGAGAGCGAGAAGACAAACAAATCACAAGCAATAAACACAAGTGACACGGGTGATTTGTTTTACCAAGGTTCGGTTCACTAAGAACCTAATCCCCGTTTAGGAGTCCACTAAGGACAGGTCTTTTTCAACACTTTCCCTCTCTCCAACGGTCACCAAGACCGGCGAGTTTTCCTTCTTCTTTGTCAACAAAAGACCAAAGTCTCTGCAAGGCCAACCACAAAGATAAGGGGCTCTTGGTAGTTTTACAATGAATGGGAGTCAAAATTCCACGCTCAAATGAATAAATGATCATAAGAGGTA
Organism: Zea mays; assembly: GCF_902167145.1. Classification (NCBI taxonomy): domain Eukaryota; kingdom Viridiplantae; phylum Streptophyta; class Magnoliopsida; order Poales; family Poaceae; genus Zea; species Zea mays. The sequence goes on from NC_050099.1 coordinate 125,469,012, forward strand.
GCACACTCTTTCTCTCAATGATTCTCACAAGGCACTATCACTAAACGCACACGAGTAGCTCTTTCTTGCTTGATATCTCTTTTGTGGCACTTGTAAGGCTTTGATGTGTATAGAAGTGTTGCTCTAGTAGATAGGAGTGAATACCCAACTCTTGTGTATGAAATGGATCAATGAATACTTGTGAATGGGCTAGTTGGGGTGGCTTTTATATCCCTCAACCACCCATATAGTCGTTGGGGCGCATCTGCCAGAAATTGCACTAGCAGACGGTCCGCAGCTAGGGCCCAGACGGTCCGCGACCCTCCAACGGTCGATTCTGACATCTTCAACAGATACGCCTGACAGATCAACAGCTATCTGCCTCGGTGACACCATGCGGGCGGTCCGCCCTTGGTCCCGGACGGTCCGTGCCAGCTCTATAATTCCTTTGGCTCAACTTGTCACCTTTGGCTGAACCAGGTGTTCACATGCGGACGATCCGTGAATTATAGTCGGACGGTTTGCACTATATAGCTAGACAGTCCGTGGTTTAGTCGGACTATCCACAATTTTTAGTTCCTGGCTGAAGTCAAAACGGTGTCGCGGACGGTCCGCCAGAAGGGGTCGGACGGTCCGCGCTAGGCAATTTCAGAACTTGAGTTTCTGACTTCGCGTTGATCTTTGAACAATCTTCTCCAAGTTGCTTTGGCTAAACTTGAGAGATATCCTATGACTTAGAAAAATATCTCAAGTGGTTTTCCATCTAGTCTAAGTCATGGATCATGAACATTTTGATTCTTTCACTCACATTTCTTCTTTTGCTCAAACTAGCTCCAAAATAGCGATATGTTGATTTTGAGCTTCCCAGCCTTTCTAGAAGTGTTGAATACGTTCCTCGGGGTATTTTGAACTTATCCAAAGAGTAGAATTATTGGTAGTTCATCTATTCCATGTTTTACCCTATTTGGTTGAGTCTGAGCTGATTCTGACTAAGAAACTGAACTGTTGAATCTTATGAACCTGTGAATCAAAAGCTAGGCAAACTAGTTAATCCAAATGGTTGTGATGGTCATCAAGCACCAAAATATAAGAAATGGTTTAAGGCCATTTCCCTTTGAGTATTCGATCCGGTGTAAGTGGTTTCATCAGACTAGATCCGACGGAATGACGATTTATTCCAGTTTAAGTGTGACTTCACCTCTAAGGCGGGACTTATGCACTTAAGTTGGAATAATCTGGGCGGTTCCGCCACACACTCAGACCCTAGAGCTCTCACCACCAAAGTCATGCGCCAAGGTTTCTACTGACTAGATATTGTATGCACAGCAAACCGTGTAGTACACTCATGCAAAGCATGTCAGGAATTCTCAACCCAAAACAGGGCACCCTCATAGCTCACTAAATTAATTGCCCACACCTGGCCTCTACAACTATGGGGCCTCAATATAGTGGGACCGCTCCCCACCGCACACGGCAACCTGAGATATGCCTTCATTACTATCGAATACTTCACCAAGTGGATCGAGGCAAGAGTAGTTTCCACCATAACAACAAAAACGTCACAAAGAGTTTTCTGGCAGAACATTGTCTGTCGTTTTGGGGTACCCTCCGAGCTAACGGTGGAAAATATAAAAAAGTTCGACAATCAAGACTTCCGGGATTTTTGTGCCTCCGTAGGAACTAAGGTAGTCTTCACATCAGTCTACCACCCACAGTCCAACAGTCATAGAGCACGCAAACGGAAAGATTTTCACCGCAATTAAGAAAAGACTCCTTTAGGACAAAAAGGTAAATGAGCAGACCAACTAACCGAAGTGCTCTGGGGGCTAAATACAACTGAATCCCACACAACAGGCTTTACAACATTCAAATTGATGTATGGAGCCGAAGTAATGACTCTGCAAGAGCTCAAGCATGGCTCACCATGATCAGACCTAGTGCAGTCCTAGATGTCGACGAGCTAGAAACAAAATACCTCCTTGACGGAGACCGAGTTCAAGCCCTCGATGCCCTTAACAAATACCAAGCAGCAACAAAAAGCTAGAGAGACAAAGTTGTCGTCCCCAAATATTTCCACAATGAAGACCACGTCCTTATAAAAACAACACGAATTATGTCGAAGGGTAAGCTCAAACCGAAATGGGAAGGCCCGATCATAGTCAAGAAGAAGACGTCACTGATTTCATACAAGCTCGCAAGCCAAACAGGCGTAGACCTTGAACATTAATGGAATGTTGACAACTTATGAAAATATTATTTGTAAGACAAGTCTAGTAGGGCCATCGCGCCCTTGTAACAAATCATGCGTACATTTTTCCAAAATTAGGCCCGCACTCTTTTCCTCACAAGGGGCGAGGTTTTAAACGAGGTGGAGCCATGTAATAACAAAAATAGGAAATCCCCCTACCAATAGAGCATCAAAAGATGTCGAAAAAGGCCCTCGTAATGGCCTTCGACATTCGTCACCAAGCAAAGTCACCACGACGATACAAAATAAACCATCGTTGGCGACAGACCATATCCGAGCAAAAGTACTCTAAGGGTGGAGCAAAAAACGCACGATAAATGTGTGAAGACAGTCCCCGAGCAAAATTTGCCTAAGGGTGCAGTCGGAAATGCACGATAAATGTGCGAAGATAGTCTCCGAGCAAAAGTCGTCTAAGGGTGCAGCCGAAAACATATGATAAATGTGCGAAGATAGTCTACGAGCAAATGTCGCCTAAGGGTGTAGCCAGAAATGCACGATAAATGTGCGAACATAGTCTCCAAGCAAAAGTCACCTAAGGGTATAACCAGAAATGCATGATAAATGCACGAAGATAGTCTCCGAGAAAAAACCTTCTAAGGGTGCAGTCGGATAAGCATGATAAATATGCGAAGACTGTATCCAAGCAAGAAGTTGCCTAGGGATGCAATTAGATCATCAAGACAAAAATATGGAAACAAAATGTGAAGACTATATCCGAACTATACATCCGCATCCTTTGCCGATCACCAAAAGGGGCGAGGGCAGTGTTTCACATGCTAAATTATCAGTCGACGACATGCGAAGGAAAACAAGCAAAAACCCATTACAATGCCAACCCAAGAACGGTACAACATACATAAGAAGAGCGAACACATCTCTGAATAGTCCCAACATTTCCTTTTTGGAAGGAGACCAAGCTCCCTATAATCGAACAAGAGAATCTCAAGCTTTTTGCCAAAAACAGACACCTAATTTTGTCTTCTCAAAGACACACATTATTAGACTGGTTCATCAAAAAGGTAGCTAATTTTGATCCCGCTGACGCTTCGCCTTTTAGCAGACTACCTGTCGCCATCAATGATAAGGCAGCCCCCGAACTAGTCCACAACCGTTTCTGAGTCACTTTCTGTTTCCCTTTCCCACGGCCAGACGGTGTTATGTCTTCATTGCCTTGGCCAGATAGCAAAGTTCCCCCTTCTTCCAAAATAAAGGGAGCCGACATTACTTCATCTAAAAGTGCGAAAAACATTAATTCATCTTCGAGATTCGAAGGCTCTTTAGAATGAAAAGGCATGTATAGATCTTCATACTCCACCGGGACTATGACAACCAAGAGGAGAAATAAACACAACATCATCACTCTCCTCTGAAGTGTTAGAAATAACAATAACTTCCCATGCACGCCGGACATCGGAACCTACGCAAACACCCAAAAAGTTTATAGTGTCATTTAATCCACCATCTCAGCAAAAGTCCTCAACAGAAACCTTCCCCAAGCTAAAGTTTCCTAAACCTTATCTAAATCTTTCGGGACATCTTCACCATGGTGCGAAGACCCAAACGCCTTCGAGCTTGACACTTGCACAATAGCCCCCGCACCAGCTATCGACAGTTTCGGGTCAGACTCTGTGTCCGAGTCATCTGACCCACTAGCCTCCACCTCTAAGCACATCTGTCAAACAAATATAAAACTTCAGGCCACACAAGTCTGTCACCAAAGCAAACCGATAAAAAGCGGAAATCGATCTTAATGACCTGTCCGATGTCCTGACCAGACCTCTCCTTCACTACGGATACACCATGTTGTCCTCACATGCAGTCAAACAACACGTCAGCAGACAATCCCACTGTACGGTCACCCTCAATATTGTACACACTATGATCGAAGTGCTTGTCAATATACCCAAGCGGCTCAAAGTGTCCGCAGGCTTCGTGCACAAGAACATTTAGGGTGCCTTCATGGGTAACTAGAGTTTAATACCCCATTAGGCCCCTAACCATCGTGGTAAGACTGTCAAGTTCTTCTTCAATACAGCTACCAAATTGCTTACCAACGTCGGCCCCTTCCTCATCAAATGAACGGTACTTGCTCCAAATTCTCGATAAGCATTAGACAGGACCCTACCACGAACTTTAGCATCACTCTCCACGAACTTTAACAAATCAATGACGCAAAAAGATTAAAACTCACATAGCGCAGCTGTTCGTGTGTAGCCCTCGCTGCCCCAGCAACTGCTTGTGCATCTTCCATAGCCCTTCGTAGTGTCGCGGCGGCCGCACCAGCGACCGCACTCAACACAACACCCCTTGGGTCCCCTCCGCTTTCAACAACTGAGCAAAACTTCGCCCATGAAACCCTCAACAAAAGAGTCGTAAACTGATACGTCATCTGCCCCTATGGCTGATGTGCGCCCCGATTTCGGTCTCCAGCAGTGCCTGATTAGCCACCCCTCCTTCAGTGGGTGCCGGCCCGGTTAGAGGTTGTTGCACCTCAACCCTTGCCGCCTCCGCCTTAGTGGTCTTCGCCGCGTCGCCCTTCGCCCCAGCTGCCCTCACGGCCTAGGCCTTCGCAGATCTCCTCGGGTCCACAATGCGGATGACTTCTTTCCGTTTCTTGGATTTCGACTTCCAATCCTTCTCCATGAACGCTGATAAAACATCCACAATGTTATAACCATAGGGAAAAATATCAAGAGATATAGCTAGTCTATTTAGTTCGTAGTACTCAGCAAAGGCATCAGGAATATATTTACCCTCGGTGACTGTGGCCGCCCTTGCATGTGCTGCCACAAGAGACACGTGCGACGTGGCTTCACCCGTAGTATCTGCTAGATACTCGGTGAATTCAGTCGTTTCAGCGTTCAAGCCCACAAAATCTTCAGACACAATCTCCGCTTCATCCGGAGACCTCGACCCCTTCGCAGAGTATTTCCCAACAATTTTAATAGCATCCACTTCAACCTCGCTAATGAAAGCCACCCCATCTTGTCCGCCAAGCTCAACAGCAAAGTTAGGACTCACAACCACAACATCCTTCTTGAAAAAGGCACTCCTCAACAACATCCTTCGTCGTGTGATCTCACCAACTGTCTAGCCTCCGCTCTGTGGCTACACTTGACACACAATGTACTCTTCGACCAAATCTTTGTCGCTGCTCATCACTCATGCATGATGAAGCGCTCAAACGTCAGAATCATTGTCCCTAACTTTGAAGTCTGAGAAAGCAACAAAGTCATGGGCCATCATAACACTACCCGCCGGCTGAGCCACACCCGGTACACCCTCTCCAAGATCATCATAAAACCAAGACTTGAACCAACTACCACACCTGTTCTTTGGACTCGACACGAGTTCATACACTTTGCCACATGTCTTTCTGGTCTTCAGTGTGAAAGTGCAGCTCCCAAACTGGATCACCCTACCACCAATAGTCTTCTTCTGCCAATGAAGGAAGTAATGCTTCCCAAAGACTTGAATTGAAGGCTCTCCACCATATGTAGTCATCTCCCACATATATTTAGACAATGCCACAATGGCATTCGACGCTAGTTGATGCAATTGAACGCTGAAACGTTTCAGCACTTCACCACGAACAGGTGGCATGGAAATCAAAGACCATCCTTAAAAATACCTTGAACACTACGATCTCCCCTCATGGGTTTAGAGTCTGCTCAGTACTAGGCACACGCCGATCCTCGCTCCAAAATAACCTAACAGTTCAAATTCGCACACGTGGTTCAAGGAAACCGCAGACCGACCGAATTCCAAGGTTTCGAAGCCAGTGTGTGCTGAACGCTAGAACCACCCACCGGTGGTGACATCTTAACAGGGTGCTCAGCACTTGATGACAAGGAAGAAGAGGGTGGCAGCACGAGCTTATGTCAGCGGCAAGCAATTTGCTTAATTCACGGCAAATCAATCGTCGTCGGTAAGATGGAGTAAAATGCGCGGCACGAGGAAGAAGCGACCGATCAGAGGAATGAGGTGGTGCGCGGAAAAAAGAATAGCCCTGCACTGCCCTACCGTTATATAGAGCGATCGAGCGGCGCTTCAAAAAACATGAAGGCACTCACCATCAAAAGACGAGCCACCCTACGTCAGCTGGCAATGTCAGTAACCAACGATCACAAACACAAAAAGCAACCCGTTCAACTTGTTATCGAGGGCAGCATTCGCCTGTCATCTCTACAAGACTTCGGGTTTGACTCAACAAGTTGAACCAACCCCTCGGAGGGCTCATGTTGGAACAAAGACAGAACACCCCCCTCGATCACAAGTCCACATGGTCAAAGTTGCAGAAGAAAGGCGAAGGCTGAGAAATAATATCGAAGGCACTAGAACGTGACCTCTCTTTGGTGGAAAAGTCAACCAGATAGACTAACTTACAAAGGTCGCTGGCCACTATCGAAAGCTCGAAGACTCGACAAGGCCGAAAGGCGACCCGTGATGTGAATGGCAAGTAGATTTGGCATTAAGCGACCTCCATGTAAACAGCGCCCACCCTCTGTGGGCCCACTTGTAAGTGACTCAGGAGGGTATTAAGTCTTGTGTAATAGAGAGGTTTGTAATCAATCTTGTAATTACCACATTGTATAGTGCATGGCGGGAATATAGTTGGTAGCCGGGGGTATTACAATATTTCACCAACCCCTAGCTATCTCTATAAATACCCTGGTCCTGTAGCACCGTCACGCTTGGTAATATAATTGCTCTTGCATCCCACTGTTTACACCGTGCTACTTATTTCCTCGCTTTCGAGTGTTTGGCTTACGGATTTCTATGTCAACAATGATGCTTCGGTTGCTACTGCTCCAGCTTTAATTGGCAATGAGGACTGTAGTGTTGTAGATTGGATGGCTAAGCGGGCTGCTTACAATGCCTTGCTGAAATAGCACCTAGTTTAAGTTCAAAAGTGATTTAAACACCATGCAGATCTTAAGAGGAGTCCTAGGGACTTTTAGGTGGGTGAGCGGGTGTTACTGAAGCTTTAGCCATATGATCAACATTTCGCGGTTAACAGGCCTTTTCCCAAGCTTGTCTTTGAATATTTGGACCTTACAAGGTGGTCGAAAAATGGGGTCGTGGCTTACCGTTTGGAGCTTTCTATAGAGGCCTAGCATCATTCTGTTTTCCACGTGTCCCAGTTGAAGTCTTTCACTGCTAAATATACATCGACCTTCGTGGATCTTCATTGGGCCATTGATCTGGCACGAGGAGTCAAACACGTGGAGATTTTCTATCGAGGGTTGCTTAAGAAAGGCAATGCAACCGTCGCTCAAGTGTTGATTCATTGGTCGGAGATTCTTGAAGAATCTGCTACTTGAGAATATTTCAATTTGATGAAGTTAAGATTTTTAGATGCACTTGTTTGGGAACAATCTAGGTGAGGGATGTCACATCTTGTGGTTGAGAACAGAGGGCGGTGGGAAATAGAAGTATTGGAGGGAGGCGTATACTTGATATAAAGCGTGGTATGAGTGTACATGTTTGATTATGATGGGTCGGTCTAGTTAGCCGCTATTTGTACTACTATATAATCCATCAGTTTAAACATTGTAAAACCCACCCAACCAAATTATCCTACATCCATAACATTCACTAAATCCACCAACAGTTTAGATAACTGGATAACTGCCTCTCCCTTACTCATTTAAATTGCAATATTGTTTGAATCATCCCTCATCCATTCCCTTCCCCCAACCCCTCCCCTTGACATCACTGCCCTCCTCTTCTCACTTGCTCTAGCACTACCGTTGACCTATCATCTTTCTAGAATCATAGCGTCAACACGGACTATAGAGTAGCATACTGTAATTGTTGGATACGATAAACAAAACAGAAAAAAATATATCGTAATAACCTAGTGTTCCTTCCTCGCTCGCTGGTTCGACGGTGACCTGGTGTCGACCGCACATTGCGGTGGTGGCTCGCCGATAGCCAAGAGGCGTCATATAGTGGTGCCGATGCTCGATGAGGTCGCCATCATCATGAGATAGAGCCATAGAAGCATATTGAACCAGAAGAAGCCTAGAGTAGAAACTCGTTATCAAAACAGGTCACTGGTCACGAGGGCAGAAGGGTTTGGGCAGTGTGAGCCTAGGTCGGGCGGGCTGGGCTTCTTACATCATCTGGTCTTGAATTGGATTATTATGCTCGTGGATGTCCACTTGCCCTATCTTCCTGCTTCGAACAGTTAGGATTAGGAGAGAGAGAAGGGAAGGTGTAACACCCCAGGTGTTACTATACATTTAATAGCGAGTATGGATTTAATCATGGAATAATAACAGTCTCTGTCTTAATCTGTTCCGTCTGTCGCGAGTTCGACATCGTTTTTGTCTTTATTTATTCAGGCTTTTCCTAAATTTTCGTGATGTTCGGAACATAGTTGTTCTGAAAATCGGCGAGTCTGGTGATTATTTAAAATCCATCGATTGTGCAAATACGAATTTGGAAATTTAGTTGAGCCCTCCGATTTTATCCAAAACCAAATTTATTAGAAGTCGACGACTATGTTTTTGGGTGTAATATAATTTAGTCCCCTCTCGTCAATCGAAATATCACGTCTGAGGATTTATAATCATACATGGTTGGTTTCCAGCAAGTTATCCTCGACAGAGGGATCATGTGTCGAGTTGAAGATGAAGTTATCTGATCTCAAATCGTATCAAATACAATTTAGAGTATCAGTCCTGATATTTGTTAGGTTCGATCTGTGTGTTTCTCGTCTCGATCTAAATCTTCAAATATAAATAACAGATAAGAATTCATCTGACTCTGAAGTATTCACCAAATTAAATCCTGTCCAAAATATTTCACTGAGTTCATGCTTTAGTACACTTCCGAGATGTCGAGTCTGGTGTTGTTCAGCTTGGTCGAGCAACGTGGATTTAATTAAAATTTAAATTCAAAATCGAGTCAAACACAAATTATTCAAAAAGGAACTTTTGCAGTATGAATTCTAATTTAGTGAAGCAGCAATTCTATGATAAAAACTGGATGTTGTTGCGTTAAAAAAAATTAAATGTGAGATGAGAATATATGTATATATATTAGCCAAACCTAAATATCTGATGATCCGATATTTGTGTGCTCCTTTATTCTAATGAAAGGAAGAAAAATCTATTTTGCTTCTATCCTTCCACGTACTCAGCTTTTGGTAGTTTCCATCTCCTATATTTCTTTGGACGCCGGCTCTCTAGGTATTTACACGTACAAAATTTTCTCTCCTCGTATCTCTTCCAATGCATCTATTCCAGCCAACGTTGATTTTTAGGATCCTTGCTAGTACTTACGTTCGTCTCACTTATCTTCTCATTGTTCCCCTCTCCACGTCATGTCTAGGCATCAAATTTCTACACGCCACTTCTCTCTAGAAGGCGCCAATTCCTGGGGAAAATCCTCGCGCCAGCTCCTTGATATTTTCCAAAAGCAATCTTATCCCTGGGGAAGAAATCACGTACATCTCCATCTCTCAGCCATCTCATTTCTTCTCCGTTCCTGATGACACTAGAGGGATTAGTCCGCACATCAGTGCTTGGATCTTGCTAGCAGCCGAGCTACTTCTCCAGCATCAATGTTTGAAACCGTCATATCTGCAATTTCCGGTCGTCGACCTCGCCCTGCTGCTTATCCCGTCGCCAGCTGTACTTGTCTTCCTCACCGGTGTGCCCTCTCGGCTCGCTCGGCTTCAATCTCCATCGCGCAGCGGCAACTTCCCTTTTCTCTGGTGCCGCGCACGCTGCTGGTCCTTGCGAGTCCACCTTGCTCCGGCCAGTGACACCGGTGCCGGCTCGCTAATGCTTGCGCGCGTCTGTCCACGTCGCCAGCAGCTCGGTCTCTACGTGTCTCCCTCAGCATCTCGGCATCGGAACTCCATCATGTCTGTATGTGTGTGGAAGAACGAGATCGAGGGATCGGAGAAGAAAGCGAAGCCCATGTGGTTTGTGCGTTCGTTTGGCTTGGAATTGGAACTGTGGATATTGGAGAAGAAATTCCGAGAAATTAGTGGACGGTGATGGTAATGTTCGTGCGATACTCATCTGATGCTCGACAAAAAGCCCGAATCGGGAGTGGCTGCTTCGTCTTCTTCGTCGAATGAGAATCGTCGTGCTGGCCACGCGTCACCAGCTCGATAAAATAAATCCTATGGGTATCTGGTTAAGGATAGAAATTGTGTGCATCGCTCGCCAGACGTGTGTGGTCATGGGCGTCAAGCGAAAACCATCTTCGTTTTTCCGACTATCGTGTCGGATTGGTCAGGGTAAGCCAATTTGTTATTCGTGTTAGTGGATTGATAAATGGTCTGGCTAGGTATATTAATCATGATGATTCTGTGGTGAGTCGGATTGCTATTTCTATTATTAGTTCGATGAAGGAATTTGTTGGATATACTAATTATATCAGTCTTATTGCCTTCAACATAGGTATGTCATGGGGTAGGTATAATGTTTATTAGGATACCCCAAGTCGTCTACGGTGATGTGGTCGATGTCATGTGGTGAAAGAGGTCTAAAATGCAGGAATTACGAAGAATGTCTTAGAGAACGTATAATTTAAGTATGCATAAATTAGTTCATCATTTGCGACGAATGGTCCAGTTAGTAATGTAAAGGGTAGTGTAAGTGTTTCTAGCGTTTAGCCGATAAACTTTAGTGATACTTATATATATCATGATTTATGTATGATGGATTTACGTTGATATCGTGTTTAGCTGATATGAGGTGTATAATAGTTTAGAGTAGTAATTCTACGTCATTTAAAATGCAACTATCGGTTATTTTAAGTTATAGGTATATAGGGTTTACTTGTGAAATTTGTAATGCGCTGCGGTTAAATATTTAATCTTCTTGGTATAGCAATAATTAGTTATGTGCTATTCCTTGGTATTCATACATGTGCATAATGCATCTCATTAGGTACGCTAGCTGAGAATCGTGCAAAGCAAAGTTCATAGCTCAAAACAACCCACAAGACGATGTCGTCAGTCGGATCAACCCGAAGAAGGGCAGACTGAACAAGTATCGGAACAAAAGGTTGATCGCCAAGCGGACGTCGTCTAACAAACACTAACATAGTGTTTATTCCAGGCAAGCCCCGGTGCATGCAACCCCTTCCTTGTGTTTTTAAATTATTTTTGCACACTTTAAGTCTAGTGAATGTGCATTAAGTTTATAGGTGTTGCTTGAAAACCCTTTGATGCATTGGCTACCTTGAAATCCATCCCTTTTATAGATACTTCTGGTGAAGTATCAAAATGTGATTTCCAAAAAAAATATTAGCCCTGCTTATAAGCAGATAGAGTTTGTCCTTTGCACTTATGCCTAGCTCAGGTTTATCCTGAGGAAGGATGACTTCTACCTGCAAGAATATTTTCATTGGGAGCATGGTGGGATCTTACTGCAAAGTTCCCTATAATGCTCTTTTCATCCTAAGGAACACAAACACTCCTAAGGATGGAAGTACTTAAATTGAGACTTGGGCTAGGAACAAGTGATGCTCCACCCAGGTTAATTAAGGATTGGATGCGTATGTAGGCCTGTATGATCAAGGACTATCTTAACTGGCCACATGCCCTGGATATGGGACAGGGTAAGTTTGAACCCGGCTATTCCATACGTGAAAAGACAACCGCGCATTGGGTGTGGGAGATGGTGGGAGTAGCGTGTACCCTCCTGGCTAGAGGCTGGATGGAGGAGTACTGTGCTCCCGGGTAGCGCGGACCAGTTCACGTTGTGGAGGATCTGTGGGAACGGTTGACATATGCAAAGGTTAAGTGCTACATATGTCGTGTGGTTAGAGATCCTCAGCTGAGTAAATCGATTCAGATCACCGTTATATCCCCGGAGAGTGGAGACTTGATCTCCGACCTACAACCTAAGTCAGGATGTAAACATTATGAGGAAAAATGATGTTGTATTGATGAGATGATGAAATTAGACTAGGTGTAACCAGAGTCTATTAATATTTAATCTGGCGTTAAAACATTGAAAGTAAGGACTCACTTTAGTAAGCTATTTCTACAAAAGTATCTAAGTTGATTCTTGCTAAGAACCTGGCCTTGATTCCTAAATCCAGCATATCCTTGAGAGTCTTTTTCCTTAGTCGGGTAAGACTTGCGAAAGTACACTTCGTACTTATGGCATTGTCCCATGTTGTTTTAGGTGAAGTGTGTTGCTGTGGAGGAAGGACTCTGCTACTTTTGTGCAAAGGTGGTTCTCAAGCAGGAGGAAGAACCAAAAATAGAAGTGTGTTGCTGTGGATGGTGCTAAGTGCCGGTGGGCTCGGCCTTCTTATAAGTCTAAGTACCTCTTCTATACTTCTTATTGAGGATGGTCACTTAAGCTAGCAGATATTTCAAACTTACAAGTAGTTTATAACATTTCAAAGTTTATTTCTTTGAATCACTTTGTAATCACTCCGATAAACATAATGTAAATTTGATGTAACTTGTAACCTTTTGTAATAAAGAAATTCCGCTGCAAAATGTTGGTGTGTGATTTGTGTTTACTTAATCTTGCGGTTCTGGTTGTAAGTGGTTGATCCGGGGTCCTTGGGACACTCGGACGGATCCTGTTAAGTTATTTGGTGCACATGCATAGCCATCTGAGGTCTTTGAGACAAGGACAGGTACATGTGGGCCCAATAACTTGGGAGGTTCTGCCACAGAAGGGGTGAGATAGCATGGATGTGATGGCAAGCTTAAGGAAGGGACTCAACGCAGCTAGGGAGTTCTTCCAGCGGTGGGACGAGTGGAGGAGGCACCCGATGGTGGGCAACCAGCTGCGCCATGACGCACCCGGGCTCGACATCGCCATTGTTGCCTTTAGGATCTACCTTGTCGACGAGCCCGCATACAACCGCCTTTACCGCCCTCCAGCGACCACCACCACTAGATCTCCTGTCAGGATCTGTGACTCCAAGGTAAGCCCCCACCCGTGCATGTCCCCTTGTTTACCCGACAAAATGAGTTTGTTTGGTCTGGCTTGGATATGATGATCCACTTGGAGGGATTTGATAGGGTTTGTTCATGTAGATCTATCTGTTGGGGACTTGTTCTCAAATGCTATGAGTTAAGAACAAGGCAACACAAAATGTTAATGGTTAAAGTCCTTCGTCCTTCGAAGCATTATCTCCCTTAGGATATAATGATCTTCAGACGAAGGTCATGAAGGACGTACCTTCACCATCGCAGTTTATATTAATGAAAGGAGAAGTATATGAAACATGAAAGATAACATAAATAATCATATGACATCATTAATATATCTTTTATTATATCATTATGAATGAACATGAACAATATTGAATTACATTTGTACCTTTGGCTTGATAGAAGACAAGAGTCCAAGAGTGACGCACGATTGAATACAAGTCAGCATGAACAATACGGGGGTACTGTTCACCTATTTATAGGCACGAGACACAGGCCGATCAAAATTACATTTATGTCCTTGATTACTAGTTACAATCATGACACAAACTATCATGGACTGATCGGTCTTTTCCTCTTTAAGTCGGTGCAGCCCTTCGTCTCAAGGCGTGTCACTATGCCGAAGCTCCCTGGATTGCAGCTTCGGCGTGTACCTTCGTGCTGTGTTTGCTTATATGTCGATTTTTCGAAGGTGTTTCTGCTTAGAGGACCTTCGGCGAAGAAGCAGGGCCCCAACAGTAGCTCCTTCGCGGTGCTAGATCATTTTTCGTAACGAGCTTGATCCGTGAAAAATCTCCAAGGCTTCGGAATGATGAAGGTCCAAAAAACACCTTCCCTGAGCTCGTTGTCGAGAAACGATTAAAATATTTCGAGCGCGAGGTGGCCCACCACGCAGTGGGTACGAACGATCTGGTGATTCACTTCCCAAGCGCCGAGTGGTCCACCGCTCAGCGGATGCGGGTGACTGTTCAGCGGGTGCGGGCGACTTGGTGATTCACCTTCACACCTGCAGCACTATATAAACAGGCTGGTAGGTGTGAAGTTACCACAACATTCATTGCCATTGCACTTTTGTGCTGTTGAAAAATTTAACCATGGCTGAAGCTTTTTCACTGTATTCTCGAGCGAACCATCATTTTGAATTAGCTTCGTCAAAAGAAAGAGCTTCGTCAAAAACTATAAAAAACATCAGCTTCGTAAAAACAGCAAAAGATCCATCAGATGGCCAGAGTACGCTCGACTGCGAGGGTGACTCGTGAAGGAGAGGAGACTGAGGCTACCGAGACAGCCCCGATCTCTGAAGTCATGAGACAATTGGGCTTAGTCGTAACAGAGAGAACCGTTGATGAAGGTACTTCTGGTGCCGAAGCTGAGCAGGCTGATATTGAAGAAGAAAATGTTGATGAAGAAGAAGAAGATTTTAGCATTTTGATCCCATAAAAACCTAGCCACCTGAATTTTGAGAAATCAACTGTGTCTGAAGACGATGTGCCCATGGTGATGAAGCTGGGTTACTTCGGAGAAGATGAAAAGAAGCTTATTCGTTTTGCCAGAGAAGAAACTACGCCAACGCCGAAGGATGATGAAGTAGTAGTTTTCAAAAGCTTTTTCAGAGCAGGATTACGGTTTCCCCTAAACTAGATGATTGGAGAAGTTTTGGATAATTATGAAATTTATCTTCATCAGCTGACCCCTAATGCTATCATTAGGCTCAGCATCTTCATCTGGGCCCTTCGGAGCCAGGGGATGGACCCAAATGCCGAAGCATTCTGCCGAGTGCATGAATTGCACTATCAAACGAAGGCTAGAGCAGACGGGCTGCATGAAAATTTTGGCTGCTACAACTTCACGTATCACAAGGATACGAAGGCTCCGGTCCTCAGCTATCGCACCAAGTGGCCAACCGGCTGGAAGAGTGAGTGGTTTTATATCAAGGCCGATGAGAAGAAGAGGGAGAAACTGAAGACGATGGTCATGAGCCCACTGTCTTTAAGCTTCGGGATGACCAGACCCTTGTGCAACATGAAGCCAGGGTCACCATGTCAGCTGGCCATAGCAGAATATAGAGTGGTGGCTGAACAAATCAGCACTAGGGATCTAGTGCAAGAATACATGACCAACAGGGTATCTCCAACGTTGAGTGAATGGAGTATGCCAAAGCTAAAAGGAACAAAGAAGAAGAATGAACTTGTTCGATTGGCTTATCGATTTAAGTTTGAGAAATAATTCAAAGAGCCTTGCCAAGAGTGGCTAGAGATGATTGAGACAATGTGTAATGAAATTTTGGGAAACTACACTAAAAACGAAGATCAATTAATGACTGCAGCCTTCGATACCCGACCGAAATGAAGGTTGAACCGAGAAATGGACGCTCTGAATTTTGAATACCCTGATTATGAGCGACTCAGCAAGGGTGCCGAAGGGACAAAGAGAAAAAGGGTTGTTAGTGTTCTGAGCAAGCAGGCTGCTAGGATGGTGAAAGAGGACGAAAAAACTCTGAAGAAGAGAAAATCCAGTCCTGAGCCGAAGGTGGTGACTTTGAAGAAGAGAAAAGCTTCAACTCCAGAGCCGAAGGTATCTGAGGTGGAAGAGTAAACTCCTTCAACTCCTTCTGCTGCCGAAGTAGAAGAAATTTTAAAGGTAATGTCTGAATCCTTACCTATCAAGCTGCTAAGTCCTCTAGGACCGCAACTGACGATGCTTTTACAGAAGAAGGACGAGCCTTCGGCAGCAAAAAAGGCGGATGGGCCTAAAAAGCAAAGAATTATCACTGTTATGCAAGCCATTGAGGAAACACCACTGCCGGCCTCAGCATCAAAGATGACACCAGCTGCTGAAGCAGTTACTTCTGCCAAAGCTGCGGCCGCCGAAGCTACCAATCTGGAGAGTACGTTATCTGCTATTGATAAAGTGCTCTTGGATATAGCCGCAAAGGAGACTACTGCGGCTACAAAAGAATTCATGGCCGCAGTGCCTGAGAAAGGGAAAGAAATTGCCAAAGACACTTCAGAAGAAAAAGGCTTCAGCTTTCAGAATCTAGTTGGTGAAGAATTATCCAAGGCCGAGAAAGAGGAGCTGCAGGAGTATGCTATATCCTGTGGCTACCAACCAGGAGCCATGCTCTTTGGTGGAATCAATGAAGAAGCCTTAGGATGTATTCGAGACCGCACTGGGGCGAAGATTATCAGCACTCTGTCGAAGAGTGTTGGTTTTCCGAAGCTTGAAGCTGACATTAGCAGTTACTGGCGACAGCATATCGTTGGCAGCTTATTCTATTCCAACTTTAAGGTAAAACTTTTTTCCTCATCTTTTTAATTTTTGTGATGAAGCAAAAAAATTCTGATGAAGACTATTTTGTATAGAGTATGCTACTAAGCAAAGCGCTGAGGATGCAGCAAGATCTTGAGGATAAAAAGAATGAGATTATAATCGAGGGCCTAGAAAAGAAAATCAAAGATCACGAAGCTTCTCTAGAGAAAAAGGACTTCCTTCTTCAGACAATGGAGGGTTCATTGGCAGAAACCCAAGCCGAAGTCGCCAGATTAAACGATGAACTCCTCCAAAAATCAGAAAACTTTGAACAAGAAAGGAAAAGTTTTGATGCGAAGTTTGAAGCCAAAGTTGAGAAAGTTCAAATCTGGAAAAATCCTTAAAAGAGCTTCAGAATATATGCTTGAAATTCGGCAACTGCTGCGTGCAACAGCTAAGACAGGTCTTTAACTCAGTGGGAGCCAGCTCTAAAAAATTTGAACCTTCGGTTGAAGACTTGCCAAGCACCTTCGAGCATATTGAAAGTGAAGTTGAGGCGCTTGACGAAGTAATAGCTGGGCATGGCGACTTCTGTGCCCTGCTGGCTTCTCGCGGCACAGCTGTAGCTTTTATGAAGGCTGGTTGCACGCACGAAAAGATAGTAAACAAACCGAACTTCAGTCTATCTCCAGCGGACCTAGCTGATATCCCTAGCCTAGCCCGAAATATTGGGAATAGATTTATAACACAAATTTGGACGAAGGGTGGGTGGAACTTAGCTGGTGACGAGGCACGAAGTCATCTTAAGCCGGTATAAAACTTGTACCTGTTGCTTACCTTAACTTGAAATTACTTTTTACCTTATACTGTTTTGTTGTGAATAGGATGACGATGCCGAAGGTCAATAATCCGAAGCTCAATGAAGATTGATGAGGCTGCTGCACAAAGCTTTAGAGACATTTGAATTATCTTTGTAAAAGATATTGTAATTTAGGAATCAAACATTACTCTGTAAATTTGTCCATACCTTGTAATATATTTTTACTTTTTCATCCGTGTGTGAATTGCTTTGATGTGGACAAAACTTGTATCTTTTGAGCCGAAGGCGAAAAACACCTTCCCTTCTTTTCGTACACAACGAAGTGTATCTTTGCTTCTTTATGCTCATCAAAGCATTGTCATGAAAGCTGAAGTAGCTGTATGTGTTCTATGTTATGATGATGATGATCCTACGGATGTCTACATGAACGTGTATGAATGAAATGAATGATGTAATGTAATGTGCAAATGAATGTCCAAACACACACGAAGCCACACCCAGACTCTGCATCCCCTTAGGAACGTCTTTTGAGTCTTAAGCTCTACATCCCCTTAGGAACGTCTTTTGAGCTTCTTCACCTTCTATTTCAGTGGTATAAGTTTTGCATCTCCTTAGGAACGTCTTTTGAACTTCTTCGCCTTCTATTTCGACGATATAAGTTCAGCATCCCCTTAGGAACGACTTTTGAACTTCTTCGCCTTCTATTTCGGTGGTATTTGGCTCTGCATTCCCTTAGGAACGACTTTTAAGCAGAAAACTTACGTTGCGCTCCCTTAGGAACGACTTTTTGTAGCTTCGTCATGCTCTGCATCCCCTTGGGGACATCTTTTAAGCTTCTCCCTATTTTTCTTTTTGCACTCGATGGTGCTTGCTCAGATTTACATTTTACATCCTTTTGGGGGATTTGGCTCTCGTGGAGCTAAATAAGAAAGGAAAAATTACAAGCTATGGCCCCATTAAAAACTTTCTCCCCTTTGGAAAGTAAAAGGGTGCCATAGAAAAAATGAAAAAAGATTACATCAAATTACACATAATATCGCCGAAGCTCATCCGCATTCCAAGATCTGGGTATGTCATTGCCGTCCATATCCTTCAATCTGTAAGAACCGGATCTTGACGAAGATACAACCAGAGAAGGACCTTCCCATTTCAGCTGTAATTTTCCCACTGTGTCTGGGTTGGCCACTCTCCGAAGCACCAGATGTCCTGGCTTGATACTTTTCAATCAAACTTTTCTATCACGCCATTTTATTGTTTCTGCCTGATATTTATTAATGTTCTCTACAGCCTGAAGTCTGGTCCCCTCTATAGTATCTTTTGCTACGTGATAATCAACTTCGTCTTCTGCCGAAGCTACTGTTCTTATTGATCCTACTTTAGCTTCTTCTGGAGTTATAGCTTCGTCACCAAATAATAGTTTGAAAGGTGTAAATCCTGTTGATCTTGTCGTGGTTTGTATTGTGGCTCCACACCACTTTAATCAACTCATCTGGCCACTTTCCTCTAGGCTGATTGAAGATTAGCTTCATTATTCTTGTCATTATAATGCCATTTGCTCTTTCTACTAGTCCGTTTGACTCCGGATGCCTAACCGATGCAAAATGGATCTTTGTACCAATCTGGTCACATAACTCTTTGAATGTTTCGGCATCAAACTGTGTTCCATTGTCCACAGTTATGGCCTTTGGCACGCCGAAGCGACAAACGATATTCTGCCAGAAGAATTTTTGGACTATGGCCGAAGTTATTGTAGCCAAAGGCTTTGCTTCAATCCACTTAGAAAAATATTCTACAGCCACCACAACATACTTCAAATTACCTTGTGCTGGTGGAAGTGGACCTAACAAATCCAGGCCCCATCTTTGTAATGGCCAAGTAGGCTGTATCAGCTGCGTGAGAGACGAAGGTTGCTTCTGATCTCTTGCACATTTTTGACAATTCTCGCACTTTTGAACTAACTCTGATGCATCCGAAGCTACCTTCGGCCAATAAAATCCTTGTCTAAACACTATTCCCAGCAAGGGCCTAGACCCAATATGAGATCCACACAGACCTGCATGTATCTCCTTCATTAATTCTATACCTTCGGTTCTGGATAAATACTTGAGGAGTGGAGAACAGACTCCATGTTTGTATAATTCCCCTTCTATTATCACATATGGTCTTGTCCTTGCTTCCATTCTCTTATTATAAGCTTCGTCATCCGAAAGACAATTACTTTGGAGGAAATATATAATTTCAGTCCTCCAATCTTCACTATATACAGGGGAAATTGTAAGCACTGCTCTCTCCATAAGTTCAACCGAAGGTGCTTTTATTGTCTCAAAAAATACTTCCGAAGGTAGAGGGAGCCCCTGTGCCGCTGATTTGGCTAACAGATCTGCAAGCTCATTTTCTCCTCTTAGAATATTCTTGACAGAAAAACCTTCAAAAGAAGCCTCCAGCCTTCGAACTATATCCAAATATTTTTCAAGCTTCGGATCTCTCGCCTTACTACTTTTGTCTACATGACCAGAAATGACTTGAGAGTCAGTTTTAAGGATGGCCCTTCTTATTCCCATTGCTTTTAACTTCCGAAGCCCGAACGGAAGTGCTTCGTATTCAGCAATATTATTTGTACAACTGAAGTCAAGCTTTGCTGCATAACATGTTCTGACTTTAGAAGGCGCAACTAGGACAACAGTCGCTCCTGCACTGAAGGTTCCCCAGGAACCATCGCAGAACACTGTCCAAGCTTCGGCGTCTTTATTTGTTTCTTCTTCCTGAGCCCCTGGCGTCCAATCAACAATGAAGTCTGCTAATGCCTGGGACTGAATTGAGGATCTATGTACATAGTCAATACTGAATTCGTTAAGCTCCATAGCCCATTTTCCAATCCTTCCAGTAGCTTCTCTGTTCCTCATTATGTCCTTCAGAGGCTGTGATGAAGGAACAATTATGTGATATGCTTGAAAATAACGTCGAAGCTTACTGGAGGCCATTAACACAGCATACAACACCTTCTCCAGTTCTGTATAATTTTTCTTTGATAAACTTAGAACTTTGGAGACGAAGTATACTGGGGCCTGCTTCTTGATTTGGCCATCTTGCTTCTCTTGTACAAGCGCCGCACTAACTGCAGGTGAGAAGCTGCTACATACATGAGTAATGGAGCCCCTGGCAAAGGTGGAGTTAGAGTTGTTAGATCTATCAAGTATTGCTTTAATTCTTCAAAAGCCTTTTGCTGAGCCGGACCCCACTGAAAAACTTCGACTGACTTTAGAATTTCAAAGGATGGTAGATTCCTCTCTACTGATCTTGATATGAACATATTCAATGACACAAGCCTTCCTGCCAATCGTTGAGCCCCCTTTTTTGAATTTGGTGGCTCCATCCGAAGGATAGCTTCAATCTTGCTCGGCTTGGCTTCAATTCCCTTTGTTGATACCAAACAACCAAGGAACTTTCCCTTCTTCACTCCAAAAACACACTTTTCTGGATTTAATTTCAGGCCAGCTTGCCTGAAATTGGCAAATGTCTCTCGCAAATCAGCAATGTGATTTTCTTGCTTCATGATTTTCACTATGCTATCATCAACATAGGTCAATACATTCCTGTCTATTTGAGAATGAAGGACCTTGGCTGTCATTCTGCTGAAGCTTCCTCCAGCATTCTTGAGCCCCTCAAGCATCCGAAGATAGCAATAGGTGCCTCTAGGAGTTATGAAGCTAGTCTTTGGCTCGTCTTCCTTCTTCATCCAAATTTGATGATAGCCTAAGTAACAATCCAGTAGACTCATAAGCTCTGAATAAGCTGTTGCATCTACAAGAGAGTCTATTCTTGGTAATGGAAACTCATCCTTTGGACATGCCTTGTTGAGATCTGTGAAATCAATGCACATTCTCCATTTACCATTGGCCTTCTTCACCATAACAGTGTTGGCTAGCCATTCTGGGTATTTCACCTCTCTGATGACACCATCACTAAGAAGTATCTTCAATTCATTCCGAGCACCTTCAGCTTTGTCTTCAGACATCTTTCGAAGCCTTTGTTTTCTTGGCCTGAAAGATGGATCGACATTGAGTGAATGTTCAATAACATCTCTGTTGACACCACAGAGATCATTGGCTGACCAAGCAAAAACATCTTTGTTGTTGAATAAAAATCTCAGCAAAGTCTTCTCTTGCTCATCAGATAGCTGAGACCCCAGCAGTATCCTTTGTTCTGCTATATCTTCACATAGAAGCATAGGCTTCGGCTGATCCGTCGAAGCAGCCTTCTCTCTTTTGTATTGATACTGCTGACAGGCTTCAGCTCTATCTATGTTATGGATTGCCTTTGAATCTGTCCAGTTTCCTTCAGCCCTTTTGGCAGCTTCTTGACTCCCATGGACAGCAATGGGCCCTTGTTCCGAAGGTATCTTCATGCATAAATATGATGGATGAAGTATTGCTTCGAAGGCATTAAGTGTCCCTCGACCAATGATTGCATTATATGGGTATTACATGTCAACAATGTCAAAGACAACCTGTTCAGTCCTTGTGTTGTTGACGAAGCCGAAGGTCACTAGCATTGTGATTTTGCCAAGTGCTACAATCTGCCGTTCTCCGAAGCCGCAAAGAGGGTGTGTAGAATCATGAATCTTGTCCTCTGGTTCTTGCATCTGCTTGAAGGCCTTTGCAAATATAATGTCAGCTGCACTGCCTGTATCAACCAGAACATTGTGGACCAGAAATCCCTTGATGACACAAGTTATGACCATAGCATCATTGTGAGGATAGTCCTTTAGCTGAAGGTCCTCCTGGGAGAAGGTAATTGGGATGTGAGACCACTTGGACCTGACGAAGGGTCCTTGCACCTCAACATGTTGCACTCTTCTCTACGCTTCCTTCTTTTGTTTCTTGTTGGCTGGTTCTGCACTTGAACCACCCGTGATTGGGAGCACCATCTTCGTAACCGAAAGTGCTATGACTTTATTTTTGAACGAAGCCATCAACTCAATCAGTGGAAGTGAGTTCACCGGAGGTGGGCGCCAATGTTGGAGACTTGTTCTCAAATGCTATGAGTTAAGAACAAGGCAACACAAAATGTTAATGGTTAAAGTCCTTCGTCCTTCGAAGCATTATCACCCTTAGGATATAATGATCTTCAGACGAAGGTCATGAAGGACGTACCTTCACCATCGCGGTTTATATTAATGAAAGGAGAAGCATATGAAACATGAAAGACAACATGAATAATCATATGACATCATTAATATATCTTTTATTATATCATTATGAATGAACATGAACAATATTGAATTACATTTGTACCTTCGGCTTGACAGAAGGCAAGAGTCCAAGCGTGACGCACGAGTGAATACAAGTCAGCGTGAACAGTACGGGGGTACTGTTCACCTATTTATAGGCACGAGACACAACCCGGTCAAAATTACATTTATGTCCTTGATGACTAGTTACAATCATGACACAAACTATCATGGACTGATCGGTCTTTTCCTCTTTAAGTCGGTGCAGCTCTTCATCTCAAGGCGTGTCACTATGCCGAAGCTCTCTGGATCGCAGCTTCGGCGTGTACCTTCGTGTTGTGTTTGCTTATATGCCGATCTTTCGAAGGTGTTCCTGCTTAGAGGACCTTCGACCAAGAAGCAGGCCCCCAACACTATCCTTTCAGGATTGCATTCTATTGTTTCCTTAAGACCGGGTTATGATTTCACACACTAGACACATCAACCCTGTTTGAATTAGACCGAGTGAAGTGCTATAGGGTTTCCACTATAGCCTTTTCCCCTAAAAAATTAGACCGAGTGAAGTGATTTGCCTGCGCGAATTTGTTTGCCAAAGCTTTGGCCTAAGAACACGTCTGTTACCTGCACCAATATTCTATATGCTTTCATCTTGTTGACACACTAACCGGGAACTAGTAAACCCACTAAACATAATATCTAGGCAATTTTTGGTGGGCACTCTTACAAGCCTTTTGCCACAGAGGCACAAAACACTAAAAAATCTAGCTTTGTCAGAAGCCATTACAAATGTGTTGCAATTTTTTACAAGATACTTTAACCTTTATAGTAATATTTCACAACAAAACAGGTCATATAGCACATATAACTCGACAATTATGCCTCTACCCTTCTATTCACCAATAGAAGCATATGGTTCAGTTACATAATTCACCATTCATGTCATGTTTTAGCAAAATAAAACAAAAGGCCTAGGTTTCAGCCACATCTGGCTATCAAACATACTACTAAATCAAACATTACAAGGTCATAATTTATTCTTGGACTTGATGACCTTCAATTTCTTCGCCTTCCCCTTGTCATAGATAACAACTGGAGATAGAGCTAGGACATGTAACAGGCTGTATAGTGTCTTCAAGTTCCAATATACTCTTATGACATGTAAATGGATATTGAAGGGCATCAAATAAATGGATATAAAAAGGAGGAAGACATAGAATGAAGGAGTTGTACCCTCTTGTTATAGGACTTGGTGTAGAAACCTAACTGATAGCTCTAGTTGGTGTAGATGCTTAAAGTTCCAACAACCTTCTTGATATGTATATAGAGAGAAATATCTTAGTCTACCTTTTTTTAAAGGGAAGATTTAATGTTGCCATAATGTACCTCTTTGTCATAGGGCTTGCTGTAGGAACAGAAGGGAATCAAGTGATGGCTCTAGTTAGTCTACAACTATAAATTATTTAAATAGTAAGCGTATAAGTTAACTCATTAAGAAAAAAATCATGAAGCGGTATAAAGCTTACAATGGGCCACCAAGGTACTTTATATCATACTAGACTTCGAACAATGACTTCCCTTCGACACTCGTCGTTCATCAGTTGAGTATGAAGGCAACCTCTGTAACACTTCTGGTGTTACCAGGACTAAAACTTGGCATGTCATCATATGCAATGGCATATTTAGGTTGTAATACACCTAGAATGCATTCACAAGAATAAAAAACAATCTAAATGTAATGAGGTGATCAGTGGAGAGCAGAAAACCTAGTTTGAGAAACTTTAGTTTTAACCCCAAAAGTGGATTATATGATCCGGCAAAATTTGGCCAAAAATGAAAATACCAAAGTTATAGAGATTCCTAAACCAAACAAGTCTCATGTGTGGAGATTTTCAAGTTTTATAGCAAAACGTGGAGAAAAACTCACAATTTAGTTATGGCCTAGGGTTTGGATTCCTGAAAATATTATCGACTAGCTGTATTTGGACCTTCATAACTTTTGATCCATGGATACTTTGAAGATTATCACTGTAGACAATCTGTAGAGCTACACAAGGTGCAAAAATTTGATTAAGTTGCTCTGCCCTAAAACCATATGGAACTGCTTGTAAACCTTGCTCTAAAGCGGAATGTTAATCCTGGAAATTATGACTTAGTGAGATTTATGAACTCCAGTTTTTACGGTATGAAGAAATTTTGAAAGCCTGTTAATGGCAAATCCATACAATTCTGGACAGGAGGTATTGTAACAAAGTGTAATACCACATATTGGTGTATAACTTTTATTAAATTCCATGCCCCTAAAGCTGTGTGGAACTGGTAGAAAAATTGGTCCAAAGATCCTATGCTTTAATCTGGATTCCTAGACTTGATGCAAATTCAGACTCTGAAATTGTGTATTTGGTCCAATTTGGGGATGTGAGTGTGTTTGATCTATGAGGTATTAAGCTATACTCCTTGTAATAAAGTTGTAGAGTATCTATCAGGGTACAAGTTTGTTTAAGAGAGATTGACTTGGTACTACATAAAAAGAGGAATAAAGCCTGCTTGAACACGGGCTGTCAGAGTGTGTGAGGTGTCTGATTTTGTTCAGACTAAGGTAACCCTGACAGTGTGTTTTTGTAAACTTTGGAGCCCTGTTGTGCTTGATCCATGAGATTTTGAGCCATAGTGTTTATTCCAAGTTCGTAGACCATAGGAAGGGGAACAAACTTCTTGTGTATGTGAGGTTTGGTGCTATACAACTAGAGAGTAAAATGCCCTCAAAGGTACCCTGTCAGACTGAGTAACACATTCAGTTTCAGCTAACTGAATTTGGTTTCAGTGAATTGAGGTCGACTTTGGGGCATTCTAACTTGTGATTCTTGTGTAATTAGCCCTAGAAGACTATAGTAAAGTTGAAGACCTATAGTTGGTGCACCAATTTTCTTAAGTAAGATAGGCCTGTTCTTATGGGAAGAGGGGAGGAACTTGGCTCAGTAGTGAACTGAAGAAGTTCAGAACAGTCCAAATCCCTGAAAATATCTCCATCCACTAACTACTCTAGGTGTTTCTGGTGTGGGCTAACTAAAAGAACTCGTTGCCTGGAAGGGGGGGGGGGGGGGGGTTCACTTGCTACAACTCCACCATGCCTGGGATAAACATGGAGATGTAAAAATCATCCCCTAGCTGACTCAGCTGCTTGGATGCCTCTTTGCTGTCCCACATGCAGAAAAAGGAGTTGGCCACATCTTTTGTCTTCCCTGTGCTTTCCCCATACGTGGTGCTCATGCAGAAGGATTGGGGGACGTATTAGTGTAGTTGGACTCTTGTTAAACTCTAGTAAAGACCCCAACAGCTCCAGCTCTCTAAACTATTTACCTTGGTGAGTTATGGCACCAAATTGAACACCCTGTGTTTCTATCGGTTTCCCGCCTCTCTCACCGTGCCATACCATTCCCATACACCTATGCTAAGCCCTTAAGCTTTTCCCAGTTCCTTGGTCTCACTGCATCAGCTTGAACACGAGTTTGCCTTGGAGGGGGTGACCATACAGGGTGACTGCCCACCTCCCCGTGGTCAGCCTTCCCTAGAAGGTAATATGTTCGAGTTGTTCGCGTTTCATAACCCATGTGGGATGGTGATGCTCACGGCATTGCCCTTTTGAATGCTACTGTGGTATCCCGTCCAGAACGCCATCGATTTTGTCTAGATTACCGCCGCAGACCACCTTTGCGTGGACTGACCAAACCATGCCCTTCCCGGGTAAACTCATGTGAGCAACGTGCACTAGATAGATCACTCGTGCTCACCATAATCTTGGATTGAATGCTACCATGTCCTAGAACTGGGTTCGGGCTCGCCGAAGCTCGGTATGCCGCCACCGCCAGGGATAGTCAGGCTATATGTCATCTTAGTCCGATTCACTGCGGGTTATGGGTGTGTCAGCCTCGAGGATCACGTCTGGGTGTTTATCTTCGTTGGAGGAGGCCGTCACCGGTGAGTTTGCACGGCGGTTGGCCGGCGCTCGTCGGGGTTAGATCGAGGACCGGAGTTTGTGAAGAAAGAAAAACAAAAGGGCCTCGGTGCACATGTCAGTGAGACACAACAATAGGGTTTTAGGCTCTTAATGAGTTGTTGGGTTCCACGAGGGTCTTGGTAGAAAAGGCGCAGCACGGGCACGGCCTCTAGGATGCGGGCCAGTTCCACGTGGGCGCGAATTGGGTGGGCAGGTTTCGGCCCGGGACTATTCACCGATTTCCTTTTTCTTTTTCCTGGGGAAGGGTAAAATCCACCAGAAAATTTATAAAAATGCAAAAATTGTGAAACCAATTTTATAGAGTCCATAAAAATATGTAGTTTCTGTTAAAAATAATGTTTTTTGATTTTTACAATTGAAAGAGAGTTTTAGCTAATTTAAAAGTGTCTCTAGAAAGCTTAAATGAATTACAGAAGTAAATCCTAAGCACAAAACATTATGAAAATCTGTGAAGAAATTAATTGCCACTATATTAGCTCCTGGTAAAAATTTGGACCTGTTTGGAGTTGATGTGTTTAGAAGACCACAAACTAGCTAAATGTGAATATTTAAACCCCTAAACCTTGCTACTAATATAGGTTTAGACAAAACTTAAGCCATAAAAAATGTTAAGCAACCAGGTTGACAAACTTTAGAATATTTAGTTCTCTGGTTTTCTGAAATAAGTTCAGTTTGGTCCCTTTGAGCAAATATTAAGTAACCTAGAAGTATGAGTTTAATTGTCATATGCTCATTCAAGAGTAATTAGGCTTTCCACCTCTCCTTTGTGAGATTTTGCATGGCATATCGTTACATAAGCATTCATATACTTGTGATTTACTTGTAGAACACCTAAAAGAAGAAGTTAAAGTGGAAGTGGAAGAGGAACCAGTTCTTCCAACTAAAGTTGTTCCCGAAGGTCCTCCAATAGGTTTTGCTGCCAACTACAATATTTTGGTAGAAGAGCCTGACTCTCCTCCTCATCAAGGCAAGCCCCAGTGCATTTAACAAATTCCTTGTGATTTTCAAAATTGTTATCACTTATATGATGCATTAGGTGATAGGAGTTGAATGATTAAACCTTTGTTGCATAACTTCCTTAAACTATTGATTATCATCCTTGATACCTGATTTAAAAAGCTAGACATGCTTAGTATGCTTATAGATTAAGAACAAAATGTTTTGATGTATGAATCATGTTTTTACAAAGAAAAGGGGCTTGGAGTGATGAAGGTATCAAAGGAATTGATGACTTCATCATTCAAGCATGGTACCTCTAATAGGTACAAGGTTATGAGAAATAATTTAAATTGAGATCAGACGTTGAGCAGGAATGGTCGCCTGTCTGTGTCGTTTAAGGACCCCAACGATTGTTGGCCTGCTGATCTAGGACCCTTTTACTGGCCATATGCCTCGTCATGTGTAAGCTTTGCCTCGGTCGGACCAATACCAGAACAGCTTGCACACACTGGGAGCAGAGAGGTGGCGGGAGTAACATGTACCCACCTAGCAAGTGGTTGGATGGTGGGGTACTGTGCTCTTGGGTCATGTGAACTCGTACTGGTCTTGAGAAAACCGCATGCGAGTTGACATATGAAAGGGTTAAGTGCTACATATGTCGTGTGGTTGGAGATCCCCAACTAGGTATTAATCGATTCTGATCACCATTACTTCTCGGATATGAAGACTAGATCTTCGACCCTCATCGTAGATAAGAAATAAAACAAGTTTGTGTTATATAAATGAAAGCTAGATTAGGCCAAGTGAATGAGCTAGAATAGGCCAATCTAGAGAAAGGTAATAACTTAACTTGAAAAGTAAAAGCTGGCCTAAGGATCAAATAATAGTAAGCTCTTATGCAAAACTTGAGTCATTGAACATTGATGACCTTTGCCTTCATTCCTAAATCAGTCAGCATATCCTTGAGAGTCTTTTCTTTAGTCGGGTCAGTCTTGCTGAGTAATTGCGTATTCAGGGTTTTATTCCCCATGTCGTTGTAGGAGAGGTTCTTGACACGTTTGAGTTCTATTAGGCTCACCATGGAGACCTTTTCTTATGTTTTGTTTATGTGTGTGCTTGTGGGAAGAAGGCATCTTCCCAAGTTATGTAATAAGTTAGCACTTTGACTCTACCACGGGCATGTAATAATAAACACTACTTGGTTTGGAAACTTAAAAGTTTGCTAATGTCTATTATCTTATTGTAAAGTCTTCCGCTCAAATTCCTATGTTTAAAGTTTATATTCATGTTTTCATGATGTATGGTTATTGTAATGTTCGCAATTACAGGTGAATGATCCTTGGAAATGAATAAGTTCATCGAAACTCGGCACCCCGAGTAAGTTATCTGATTCACTTACATATCCATCTGAGGCCTTAAAGGCAAACATGGGTGTATGTTGGCCCGATAATTTGGTTGGGTTGTGACAGCTGGTATCGGAGCATACGCCCTTTCTTGTGAACAATAGAATACTCTTTTGAACATATCTTCAAAATAATTTGAGTCCAAATGATTTTTGGAAAAATCTAAACTTGATTACATGCCTCGTAGTAACAGTGCAAATAGTACTATAGTAAGCTAAGGACTAATAGGTGGCTTAGCTTAAGGTACTAACCACTAACCCACAACTGGGAAGGGTAATACATACATGTGTAATGTTATTTTCGAGCCATTAAGTTTTGGATGGATCGACGACAAGGTAAGGTGAGCTGCGAAAGCGTGACCGAACAAATGTCGGTCTAGGGGAGTGCTTAAATGTGGCGCTTGACTATATACATATTTTCATATGTGTATATACGAAGGCTACGATATGGAGTATTTATTTTTCTGGGATTCAGTACCCCATGGACGTGTATGGGTACACATATATGGGAATACTGAGAAGTGTAATGTACTTGTAATGACGCACCTACGCTCAGGTAAGAAGGTGAGTTACCACAATGAGCTGTCCTGTGGTTAAAGTGTGGCAGCGACGCCTATGCGTGGCTCGACGCTTAATGAGGAGCTGACCTTCAAATGGAGATATATGGAGTATAAACTATGACCAAGTGTGTGATTTGCATCATGGGGAAATGGGATGTAATGAAATCTTCTGCAGGTACATTGACTAAACTCTAGGAAATTGCGACTAGTGAACTCCAGAGCGAGTAGGACTGCCACCACCATAACACGTAATAACCCTAAATGTTGGCAATAGTTGAGAGGCAAATAGGAAACGAAGCATGCATCATGACATTTACTTCTTTAATAAAATTTCTCCCTTAAATTAGATGGTTACTAGGATATATGTGGTTCCAAATTATTCTTACTAATCTTACAAATCCTTTGATCTCTTCTTTTATCTTTATTCCTTAAGAACCTAGAATGGATCCTCCCAAGCAGACGCACCGTATGCATACTAGACCATGAGGTGTGCCAAAGCGTCAGATGGCTTCCCATATGGTTGAGGCGGACAACAGTAGTCGTGCGCCTCCGTTGCAAGTGGAGCAGCTACAACAGCGCCTGGATGTGTCCTTCAATGAGCAGTGTCTCGATGCAGCCCATATTCTTGAGCTGCTAGCAGAGAAGAAACAACTTTAGAAGGAAGTAGCTGAGCAGAAGGAACGCCTGGTAGCAACGCTGCGGTCAGGGGAGGCGTCGTTTGCTCGTGAAAACCATTTGATGGGCCGTTTCCGGGACATGGTGCTAGTCTATAATGATCTTGAGGATTATGCCCATGAGCTGCATGAGCAAGTCCACCAGCTTTACTACCAGCTGCACCCCAACGCCGTGCCTGGAGCCGTAGAGGCAGAAGGTGGTGTGGTGTTAGCTGATGGGGGTGAGCCTGATGCTGACTTAGACATAGAAGCAACTCCTATGCTTGTGCTAGGTGGTGAGTCCCCAAGCGATAGTGATGTTTCTGAGGTAGCTACTGATACTGAGGGTTAGTGTGGCAGGTGTACTAATGTCGTGACCTCTGTTGTAGGCATAGGGTTGTAAGCTATGCCAATTTTGGTATTGTAATGAATAATGCCCCATGTACCAGTTCTATGTAATATATTTCGTGGTTATGGATGTATATTCATGAGCTTTGTTTTACTCCAGATGCCTATGTGTACTCGCAGTTCGAATGGGGCTGGAACATTGCGTGGTGATGCAGAAGCTAATCTCAATCCTCCTCCACCACCAGTTTCGCCTACGCTAGCAGACACCATTGCTGCCCTAGTAAATGCCACAACAGATAATGCTAGGATTCTGTGAGAACTTGCCCATCATCAAAACAATCAGGCTAGGGTTTGTATTCCCTAGAATCAGCAAAGGAACGCAACATATATGGAGTTTATGGAGACTCGCCCACTATTGTTTGCAAAAGCAGAAGAACCCCTTGAAGCAAATGAATGGCTATAGGTGATTAAGCAAAAATTTGGTCTTATCCAGTGCACCGAGGTGCATAAGTCCTTGTTTGCCGCACAACAACTCTGCGGGGCTGCCAGTACTTGGTGGTCTAATTTTGTCGCCATACAACATCCAGATCACCAAATTACATGGGATGAATTCAAAGAAGCTTTTCGAGCTCACCATATCCCTGATTGAATTCTGCAAATGAAACTTGAAGAAATTCTAAGGCTTAGGCAAGGGCAAACACTATGATTAAGTATATTTGGAAGTTCAATCACCTTTCTTAGTATGCTATAGAGCATGTCAACATTGATATGAAGAGAGATTGCTTTTATGAGAGGTCTCAATTCAAAGCTGCAAAAGAAGATGACCACTTGCTATGATCTTACCTTCAATAGGGCAGTAAGTGTGGCTGTTGCCGTGGAGGAGAAAGCATGCGTGCATCAGAATGTGAAACAGATATGGATGGCTTTGGGTTCAGGGTTTTCTCAAGGATCGGCGAAATGCCAGAAGGAGGTAATCAGGACTGCTAGTCCTGCAAATGCTTCTTATCGCCCACCTACCTATCCTATCAAAACTCCCATTTACATCTGCCCCACCAACATGCCAAACCAACTTCCACCAACAAATAACCAAGTCCCTTGCTTGCCTGCTCCCACTAGCTCCAAGTATCCTTGTTATAACTGTGGGAAAGTGGGACACTTTATCAAAGATTGTCCCTATCCGCGACAAAACAACTCCAACTTTCCAAAGTCGACAGGGAATAACTTTCAAGGTCAAAACAAGAATGCACCTGCAAACAATATAAAAGGGAAGGATAATAACAGGACTAGAAGGGTATTCTATACACAAGTTGATGGGTATGTTCTTCGTTGCCCGTCATCCTGCTAAAGTACTTTTTGATACTGGTGCATCTCATACATTTCTCAGTAAAGATTTTGCCATACATTATGAAATTTCTATTCAATAAGCAAGATGGGGTGTGGCAATACAATCGCCTGGGGTCGATTGTTTAATAAGGAAACGACATTCCAAGTGCCTATAAAATTGGTTGGGCATACTTACCCTACCAATATGATAGTACTAAAAAGCCAAGACATAGATATGATCTTAGGCATGAATTGGCTAGCCCGGCATGAAGCTACTATTTACACGAGGAGGCATACTATTCAATTGAATATCATGTTAGGAGAAAGCAAGTTAATGATTCAGTTGCCCTCTCTAAAAGAAGTGTCGAGAAGAGCTTGGGGTGCTGTGATTGAAGAGTTAGAAAACATTCTGGTGGTGAGAGAATTTCCTGATTTATTTCTAGAAGAATTGTCAAGTTTGCCGCCAGAACATAATGTGGAGTTTTCCATCCAACGGAACAACCCCCATTTCTTGGAGGCCATATAGAATGTCACCAAATGAGCTTGCATAGTTGAAGACTCAATTGCAAGATTTGCTATAAAAGGGTTTTATTTGACCTAGTTCCTCACCATGGGGTTGTCCTGCAATCTTTGTGAAAAAGGAAGATCAAACCCTAAGGATGTGTGTTTACTATAGACCCTTAAATGAAGTAACCATCAAGAATAAGTACCCTTTTCCACGAATATATCTCTTGTTTGATCAGCTTGTTGGGGGCAAAGGTATTCTCAAAGATTGATCTCCGTTCAGGGTACCATCAGATTCAAGTTCGACCAGAAGATGTAACACCCTGGTGTTATAGGAACTAAAACTTGGGCATGACATCATATGCATTGACATGTCATTATGTTTGTTACACCTAGAATGCATCCACTAGGCTAAAAGTTCAAAACAAGTGTGATGGGATGACTTGAAGTGCTTCTTAACCCTAGAGTAGGGTACTTAACCATGGGATTGAGGTATATGGGTGTGTGTCATACCAAATCGAGTACTACCTCAAAAATTAGTGGAAATGTTCATAGGAGACTAAACTTGATGGATTTGAGTGGTACACAAACCGTAGAACACTTAAAACCCTAATAAGAGCCCTGGAAACCCTAATATGTGCCCTATAAGGTGATTTTGATTTTTATGTCCTTTTGGACCAAAGTGGTAGAGTATCAAAAACTAAACAACTTTTACATTAGAATATTTTCAAGTGATGTGGAACAAATTGGACTAATTTTTGAAAAAGCCACAAGGACACCCCTATGGCTAACTCTGAAGTTAGTGTGATTGGGCTGACTTTGGGACCTTGTATTTCTTAATCCATGGAGATTTTGCCCTAGGTCACTACAACAAGTTTGTTGAGGTACTATAGGGGTATAAGTTTGATTAAGTGGTTAAGCCCTAAAGCTACTTAGAAATTGGAGAAAATTGGGTCTGAAGTTGGGCTGTCAGTCACCACTGAAGACAGAAGCTTGGCTGAAAGTGAACCTTGGTGAACTTTGGAGCCAATTTAAGCTTGATCGTGTGGGCCAATGACCAAGGTTCCTACGATCGAATTGGAGCTAGTATATAGGTTAATAATTTTGATGTAATCCGGTTGGTAGCTTATTGTCGGCGTTTCGACCCCGGGGGTCCCTGGACCGACGAGTAAAATTGTCGTTGCGTGCCCCAGCGAGACGGAACACAAGGGGGGGAGAAACCATGGCTCGTGTTGTCCTGCGCCAGAGGAGGGATGCGCTTGCAGTAGGGGTTACAAGCGTTCGCGAGGGAGAGAGAGAGAGAGCGCGAGCTTGTTCGTCAGCCCGTCCTGCTGCGCGACCCCCCTCCTCCTCCCCCTCTGTATGAGGGCCCTGGCCCTTCCTTCTATAGATGCAAGGAGAGGGTCCAGGTGTACAATAGAGGTGTAGCAATATGCTAACATGTCCGGCAGAGAGGAGCCAGAGCCCTATGTACATGCCAACGTGGCTGTCGGAGAGGTGCTAGAGCCCTGTGCACGCGGTGTCGTGGCCGTCGGAGGAGCGCTTGAGCCCTGTAGAAGCACAGCTGTCGGGGCTGTTAGGACCTTGCTGACGTCTCCTTGCTTCCGTATGGGGCTGAGAACCGCCATCGTCATGGACGCACGCGGGGAGCCATCATGACTTGTTACCGGGGCGAGCCTAGATGGGACGCCGGTCTTGTTCCCCCGTAGCCTGAGCTAGCTAGGGATAGGGTAATGATGTACCCCTTGTGGCGTGGTCGGTCCGAGCCCAAGGTCGGGCGAGGCGGAGACTCCTCCTGAGGCCGAGGCCGGGGTCGGCGAGGACGCGATTCCTCCCGAGGTCGAGGTTGAGGCCGAGCCCTGGGGTCGGGTGAGACGGAGACCACCTTCCGAGGTCGAGGCGGGGGCCAAGCCCTAGGGTCGGGCGAGGCGGAGCTTCCTGTTGCGCCTGTGGTTGGACTCAGCTGCTGTCAGCCTCACCCTGGCGGGTGGCACAACAGTCGGAGAGGGGCGAGCGCGCTATTTTCCTGTCAGGTCAGTCAGTGGGAGGGCGAAGTGACTGCGGTCACTTCGACCTTGCCGACTGAGGCACGCGTGTCAGGATAAGATGCCATGGGATCCTTGCATTGAATGCGCCTGCGATACGGTCGGTTGTTGAGGCGATCTGGCCAAGGTTGCTTCACAACGAAGCCTGACCGAGCTAGGGTTCGGGCGACACGAGGGTGCGTCTGTTGCTTGAAGAGGCCCTCGGGCGAGGCGAGAATTCGTCCGGGACTACTGTTCCCGTCCGAGGCTAGCTCAGGCGGGGTGAGATCGCGTCCCTTGAGCAGACAAAGCCTTGACCTGAATTGCGCCCATCAGTCTCTGCAGTTTGTGCTGATGGTGATTACCAGCCGAGTTTAGGAGTGTTGGGGGTACCCCTAATTATGGTACCCGATAGTAGCCCCCAAGCCTCAAAGAGAGTGTTGGTACTCGCTTGGAGGCTTTGTCGCACTTTTTTTTGCAAGGGGACCGACCTTTCTCGGTTATATTTTGTTCCGGTGGGTGCGCGCGAGCGCACCCGCCGGGTGTAGCCCCCGAGGCCTCGGAGGAGTGGTTTGACTCCTCCGAGGTCTTGATGCCTTTCGTGATGCCTTGGCCGGTATGGTTGCTCCCTTATGCGATCTGATCGTAGCCCGGGTGCGTGGTCAGGTTCCGAGTTCTCAGGCTAGTTTGTTGACGCTATCAACGATTTGGCCTTAGCCGGGTTTGCGAGAGCAGCCCCTGAGCCTCTACACGGAGTGAGAGGACGATCAAGGACTGACTCGACTTTTATCATACGCCCCTTCGTCGCCTTTCCGCAAGGAGGAAGGGGGGAAAGCGCCATGTTGCCCTCGGAGGGCGCCGAACATGGTGTCTCCAGTGAGTTGCTAACGAGTGATCCGAGTGGACGCCCGTGCCCCGTTCGATAAGGGTCGGCTAGTGGCCCAAAGGCGCGCTCCAAAAGTACCTGCAGGTGATTTGCCAGACCCGGTCCCGTTTGATAGGGTCCAAGGGCTCGATGCCTCCCTCTGATGGGATTCCATTACAAAATCGCTCCTGCTGGTCTCGGAAATGTCCTAGGGTACCTCGGGAGCGTAGCCCGAGCCTCGGCCATGTATTGGACGTACCCAGAGTCATCCTTCGCTCTGCGTGCTCTGGGGCGACTATCGAACCCTTTCGAGGGGCCAGCCTTCGAACCCCTGATCAGTAGTGGGCGCGGAGCCTGAGTGCTCTGAGGCGGCTGTCGAACCCTTCCGAGGGGCCAGCCTTCGAACCCCTGATTAGTAATGAGGCTGAAGCCCGAGTGCTCTGGGGCGGCTGTCGAACCCTTTCGAGGGGCCAGCCCTCGAACCCCTAATCAGTAGAAGGGCTCGGGGCCCGCTTCCTTCGCGGAGAAGGATCCCTTTCGAAATATCCCCTTTCCCGGTCCCTGTAGCAAGAGAGAGGAAGGGGAAGAGGAAAAGGATATGAAATTAAATGGCGTGGCGCACCTTTTTTGACGCGGTCATCATGGCGGAGGTGAAACGACGCCCGCTTCGCCTGCCAAAGGTGTCGCTTGCCCTGTCGCGGAGTTAATGCGACGGGACGGGTGGTTCGCGGGGCGGCCGTTGCGCGTGCGCGAGTCGTTCGAGGAACGGTGCATGGGCGCGTCGTCTTCACGTCGTGGGAGAGGGCTCCCCTGCTGCTTCAGGAGGGGACGTGAGCCTGCAGACCGTTTGACTGCTGCTTCCGCTCGCCTGCTGCCGCCATTACTGCCGGCCCAGTTTTGGCCATATCGACCGTCGCGCCTCCTCCCGCGGCTGACTGACCCGTGACCGATGTGCTTGGTTGGCACTGTTGGGCCATGCGCAGGGTTGCCGCGAGTCGCGGCACTAGTTCCGCAGTCGAGAAGGCGCAGCATTGGCGCAAGTGGCTGTGCAGTTTCTCGCACGTAGTGACCGGCGTGCCGGTTACATGACGTGTGGGCCTGGGCCTCCATGCTGGATGCGTCGAAGTCGAAGGGGTGCGCCCCCGTGGTGCGGTTGCACGCCGCATGCATGGCGGTCCGCCCTTTCAACCGCTGGTTTCAGTGAGGATGGAGGAGTGCTTGTGACCGCGGGGCGGTTACACGCTCCGCGCGCGGCGGTTTGGCTTCTTCTGTTCCGGGCCAGCTTGCATGACGTGTGGGACCCAGCCCCCGTGTTG
Source organism: Zea mays (assembly GCF_902167145.1). Taxonomy (NCBI): domain Eukaryota; kingdom Viridiplantae; phylum Streptophyta; class Magnoliopsida; order Poales; family Poaceae; genus Zea; species Zea mays. The sequence goes on from NC_050099.1 coordinate 125,505,417, forward strand.
TAGGGGGAGGACCCTGGAGCACGTTGGTGAAGACTTAGCCCGCGACGCTTGAGGGAGAGCCGCCTTTAAAAAGGGATCGATCCCCGGGCGGTAGCCATGCCTTCACACTCCCCTCATGCATCGCGCCCTTCCACCTTCCAAGCCCATGATGGGGAGCACCCGTGTTGCCTTCGTCTTGTTGTTGGAGGAGCGCAACCTCACGGAGGTTGGCACCCTTCAGCCATCGCTCGGCTTCAAGGATTTTCATCAGGCAGCCCGGCTGCATTCCCTCACCAATGGTCACCCAGGATGGTGACCACCAGTTCGATGGTGGGGAGAAGCAAGCCAGGCTGCGGTCTCTGCCCCGCCCTCAGCTTCAAGGATCTTCATCATCCTTGCTGGAGAGGAGGGCGAGGCGAGCCAGAGCCTACCTCTGCGTGGGCTGGCGATCCGCTTCTTCCTCCGGCATCCGGGGGAGGAAACCATCCTCCAGCTCTGCGGAGGAGGCGTCATCCAGCCATGCGGGGGAAGGCGAACTGCTACTGCCTGGCCAGGGTGCAGCATTCCGTCCTCTGTCCGGGCGACTGTGGCCGGCTGCACCGGGGGTCGCACAACATGTCGTACGCCGCGAGGGTGGTACTCGTGTTCTGGGACGGTCCCATTCTTGTTTTTGCGGCGAGGACGAGAGTGAGGACCTACCGGTGCGCTTTGGGGCGGCCGCCGCTTGCTGGTGCGGTGTTGGTGGACAGGTGGCCGCCGGAGGAGGTTTCTCCGCCGACGGCACCGTCGGTGCCACCTGCGCTCTGGGCCTCCGGCTCTTTCACTTTAATGGCTGGTTGTCGTCCCCCACGAGGGGACATGAACGAGGGCCTTCTAGCGGTAGCGTTCGCCCTGGGGCCATCGCTGTTGATGTCTTGCCGTCCGAGACGGAGGTCGTTGCCGCGCTATTGGCGCAACGGTCGCCGACGAGCCAACCGGAGTTTGTCGTCCCGCAGTCCCTCCGATGTGGAGGTTGTTCATACCCGCGGGAGTGGAACCAGAGTTCCGTTTGTAATGGCACCTTGAGTGCCGGTGTATGTTCATTGTGGCTGTCGGGGCCTGAACATCTGGGTATTTGGGCGTGAAGCCGTGTTTTCCCTCATTTCGAGCACTAGGACTCGCCTGTCGGCTGGCTGAACCATTAACCGAGTGTGAGTTGCCTTGTGCGGAAGGTGACGAGTGAGGTATCCATATCTCGGAGGCGTAGGAGTCCCTCGGCTCGGTCGGCCTTACCACTCAAGGCTTCTCTTGCTCAGTTATGGAACCCTCGGCTGCTCTATGATGAGCCGGAGCCGGAGGCAGCGGTGTCAGCGTGGGTAGAGGCGGAGTTGGCTCGAGAAGAGGCTTCGACGGCTCGGGGGCACGTGGCTTCCTTGGCCGAGGAGGCGCAGCAGCGGCGGCTGGAGCCTGGCAAGGTCATCCGTGAGCGGGACCAACTTCGGAGTCACGCTGCCGAGGCCGTGAGCCAGGCTGATGTCCTCGGGGGACAGCTGGCTGAGGCTACGGAGCGGCCGGTCGAGATGTCTGCTCGGGCCGGGACCCTAGAGGAGACCCTGGCTGCGATGACCCAAGCGTGGTGCTGATGTTTTCTTTCGAGGTGGAGATCCTTCCGCCCGTGTCGCCGTCCGAGGCCGGGCCAGATTCCGCCGAAGGTGGAAACAACACCGAGGGTGCTGCTGCTCCCTCTGTCGATGTCTGAACCTGCAGGAACAGTTTGTCTGTAGTATGCGTATGTTTTTCGTGGCCGCCGAGGCCCAAACATATTATTGTCGTGTTGTAAAGCTGTGTTTCCTTTCCTCTTGTTTCGAGTATCAGGACTTGTTCGTCGGCAGCAGAATCACTTATCCGAGCGAGAGTTACTTATCGCGGAAGGTGATGAGTGAGGTATCTGTACCCCGGAGGCGTAGGAGTCCCTCGGCTCGATCGGCCTTGCCACTTACGTGTACTCTTACTCGTCTGCAGGATTCTGTTATCGATATAGTCGAGAAGGCACGAAAATCGTTCTGGCAAAAAAGTTTTCGAGCGTTAATACTTGTTCGGTTAGCAGAATCACTTATCCGAGCACGAGTTACTTATCGCGGAAGGTGATGAGTGAGGTATCCGTATCCCGGAGGCGTAAGAGTCCCTCGGCTCGGTCGGCCTTGCCTCTTACGTGTACTCCGTCGTTTTTAGGATCCCGCTATTGAAGCAGTCAAAAAGCGCGAAAGATGTTCTGGCAGAAAGACTTTTTCCGAGGAAAATTTTGACGCAGAGGGGGTTCCCCCCTTCTAGCCCCCGAGGGAGGGTCGGGCTTTGCCGAGGCAAGGCTGACCCTTCCTTGACGGTTAAACTCTATTTGTGTATGTAAAGAAGAACGAGGCATATGAACGACTTGAAAACATCTTAAGGGTAAAAGCGACGTAGCTGTCGGATGTTCCAAGCGTTGCTGTAGACCTCGCCTTGATCGTTGGCCAGCTTGTATGTCCCGGGCTTCAAAATCTTGGCGATGATGAACGACCCTTCCCAGGGGGGAGTAAGCTTGTGGTGCCCTCGGGCGTCTTGCCGCAGCTGGAGCACCAAGTCTCCTACTTGGAGGTCTTGGGGCCGAACCCCTCGGTCGTGGTAGCGTCGCAGAGACTGCTGATACCGTGCCGAGTGTAGCAAGGCCACGTCCCGAGCCTCTTCCAGCTGGTCCAGCGAGTCTTCTTGGTTGGTCTGATTTCTTTGGTCGTCGTACGCCTTTGTCCTCGGGGAACCGTATTCTAAGTCTGTGGGCAAGATAGCCTCGACCCCATAGACTAGAAAGAACGGTGAGAAACCAGTGGCATGGCTTGGCGTCGTCCTCAGACTCTAGACCACCGAGGGTAGTTCCTTCATCCACCGCTTACCGAACTTGTTGAGGTCATTGTAGATCCTCGGTTTAAGTCCCTGCAGAATCATGCCGTTGGCACGCTCCACCTGCCCATTTGTCATGGGGTGAGCCACAACGGCCCAGTCCACACGGATGTGGTGGTCCTCGCAGAAGTCCAGGAACTTCTTCCCAGTGAACTGGGTGCCATTGTCGGTGATGATGGAGTTCGGGACCCCAAAGCGATGGATGATGTTGGTGAAGAACGCCACCGCCTGCTCGGACCTGATGCTGGTTAGGGGTCGGACCTCGATCCACTTGGAGAATTTGTCGATGGCGACCAGCAGGTGCGAGAAGCCCTCGGGTGCCTTCTGCAAGGGTCCGACGAGGTCCAGACCCCACACAGCAAACGACCAGGTGATGGGTATTGTCTGCAGGGCCTGAGCGGGCAGGTGCGTCTGTCTTGCGTAGAATTGACACCCTTGGCAGGAGCGTACAATCCTAGTGGCGTCGGCCACAGCGGTCGGCCAGTAGAAGCCTTGTCGGAAGGCGTTCCCAATGAGGGCTCGAGGTGCTGCGTGGTGACCGCAAGCCCCCGAGTGTATCTCTTGCAACAGCTCCTGTCCTTCGGCGACGGATATGCATCGTTAGAGAATGCCCGAGGGGCTGTGGTGGTAGAGCTCCTTTTCATCACCCAGTAAGACGAACGACTTGGCGCGCAGCGCCAGTCGCCGAGCTTCGGCTTTGTCGAGGGGGAGCTCTACTCGGTGGAGATATTGCAGGTACAGGGTCTGCCAGTTTCGATTAGGCGTGACCCTATTCCGCTCTCCTTCGACGCGCAGTGCCTCACCCTCGGCGGCCGAGGGTGCCTCGGGCTAGGCCGAGGCCTCCTCGGGCTTGGGCGTGTCGTCGGTCTTGACGGAGGGTTGATGTATGTCTCTAGAGAAGACGTCCGGGGGAACCGTTGTCCGCCCCGAGGCTATTTTAGCCAGCTCATCTGCAGTCTCGTTGTAGCGTCGAGCGACGTGGTTGAGCTCGAGCCCGTAGAACTTGTCTTCTAGGCACCGAACCTCGTTGCAGTAGGCCTCCATCTTCCTGTCGCGGCAGTGGGAGTTCTTCATGACTTGATCAATGACAAGCTGCGAGTCGCCATGAGCGTCGAGGCGCTGAACCCCTAGCTCGATGGCGATGCGCAACCCGTTAACTAGAGCCTCGTACTTGGCCATGTTGTTTGACGCCGGGAAATGGAGACGCAACACGTAGCGGAGGTGCTTCCCGAGGGGTGAGATGAAGAGCAGGCCTGTACCTGCTCCTGTTTTCATCAGCGACCCATCGAAGTACATGGTCCAGAGTTCCGGTTGGATCGGCGTTGCTGGCAGCTGGGTGTCGACCCATTCAGCCACGAAGTCCACCAAGACTTGGGACTTGATGGCCTTCCGAGGAGCGAACGAGATTGTCTCGCCCATGATCTCCACCGCCCACTTTGCTATCCTACCCGAGGCCTCTCGACACTATATGATCTCCCTCAGGGGGAAGGATGACACCACAGTCACAGGATGAGACTCGAAGTAGTGTCGCAACTTTCGCCTCGTCAGGATTACTGCGTATAGCAGCTTCTGAACTTGCGGGTAGCGGATCTTAGTCTCGGACAGCACTTCGCTGATGAAGTAAACCGGCCTCTGGATGAGCAGTGCATGCCCTTCTTCTCGTCTCTCGACTACAATCGCGGCGCTGACCACCTGAGTGGTTGCGGCTACGTAGATCAAGAGGGCTTCTCCTGCAGCGGGGGGCACCAAGATGGGTGCACTTGTAAGGAGTGCCTTTAAGTTTTCGAGGGCTTCCTCGGCCTCGGGGGTCTAAGAGAAGCGCTCGGTCTTCCTTAAGAGGCGATACAAGGGTAGGCCTCTTTCGCCGAGGCACAAGATGAAGCGGCTCAGAGCCGCAAGGCATCCCATGACCCTTTGTACTCCTTTCAAGTCTTTGATAGGCCACATGTTGGTGATGGCCGCGATTTTCTCCGGGTTGGCCTCGATGCCCCGCTCGGAGACGATGAACCCCAGGAGCATGCCTCGGGGGACTCCGAAGACACACTTTTCGGGATTGAGTTTCATGCCCTTCGCTCTCAGACACTTGAATGTCGTTTTAAGGTCAGAGAGGAGGTCGGAGGCTTTCCTTGTCTTGACTACGATGTCATCGACGTAAGCCTCAACCGTTCGGCCGATGTGCTCTCCGAACACGTGGTTCATGCACCTTTGGTATGTCGCACCTGCATTCCTCAAACCAAATGGCATAGTAGTATAGCAGTACATGCCAAAAGGTGTGATGAAAGAAGTCGCGAGCTGGTCGGACTCTTTCATCTTGATTTGGTGATACCCTGAGTAGGCATCGAGGAATGACAGGGTTTCGCACCCAGCAGTGGAATCCACAATTTGATCGATGCAAGGCAGAGGGTAGGGAACCTTCGAACATGCTTTGTTTAGACCAGTGTAGTATACACACATCCTCCACTTCCCACCTTTCTTTTTCACAAGAACAGGGTTGGCTAACCATTCAGGATGGAATACCTCTTTGATGAACCCTGCAGCCATCAGCTTGTGGATCTCCTCGCCTATGGCTCTGCGCTTTTCTTCGTCGAAACGGTGCAGAGGCTGCTTCACGGGTCGGGCACTGGCTCGGATATCCAGTGAGTGCTCGGTGACATCCCTCGGTATGCCAGGCATGTCCGAAGGACTCCACGCAAACACCTCGGCGTTTGCGAGGAGAAAGTCGACGAGCACTGCTTCCTATTTGGGGTCGAGCTCGGAGCCGATCCGGACTTGCTTGCAGGCGTCGTTGCTAGGGTCAAGAGGGACGGACTTAACCGCCTCTGCTGGCTCGAAGTTGCTGGCGTGGCGCTTTGCATCAGGCACCTCCTTGGAGAGGCGCCCCAGGTCGGCGATGAGGGCCTCGGACTCGGCGAGGGCCTCAGCGTACTCCACGCACTCCACGTCGCATTCGTACGCGTGTCGGTACGTGGATCCGACAGTGATGACCCCGTTGGGGCCCGACATCTTGAGCTTGAGGTAGGTGTAGTTGGGGACGACCATGAACTTGGCGTAGCACAGTATCCCCAGCACCGCGTGGTAGGTTCCTCGGAACCCGACCACCTCGAACGTGAGGGTTTCTCTGCGGAAGTTGGAGGGAGTTCCGAAGCAGACGAGCAGATCGAGTTGTCCAAGGGGCTGGACGCGCTTCCCGGGGATGATCCCGTGAAAGGGCGCCGCACCGGCCCGGATCGTGGACAGATCGATTTCCAAGAGCCCGAGGGTCTCAGCGTAAATGATGTTGAGGCTGCTGCCTCCGTCCATGAGGACCTTTGTGAGCCTGACGTTGCCGATGACGGGGTCGACAACGAGCGGGTACTTTCCTGGGCTCGGCACGCAGTCGGGGTGGTCGCCTTGGTCGAAGGTGATGGGCTTATCAGACTAGTCTAGGTAGACTGGCGCTGCCACCTTTACCGAGCAGACCTCCCGCGCTCCTGCTTGCGGTGCCGAGCCGAGGCATTCGCCACTTGCCCACCGTAGATCATGAAACAACCGTGGACCTTGGGGAACTCTTCTTCCTTGTTGCCCTCCTTCTTGTCGTTGTCTCAGCCTTTGCCACCTTTCGCTCGGGGCCCGGTCTTATGGATGTAGCGCCGAAGCATGACGCATTCCTCAAGGGTGTGCTTGACGGGACCCTGGTGGTAGGGGCACGACTCCTTGAGCATCTTGTCGAACAGGTTGGCCCCTCCGAGAGGCTTCCGAAGGTTCCTATGCTCGGCAGCAGCGACAAGATCTGCGTCGGCGGCGTCGCGTTTCGCTTGCGACTTCTTCTTGCCTTTCTTCTTCGTGCCGCGCTGGGCGGACCCCTCGGGGACGTCTTCCTGCTGGCGTCTCTAAGGCTGCTTGTCCTTCCGGAAGATGGCCTCGACCGCCTCCTAACCAGAGGCGAACTTGGTGGTGATGTCCATTAACTCGCTCGCCCTGGTGGGAGTCTTGCGACCCAGTTTGCTCACCAGGTCACGACAAGTGGTGCCGGCGAGGAACGCGCCGATGACATCCGAGTCGGTGATGTTGGGAAGCTCGGTGCGCTGCTTCGAAAATCACCGGATATACTCCCTCAGGGATTCCCCTGGCTGCTGGCGGCAGCTTCGGAGATCCCAGGAGTTCCCAGGGCGCACGTATGTGCCCTGGAAGTTTCCAGCGAAGGCTTTGACCAGATCGTCCCAGTTGGAGATCTGCGCAGGAGGCAAATGCTCTAGCCAGGCTTGGGCGGCGTCAGAGAGGAACAGGGGGAGGTTGTGGATGATGAGGTTGTCATGGTCCGTTCCACCTAGCTGGCAGGCCAGCCGGTAGTCCGCAAGCCACAGTTCCGGCCTTGTTTCCCCCGAGTACTTGGTGATGGTAGTCGGGGCTCGGAACCGGGTCGGGAACGGCGCCCGTCGTATGGCCCGGCTGAAGGCTTGCGGACCAGGTGGTTCGGGCGAGGGGCTCTGGTCCTCCCCACTGTCGTAGCATCCCCCACGCCTGGGGTGGTAGCCTCGGCGCACCTTTTTGTCGAGGCGGGCTCGACGGTCGTGGCGGCGGTGCTCATTGTCGAGGCGACCTGGGGCTGCAGGTGTCGCGTCCCGCGTGCGCCCGGTGTCGACCGAGGCTTCCCGCATGAATCGAGAAGTCGCGCGCGATGCTCCGAGGGGTACCCTTGCCTTCGGGAGGCGGAGCTCTCGGCCCGTCGGACCGCGGCATCCTCTAGGAGATTCTTGAGTTTTCTATGGATACGCCGCCCCTCGATGGTGGATGGCTCCGGCATCGCTCGGAGTAGTATTGCCGCTGCAGCCAGGTTCTGGCCGACCCCACTGGAAGCCGGGGGCAGCCTTGCCCTGGCATCGTCAGTGATACGGCGCTGGACGTCCTGGGCCTGATGACGTGCTTCTCCGGCTAGTGCTCGGCCTGCCCACTCCTGCTCGATGTTTTGCCGGAGCTGCACAAGTTGTCCTGCTTCCTCGTCGAGCTTGGCCTGCATCTCGCGGATTTGCTCAAGCTATGTGTCCTGACCCCCACAGGGTCTGGGACCACAACTAGCTCCCACAACGCGAGGCGCAGGCCCAGGGGGATCGTCATCCTCTGGCATACCAAGGTGGTTGCCTTCGTCGTGGCCCCCTAGATCGACGTGGAAACATTTGCGACTTGGGCCACAACCCTCGTCATCAAGGCTGTGGCCATCATCGGAGCAATCGGAGAGGCAGTAGTCACATGCGGTCATGAAGTCCCGCATGGCACTGGGATTACCGAGCCCGAAGAAATCCCAACTAGAGTTGGGCTCGTCTCCTTCCTCGGAACCCGGGGGCCTGTAGGTCGAGACGGTCGTCAGTCGGTCCCAGGTCGACCACATATGGTACCCCGGAAGGTTAGGATATGCCTTTGTGAAAGCGCTCACCGAAGCGGGGTCGCTTGGTGGATCGAAGCTGAATCTAAAAGGCACAGAGTGGAAAACGGACGGTACCTCTCGATCGATGGACGGTGACGAAGTCGCGTCGGGGACGGACTGCACCATTATCTCAGGTACGAGGCTAACGCCCAGCAAGTCCTTCACGAGTGTGCTGGCGTCATCTATCCGCTTGGGGTTGGCATGTTGCGGGGAAACGACGCTCGTCGTCATCTCAGGCGCGAGGGCAATGCCCGACATGTCCCCCGCTGGGGTGCCGGCGCCGTCGACTCGCTCGACAGCCGACGAGATGTCGCCTCCTGCCTGGCCACGGTTGCCCCGCCTCCTCCTCCTACGGCGAGGAAGGCGGCGGGACGAACCCGAATGCTGCTCTTTCGCCACGGGGGGAAGATGTTGTTGAGTCCGCCGCCGCCAGGCGAGCTGACGGCCGTCGTTGTCGCTGTCGCGCTGCGGGGGAAGGAGCACCATGTCGTAGCTGCTGTCGAGGGACATGAACTCGAGACTCCCGAAACGGAGCAGTGTCCCGGGCTGAAGAGGTTGCTGAATACTACCCATCTGGAACTCAACGAGAAGTTGTTCGTCAACACGCAGTAGGCCCCTACCTGGCACGCCAACTGTCGGTGTTTCGACCCCGGGGGGTCCCTGGACCGACGAGTAAAATTGTCGCTGCGTGCCCCAACCCAGATGGGTTGGCGCGAGACGGAACACAAGGGGGAAAAACCGTGGCTCGTGTTGTCCTGCGCCAGAGGAGGGATGCGCTTGCAGTAGGGGTTACAAGCGTTCGCGAGGGAGAGAGGACAGAGAGCGCGAGCCTGTTCGTCAGCCCGTCCTCCCGCGCGACCCCCCTCCTCCTCCCCCTCTGTATGAGGGCCCTGACCCTTCCTTTTATAGATGCAAGGAGAGGGTCCAGGTGTACAATGGAGGTGTAGCAATATGCTAACGTGCCCGACAGAGAGGAGCCAGAGCCCTATGTACATGCCAACGTGGCTGTCGGAGAGGTGCTAGAGCCCTATGCAAGCGGTGTCGTGGCCGTCGGAGGAGCGCTTGAGCCCTGTAGAAGCACAGCTGTCGGGGTTGTTGGGACCTTGTTGACGACTCCTTGCTTCCGTAGGGGGCTGAGAACCGCCATCGTCATGGACGCACACGGGGAGCCATCATGACTTGTTACCGGGACGAGCCTGGATGGGACGCCGGTCTTGTTCCCCGTAGCCTGAGCTAGCTAGGGATAGGGTAATGATGTACCCCCTGTGGCATGGTCGGTCCGAGCCCAAGGTCGGGCGAGGCGGAGACTCCTCCTGAGGCCGAGGCCGGGGTCGGGCGAGGACGCGATTCCTCCCGAGGTCGAGGTTGCGGCCGAGCCCTGGGGTCGGGCGAGACGGAGACCACCTTCCGAGGTCGAGGCGGGGGCCGAGCCCTGGGGTCGGGTGAGGCGGAGACCTCCTCCTGAGGCTGAGGCCCATGGTCGGGCGAGGCGGAGCTTCCTGTTGCGCCTGAGGCTGGACTCAGCTGCTGTCAGCCTCACCCTGGCAGGTGGCACAGCAGTCGGAGAGGGGCGAGCGACACTATTTTCCTGTCAGGTCAGTCAGTGGGAGGGCGAAGTGACTGCGGTCACTTCGACCTTGCCATGCGATCCTTGCATTGAATGCGCCTGCGATACGGTCGGTTGGTGAGGCGATCTTGCCAAGGTTGCTTCACAACAAAGCCTGCCCGAGCTGGGGTTCGGGCGACATGAGGGTGCGTCCGTTGCTTGAAGAGGCCCTTGGGCGAGGCGAGAATTCGTCCGGGACTACTATTCCCGTCCAAGGCTGGCTCGGGCGAGGTGAGATCGCGTCCCTTGAGCAGACGAAGCCTTGACCTGAATTGCGCCCATCAGTCTCTACAGTTTGTGCTGATGGTGATTACCAGCCGAGTTTAGGAGTTATGGGGGTACCCCTAATTATGGTACCCGACACTTATCACATAGAAATCGAAGAAAAACGCTCCTGAACTTGTTCTGTCAGAACAAGCTGAATGTAATCACGATAGTACAATGACCTGAAGAAGATCACTGATTCAGTGAACCTGTCGCCGCCGGTGAACTTGCGCCGCGATCCCCGCCGGCCATCGCGATTCGTGAGCTCAAGTGTGCGGATAACGGCTGGCGGTGAAAGTTCTCAACATGGGGAAGAGTTGGAGCCTTATCATCGGACTGTTCACCGCGCCACTTGTCGCGCGATCGACCAAACTGTTCTCGCCAGAGTTCGTTGCCCTTTGTAGTCGTGCCATGTGCTTACGCTTGTTATCGTGTCGCAAGACATCGCAGTGGACAGCCCATTTACCACCATGGTCTTTACCTCGTTGAGCGCCATGGTAGCTGCGCTCTGGTAACTCACCTTCGCTCCGACCGTAGGTTCATCCCATCTCAAATTCGCGAAACCTTCGAGTGGTCTCTATAAATGAAGTGTTCAGTGTGCTCCGCTAGTTTGTTATGAACCCAGAGCATCGCTCCTCACCTCCGATTAGCCACCATAGCGCCTAAATTTAGCTTCTCCCCTAATTCGGCCGCCATCGCCGCCGAGGAGAGCTCTTCCGTGGCCAGCTTCGCCTGAGGTAGTTCCAGCCCAATTACCGTAGGGTATAGTGATGCTTCCCATACTTAGAATTTGAACGCTACCGCGCCTAGTCGTCGGGAACAGCTCGACCTCCCCTCGGTATTCGCCGTCATCATGGGTAGAGGGGATTCTGGGTCGGACTAGCTCAATTAGGGCATGGACTAGGTTCGCTTAGGATCGGGGATGCTAGTCTAACGCTTGGTTTAGACAGTCGTCGCCGTTCATGGCAAGTCCCATCGAGGGGACAGCCAGCGGACGGGTGTGTCGTCGCCAGGGATTGAGTTGGAGAAGAAATAGAAACTCAAGGGTGTATACACAAACGTAAGTGAGACATGTGAATAGTACGTATGGATTCTTTACCAGCTTTTCAAATAGCCGAGGGTCCCTGCGCAAGATTGCCAACGCGGACGCGGGTGCGTGCATTTTACCTGGTCGTGGGCCGGATCGGGCTGGAATGAGCCCAGTCCTGTTCACTCTTTTTCCTTTTCTTTTTGCTGATAGATTAAGAAATGCATAGAAAATAGTAGAAAAATGATAAAAATATGAGACCAATTTTGCTAGACTCCTAAAATTATCTAGTATTTAATAAAATGGTTCCAAGATTTTTATTCAAAACCTAAGATTATCTAGCCTTTAAAGGTATTTAAACCAAGTCCTTTTAAACCAAGCCTTTAAAGGATTATGTTTCTCTTATACAACTGCATATTCATAGCATCACACAAGCATTCATGTTTATGTATTGTTGTGTATAGAAAACGAAGAGGAGATTGTAGTTGAAGAAGAAGTTGTCCCGCAAGCTGAGAATCCTTGTTGTTTTAAACTCTTTATCACTTGAGATGATGCATTAGGTGATAGGAGTTGGGTGCTAAACAATTGTTGCATTCCCTTCCTTGGAAACTGATTACCATTCCTTGTCACCTGTTTTACTTAAAAAGATTTCTAATGCTTAGCTTTGCTCTAAGAAAACAAAATGTTTTGTTTTTTTAAAAAAGGTGATGCTTCATTTGGGATGGGAGATTTTTCAAATAAAAGACTTGATGGTGAATCCATCATGGTCGTGATGGGTTCAACATCTGAAAAGAGTACCTCTGCCAAGTACCAAACTTTGGGTTTCAAATGGTTAAGACGAGATCGGGCGGGTGACTTGCACGAGAAGGAAGTCTCGGTGTAGTGTCTCCGTCTGAGTCACTTAAGGACCGAGCCGATGTAGGCCTGCTGACTGAGGACCTTTTAACTGGCCACATGCCTCGTCATGGGTAAGCTTTGCCTCGGTCGGACCAATACCAGAAAGGCCACCACGCAATGGGAGTGGAGAGATGGCAAGAGTAGCGTGTACCCTCTGTGGCAAGAGGCTAGACGGTGGTGTATCTGTGCTCTCGGTTGGCGTGAACCCATTCTGGTATTGAGAAACCCGGTGGCAAGTTGACATATGCAAGGATTAAGTGCTACATATGTCGTGTGGTTGGAGATCCCCAGCTGGGTATTAATCGATTCGGATCGACGTTACTTCTCGGACATGAAGATTTGGTCACTGACTTACACGTAGCAATCCAGTGAACTGAAGGGTTGATAAAAGACGGCTAAGGTTGGCCAAGTGCCTGAACTAGGATAGAAAGAACTCTAGATGCAGGTAACTACTTAACCGGATAATAAAAATGGACTTTTTAAGGATCCACTCGTAGTAAGCATTTCTGCAAACATGAGTCTTTGAATTTTAAAGAACTTTACCTTGATTTCCAAAGGCCAGCATATCCTTGAGAGTCTTTTTCCTTTGTCGGGTAAGAATTGTGAGAGTACACTCCGTACTCAGGGTTTTCGAACCCATGTTGTTGTAGGTGATGAAACAGCCGAGTTTTAATGTTTCTGCTCAAAGGTGGTGCCAAAGCAGGTGGAAGATTGTTAAACTTGTTTGTGGGAGGGTGTTTTGCCTCCCAGTTATGTAATAATAAGTGTTGCACTCGAACACTCGTTATGTAATAAATACTCTCTCTATATTTTATATGAATGTAAATTATGTTATCGTAATCCTTTCCGCTTATTCTCTACTCCGATTTTGTGTGTATTATCTGTGTGATGCGTGAAGCGCTCTTGGGCGATATGATGAAGATACAGATAACCGAACTTGCCGAGTCATTATGCGCACCTGCATGACTGTCTGAGGTCCTTGGGACAAGGACATCTGTAGGTGGGCTTAATCCCTGGGGAGGTTCTGTGACAGCTAGTATCGGAGTGAAGCCCATCTCTTCGGACATTACTTAGTACTTCAAAAGAATTTTTAAATACTTACCTTGAAACATTCTTTCATTCTTATCTTGCCGCTTTCTGGTAGTAACTTACCTTTTTAAGTCGGGTAACAAAGTGCTAAATAATAGTATGCATAGGAAATAGGGGATCAATGAAAAGTTGATTCCATGATTATTAGGTTATGCATGCATCATGTTTAAACGACACTAAATAAATTTTCCCCTCTTATGGAGATATGGTGTGAACCAAGACCACCCAGCGGAAAGCAACCAGACCTCATGGTGTACCCCGACATCAGCTGGCTCCTAGACATGAGGGGAGCAGCAGCGGAAGCAACGATCCAATAGGGGATCTTGAGGCTAGGGTGGAGCGACTCAGGTCTGAACTACGCCACGGGAGTAGGGAGCGTGCGCGAAATAGCCGCCGCATTGCTGAACTATCAGCAGAAGTTAATCGCTTGCAGCAGGAAATTGTGGAACGAGACACAACCATTGACTAGGCCGTAAATTCGCAATCTTTCGCCTAGGATTATGAGGCCAAGGCTCTAGCCTAGGTAGCGGAACTAAGTGCATCCTTGGAAAATCTGCAAGCGTATTGTAACGTGCTGCATGAAGAGGTGCACGAGTTATATGACCGGCTACATCCAAACATGCTGTCACACCCGGGTTTCGGGGCACCAAGACCTGGGCGCAAAATAAACACCAGGTGTGTTGGGACCAAGTCTCACACATAGATGAATAGTGGTACATAAACGAATGTCACATATATACTATATAATAGGAGTTCTGTACAAAGTAAATAGATAATTACATCATAAGGAGACAACGATCCAGCAACCCAAAGTTGACTGGGAGATGACGGCCTAGACCTCTCACGAACTTGTCATAGCATCCTCCATGCCCTCATCCTGCGGTACCTGTTCTTGACTTGTGGGGGGTGTGAGACAGCAAGAGTGAGCTCACATACGTTCATCGCTCAACAAGTTGTGGGGAATAATGTGCATGAACTCGCCAAAGGTGGGAGCTCACGTGAAGTGTAAGGCTTACCAAAGATGATGGTTGAAGCTGAGCATTGCTTTTAAAGTTGATCAAAATGTTATTAGCAATTACTAAGTATAAGTAAATACCAACCCAATTAAGTAGTAGAACAAAAGTGATAACAACACCCGCAATGCAATGCATATGACAAAATGAATTTAGTTCCATAAATTAATCATGTGAGGGTCCGAGCTGCTCATGACCGTGAGTACGGCTGATATACCAGTTTTACACTTGCAGAGGTTGTGCATCTTTACCCACAAGTCATGTTACCCATCTGCCAAGAGAATGCCAATCCCATACACCTCTACCGAGGAGGCGAGGCAGGGTAACACTACGAGGCCTTTACAAAGTTCCACTAGCTTCAGAAAACCCGCTACAGTTTATAGGAAGCTCCAATGCAGGGATCCCTCGCGTGACCGCCATCGCAGCAAAATCAACCCAAGGACCTCCCTACACTGACCACTCCCCTACAGCCCTTGCCCATTCGAGTAAGGTAGTCATCAACTAGCTTTCCTAATTAATCAGCCAAGGGCGTCCCATACCACCCTTGTGGTAGCACTGTTTTCTCGGGTGGTCGCTCCATGTTCCAATTAGCATAATGATCTTAACATGAACAATAATAATAAACTGATAATAAAAGTGTAATCATGAATAATGTATCTCCATACCCAAAACCACATAAAGCAATAGCAAGTACTACCCAAAAAGTCAGTGGAGTCAAGGTATGAAGATAGTCAAACTAGGGTAACCTAAAGGGTCCCATCAAAATTAACCTATGCAGATCATTATGGTTAATAAGAACATGACTGGGTAAAAAGAAGTGATCAAGGGCACAACTTGCATAGGACTTAAGATTCCAGGTACCAACTTGCTCTTCAAGTGACTCGTAACCTCGCTGCTAGTCGTAGTAATACAAACAAACATGGTATAGACAAAATTAACATCACACCAAACATAAGAATTACTAAATTCAGAATTACGGTTACCAAGTTATGAATTTCTAAATTTATTAAGCACCTAAAATAGAGTAATTCAAGTGAATAATTTTAAATCAAGTTTCATGGCTAAACAAAGATACTAGATGATGAACAATATTAAAACAAAATTATTGCAACTGGAATGCCTCAATTCGGAGTTACAAATTACGAGTTATGAATTTCTGAAGACCTTATGTGTTTGGTACAAAAATAATTGCGTGATAAATTTTAATATGGTTTTCATGCTAGAACATTGTTACACAGTGATAGACAATATTATTACCAAATTATAGGAACTGAAATGGACTAAAAAAAGTTAAAATGAATTTTCTAGTATTTACACAAGTTTCTGCAATTAATTTCATACTAAAAATTAATTTCCTTAATCATTTATTCACTTTTACTGGCTTCAGGACTCCCATATAATAAACTGAAACACAGGGGGCTTGGCATAAGAATTCCTAAGACACAGAGCGCCACAGTCGAGGACGGCGGCTTGATTCAGTAGTAACTTAGGGGCTCTTTTGTAAAACACGCTGGCCGAAGGCTTATGGGGAAACCTGAATCATCCGATCCCTAATCGACGCTCCGGATTAGATTCGCTCAGATCCGAACTGGTACGGACTGCCATTCTTCAGATCTCGATCTAACGGCCACGAGTTCAATACTACGCGATCCCATCACATACGCCCATCCACAATCAGACGGCTAGGAATTAACTAAGTGAATCGCTACCCTACTTCTAATCTCGCCTGTACGTAACGAGATCAACGGTCGATGCCTATCGTTCCCCCCCCTCAAACCCAATCAGCCGCCCACCCGGCCGACGGAGCGACTCCAGCCACGGAGGAGACATCGTTGGAGTTCATCATCTTCGCGCACAAATGTCCAGATCTTGATTCCCTAGCGCTACTCATAGTAGAGACAAAAGCAAACTCAACTGAGGTCTTCTTACCGTGTATGGCAGCGAGTGGAGCCCTACCCACAGCACAGTGCGGCATAGCGGCCATTCTTCACACCGGCGAGAAATCGCCCCAGATACGACGCAATGACCCCCGAATTGGTGGACGTCGCGACCTCCACTCGCTCTGACGAGGCATCAGGCGGATCGCCGAGCTGCAAGGAGGGGAGAGGGGAGAGAATGAGCAGCACGCGGCGAAGGGGGCAACGCCAAGCTCCACAGATGGCGAAGGCCTGGCGCGCGCGGCCATAGAGCTCGCAGGGGCACCCTGCACTTGGGTGTCAACAATGAGAGTATGGATTCCCCTACAGTGAGCCGAGGCGTACCAAACGGCGAACCGGAAGCAGCTCCAGTTGTCCGCACACGTCGTGTCCGTCGTGTAAACGTCCGTCGGCAAGGACTAGAGTGGGTTCAGTGAGTCGGCGTATTGGTGTTGGGTCTGAGCCTGCGTGCTCCATTGCGCAAGTGGCGCTTGTTTGTCTTAAGTACTAGCGTAGCCGAAAGAGGGTATGCATTTTTGTAAGGAAAACTTAGTATCCTGGAATAGAACTCCTCTGGTTCTCCCTATTCTTCTCCTCCTCCTTCCAGGTTGCTAACATTGGGCTTGAGGGAGCTCACAGGGGAAGGTCGGAGGCTTGTCCATGGAGGGAGCTCCGCCCAGCCGCCAGGGAAGAGGAGCAGGGGCACAGGGTGTCGAGCGCCATGGATGGGCAGAAGGAGAGGAGGTCGTGCGTCCTAGATTTATATGGCCCCGAGTCCTAGGGAGCCGCAATAATTGGGTATGGCTGGCCGCGGAACTCATGCGAAGACCGTCGTCCGCTCCGGCGCGCGCGTCGGGTTCTGTTGCACGGAGTCTGCGTGACTCCAGCAGTCCACGCTAGAGGAGTGGATGAAGAGCAGGCCCCGCAAGCTAGAGACAACTCGCGCGCGCGACGACTGATGAGTAGGCCTGGCGCGTCAGCGAGGCTAGGTATCCCTAGGCGCGCGCCACGCCATATGGGCCACGCAGAAACGTACTGGGATGGGCCGGCCAAGGAAACGCAGCCCAAGCGAGAATTCTCCGCCTTCTTTTCTTTTTCTTTTATTTATTTCCAATTCAAAATTTTCCATTTCAAATTTAAATTCCAATCTTGCGTCAAATTTATCCCCGAATTAAAAGTGCAATTTGAACATACCCAAAAATGAGATGAATTTATTTATTTATAATTTTATTTTGGTGTTGTATAATATTATTTTCTCTCCTCTCCATTTTCAACCCAAATCTCAATTTAGGTTTTACTTCGAATCTTCTTCTCATTATTATTATATTTTTATTCATATTATTGTTATTTTTATTAAGTGCACAACTAAACAAAACTCCAACATGATGATGGCTTATTTGGATTTTTAGTAAGGGACTATTCCCTCATAACTATGATTTGGTACGTCTCAACAAACGGATGGCAAATCACATAAGGAGATCAACTCTTTTATAAATCTTATAATTTGGGTATTACACATGCCACCAGAAGTTGCAACAATGGGAGCCAGACTATCTGGAGTAGCTAATGAAGGACCTGATGGGGAGTTGGACCTTTTTGAAACCCCTCCTTCCATGAACCTCGCAGATGAACGTTCTCTTGAAGCTGGCAATGGAGCGGCCCAAGACTAGGATGATTAGAGTAGTATAGTTTAAGTGGTATCCTTATGTAAATAAATAAGGAAGTTGAGTTGTATTACTGAGTATGTATAATTATTACAGTTTAGCACAATGTAATAAAGATGGTGTATGTTTGGCATGTAATAATTTAGGATGTTTTTCTTCCTCAGATGCCATCAGGAACTTGTGCTCATGACGGGGCGGGAACTTCCCACGGTGGGGAGGAAACTCCCAACCCGCCACCTGTACCTCCTACATTGGCTGAGGCTATCGCTGCCTTGGTCAATGCTACCGCCGACAACACGCGATTCCTGCGTGAATTGGTGGGAAATCAATTTCAGCAACACGGAGGAAGAGGTCAACCTCAAGGACCACGAGACACCACTTATTTAGAGTCCTTTGAGACCCGTCCACCACTCTTTGTTAAGGCTGAAGAACCCCTGGAAGCAGATGAATGGGTGCGGGTGATGGAGCAAAAGTTCGGGCTGATCCGATGCAATGAGACATAGAAGCCCCTATTTGCCGCCCAACAGTTGAGAGGCCCTGCCAGCACTTGGTGGGCACATTTTTCAGCCATTCAGCCTATAGGACATCAGTTCACGTGGCAAGAGTTCAAACTGGCATTCAGGGAACATTATGTTCCAGAAGGAGTGCTACAGATGAAGCTGGAGGAGTTCATACGTCTAAAGAAAGGGGGAAATTCTGCGATGCAATATCTCAACAAATTTAATCACCTCTCCCAATATGCCATCGATCAAGTGGACACTGACTTGAAAAAGAAAAATTGCTTCATGAGGGGATTGAATGACAGACTCCAGCGCAAAATGGCTACGTGTATGGATCTCACATATAGAAGGGTTGTCAGCACATCACTGTTAGTTGAAGCCAAAAGTTCGGGACAAGAAAAGTCAAAAAGATATGTGGGTGAAGGATCAACTCAGGGGTCTGAAAAATGGACAAGGTTGGTAATCCGACCTTTCAACCCAAACCATTCTTCTCCTCACCCACCCAAATATCCTTTTAAGCAACCCGTGTTTATCCGTCCCACTCCTGCCCCGCCTAGAACAATCAGCCGGGTGCCCCTGGTGCTCGTTTCCCTGCCCTTCCTAGTTCCTCAAGTGGCAGCTTTAATTGTGGGAAATCTGGACATTTCATCAAAGACTGCCCATATCCAAAGCAGAACAAATCCAACTTTCAACAGACTTCTGGGAACGCAAATCAAGGAAAGAGAAACATGGTCAACTCTCTAGCAGGCAAAAATATGAAGAAAACTGGGCGAGTTTATTATACCCAGGTGGCGACTACACCGTAAGGAGAACCGGTGATGATGGGTACGTTTCTCGTTGCCAACCACCCAACAGTTATCCTTTTTGATTCTGGTGCATCACATACCTTTATGAGCAAGACTTTCGCGGAGAAGCATGTGGTAGAACCGCCCGAATTATTCTAGCTTAAGTGCCCAACTCACGCCTTAGAGGCCGCAACACACTTAAATCGGAATAACCCGTCAGTCCCTTAGATCTAGTCTGATAAAGCCACTTCCCGAGATCCAATATCACTAACTCACTCGATGGTGAGTCACAGAGAAAAATACAATAAAGCAGGAAACCTCAAATTAAAGTACTGGAGTTATTACATGAATCAGAGTTTTTCAAGTAACTGAAACAAGTTCATAATTTAAATTGCAGCGAATAGTCGATCACGTCGAATGCTGAGGAATAGGGCAAGGCCTAGCCCACTACTCCTCCTTCTCCTCTCCTGCTGGCGCAGCATCCCACTCAACCGTCCAACCCGGTGGCAGGGTGGAAGGCCAAGTCACACCATCAACCATGTCCTGAAGCGTACCTGCAAAAATGGTGCCACAAGCAAGGCTGAGTATACTAAACTCATCTAGACTTACCCGGCGTGAGGAATCTACTCCTCTACCTCTAGACCATGCAACTGTTTGGCTAAGGGGTTTGGTTTGCCAAAAGCACTAGCTGAGTCTAAAAGAACTTTTAGCTTTTCCAGTTCTAGCATAATTAAATTAGCTAGGTTTGCTCCTTTCTAAGCATTCATGGTAACAATCATTTACTGCAATCAATATGTTATCTCAAGTAAAACCTCATTTCACTTCTTACTCAATGCAGTACAAGGGGTCAAGCAGTCTCATTAGCTGCGAGAAGCAGACGATTCGAATCGAGTTTTTAACCTTTCAAGGTAAACCTAAACACACGACATGTCAGGGCACTCCATCCCCACACACGTCAACCGTCCCCATCGATTCCCCATTCACGGCCAGGGCTCACCGCATTGGCATACAATGCTCCACTTACCCCGGTTGCCGCAGTGCAGTGACCGCACTTGTACCCACCATAGCTAGCATGGGAGACCCAGTCTCAGGATAAGTGAGGGGGAAAGTCCGCGCCCAGCTTCACTCAGGCACTAGGTTTATCGGTTACCATATTTCCCGACATGTGTTTAGTATGTTCAAACGCTTGACTCAGGTATCCACACATTAATCCTTAATTCCTTTTTCTGTCTCATGAACATGGCATCCACCCTGGATTCAAGTCCATAGACCACCATAGATCCCGTTATCAAGATGAATACAATCAATTCCTGACCTCGTGCGAGTGCTAGAAAAATCACTCGACTTCTACTGAGATCCTAATTAGCAAAGCAGCTACTCGACCTAGCATACTAGTATCCATCTCAAAAAGGAATCATGAGTTCATGCAACTAAGGGTTTCAAGCAACTCCTACACTTAAGTGCACATAACATACCTACAAATATTAAGTGTAGTAAAGTAGCATATATAAATGGTTATGCATAAAACCGGGGCTTGCCTTCAAATGCTGGGGCTGTGGGGAGATCCTCTGTGGCAGGCTCGGGAGCTGGCTCCTGGTCTTCCTCGTGGACAGCTCCTTGCTCAGAATTGAGCACGTACTCTCCGTCAGCGAGGTTGCAATCTAATGAATGTAATGAGTGAGTTATATGTATGCCATGACATGCAACTTATCAATGATAATAGTAGGGTGAAATAATTAAGTTAATAAGGTAGTGTTTAATCTTACTACTGGAGATTTTAGTGGTACACTTAGCCAATTAGGGTCTAGTTTGGTTAAGCTAATTGGTCAGATTATTTTAGTGTTCCACTTATTTCCTTTTAGTGTTTTAGTGAAAGTTTATTAAGATTCCTAGCTGAATTCATTGGGGTGAGATTCATTATTCTTTCCTAATTTCTTTCTTCTTCTCCTTTTCTTTTATGCTTTTAAGGTGGGCTTGAACTACAACCTCTCTTTATAAATTTCCAAAACTTCTGTAAAAATTACAGTAGCCTCTCACTGGTGTGTAACTCTCTGTCCCAAAAATTGGGGCTTAAAAAGTTAAGGGTTCTTTATGTACAAATTTATCAAGCTATGGGGTAGAGGGGTGCTTTGAACTACAACTCTCCTTAAACAGTAAATTTTTCCTTAAAGCTTATTTTTGCTGGCATTTAGGTGTAATAACATGACTTTGTACCAAGTTTTAGCCACTAATACTTATTGGGTATTTTACTATGATTTTCTAAAGTTCATGGCCAATGGGGGTGCTTTCTACTACCACTATACTTGAAAAATGCCAAACAACAAATTTCTAATTTTTCCTATCTTCTTCTTTGTGCAAGAGCAATTATTCTAGGATTTGGCAACTTTTTGCTTAAGGGAAAGGGTGGTAGCAATTCTTGGATTATATGGCCTTTTCATGGGGTAGGGGGTAATGGGTGTTACCTTACATTTTTAAATAAGTCTCATATTTTTCTCTGGTGGTCTACTCCATCAATAGTTGGGTAAAATTTTATTGCCTAATGTTGCACAATTTTTGGCTTTCTTATGATTTAATTAGAACATGGGCCAAAATTAAGTTTGAATTGTTCAACCCACTTATTATGATGGGTTGGGGTATCTAATATTTTTGTAATGGTGTTCTAGCAGTTAGGAGTCTACTGAATTTTTCTTACCATTTTTGAAATGGTCCTTATATTTTTAATTATAGATTTTCTGGATTTATTAGTGCCTAATATAATAATTAACCTTGGATTAGCTTTGGAGTAGGTTTCTCTCTATTTTTCCTATGTTCTTTATCACTTAAGTAAACTAGGAAAAATATGTTCATCCTCTGTTTATTGTTTTCTACTGCCTTTCTTAATTTCCTAAGTTTTGGAGAGATATAGTCTTTAATTTCCTAAGTTAATGTTGTATACTGGGGTGCTTAGTATTTTTAAACAGTGCACAAGTTGGGTATGTATCTCCACAAATTTTTTTAAGCCTAGCACAGTAGTATTTCTATTTTTCTCTGGATTAATAAGGTTTGAGCAGTTTCCTTATTTAATTCAAAACTTTAAAAATTATTACAAAAACCATGGGGTTTACTATTTTTGCCTGATAGTTCATATTATTTTGAATCCAGCAAAATTGGTTTGACAACTTTTGGTTAAATATTTCTCAAGGTATGAATTTCCTAAGTTTTCTATTCATTAAAAAGAATTAATCAGAAGTGGTTAAATGGAAACTAACTTTGCATTGGGGTCCCTCGCAAATGTTTTTAAGTTTCCTTACAGACTAGTCCTCGGGTCACTATTCACATGTGCCACTGACATTTCAGAAAACTCCCCTGGGTTTTACTAAACCTAACCCAAGGTCCTTCTCTCAATTAAACAGTACCCACGGCGGAGGAAAGGGCGGAGGGGCTTACCGTCGGAGAGATTGCTCCGGTGAGGTGGTCGAGGGCGTAGGGGAGGTCGTGACGGTCACGCCGATGTGCGGATCGTCTCTGGGGATAGTCGGAGTAGGCCGGTCCACGTGCGCAGGCGGGGGAGCTCGTCGGCGGCGAGGGCTCCGACCTATCCAGGGCGATAGAGTTCAATTAAACCAGTCGGTGAGCTTCACTAGGTATCAAGGAAGGCATGGACGCGAGGAATTGAAGAATAGCTCACCTGATAGCTCGGTCTACGCGCGGTGGCGGGCGGCCAAAGTCCGGCGACGGTGATCTCGCTGTTCCGGTGAGGCAGGGCCTCAATCCTTGCTTGGAGAAGCTTCACGGCTTCACAGGGAAGCTGTCCAGAGGCTCGGGTGAGGCTAGGGTTCTTTGGAAATGGATGGACGTGGTGGCCTGCACTCGGGTGGCTCGGGCGGGCGGCGCCGAGCTCGCCGGAGGTAAGGATGGGGTCTGGTCAGTGGGGGTGAGCGTGGAGTGAGGTGAGGCGCGTCCGGGGGTGGTCTTTAAGGGCACGGGCGAGCACGGCCGAGGGGTGGCTCTGACACGCACTCAAGGTGTGCGCGGGCGAGTGCCAGTGTGTGCTCTAGCTCCTGGGCACGGCGTCGAGCACGAGGCTACGCATAGAGTGGTCAAGTTCAAGCGCGGATTGGCTCCAAATCTTCATGATTATGGCCATGATCTCGTTGAGAGATCTCTTCACCTGACATTCCTTTGTCGATTCTGTGTGGAGGCTTATGGGTTTTGTTGACTGGAGCCAAAGATATGGAGTGATGAAGTTTGGTTTGTCTCATTGCTGTAACCCGAGATGAAATCCCAGATTTGACGTGTCTATGGTACGAATCTCAATGCCATCTTTACACATGTTGTAGAAGGGTTAATTTAGCACAAGTTGTCAGGTGAAGACATGTTGTGTGGGGGCTTAAGGATTTGAGCTAGGGATCAAGGTGAACGCGCTCAAGTTCTAGGTGAGGGCTGAAATTCAGAAATCTGAATTTTCAGATTTCCCTAGAGAGCTCCACTTGGATGGCCTTTTTGGGGATTTTAATTAATTATTTTGGCCAAACTTTTCTAATAGATATTGTAACTTAATTAGTATATTTCAACTTTTATAATTGGCCTAAGCCATGATTCCATGTTTTTCATGGTCTTTTTACCAATTTCTTTCTTTTTACTTAAATGGCCCATTTAAGGTTATTCTAGGGTTTAGACATTTTTCCCACTTTGAGTGCATGATATGATTAAGGCATGATTCTTAAGACAAAAAGACTTAGTTGAATTTGTGTTCCCAAGTTTTTGGTGTCTTTTGCTCAATTTGATTAACATGAGATAATGGTTCTTGAGTTAGCACTAAGAAGAAACTCTAGGAACCACTGTGGTGTTACAGCCTTCCCCCTTAAAGGAATCTTGTCCCGAGATTCGGGTCGAAGTCCTCCGGGGTGAAGCGAAGGTTATGGCTTGCTTGAATTTGGTGGTTTGTTTATTAAGGTTCTTTAGTAAACTGCTCTTCAAATGTCATCCTCTTTGTAAATTCAGAAGGAAGTCCTTTTTGATTTAGTTTTACAACTAACTCATTTTATGTTAAGGTCATTCTTCTTACTTTTAGATTCAAAGGGCAGGGGGAGGGGTTGGGCATGGTTACGTACCGACTCCCTTAGGTAGACAATCGGGGAAGTTCGAAGGTAGAAATTCCTCAGTCTCCCAAGTAGCTTCTTCCTCTGAGTGATTGCTCCATTGGATCTTATACATTTTGATCGACTTAGCCTGAGTTGATCTTTCTTTGCAATCTAGAACCTTGGAAGGGTACTCTTGGTATGATAGATCTGGCTCTATCTCCACTTTTGGTTCTGCTATGAACTCGGTCGGCAATTGAACACATTTCTTTAGTTGGGATACATGGAATACGTTGTGGATGGCAGACATTTTTGGAGGTAACTTCAATTTGTATGCCACGGGTCCACATGCTTCCATGATATCATAAGGTCCAATGTAGCGAGGGGCTAACTTGCCTTTGATCCCAAACCTTTGCACTCTTATGGTGGGGGATACCTTCAGATATACGAAATCTCCCACTTCAAACTTGAGGAGTTTTCTTCTCTTATCATGGTAACTCTTCTGCCTTGCCTGAGCAGCTTCTAAATTTTTCCTGATTAGTTTGACTTTCCTTTCGGCTTCAGTCACTAAGTCAGGTCCAAAAATTTCTCTTTCTCCAGGCTGAGACCAGTTGAGGGGTGTTCGACACCTTCTTCCATATAGGGCTTCGAAAGGTGCCATCTTTAGGCTGGATTGATAACACTTTTTATAAGCAAACTCTCCCAGTTCTTGCCACAATCGATCGTACAAGCCCTTAGCATATCTTTGAGAATTTGATTTACCCTTTCGGTCTGACCATCAGTCTAGGGGTGGTAAGCTGAACTCCTTATTAGCTTGGTTCCCAAAGACTCTTGCAATTGCTCCAAAAATCTGGCAACCAATTGGGCTCCTCGGTCATAAACAATGGTTTGGGGTAACCCGTGCAAACACACGATTCGGTCAATATACAGCTCTGCATACTTCTGAGCCTTATCGGTGGTGCGCACTGGAAGAAAATGTGCCACTGTTTTCAATCGGTCCACAATGACCCAAATCGAATCATGATACCGAGAGGTGTCGGGCAGACCCACAATGAAATCCATGCTGATGTCATCCCATTTTCATGAAGGTATTGATAGGGGCTGCAAGGTACGAGCTGATTTTAAGTGGCTTGCCTTTATCCTCTGACATTGGTCACATTCCGACACATACTGGGCTATCTCCCTCTTCATTCTGGTCCACCAATATAAGGGTTTCAGATCATGGTACATCTTGGTGCTTCCCGGATGCATGGAGAATTTGCAGAGATGAGGCTCATCCAAGATTTTCTTCTTGAGATCCCTGCTTTTAGGAACCACCAATCTGTCTTCAAACTACAATATACTCTTCTCGTCTTGGCGGAAACATTTATACTTCTCTGTCTTCTGATGGAGGTTCTCCTTAATAATTTGCACTCCCTTGTCACTGAGTTGGGCCATGATTATCTGATCTTGCAAAGTTGGCTCAATGGAAAGGTGAGACAAAGCACCAGAAGGAATCACTTCGATTTTCATCTTGCTCAACTCATCACACAGGGTATTGATGCGAGAATCCATCATAACACAGTTGCATTGTGACTTCCGACTTAAGGCATCATCCACTACATTGGCTTTCCCTGGGTGGTAGTGTACCTCCAGGTCATAGTCCTTGATCAGCTCTAGCCATCTTCTTTGCCTCATGTTGAGATCAGCCTGAGTGAAAATGTACTTGAGGCTCTTATGATCTGTGAAGATGTTGCAGTGGGTTCCCATCAAATAGTACCTCCACATCTTCAATGTATGAACCACGATTGCTAACTGCAAGTCATGAGTGGGATAATTTTGCTCATGAGGCATGAGTGCCCTTGATGCGTAGGCAATGACCCGGTTGTCTTGCATCAAAACACAACCCAGTCTAGTGCCAGAGGCATCACAGTACACATCAAATGGCTTGCTGTTGTCGGGTTGCACTAACACTGGTGCTATGGTCAGATGTTGCCTCAAGGTGTGGAAAGCATCTTCGCACTTCTGACCCTAGTTAAACTTGGCTCCCTTCTTCAACAATTCAGTCATGGGCTTCACAATTCGAGAGAAGTCCGGAATGAATCTTTGATAATAACCAGCCAATCCTAGAAAGCTTCGAATCTGACGGACAATTGTTGGCGGCTTCCAGTTCATCACCTCTTGCACTTTATCTGGATCAACAGCTATACCAGCCTAAGAGATAGTGTGACCCAAGAATTTGATTTCTTTTAGCCAAAAATCACACTTTGACAATTTGGCATAAAGGCGGTGCTCTCGCAGACGTTGAAGCACTACATGCAGGTGATCGGCATGCTCTTCTTCATTCTTTGAGTACACCAAGATATCGTCGATGAAAACCACCACGGACTTGTCCAATTCAGACATGAAGACAGAATTTATCAGATACATGAAGTATGCTGGCACATTAGTCAGCCCAAATGACATCACCAAATACTCATATAGCCCATATTGGTTGAGAAGGCAGTCTTCGGAATATCACTTGCTCGTATCTTGATTTGATGATGTCGGAGCAAAGGTTTATTTTGGAAAACACTTTAGCTCCGACCAATTGATCGAAAAGAACATCAATACGAGGCAAAGGATACTTGTTCTTGATAGTCACCGCATTGAGTGGGCGGTAATCTATACATAGCATCAAGCTTTCATCTTTCTTCTTCACAAACAAGGCTGGACATCCCCAAGGTGAAGTACTTGGGCGGATGAAACCCTTGTCTAACAACTCTTGCAATTGTTTCTTCAATTCTGCCAATTCAGCGGGTGGCATGCGGTAAGGCCTCTTGGAAATAGGTGCCGTTACCGGTTGCAACTCGATGGCGAATTCAATATCCTGGTCTGGTGGCATTCCTGGTAATTCATCAGGAAAAACATCTGCATACTCACATACCACTGGAATCTTCTTCAAGGGTAACTCTATCATAGCGAAAGCACATGATCGAGTAGAGTCTTGGTTGGGTAGATACAATGCAAGGTCTCCGAAGGTAGGAGAACAAATTTCTAGAGCTCTGGCAGCTACATCCAACACCACTCAGTGTTGAGTCATCCAGTCAGCTCCGAGAATGATATCCATACCTTCTAATCCCAAAATCAGGAGTGTGGTTTTGAAGATTTTACTTCCCAGTGAGATAGGCACACTTCAATTTAATTGGTTTGTTGCAATTTTGCCCCCAGGCGTTGCTATCATGAAAGACCCTTCTGTATGATAGAAAGGCAGTTGGCATTTAACGCTGAATTTCTGGCTAATGAAGCTATGAGATGCACCAGAATCAAACAAAATTAATGCATGTTGATTAAAAACTGAAAAGATACCAGTCATGATGGGAGCTCATTCAGGTAACTCCTCCAGAGTAGTGAAGTTGAGCTTCCCTTGCCTGACTTGCACCTTCTGCTTTCTTCCTTTATCTTGATTTGGTGCTGGCATCTGCCTCTGCTGATTCCTTGGGCAATTCTTGGCATAATGGCCCACATTACCACAAGTGAAGCACTTATTCCCATTTCCCTGGCGGAACTGCTGCTGCTGGGGTTGATTGTTCCTTGGAGTGGGAGCTGGAAAGCGGTTGGGTGCTAGCTGCTGCTGAGGTGGCCTGATCACCCATCTGCCTGCCTGCTGCTGAAATCCTCTGCTCTGATTGTTGGAAACAATCCTAAACCTCTGGGGTGGAGCGGAGGGTCCTAACATTGGTGCCTAGAGGGGGGGTGAATAGGGCGAAACTGAAATTTACAAATATAAACACAACTACAAGCCGGGTTAGCGTTAGAAATAAAGACGAGTCCGCGAGAGAGGGTGCAAAACAAATCGCAAGCAAATAAAGAGTGTGACACGCGGATTTGTTTTACCGAGGTTCGGATCTCGCAAACCTACTCCCCGTTGAGGAGGCCACAAAGGCCGGGTCTCTTTCAACCCTTCCCTCTCTCAAACGGTCCCTCGGACCGAGTGAGCTTCTCTTCTCAAATCAAAGCCGGGAACAAAACTTCCCCGCAAGGGCCACCACACAATTGGTGCCTCTTGCCTTGATTACAATGGAGTTTTGATCACAAGAACAAGTGAGAAAGAAAAGAAGCAATCCAAGCGCAAGAGCTCAAAAGAACACAACAAATCTCTCTCGCTAATCACTAAAGCCTTGGGTGGAGTTGGAGAGGATTTGATCTCTTTGGTGTGTCTAGAATTGAATGCCTAGCTCTTGTAAGTGGTTGAGAAGTGGAAAACTTGGATATATATAATGTGGGGGTGGTTGGGGTATTTATAGCCCCAACCACCAAACTTGACCGTTGGTGGAGGCTGTCTGTTCGATGGCGCACCGGACAGTCCGGTGCACACCGGACATGTCCGGTGCCCCAGCCACGTCACCAATGCCGTTGGATTCTGACCGTTGGAGCTCCTGACATCTGGGCCCGCCTGGATGTCCGGTGCACACCGGACATGTCCTGTTCATTGTCCGGTGCGCCAGTATGGGCGCACCTGACTTCTGCGCGCGCAGCGCGCGCATTTAATGCGTTGCAGGTAGCCGTTGGCGCCGACTAGCCGTTGCTCTGCTGGTTCACCGGACAGTCCGGTGCACACCGGACATGTCCGGTGAATTATAGCGGAGCAGCCGCTGCGCGTTCCCGAGGCTGGCGAGTTCCGGAGACCGCGCTTCCTTGGAGCACCGGACACTGTCCGGTGTACACCGGACAGTCCGGTGAATTATAGTGGAGTCGCCTCTGGAATTTCCCGAAGGTGGCAAGTTTGAGTTTGGGTCCTCTGGTGCACCGGACACTGTCCGGTGTACACCGGACAGTCCGGTGCCCCAGACCAGAGGTGCCTTCGGTTGTCTCTTAGCTCCTTTGTTGAATCCAAAACTTGATCTTTTTATTGGCTGAGTGTGAACCTTTTACACCTGTATAATCTATATACTTGGGCAAACTAGTTAGTCCAATTATTTGTGTTGGACAATTCAACCACCAAAATTAATTAGGGACTAGGTGTAAGCCTAATTCCCTTTCAATCTCCCCCTTTTTGGTGATTGATGCCAACACAAACCAAAGCAAGTATAG
The DNA here is from genome assembly GCF_902167145.1 of Zea mays. Taxonomy (NCBI): domain Eukaryota; kingdom Viridiplantae; phylum Streptophyta; class Magnoliopsida; order Poales; family Poaceae; genus Zea; species Zea mays. Next base: position 125,534,583 of record NC_050099.1, read on the forward strand.
AATTGCATAATTGAACTAGTTTGCATAATGTAAGTGCGAAGGTTGCTTGGAATTGAGCCAATGTAAATATTTACAAGATATGCATGGATTGTTTCTTTCTTATTTAATATTTTGGACCACGCTTGCACCATAGGTTTTGTTTTTGCAAATTCTTTTGTAAATCCTTTTCAAAGTTCTTTTGCAAATAGTCAAAGGTAAATGAATAGGATTTTGTAAAGCATTTTCAAGATTTGAAATTTTCTCCCCCTTTTTCAAATGCTCTTTCTTTGACTAGACAAAACTCCCCCTAAATGAGATCCTCCTCTTAGTGCTCAAGAGGGTTTTGATATATGATTTTTGAAATACTACTTTCTCCCCCTTTTGAACACAATAGGATACCAATTGAAAAATACTTCTTTGAAAAACTAAGTTTTTGAAATTGGTGGTGTGGTGCGGTCCTTTTGCTTTGGGCTCTTACTCTCTCCCACTTTGGCATGAATCGCCAGAAATGGAATCATTAGAGCCCTTGAAGTACTATCCTCCCCTTTGGTCATAAATAAAGGAGTTAAGATTATACCAAAGACGAAGTCCTTTTGCTCTCTCCCCAAAGATGGAGAGTGGCACGGAGCGACGGCGAAGGATGAGTTACGGAGTGGAAGCCTTTGTCTTCGCCGAAGACTCTAATTCCCTTTCAATACACCTATGACTTGGTTTGAAATAGACATGGAAACATATTAGTCATAGCATATGAAAGAGATATGATCAAAGGTATACAAAATGAGCTATGTGTGCAAATCAACAAAAGAAGTTCCTAGAATCAAGAATATTTAGCTCATGCCTAAGTTTGTTAAAAGTTTGTTCATCAAGAGGCTTGGTAAAGATATCGGCTAATTGATCTTTAGTATTAATGTAAGAAATCTCGATATCTCCCTTTTGTTGGTGATCCCTAAGAAAATGATACCGAATGGCTATGTGTTTAGTGCGGCTATGCTCGACGGGATTATCCGCCATCTTGATTGCACTCTCATTGTCACATAGCAAAGGGACTTTAGTTAATTTGTAACCGTAGTCCCGCAGGGTTTGCCTCATCCAAAGCAATTGCGCGCAACAATGACCTGCGGCAATGTACTCGGCTTCGGCGGTGGAAAGAGCGACCGAATTTTGCTTCTTTGAAGCCCAAGACACCAAGGATCTTCCCAAGAACTGGCAAGTCCCTGATGTGCTCTTCCTATTGATTTTGCACCCCGCCCAATCGGCATCCGAATAACCAATTAAATCAAATGTGGATCCTCTAGGATACCAAAGCCCAAACTTAGGAGTATAAGCCAAATATCTCAAGATTCGTTTCACGGCCGTAAGGTGAGCTTCCTTAGGGTCGGCTTGGAACCTTGCACACATGCATACAGAAAGCATAATATCTGGTCGAGATGCACATAAATAGAGTAAAGAGCCTATCATCGACCGGTATACCTTTTGATCCACGGACTTACCTCCCGTGTCGAGGTCGAGATGCCCATTAGTTCCCATGGGTGTCTTGATGGGCTTGGCATCCTTCATCCCAAACTTGTTGAGAATGTCTTGTGTATACTTCGTTTGGCTAATGAAGGTGCCTTCTTGGAGTTGCTTCACTTGAAATCCTAAGAAATACTTCAACTCCCCCATCATAGACATCTCGAACTTTTGTGTCATGATCCTACTAAACTCTTCACATGTAGATTCGTTAGTAGACCCAAATATAATATCATCAACATAAATTTGGCATACAAACAAATCATTTTCAAGTGTTTTGGTAAAGAGCGTAGGATCGGCCTTTCCGACTTTGAAGCCATTAGCAATAAGAAAATCTCTAAGGCATTCATACCAAGCTCTTGGGGCTTGCTTGAGCCCATAAAGCGCCTTAGAGAGCTTATAGACATGGTTAGGATACTCACTGTCTTCAAAGCCGGGAGGTTGCTCAACATAGACCTCTTCCTTGATCGGTCCATTGAGGAAGGCACTTTTCACGTCCATTTGATAAAGCTTAAAGCCATGGTAAGTAGCATAGGCCAACAATATACGAATTGACTCAAGCCTAGCTACGGGTGCATAGGTTTCACCGAAATCCAAACCTTCGACTTGGGAGTAACCCTTGGCCACAAGTCGAGCTTTGTTCCTTGTCACCACACCATGCTCATCTTGCTTGTTGCGGAAGACCCATTTGGTTCCTACAACATTTTGATTAGGACGTGGAACTAAATGCCATACCTCATTCCTAGTGAAGTTGTTGAGCTCCTCTTGCATCGCCACCACCCAATCCGAATCTTGGAGTGCTTCCTCTACCCTGTGTGGCTCAATAGAGGAAACAAAAGAGTAATGCTCACAAAAATGTGCAACACGAGATCTAGTAGTTACCCCCTTATGAATGTCGCCGAGGATGGTGTCGACGGGGTGATCTCGTTGGATTGCTTGGTGGACTCTTGGGTGTGGCGGCCTTGGTTCTTCATCCTCCTTGTCTTGATCATTTGCATCTCCCCCTTGATCTATGCCGTCATCTTGAGGTGGCTCATTTGATTGATCTTCTTCTTCATCAACTTGAGCCTCTTCCTCATTTTGAGTTGGTGGAGATGCTTGCGTGGAGGAGGACGGTTGATCTTGTGCATTTGGAGGCTCTTTGGATTCCTTAGGACACACATCCCCAATGGACATGTTCCTTAGCGCAATGCACGGAGCCTCTTCAATACCTATCTCATCAAGATCAACTTGCTCTACTTGAGAGCCGTTAGTCTCATCAAACACAACGTCACAAGAAACTTCAACTTGTCCAGTGGACTTGTTAAAGACTCTATATGCCCTTGTGTTTGAATCATATCCTAGTAAAAATCCTTCTACAGTCTTAGGAGCAAATTTAGATTTTCTACCTCTCTTAACAAGAATAAAACATTTGCTACCAAAGACTCTAAAATATGAAATATTGGGCTTTTTACCGGTTAGGAGTTCGTATGATGTCTTCTTGAGGATTCGGTGAAGATACAGCCGGTTGATGGCGTAGCAGGCGGTGTTGACCGCCTCGGCCCAAAACCGATCCGAAGTCTTGTACTCATCAAGCATGGTTCTTGCCATGTCCAGTAGAGTTCGATTCTTCCTCTCCACTACACCATTTTGTTGTGGCGTGTAGGGAGAAGAGAACTCATGCTTGATGCCCTCCTCCTCAAGGAAGCTTTCAATTTGAGAGTTCTTGAACTCCGTCCCGTTGTCGCTTCTAATTTTCTTGATCCTTAAGCCGAACTCATTTTGAGCCCGTCTCAAAAATCCCTTTAAGGTCTCTTGGGTTTGAGATTTTTCCTGTAAAAAGAATACCCAAGTGAAGCGAGAATAGTCATCCACAATAACTAGACAGTACTTACTCCCGCCGATGCTTATGTAAGCAATCGGGCCGAATAGGTACATGTGTAGGAGCTCCAGTGGCCTGTCGGTCGTCATTATGTTCTTATGCGGATGATGAGTGCCAACTTGCTTCCCTGCTTGGCATGTGCTACAAATCCTGTCTTTCTCAAAATGAACATTTGTTAATCCTAAAATGTGTTCTCCCTTTAGAAGTTTGTGAAGATTCTTCATCCCAACATGGGCTAGTCGGCGGTGCCAGAGCCAACCCATGTTAGTCTTAGCAATTAAGCAAGTGTCGAGTTCAGCTCTATCAAAATCTACCAAGTATAGCTGACCCTCTAACACTCCCTTAAATGCTATTGAATCATCACTTCTTCTAAAGACAGTGACACCAATATCAGTGAAAAGACAGTTGTAGCCCATTTTGCATATTTGAGATACAGAAAGCAAATTGTAATCTAAAGAATCTACAAGAAAAACATTGGAAATAGAATGGTCAGGGGATATAGCAATTTTACCAAGACCTTTGACCAAACCTTGATTTCCATCCCCGAATGTGATAGCTCGTTGGGGATCTTTGTTTTTCTCATATGAGGAGAACATCTTCTTCTCCCCCGTCATGTGGTTTGTGCATCCGCTGTCGATGATCCAACTTGAGCCCCCGGATGCATAAACCTACAAAACAAGTTTAGTTCTTGACTTTAGGTACCCAAATGGTTTTGGGTCCTTTGGCATTAGACACAAGAACTTTGGGTACCCAAACACAAGTCTTTGACCCCTTGTGCTTGCCCCCAACATATTTGGCAACTATCTTGCCGGATTTGTTAGTCAAAACATAAGATGCATCAAAAGTTTTAAATGAGAGACAATGTTCATTTGATGCACTAGGAGTTTTCTTCTTAGGCAACTTGGCATGGGTTGGTTGCCTAGAACTAGATGTCTCACCCTTATACATAAAAGCATGTTTTGGGCCAGAGTGAGACTTCCTAGAGTGAATTCTCCTAATCTTGCTTTCAGGATAACCGGCAGGGTACAAAATGTAACCCTCGTTATCCTGAGGCATGAGAGCCATGCCCTTAACAAAGTTAGACAATTTCTTAGGAGGGGCATTAAGTTTGACATTGTCTCCCCTTTGGAAGCCAATGCCATCCTTGATGCCAGGGCGTCTCCCATTATAGAGCATGCTACGAGCAAATTTGAATTTCTCATTTTCTAAGTTGTGCTCGGCAATTTTAGCATCTAGTTTAGCTATATGATCATTTTGTTGTTTAATTAAAGCCATATGATCATGAATAGCATCAATGTTAACATCTATACATCTAGTACAAATGGAAACATGCTCAACACTAGATGTAGAGGGTTTGCATGAATTAAGTTCAACGATCTTAGCACGCAAGATATCATTATTATCTCTAAGATCGGAAATTGTAACATTGCAAACACCTAGTTCTTTAGCCTTAGCAATTAAATTTTCATTTTCTATTCTAAGGCTAGCAAGAGAAATGTTTAATTCTTCAATCCTAGCAAGCAAATCATTATTATCTCTAGGATTGGAAATTGAAACATTACAAACATGTGAGTCAACCTTAGCATTTAAACTAGCATTTTCATGTCTAAGGTTGTCAATCATCTCATGGCAAGTGCTTAGCTCACTAGATAGTTTTTGACATTTTTCTACTTCTAGAGCGTAAGCATTTTTAATCTTAACATGCTTTTTATTTTCCTTGATTAGGAAGTCCTCTTGGGAGTCCAAGAGGTCATCCTTTTCATGGATGGCACTAATTAGCTCATTTAGTTTTTCATTTTGTTCCATGTTAAGGTTGGCAAAAAGAACGCACAAGTTATCCTCCTCATTGCTAGCATCATCATCATCACTAGAGGTTTCATATTTAGTGGAGGATCTTGATTTTACCTTCTTCCTTTTGCCGTCCTTTGCCATGAGGCATTTGTGGCCGACGTTGGGGAAGAGGAGTCCCTTTGTGACGGCGATGTTGGCGGCGTCCTCGTCGCCGGAGGAGTCGCTTGAGCTTTCGTCGGAGTCCCACTCCCGACAAACATGGGCATCGCCGCCCTTCTTCTTGTAGTACCTCTTCTTCTCCTTTCTTCTCCCCTTCTTGTCGTCGCCCCTGTCACTATCACTTGATAATGGACATTTAGCTATAAAGTGACCGGGCTTACCACACTTGTAGCAAACCTTCTTGGAGCGGGACTTGTAGTCTTTCCCCCTCCTTTGCTTGAGGATTTGGCGGAAGCTCTTGATGACGAGCGCCATTTCCTCATTGTCGAGCTTGGAGGCGTCGATTGGTTGTCTACTTGGTGTAGACACCTCCTTCTTTTCCTCCGTTGCCTTGAATGCGACGGGTTGAGCTTCGGATGTGGAGGGATCATCAAGCTCGTTGATCTTCCTCGAGCCTTCGATCATGCACTCAAAACTTACAAAATTCCCGATGACTTCCTCGGGGGTCATTAGTGTATATCTTGGGTTGCCACGGATTAATTGAACTTGAGTAGGGTTAAGGAAAATAAGAGATCTTAGAATAACCTTAACCACCTCGTGATCATCCCACTTTTTGCTCCCGAGGTTGCACACTTGATTCACCAAGGTCTTGAGCCGGTTGTACATGTTTTGTGGCTCTTTCCCTTTGCGAAGCCGGAACCGACCGAGCTCCCCCTCGATCGTCTCCCGCTTGGTGATCTTTGTGAGCTCGTCTCCTTCGTGTGCGGTTTTGAGCACATCCCAAACCTCCTTGGCGCTCTTCAACCCTTGAACTTTGTTATACTCCTCTCTACTTAAAGAGGCGAGGAGTATTGTTGTTGCTTGAGAGTTGAAGTGCTCGATTTGGGCCACCTCATCCTCATCATAGTCTTTATCCCCTACGGATGGTACCTGTGCACCAAACTCAACAACATCCCATATACTTTTGTGGAGTGAGGTTAGATGAAATCGCATTAAATCACTCCACCTAGCATAATCTTCACCATCAAAAGTTGGTGGTTTGCCTAATGGGACGGAAAGTAAAGGTGCATGTTTAGAAATGCGAGGGTAGTGTAGGGGGATCTTACTATACTTCTTACGCTCTTGGCGCTTAGAAGTGACAGATGCCGCGTCGGAGCCGGAGGTGGATGGCGATGAAGAATCGGTCTCGTAGTAGACCACTTTCCTCATCCTCTTTTTCTTGTCCCCACTCTGACGCGTCTTGTGAGAAGAGGATTTCTTCTCCTTTTGGTGTGAAGAAGACTTCTTCTCCTTCCCTTTGGAGGAGTTCTTCTTCTCCTTCCTCTTAGTGCGGGACTCTTCCGATGAAGTGCTCCCATGGCTTGTAGTGGGCTTTTCGCCGGTCTCCATCTCCTTCTTGGCGTGATCTCCCGACATCACTTCGAGCGGTTAGGCTCTAATGAAGCACCGGGCTCTGATACCAATTGATAGTCGCCTAGAGGGGGGTGAATAGGGCGAAACTGAAATTTACAAATATAAGCACAACTACAAGCCGGGTTAGCGTTAGAAATAAAGACGAGTCCGCGAGAGAGGGTGCAAAACAAATCGCAAGCAAATAAAGAGTGTGACACGCGGATTTGTTTTACCGAGGTTCGGTTCTCGCAAACCTACTCCCCGTTGAGGAGGCCACAAAGGCCGGGTCTCTTTCAACCCTTCCCTCTCTCAAACGGTCCCTCGGACCGAGTGAGCTTCTCTTCTCAAATCAAAGCCGGGAACAAAACTTCCCCGCAAGGGCCACCACACAATTGGTGCCTCTTGCCTTGATTACAATGGAGTTTTGATCACAAGAACAAGTGAGAAAGAAAAGAAGCAATCCAAGCGCAAGAGCTCAAAAGAACACGACAAATCTCTCTCGCTAATCACTAAAGCCTTGGGTGGAGTTGGAGAGGATTTGATCTCTTTGGTGTGTCTAGAATTGAATGCCTAGCTCTTGTAAGTGGTTGAGAAGTGGAAAACTTGGATATATATAATGTGGGGGTGGTTGGGGTATTTATAGCCCCAACCACCAAACTTGACCGTTGGTGGAGGCTGTCTGTTCGATGGCGCACCGGACAGTCCGGTGCACACCAGACATGTCCGGTGCCCCAGCCACGTCACCAATGCCGTTGGATTCTGACCGTTGGAGCTCCTGACATCTGGGCCCGCTTGGATGTCCGGTGCACACCGGACATGTCCTGTTCATTGTCCGGTGCGCCTGACTTCTGCGCGCGCAGCGCGCGCATTTAATGCGTTGCAGGTAGCCGTTGGCGCCGACTAGCCGTTGCTCTGCTGGTTCACCGGACAGTCCGGTGCACACCGGACATGTCCGGTGAATTATAGCGGAGCAGCCGCTGCGCGTTCCCGAGGCTAGCGAGTTCCGGAGTCTGCGCTTCCTTGGAGCACCGGACACTGTTCGGTGTACACCGGACAGTCCGGTGAATTATAGTGGAGTCGCCTCTGGAATTTCCCGAAGGTGGCAAGTTTGAGTTTGGGTCCTCTGGTGCACCGGACACTGTCCGGTGGTGCACCGGACACTGTCCGGTGTACACCGGACAGTCCGGTGCCCCAGACCAGAGGTGCCTTCGGTTGTCTCTTTGCTCCTTTGTTGAATCCAAAACTTGATCTTTTTATTGGCTGAGTGTGAACCTTTTACACCTGTATAATCTATATACTTGGGCAAACTAGTTAGTCCAATTATTTGTGTTGGACAATTCAACCACCAAAATTAATTAGGGACTAGGTGTAAGCCTAATTCCCTTTCACTTCCTCTTCTTCTCTGCCCGGTGAGCTACAATACAGTCCTCCTGTGATATGGCCAGGTTGACCAACTCATTGAAGCTATCAGCCCGAACAGTGTTGAGACGCTCACGCAACTTGGTGTTGAGACCTCTGTGGAAGCGACCTCTCTTCTTTTCATCAGAGTCAGCATGATAACCCGCGTACTGGCACAGATCATTGAAGGCCTAGGCATACTGCAACACAGTACGGGTCCCTTGAGTCAGTGCTAGGAACTCATTCAGCTTGCGGTCCAGAATCCCTGCTAGAATGTGATGACCCCTGAAGGCAGTCTTGAACTCCTCCCAAGTCACTTCATGTTCAGCAGGTAGCATGGCGCGAAAGTGGTCCCACCATGTCCGAGCAGGTCCGCGAAGCTATTGTGCGGCGAAGCGAGCCTTGGCATCAGGGCAGTCCTCCGTGAGGAGGGGAAACTTGGACTCCACGATGCGTAGCCACACATCGGCGTCCAATGGATCCTCTGCCTTGGTGAACAAGGGCGGCTGCGCGCTTAGGAACTCCTGATAGGTCGCCGCGGCTGGAGGTCACTGCGGCTGGCATCCACCATATTGCTTAAGGTGGGGCTGGCGCTGCAAAAGCTGTCGCAGAATTTCATTCTACTGAGCCATCAGCTCCTGCACCGTGGGAGCTGGAGGAGGTGGCGGGGGAACTTGCTCGTTCTGCCCGCGACGCTGCCTAGCTGCCATCTGAAAACAGAGATTTTTGCCATTGTTATCCCAATTCATAATTCCGAACAATATGCTTTATATCATACGGAAGGAAAATGCCATAACATAACATCAACTCGAACAAGGATAACAATATTACATTCATTTCATTACTCGCAAAAGTTCTCCTGGGTTACAGCAATTTAGGGGAAAGTACCCATAAGCTTAGTCCGAAATCGGATGCCAACTAAGCTCGTGTGGGTTTCTATCCTCTTAATGCGTCAAATTAACCCATCAACCCTGAGTAGTGGAAGCGACACTGGATACAGGTGAAGGGGGCATCACAGAGTGAGTCGCATTGGTACCAGGGGCTGGTACTAACTCCTCGGGAGCCTCTTCTCCCTCGCTTTCAGCCTCGTTTGCCTCCATCTGCATGTGGTGCATGTCCAGGTGGTCGTTAACTTCCTCAAGCTCTGCACATCATGGAGCTGGTTTTCCAGGACATCAATGGTGTTATCCTGGATCTCCACCTGCTGCTCCAGGGTAGCGATGCGTTGGCTCAGTCGTTCCACCTGTAGGTCCTTCTCCACCAACTATGAAGACAGGTCGACCACAAACTCCTCTCGGCTGTCGAGGGTGAGCTTAGTGGTCTGAGCAAGGTTAGCAAGGTGTGCCATAGCGTCGCTCTACAGGGTCTGTAGGCGGTACACTGCGCTCATGCACTGAACAGTGATCCTCCCAACTAAGTCGGGATACATAGCCCACACGTCCTTCACATGGCACACACGGTTGCACCACATGGGGTCATCCCTCTTCTCAGCGTGGAAGAGTCTGAGTGGGTGCATCACCATCTCCAAGGGATGGTAGCCATAGAAAGTCGTCAGGGTCTTCATAGCTGCCGCCTCGGTGGTGTCGTCCGTCCTGAATCCAATAGTCTCGGTGTCAAGGGAATGCCAACCCGGCTGAAGGGGGTGTGCCTCCAAAGTCAGCCAGACTCGGCAACATGGCACCCGATGCTCCTCGTACAGCTGCATCGTGTACAAAGGGGGTGTCGGGTAGCCGGCGGAGTTGAGCACCTCCCACAAGATGGAAGGGAAACCCTCGTGAGAAAGGAAATCAGAACTAAAACAAGTGTCTCCTCCATTGGCGGGGGTGGGTGAAGTCATCTGTGGAAGTGGATCAAACGTAAAGGTTATCGTAGAAGAAAGAAAAATATGTGAGCCCGGGTTGTTAAAAGGAAGTGGGTTAGTTCAAATTTTTACTCCTTTAATTTCTAATCCTTTCGTGTTTTAAAACGCATGCAAGCTGAAAAGAGTGTCTCCTCACCGAATCAGAATGGTGCCTTTAGGGCATCCTTGAAATCTAAGACTGGCCCATAGGGCCTACTTATTTAGCCACCTTTTTTCCCCACTATTCCTAAGGTCTTTCGTCCTAGGTCTAGCGTTCTAGTCCTGACGATTCCAATAATGGTTTCTAAGCAAGTTTTATTTTTGAAAAGTTTGTATTCATGATTTATTGCTTTCTCTGTGGTGGTATTTGCTCTGATACCAGCTGTGGCAGAACCGCCTGAATTATTCCAACTTAAGTGCCCAAGTCACGCCTTAGAGGCCGCAACACACATAAATCGGAATAACCCGTCAGTCCCTCAGATCTAGTTTGATAAAGCCACTTCCCGGGATCCAATACCACTAACTCACTCGATGGTGAGTCACAGAGAAAAATACAATAAAGCAGGAAACCTCAAATTAAAGTACTGGAGTTATTACATGAATCAGAGTTTTTCAAGTAACTGAAACGAGTTCATAATTTAAATTGCAGCGGATAGTCGATCACGTCGAATGCTGAGGAATAGGGAAAGGCCTTGCCCACTACTCCAAATGCTCCTCTCCTGCTAGAGCAGCATCCCACTCAACCGTCCAACCTGGTGGCAGGGTGGAAGGCCAAGTCACACCATCAACCTGTCCTGAAGCGTACCTGCAAAAATGGTGCCACAAGCAAGGCTGGGCATACTAATACTCAGCTAGACTTACCCGGTGTGAGGAATGTACTCCTCTACCTCTAGACCATGCAGCTGTTTGGTTGAGGGGTTTGGTTTGCCAAAAGCACTAGCTGAGTCTAAAATAACTTTTAGCTTTTCCAGTTCTAGCATAATTAAATTAGCTAGGTTTGCTCCTTTCTAAGCATTCATGGTAACAATCATTTAGTGCAATCAACATGTTATCTCAAGTAAAACCTCATTTAACTTCTTACTCAATGCAGTAGAAGGGGTCAAGCAGTCTCATTAGCTGCGAGAAGCAGACGATTCGAATCGAGTTTTTAACCTTGCAACGTAAATCTAAACACACGACATGTCAGGGCACTCCGTCCCCACACACGTCAACCGTCCCCATCGATTCCCCGTTCACGACCAGGGCTCACCGCCTTGGCATACAATGCTCCACTGACCCCGGCTGCCGCCGTGCAGTGACCGCAATTGTACCCACCATAGCTAGCATGGGAGACCCAATCTTAGGACAAGTGAGGGGGAAAGTCTGCGCCCGGCTTCAATCAGGTACTAGGTTTACCGGTTACCATATTTCTCGACATGTGTTTAGTACGTTCAAACGCTTGACTCAGGTATCCACACATTAATCCTTAATTCCTTTTTCCGTCTCATGAACATGGCATCCACCCTAGATCCAAGTCCATAGACCATCATAGATCTCGTTATCACGATGAATACAATCAATTCCTGACCTCACGCGAGTGCTAGAAAAATCTCTCGACTTCTACCAAGATCCTAATTAGCAAAGCAACTACTCGACCTAGCATACTAGTATCGATCTCAAAAAGGAATCCTGAGTTCATGCAACTAAGGGTTTCAAGCAACTCCTACACTTAAGTGCACATTACAAACCTACAAACATTAAGTGTAGTAAAGTAGCATATATAAACGGTTATGCATAAAACTGGGGCTTGCCTTCAAATGTTGGGGCAGCGGGGAGATCCTCTGTGGCAGGCTCAGGAGCTGGCTGCTGGTCTTCCTTGTGGACAACTCCTTGCTCGGAAATGAGCACATACTCTTCGTCAGCGAGGTTGCAATCTAATGAATGCAATGAATGAGATATATGTATGCCATGACATGCAACTTAGCAATGATAATAGTAGGGTGAAATAATTAAGTTAATAAGGTAGAGTTTAATCTTACTACTGGAGATTTTAGTGGTACACTTAGCCAATTAGGGTCAACTTTGGTTAAGCTAATTGGTCAGATTATTTTAGTATTCCACTGATTTCCTTTTAGTGTTTTAGTGAAAGTTTATTAAGATTCCTAGCTGAATTCATAGGGGGTAAGATTCATTATTCTTTCCCAATTTCTTTCTTCTCATCATTTTCTTTTATGCTTTTAAGGTGGGCTTGAACTACAACCTATCTTTATAAATTTTTAAAAATTCTGTAAAAATTACAGTAGCCTCTCACTGGTGTGTAATTCTCTGTCTTAAAAATTGGGGCTTAAAAAGTTAAGGGTTATTGCTGTACAAATTTATCAAGTTATGGGGTACAGGGGTGCTTTGAACTACAACTCTCCTTAAACAATGAAATTTTCCTTAAAGCTTATTTTTGCTGGCATTTAGGTGTAACAACATGACTTTGTAACAAGTTTTAGCCACTAATACTTATTGGGTATTTTACTGTGATTTTCTAAAGTTCTTGGCCAATGGGGGTGCTTTCTACTACCACTATACTTGAAAAATGTCAAACAATAGATTTCTAATTTTTCCTATTTTCTTCTTTGTGCAAGAGCAATCAATCTAGAATTTTGCAAGTTTTTGCTTAAGGGAAAGGGTGGTTAAAATTCTTGGATCATATGGCCTTTTTCATGGGGTAGGGGGTAATGGGTGTTACCTTACATTTTTAAATAGGTCTCATATTTTTCTCTGGTGGTCTACTCCATCATTAGTTGGGTAAAATTTTATTTGCCTAATGTTGCACATTTTTTGGCTTTCTTATGATTTAATTAGAACATGGGCCAAAATTAAGTTTGAATTGTTCAACCCACTTATTATGATGGGTTGAGGTATCTACTATTTTTGTAATGGTGTTCTAGCAGTTAGGAGTCTACTAAATTTTTCTTACCATTTTTGAAATGGTCCTTTTATTTTTAATTATGGCTTTTCTGGATTTCTTAGTGCCTAATAAAATAATTAACCTTGGATTAGCTCTAGACTAGATTTTGCTGTATTTTTCCTATGTTCTTTATCATCTAAGTATACTAGGAAAAATATGTTCATCCTCTGTTTATTGTTTTCTACTGCCTTTCTTAATTTCCTATGTTTTCAACAGATATAGTCTTTAATAGCAAAACTTGAGTTAATCTTGTATACTGGGGTGCTTAGTATTTTTAAACGGTGCACAAGTTGGGTATGTATCTCCACAAATTTTCTTAAGCCTAGCACAGAAGTATTTCTATTTTTCTCTAGATTAATAAGGTTTGAGCATTTTCCTTATTTAATTCAAAACTCTAAAAATTATTGCAAAAATCATGGGGTTTACTATTTTTGCCTGATAGTTCATATTATTTTGAATCCAACAAAATTGGTTTGACAACTTTTTGTTAAGTATTTCTCAAGTTATGAATTTCCTAAGTTTTATGTTCATTAAAAAGAATTAATCAGAAGTGGTTAAATGGAAATTAACTTTGCATCGGGGTCCCCGGTGAATGTTTTTAAGTTTCCTTAGAGACTAGTCCTTGGGTCACTATTCACATGTGCCACTGACATTTTAGAAAACCCCCCTGGGTTTTACTAAACCTAACCCAAGGTCCTTCTCCCAATTAAACAGTACCCGCGGTGGAGGAAAGGGCGGAGGGGCTTACCGGCGGCGAGATTGCTCTGGTGAGATGGTCGAGGGCGTAGGGGAGGTCGTGACGGTCACACCGATGTGAGGATCGTCTCCGTGGATAGTCGAAGTAGGCCGGTCCACGTGCACAGGCGGGGAAGCTCGTCAGCGGCGAGGGCTCTGGCCTATCCAGGGCGGTAGAGTTTAATTAAACCGGTCGGTGAGCTTCACTAGGTATCAGGGAAGGCATGGACGCGAGGAATTGAAGAATGGCTCACCTGATAGCTCGGTCTACACGTAGTGGCGGGCGGCCGAAGTTCGGCGACGGTGATCTCGTTGTTCCGGTGAGGCAGGGCCTCAATCCTTGCTTAGAGAAGCTTCACGGCTTCCCGGGGAAGTTGTCCAGAGGCTCGGGTGAGGCTAGGGTTCTCTGGAAATGGCTGGTCGTGGTGGCCGGCACTCGGGTGGCTCAAGCGGGTGGCACAGAGCTCGCCAGAGCTAAGGACAGGGTCTGGTTAGCGGGGGTGAGCGTGGAGTGAGGTGAGGCACGTCTGAGGGTGGTCTTTAAGGGCGTGGGCGAGCAAGGCCTAGGGGTGGCTTTGACACGCGCTCAGGGTGTGCGCGGACGAGCGCCAGTGCGTGCTCTGGCGCATGGGCACGACGTCGAGCACGAGGCTGTGCAGAGAGTGGTCAAGTTCAAGCGTGGATTGGCTCCAAATCTTCACAATTATGGCCATGATCCCATTGAGAGATCTCTTCACCTAACATTCCTTTGTCATTTCTGTGTGGAGGCTTATGGGTTTTGTTGACTGGAGCCAAAGATATGGAGTGATGAAGTTTGGTTTGTCTCGTTGCTGAAACCCGAGATGAAATCCCAGATTTGACGTGTCTATGGCACGAATCTCAATGCCATCTTTACACATGTTGCAAAGGGGTTAATTTAGCACAATTTTGTTAATGGGGGCTTAAGGATTTGAGCTAGGGATCAAGGTGAACGTGCTCAAGTTCTAGGTGAGGGCTGAATATCAGAAATCTAAATTTTTAGATTTCCCTAGAGAGCTGCACTTGGATGGCCTTTTTGGGGATTTTAATTAATTATTTTGGCCAATCTTTTTTAATATATATTGTAAATTGATTAGTATATTTCAACTTTTATAATTGGCCTAAGCCATGATTCCATGTTTTCATGGTCTTTTTACCAATTTCTTTCTTTTTACTTAAATGGCCCATTTAAGGCTATTCTAGGGTTTAGACATTTTCCCACTTTGAGTGCATGATATGATTAAGGCATGATTCTTAAGACAAAAAAGACTTAGTTGAATTGTGTTCCCAAGTTTTTGGTGTCTTTTGTTCAATTTGATTAACATGAGATAATGGTTCTTGAGTTAGCACTGAGAAGAAACTCTAGGAACCACGGGGGTGTTACAAAGCATTGCATACATAGCACTGAATCATGGGAGGGATTTATTATTCACTCACCTGGGGGTCAAATATTTACTAAGGAAGTAGTCTTCCACGTACCCGTAACATTGGCCGAACATGAGTTCCCTACAAACATGATTGTTATAAAAGGACATGATATAGATGTAATTCTAGGCATGAATTGGTTAGCCCAGAATAAGGCCATCATCAATGCGGATCAAAGGACCATTAAATTGAGTTATGGTCATGAAGAAGTCCAATTGTGTGTGGACTATAGACCCTTCAATGAAGTCACTATTAAGAACAATTATCTTCTTCCTCGGATCGATATCTTATTCGATCAACTTACTGGAGCCCGGATATTTTCTAAAATTGATCTCAGATCGGGCTATCATCATATCCGAATTCGACCCAAAGATATACCTAAGACTGCTTTTACTACTCGATATGGGTTATTTGAATATTTGGTTATGTCTTTTGGATTAACAAATGCTCCAGCCCACTTCACATACTTGATGAATTCGGTGTTCATGCCCGAGTTAGACAAGTTTGTGGTGGTCTTCATTGACGACATTCTGATCTATTCCAAGAATGAGGAGGAGCATGCAAGACACTTGATCGTGTTAACACACTTAAGAGAACATCAGCTTTATGCCAAATTCAGTAAATGTGCGTTCTGGTTGGAAGAAATCCAATTTCTTGAACATGTTTTGTCTACCAAAGGGATTGCAGTTGACCCTAGCAAGGTCAAGGATATTCTGGAGTGGAAATCACCCACTACAGTGCATAAAGTTCAGAGTTTCCTTGCATTGGCTGGTTATTACCGCAGATTTTTTCTGGATTTCTCCAAAATTGTTAAACCCATTACTGGGTTATTGAAGAACGATACTAAATTTGACTGGTCCTCTAAATGTAATAAGGCCTTTGAGCAACTAAAGGTATTGTTGACCACTGCACCGGTTTTGGCCCAACCAGATATTGAAAGGCCATTTGATATTTATTGCGACGCATCTGGCAGTGGACTTGGATGTGTCTTGATGCAAGAAGGACGAGTAATAGCCTATGCTTCAAGGTAGCTACGCCGGCATGAGGAACATTATCCAACTAATGATCTGGAATTGGCTACAGTAGTTCATGCCCTTAAGATTTGGCGTCATTATCCGCTAGGGAATATATGTCACTTATATACGGATCACAAGAGGTTGAAATATATCTTTATCCAGTCAGAGCTAAACATGAGGCAATGAAGGTGGCTCGAGCTAATCAAAGATTATGACTTGGAAATTCATTATCACCCGGAAGGGCGAATGTGGTAGCAGATGCTTTAAGTCACAAGGCTTCCTGTCATTGCCTCCCAGTAAGCTCATTTGACACCACTCTATGTCAAGAAATGGAAAAGTTGAATCTGGGGATAGTGCAACAAGGAACTTTGATGCAATTGAAGCTTGAGTTAGTTCTTCTACAAAGAATTATTGATGCTCAAAGAACAGATAAAGGTATGAAATATATTCATGAGAAAATGGAGGCGGGCAAGGCAAATTGTTTTAGGACAGATGATCAAGGCATAATATGGTTTGAAGATCGCATAGTAGTGCCAAAGGATGCTGAAGTCCGCCAACAAATCTTGGACGAAGCTCATCTTAGTCGGTATTCCATTCACCCTGGAAGCACTAAGATGTATCAAGACTTGAAACAACATTATTGGTGGACTAAAATGAAGATTGAAATAGCATGCTATGCGGCAAAGTGTGACACTTGCTGTGGTGGAACCGCCCGAATTATTTCAGCTTAAATGCCCAAGTCACACCCATAAGGGCAGCAACACACTTAAATAGGAATAACCCGTTAGTTCCTCGGATCTAGTCCGATAAAGCCACTTACCAGGATCGAATACCACTAGCTCACACGAAGGTGAGGCATAGAGAAATACAATAAAACATAATACCACAAATTTAATAAGTATCATTAGTGATTACATTATCAGAGTTTCAGAAATAATAACCATAAATTTTAATGCAGCGGAAATAACTAACGGAGAAAACCGAGTAACATGGTGAAGCCTGGCCACGCTACTCCTCCTGGTCCTCTCCTACGGAAGCAATAACCCTCTCGACCATCTATCCCGGTGGCAGGGATGAAGGCCAAGTCACACCAGCAACCAATCATCCTAAGGAGTACCTGCAAAAATTGTGCCACAAGCAAGGCTGAGTATACTAATACTCAGCTAGACTTACCCAGTGTGAGGAGTCTACTCCTCTACCTCTAGACATGCAGCTGTTTGGCTGAGGGGTTTGGTTTGCCAAAAGCACTAGCTGAGTCTAAAATCAAGTTTTAGCTTTTCAAGTTTTAGTATGATCCTTTTAAACTAGATGAGTACCTAGCTACTCATACATGATATCAAACATTTTTAAGCAATCAACCTTTTTGCCAGTCAACTCATTTCCACTTATTACTCAATGTAGCAGCATGGATCAAGCAGTCTCATTAGCTGCGAGAAGCAGACGATTCGAATCGAGTTTTTATCCTTGCAAGGTAAACCTAAACACACGACGTGGCGAGGCACTCTGTCCCCACACACATCAATCGTCCCCATCGATTCCCCGTCAGCAGATCAGGGCTCACCGCCTTGGCGTGCAATGCCTCACTGACCCCGACTGCCGTCGTGCAGTGACCGCACTTGTACCCACCATAACCGAAATGGGAGACCACGTCTCAGGTCGCTTGAGGGGATATGTCCACTGCCAGGTTCACTCAGGTACTAGGCTTACCGATTTACCATATTTCTCGGCATGTGCTTAGTACATTCAAACGCTTGACACACGGTACCACACCTTAATCCTTATTCTATTTCCCGTCTCGTAGACAACACATCCCCATGGATCGTTGTCCACAGACCATCATCATTATGATATAAAAATGGATACAACCAATGCCTGACCTCGCGCAAGTGCTAGAAAAATCACTCGACTTCTACCGAGATCCCTAATTAGTAAAGCAGCTACTCGACCTAGCATACTAGTATCCATCACAAAAGGAATCCTGAGTTCATGCAACTAGGGTTTCAGGCAACTCCTACACTTAAGTGCACAGTACAAGCCTACAAACATTAAGTGTAGTAAAATAGCATATATAAACGGTTATGCATAAAATCGGGACTTGCTTTTAATTTAACAGTTAGATAGTGTTTGCTGGGGGAGGTACTCGCTTGGTTGGCACCATGTCACTTGCACGATCATCCGCATCCTTCCTTAGGTTGTCCATCATCCGCATCTTGTGGTTGGCACCACGTCACTTGCACGATCATCACCTCTCGGTCCTAAATGAGATGCAAGATGCATATGTATGAATATAATGAAAAGTTATCATAAGATATATAAAGACACATGGTAGGAAGCTAGACACTTAATTTTAAGACACCGTAAACAACCATACGCTAGCATTAGTTATCTACACGTTATCGGCGTCCAACATTAACACCTTTAAAAAGACAACAACATTTTATTTATTTACGCAACACAACTACGACATCACAAGTACGCGCATTTTGTTTGTTTGGATACGGCTTTTCATTAGTTCTCCTATTGATCGCACACAAGCATCACCGACAACACAAATTCAATAGAGGACATAAGCGTCAATATCTAGGGAACTCCTATATCGCAATCACTAGAGAAAGGAACATATAAAACAAGACATACATGTCATCTCTAGCTTAACCATTACAAGTCTATGTTAATTTAGTGCCAACCAATCATTTTTAGCCAAAAGGGTGAACTAAACATTCATTTGCGCACTTGCAGATTTTTAGGACAGCAGCACAGCGGTTACTTGTTTTAATCATAAATTTTCAAATATTGATCCAAAAATAGTAAACTAGGACTTTCTGGAAAGCGTAAAAAGTGAACTACAATTTTGGTATTTTCATCACAACATGATTCAACACTTAGCAAAGCCGAATTGTGCAAACACAGCAGCTCTGTCCAGATTTGGACAGATTCAGACTTGTGACTTTAAAAATTCACAACTAGAGATTCAGACATCCAAACAAAATGATTCTAGATTTTATGGAAAGGTAATAAGATTGTCTACATATTATTTATAAACATATCAAGGTGATTCAATATTTAACTAAAGATAAATATCACTAAAAGACTTTGCTGTCCAGAACTGGACAGATTCAGTCTTCATATTTGAAACATTCATAACTTAAGCTTCAGACCACCAAACATAGTGATCCAAGACTTTTTGGAAAGCTTGGCAAAAGCACTACATAACTTTTATAATCACCAAGAAGTGATTCCAGGTTTAATCAAATCAAACATTACAGTTTTCGAAATCTGTTCAGACAGAGGACAGAACAAAACAACCAGTTTGTAAATTTCATAACACTTAAACCGTCAGGCCTATGGTTATGAAATTTTAACACAAGCAAGATGAGAAAAGCATCTACAACTTTCTTATAATCGACAAGGACTGATTCTAACATTACATTAGGCAAACAATGCAGTTTCTGAAATCTGTACAGAATTTGGACAGATTCAGTTACTGAATTTGTAAAAATCATAACTCCTAAATGATCAGACTTATGCCTGTCAAATTTTAACACCAGCAAGATAATAAAGTTATCTACTACTTTTCTATAGCACATATCTACATAAAATACAATTTTGTTCATCAAACATACTGCACGACAAAAACAGCGCGTGCAGCCCAAACAGCAATTAATAAAATTCAGCTTCTATTTACTTCAAAAATTGTCGCGTTCTAGAGACTCGACTTATTCTAACTTATAGCAAGACACACTTAAGCATAGTCACACAATAGATGACGTGACTGCTACGTAGTCATGCCATCACTTCACCCCACAATCCCAAGTAACAAAATAACTCTAACCGAACTTGGCATTTAGCCGATCGATTCCTAACCCATTTTTCATACCACCACTACACGACATGCCTAATACGTTAAATAACTCATTCACAATTCACCTACATCTTTACCAAAACATTCCCCCATCGCTTGAAACTCAACCTAAGCTTCACTACACAATTTTAGGACATCTGCTTAATTCATGAATATCATCGTCACACACACTGACTCGATTTGAATTAACCACACATGTCTATCACATGAATGTAGCATTTCAACAAATATCCTATAACAAACTAACTTCATCACACATCTTTCATTACAAACCTACTTGACTTATTTGAAGTGTCTACTCGAAATTTTGAGCACAATCATACACTATATGCGAAAAATAATTTAACGAACGCATAATACGCATCGTCATGACTTGACCTATAAATATAGAGAAAGCGATGACTACTCTGGCATGTCACCACCTCTCTATTTAAGCCAAGACAATTTCTACCATCGACTAAGAGTCGTAAGCATTAAATACCTTACTACTTTATATGCACAAATAAACCTCAACTTAACCCAAGTGACACCGATGGAATTTTTACTAAACTCATCATGCGCATAACCTCGTCTCGCATACAACCATATGGTGGCGTGCACTCGAGACACTTCGATCAATGTGACGCGACTACTAATATATGAACTCCGACACTCATGTCTTAATAATACATCCTCCACGCAAACTAGCATCTTCTAAACTACTCGTCACATCAATAAATATACCCCTATATAATCACGAACCCCATCACATTGCATAAAACAAATACACTTTTCACATAGACACCAATCGATGCATTCCCCAACACATAATCCGCATTTTGTAACTTAGTTTTCGTATCAAACAACGCATCGCATATTCTTCCTATCAAAATATAAAAACATCCGAGTTCTTTTCTACTTTATTTTCTTCTTCACACGCGTCCATTCATACAAATATATTTTCACACACGTATTCATGCCATCAACTGAATTGTAAATAAAACAAAATCATAATTTTTTTCTAAAGCGAACAACCTGGCTAAAACCCGAGTGGAGTTGCGCATGCATGCATGTTTTAGGCGTCTCGTTGGACACGGGGTGCATGAGGCGCGACACCGAGAGGCTGTAATCATTAACACACATATTGTACTAATTTAGTCATCTTGCTGAACACCTGGAGTGTGGAATAATGAGAACAGCGAGGGGCTCACCGAGGGTTTCGACGACGACGCGCGGGGGCTGCGCAGATCGACGACGAGTGGCCCGACCTGGCGGGCGCAACGCAGCGGGGGGCGTCGCTGCTGCTGCGGCTTTTGCATTTTTTCAAACACGGCGCAAGCACGACAGCGCAGGGAGTACACTGTTGTCGTTTGGTGGGGTTGAGGAGTATGGGATGGCTCTGGGGAGGGAGTTCCTTGCTACAGGCATGCATGGGAGAGGGACGCCTGCACTTGGGGAGGGCGCTGGCTGGGAGAGGGGGCTCGGCCTCCATGGGGAAGAAGGCTCCTGCGCTGGTTGTGTGGGGAGGGTGAGGGGAGGTCGAGAGAAGATGTAGCAGGGAGTGGGGGCGCCATGAGCGACGGCAAGCTCACTGCTCGAGCTCGGATCTGAGGATGTGCCGCACCATGGCTGGAGCAGAGGGGAGGAAGGGCGTCGTGCACAGGGATGGATGGCGGGCGCACTGGGCACGCCACAAGGGTGCGACGGAGAAGCTCGACGCCATGGGGAAGTTGCTGGCGACCATGGAGCAAAGAGCAGAGAAGGTCACAGCCAGGGTGAGAGTAGGGGCATCGGCGTGCTCCCAGGGAGCCCCTGCTCCTGCGGCAAGAAACAGAGGGAGGAGGAGTTGCCGCCATGCCTGGAGGGTGTGCGCTGGAGAGGAAGAGTTGGGCGCCCTGCTGCAGCCGTGGGGAGGAGAGGAGGACGCCAGCGTTGAGGGAGCTTGGCGGCCATGGGAGGAGAGGGAGCTTGCTGGTGGCTGTTGGTGCCGTGAGCAGCGAGGAAGAAGAAGGCAGGGAGGATGCGTGTGTTGGCTGGAAGGAGGAGAGGGAGAAGTGTTGTGGCGTCTAGGGAAAATTGAGGGGTGGGAGTGAAAAATTGCCAATTGAGCACCCCTATTTATAGAAGAAGCCCTAGGGTTAGGGTTTCCTTAGTGGGCCAAATGGGCTGGGTTGGGCTGGCCCAAACACGTTATCGGGCTGCGCTAAACATTTTCCGGAATAAAATGCTCCTGCGGAATTCGTTTCTACGGAGAATAGATCGAATAGATTTCGGAAGATCGGGCGATTAACTTGGCCGAGAGTCTGATTTGAATTCGCTCGGAAATAACTCCTCGCGCATGATTCGAAAATAAATCGTCTTAAGACTTGATCGGCTTTGGATTTTTCGTCGGAGAAGGCAAATCGTGATATTTTAAAATCGCTGTCGATACGGGGTTTTGAGTTCGGTTCGGACATGAGATATTTGGCCGAGTGGAGTAAGAATTAATTAGAGGACGACATATTGAGCATTACGTTTGAGAGTACGGACTTGGATAAAATAGTCGGACATCGATCGAAGTTCGAGGAATTGGACTCGGGCTCAGATCAAATAAAGGTCGTCGAGAGTTTGATTTAAAGAGCTTCAGATGAGATTTATAAATCGAGATTGACCATCGAGTTTGCATTCGTTCCGAGAATAAAAGTTTTAACACGCTCCAAAATTGGTTGTTTCTCGCGATCGAATAACTCCGAATTCGGTGAACTTCCATGAGAAAGCCTGATAGACAGAGATAGACACGATCGAGAAATAGAAATTTTCACTGAGCATCCGAGATTAGGATAATTCTTCCGACATAATCCGAAACTGACACCTGGGGTGTCACACTTGCAGGCGTGTCAAGGCAGTACATATGAAAGATGCTGGACCGTTACAATCATTGCCAATCCCAACCTAAAAATGGGAAGATATCAACATGGATTCCATTATGGGATTACCGAGGATAGCTAAAGGATTTGACTCTATTTGGATCATAATTCCGGCTCACAAAGATAACACATTTTCTTCCTGTTAAAACAGATCACCCAGTTGTTGTTTATGCTCAGTTATACATTGCTCGTATTCTCAATTTGCATGGAGTTCCAAAGACGATAGTGTCAGACCGGGGACCGCAATTTGTATCCAAGTTTTGGAGTGAGCTGCACAAATCCTTGGGTACTAAATTACTCCACAGTTCAGCCTATCATCCTCAGACAAGTGGACACACTGAGAGGGTGAATCAAATACTTGAAGATATGTTGCGAGCATGTGTTCTGGAATTTCCACAGAAATAGGATGATTGTCTGCCATTGGAAGAATTTTCCTATAATAATAGTTATCAAGAAAGTATTAAGATGGCACCGTTTGAAGCTCTGTACGGACGACGATGCCGAACACCCTTAAATTGGTCTGAACCCGGAGAACGGTGGTTTTTTAGGCCTGATTTGGTTGAAGAAACGGAAGAAAAAGTTCAACAGGTAAGACATAACCTGAAAGAAGCTCAAGCTCGGCAGAAAAACTATGCGGATAAGCGACGCCGACCTTTGGTCTTTCAAGCCAACGATTATGTATACCTGAAAGTATCATCGATGAAGGGTGTTAGCCGGTTCGGGGTAAAAGGAAAATTGGCACCCCGATATACTAGCTCGTTCCCCATTCTTGAGCGATGTGGGCCATTGGCGTACAGACTTCAGCTGCCCGAATCATTGTCTGCGGTACATAATGTGTTACATGTATCTCAGTTAAAGAAATGCCTTCGGATTCCTGGTCGAACCATATATGTGGTGGATGTTACTTTGGAACCAGACTTGACTTATTCAGAACATCCCATTCGAGTTCTGGATCAGAAGGACAGAATCACTCGAAAGAGGACTCTCAAATTTTATAAGGTACAATGGAACCAACACGCTGAAGACGAAGCTACCTGGGAGACTCAAGACTTCCTAGAGAAAAAATTTCCTAGGTTTTTAGCTTCATGTAACATGTAAGATTTATGTACCTTATTGTAAAGTTGGAACAAACCCCACACCACCCCCTGCTCTGTAAGATAAATAAGGAAATAAAGTTGTGACGCATTTCCTTTTCCATTACTTACCCTAGGACCTTAAATCTTGGGACAAGATTCTTTTATGGAGGGGAAGGATGTAACACCC
This sequence comes from Zea mays, assembly GCF_902167145.1. Classification (NCBI taxonomy): domain Eukaryota; kingdom Viridiplantae; phylum Streptophyta; class Magnoliopsida; order Poales; family Poaceae; genus Zea; species Zea mays. The sequence continues at coordinate 125,558,654 of NC_050099.1, forward strand.
TGGTGTTACAGGAACTAAAACTTGGGCATGACATCATATGCATTGACATGTCATTATGTTTGTTACACCTAGAATGCATCCACTAGGCTAAAAGTTCAAAACAAGTGTGATGGGATGACTTGAAGTGCTTCTTAACCCTAGAGTAGGGTACTTAACCATGGGATTGCGGTATATGGGTGTGTGTCATACCAAATCGAGTACTACCTCAAAAATTAGTGGAAATGTTCATAGGAGACTAAACCTGATGGATTTGAGTGGTACACAAACCCTAGAACACTCAAAACCCTAATAAGAGCCCTAGAAACCCTAATCTGTGCCCTATAAGGTGATTTTGATTTCTATGCACTTTTGGACCAAAGTGTCTATATCAAAGTGGTAGAGTATCAAAAAGTAAACAACTTTTACATTGGAAGATTTTCAAGTGATGTGGAACAAATTGGACTAATTTGTGAAAAAGCCACAAGGACACCCCTATGGCTAACTCTCAAGTCAGTGTGATTGGGCTGACTTTGGGACCTTGTATTTCTTAATCCATGGAGATTTTGCCCTAGGTCACTACAACAAGTTTGTATAAGTACTATAGGGGTATAAGTTTGATTAAGTGGTTGAGCCCTAAAGCTACTTAGAAATTGGAGAAAGTTGGGTCTAAAGTTGGGCTGTCAGTCACCACTGAAGACTGAAGCTTGGCTGACAGTGAACCCTAGTGAACTTTGGAGCCGATTTGAGCTTGATCGCGTGGGCCAATGACCAAGGTTCCTATGATCGAATTGGAGCTGGTATATAGGTTAATAACTTTGATGTAATCCGATCGTTAGCTTATCACATAGAAATCGAAGAAAAACGCTCCTGAACTTTCTCTGTAAGAACAAGCAGAATGTAAGAACAGTGACCTGAAGAAGATCACTGATTCAGTGAACCTATCGCCGCCGGTGAACTTGCGCCGCGATCCCCGCTAGCCATCGCGATTCGTGCACTCTGGTGTGCGGATAACGGCTGGCGGTGAAAGATCTCAACGCGGGGAAGAGTTGGAGCCTTATCACCGGGCTGTTCACCGCGCCACTTGCCGCGCGATCGGCCGAAGTGTTCTCGCCGGAGTTCATCGCCCTTTTATAGCCGTGCCACGTGCCTACGCTTGTTACCGTGTTGCAAGACATCGGAGTGGATAGCCCGTTTATTGCCAGGGTCTTTACCTCGTTGAGCGCCACAGTAGCTGTGCTCCGGTGACCGCAAGTTCATCCCATCTCAAATTCGCGAAACCTTCGAGTGGTCTCTATAAATTAAGTGTTTAGTGTGCTCCGCTAGTTTGTTATGAACCCAGAGCACCGCTCCTCACCTCCTATTAGCCACCTTAGCTCCTGAATTTAGCTTCTCCCCCAATTCGGTCGCCATCGCCGCCGAGGAGAGCTCTTCCGTGGACAGCTTCGCCTGATGTAGTTCTAGCCCAATTACCGTCTGTTCTAGCTTCCTTAGGGTATAGTGATGCTCCCCGTATTTAGAATTTGAACGCTACCGTGCCTAGTCGTTGGGAACAGCTCGACCTCCCCTCGGTATTCGTCGTCATCATGGGCGGAGGGAATTCTGGGCAGACTAGCTCAATTAGGGCATGGACTAGGTTCTCCTAGGATCGGGGATGCTAGTTATCGGCATTTCGAAACCCGGGGGTCCCTGGACCGACGAGTAAATTGTCGCCGCGTGCCCCAGCCTAGATGGGTCGGCGCGAGATGGAGCGCGAAGGGGGGAGGCAGCCAGAGGGTGACGGGCGTGAGAGGTGGAATCCCGTGGCCTTCGTGTTTGTCCCGCGCCCAGGTTGAGTGCGCTTGCAGTAGGGGGTTACAAGCGTCCACGCGGGAGGGAGCGAGCGGCCTCACGCGAGCGCCGTCCAGTCCTTCCCCGCGCGGCCAAACCCTCTCTAAGAGGGCCCTGGTCCTTGCTTTTAAAGGCGCAAGGAGAGGATCCAGGTGTACAATGGGGGGTGTAGAAGTGTGCTAACGTGTCTAGCGAAGGAGAGCTAGCGCCCTAAGTACATGCCATTGTGGCAGCCGGAGAGGTTTTGGCACCTGGTTCGTGTGGTGTCGTGGCCGTCGGAGGAGCGCTGGAGCCTGGCGGAAGGACAGCTGTCGGGGCTGTCGAGTCCTTGCTGACGTCCTCTTGCTTCCGTAAGGGGGCTGAGAGCCGCCGTCGTCATAGAGCGTGTGGGGCGCCATCATTACTTGTCTGGTGGAGCAAGCCAGATGGGACACCGGTCTTGTTCCCCGCAGCCTGAGTCAGCTTGGGGCAGGGCAATGATGGCGCCTCCTGTTGACGTGGTTGGTCCGTGCCCTGGGTTGGGTGATGTGGAGGCTCCTCCGAGGTCGAGGTCGAGTCCGTCTTCCGAGGCCGAGGTCGAGTCCGAGCCCCCGGGTCGGGCGAGGCGGAGGCCGTCGGCTGAGGCTAGGGCTGAGTCCGAGCCCTGGGGTCGGGCGAAGCGGAGTTCGTCGTCTTCTGGGGCTGAGCCCGAGTCCGAGCCCTGGGGTCGGGCGAAGCGGAGTTTCCCATGGCGCCTAGGGCCGGACTTGGCTGCTGTCATCCTCACTCTGTCGAGTGGCTAAGCAGTCGGTGCGGCGCAGGCGGCGCTGTCCTCTTGTCATACCGGTCAGTGGAGCGGCGAAGTGACTGCGGTCACTTCGGCTCTGTCGACTGGAGGGCGTGCGTCAGGATAAAGGTGTCAGGCCACCTTTGCATTAAATGCCCCTGCGATTTGGTCGGTTGGCGTGGCGATTTGGCCAAGGTTGCTTCTTGGTGAAGACTGGGCCTTGGGCGAGCCGAAGGTGTGTCCGTTGCTGGAGGGGGGCCTCGGGCGAGACGTAGATCCTCCGGGATCGGCTGCCCTTGCCCGAGGCTGGGCTCGGGCGAGGCGTGATCGCGTCCCTCGAATGGACCGATCCTTGACTTAGTCGCACCCATCAGGCCTTTGCAGCTTTGTGCTGATGGGGGTTACCAGCTGAGAATTAGGAGTCTTGAGGGTACCCCTAATTATGGTCCCTGACAGTAGCCCCCGAGCCTCGAAGGGAGTGTTAATACTCGCTTGGAGGCTTTTGTCGCACTTTTTTTGCAAGGGGACCAGCCTTTCTCGGTTGCATTTTGTTCCGGTGGGTGCGCGTGAGCGCACCCGCCGGGTGTAGCCCCCGAGGCCTCGGAGGAGTGGTTTGACTCCTCCGAGGTCTTAATGCCTCGCGCAATGCTTCGGCTGGTCTGGTCGTTCCCTCATGCGAGCTGGTCGTAGCCCGTGTGCACGGTCGGGTCCCAAGTTCTCGGGCTGGTATGTTGACGCTGTCAACGGTCTGGCCGGAGCCGGGTTTGCGAGAGGAGCCCTCGAGCCTCTGCACAGGACGAGAGGACGGTCAAGGACAGACTCGACTTTTTTACATACGCCCTTGCGTCGCCTTTCCGCAAGGAGGAGGGGGGAAAGCGCCATGTTGCCCTCGGAGGGCGCCGAACATGGTGTATCCGGTGAGCTGCTGGCGGGTAATCCGAGTGGACGTCCGTGCCCCATTTGTTAGGGGTCGGCTAGAGGCCCGGAGGCGCGCTCAAAAGTACCTGCGGGTGATCTGCCGGACCCGGTCCCCTTTCGACGGGGTCCGAGGGCTCGATGCCTCCCTCTGATGGGATTCCGTTACAAGATCGTTCCCGCTGGTCTCGGAAATGTCCTAGGGTACCTCGGGAGCGTAGCCCGAGCCTTGGTTATGTATTGAACGTACCCAGGGTCATCCCTCGCTCTGTGTCTGAGGCGGCTGTGAACCCTTCGAGGGCCAGCCTACGAACCCCTGATCAGTAGTGGGCGCGGAGCCCGAGTGGCCTGAGGCGGCCGTTGAACCCTTCCGAGGGGCCGGCCTTCGAACCTCTGACCAGTAGTGGGTGCGGAGCCCACGCGCTCTGAGGCGGCTGTTAAACCCCTCTGAGGGGCCAGCCTTTGAACCTCTGATCAGTAGGGAGGCTCGGAGCCTATTTCCTTCACGGAGAAGGATCCTTTTCGGGGTATCCCCCTTTCCCGGTCCCTGTTGTAAGAGAGAGAAAGAGGAAAAGGAAAAGGATACGAAATCGAATGACGTGGCGTACCTTTTTTGACGCGGTCATTATGGCGGAGGCGAAGCGTCGCTCGCTTCCCCTGCCAGAGGCGCCGCCTGTCCCGCCGCGGAGTTAATGCGACGGGGCGAGTGGTTCGTGAGGCGGCCGTTGCGCGTGCGCGAGCCGTTTGAGGAACGGAACACGGGCGCGCTATCTTCACGCCGTGAGAGAGGGTTCTCTCGCTCTCCCACGAGGTGACGTGAGCTTGGCTGACGACGTGACCGCTGCTCCTGCCCGCCTGCCACCGCCATTACTGCAGGCCCATTTTTGGCCGTATTGACCGTCGCGCCTGGCTGGCACTGCTGGGTCGTACGCAGGGTTGCCTCGAGCCGCGGTACTGGTTCCGCATTCGAGGAGGCGTGGTAGTGGTGCGAGTGGCGGTGCAGTTGCTCACACGTAGCAACCGGCGCGCCGGTTGCATGACGCGTGGGCCTGGGCCTCCATGCTGGGTGCGTTGGAAGTCGGAGGGGCGCGCCCACTTGGCGCGGTTGCATGCTGCCTGCGCGGCTGTCCGCCCTTTCACCCGCTGGTCTGGGCGAAAGCGGAGGAATGCTTGTAACAGCTGGGCGGTTGCATGCACCGCGCGCGGCGGTTTGGCTTCTTATGCCCTGGGCCATTTCGCATGACGCGTGGGACCCAGCCCCCGCGCCGTAGGGGAGGACCTTAGAGTGTGTTGGAGAAGACTTAGCCCACGACAGCTGGGGACGCAAGTAGGGAGAGTCGCCTTTAAAAGGAGGGTGATCCCCTTGAAAGGCGACCATGTCTTCGCGCTCCCTTATGCATCGTGTCTTTCCACCTTCCGAGCCCCCGGATGGGGGACACCCGCAATCCTTCCGCCTTGTCGTTGGAGGAACGCAACTCCGTGGGAGTTGGTACCTTTTCAGCCATTGTTCGGCTTCAAGGATTTTCATCACGCGGCCCGGCTGCACCCCCTCACCGGTGGTCACCTAAGACGGTGACCACCAGCCCCTGGATGGGGAGAAGCAAGCCGGGCTGCGGCCCCCGCCGCTCCCTCAGCTTCAAGGATGCTTACCATCCTTGCTGGGGCGGAGAGCGAGGCGAGCCGGGGCTCTACCTCCTGCACGGGTCGGCTGGCCACCTCCTCTTCCAGCTTCTGGTGGTGGAAACCATCCCCCAGCTCTGCGGAGGAGGCGTCCTCCAGCCATGCCGGGGAAGGCGAAATGTTGCTGCCCAGCTAGGATGCAACATTCCGCCCTCTTCCTCGTTTTCGTGGTGAGGACGGGAGCGAGGACCTGCCGGTGCACTTTGCAGCGGCCCGCGTTCGCCGGTGCGGCGTTGGGGGAGAGGCGGACGCCGTCGTCGGTGTTGATGTGGTGGCAGCCGGGGGAAGCTTCCCCACCATCGAGGCTGTCAGTGCCGCCTACGGGCCGGCCTCCGGCTCTTTGGCTTTGATGTCTGGTTCGCGTCCCTTGAGCGGGGACGCGAACGAGAGTCTTCCGGTGGCCGCGTCCGTCCTAGGACCATAGCTGCTGCTGCAGAGGTCGCTGGCGAGTCGCCCGGAACTTGTCGCCCCGCTGGCTCCCCGGTGTGGAGGTTGTTCATACCCGCGGGGACGGAATCGGAGTTCCATTTTAATGGCACCTTGAATGTCGGTGTTTTGTTCATTGCGGCTGTCGGGGCCTGAACATGTGTGTATTTTCGGCACGGAGCCGTGTTTTTCCTCATTTCGAGCACTAAGACTCGTCTGTCGGCTAACAGAACCGCTTCACCAAGCGTGAGTCGCCCCGTGCAAAGGTGACTAGTGAGGTATCCGTATCCCGGAGGCGTAGGAGTCCCTCGGCTCGGTCGGCCTTGCTGTCCGAGGCTTCTCTTGCTTAGTTAAAGGAACCCCTCGGCCGCTCTTCGATGAGCCGAAGCCGGGGGTAGCGGTGTCAGCTCGAACAGAGGCAGAGTTGGCTCGAAAAGAAGACTTGGTCGGCCAGAGCCTGGCCGGGTCGTCCACCGACGGGACCGACGCCGGAATTGAGTTGTCGAGGCCTCGGGCCGGGCTGATGTCTTCGGGGGACAGCTGGCCGAGGCTTCGGGGTGGCCGGCCGAGCCGTCTGCTCAAGCTGGGTTCCTGGAGAAGACCCTGGCGGCGGTGGCCCGGGCGTGGTGCTGATGTCGTCCTTCGGGGTGGAGATCCTCCGACCGCGTCGCCGTCCGAGGCTGGGTCGGACCTCGCCAAAGGTGTAGTTGACGCCGAGGGTGCTGCTGCTCCCTTCAACTGTCAAGATCCGAGCCTGCAGGATCGGATTATCTTGTAGTGTCTGTTTTCTGCGGCCGCCGAGGCCCAAACACACCATCATCGTGTTGTAAAGCTACGTTTCTTTTCCCCTTGTTTCGAGTATCTGGACTTTTTCGTCGGTAACAGAATTGTCTGTGCGAGCGAGAGTGGCTTTTCACGGAAGGCGATGAGTGAGGTATCCGTATCCCGGAGGCATAGGAATCCCTCGGCTCGGTCGGCCTTGCCGCTTACGCGCACTCTTGCCCGTCCATAGGGTTCTGTCACCGACGCAGTCGAGAAGGCCCGAAGAATCGCTTTGGCAGAGGAGCTTTCGAGCGTGAAGACTTGTTCGGTCCGCGGAATCACCTATCCGAACGCGAGTTACTTATCGCAGAAGGTGATGAGTGAGGTATCCGTATCCCGGAGGCGTAGGAGTCCCTCGGCTCGGTCAGCCTTGGCTGCTTACGTGTACTCCGTCGTTTTCAGGATCCACTTTCGCAGTAGTCGAAAAGCACGAAAGACATTCTGGCAGAAAGGATCTTTTTTCGAGGAAAATTTCGACGCAGAGGGGGTTCCCCCCTTTTAGCCCCCGAGGGAGGGTCGAGCTTTGCCGAGGCAAGGCTGACCCTTCCTTGATGACTAAACTTTGCGTGGGAACGAGGCATACGAACAACTTGAAAGCATCTTTAAGGGTAGAAGCGACGTAGCTGTTGGATGTTCCAAGCGTTGCTGTAGACCTCGCCTTGACTGTTGGCCAGCTTGTATGTTCCGGGCTTCAGAACTTTGGCGATGACGAACGGCCCTTCCCAGGGAGGCGTGAGCTTATGCCGCCCTCGGGCGTCTTGTCGCAGCCGAAGCACCAGGTCGCCCACCTGGAGGTCTCGGGACCAAACCCCTCGGGCGTGGTAGCGTCGCAGGGACTGCTGGTACCGCGTCGAGTGTAGTAAGGCCATGTCCCGAGCCTCCTGCAGCTGGTCCAGTGAGTCTTCTCGATTAACTCGATTGCTTTGGTCGGCGTAGGCCCTCGTCCTCGGGGAACCGTATTCTAAGTCTGTGGGCAAGATGGCCTCGGCCCCATAGACTAGAAAGAACGGCGTGAAGCCCGTGGCTCGGCTCGGCGTTGTCCTCAGACTCTAGACCACCGAGGGGAGTTCCTTCATCCATCGCTTGCTGAACTTGTTGAGGTCGTTGTAGATCCGAGGCTTGAGTCCTTGTAGAATCATGTTGTTGGCACGCTCTACTTGCCCATTCGTCATGGGGTGAGCCACGACGGCCCAGTCCACCCGGATGTGGTGATCCTCGCAGAAGTCCAGGAACTTTCTGCCGGTGAACTGGGTGCCATTGTCGGTGATGATGGAGTTCGGGACCCCAAAGCGATGGATGATGTTGGTGAAGAACGCCACCGCCTGTTCGGACCTGATGCTGTTTAGGGGTCGGACCTCGATCCACTTGGAGAATTTGTCGATGGCGACCAACAGGTGCGTGTAGCCCCCGGTTGCCTTCTGCAAGGGGCCGACGAGGTCCAGACCCCACACAGCAAAAGGCCAGGTGATGGGTATCGTCTGCAGGGCCTGAGCGGGTAGGTGGGTCTGCCTTGCGTAGAACTGACACCCTTCGCAGGTGCGGACAATTCTAGTGGCGTCGGCCACTGCCGTCGGCCAGTAGAAACCTTGTCGGAAGGCGTTTCCAACAAGGGCTCGAGGTGCTGCGTGATGGCCGCAAGCCCCCGAGTGTATCTCTTGTAGGAGCTCCTGACCTTCGGCGATGGGGATGCATCGCTGGAGGATGCCTGAGGGGCTGCGGTGGTCGAGTTCCTTCCCGTCCCCCAGCAAGACAAACGACTTGGCGCGCCGCGCCAACCGCCAAGCTTCGGCTCTGTCGAGGGGTAGCTCTCCTCGGCGGAGATATTGCAGGTATGGGGTCTGCCAGTTTCGATTAGGCGTGACCCCGCTTCGCTCCTCCTCAATGCGCAGTGCCTCACCCTCGGGGGCCGAGGGTACCTCAGGCCGAACCGAGGGTGCCTCGGGCTGAGCCGAGGGTGCCTCGGGCTGAGCCGAGGGTGCCTCGGGTTGGGCCGAGGGTGCCTCGGACCGAGCCGAGGGTACCTCGGACGGAGCCGAGGGTACCTCGGACTGGGCCGAGGGTACCTCGGACTGGGCCGAGGGTACCTCGGACTGGGCCGAGGGTGCCTCAGGCTCGGCCGAGGCCTTCTCGGGCTTGGGAATGTCGTCGGTCTTGACGGAGGGTTGATGCAGGTCTCGGGAGAAGACGTCCGGGGGAACCGTTGTTCGCCCCGAGGCTATTTTAGCTAGCTCATCCGCAGTCTCATTGTAGCGTCGGGCGATGTGGTTGAGCTCGAGCCCGTAGAACTTGTCTTCCAGGCGCCGAACCTCATCGCAGTAGGCTTCCATCTTCGGGTCGCCGCAGTGGGAGTTCTTCATGACTTGGTCGATGACGAGTTGCGAGTCACCGCGAGCGTCGAGGCATCGGACCCCTAGCTCGATGGCGATGCGCAACCCGTTGACCAGAGCCTCATACTCAGCCACATTGTTGGACGCCAGGAAATGGAGGCGTAGCACGTAGCGTAGGTGCTTTCCGAGGGGCGAGATGAAGAGCAGGCCTACGCCTGCTCCTGTCTTCATCAGCGACCCATCGAAGAACATGGTCCAGAGTTCCGGTTGGATCGGAACTATTGGGAGCTGGGTGTCGACCCATTTAGCCACGAAGTCCGCCAAGACCTGGGACTTGATGGCCTTCCGAGGGGCGAACGAGATCGTTTCGCCCATGATTTCCACTGCCCACTTTGCAATTCTTCTCGAGGCCTCTCGGCACTGGATGATCTCCCCCAGGGGGAAGGATGACACCATAGTTACCGGATGAGACTCGAAGTAGTGTCGCAACTTCCGCCGCGTCAGGATCACCGCGTATAGCAGCTTCTGAACTTGTGGGTAGCGGGTCTTGGTCTCGGACAGTACCTCGCTGATGAAGTAGACTGGCCTCTGGACGGGCAATGCATGCCCCTCTTCTCGTCTCTCAACCACAATCGCGGCGCTAACCACCTGAGTGGTCGCGGCGACGTAGATCAAGAGGGCTTCTCCGGCAGCGGGGGGCACCAAGATGGGCACGTTCGTGAGGAGCGCCTTCAGGTTCCCGAGGGCTTCCTCGGCCTCAGGGGTCCAAGTGAAGCACTCGGCCTTCCTTAAGAGGCGGTACAGAGGCAGGCCTCTTTCGCCGAGGCGCGAGATGAAGCGGCTCAGAGCCGCAAGGCATCCCGTGACTCTTTGTACGCCTTTCAAGTCCTTGATGGGCCCCATCCTGGTGATGGCCACGATCTTCTCCGGGTTGGCCTCGATGCCCCGCTCGGAGACGATGAACCCCAAGAGCATGCCTCGGGGAACCCCGAAGACACGCTTCTCGGGATTGAGCTTCACGCCTTTCGCCTTGAGACATCGGAATGTCACTTCAAGGTCGGAAAGGAGGTCGAAGGCTTTCCTCGTCTTGACTACGATGTCATCGACGTAGGCCTCGACCGTTCGGCCAATGTGTTCGCCGAACACATGGTTCATGCACCGTTGGTACGTTGCACCCGCATTCCTCAAGCCGAACGACATGGTGACATAGCAGTACATGCCGAAGGGTGTGATGAAAGAAGTCGCGAGCTGGTCGGACTCTTTCATCCTGATTTGGTGATACCCCGAGTAGGCATCAAGGAAAGACAGGGTTTCGCACCCAGCAGTGGAATCCACGATTTGGTCGATGCGAGGCAGAGGGTAGGGAACCTTCGGACATGCTTTGTTTAGACCAGTGTAGTCTACACACATCCGCCATTTCCCTCCTTTCTTCCTCACAAGCACAGGGTTGGCAAGCCATTCGGGATGGAATACCTCTTTGATGAACCCTGCCGCCATTAGCTTGCGGGTTTCCTCGCCTATGGCTCTGCGCTTTTCTTCGTCGAATCGGCGCAGAGGCTGCTTCACGGGTCGGGCTCCAGCTCGGATATCCAGCGAGTGCTCGGCGACATCCCTTGGTATGCCGGGCATGTTCGAGGGACTCCACGCGAAAACGTCGGCGTTTGCACGGAGAAAGTCGATGAGCACTGCTTCCTATTTGGGATCGAGCTCGGAGCCGATCCGGATCTGCTTGGAGGCATCGCTGCTGGGGTCGAGGAGGACGGATTTAACCGTCTCCGCTGGCTCGAAGTTGCCTACGTGGCGCTTCACGTCTGGCACCTCCTTAGAGAGGCTCTCCAGTTCGGCGATGAGGGCCTCGGATTCGGCGAGGGCCTCGGCGTACTCCACGCACTCCACGTCGCATTCGAACGCGTGTCGGTACGTAGGGCCGACGGTGATGACCCCGTTGGGGCCCGACATCTTGAGCTTGAGGTAGGTGTAGTTGGGGACGGCCATGAACTTCGCGTAGCATGGCCTCCCCAGTACTGCGTGGTAGGTTCCTCGGAACTCGACCACCTCGAACGTGAGGATCTCCCTTCGGAAGTTGGAGGGCGTCCCAAAGCAGACGGGAAGATCGAGTTGTCCGAGGGGCTGGACGCGCTTCCCGGGGATGATCTCGTGGAAAGGCGCAGCGCCTGCCCGGACCGAGGATAGATCAACACGCAGGAGCCCGAGGGTCTCGGCGTAGATGATGTTGAGGCTGCTGCCTCCGTCCATGAGGACCTTGGTGAGCCTGACGTCGCCGATGACGGGGTCGACAACGAGCGGGTATTTCCCCAGGCTCGGCACGCGGTCGGGGTGGTCAGCTTGGTCGAAGGTGATGGGCTTGTCGGACCAGTCTAGGTAGACTGGCGCCGCCACCTTTACTGAACAGACCTCCCGACGCTCTTGCTTGTGGTGCCGAGCCGAGGCGTTCGCCGCTTGCCCACCGTAGATCATGAAGCAGTCGCGGACCTCGGGGAACTCTCCTGCCTGGTGATCTTCCTTCTTATCATCGTCGCGAGCCCTGCCACCCTCCGCGGGTGGCCCGGCCTTGTGAAAGTGGCGCCGAAGCATGACGCACTCCTCAAGGGTGTGCTTGACAGGCCCCTGATGATAGGGGCACGGCTCCTTGAGCATCTTGTCGAAGGGGTTGGCACCTCCGGGGGTTTCCGAGGGTTCTTGTACTCGGCGGCGGCGACAAGGTCCGCGTCGGCGGCGTCGCGTTTCGCTTGCGACTTCTTCTTGCCTTTCTTCTTGGCGCCACGCTTAGTTGACGCCTCGAGGGCATCTTCTAGTGGGCGGCCCTGGGGCTGCTTGTCCTTCCGGAAGATAGCCTCAACCGCCTCCTGGCCAGAGGCGAATTTGGTGGCGATGTCCATCAGCTCGCTCGCCCTGGTGGGGGTCTTGCGACCCAGCTTGCTCACCAGGTCGCGGCAGGTGGTGCCGGCGAGGAATGCGCCGATGACATCTGCATCGGTGATGTTGGGCAGCTCGGTGCGCTGCTTCGAGAATCGCTGGATGTAGTCCCGGAGAGACTCTCCCGGCTGCTGTCGGCAGCTTCGGAGGTCCCAGGAGTTTCCAGGGCGCACGTACGTGCCCTGGAAATTGCCGGTGAAGGCTTGGACCAGGTCGTCCCAGTTGGAGATCTGCCCCGGAGGTAGGTGCTCCAACCAGGCGCGAGCGGTGTCGGAGAGGAATAGGGGGAGGTTGCGGATGATGAGGTTGTCATCGTCCATTCCACCCAGCTGGCAAGCCAGCCGGTAGTCTGCGAGCCACAGTTCCAGTCGCGTCTCCCCCGAGTACTTTGTGATAGTAGTTGGGGTTCGGAACCGGGTCGGGAACGGCGCCCGTCGTATGGCGCGGCTGAAAGCCTGCGGACCGGGTGGTTCGGGCGAGGGACTCCGATCCTCCCCGCTGTCGTAGAGTCCCCCACGTTTGGGGTGGTAGCTTGAGCGCACCCTCTCGTCGAGGTGGGCCCGACGGTTGCGGTGATGGTGCTCGTTGCCGAGGCGACCCGGGGCCGCAGGCGCCGTGTTGCGCGTGCGCCCGGTGTGGACCGAGGCTTCCCGCATGAATCGGGAAGTCGCGGCGCGATGTTCCGAGGGGTACCCCTGCCTTCGGGAGGCGGAGCTTTCGGCCCGTCGGACCGCGGCATCCTCCAGGAGATTCTTGAGCTCTCCCTGAATTCGCCGCCCCTCGGTGGTTGATGGCTCCGGCATCGCGCGGAGAAGCATTGCCGCTGTAGCCAGGTTCTGGCCGACTCCACTGGAAGTGGGTGGCGGCCTCACCCTGACATCGTCGGCGATGCGGTGCTGGAAGCCCTGGGGGAGATGACGCACTTCTCCGGCCGGAGGTTGGCCCGCCCATTCCTGCCCGACGTCCCGCCGGATCGGCTCAAGTGTTCCTGCTCTCTCGTCGAGCCTGGCCTGCACCCCGCGGATTTGCTCGAGCTGTGGGTCATGACCCCTCGCCGGAACGGGGACCACAGCTAGCTCCCGTAGGATGTCAACGCGAGGCACAGGCCTAGGGAGATCACCGTTCTCCGGCATACCAAGATGGTTGCCTTCGGAGGGACCCCCTAGATCGACGTGGAAACATTCACGACTTGGGCCGCAGTCCTCGTCGCCGAGGCTGCGGCTACCGTTGGAACAGTCGGAAAGGCAGTAGTCACACGCGGTCATGAAGTCCCGCATGGCACTGGGGTTACCAAGTCCGGAGAAATCCCAACAGAAGTCGGGCTCGTCATCTTCCTCGGACCCCGAGGGCCCGTAGGTCGAGACGTCCGTCAGCCGGTCCCAGGGTGACCGCATACGATACCCAGAGGGTTTGGACTCGCCTCTACGAGAGCGCCCACCAAAGCGAAGTCGCTTGGCGGGTCGAGGCTGAATCCAAAAGGCGTGAGATGGGAATCGGTTGGTACCTCTTGGTCGACGGGCGGTGACGAAGTCACGTCAGGGACTGACTGCACCATCGTCTCAGGTACGAGGGTGATGTCCAGCAAGTCCATCGCGAGCGTGCTGGCGTCGTCCGTTTTCTTGGGATTAGCGTGTTGTGGGGAGACGGCGCTCGTCTTCGTCTCAGACGCGAGGTCGATGCCCGACGTGCCCCCCCGTTGGGGCACCGCCGCCGTCGACTCGCTCGACAGCCGACGAGGTGCCGCCTCCTGCGTGGCCTTGATTGCCCCGCCTCCTCCTCTGTCGGCGGGGGAGGGGACGGGGTGAGCTCGAATGTTTTTCTTCCACCACGCGGGGAAGACGTCATCGATTCCGCCGCCGGTGGGCGGGCTGTCGGCCGCCATTGTCGCTGTCGCACGGCGGGGGAAGGAGTATCATGTCGTAGCTGCCGTCGAGGGACATGAACTCAAGACTCCCAAAACGGAGCACCGTCCCGGGCTGGAAGGGTTGCTGGAGACTGCCCATCTGGAGCTTGACGGGAAGCTGTTCGTCAACACGCAGCAGGCCCCTACCTTGCGCGCCAACTGTCGGCGTTTCGAAACCCGGGGGTCCCTGGACCGACGAGTAAATTGTCGCCGCGTGCCCCAGCCCAGATGGGTCGGCGCGAGACGGAGCGCGAAGGGGGGAGGCAGCCGGAGGGAGACGGGCGTGAGAGGTGGAATCACGCGGCCTTCGTGTTTGTCCCGCGCCCAGGTCGGGTGCGCTTGCAGTAGGGGGTTACAAGCGTCCACGTGGGAGGGAGCGAGCGGCCTCACGCGAGCGCCGTCCCGTCCTTCCCCGCGCGGCCAAACCCTCTCTAAGAGGGCCCTGGTCCTTCCTTTTATAGGCGCAAGGAGAGGATCCAGGTGTACAATGGGGGTGTAGCAGTGTGCTAACGTGTCTAGCGAAGGAGAGCTAGCGCCCTAAGTACATGCCATCGTGGCAGCCGGAGAGGTTTTGGCACCTGGTTCGTGTGGTGTCGTGGCCATCGGAGTGTAACACCCCAGGTGTTACCTTGGCTAGAGCCCACCTTGGCACTAGAAGCTGTGATCACAAGGGGTAAAGGCTTAGGGCAACACATAAGAACTTGGAGATCAAGTGCTAATAAAGTTGCCAATGACATAAGAAGCATTACTCTAATCCTTGCACACTTACTACCTTGGATAAGAGGGGAGAAGAACCCTAGACCTCTCCTAAACCCTATCTCCCAAAACCCTAGGTAAGAAGGGAAAGAGAGTGAACAAGTGTGCAAAGCATGAGTAAATTTTACCCAAACCTTAACTAACCTAGTAACCATCAATTAGGGGAGGGAAATAGTGCAAAAAGACCCCTGGAGAAACCCCAATTCAAATCTCCAAGTGGAGAGAGAGCTAGAGCTCTCTATTTCCCTCTAAGTCAAATTCTAACCCTAAGTTAAAGTTCAACCGTGTTCACTTCGAAGATGGCACCAAAACCACTTGGGTTCTATACCAAAAATGTGGTATACCACTTGAGGCACCCCCTGGAAAAAGTGGAAGCCGAGACTCGGACGTTTGACAGCTCTTGACATCAGTTTTGTCGCAATGTGGGCAGTGAGACAAGCCAGATTTGGCGCCCGTCTATCTCCTGATCTAGGGCGTATCCTCCATTGGAACTCACACATGTGAGATAGCCCTAGGTGCCAGGAAGAGGTCTGCGCCGGATTCATGGCAAGATTCGCACGTTTGCGATCTCTGGAGACGTTTGAACAATGGAAGAAACACACCTCCACGTGTTCGACGCCTTCCGCCCGCGCCAGAGCACGCTCACGCGCGCCCCCGCATGCCCAGCGCCGCGCCGAGCCAAGCCAACGCCATGGCCCGCGCCCGCGCTTATAAAACCCTCCCAGACTTAGATTGTAACCTTCCGCGCACCCTCAAACCTCACCGGAGTCTAGCTCGTCGCCGTTTGCCCGTGCGCAGCGAGTCCGCGGCCGCCCAATCCCTCTGCCACCGTAGACCGGCCAGTGGAGCCATTCCCAACTCCGTCCAGCCCTCGGAGAAGACTGTGCACACCTCCGTGAGGCTCCCCGAGCGAGGAATCGGAGTTTGCTTCGCCGGAGAGGCCAGTCCACGCTCGCCGGAGCTCTCAACCCCGCCGGAGTACGTGGACCGGGTAAACCACTCCACCATCCTTCGATTCCTTGTGCACACGGTCGCTACGTTACCCCGTGAAGCTCACCATGCCCTCTGATTGAACCAGTTCGCCGTGGATTGGCCGGTATACTCGCCGCCGACGAGGACACCCGCCTGCACGCGTGGACCGGGCGATTCCGGCCATCCCCGACGTCAAGCCGTACCTCGACGTGACCGCCAGAGTCTCCCCGAGCCAACCCCACCCTTCGCCGGACCTCCCTCGCCGCCGGTAAGCCGCGCCACCCTTTTCTTTCCCGCGGTTACTGTTTGCATAAGGGGAAGGACTGCGGGTGAGAGGGAGAGAAGGTCAGGGGGTTTTGTGAAATGTCAGAGACACAGGGGAATAGTGGCGTGGGGGTAGATTTGCGAAGGTGGATTTAGTTTAAACCCAGGGACCTCGGTGTAAACTGTTTTTCCAGAAAACCTTTATTAAATCTGTTTTTAAATTGGACAGAAACTTTGAAAATGCATAACTTCTGTTTAAATCATCCAAATTTGGTCAAACCAATTTTGTCAGACTCTAAATAATGTAACCTACTTAAAAAATATAAAACCCCCTATGTACTATAGAAAACTTTAAAGCTCTGATTTAATTATAGTTTTGACCAAAAGCTTAATAATAGGGCCAAAATTAGTTGCACTATTTGACTGGGGTTAGAAAAATTTTGAGAAGTTTGTATCTACCTACTAAACCAAATAAAAATGCTAAACCTCTCTGTCCACTCCATTAAGTTAGTTTTTACCCCTTATTCTATAATATGCTTAAGGATAAGGAAAATAGAAAATGTAATTTAATTAATGAACCAGAGAGTACCTCTATTTTTGTTAGGATACTTATTCAATATAGTTCACTGGAAAAATATATCATACTCTGTTTTAGTATAAAATAAGTAGGATCTCTTTTGTTTTAATAAAACAAGTGAAACTTAGAAAAACTCTACAAAAATAACCCCAAGGTAAAAACACCCCCACCCTTGGGATAACTAATGTTTGATTAAGGAGAATTTGGGAAAAATATGAAATCTGCTGTTTGACATTTTTCAATTAATAATGTAGTAGAAAGAGCCTTTTTGACATTAAACTTAAGAAAATCATAACTAAATAACCACCTCTTAGTTTTCTGTGATTTTTAGCACAGAGGCCTATTATTACTATGGGATGCCAGAAAAAATAACCTTTAGGACAGAACCTACCCCTAACTAAGAGGTGTAGTGTAAAGTGGCCCATTTTGCCTAACTATTGTTATTTTTGTTTAAAGCCTAGCCTTTGTACTTTAAGCCTCAAATTCTTAAAACAAGCTAGAATAGCAAATGACAACCCACTGTAATTTTTACAGAATTTTTGGAAATTATTAAAACACTGTCATAGTTCAAACCTACACTAGAAACCCTAAATAGAAATTAAAGAAAGGAAAATAATAATGGAAATTAATGTCGTCCTAAAACCTTTATAAAATTGTCCACTAAAATCTATAAAGACAATACAAATCCACTATGTTATCCTAAAAGAAAACCTAAGCTTAAAAGGTAATAAGTCTATGTATATATATACCACTAGAAGCCCCGCATGACTAAGAAACCCTAAGTTACTCCTTAACCTAGTTCTCTTTAGCATAATATTATTGAATCCTGCATAATCATGACATACATGTTCATTGCATTTCGATAGACTGTAATCTTGCTGACGGAGAGTACATCCTCGTGCCGGAGCAAGGAGCTGCTCAGGAGGTAGCCCCAGATCCAGCACCCGAGCCTACACCCGAGGACCTGTCTGCCACTGCTTTGGAAGGCAAGCCCCGGTTTTATGCATAACCTGTTATTTATGCTATTTTACTTCACTTAATGATTGTAGGATTGATTGTGCACTTAGGTGTAGTAATTGTTTGAAACCCTAGTTGCATGATCTCAGGAATCCTTTTGAAATGAATACTAGTATGACAGGTCGAGTAGTTGCTTTATTTAATTAGGATCTCGGTAGAAGACGAGTGATTTTTCTAGCACTCGCGCGAGATCAGGAAATTGATTGTACCCACTTTCACACTGTCATGATACTAGTTGGTGGACAACAATCCATGGGGATTGGTTGTTTACGAGATGGAAATGGAATAAGGATTAACGTGCGGATACCTGTGTCAAGCGTTTGAACGTACTAAGCACATGCCGAGAAATATGGTAAATTGGTAAGCCTAGTACCTGATTGAACCTGGCAGTGGACTTTACCCCTCACGCGACCTGAGACGAGGTCTCCCATTCCGGTTATGGTGGGTACAAGTGCGGTCACTGCACGACGGCCAGTAGGGGTCAGTGAGGCATTGTACGCCAAGGCGGTGAGCCCTGATCTGCTGACGGGGAATCGATGGGGATGGTTGATGTGTGTGGGGACGGAGTGCCCCTGCATGTCGTGTGTTTAGGTTTACCTTGCAAGGATAAAAACTCGATTCGAATCGTCTGCTTCTCGCAGCTAATGAGACTGCTTGATCCATTGTACTGCATTGAGTAACAAGTGGAAATATGATGAGTTGATATAAGATGTTGATTGCTAATAATGCTTGCTACCATGTATGAATAGATAGTTCACTTTTAGCCTTAAGAGAGTCACACTTAATTTTGACCAAGTTAAAATCTTGATTTAGAAACCCAGCTAGTGCTTTTGGCAACCAAACCCCACAGCCAAACAGCTGCATGTCTAGAGGTAGAGGAGTAGACTCCTCACACCGGGTAAGTCTAGCTGAGTATTAGTATACTCAGCCTTGCTTGTGGCATAATTTTTTACAGGTTCTCTGGAGGAAATGGTTGCTGGAATAACTTGGTCGTCCACCTTACCACCGGGTTGGACTGTCGAGTGGGACCCTGCCTCGGCTGAGGAGGAGCATGAGGAGTGATGGGACAGGCTTCCCCATCTCTCTATTTATTTACCGTTAGTTCATTTCCGCTGCACTTCGAACAATGATGCTTACTTTTGCAAAAACTCCGATGGTGATGATGGTGATGTAATAATTTAATACTCTGGCATGTATGGTTTTATGCTTTATTGTATTTGCTCTGTGACTCACCTTCGAGTGAGATTGTGGTACTTGATCCTGTCAGTGGCCGTGTCGGACTAGATTCGAGGGATTGACGGGTTATTCCCATTTAAGTGTGGTCTAGCCTCTAAGGCGGGGCTTAGGCACTTAAGTTGGAATAATTCGGGCAGTTCCGCCACAGCTAGTATCGGAGCTTGTACCACCACAGAGGAATCAATAAAATGTAAATACCATCAATTTTCCAAGTAAAATTTGATAGAAACAAAATTGGATAGATAGTAGGACGAGCAGGATAGACCTAGGACGTGAAGCCTTAGGGTAATAAAAGGGTAGCTAGGTGGCTAAGTAACTAGGCCCTACAGGCCACTTTTACAGGATGGGAGTTTCTCCCTATTCCTTTTATCTTGTTGTGAGGTCGTTCAGGACGAGCATGCATGCATTCATAATTAAGCAAATGGATAACTGAGTAAAGGACTTAAAAACAAGATAACAACCAACTAGGTCTCCAGTGCCTTTTCATTTAACTAGAGAAGGGCTGAGTTTTATTTTTCTTTGTTCTTTTTATAATTCTTTTTCTTTTACTTACGCTTAACCGTACACAGATGACTTCCCACGGATCCTCCGATGACGGAAATGCACTGACCCACACTGACGGACTTGCACGAGAGGGCTTTCCCCGCATTTTGTGGGAGGTACTTCAGGGGGCCGGGTACGCGACACCCCCTCAGTACGCGGTGCAGCAGTTCGAGAAGCACCGAGTGCCTCGCTGTAGGGTGAGGATGACTTTGGAGCCTCATCCCCTGCAGCCAGGCTGGCGCTCTTTGGACTCCGAGTCTTTCGGATACCGAGCAGAGGACACGATCGAGGCGATCGCTCTGCATGGATTGACTACTTTCTGCGGGTTCCATCCTTTGGAGCTGGCTACCCACCCCATTGGCTTGTTCCCCGCTGAGAGGGAGGACGACCCAATGTGGAAGGATCGGGTGGAGCATGCCAAGGATATCTGGGCCATCTACCCAGGGCAGACCGCGCACTTGACTGTACGGTGCATGAATGCCCTGTACCGTCTGCAGGTGATGCGCGGTGAGGCAATGTCCCATCTGATGGCATTGCTGGAGGCAACAAAGATTACGTTGGACAACAGAGAGGAACTCGTGGTTGACTTGTCTCAAGAAATGGTGGAGAAGGACTTGCAGGTGGAGCAGCTATCCACTGATATTCAGGAGTTGGAGGAGCTGGTGGGCACCAGGGAGAACACCATCGAGGTTCTAGAGGATCAGCTCATTAACACTCAGCAGCAGCTTGCTGAGGCTAACGAGCACCTGGACATGCATCACCAGGAGATCTAGGACCAAGAGGCAAACGAAGACGTCGACATTGAGGGAGGAGATGAGCCTGCCTCCAGTGTGGACACTGCTGGCTCGGGAAGACCACCTTCCCCCGAGTCGAGTGTTGCTTCGTTCGCTCACTAGGTGTTCAGGATAGGCTTAGAAGCTGGATAGTCGGACTCCTCGCAGCTAGCTTAGCTTTTGCACCCTTGGGGTACTAGGCTAGATAGAGTTGAGTCATTTTTGGAACAAATTGATGTAATCATGCTAAACTCTCTTGGAAGCTTGTTTGATGGATGCTGTCATCAGTCTAAATTTGGAAGAAAGAATTAGTGTCTTTTAAAAATCCTTTTGTTGAAGTCGGAATCTATCATGTTGTTTTAACTTTTCTCCGTGATAAAATCTTGAACTTGGAACCGTGGTGTTAAGTATGTATGTGGTTTTTCAGATGGCCGGGAGGCAGCGTCGTGGCCAGAACGAGCGCGTTCCTCCACCGCCGCCACCACCTCCCACTCTGCAGGAGCTCATGGCTCAGCAGAATGAGATCCTGAGGCAGCTGGCTCAACGTCAGCCACCACCTCAGCATTATGGTGGTGGAGACCATCAGCGTCACCCAGCGGCGGCTACATACCAGGAATTCCTTAGCACCCAGCCTCCATTGTTCACAAGGGCGGAGGACCCACTTGACGCAGATGTGTGGCTGCGAGTGGTGGAATCCAAATTCCCACTGCTCCATGGAGCTTGCTCAGAGGTTACCAAAGTCAGGTTCGCCACCCAGCAGCTTCGCGGACCCGCAAGGACTTGGTGGGATCATTTTCTTGCTATGCAGCCAGAGGACCGAGAGGTGGAGTGGAGGGAGTTCAAGGCAGCTTTCAAAGGACACCATATACCAGCCGGGATCATGGACAGGAAGCTCAATGAGTTTTTGGCACTCACTCAGGGCAACAGGACAGTGTTGCAGTATGCCCAGGCCTTTAATGACTTGTGCCAGTATGTTGGGTATCATGCAGATACAGATGAGAAGAAGAGAGACAGGTTCAGGAGGGGGCTTAGCACTAAGCTCCGTGACCGTCTCAACACCGTCAGGGCCAACAGTTACAATGAGTTGGTCAACATGGCTATCTCCCAAGAGGACTGCATTACAGCTAGACAGGTAGAGAAGAAGAGGAAGACCCCTGTGGCAGGACCCTCAGCTCAGCCACAGCGCTTTAGGATTGTGTCCGACACCCAGGGCAGGGGACCCCAGCAGCAGCAAGGGCAATGGGTGATCCGACCGCAGCAGCAGCAGCAGGCACCCAACCGCACCCAATTTCCAGCTCAGAGGAGCAATCAGCAGCAGCAGCAGTACCGCCAGGCAAATGACAACAGGTGCTTCACATGTGGCAACACTGGGCACTATGCCAAGAATTGCCCCAGGAACCAGCAGAGGCAGGGGCAGAATGTCAATCAGAACCAAGGCAAGAGACAGAAGGTGCAAGTGAGGCAGGGCAGGCTGAACTTCACCACCATGGCTGATATTCCAGAGGGAGCACCCGTCATGACTGGTATCTTTACAGTTTTAAATTTTCCCGCTATTGTTCTTTTTGATTTCGGTGCTTCACATAGTTTCATCAGTGCCAAGTTTAGTGCCAAATGCCAGTTGCCCTTTCACCATATCGATGGGGGCATTACAATTTCAACACCAGGAGGCAGGGTTGCCACTTATCAAATCAACAGACACGTGCCCATAAAGTTTGGTAGTCTAATAATTAAAACCACCCTCCTCATTTTGGGGTTGGATAGTGTGGATATTATATTGGGAACTGACTGGTTGACCAGGCACCAAGCAGTTATTGATATTGCAGCCAGGGCCATTGAGGTGCACTCACCAACTTGTGGTGAAACCACACTCTATTTGCCTGACCAGGGTTGTACCCGTTCTTGTGCTTTTGTCATGATAAATTCCCCAGTGGAAAAGATCCCAGTGGTCCGTGACTATCCGGATGTTTTTCCGGAGGAATTGCCAGGGATGCCACCTGACCGAGATATTGAGTTCGCCATCGAGTTGCAACCCGGGACTGCTCCTATCTCCAAGAGACCCTATAGGATGCCTCCCGCGGAATTGGCAGAATTGAAGAAGCAATTGCAAGAATTGTTGGACAAGGGGTTTATTCGTCCCAGCACTTCACCATGGGGATGTCCAGCATTATTTGTGAAGAAAAAGGATGAGAGTTTGAGGATGTGTGTTGACTACCGCCCTCTCAATGCGGTGACTATCAAGAACAAATACCCACTGCCCCGCATTGATGTTCTGTTCGATCAGTTGGTAGGAGCCAAGGTATTCTCCAAGATAGACCTTCGCTCAGGTTACCATCAGATCAAGATCCGTGCCAGTGACATTCCCAAGACGGCTTTCTCTACCAGATATGGACTGTATGAGTTTCTGGTGATGTCTTTTGGGCTGACCAATGCCCCGGCTTATTTTATGTACCTGATGAACTCAGTGTTTATGCCAGAATTGGATAAGTTCGTGGTCGTTTTCATTGATGATATTCTGGTCTATTCCAAGAATGAAGATGAACATACTGATCACCTGCACATCGTGCTTCAGCGGCTGCGCGATCATCATCTTTATGCTAAGTTGTCTAAATGTGAGTTCTGGCTGAAGGAGATTAAATTCTTGGGTCACACAATTTCC
Source organism: Zea mays (assembly GCF_902167145.1). Lineage (NCBI taxonomy): Eukaryota > Viridiplantae > Streptophyta > Magnoliopsida > Poales > Poaceae > Zea > Zea mays. Next base: position 125,581,030 of record NC_050099.1, read on the forward strand.
CAGGATGGGATATCCGTTGATCCTGAGAAGGTGCAGGAGGTGATGGATTGGAAACCCCCGACTACAGTGAAGCAGATTCGGAGTTTTCTGGGATTGGCAGGGTATTATCGATGATTTATTCCGGATTTCTCCAGAATTGCCAAACCAATGACTGAACTGTTGAAGAAGGGAGTCAAATTTGAGTGGAGCCAAAAGTGTGAAGATGCCTTTCATACCTTGAGGCAGCATTTGACAACAGCCCCAGTGCTGGCCCAACCTGACAACACCAAGCCATTTGAAGTTTATTGTGATGCTTCTGGTACCGGATTGGAATGTGTCTTGATGCAAGAGAACAGAGTCATTGCTTATGCTTCCCGGGCACTCAGGCCCCATGAGCAGAACTACCCTACACATGATCTAGAATTGGCAGCTGTAGTTCATGCTCAAAAGATATGGAGACACTACTTGATGGGAGCCCACTGTAACATCTATACTGATCACAAGAGTCTCAAATACATCTTCACTCAGGCAGATCTAAATATGAGGCAAAGGAGATGGTTGGAGTTAATCAAGGACTATGATTTGGAGGTGCATTACCACCCAGGTAAGGCCAATGTTGTGGCAGATGCTTTGAGCAGAAAGGCCCAGTGCAACTGTATGAGCATGGATGTGGGAGTTACCACCCTGTGCGATGAGTTGTGCAGATTGAACCTGGAAGTTGTTTCTTCGGGTGACCTAAGCTATATCTCGGTGGAGCCCACGTTGCAAGAACAGATAGTCAGGGCACAGGTTGAGGATAAGGGTGTTCAGGTTATCAAAAGTATGATCAAGCAAAAGTCAGAAAAATACAAGTGTTTCCGACAGGACAGCAAGGGAATTCTATGGTTTGGAGATCGATTGGTTGTTCCCAAGGACCCTGAGCTCAGAAAGCAGATACTAGATGAAGCTCACCTTTCCAAATTCTCCATGCACCCTGGTAGCAACAAGATGTACCATGATCTCAGATCTCTATATTGGTGGACTAGAATGAAAAGGGAAATTGCCAAGTATATATCCGAGTGTGACACCTGCCAGAGAATTAAAGATAGTCACTTGAAGGCAACAGGCCCTTTGCAACCCCTTCCCATACCCTCTTGGAAATGGGAGGACATTTGCATGGACTTCATAGTAGGATTACCCAATACCTCCAGGCACCATGATTCTATTTGGGTTATTGTGGACAGGTTGACCAAGACTGCTCATTTCTTGCCACTGCACACCACCCACAAGACAGAGAAGTACGCTGAAATTTATGTTGATCAGATAGTAAGATTGCATGGTATTCCAAAGACCATTATATCTGACAGAGGAGCACTGTTCGTGGCACGCTTTTGGGAGAAGCTGCAAGAATCACTTGGGACCCATATCATCCGAAGCTCAGCATACCACCCTCAAACAGATGGCCAGACAGAAAGGGTGAATCAGATTTTGGAAGACATGTTGCGAGCATGTGCACTACATTATGGAAAGGATTGGGACAAGTGTCTGTCTTTGGCAGAGTTTTCTTACAATAACAGCTATCAGTCCAGTCTGAAGATGGCACCTTTTGAGGCATTATATGGGAGGAGGTGTAGGACCCCACTAAATTGGTCTCAAGCAGGAGAAAGGGAAATTTTTGGGCCAGACTTGGTACTCGAGGCAGAGGCAAAGGTCAGGGTTATTACCAAGAACTTGGAAGCTGCTCAGGCCAGGCAAAGGAGCTATCATGATAAGAGGCGGAAGCCTCTACAGTTTGAGGTGGGAGATCATGTCTATCTTAAGGTATCACCCACCAAGGGTGTCAAGAGATTCGGGATCAAGGGCAAGTTAGCTCCTCGCTACATTGGACCCTATGAGATCAAGGCAAGTTGTGGACCCGTAGCCTACCAATTGGAATTGCCACCCCACATGTCAGCAGTTCACAATGTGTTCCATGTATCTCAGCTGCGGAAATGTGTTCGTCTACCCACGGAAGTGCTACCAGAACCAGACATTGAGATAGAATCAGATTTGTCCTACCAAGAGTACCCCGTCAAGGTATTAGATCAGAAGGAGAGATCAACTCGGACAAGGTCGGTCAGAATGTACAAGGTTCAGTGGAGTCACCATTCAGCAGAAGAAGCTACATGGGAGACTGAGGATTTTCTACGCTCTCGCTTCCCCGACTTTCTGCCCAAAGGAGTCGGTATGTAACCCCAAAACCCCACCCCCACCTGCCCTTTGAATTCAATTATAAGAAAAACTTGGATAACAAGGATAGTCTAAGTTGTGGATTTAACTTAAAAAGGGCTTCCTTCTGAAGTTGCAAAGAGGATGACATTCGAAGAGCAGTTAATAAGAGAAACTTAAGTGTAAAGGAAAAACAACACCAGCACACCTTCAAGCACCCTCCAAGGGACCCTACCTAAAATCTCGGGACGAGATTCCTTTAAGGGGGGAGGGCTGTAACACCCCAGGTGTTACCTTGGCTAGAGCCCACCTTGGCACTAGAAGCTGTGATCACAAGGGGTAAAGGCTTAGGGCAACACATAAGAACTTGGAGATCAAGTGCTAATAAAGTTGCCAATGACATAAGAAGCATTACTCTAATCCTTGCACACTTACTACCTTGGATAAGAGGGGAGAAGAACCCTAGACCTCTCCTAAACCCTATCTCCCAAAACCCTAGGTAAGAAGGGAAAGAGAGTGAACAAGTGTGCAAAGCATGAGTAAATTTTACCCAAACCTTAACTAACCTAGTAACCATCAATTAGGGGAGGGAAATAGTGCAAAAAGACCCCTGGAGAAACCCCAATTCAAATCTCCAAGTGGAGAGAGAGCTAGAGCTCTCTATTTCCCTCTAAGTCAAATTCTAACCCTAAGTTAAAGTTCAACCGTGTTCACTTCGAAGATGGCGCCAAAACCACTTGGGTTCTATACCAAAAATGTGGTATACCACTTGAGGCACCCCCTGGAAAAAGTGGAAGCCGAGACTCGGACGTTTGACAGCTCTTGACATCAGTTTTGTCGCAATGTGGGCAGTGAGACAAGCCAGATTTGGCGCCCGTCTATCTCCTGATCTAGGGCGTATCCTCCATTGGAACTCACACATGTGAGATAGCCCTAGGTGCCAGGAAGAGCTCTGCGCCGGATTCATGGCAAGATTCGCACGTTTGTGATCTCTGGAGACGTTTGAACAATGGAAGAAACACACCTCCACGTGTTCGACGCCTTCTGCCCGCGCCAGAGCACGCTCACGCGTGCCCCCGCATGCCCAGCGCCGCGCCCGAGCCAAGCCAACGCCATGGCCCGCGCCCGCGCTTATAAAACCCTCCCAGACTTAGATTGTACCCTTCCGCGCACCCTCAAACCTCACCGGAGTCTAGCTCGTCGTCGTTTGTCCGTGCGCAGCGAGTCCGCGGCCGCCCAATCCCTCTGCCACCGTAGACCGGCCAGTGGAGCCATTCCCAACTCCGTCCAGCCCTCGGAGAAGACTGTGCACACCTCCGTGAGGCTCCCCGAGCGAGGAATCGGAGTTTGCTTCGCCGGAGAGGCCAGTCCACGCTCGCCGGAGCTCTCAACCCCGCCGGAGTACGTGGACCGGGTAAACCACTCCACCATCCTTCGATTCCTTGTGCACACGGTCGCTACGTTACCCCGTGAAGCTCACCATGCCCTCGGATTGAACCAGTTCGCCGTGGTTTGGCCGGTATACTCGCCGCCGACGAGGACACCCGCCTGCACGCGTGGACCGGGCGATTCCGGCCATCCCCGACGTCAAGTCGTACCTCGACGTGACCGCCAGAGTCTCCCCGAGCCAACCCCACCCTTCGTCGGACCTCCCTCGCCGCCGGTAAGCCGCGCCACCCTTTTCTTTCCCGCGGTTACTGTTTGCATAAGGGGAAGGACTGCGGGTGAGAGGGAGAGAAGGTCAGGGGGTTTTGTGAAATATCAGAGACACAGGGGAATAGTGGCGTGGGGGTAGATTTGCGAAGGTGGATTTAGTTTAAACCCAGGGACCTCGGTGTAAACTGTTTTTCCAGAAAACCTTTATTAAATCTGTTTTTAAATTGGACAGAAACTTTGAAAATGCATAACTTCTGTTTAAATCATCCAAATTTGGTCAAACCAATTTTGTCAGACTCTAAATAATGTAACCTACTTAAGAAAAATATAAAACCCCCTATGTACTATAGAAAACTTTAAAGCTCTGATTTAATTATAGTTTTGACCAAAAGCTTAATAATAGGGCCAAAATTAGTTGCACTATTTGACTGGGGTTAGAAAAATTTTGAGAAGTTTATCTACCTACTAAACCAAATAAAAATGCTAAACCTCTCTGTCCACTCCATTAAGTTAGTTTTTACCCCTTATTCTATAATATGCTTAAGGATAAGGAAAATAGAAAATGTAATTTAATTAATGAACCAGAGAGTACCTCTATTTTTGTTAGGATACTTATTCAATATAGTTCACTGGAAAAATATATCATACCATGTTTTAGTATAAAATAAGTAGGATCCCTTTTGTTTTAATAAAACAAGTGAAACTTAGAAAAACTCTACAAAAATAACCCCAAGGTAAAAACACCCCCACCCTTGGGATAACTAATGTTTGATTAAGGAGAATTTGGGAAAAATATGAAATCTGCTGTTTGACATTTTTCAATTAATAATGTAGTAGAAAGAGCCTTTTTGACATTAAACTTAAGAAAATCATAACTAAATAACCACCCCTTAGTTTTCTGTGATTTTTAGCACAGAGGCCTATTATTACTATGGGATGCCAGCAAAAATAACCTTTAGGACAGAACCTACCCCTAACTAAGAGGTGTAGTGTAAAGTGGCCCATTTTGCCTAACTATTGTTATTTTTGTTTAAAGCCTAGCCTTTGTACTTTAAGCCTCAAATTCTTAAAACAAGCTAGAATAGCAAATTACAACCCACTGTAATTTTTACAGAATTTTTGGAAATTATTAAAACACTGTCATAGTTCAAACCTACACTAGAAACCCTAAATAGAAATTAAAGAAAGGAAAATAATAATGGAAATTAATGTCGTCCTAAAACCTTTATAAAATTGTCCACTAAAATCTATAAAGACAATACAAATCCACTATGTTATCCTAAAAGAAAACCTAAGCTTAAAAGGTAATAAGTCTATGTATATATATACCACTAGAAGCCCCGCATGACTAAGAAACCCTAAGTTACTCCTTAACCTAGTTCTCTTTAGCATAATATTATTGAATCCTGCATAATCATGACATACATGTTCATTGCATTTCGATAGACTGTAATCTTGCTGACGGAGAGTACATCCTCGTGCCGGAGCAAGGAGCTGCTCAGGAGGTAGCCCCAGATCCAGCACCCGAGCCTACACCCGAGGACCTGTCTGCCACTACTTTGGAAGGCAAGCCCCGGTTTTATGCATAACCTGTTATTTATGCTATTTTACTTCACTTAATGATTGTAGGATTGATTGTGCACTTAGGTGTAGTAATTGTTTGAAACCCTAGTTGCATGATCTCAGGAATCCTTTTGAAATGAATACTAGTATGACAGGTCGAGTAGTTGCTTTATTTAATTAGGATCTCGGTAGAAGACGAGTGATTTTTCTGGCACTCGCGCGAGATCAGGAAATTGATTGTACCCACTTTCACACTGTCATGATACTAGTTGGTGGACAACAATCCATGGGGATTGGTTGTTTACGAGATGGAAAATGGAATAAGGATTAACGTGCGGATACCTGTGTCAAGCGTTTGAACGTACTAAGCACATGCCGAGAAATATGGTAAATTGGTAAGCCTAGTACCTGATTGAACCTGGCAGTGGACTTTACCCCTCACGCGACCTGAGACGAGGTCTCCCATTCCGGTTATGGTGGGTACAAGTGCGGTCACTGCACGACGGCCAGTCGGGGTCAGTGAGGCATTGTACGCCAAGGTGGTGAGCCCTGATCTGCTGACGGGGAATCGATGGGGACATTTGATGTGTGTGGGGACGGAGTGCCCCTGCATGTCGTGTGTTTAGGTTTACCTTGCAAGGATAAAAACTCGATTCGAATCGTCTGCTTCTCGCAGCTAATGAGACTGCTTGATCCATTGTACTGCATTGAGTAACAAGTGGAAATATGATGAGTTGATATAAGATGTTGATTGCTAATAATGCTTGCTACCATGTATGAATAGATAGTTCACTTTTAGCCTTAAGAGAGTCACACTTAATTTTGACCAAGTTAAAATCTTGATTTAGAAACCCAGCTAGTGCTTTTGGCAACCAAACCCCACAGCCAAACAGCTGCATGTCTAGAAGTAGAGGAGTAGACTCCTCACACCGGGTAAGTCTAGCTGGGTATTAGTATACTCAGCCTTGCTTGTGGCATAATTTTTTACAGGTTCTCTGGAGGAAATGGTTGCTGGAATAACTTGGCCGTCCACCTTACCACCGGGTTGGACTGTCGAGTGGGACCCTGCCTCGGCTGAGGAGGAGCATGAGGAGTGATGGGACAGGCTTCCCCATCTCTCTATTTATTTACCGTTAGTTCATTTCCACTGCACTTCGAACAATGATGCTTACTTTTGCAAAAACTCCGATGGTGATGATGGTGATGTAATAATTTAATACTCTGGCATGTATGGTTTTATGCTTTATTGTATTTGCTCTGTGACTCACCTTCGAGTGAGATTGTGGTACTTGATCCTGTCAGTGGCCGTGTCGGACTAGATCCGAGGGATTGACGGGTTATTCCCATTTAAGTGTGGTCTAGCCTCTAAGGCTGGGCTTAGGCACTTAAGTTGGAATAATTCGGGCAGTTCCGCCACACGGAGGAGCGCTGGAGCCTGGCGGAAGGACAACTCTCGGGGATGTCGAGTCCTTGCTGACGTCCTCTTGCTTCCGTAAGGGGGCTGAGAGCCGCCATCGTCATAGAGCGTGCGGGGTGCCATCATTACTTGTCTGGCGGAGCGAGCCGGATGGGACGCCGGTCTTGTTCCCCGCAGCCTGAGTCAGCTTGGGGCAGGGCAATCATGGCGCCTCCTGTTGACGTGGTCGGTCCATGCCCTGGGTTGGGGGATGTGGAGGCTCCTCCGAAGTCGAGGTCGAGTCCGTCTTCCGAGGCCGAGGTCGAGTCCGAGCCCCCGGGTCGGGCGAGGCGGAGGCCGTCGGCTGAGGCCAGCGCTGAGTCCGAGCCCTAGGGTCGGGCGAAGCGGAGTTCATCGTCTTCCGGGGCTGAGCCCGAGTCCGAGCCCTGGGGTCGGGCGAAGCGGAGTTTCCCATGGCGCCTAGGGCCGGACTTGGCTGCTGTCAGCCTCACTCTGTCGAGTGGCTCAGCAGTCGGTGCGGCGCAGGCGGCGCTGTCCTCTTGTCAGACCGGTCAGTGGAGCGGTGAAGTGACTGCGGTCACTTCGGCTCTGTCGACTGGAGGGCGTGCGTCAGGATAAAGGTGTCAGGCCACCTTTGCATTAAATGCCCCTGCGATTTGGTCGGTTGGCATGGCGATTTGGCCAAGGTTGCTTCTTGGTGAAGACTGGGCCTTGGGCGAGCCGAAGGTGTGTCCGTTGCTGGAGGGGGGCCTCGGGCGAGACGTAGATCCTCCGGGGTCGGCTGCCCTTGCCCGAGGCTGGGCTCGGGCGAGGCGTGATCGCGTCCCTCGAATGGACCGATCCTTGACTTAGTCACACCCATCAGGCCTTTGCAGCTTTGTGCTGATGGGGGTTACCAGCTGAGAATTAGGAGTCTTGAGGGTACCCCTAATTATGGTCCCCGACACTAGTCCAACGCTTGGTTTAGACAGTCATCGTCGTTCATGGCAAGTCCCAGCGAGGGGACATCGGGCGGACTGGCACGCCGTCGCCAGGGATTGAGTTGGAGAAGAAATAGAAACTTAGGGGTGTATACGCAAACATCAGTGAGACATGTGAATAGTACGTAGGTATTCTTTACCAGTTTTTCAAATAGCCGAGGGTCCCTGCGCAAGATTGCCAACGCAGGCGCGGGCGCTCGCGTTTTATCTGGTCTTGGGTCGGATCGGGCTGGAATGAGCCCAGTCCTGTTCACTGTTTTTCCTTTTCTTTTTGCTGACAGATTAAGAAATGCATAGAAAATAGTAGAAAAATGATAAAAATATGAGACAAATTTGCTAGACTCCTAATATTATCTAGTATTTAATAAAAATATTTCCAAGATTTTTATTCAAAACCTAGGATTATGTAGCCTTTAAAGGTATTTAAACCAAGTCCTTTAGAATTTTAGAAATAACTTAGTAACTCCAAAAATGGTAAAAATTTTTGGGGTAAGCTTAGTTTGATGATTAAAGCCCTTGGATGAGGTTTGAATTGATTTGGACATTGTTTGGTCCCAAACCCAATAGGCTAGCCTCCTAGGGTATAATTGTCTAATACTGATAGAATACTAATTCAGGAAACCCTAGTGACTAGTGTGTACCATGAAGGAAAGTTGTATTCAAGATACAACTTAGTATGTTTCTCTTATACAACTGCATATTCATAGCATCACACAAGCATTCATGTATATGTATTGTTGTGTATAGAAAACGAAGAAGAGATTGTAGTTGAAGAAGAAGTTGTCCCGCGAGCTGAGAATCCATCGATTGAGAACAACTTCTACTTTGACATTTATGGAACAGACCCGGAACCACCTGCAACACAAGGCAAGCCCCGGTGCATTTACCCCTTTCCTTGTTTTAAACTCTTTATCACTTGAGATGATGCATTCGGTCATAGGAGTTGGGTGCTAAACAATTGCTGCATTCCCTTCCTTGGAAACTGATTACCATTCCTTGTCACCTATTTTACATACAAAGTTTTCTAATGCTTAGCTTTTCTATAAGAAAACAAAATGTTTTGTTTTTAAAAAAGGTGATGCTTCATATGGGATGGGAGATTTTTCAAAGAAAAGACTTGATGGTGAATCCATCATTGCTGTGATGGGTTCAACATCTGAAAAGAGTACCTCTACCAGGTACCAAACTTTGGGTTTTAAATGATAAAGACGAGACCGGGCGGGTGACTTGCACGAGAAGGAAGTCTCGGTGTAGTGTCTCCGTCTGAGTCGCTTAAGGACCAAGCTGATGTAGGCCTGCTGACCGAGGACCTTTTAACTGGCCACATGCCTCGTCATGGGTAAGCTTTGCCTCGGTCGAACCAATACCAGAAAGGCCACCACGCAATGGGAGTGGGGAGATGGCGAGAGTAGCGTGTATCCTCCATGGCAAGAGGCTGGACGATGTTGTATCTGTGCTCTCGGTTGGCGTGAACCCATTCTGGTCTTGAGAAACCCGGTGGCAAGTTGACATATGCAAGGGTTAAGTGCTACATATGTCGTGTGGTTGGAGATCCCCAGCTGGGTATTAATCGATTCGGATCGCAGTTAGTTCTCAGACATGAAGACTTGGTCACTGACTTACACGTAGCAATCCAGTGAACTGAAGGGTTGATAAAAGATGGCTAATGTAGGCCAAGTGCCTGAACTAGGATAGAAAGAACTCTAGATGCAGGTAACTACTTAACCGGATAATAAACATGGACTTTTTAAGGATCCACTCGTAGTAAGCTTTTATGCAAACATGAGTCTTTGAATTTTAAAGAACTTTACCTTGATTCCCAAAGGCCAGCATATCCTTGAGAGTCTTTTTCCTTTATCGGGTAAGACTTGCAAAAGTACACTCCATACTCAGGGTTTTCGAACCCATGTTGTTGTAGGTGATGAAACAACCGAGTTTTGTTGTTTCCGCTCAAAGGTGGTGCCAAAGCGGGAGGAAGATCGTTAAACTTGTTTGTGGGAGGGTGTTGTGCCTCCCAGATATGTAATAATAAGTGCTACACTCGAACACCCGTTATGTAATAAATACTCTCTCTATATTTTATATGAATGTAAATTATGTTATCGTAATCCTTTCTGCTTATTCTTTACTCTGATTATGTGTGTAATGTATGCGTGATGGGTGAAGCGCTCTTGGGCGATATGATGGAGATACAAATAACCGAACTTGTCGAGTCATTATGCGCACCTGCATGACTGTCTGAGGTCCTTGGGACAAGGACATCTGTAGGTGGGCCTAATCCCTGGGGAGGTTCTGTGACAGAAGATATCTCGAAGATGGGCTTCATGACCAGATATGGGTTGTATGAGTATTTAGTTATGTCCTTTGGACTTACTAATGCTCTTGCACATTTTACTAATCTGATGAACTCGGTGTTTATGCCCGAATTGGATAAGTTCATGGAAGTGTTTATTGACGACATCCTAATATATTCCAAAAGTAAATAAGAACATGCAACTCATCTTCAAATTGTGCTAACTCGACTTCGGGAACACAAGTTTTATGCCAAATTCAGCAAGTGTGAATTATGGTTGGATCGAGTTTTGTTTCTTGGTCATATTTCGTTAGCTGAAGGGGTGGCTGTGGATCCTAGCAAAGTGAAGGATATTTTAGAGTGGAAATCACCTACCACGGTTCTCCTAGTTTGGAGTTTTCTTGGCATGGCTGGGTATTATTGTCGGTTCATTCCCGACTTTTTGCAAATCTCCAAGCCTATTACGGAACTATTGAAGAACAATGTGAAGTTTAATTGGATGCCAGAGTGCAATAAAGCTTTTGAGAAGTTAAAGAAATTTCTAACTACAGCACCAGTGCTAGCCCAACCTAGTATTGAGAAGTCTTTTGACGTCTACTGCGATGCTTCAGGCACAGGTATCAGGTGCGTATAGATGCAAGAAGGCTGTGTGATAGCATATGCTTCGCCGTAGTTGAAAAGACATGAAGAACATTATCCTACTCATGATATAGAGCTTATTGCGATCGTTCATGCTTTGAAGATCTGGCGCCATTATCTTTTGGGCAATACTTGCCATATTTATATAGATTATAAAAGTCTAAAGTACATCTTCACACAAGCTGAGTTAAATATGAGACAACGAAGGTGGCTTGAACTAATCAAGGATTATGATCTAGATGTACATTATCATCCTGGGAAGGCTACTGTGGTCACATATGCGCTTAGTCGCAAGGAGCATTTGTGTTATCTTGCAACTAATCCTTCTTAAACCACATTATGTCAAGAAATGGAATGGCTAAATCTGGGTATATTCCAACAAGTCTCACTAGCCAATCTGCAGTTGGAATTAGTCTTAGTCAATCAAATTGTAGAAGCCTAAAAGACTGATGCCGGAATAGCTCATATCAAGGAGCATATAGCAGTGGATCAAACAACATGCTTTCGAATTGATGACAAGGGTGTTCTTTGGTTTAAGAACCGATTAGTAGTCCCCAAGGTTCCGGAGTTGAGGCAACAGATATTTGATGAATCTCACACTTCCCGGTATAATATTCATCTTGGGACTAATAAGATGTATCAAGACATAAAACAACAATTCTAGTGGACAAAGATGAAAATAGAAGTTGCTCGTTATGTTGCTAAGTGTGATGTGTGTCAATGAGTAAAGGTTGTATATTTGAAGTCTGCCAGACCGTTGCAATCGTTGCCTATTCTGGAAGGAAAATGGGAAAATATCAGTATGGATTTTATCGTGGGTTTACCCAAGACATCCAAGAGTTATGACTCTATTTGGGTGATTATGGACCGTTTGACCAAGGTCGCACACTTCTTGCCGGTAAAAGATCTATATCCAACTAAGACTTATGTTGAATTGTATATTGCTCGGATTATGAGTTTACATGGTGTGCCCAAGACAATGGTGTCTGATCGGGAACCTCAATTTATCTCTAGGTTTTGGGAAGAGTTAAATAAGTCTCTTGGTACTAAATTAATCCATAGCTTAGCATATCTTCCCCGAACCAGTGGGCAAACTGAAAGGGTAAATAAGATCTTAGAAGACATGTTAAGATCCTGTGTGTTAGCCTATTCAGTAAAGTGGGATGAATGCTTGCCATTGGCTGAGTTTTCATATAATAATAGTTATCAAGAGAGTATAAAGATGCCACCATTTGAAGCTCTGTATGGTTAGTGGTGCAGAACTCCACTGACTGGTCAAAACCTGGTGAACGGTATTTCTTTAGGCCAGATCTAGTAAAGGAGGCAGAAGAAAAAGTGAAACTCATCCAACAACGCTTGAAGATAGCACAACATCGCCAAAAATGTTATGCAGGTAAGAGAAGACAACCATTTTTTGTCCAAGTTGGTGATTTTGTGTATCTGAAGGTTTCACCTATGAAAGGAGTAACTCGTTTTGGTGTCAAGGGAAAGTTGGCACCATGTTAAGTTGGTCCCTTTGAAGTACTAGAACAGTGTGGATCCATGGCATACAAAGTGCAACTGCCTGAACATCTTTGAGTTGTACATAACGTATTCCACATGTCACAATTGAAAAAGTGCCTTCAAGTGCCTGACAAAGTAGTGGAGGTTTTCGATGTAAATCTTGCACCAGATCTAACTTATTCTGAGCACCCTATCAAGATTCTAGATCAGAAGGAAGGGGTCACTCGTAGGAGGGCCATCAAGTTCTACAAAGTACAATGGAATCAACATTTTGAGGATGTCACACCCGGGTTTTAGGGGTCCAAAACCCGGGCGCGAAATAATCACCAGGTGTGCTGGGACCAAGTCTCACACATATGATGAATAGTGGTACAGAAACGAATGTCACATCTTTACTATAATATAGGAGTTCTGTACAAAATAAATAAACAATTACATCATAAGGAGACAATGATCCAGCAACCCAAAGTTGACTGGGAGACGACGGCCTAGACCTCTCACGAACTCGTCACATCATCCTCCATGTGCCTTATCCTGCGGTACCTATCCTTGACCTATGGAGGGTGAGACAGCAAGAGTGAGCTCACATATGTTCATCGCTCAACAAGTTGTGGGGAATAATGTGCATGAACTCGCTAAAGATGGGAGCTCACGTGAAGTGTAAGGCTTACCAAAGGAGATGGTTGAAGCTGACCATTGCTTTTATAAGTTGGTCAAAATTTTAGTAGCAATTACTAAGTATAAGTAAATACCAACCCAATTAAGTAGTAGAACAAAAGTAATAACAACACCCTTAATGCAATGCATATGATAAATTGAATTTAGTTCCATAAATTAATCATGTGAGGGTCCGAGCTGCTCATGACAGTGAGCACAGCTAGTATACCAGTTTTACACTCTACAGAGGTTGCGCATCTTTACCCACAAGTCATGTTACCCATCTACCACGAGGTTGTACAGGCCCCATACACCTCTACCAAGGAAGCGAGGCAGGGTAACACTACGAGGCCTTTACAAAGTTCCACTAGCTTCAGAAAACCCGCTACAGTTTATAGGAAGCTCCAATGCAGGGACCCCTCGCCTGACCGCCATCGCAGCAAAATCAACCCAAGGGCCTCCCTACATTGACCACTCCCCTACTGCCCTTGTGTCACACCCGACTTTAAGGAACAAAGCCAGGTGCATCTCATACATGCGCCAAGAAGACAACATATATAATAATAGAGTGTATAGAGATAAATGTCATAAAACATCAGAGTATTTATTACATAGCGGAAGACTTATTACAAAATAAAAGAATAAACATAAAACGAACTAAGGATCGTTGGCGCCAATGTCAACTGAGAAACGCCACCTAGATCAGATCATACTCCTCGCCTTGTGGCTCCTCCTGAACCACCTGCTCTTCTCCTGTGGGAGGGTGTGAGACAGCAAGGGTGAGCTCACACATGATCATCGCTCAACAAGTTGTGGGGAATAATGTGACATGAACTCACCAAAGGTGGGAGCTCATGGAGTGTAAGGCTTACCAAAGAGAATGGTTAAAGCTGAGCATTGCTTTTAATGTTGGTCAAACTTTTATTAGCAGTTACTAAGTGTAAGTAAATATCAAACCTTAAATAAAGTAATTGAACAAGATTAATAATAAACCCATGCAATGCAAATGACAAAATTGAATTTAAGTTCCATAATTTAATCATCAGAGAGTCCTGAGCTGCTCATGACCGTGAGCTCGGCTAGTATACCAGTTTTACACTCTGCAGAGGTTGTACCCTTTACCCACAAGTTATGCTACCCATCTGCCAAGGGGTCGCGAAACCCATACACCTCTACCTAGGAAGCGCGACAGGGCAACACTATGAGGCCTTTACAAAGTTCCACTAGCTTCCGAAAACCCGCTACAGTTTATAGGAAGCTCCAATGCAGGGTTCTTGTCTGACCGCCATCGCAGCAAAATCAGCCAAGGACCTCCCTACACTGACCACTCCCCTAGTGCCCTTGCCCCTTTCGGGTAAGGTAGTCTTCCACTAGCTTTCCTAATTAGTCAGCCAAGGGCGTCCCATTAAACCCTTGTGGTGGCACGTGTTTCTCAAGTTAAGCTCTATGTTCCAATTAACATTAATGATCTTAACATGAACATAAATAGAATAACAAAAGAATTGGAACATAGATATGATAAAATATTATCCCAAAACCATGTAAAGCAATAGCAAAACTACCCAAGTGATTCAGGGGTAACAAGGTAAAGGGATAAACAATATAGGGTGACCTATCGGGTCCCATCAAAATTAACCTAGGCATGAATAAATGGTATTAAAGAACATTATTGGGTAAAAAGTGGTCAAGGGCACAACTTGCCTTCAATGAGCTCCTGCTCAGCTACTTCAACCTGCTGCTCACCAGGATCCTCAGTCACGTGCTCTTCTACTCGCCACAATACAAACAAGCACAGTTCATATAGAGAAATTAACATTACACCAAACATATAAACAAAATACACAGTAATAATCTACACATTAAAATAAAATTCTAGGAACAGGAATCATAATTTTTGGAGTTATAGATTTTAAGTTATGGATTTTCAAAGGTTTTATGTGTTTAAAATAGATTAAGTGAGGAATTAAATTTATTACTGTTTTCATGACAAAACAGAGGCTCTAGGTGATATAGAATAAAACTACAAAATTTTAGCAACTGGAATGAAGTAATTTGGAGTTCATATGCATTTTCTATGAATTATTGAAGTTCTAGCAATTATTTTCCTATTAAAAATCCATTTATAAATTATTTTCTATGGTTTTACACTGCTCTGGATTGGGCCTCAATTCCCAGAGAAGGCAGGGGCTTCGGGGTAATAATCCGCAGACTCAGGGCATAGTGCCAGAGGATGGCGGGTTGATACTATGAAACTTCAGGGGCTCTTTAATAAAACTGACCCGCGAAGGGGTATGGACTAACGTGGGCCGTCCGATTAGAATTCTAGGGCGCAGATTAGATCTAACTTAACTGAAGCGGTACACGATTCTAGCCGCCGGATCCGAGATCCACGGCCACGGTTTAATGAGACCCGATCTAATCTGAGCCGTCCAGAGAGCGATCAACGGCACAGGCTGTTCCCCTTCAATCCTACACTGGCGCCATCACTCTGAACCGTTGGATGCGGTTTCAACGGCCAGCATCTTTCCCCCAACACCCCGAGCTCCAGCGCGGCGTCGCGCTCCCACCGCGGTGGCGCAAGCACCGGCGAACCCAATTCTTCCCCTCCGGTGCACCGCCCCTACTTCCGATACCCGCAAAACGAAATTGGCAAGACGGCGGACTTGGGATGGAGGTGCATACCGACAGTTGAAGGGCGAATCTTCCTGTCCACGGCGCGGCGGAGATGGCACCCGACGGTGAGAAATCTCGGGGTCTCCGTCGACCAAACGTGCACGTCGAGGCCACCGACACCTTCCTTGCGGTCCGTGGAAACTCCCAGACACGACGTTAAGGCAGTGGCAACGAGGAGCTCGAGGTTTGCCTACCGGCTCTCACTCCCAACCCGCGGCGGCACTCTCCCTCGCTCGAATCCCCTTTCTCTGTGTGATTCACGGCGGCGCAAACGGATGAGGAGGGAAGGAGGGAGCAGGGGAGTTCGCCTACTTATCCTCCGTGGACTCAGCTCGGGCTGGAAGGAGGTCGTCCACGATTCACGGCAACGGCGGCGAGTATCTCGCGCGGGTCTGTTAAGGCGAAGAGGAACGGGCTGACACGAGGGCCCAGCCAGTCAGCGACCATAATGAGTCCGTGCGGTAATGGATGGCTGGCCAGTGGGACCCGCGGAACAGCGGCTCAAGTTGCGGACGCGCGCGCGAGTGAGCCACTGGCCGAGCGGGCCCACGTGTAAGTGGCGGATATCACGTTTGCGCGCGGGTGGCTAGTGGTGGCTTCGTGGGCCGCGCAGGGGGTTTCCTCTGATGGGCCAAAATTGCAGTCGTGGCCCAGGTAAGTGATCCTTCCTTTTTCTTTTATTTTCTACTTTTCTTTTCACACTATTCTATGTTGTCACAAAATGCACACAAAATAAAAATACCAGCATGATGCATAATTTGGTAGTATATATTTTTATTAATTGTTTTTGGGCATGATGTTCACATGGGATGATGCAAAAAGGGTAAACCCACATAAGGAGAAATTGTTTCTCTATTGGTATTATTTCTAGCAATTTACAAAATGGGTGTTACAAATCCTACCCCCCTTAAAAATAATCTCGTCCTCGAGATTTAAGAAGATTTAGGGAAAAGGTGGGGAAAATCTATGCGAAGCTCTTCTTCTCTTTCCCAGGTTGCTTCATCTTCACCGTGGTGACTCCATTGCACTTTGCACATCTTTATCACCTTATTTCTTGTAACTCGAGTCAATGTATCCAAAATCTTGATCGGGTATTCCGTATAAGTCAAATCGCCCTGAACACTGAGCTCTTCCATTGGTAACTGCTCCTCAGGGACACGGAGACACTTCTTAAGTTGAGATACATGAAATACATTATGCACATCCGATAGACTATCAGGTAACTCGAGTTGGTATGCCATCTCCCCAACTCGCATAAAGATCAAGAATGGTCCAATATAGCGTGGGGACAATTTGCCCTTGACTTTAAATCTCCTCATTCCACGAAGTGGTGACACCTTGAGATACACATAATCTCCTTCTTCAAATTCCAATGGTCTCCTTCTATTATCAGCATAGCTCTTTTGCCTGGTTTGAGCCACCCTCAAATTCTCTCGAATTATACGGACTTGTTCTTCTGCTTCTTGAATCAATTCAGGCCCAAAGAACTGTCTTTCTCCAGTCTGATCCCAATACAGAGGAGTCCTGCACTTTCTCCCATATAAAGCTTCAAAAGGTGACATCTTCAGACTGGCCTGATAGCTATTATTGTATGAGAATTCAGCATAAGGTAGACTTTTATCCCAACTTCCTCCATGCTGAAGGGCACAAGCTCTCAACATATCTTCCAATACTTGATTGGTCCTTTCAGTCTGTCCATTAGTCTGAGGGTGATAAGTTGTACTGAAATTCAACTTTGTACTCATGTTCTCATGAAAGCTTCTCCAAAATCTTGAGGTAAACTGTGAACCTCGATCAGACACGATCTTCTTTGGTACTCCATGCAAACACACAATCTGAGCCATATATAACTCTGCTAGCTGAGAACCTTTATAAGTAGTCTTCACCGGAATAAAGTGAGCCACTTTAGTTAATCTATCCACAATCACCCATATAGCATCATATCCTTTCTGGGTGCGAGGCAATCTAGTAATGAAATCCATACCAATCTCTTCCCACTTCCACTCGGGTATCTTCAGTGGATGCAGTAGTCCAGCTGGCCTCTGGTGTTCAGCCTTAACTCTTTGACATACATCGCACATAGCCACATGTGCAGCCACATCTCTTTTCAATCCATACCACCAATATTTCCGCTTCAAATCCTGATACATCTTAGTAGTCCTAGGATGAATAGAATAATACGAGTCATGGTCTTCCTTTAAAATAGTCTCACGAAGGCTTTCAATCTCCGGAACACATATCCGATCCTTGAACCATACCGTGTCTTGCTCATCCTCCGTGAATTCCGGAACTCGACCTTCAGTAATCAGATCCTTAATCTCTTTTATTTTAGCATCGTCAAGTTGACCTTTGCGGATTTCTTGCTCCAAAGTAGGTTCCACATCAATAGTAACTCCTTCAGCATGAGCAACTATCCCCAGGTTAAGTCTCCTGAAATCCTCAACAATCTCATCGGGTAGCTGGGCAACAATAGCTGAATGAACATGCTCCTTTCGACTCAAAGCGTCTGCAACCAAATTTGCCTTGCCCGGGTGATAGTGAATCTCCAAATCATAATCCTTAATAAGCTCCAACCAACGGCGTTGCCTAAGGTTGAGGTCCTTCTGAGTGAATATATACTTCAGACTCTTATGATCCGTATATACTTGGCACTTGGTCCCCATGATATAATGTCTCCAAATCTTAAGCGCTTGCACAACGGCTGCCAATTCCAAGTCATGCGTGGGGTAATTTAACTCATGTTTCCGCAACTGACGAGAAGCATAGGCAATCACATGTCCTTCTTGCATGAGCACACATCCTAAGCCTTAGCCACATGCATCACAATAAATATCAAATCCTTTCTGTAGGTCTGGCATAACCAATACTGGTGGCGACATCAACCTCTTCTTCAATAGATCAAAGCTGTCTTGACACTTCTCGTCCCACTTAAATTCTCTTCCTTTCTCCAAAAGTGAAGTCATAGGTTTAGCAATCTTAGAAAATCCTTCAATAAATCTCCGATAATAGCCTGCTAATCCCAAGAAACTCCGAATCTCAGTAACTGTAGTGGGTACTCTCCACTCCATTATCTCCTTAACCTTAGCAGGATCCACTGATATCGCTCCATTAGAAATGATATGTCCAAGGGATGACACCTCGTCAATCCAGAACTCGCATTTACTGTACTTGGCGTAGAGTTGATTATCTCGTAGCTTCTGTAGCACCAATCTCAGATGTTCCTCATGATCACTATTACTCTAAAAACATCGTCGATGAAAACCACGACGAATCTATCCAGATCATGAACACTGTATTCTTCAGATCCATAAAATAGGCTGGTGCATTAGTTAGTCCAGATGACATAACTGTGAACTCATATAATCCATATTGGGTCGAGAAAGCCGTCTTGGGAACATCCGATGACCTAATCTTCACTTGGTGATAACTCGTTCGGAGATCAATCTTTGAGAATATCCTAGCACCTCTCATCTAATCAAATAAATCCTCAATGCGGGGTAATGGATACTTGTTCTTCACAGTGACATCATAAAGGGACCTATAATCCATGCACATCCATTGCGATCCATCCTTCTTCTGTACAAACAGTACCGGTGCTCCCCAAGGTGAGGAACTCGGACGTATGTACCCATCCTCTTGTAATTCCATTAACTGCTTCTTCAATCCCTTTAACTCTTCTACAGACATCTTGTATGGCCGTTTGAAAGTAGGGGCAGTCCCAGGTAAGAGATCAATGATAAACTCAATTCCCCTATATGGTGGCATCCTTGGTAACTCTTCTGTGAAGACATCCGAAAAATCTCTAACCACACAGATGTTGACACCAACAAACTTCCCATCTACTAAGAATGTCGCTAGTCTGGTGACAGTAGTTACTGCAATTCCAACTTCAAATCTTTCTTTTTTGGAAATGGTGAGTTCTACGGTTCCCTTAGCACATTGTATATACTGCCTTTGCCTTTCTTAACCATGACATACCAAGGATCACGTCTATAGTGCTCTCTTCTAACACTATAGGGGTAGCCCATCTAGGTTAGAAACACAGGGTAAGAAAGGAAGAACTGTAGACAAGACGAGTAATTATAAGGAATGTTACTGCGGGGGATTTATTAGCTAAGTACATTAGTGTGTTATGCACTAAAGCTAATACATTACCTTATGGTGGTACATGCTAAGATGTCCATCTATAATAATTCAATCAATCAAAGAAGCAAATCAGGCATTTATCATCAGCACAATCAACCAATCATTTTTAATTAAAGAAAATAGTTTTAAATTTTGTCTTAGGTTCCCTATCTCTTAAAAAGATCATAGTGGTAGGATTCCAAGGTGTGAAATCCATCTTGTCTTAGAGTAGAAAAGATAAGATTAATCAGAGTAGAATAGCAAAATGTGAGACAAGATCAAGATGAGATGAGTATAGAATGAGTCAGAGTAAGGTAAGTAGGAGAGGGTTTGTCCATTTCTATCTAGGTTTCGTCCTACAGTCAACATTTCCTCTGATACCACTTCTGTCACACCCGACTTTAAGGAACAAAGCCAGGTGCATCTCATACATGCGCCAAGAAGACAACATATATAATAACAGAGTGTATAGAGATAAATGTCATAAAACATCAGAGTATTTATTACATAGCGGAAGACTTATTACAAAATAAAAGAATAAACATAAAACGAACTAAGGATCGTTGGCGCCAATGTCAACTGAGAAACGCCACCTAGATCAGATCATACTCCTCGCCTTGTGGCTCCTCCTGAACCACCTGCTCTTCTCCTGTGGGGGGTGTGAGACAGCAAGGGTGAGCTCACACATGATCATCGCTCAACAAGTTGTGGGGAATAATGTGACATGAACTCACCAAAGGTGGGAGCTCATGGAGTGTAAGGCTTACCAAAGAGAATGGTTAAAGCTGAGCATTTCTTTTAATGTTGGTCAAACTTTATTAGCAGTTACTAAGTGTAAGTAAATATCAAACCTTAAATAAAGTAATTGAACAAGATTAATAATAAACCCATGCAATGCAAATGACAAAATTGAATTTAAGTTCCATAATTTAATCATCAGAGAGTCCTGAGCTGCTCATGACCGTGAGCTCGGCTAGTATACCAGTTTTACACTCTGCAGAGGTTGTACCCTTTCCCCACAAGTTATGCTACCCATCTGCCAAGGGGTCGCGAATCCCATACACCTCTACCTAGGAAGCGCGGCAGGGCAACACTACGAGGCCTTTACAAAGTTCCACTAGCTTCCGAAAACTCGCTACAGTTTATAGGAAGCTCCAATGCAGGGTTCTTGTCTGACCGCCATCGCAGCAAAATCATCCAAGGACCTCCCTACACTGGCCACTTCCTTACTGCCCTTGCCCCTTTCGGGTAAGGTAGTCTTCCACTAGCTTTCCTAATTAGTCAGCCAAGGGCGTCCCATTAAACCCTTGTGGTGGCACGTGTTTCTCAAGTTAAGCTCTATGTTCCAATTAACATTAATGATCTTAACATGAACATAAATAGAATAACAAAAGAATTGGAACATAGATATGATAAAATATTATCCCAAAACCATGTAAAGCAATAGCAAAACTACCCAAGTGATTCAGGGGTAACAAGGTAAAGGGATAAACAATCTAGGGTGACCTATCGGGTCCCATCAAAATTAACCTAGGCATGAATAAATGGTATTAAAGAACATTATTGGGTAAAAAGTGGTCAAGGGCACAACTTGCTTTCAATGAGCTCCTGCTCAGCTACTTCAACCTGCTGCTCACCAGGATCCTCAGTCACGTGCTCTTCTACTCGCCACAATACAAACAAGCATAGTGCATATAGAGAAATTAACATTACACCAAACATATAAACAAAATACACAGTAATAATCTACACATTAAAATAAAATTCTAGGAACAGGAATCATAATTTTTGGAGTTATAGATTTTAAGTTATGGATTTTCAAAGGTTTTATGTGTTTAAAATAGATTAAGTGAGGAATTAAATTTATTACTGTTTTCATGAAAAAACAGAGGCTCTAGGTGATAGAGAATAAAACTACAAAATTTTAGCAAATTGAATGAAGTAATTTGGAGTTCATATGCATTTTCTATGAATTATTGAAGTTCTAGCAATTATTTTCCTATTAAAAATCCATTTATAAATTATTTTCTCTGGTTTTACACTGCTCTGGACTGGGCCTCAATTCCCAGAGAAGGCAGGGGCTTCGGGGTAATAATCCGCAGACTCAGGGCATAATGCCAGAGGATGGCGGGTTGATACTATGAAACTTCAGGGGCTCTTTAATAAAACTGACCCGCGAAGGGGTATGGACTAACGTGGGCCGTCCGATTAGAATTCTAGGGCGCAGATTAGATCTAACTTAACTGAAGCGGTACACGATTCTAGCCGCCGGATCCGAGATCCACGGCCACGGTTTAATGAGACCCGATCTAATCTGAGCCGTCCAGAGAGCGATCAACGGCACAGGCTGTTCCCCTTCAATCCTACACTGGCGCCATCACTCTGAACCGTTGGATGCGGTTTCAACGGCCAGCATCTTTCCCCCAACACCCCGAGCTCCAGCGCGCTCCCACCGCGGTGGCGCAGGCACCGGCGAACCCAATTCTTCCCCTCCGGTGCACCGCCCCTACTTCCGATACCCGCAAAACGAAATTGGCAAGACGGCGGACTTGGGATGGAGGTGCATACCGACAGTTGAAGGGCGAATCTTCATGTCCACGGCGCGGCGGAGATGGCACCCGACGGTGAGAAATCCCGGGGTCTCCGTCGACCAAACGTGCACGTCGAGGCCACCGACACCTTCCTTGCGGTCCGTGGAAACTCCCAGACACGACGTTAAGGCAGTGGCAACGAGGAGCTCGAGGTTTGCCTACCGGCTCTCACTCCCAACCCGCGGCGGCACTCTCCCTCGCTTGAATCCCCTTTCTCTGTGTGATTCACGGCGGCGCAAACGGATGAGGAGGGAAGGAGGGAGCAGGGGAGTTCGCCTACTTATCCTCCGTGGACTCGGCTCGGGCTGGAAGGAGGTCGTCCACGATTCACGGCAACGGCGGCGAGTATCTCGCGCGGGTCTGTTAAGGCGAAGAGGAACGGGCTGACACGGGGGCCCAGCCAGTCAGCGACCATAATGAGTCCGTGCGGTAATGGATGGCTGGCCAGTGGGACCCGCGGAACAGCGGCTCAAGTTGCGGACGCGCGTGCGAGTGAGCCACTGGCCGAGCGGGCCCACGTGTAAGTGGCGGATATCACGTTTGCGCGCGGGTGGCTAGTGGTGGCTTCGTGGGCCGCGCAGGGGGTTTCCTCTGATGGGCCAAAATTGCAGTCGTGGCCCGGGTAAGTGATCCTTCCTTTTTCTTTTATTTTCTACTTTTCTTTTCACACTATTCTATGTTGTCACAAAATGCACACAAAATAAAAATACCAGCATGATGCATAATTTGGTAGTATATATTTTTATTAATTGTTTTTGGGCATGATGTTCACATGGGATGATGCAAAAAGGGTAAACCCACAAAAGGAGAAATTGTTTCTCTATTGGTATTATTTCTAGCAATTTACAAAATGGGTGTTACACCTTGCCCCTTTCGGGTAAGGTAGTCCTCCACTAGCTTTCCTAATTAGTCAGCCAAGGGCGTCCCATACCACCCTAGTGGTAGCACTGTTTTCCCGGGTGGTCGCTCCATGTTCCAATTAACATAATAATCTTATCATGAACAGTAAATAACAACTAATAATAAAAGTATGATAATGAATAATGTGTATCACTATACCTAAAACAACATATAGAAATAGCAGGTACTACCCAAGAATTCAGTGGTAAACAAGGTATTAAGATAGTCAAACTAGGGTAACCTATTGGGTCCCATCAAAATTAACATATGCAGATCATTATGATTAAACATAACATGACTGGGTAAAAATAAGTGATCAAGGGCACAACTTGCTTGGGACTTGAGATTCCAAGTACCAACTTGCTCTTCAGATGGCACGTGTCCTCACTGCTAAACGTAGCAATACAAACAAACATGGTATAGGAAAAATTAACATTACACCAAACATAAGAATAAACTGTGTAATAATAATCTACGCGTCGCTACTAGATCGTGGGTTCGAGAACCGCTAAATTCAGGGTTACGGTTATGAAGTTATGGTTTTCCGAAGATCCACGTGGTTAAATATAGAATAGACTAAGTGTAACATTTTAACCTATATTTCATGACAAAACAAAGTTACCAGATGATAATAAATATTATTGTGAGACCAATGCAACTAGAACGAATCAAAACGGAGTTACGGTTATTGAGTTATGAATTTCTGGAGTTATTGAGTACATGAAATATATTAATTCAAATGAATAATTTTAATTCATGTTTCATTGCTAAACAGAGGTACTAAGTGGTATACAATATTAAAACAAAATTAATGTCTTTGGAATGAATTAATTTGGAGCTAAATTGAATTTAATATGAATTATATAAGTTTCTAGATTTATTTTTGTATTAAAAATCAATTTCTATATTTGTTTATCTGTTTTTCCTGAGCTCTGGACTGGGTGCATAAAAACAGAGAAAGACAGGGGCCTAAAGCACAATTTCCCCAAGACTCATTCACCCCGCGTGGATGGCGGGTTGATTCGGGAAAAAAACAGGGTCTCTTTAGCAAAAGAGACAGGACAAAGGGGTATCCTCTTATCAGATCCGTTGGATGACAATCGCACGGCCCAGAAAAGATCTCGTTCACAATAATCCGGTACAAAGCCGAGGTCCTAGGATCAAAGATCGACGACAAGGATTTAAAGAGCGAAGAGGTACGCTCTCTGACCCGTTGGATCACAGATCAGCGGTTCAAACTCTCCCACACCTAGACCCGTCGGGAGCCCTTGAGTTTTAGATGAACGACCGAGATCTCAAACAACTAAAAAGGGGGAGGGGTGCCACCGATCACATCCAAGCCGCCCAAAGCCAATCGGACGACCAGGGGGATTTCTTCCACGCTCGACCGCCGAGCACGGCGGGGCGAGCGCTCGGGACGGCGGTGCTCACACCGAAGATCGATTATGCGGCGCACCCAGACTTGATTCGAAGCGTAACTAGGTGCTAAATAATGCAGAGGAGGTATCGAATCGATCCAAGGGGCATTATCGATGGCTGAGAGGCTGGGTGAAGCTGTCCATGCGGCACGGCGGGTTCATGGCGTCGCTGCGCGACGGCGAGAAATTCCCCCGCCAGCACGCACTCCTTCGTTCGGCAACGGTCCCACACATTTCCCACATAGTTTGCCGCCCCATCTGGAACTCCCACCGAGGTGACATCGCCAGCGAATGCGCAGGTCAACGGTGGCAATGAATGGCCCACGGCGCCGAGGTCGGGTGCTCCCTGTTTGCGAGCTCCAAAGGTTCTCGGATCGAGGGCTCGCGCGCACGTAGTCCACGCAGGTTGATGGCCATTCGCGACCCCACCCTGGGACCCGAACGACAGGAATTGCCGCCTGCGACGGCGGCGGCGCGAGCACCTCCCTCTCTCCCTCACGGCACGCACGAACGGCCACTCGGGCAGGGTCAACCGCGGCTGACAGACTCAATTCCCTCTTTGTGTGCGGAGAGAAAGGGGAGGGGTGCGGTGCAGCTTTATCCTAGCGCGAGCAACGACTTGGCAAGGATACCAGCGAGATTCACGGCGGCATCCCGGACGCCCCCGCACGATTTGTTGCGGCGGTCAACCAATCTGGGTGAAAGACGATTCTGTCGATTGGGGCCCATACGTCAGTGAAACGGACGCGAGTGAAGCGGCTGGAGGGAATGGTCGGTCTGCCGAACGGCCCCACCGATCAGCGGGTGACTGGGAGCGGCGCGTGGCCGACACTAGGGTCCACATGACAGTGTCGCGGTGGAAAAAGAAAAGAGGGAGGGACTGGAGTGGGCCAGATGTGGAGATGGGCTAGAAATGAGGGTCGCGGCCTAGATAAGTTTTCCCCCATTTTCTTTTTCCTGTTCTATTTTATTTTAGTTTTTTTTCAAGATATTCAAATTCAAAATTGAGTTCAACTTTCAAACCAGATTTATGTCCAAACACATGCAGTAAAATATACTTGGTAATATATTTACCATTTTTTATTATTATACTCCTTTAATTAAATGTCCCAAATCAAATAATAGATAGTAATTCATTTTATTGATTTTAGGGAAATATCATTATTGAGTGTGTGATTAGAAAAAATTACTTCAAATGATTATTTGTTGATTACTTGTTTTTGAGAGAGGGTAATATATTTTCTAATAGAAGTGATTTGGGTATTTGGAATAGTATTTCTAACTATATAGATTATGGGAGGAATATTCCAAGTTAACAAATAGATTAGGTTTTCTTTTCTGGGTTTCAATTTAAATTCTTGTTTTAAAAGTTTTTAGGATTTATACCTCTGACAATTTTTTTGTGTATTCCCAACAAATATTAGGAGAAGATAACAAAAAAAACGAGGGACACATATTAGGAGACATCTTAAATTTTTTTATTTTTTTATTTTAAGCTTCATCAATGATTCCCAAAATAGGATTTTGAGTGTTACAGAGGACGAAGCTACATGGGAATCCGAAGACTACCTAAATAGTTATTTTCCTAAGTTTTTAGAATCCTGTAATCCTAGATTGGTTGTAATATGTCACCAATGTACACCAACTGGGGCGCCCACACCCCTGCCTTGTAAGATAAATTAGAAAATAAACTTGTGACGTATTTACTTTTCCATTACTTAGCCTAGAGCTTTAATCTCAGGACGAGATTCTTTTTAGGGGGGAAGGATGTAACACCTCTGGTGTTACCAAGACTAAAACTTGGCATGACATCATATGCATTGGCATCTTTGGATTCTAATACACCTAGAACGCATTCACTAGAATCAAAAACAATCTAAATGTGATGAGGTGATCAGTGGAGAGCAGAAAACCTAGTTTGAGAAACTTTAGTTTTAACCCCAAAAGTGGATTTTTGTGATCTGGCAAAATTTGGCCAAAAGTGAAAATACCAAAGTTATAGAGATTCCTAAACCAAACAAGTCTCATGTGTGGAGATTTTCCAGTTTTATAGCAAATAGTGGAGAAAAATTGTGTGGAACTGGTAGAAAAAATTGGTACAAAGATCCTATGCTTTAATCTAGATTCCCAGACTTAGTGCAAATTCACACTCTGAAATTGTGTATTTGGTCCAATTTGGGGATGTGAGTGTGTTTGATCTATGAGGTCTTAAGCTATACTCCTTGCAATAAAGTTGTAGAGTATCTATCAGGGTACAAGTTTGTTTAAGAGAGATTGAATTTAGTTTCAGTGGAGTCGAGGTCGACTTTGGGGCATTCTAACTTTTGATTCTTGTGTAATTAGCCCTACAAGACTATAGTAAAGTTGAAGACCTATAGTTGGTGCACCAAGTTGCTTAAGTAAGATAGGCCAAAATAGGGGAGGAACTAGGCTCTGTAGTGAACTGAAGAAGTTCAGAACAGTTCAAATCCCTGAAAATATCTCCATCCACTAACTACTCTAGGTGTTTCTGGTGTGTGCTAACTAAAGGAACTCATTGCCTAGAAGGGGGTCACTTGCTACAACTCCACCTTGCCTGGTATAAACATGGAGGTGTAAAAATCATCCCCTAGCTGATTCAGCTGCTTGGATGCCTATTTGTTGTCCCACATGCAGAAAAAGAAGTTGGCCACATCTCTTGTCTTCCATGTGCTTTCCCCATACGTGGTGCTCATGCAGAAGGATTGGGAGACATGTTAGTGTAGTTGGACTCCTGTTAAACCCTAGTAAAGACCCCAACAGCTCCAGCTCTCTAAACTATTTACATTGGTGAGTTATGGCACCAAACTAAACTCCATGTGTTTCTGTCGATTTCCTTCCCCTCTCACCGTGCCATACCATTCCCATACACCTATTCTAAGCCCTTAAGTTTTTCCTAGTTCCTTGGTCTCATTGCATCAGCTTGAACACGAGTTTGCCTTGGAGGTGGGGACCATACAGGCCGACTGCCCACCTCCCCGTGGTAAGCCTTCCCAAGAAGGTAATATGTTTGAGTTGTTCACGTTTCATAACCCATGTGTGATGGTGATGCTCACGGCGTTGCCCTTTTGAACGCTACTGTGTATCTCGGCCAGAACGCCGTCGGTTTTGTCTAGAACGCCGCCGTGGACCACCTTCGCATGGACTAACCAAACCATGCCCTTCCCAGGTAAACTCATGTGAGCACTATGCACTAGATAGATCACTGGTACTCACCATAATCTTGGATTGAACGCTACCATGTCCTAGAACTAGGTTCGGGCTCGCTGGAGCTTGGTATGCCGCCACCGCCATGGATAGTCAGGCTATATGTCATCTTAGTCCGATTCACTACGGGTTATGGGTGTCTCAGCCTCGGGAATCACGTCTGGGTGTTTAGCTTCGTCGGAGGAGGCCATCACTGTCACACCCGGTTTTGGAAGGCAAACCGAATGCGAACCATGTACGTGCCAGGATCAGAAATTCACGTACACAACAATTACATAAATGACTCATCATAGCACAATGCTTCGAATAACAATAAAGAGTAAGTAATAATATTATAGACTAGAGTCATTTACATAATATAGATCAAAGTGCACATAATAGAAGCGTAACCAATGTTAACAAACCCACCACATGCAGCTGACTAGGGAGGTTGCTAGCCTAATCCTCGAACTCGTCGAAGTCCTGGAACTCCTAGAGATCTGTCTCGACACCTTCTTCTTATTTACCTGAGCATAGATTGCACCAAAGGCAACCTGGTGTTTTGTGAAAGCAAGGGGGAGTACACATCAACATACTCAACAAATGTCCCATTTGGCTGAGGTGGACTAGCTTTATGTGGAGTTAAGCTCAAAGTAGTTGCTTTTAGTTGGTCAGGTATTATTATTAGTGGAAGCCAAGTTTTAGAAATAACTAGCCCGTGAATCATTTCCTCATCGAGGAACATCATTATCATCATCGAACCAAATCCATCAATAGAACTATAGCATCTCATACCATCTGTATCTCTAATCAAAGGAGCTCCGAAGGTCGCTCATAACCATGAGCACGGCTGATATATCAGTTTCATTCCTCTGTAGAGGTCGGACACTTTACCCATGAGTCGTGATCCCTTCCTAGCTTGGGTTTCCAAGATCCGATCTTTACTACCAAGGTGAATGGCCAGGGATACACTACGTACCCTTTACAAAGATTCCCTTGGTGTGTAGTCGCCTGTTAGGTTTCGCCAGTCGTACAAACACGGTACTCCTCCCTAAGGTGGGTGACTAACAAAACCGAATCAAATGAACCTCGACACCCACCCTTAGCAGAGCAAGCACTATGCCCCAACCCCCATTGACGACACAACGGCAAAGCCAACTACACCCCTAAGTTCCTCCAATTAATCAGCTAAGGGCGTCCCATACCACCCTCATGGTTGCACTATTTTCCCGGGTTGTCATCCAGTGAACAGGTCCTTATGGAGAGGTACTCAGGAAACAGCCTGAGTCCCCTAGAGTAACACAAGATCATCATCATAGTCAAGATATCATCAGCGTATCATAAATGTTCTCATCATTTTCATTGATTAAAGTAGAGCGCTAGCATAAAGCTAACCACAATAACCCAAAAGGTAATCAATGATAAGGCAAATAGAAAGCTAGTCAATCCTTAGGTTTTAATTATGTAATGCGAGAAATGAATTATCATGTGAGTAGGACAAAAGTAGGTCAGAGGACACTTGCCTTCACCAAACAGATGCTCAGGTTCTTCAACCTTGTAGAACTTGAAGAACTTGATCACTCAATCATCGACGCCTGATCATTGATTCCTCGAAGCTTGGGAATGGATCACGTTCTATTCGCAACACACAACGAATATGAACAGGCACAAGCAAACAAACATATACAAGCATAAGAACATTGCACCATATAAAGGAGAAAAATATAAAAACATGCAATACGAAATAGAGCTCGCTACTACTGTCACGGAACCTCCCAAGATATTAGGCCCAACTACAGATGTCCTTGTCCTGAAGACCTCAGATAATCGTGCAGGTGCACCCAATGGCTCAACAGGTCCGATTTCCTGTATCTCCTTCACTTCGCCCAAGAGCGTTCATCCCATATCGCAGACATTACACACCATCAGAGTAAAGCATAAAGGGTTACAATAACATAATTTACATTCATAAGTACATTATAGTAAGAGTCATTATTACATAACTGGGTTCGAGTGCATAAACTTATTACAGAGCGGGAAGGTAAACACCTTCCATAGGTAGTTCTTAGTTTTCTTCTTCCTGCTTTGGGACAACCTTGGAGCTGAAATAGCAAAACTCAGCAGTTTCATCACCTACAACAACATGGGTTTGGAAACCCTGAGTACAAAGTGTACTTTCGCAAGTCTTGCCCGACTAAAGAAAAATACTCTCAAGGATATGTTGGCTTTTTGGGAATCAAGGTAAAGTTTATCAAGATTCAAAGACTCTTTTTGCAGAAAAGCTTACTATGAGTGTATCCTTAAGAATTCTTTTTACTTATCAGGTTAAGTAGTTACCTGCATCTAGATTTCTTTCTATTCTAGATCAAGCACTTGGTCTATACTAGCTGCCTTTTGTCATCCCTTGAGTTTACTTGTCACGTGTAGGTTAGTGGCCAAGTCTTCATATCCGAGAAGGAACGGCGATCCGAATAGATTAATACCCAGCTGGGGATTTCCAACCACACGACATATGAAGCACTTAACCCTTGCATATGTCAACTCGCACCCAGTTTTCTCAAGACCAGAATGGGTTCACGCCAACCGAGAGCACAGATACTACACCGTCCAGCCTCTTGCCACAGAGGGTACACGCTACTCTCACCATCTCCACTCCTATTACATGGTACCCTTTCTGGTATTGGTCCGATCGAGACAAAGCTTACCCATGACGAGGCATGTGGCCAGTTAAAAGGTCCTCGATCATCAGGACTACATTGGCTCGGTCCTTAAACGACTCAGACGGAGACACTACACTGAGACTTCCTTCACGTGCAAGTCACCCGCTCGGTCTTGTCTTTATCATTTGAAACCCAAAGTTTGATACCTGACAGAGGTACTCTTTTCAGATGTTGAACCTATCATGGCCATGATGGATTCACCATCATAAGTCTTTTTATTTGTAAAAATCCCCATCCCATATGAAGCATCACCTTTTCAAAACAAAACATTTTGTTTTCTAAAGCAAGGCTAAGCATCAAAAAACTTGTTTAAATAAATCGGGCAACAAGGAATGGTAACCAATTTTTCCAAGGAAGGGAATGCACCAATTGTTTAGCACACAACTCCTATCACCTAATGCATCAAATAAGGTGATAAAGTTTTTAAAACAACAAGGAAAGGGATAATGCACCGGGGCTTGCCTTGTGTAGTAGGAGTTTCTATTTCCACACCGCAGATGTCGAACTAAAAGTTATTTTCTGCTGGGGGATTCTCAGCCTGGGAAACAACCTCCTCTTCTACTATGGATTCTTCTTCGTGTTCTATACATGATAATACATGTATATGAATGCTTATGCTATGTCATGGATATGCAATAATATAACAAAAAAATAGTAAGTTGTGGCCTGAGTAATGTTGGGGCGAAGGCGAAGACGCTACCCTTCGCTCTAGGCCTTCGTCAACTCGCTGCACCAATGGAGGCTAGATGACCGGCGCGGCCCACCCTTCGTCCTCTTCACCGCAAGACGAAGGCCTACGACGAAGTCTCTCCATCCCACGTCCTCACCCGACCTAGAGGCCCACATGGGATTCGGCCCATTGTAACAGGCCCCGCAAAGAGAAGCGTGTTACGGGCCCGATTTGTAATAGCTTTTATGTAATGACAGTCTGTAACCCTCCCTTATGGGAATATTCTGGGAATAATCCAGGTGCCTGAGGGCATAAACGTCCTTACATCGGGATGTTGGGCGCTCGGGCACCTATAAATACCCCCGTAAAGTGCCCTTGAGAGGCTGGATGAATAGAGCAATTGCCATCTCAAGTTAAACCTTGTACGCATTCTTTCCACTCCCCCGTTGGATCATCTTGCCCAAAAGAGCAAGTTCCAACATTTGGCGCCCACCGTGGGGTGCAGCCGGAATAGCACAACAAGTGCGCTAATCAGTCTTTTATTCAAAAGACACTCCGTGTAAAAGTCGCCTAAGCGTGCAGCTAGAATAGCACAACAAGTGCGCTAATTAGTCTTTTATTTAAAAGACACTCCACGCAAAAGTCGCCTAAGGGTGCAGCCGGAATAGCACAACAAGAGCCTTAATCGAAGTCTTTTATTTAAAAGACACTCCGCGCAAAAGTTGCCTAAGGGTGCAGCCGGAATAGCACAACAAGAGCGCTAATCGAAGTCTTTTATTTAAAAGACACTCCGCGCAACAGTCGCCTAAGGGTGCAGCCGGAATAACGTTAATCGAAGTCTCTCATTACAAAGACACTCCGCACAGAGTCGCCCACGGACCAACACAGGCGTACAAATACGGCCAACAGGCTGCTCACCATACAAATTACAATTACATACAAACGGCGAGGGCATCGCCTATTACATCGAATCAACCTTCGGAATGATGCCCATCTCCCTGTAATTAAACAGCATTATCCTCAATTCCTCACCCTCAAAAAGCTTCCGAAGATTCCCCTCGCCTATGCTCGGCCCAATCGGCAAGGACAACAACTCTCGTTTACCAACCCGGTCTACTCGGAGACGGCCACGTTCCATCCCCATTCGACGGCGCCTGCCACTTCGCGAAAATTCACCCACACTATGTTTTCCCACCACCCTTCGCCGCTTACACCCAGTACCCACACCAGGAAGATCCCCAGCACCCTCCACACGCGGTAAAGCCTCCGTCGCAGCCACATCCAATGCAACAAAATAATCCAAGCCTTCGTCCGAGAACTCCTCCGTCCAAGGAAACGAGCTCCCAGATTCACCATCAGACTCAAAACATTCAGACACAGAACCAAGCAAACTATCATCGGCAGGCACTACGGTTGAAGTCTCCGCCGCAAAATCAGTATTGATAGTAGTGGTTGCTTGCGCAGGCCCAAACGTCGGAACCTGCGCAGCAACCGAGGTTCAGTATCACACAGACAAAAGTTTACATTTACAATCCCTAACCCCTACTCCGCCACTTGCGAGGGCTCGGCCGCCGCCGCAGGGTCTTCGGCAGCTGGTTCAACCACCGTCTTCGAGGTTTCCTCGCCCGTCGGCGCAGGGGCTGGCGCGAGGTCTTCGCCATCTCCAGTCGGTGCGAGGGTCGACGAGGGGCCCTTGCCCGCATCAGATGGTGGCGCCAGCTCCACCCCGGAGGTTCCCAGCAGCATGCTGCCGGGCAGCGTGCTGTCTAGATCGCCAAGGTTCTCCACCTCCTCGTCATGCACCATCTGCAGCAATAGCACATTCATTCAGCAAAAACACACATACCCCCACATATAACCACACAAAATAAGCCTTTACCTGATCTATTGCCCGGTCGGACCTCTCCCGGACCGTCTCTCGACCATGAGGACCCCACATCCCGTCGAAGAGCGCCCCCGCCGACCGCTTAAGCACCGGGTCCTCGACCTAGAAGATTTCGCGTTCAAAGCCTTCGTCCGACTGGTCGAAGACCTCAAAATGCCCGCACCCCTCGAGGGAGAAAGAATTCACGACCCCCTCGCAGGTGACGAGGGAGGCAAAGGACATGAGGCTCGTCACGATTGTCGGGAGCACCTCCAGCTCCTCCTGTAGCCACTCGAGGAAGCGGAGGCCCACCTCTTGGCCGGGCACTTCGAAGGCGGCGGTCCGCGCACCCAGCTCCTGGTACGCGTCCACGAGCCGCGCATGCGTCTGCTCGACCTCCGCGCGCATCGATGCCTCGGTTTTATCCACGTGATTGCGCAGGCTGTTGAGCCTTGCCTCCAGCTCCTCGGTGCGTTGGCGGGCGAGACTGGCCTCTGCCCGTGCAAGTTTGGCCTCTGCCTGAGCAGCCTGCGCATCGGCAATAGCCTTGTTCGCGTCCCTCCTCTCCTCCACCAGCTGACGCCGGAGATCCACCCTCTCGGCCTCCGCAGCAGTCAGCCTCTCCACCAGCCTGTGGCTTTTGTTTTCCGCAGCAGACTTCTCCCGAACCGCATCCGTATGCTGCGCCCGGAGACACTCGATTTTGGCAGCAAACTCTGAAGTCAAAGCGCCCGACGCAACATGGTCGGCGAATTCGGCCGCCTGTCACAAAAACCCATGAGATTCGCAATCACATAAAAACAACGAACTATCGAAGTCCAACGCGACTTACATGCTTCAGCTGCTGTGATGCATGCCTCAGTTGATGGGACACAGAGCCCGCCACATCCTTAGCGGCGGCGGCCGACGAAATCGCGTCGCTCGCGCAGAAGGCGGACCACGGGTCCTGCGAAGCACCCTTCGCACCAACCGTCACCGTCGGCGAAGTGGCCACCACCAGAGTCGGGACAGCAGCCAGCTGTCCCACATCCGACCCTGCACCAATATCTTGGTTAAGACCTAGTCTTTAAAAAAACTTACCAACAAGATAATCCCCCACGCAGATGTCTGTGTCGAAGTCGGCAACATGCGCTGCCGCCTCGTCAGTACGCAGCGGCGAAGGCAACCTTCGCCCCTTCGCGGGCTTGCCTAAGGGTTGTTTGCCCACGCCAGAAGCAACAGCCTTGGACTTACTAGGCCCAGGGGCGGCCGGCTTCGCAGCCGGCGCTGGTTTGCTACTGCCGAGGGCGGCAGACTTCGCGCCTCCTAACGACCGCCCGACGCTTCCGCGCAGCATCCTGACAATCCTTCTCCATCACTGCCGATACAACAGTAGCAATATTCCGTCCATAAGGAAAAATCTTCAACTCACGAGCCATATGAGACGTAAATATGTCTTCGCCAGCCGCACGGGGGATCAGAACATTCCTTGGCCATTGACCCCCGGTAACCTTCAGCATTCGCGTCGAAGACTCTCGGAGCTCGGGCAAAGACATCCTTCCCCCGAGGGCCACGCAAGTCCCCATCAACTCCACAGCTAAACGATCAGAGACCCTCAATCCCCCCCACTACAGTACCTATTTTCTCTTCTTAGTGGCTGGGGCAGCCTCCTGTGAAGGGCCTTCCTCAGCCACGACCGCTGGTTTCTTCCCGCGGCGGTCGACGGCCACGGCAGCGTCATCCCCGGGATAGCCGCCGTATGGCAAACGATTCAACTCGAAGACCCTATTCAGGCGAACGTTGGATCCATGAATATCCCAACTCCGCAGAGCCTCAGTCCTCGGCACATAACGCCCCACAATCCGCACAGCTCCGTCCTCCACTTCATGCACGAATGCGGCTGGATCTCGGCCGCGCAGATCCAACGCGAAGCCAGACTTCGCACTTGCTGCTCGCCCAGGGAGGGCATCTGGCGAGGGCATACTTCACCCAATGCCCAGCCATGCGCCAAGGGCCACACTCCATAACCGATGAATTCCTCAACTAAATCGTGCCCACTACTCATGCGAGTAGCACACCGAAGGGCCCCTTTGTCCCTATCATCGTCCGCCACCTCAAACGGTGGGAACACCACATAACAGTGCGAACACATCACGGCCGCCGGGAGTCCTGGGAGGTCTTCGACTTCGCCTCCCGCCACATAAAACCAATAATCATACCAGTTGCCCCACTTATTGCGGGCGCAGGGAACTAGCTCCACAACTTCCGCCGAAGTCTTCCCAGTCCTCGGTGTAAAGGTGCATGATCCAAACTGTGCAATCTTGCTTTCAATTTTTCTCTTCTGCCAGTGCAGACAATAATTCTTGGCAAAGACCTCCATGGAGGGCTCACCGCCATACGAAGTCACCGCCCAGACATACTTCACCAGGGCCACCACAGCATTAGGAGTCAATTGGTGGATCTGCACGTCATATCTTTGGAAGACCTCCGCCACAAAATGATGTAAAGGTAGGCGAAGGCCAGCGGTAAAGAACGCCTCGAACACAACTATCTCCCCCTCCGGCTCAGGAATCTCTTCCGCCCCGGAACTCATCCAACTCCATTCCCAAAATACCCCAACTACTGCATGTCTTGCACGTGAACCGAGGAGATCCTCGACACGTCGAACTCCACCGTGTGGCCCGGGTGTAGCTCCACCACCGCCAAATCGCTCAAGGTACCCTCGGACGATGATTCGCCCAGCGGCATATTCGCAGCGGATGAAGAAGAAGACGACATTGCTACGTACCGTCGGCGGCGCGCGGTCTGCTTGACGCGGGCCAGATCTCCGATGAAGAGGAACAAGGAGGGCAAGCGAGCGGGCGAACGATTTCAAAAGGCTAGGGTTTTGTGGCGCACAGAAAGGTAAAAGAGCTTGAGCCGCGCCGCCCCCTTTTATACACAGGACGCGACACTTCGGGAAGCCCGCAGTCCAACAGTACCACATCCGTCAATGGTCACATCAAAAACCCCCGCGGAACCATTTCGAGCGAGGGCAGCGTCTCCACCATCTAGCAATGTCTTCGGCACCAGATGACTCAGTCGAACTAGTCCCTCGGAGGGCAAATGTTGGGGCGAAGGCGAAGACGCTACCCTTCGCTCCAGGCCTTCGTCAACTCGCTGCACCAACGGAGGCTAGATGACCGGCGCGGCCCACCCTTCGTCCTCTTCACCGCAAGACGAAGGCCTACGACGAAGTCTCTCCATCCCACGTCCTCACCCGACCTGGAGGCCCATGTGGGATTCGGCCCATTGTAACAGGCACCGCACGGAGAAGCGTGTTACGGGCCCGATTTGTAATAGCTTTTCTGTAATGATAGTCTGTAACCCTCCTTTATGGGAATATTCTGGGAATAATCCAGGTGCCTGAGGGCATAAACGTCCTTACATCGGGATGTTGGGCGCTCGGGCACCTATAAATACCCCCGTACAGTGCCCTTGAGAGGCTGGATGAACAGAGCAATTGCCATCTCGAGTTAAACCTTGTACGCATTCTTTCCACTCCCCCATTGGATCATCTTGCCCAGGAGAGGAAGTTCCAACAAATACAACCTTCCTTCGAGGTGCTAATCAACCATTACGATTTCCTAGTTAAATACTCTTCTAAGTTTCACTTACTAACTATTGGTCCTTGTTCTCGAATGCTATACACCAAGAACAAAGCAACACAATTGTTAATGATTAAAGACCTTCGTCCTTCAAAACATTATCTCCTTTCGGGTATAATGATCTTCAGACGAAGGTCATGAAGGACGTACATTCATCATCTCGGTAAATAAATATAAATGAAGAAACATGAAACACAGAAGAATGTAAATAATGACAATATAATAATAAATTATTTACATTCTCATTTCATTTCATAAACATGAATAGATGTTCATAATATTTATATTTTATTGATACCTTCGGCTCGACAGAAGATGAAAATGTGAGGGTGATGCGGGAGCGATTACAATACAGCGTGAACAGTACATGGGTACTGTTCATCTATTTATAGACAAGGGACGCAGCCCGGATGAAATTACATCCATATCCCTGATAACTAATTATAATCATAATGCGAACTATTATGGACTATATAGTCTTTTCCTCTTTAAGTCGGTATCGTCCCTCGTCATCATCATAATACCAAGCCGAAGCTCTTTCAGTCGTAGCTTTGGCTTTGTCCGCATCATCTTCGGCTTATATCTTCATGTCGCGCCTGCCTTTGTACTGTCTTGCTGAAGGTGTTTTCGCCTAGAGGACCTTTAGCGGAGAAGAAGACCCCCAACAGTAGCCCCTTTGCGGTGCTAGATTGTTTTTCGTAACGAGCTCGATCCGCGAAAACACAAAGGCTTCGGAATGCCGAATGTCCAAAAAACACCTTCCCTGAGCTCGTTGCCGAGAAACGATTATAATATTCTAGACGTCGGGCGATCCACCACTCAGTCAGTGCGAGCGGCATGGTGGTTCGCCTCCCCCCCTGTAGCACTATATAAACAGACGA
Organism: Zea mays; assembly: GCF_902167145.1. NCBI lineage: Eukaryota > Viridiplantae > Streptophyta > Magnoliopsida > Poales > Poaceae > Zea > Zea mays. Next base: position 125,618,576 of record NC_050099.1, read on the forward strand.
GTTGGTGAGGAGTTACCATAGCATTCATTGTCATTGCACTATTGTGCTGTTGAAAAATTTAACCATAGCCGAAGCTTTTTGCATTGCATTTTCGAGCAAACGCTTCGACACTTTAGATCAACTTTGTCTCAAAAAAGCGTAAACACTGAAATGGTCAGAGTACGATCCACTGCTAGAGTGTCTCATGAGGGAGACGAAGCCCAAGTTGCCGAAACAGCGCCCATCTCAGAAGTGATGAAGCAATCAGGTGTTGTTGTGCCAGAGGAGGCTGTTGCCGAAGGTACCTCGATTGCTAAAGCTGAACAGATCGCAGTTGGAGGGAGTGATAATGAAGATGAAGAGGATTACACTATCCTGAGCCCAGCGAAACCTAGCCACCTTGAATTTGGTAAGTCTACTGTGACAGCAGACGATATGGTTATGATGAAGAAATTGGGCTACTTTGGGGAGGCTGAGAGTAAACTAATTCGTTTTGCTAGCGAGGAAGTGATTCTGGAGCCAAAGGATGATGAAGTTGTTGTCTTTAAAAGCTTCTTCAGAGCGGGGCTTCGGTTCCCTCAATATGATATAATAGGAGGGGTTCTGAAGAACTTTGAAATATACCTTCATCAACTGACACCCAATGCAATCGTTAGACTTAGTGTCTACATTTGGGCCCTCCGAAGCCAGGGTATGAGTCCTAATGCCGAAGCTTTCTGTCGGGTGCACGAGCTGCATTACCAAAGGAAGGCTAGAGTGGATGGTCTTCATGAGAACTTCGGTTGCTACAACTTTGCGTATCGAAAGGATATGAAGGCTCCAGTTCTCAGCTACCATACTAAGTGGCCGACTGGTTGGAGAAGTGAATGGTTTTATATAAAGGCAGACGAGAAAAGAAGGGAGAAGCTGATGACTATGGTCATGAGTCCACTAAAATTAAGCTTCGGGATGACAAGGCCCTTGTGCCATATGCAGCTTGGCTCTCCATGCCAAGTAGCCAAAGTAGAATTCATAGTGGTAGCGGCCGAAGTCAACACTTGGGATCTAGTGCAAGAATACTTAGCAAATAGAGTATTTCCGACCTCTAGTGGTTGGGGAATGCCCAAGAAGAAGGATGGGGGCAAAAAGCACAAACTTGTTTGGCTCCCTTACTGTTTTAAATTTGAGAAAGAATTCAAGAAACCATGCCAAGAGTGGTTAGAAATGAATGAAACAATGTGTTGTTGTGCTGTTGAAAAATTTAACCATAGCCGAAGCTTTTTGCATTGCATTTTCGAGCAAACGCTTCGACACTTTAGATCAACTTTGTCTCAAAAAAGTGTAAACACTGAAATGGTCAGAGTACGATCCACTGCTAGAGTGTCTCATGAGGGAGACGAAGCCCAAGTTGCCGAAACAGCGCCCATCTCAGAAGTGATGAAGCAATCAGGTCTTGTTGTGCCAGAGGAGGCTGTTGCCGAAGGTACCTCGATTGCTAAAGCTGAACAGATCGCAGTTGGAGGGAGTGATAATGAAGATGAAGAGGATTACACTATCTTGAGCCCAGCGAAACCTAGCCACCTTGAATTTGGTAAGTCTACTGTGACAGCAGACGATATGGTTATGATGAAGAAATTGGGCTACTTTGGGGAGGCTGAGAGTAAACTAATTCGTTTTGCTAGCGAGGAAGTGATTCTGGAGCCAAAGGATGATGAAGTTGTTGTCTTTAAAAGCTTCTTCAGAGCGGGGCTTCGGTTCCCTCTATATGATATAATAGGAGGAGTTCTGAAGAACTTTGAAATATACCTTCATCAACTGACACCCAATGCAATCGTTAGACTTAGTGTCTACATTTGGGCCCTCCGAAGCCAGGGTATGAGTCCTAATGCCGAAGCTTTCTGTCGGGTGCACGAGCTGCATTACCAAAGGAAGGCTAGAGTGGATGGTCTTCATGAGAACTTCGGTTGCTACAACTTTGCGTATCGAAAGGATATGAAGGCTCCAGTTCTCAGCTACCATACTAAGTGGCCGACTGGTTGGAGAAGTGAATGGTTTTATATAAAGGCAGACGAGGAAAGAAGGGAGAAGCTGATGACTATGGTCATGAGTCCACTAAAATTAAGCTTCGGGATGACAAGGCCCTTGTGCCATATGCAGCTTGGCTCTCCATGCCAAGTAGCCGAAGTAGAATTCATAGTGGTAGCGGCCAAAGTCAACACTTGGGATCTAGTGCAAGAATACTTAGCAAATTGAGTATTTCCGACCTCTAGTGGTTGGGGAATGCCCAAGAAGAAGGATGGGGGCAAAAAGCACAAACTTGTTTGGCTCCCTTACCGTTTTAAATTTGAGAAAGAATTCAAGAAACCATGCCAAGAGTGGTTAGAAATGATTGAAACAATGTGCAATGAAATTCTTGGCAACTACACTAAGAAGGAGAACCAGTTAATGACTGCTGCCTTCGGCACCCGGCCAAAGCGAAGGCTGAATCAAGTGATGGATGCGTTAAATTTTGAATACCCAGACTATGAAAGGTTTTACAAAGGTGCCGAAGGGTTGAAAAGGAAAAGGGTTGTCAGCATCCTAAATAGGCAAGCTGCCAGACTAGTAAAGGAGGATGAGAATATTTTGAAGAAGGCAAAATCAGGTCCTGAGCCGAAAGCGGCAATCTCCAAAAAGCGGAAGCTTAACATGACTCCCTCTGCTGAGCCGAAGGGGTTGAGACAAGAGAAGAAGCTCCTTCAATGCCCTCTGTTGTCGAAGTAGCAAAAAATTTAAAGGTAATGACTGATTCCTTGCCCATCAAGCTGCTAAGTCCTCAAGACCGGAACTGACGAAATTTTTCCAGAAGAAGGATCAACCTTCGGTCGCAAAGGAGAAGGCTGAAGGTCAAAAGAAACGAAGAATGGTTAATGTAATGCAAGCTATTGAGCGAACACCGCCTTTAGCCTCGGCGTCCAGAATGGTGCCTGCTGCAAGTGCCGAAGCCGAAGCCGCTGCCGAAGCTACTAAACTTGTGAGCACAATGTTAGGAATTGACAAGCTCATATCAAATATGGTCGCAGAAGAGATAGTTGTGACTGCAGAGGAAAACATGGCCGCAGTGCCTGACAAAGGGAAAGAAGTTGTTGATGCTTCTTCAGAAGAAAAAGATTTTGACCTTCGGCACCTGGGTGGTCAAGAATTGTCCAAGGCAGATAAAGAGAAGCTAAAAGAATATGGAATATCATGTGGCTATCATCCAGGATCTATGCTCTTCAGCGGGATTGACGAAGAAACTTTGGGATGTATTCGTGACCGCATCAGGGCAAAAATAATCGGCACTCTGTCTAAGAGTGTTGGTTTCCCGAAGCTAGAATCTGACATTAGTGGTTACCGACGGCAACATATCGTCGGCAACCTATTTTACTCCAATTTTAAGGTGAAATCTTTGCCTAGATTCTTGTTGTCATTGTGATGGATTAAAATATACTAAACTTAACTTGTTTTCGCAGAGCATGCTGCTAAGCAAGGCGCTAAGAATGCGACAAGATCTCGAAGATAAGAAGAATGAAATAATATTTGAAGGCTTAGAGAACAAAATTAAAGATTTTGAAGCTTCTCTTGAAAAGAAAGATTTCTTGCTTCAAGCAACCGAAGGTTCCCTTGCGGAATTACAAGCTAAAAATGTTAAATTAAACAAAGAACTTCTCAAAGTTCAAACAACTTTAAAGGAGAAATCAGAGCACTTCGAGCAAGAAAGAAAAGAACTGCAAGCGAAATCCGAAGCTGAAGCTGAGAAGAATACGAAGTTGTAGGAATCATTGAAAGACCTTCGGAATAAATGCTTGGAGTTTGCCACCCGCTGCGTGCATCAGTTAAAAGGGATATTCAACTCGGTTGGGGCCAGCTCTGAAGAAATTGCCCCTTCGGCTGAAGATATACCCAAAGCCTTTGAACATATTGAGAATGAAGTTGATGCACTCGATGAAGTTATAACCGGGCACGTGGATTTCTGTGCTCTGTTAGCTTCTCGTGGCACGGCTGCTGCATTTTTGAAGGCCGGGTGCACGCATGCTAAAACAGTAAACAAGCCAAATTTTAGCATGTCACCATCAGACTTAGTCAATATTCCTGGTGAGGCCTGAAGCATTGGAAATAGATTTATTACTCAGATTTGGGCTAAAGGCAGGCGAAAGCCTGCTGGAGACGAAGCTTGGAAATTACTTGGCTCAGTATGAAACTTTTACCTATCTTTTATCTTGAGTTTATTATACTTGCATTTAGCTTATATCGTCATCTTTCTGTAGGATGGTGGCGCCGAAGATCAATAAGCCGAAGCGTGTTCCGAAGGTTGTTGGGCTGAAGCTTCTTTTTTGTAGCTGTAAAAAGCTTAGGATCTTTTTGCATTATTTTTGCAAAAGATTGTAATTGAGAGCTAAACAAAACATTGTAAATATTTGTCCATACCTTGTAATATAATTTTACCTTTTTGTCCATGTATAAAGTGCTTTGTTGTGGACAAAACCCACAGTTACAGCTTTTGAGCCGAAGGCGAAAAACACCTTCCCTTCTTTTCGTGCACATCGAAGCATGTTTCGTTGTATAAGGTGTTTGTGTTCGTCTTGTCTGAGGCAAAGCTTCTTCGTAATCAATGAAGCATTTTGTCGCCAAAGCCGGGAAACTCTTTCATATTATCGTCCATGCCTTATGCTATGATAATGATGATCCTACAAATGTCTAATGAATGTTTGTATGAATGCAAGGAATGATGCGATGAAATATGCGAATGTATGACCCGAACACACACGAAACCACACCCAGACTCTGCATCCCCTTTGAAAAGACTTTTGAGTCTCTTCACCTTCTATTTTGGTGGCATTTAAGCTCTGCATTCCCTTAGGAACGTCTTTTGAGCTTCTTCACCTTCTATTTCGGTGGTATTTTGGCTCTGCATTCCCTTAGGAACGACTTTTGAGCTTCGGAACTTACTTTGTGCTCCCTTAGGAATGACTTTTGTAGCTTCGTCACCTTCAGAGTGATTAAAGCTCTGCATCCCCTTAGGGACGACTTTTGAGCTTTTCCCTGTTCTCTTTGCACTCGATGGTGCGGATTCTGATATTACACGTTACGTTTTTGGGGGAATTTGGCCCTTGCATTGCATAGGGCTAATCAGAAAATAAAAATTACATACTATGGCCCCATTAAAAACCTTTCTCCCCTCCTAAAAGGAAAAGGGTGCCATAGGAAAGGATAAAAAGATTACATCAGTTACACATAATATCGTCGAAGCTCATCCGCATTCTAAGACCTGGGTATGTTGTTTCCGTCCATATCCTTCAGTGTGTAAGATCGGGTCTTGACGAAGATACTACCAGAAAAGGACCCTCCCACTTCAGTTGTAGCTTCCCCACTGTATCTGGGTTGGCTATCCTTCAGAGCACCAAATGACCTGGTTTGATATTTTTCAATCGAACTTTTCTATCGTGCCATTTTATTGTTTCGGACTGGTACTTATTGATGTGCTCTATGGCTTGAAGTTTAGTCCCTTCTATGGTATCTTTTGTTATTTGATAATCAGCTTCATCCTCCGTCAAAGCCTTGGTTCTTATTGATCATGTTCTTGCTTCTTCCGGTGTTATTGCTTCATCACCGAACAAGAGCTTGAATGGAGTGAACCCTGTTGACCTTGAGATAGCAGTGTTGTGGTTCCACACCACTTTCATTAATTTATCTGGCCACTTCCTCTGGGCTGATTGAAGATTAACTTCATTATTCCTGTCATTATAATTCCATTTGCTCTCTCTACTAACCCATTTGATTCTGGATGCCTTACTGATGCAAAAATGTATTTTTGTACCAATCTGGTCACAAAAAACCTTGAACATTTCAACATCAAATTGAGTTCCATTGTCGACTGTAATAGCCTTCGGCACACCGAAGCGACAAACAATATTTTGCCAGAAGAACTTCTAGACTGTGGCCGAAGTTATGGTAGCTAGAGGCTTAGCTTCGATCCACTTTGAGAAATATTCCACCGCTACCACAACATATTTTAAGTTTCCTTGTGCTGGTGGAAGCGGTCCTAACAAATCTAGGCCCCATCTCTCTAATGGCCAAGTAGGTTGAATCAATTCTGTTAGAGACGAAGGTTGTTTCTGGTCTCTGGCACACTTCTGACAGTTTTCACGTTTCTGGACCAAGTCCACTGCATCCGAAGCTGCCTTCGGCCAATAAAAACCTTGTATAAAAACCTTTCCCAGTAGAGGCCTGGATCCAATATGGGCTCCACACAGTCCTGCATGTATTTCCTTCATTAATTCTTGTCCTTCATTCCTTAATTCCTGTATTTGAGCAATGGGGAACAAACTCCATGCTTGTATAACTCCCCTTCAATTATTACATAAGGTCTTGTTCTTGCTTCCATTCTCTTGTTATAAGCTTCGTCGTCTGAGAGGCAATTGCCTTGGAGGAAGGATATTACTTCGGTCCTCCAGTCTTCACTATGTACAGGTGAGATTGTGAGCACTGCTCTCTCCATGAGCTCGATTGAGGGTGCTTTTCTTGTTCAAAAAATACTTCCAAAGGCAAAGGGAGCCCCTGTGCCGCTGACTTAGCTAATAAATCTGCATGCTCATTCTGCCCCCTTGGGATATTTTTTACAGAAAATCCCTTGAAAGAAGCTTCCAATCTTCGGACTGCATCCAAATACTTTTCAAGCTTTGGATCTCTTGCCTTGCTACTCTTATCCATGTGGCCAGAAATAACTTGTGAATCAGTTTTAAGGATTGCCCTTCTTGTTCCTATTGCCTTTAGTTTCTGAAGCCCTAAGAGAAGAGCTTCGTACTCGGTAATGTTATTTGTATAGCTGAAGTCTAACTTTATTGCATAACATGTTCTGACTTTAGAGGGTGCAACTAGGACAGCTGCTGCTCCTGCACCAAAGGTCCCCCAAGTTCCGTCACAAAATACCGTCCAAGCTTCGGCATCTTTTGTCGCTTCTTCACCCTGAGCCCCTAGCGTCCAATCAACAATAAAGTCTGCTAACACATGAGATTGAATTGAGGATCTGTGCACGTAATCAATGGTGAATTCGTTAAGTTCCGCCACCCATTTTCCGATCTTTCATGTAGCTTCTCTGTTCCTCATTATGTCTTTTAGGGGTTGCGATCAAGTCACTATTATATGATATGCTTGGAAGTAGTGCCGAAGCTTCCTGGAGGCCATCAATACAGCATACAGTACCTTCTCCAATTCAATTTTTCTTTGATGGGCTCAGTACTTCAGAGACAAAGTATACCAGTGCTTGCTTTTTTATTTGGCCATCTTGTTTCTCCTGTACAAGTGCCGCACTAACCACAGCATGGGAAGTAGCCACATACAGAAGTAGCGGAGTTCCTGATGAAGGTGGGGTTAGAGTTGTCAAATCTATCATATACTGCTTTAGCTCTTCGAAGGCTTTCTGTTGAGCCAGACCCCACTGGAAGACTTTGGCTGACTTTAGTATTTCAAAGAATGGTAAATTCCTCTCTACTGATCTTGATATAAATCTATTCAACGATGTCAACCTTCCTGCCAACCGTTGAGCCCCCTTCTTTGAATTTGGTGGCTCCATCCGAAGGATAGCTTCGATTTTGCTTGGATTAGCTTTGATGCCTTTTATGATACCAGGCAACCAAGAAACTTGCCCTTCTTCACTGCAAAGACACATTTTTCTGGATTTAACTTGAGACCAGCTTGCCTGAAATTGGCAAATGTTTCTTGCAAATTGGCTACATGATTTTCTTGCTTTGTGCTCTTTACTATGATGTCATCGACATAAGTCAGCACATTCCTGCCAATTTGAGAGTGAAGAACCTTGGCAGTCATTCTGCTGAAGCTTCCTCCAGCATTCTTGAGCCCCTGAGACACCTGAAGGTAGCAATAGGTACCACTAGGAGTTATGAAGCTTGTCTTTGGCTCATCCTCCTTTTTCATCCAAATTTGATGATAACCCGAATAGCAATCCAATAGACTCATGATTTCTGAAGAAGCTGCTGCATCTACAAGGGAATCTATTCTTGGTAGAGGGAATTCATCCTTCGAACATGCCTTATTGAGATTTGTGAAATCAGTGCACATTCTCCATTTCGTATTAGCTTTTTTCACCATGACAGTGTTAGCCAGCCACTCTGGATATGTTACTTCTCTGATAACGCTGGCACTGAGAAGTCTCTTTAATTCATTTCGTGCACCTTCGTCTTTATCATCGGACATTTTCCAAAGCTTCTGCTTTCTTGGTCTGAAGGACGGGTCCACATTGAGCGAGTGCTCAATAACATCTCTATTGACACCACAGAGATCATTGGTTGTCCAAGCAAAAACATCTTTGTTGTTAAACAAGAATCTTAACAAAGTTTTTTCCTGTTCATCAGATAGCTGGGATCCCAATAATAATTTTTTCTCTGCTATGTCTTCACACAAAAGCATAGGCTACGGTTGATTTGCTGAAGGAGCCTTCTCTCTTTTATGCTTATACTGCTGATAAGCTTTGGCTTCATCTATGTTATGAGCCTTTGAATCCGTCCAACTCCCTTTAGCTCTCTTGGCAGCTTCTTGACTCCCGTGTACCGCAATGGGCCCTTGTTCCGAAGATATCTTCATGCATAGATATGCTAGATGAAGTATTGCTTCAAAGGCATTGAGCGTCCCTCGACCAATAATTGCATTGTCTGGATACTCCATATCAACAATGTCAAAGACAACCTTCTCTATTCTTGTATTATGGACATAGCCGAAGGTAACTGGCATTGTTATCTTGCCAAGGGCCACAATTTGTCTTCCTCCAAAGCCACAAAGACGGTGTGTTGCATCATGTATCTTATCCTCTGGCTCTTGCATTTGCCTGAAAGCCTTTACAAAGATGATGTCTGTTGTACTTCCTGTGTCTACCGAGACATTGTGGACCAGAAATCCTTTGATGACACAAGATATGACCATTGCGTCGTTGTGAGGATAATCCTTGAGCTTAAGGTCTTCCTGAGAGAAGGTAATCGAAATGTGAGACCACTTGGATTTGATGAAGGGTCCTTGCACCCCAACATGTTGTACCCTTCTTTGTGCTTCCTTCTTCTGCTTCTTGTTGGCTGGTTCAGAACTTGAGCCGCCTATGATTGGGAGCACCAGCTTCGTGGCCGAAGGTGCTACAACTTGGTTGTTGTGCGAAGCCATCGTCGCAACTGTGGAAGTGAGTTCACCGGAGGTGGGCACCAATGTTGGTCCTTGTTCTCGAATGCTATACACCAAGAACAAAGCAACACAATTGTTAATGATTAAAGACCTTCGTCCTTCGAAATATTATCTCCTTTCAGGTATAATGATCTTTAGACGAAGGTCATGAAGGATGTACCTTCATCATCTCGGTAAATAAATATAAATGAAGAAACATGAATCACAGAAGAATGTAAATAGTGACAATATAATAATAAATTATTTACATTCTCATTTCATTTCATAAACATGAATAGATGTTCACAATATTTATATTGTATTGATACCTTCGGCTCGACAGAAGATGAAAATGTGAGAGTGATGTGGGAGCGATTACAATACAACGTGAACAGTACAGGGGTACTGTTCATCTATTATAGACAAGGGACGCAGCCCGAACGAAATCACATCCATATCCCTGATAACTAATTATAATCATAATGTGAACTATTAAGTACTATATAGTCTTTTCCTATTTAAGTCGGTATCTTCCCTCGTCATCATAATACCAAGCCGAAGCTCTTTTAGTCGTAGCTTGGGCTTTGTCCTCATCATCTTCGACTTATATCTTCATGTCGTTCCTACCTTTGTACTGTCTTACCAAAGGTGTTTTCGCCTAGAGGACCTTCGGCGGAGAAGAAGACCCCCAACACTAACCTCATTAGATTATTGGCAAAAGTAAGGTCACTAAGTTCTACTTTGATTACAAAAGTTACCTTTAATCTAGATAGTATAAGAATGGGTAGTTTATGGAACCAATTACTGGTCTTCTGGTCAAACAGTGTCCAAACCACTTCAAACTTTACCCAAGGTCTATGACCAGCATCTTAAGTCCATAAAAAGTTTTATGATTTTTGGAATTACTAAACTATTTCTAAAATTCTTAAAGGCTTTATTTAAGCACCTTTAAATGCTACATAATTCCAAGTTTGAAATAGAAATCTTGGAATTATTTTTATTAAATACTACTTGATTTTAGAAATCTAACAAAATTGGTCTCATGATTTTACCAATTTTCTACTATTTCTAATGGATTTCCCAAACTAATAGTAAAAAGAAAAGGAAAAACAATGAACAGGGTTGGGCTGAAACCGGTCCGACCCGGCCCACGGATGGCGAAACGTGCTCGCGTCCGCGCCCGCACCCGCGTGAGACATTGCGCAAAGACCCCTGGTGTTTTAGATATCCAGTAAAGAGTCCACGACACTATTCACATGTTTCACTGACAGTTACATAAAAGTCCCCCTATTTCTATTTCTTCATGACACCAGGTCCTCGACCGTGCATGGGTCGAATACCTGGCCAGAGTCACGTGTACTCGCCGACGGTGACCCGTTCCAGCGGTGTCGAGCACACGGACTTCATCTCCGATGCTACCCAAACACATCCTAGGGATTAATTTGATCAACTTGCCACTAATCTGTGTTTGTCCGCGACAATAGTGGAGCAAGATTTCCGGCGAGCTCATTCTGGTTTACACGAGTCGGTCACATTCAATCTAATGACTCAGAACGAATCAGTGACCTACTAGGTCTACGATGCTTGCACGAATTCAGACAGAGGCAACCTAGAATGGCCGATCGACATGAGCAATGTCAACGACGACGTTCCCTGTGACAACGCAGCATTCTCATAGCTACGGCGCAGTAGCATTCAATTAACCAAGACCGAGAGCTTCACTAGCAATAAGGAATGCTAAAACTTGGTTTAGGGGGCCACGAAACAACCTGAGAAGGGTCGGCCACGGCGAGATGTCTCACGGCGGCGACAGTGACCAGATTTGGGGAAATCCAGTGACTGGGGGCTACGGTGCACGAGAGAGGCTGGCGGCGGGTGGAATGGGCGCGTAATAGAGAGGCGGAGTGAGGGGAGTGCTCAATTTAAGGAAACCAGTCACGAGTGCTACGAATTTTTGGATGGAGATGATCTCACAACGGTGAAGAGATGAGTCACCGAAGTTCATCTACCGTGGCGTTCAATGGAGTAAGGTCTCGGACAGTAACTGGTTGTTCACTACGACCTACTGCGACATGGTAAGATGGCATATGGTGTGGCATGATCAGGGTATACGACAGTCACTACGGCGACGGCCGCACAGCCACGTCGCGGAGCAAGTGGGTACGGCGGGGCTGGCCCAATCCAATCCCCCTCAGATCTTTTCATCCTCGCGGTAACATCCCACCTGAATCGAGCACGAATCACGACGGCCAACCCGAATCACCGCATGGAGGTCGCCGACAGCAAGGTTCCCTGAACCAGAGATCTTTTGCAGTTTATTGTACCATGTTGATTTCATTCAGCGCGCGTGACAGAGCAACTTGAGGGGCCTTTTTCTTCAATTTCCATGTGGTGAGCTACTGATCCAATGACATCAAAGTTATTCTCCCATATACCATCTTCACTATTGTCACAAAGATCTTAATCATTTACTCATTGGATCAAGCACAATCCGGCTCCAAAGTCGATCAAATACCACTGACAGTATGTTTTTAGATTAATGCCTGACCGACAGCCCGACTTCTAGGGAATTTTACTCCAATTTCTATACAATTCTTGGACTAAGTCACTTAATCAAACTTGGACTACTATAGTAGCTCTATAACTTTGCTGTAACGACTTATAGCAAACTCCTTATCGATCAAGAGATACAAAAGCTCAAAGTTGACTCGCCCACATTATTTTCTAGAATTTAAGATTAGGATGGCCCAAGCACTTTGGCAAATTACTCCAAGTTTCATCACAAAACTTGGAAATCTCCAAATATGAAAGTTGCTTAACCTTTGTTACTCTATCACTTTGATATATACACTTTTGACTAAAAGTGTATAGAATTTGAAATCGCCCTATAGGGCACTATTTAGGGTTTCTAGGTTCCAAATTAGGGTTTTGAGTGTCCTTGGGTACATTTAGCACTTAAGCCCTCTTAAGCTAACATTTCTTGAACCTTTCTACCAACTTGTTAGGACCATCCCTTAGTGCTCATCTCACAAGGCCACATGCTCCTAATCCTTGGAGAGAGACATTCCAACCTAGGGTCAAGAATCTTTTACCAAGTTAGATCATCACACAAGCATCACATCATATGTTTGTTTTGAAATTTTAGCTTAGTGGATGCATCCTAGGTGTATCATACATAATGTAATACCAATGCATATGATGTCATGTCAAAGTTTTAGTTCCCGTAACACCAAGGATGTTACAACTACGGTCACACGAGGAAAAGAAACGCGACCGTCTGAGATACGATCGAGAAGTTAGCGCGTTAACGCTAAACAAGCATTAACTATAACTTTTAATTTGACATTATCAAATATAAATTATATCTAATATTTAGTTTTGATTAACCTGCTACACTAATAGTCGTCAGTTAAATAAGTAATTTAATTAACATGAGAGATTCTAAGCTAGGTGAATTTACGACGCGCGAAATAGCACGACAGCGTGCGAACGATGCGCGGACACACGCGACATAGCATGCTGACCACGCACGAAACAGTGAGCGTGACCAACGCGAACGATGTGTGAACTAGCACGCCACCACGTGCGGAACACCACGCGCGACATGCGAGAAAATACTAAATAGAGGATGCGTTTATACTAAGCATGTATTAGTTCGAAAACATTCAAGTAGGCATAATCATATTAATAGGTATTTATAAAGTGCAACTAAAACTATAAATTAGTTCAATTAGATTGGTACTTTAATAACTGTCAGAAAATGGATAACCAATTAATTAATATTAGAATGTGCACGATGATATAGTAATGTTACCTAATATGTTGTTAATATAGCTTTGCGAAGCTAACGCAAAAGAAACATGTCGAAACAAATTTGCAACACAAAATATATTGGATATTTAATGGTTCGTGGAATTTAAACGATGTGGCACGATTTTATTGAAGCGGGCGAATAGCGACTCGCGGGAACTATGACGCACGCGATAGCGCGCGCGAACCGCATGTGAACAACAACAACGACACATGCGGATAGCACGAGCGGCGCGACAACTCGCGAGCAGTGCACGGGCCACCGCGCAAGACGTGAACTTGCAAATGCTACAACGAGGCAACGACATGCGCGAACAACATGTGAACGACGCACGGGCAGCTTGACGACACGCAAATGATGCCACGCATGAACAACACGACAACGAGCACAACACGCGCAAATAGCGCGACGACACACACGGACTGTGCGGCGACGGCGAGAGCAACATGCGCGAAAAGCGCGCAACACGCGAGAACGACGCGAGAATCACTAACAAATATCACATTTATACTAAACGGATATTAAGTAAAATATATTTAAGTTAATATTAACCATGTTAATGTTAATTAATTTATAAAAGTGCAAGCCTACAAATTAGATTTAATTGGAGCGCTAATTTAATAAACATTAGTCAAACTAATATTTAATAAATTATTTAAAACATATATCATGATAAAAAATATTATTAACATGTGGACAACGTCATTATAAATCTAACGCACTTAAAACACAAAGAATATGACATTTTTATTAAATCTTGTCGGGGACCATAATTAGGGGTACCCTCAAGGCTCCTAATTCTCAGCTAGTAACCCCCATCAGCACAAAGCTGCAAAGGCCTGATGGGTGCGACTAAGTCAGGGATCGGTCCATTCGAGGGACTCGATCACGCCTCGCCCGAGCCCAGCCTCGGACAAGGGCAGCCGACCCGGGGGATCTCCGCCTCGCCCGAGGCCCCCCTCCAGCGACGAACATACTTCCGGCTCGCCCGAGGCCCAGTCTTCGCCAAGAAGCAACCCTGGCCAAGTCGCCACGCCAACCAACCAAATCGCAGGGGCATTTAATGCAAAGGTGGCCTGACACCTTTATCCTGACGCACGTCCTCCAGTCGACAGAGCCGAAGTGACCGCAGTCACTTCGCCGCTCCACTGACCGGCCTGACAGAAGGACAGCGCCGCCTGCGCCGCTCCGACTGCTGTGCCACTCGACAGAGTGAGGCTGACAGGCAGTCAGGCCCGGCCTCAGGCACCAGAGGAAACTCCGCTTCGCCCAACCCAGGGCTCAGCCTCGGAAGACGGCGAACTCTGCTCCGCCCGACCCAGCGCTCGGACTCGGGCTCAGCCCCGGAAGACGGCAAACTCAGCTCCGCCCGACCCAGGGCTCGGACTCGGGCTCAGCCCCGGAAGACGGCGAACTCCGCTCCGCCCGACCCAGGGCTCGGACTCGGGCTCAGCCCCGGAAGACGGCGAACTCCGCTCCGCCCGACCCAGGGCTCGGACTCGGGCTCAGCCCCGGAAGACGACGAACTTCGCTTCGCCCGACTCCAGGGCTCGGACTCAGCCCTGGCCTCAGCCGACGGTCTCCGCCTCGCCCGACCCAGGGGCTCGGACTCGACCTCGGCCACGGAAGACAGATTCGACCTCGACCTCGGAGGAGCCTCCAAGCTGACTCAACAGGAGGCGCCATCATTACCCTACCCCAAGTTGACTCAGGCTACCGGGAACAAGACCGGCGTCCCATCTGGCTCGCTCCGCCAGACAAGTAATGATGGCGCCCCGCACGCTCTATGACGACGGCGTCTCTCAACCCCCTTACGGAAGCAAGAGGACGTCAGCAAGGACTCGACAGCTCCGACAGCTGTCCTTCCGCTAGGCTCCAGCGCTCCTCCGACGGCCACGACACCACACAAACCGGGTGCCAAAACCTCTCCGGCCGCCACGATGGCGTGTACTTAGGGCGCTAGCTCTCCTCCGCTAGACACGTAGCACTCTGCTACATCCCCCATTGTACACCTGGATCCTCTCCTTACGCCTATAAAAGGAAGGACCAGGGCCCTCTTACAGAGGGTTGGCCGGGCGGGGAAGAGGACGGGACAGGCGCTCGCGTGAGGCCGCTCGCTCCCTCTCCCGCGTGGACGCTTGTAACCCCCTACTGCAAGCGCACCCGACCTGGGCGCGGGACGAACACGAAGGCCGCGGGATTTCCACCTCTCTCACGCCCGTCTCCGGCTGCCTTTTCCCCCCTTCGCGCTCGGCCTCGCGCCGACCCATCTGGGCTGGGGCACGCGGCGACATTTCACTCGTCGACCCAGGGACCCCCCCGGTCTCGAAACGCCGACAGTTGGCGCGCCAGGTAGGGGCCTGCTGCGTGTTGACGAACAGCTTCCCGTCAAGCTCCAGATGGGCAGTCTCCAGCAACATCTCCAGCCCAAGATGGTGCTCCGTTTTGGGAGTCTCGAGTTCATGTCCCTCGACGGCAGCTACGACATGATACTCCTTCCCCCGCCGTGCGACAACGACAATGGCGGCCGACAGCCCGCCCGCCGGCGGCGGAATCGACGATGTCTTCCCCGCGTGGTGGAAGAACAACATTCGAGCTCACCCCGTCCTCTCCCCCGCCGACGGAGGAGGAGGCGGGGCAACCAAGGCCAAGCAGGAGGCAGCGCCTCGTCGGCTGTCGAGCGAGTCGACGGCGCCGGCGCCCCAACGGGGGGCGCGTCGGGCATCGACCTCGCGTCTGAGACGAAGACGAGCGCCGTCTCCCCGCAACGCGCCAATCCCAAGCAAACGAACGATGCCAGCACGCTCGCGAAAGGCTTGCTGGGCGTCACCCTCGTACCTAAGACGACGGTGCAGTCAGTCCCTGACGTGACTTCGTCACCGCCCGTCGACCAAGAGGTACCCACCGATTCCCATCTCATGCCTTTCGGATTCAGCCTCGACCCGCCAAGCGGCTTCGCTTTGGCGGACGCTCTCATAGAGGCGAGTCCAAACCCTCTGGGGTTTCGTATGCGGTCACCCTGGGACCGGCTGATGGACGTCTCGACCTACGGGCCCTCTAGGTCCGAGGAAGACGACGTGCCCGACTTCTGTTGGGATTTCTCCGGACTTGGTAACCCCAGTGCCATGCGGGACTTCATGACCGCGTGCGACTACTGCCTTTCCGACTGTTCCGACGGTAGCCGCAGCCTCGGCGACGAGGACTGCGGCCCAAGTCGTGAATGTTTCCACGTCGATCTAGGGGGTCCCTCCGAAGGCAACCATCTTGGTATGCTGGAGAACGGTGATCTCCCTAGGCCTGTGCCTCGCGTTGACATCCTACGGGAGCTAGCAGTGGTCCCCGTTCAGGCGGGGGGTCATGACCCACAGCTCGAGCAAATCCGCGGGGTGCCGGCCAGGCTCGATGAGGGAGCAGGAGCACTTGAGCCGATCCGCTGGGACACCGGGCAGGAATGGGCAGGCCAACCTCCGGCCGGAGAAATGCGTCATCTACCCCAGGGTTTCCAGCACCGCATCGCCAACGATGTCAGGATGAGGCCGCCACCCGCTTCCAGTGGAGTCGGCCAGAACCTGGCTGCAGCGGCAATGCTCCTCCACGCAATGCCAGAGCCATCAACCACCGAGGGGTGGCGAATCCAGGGAGAGCTCAAGAATCTCCTGGAGGGCGCCGCGGTCCGACGGGCCGAAAGCTCCGCCTCCCGAAGACAGGGGTACCCCTCGGAACATCGCGCCGCGACTTCCCAATTCATGCGGGAAGCCTCGGTCCACACCGGGCACACGCGCAACACAGCGCCTGCGGCCCCGGGTCGCCTCGGCAACGAGCACCATCACCGCGACCGTCGGGCCCACCTCGACGAGAGGGTGCGCCAAGGCTACCACCCCAAGCGTGGAGGACGCTACGACAGCAGGGAGGATCGGAGTCCCTCACCCGAACCCCCCGGTCCGTAGGCTTTCAGCCGCGCCATACGACGGGCGCCGTTCCCGACCCGATTCCGACCCCCGACTACTATCACAAAGTACTCGGGGGAGACGAGACCGGAACTGTGGCTCGCGGACTACCGGCTGGCCTGCCAACTGGGTGGAACGGACGATGACAACCTCATTATCCGCAACCTCCCCCTGTTCCTCTCCGACACCGCTCGCGCCTGGTTGGAGCACCTGCCTCCGGGGCAGATCTCCAACTGGGACGACCTGGTCCAAGCCTTCGCCGGCAATTTCCAGGGCACGTACGTACGCCCTGGAAACTCCTGGGACCTCCGAAGCTGCCGGCAGCAGCCGGGAGAGTCTCTCCGGGACTACATCCGACGATTCTCGAAGCAGCGCACCGAGCTGCCCAACATCACCGACTCGGATGTCATCGGCGCGTTCCTCGCCGGCACCACCTGCCGCGACCTAGTGAGCAAGCTGGGTCGCAAGACCCCCACCAGGGCGAGCGAGCTGATGGACATCGCCACCAAGTTTGCCTCTGGCCAGGAGGCGGTTGAGGCTATCTTCCGGAAGGACAAGCAGCACAGGGCCGCCCACCGAAAGATGCCCCCGAGGCGTCAACTCAGCGCGGCGCCAAGAAGGGCAAGAAGAAGTCGCAAGCGAAACGCGACGCCGCCGACGCGGACCTTGTCGCCGCCGCCGAGTACAAGAACCCTCGGAAACCCCCCGGAGGTGCCAACCTCTTCGACAAGATGCTCAAGGAGTCGTGCCCCTATCATCAGGGGCCCGTCAAGCACACCCTTGAGGAGTGCGCCATGCTTCGGCGCCACTTCCACAGGGCCGGGCCACCCGCGGAGGGTGGCAGGGCTCGCGACGACGACAAGAAGGAAGATCACCAGGCAGGAGAGTTCCCCGAGGTCCACGACTGCTTCATGATCTACGGTGGGCAAGCGGCGAACGCCTCGGCTCGGCACCGCAAGCAAGAGCGTCGGGAGGTCTGTTCGGTGAAGGTGGCGGTGCCAGTCTACCTAGACTGGTCCGACAAGCCCATCACCTTCGACCGAGCCGACCACCCCGACCACGTGTCGAGCCCGGGGAAATACCCGCTCGTTGTCGACCCCATCATCGGCGACGTCAGACTCACCAAGGTCCTCATGGACGGAGGCAGCAGCCTCAACATCATATACGCCGAGACCCTCGGGCTCCTGCGTGTTGATCTGTCCTCGGTCCGGGCAGGCGCTGCGCCTTTCCACGGGATCATCCCCGGGAAGCGCGTCCAGCCCCTCGGACAACTTGACCTTCCCGTCTGCTTCGGAGCAGCCTCCAACTTCCGAAGGGAGACCCTCACGTTCGAGGTGGTCGGGTTCCGAGGAACCTACCACGCAGTACTGGGGAGGCCATGCTACGCGAAGTTCATGGCCGTCCCCAACTACACCTACCTCAAGCTCAAGATGTCAGGCCCCAACGGGGTCATCACCATCGGCCCCACGTACAAACACGCGTTTGAATGCGACGTGGAGTGCGTGGAGTACGCCGAGGCCCTCGCCGAATCCGAGGCCCTCATCGCCGACCTGGAGAGCCTCTCTAAGGAGGTGCCAGACGTGAAGCGTCACGCCGGCAACTTCGAGCCAGCGGAGACGGTTAAGTCCGTCCCCCTCGACCCCAGCAGCGATGCCTCCAAGCAGATCCAGATCGGCTCCGAGCTCGATCCCAAATAGGAAGCAATGCTCGTCGACTTTCTCCGCGCGAACGCCGACGTCTTCGCGTGGAGTCCCTCGGACATGCCCGACATACCGAGGGATGTCGCCGAGCACTCGCTGGACATCCGAGCCGGAGCCCGACCCGTCAAGCAGCCTCTGCGCCGATTCGACGAAGAAAAGCGCAAAGCCATAGGCGAGGAGATCCACAAGCTAATGGCGGCAGGGTTCATCAAAGAGGTATTCCATCCCGAATGGCTTGCCAACCCTGTGCTTGTGAGAAAGAAAGGAGGGAAATGGCGGATGTGTGTAGACTACACTGGTCTAAACAAAGCATGTCCGAAGGTTCCCTACCCTCAGCCTCGCATCGATCAAATCGTGGATTCCACTGCTGGGTGTGAAGCCCTGTCTTTCCTCGATGCCTACTCAGGGTATCACCAAATCAGGATGAAAGAGTCCGACCAGCTCGCGACTTCTTTCATCACACCCTTCGGCATGTACTGCTATGTCACCATGCCGTTCGGCTTGAGGAATGCGGGTGCGACGTACCAGCGGTGCATGAACCATGTGTTCGGCGAACACATTGGCCGGACGGTCGAGGCCTACGTCGATGACATCGTAGTCAAGACGAGGAAAGCCTCCGACCTCCTTTCCGACCTTGAAGTGACATTCCGATGTCTCAAGGCGAAAGGCGTGAAGCTCAATCCCGAAAAGTGTGTCTTCGGGGTGCCCTGAGGCATGCTCTTGGGGTTCATCGTCTCCGAGTGGGGCATCGAAGCCAACCCGGAGAAGATCGTAGCCATCACCAGCATGGGGCCCATCAAGGACTTGAAAGGCGTACAGAGAGTCATGGGATGTCTTGCGGCTCTAAGCCGCTTCATCTCACGCCTCGGCGAAAGAGGCCTGCCTCTGTACCGCCTCTTAAGGAAGGCCGAGTGCTTCACTTGGACCCCTGAGGCCGAGGAAGCCCTCGGGAACCTAAAGGCGCTCCTCACGAATGCGCCCATCTTGGTGCCCCCCGCTGCCAGAGAAGCCCTCTTGATCTACATCGCCGCGACCACTCAGGTGGTTAGCGCCGCGATTGTGGTTGAGAGACGAGAAGAGGGGCATACATTGCCCGTCCAAAGGCCAGTCTACTTCGTCAGCGAGGTACTGTCCGAGACCAAAATCCGCTACCCACAAGTTTAGAAGCTGCTGTACGCGGTGATCCTGACGCGGTGGAAGTTGCGACACTACTTCGAGTCTCATCCGGTAACTGTGGTGTCATCCTTCCCCCTGGGGGAGATCATCCAGTGCCGAGAGGCCTCGGGTAGAATCACAAAGTGGGCGGTGGAAATCATGGGCGAAACGATCTCGTTCGCCCCTCGGAAGGCCATCAAGTCCCAGGTCTTGGCGGACTTCGTGGCTGAATGGGTCGACACCCAGCTCCCGACAGCTCCGATCCAACCGGAACTCTGGACCATGTTCTTCGATGGGTCGCTGATGAAGACGGGAGCAGGCGCAGGCCTGCTCTTCATCTCGCCCCTCGGGAAGCACCTACGCTACGTGCTACGCCTCCACTTCCTGGCGTCCAATAATGTGGCTGAGTACGAGGCTCTGGTCAACGGGTTGCGCATCGGCATCGAGCTAGGGGTCCGACGCCTCGACGCTCGCGGCGACTCGCAGCTCGTCATCGACCAAGTCATGAAGAACTCCCACTGCCGCGACCCGAAGATGGAGGCCTACTGCGATGAGGTTCGGCGCCTGGAAGACAAGTTCTACGGGCTCGAGCTCAACCACATCGCCCGGCGCTACAACGAGACTACGGACGAGCTGGCTAAAATAGCCTCGGGGCGAACAACGGTTCCCCCAGACATGTTCTCCCGAGACCTGCATCAACCCTCCGTCAAGATCGACGACACGCCCGAGCCCGAGGCACCCTCGGCTCAGTCCGAGGCACACTCGGCTCGGCCCAAGGCACCCTAAGCTCGGCCCGAGGCATCCTCGGTTCAGCCCGAGGTACCCTCGGCCCCCGAGGGTGAGGCATTGCGTGTCGAGGAGGAGCGAAGCTGGGTCATGCCTAATCGAAACTGGCAGACCCCGTACCTGCAATATCTCCACCAAGGAGAGCTACCCCTCGGCCGAGCCGAAGCTCGGCGGTTGGCGCGACGTGCCAAGTCGTTCGTCTTGCTGGGAGATGGGAAGGAGCTCTACCACCGCAGCCCCTCAGGCATCCTCCAGCGATGCATCCCCATCGCCGAAGGTCAGAAGCTCCTACAAGAGATACACTCGGGGGCTACACCCGTCGGGTGTCAGCACCTCGAGCCCTTGTTGGAAACGCCTTCCGGCAAGGTTTCTACTGGCCGACGGCGGTGGTCGACGCCACTAGAATTGTCCGCACCTGCGAAGGGTGTCAATTCTACGCGAGGCAGACCCACCTGCCCGCTCAGGCTCTGCAGACGATACCCATCGCCTGGCCTTTTGCTGTGTGGGGTCTGGACCTCATCGGCCCCTTGCAGAAGGCACCCGGGGGCTACACGCACCTGTTGGTCGCCATCGACAAATTCTCCAAGTGGATCGAGGTCCGACCCCTAAACAGCATCAGGTCTGAACAGGCGGTGGCGTTCTTCACCAACATCATCCACCGTTTTGGGGTCCCGAACTCCACCATCACCGACAATGGCACCCAGTTCACCGGCAGAAAGTTCCTGGACTTCTGCAAGGATCACCACATCCGGGTGGACTGGGCCGCCGTGGCTCATCCCATGACGAATGGGCAAGTAGAGCGTGCCAACGGCATGATTCTACAAGGACTCAAGCCTCGGATCTACAACGACCTCAACAAGTTCGGCAAGCGATGGATGAAGGAACTCCCCTCGGTGGTCTGGAGCCTGAGGACAACGCCGAGCCGAGCCACGGGCTTCACGCCGTTCTTTCTAGTCTATGGGGCCGAGGCCATCTTGCCCACAGACTTGGAATACGGTTCCCCGAGGACGAGGGCCTATGCCGACCAAAGCAACCAAGCTAGTCGAGAAGACTCGCTGGACCAGCTGGAAGAGGCTCGGGACATGGCCTTACTACACTCGGCGCGGTACCAGCAGTCCCTGCGACGCTACCACGCCCGAGGGGTCCGGTCCCGAGACCTCCAGGTGGGCGACCTGGTGCTTCGTCTGCGACAAGACGCCCGAGGGCGGCACAAGCTCACGCCTCCCTGGGAAGGGCTGTTCGTCATCGCCAAAGTTCTGAAGCCCGGAACGTACAAGCTGGCCAACAGTCAAGGCGAGGTCTACAACAACGCTTGGAACATCCAACAGCTACGTCGCTTCTACCCTTAAGATGTTTTCAAGTTGTTCATATACCTCGCTCCCACGCAAAGTTTAGTCATCAAGGAAGGGTCAGCCTTGCCTCGGCAAAGCCTGACCCTCCCTCGGGGGCTAAAAGGGGGGAACCCCCTCTGCGTCGAAATTTTCCTCGAAAAAAAATCCTTTCTGCCAGAATGTCTTTTGTGCTTTTCGACTTCTTCGAAAGTGGATCCTGAAAACGACGGAGTACACGTAAGCAGCCAAGGCTGACCGAGCCGAGGGACTCCTACGCCTCCGGGATACGGATACCTCACTCATCACCTTCTACGATAAGTAACTCGCGTTCGGATAAGCGATTCCGCGGACCGAACAAGTCTTTACGCACGAAAGCTCCTCTGCCGAAGCGATTCTTCGAGCCTTCTCGACTGCGTCGGTGACAGAACCCCATGGACGGGCAAGAGCGCGCGTAAGCGGCAAGGCCGACCGAGCCGAGGGATTCCTACGCCTCCGGGATACGGATACCTCACTCATCACCTTCCGTGAAAAGCAACTCTCGCTCGCACAGACAATTCTGTTACCGACAGAAAAGTCCAGATACTCGAAACAGGAGGAAAAGAAGCGCAGCTTTACAACACGGCGAGGGTGTGTTTGGGTCTCGGCGGCCGCAGAAAACACACACTACAAGATAATCCGATCCTGCAGGCTCGGATCTTGACGGCTGAAGGGAGCAGTAGCACCCTCGGCGTCGACTACACCTTCGGCGAGGTCCGACCTAGCCTCCGACGGCGATGCGGTCCGAGGATCTCCACTCTGAAGGACGACGTCATCATCACGCCCGGGCCATCGCCGCCAGGGTCTTCTCCGAGAATCCGGCTCGAGCAAGCGGCTCGGCTGGTCACCCCGAGGCCTCGGCCAGCTGTCCCCCGAAGACCTCAGCCCAGCCCGAGGCCTCGGCACATCAACTCCGGTGTCGGTCCTGCTAACGGACGACCCAGCCAGGCTCCGGCCGACCAAGTCTTCTTTTCGGGCCGACTCTGCCTCTGTCCGCGCTGACACCGCTACCCCTGGCTTCGGCTCATCGAAGAGCAGCCGAGGGGTTCCTTTAACTAAGCAAGAGAAACCTCGGGCAGCAAGGCCGACCGAGCCGAGGGACTCCTACGCCTCCGGGATACGGATACCTCACTCGTCACCTTTGCACGGGGCGACTCACGCTTGGTGAAGCGGTTCAGACAACCAGCAGGCGAGTCTTAGTGCTCGAAAATGAGGAAAAAACACGGCTCCGCGCCAAAAATACATACATGTTCAGGCCCCGACAACCACAATGAACAAAAAGACTGGCATTCAAGGTGCCATTACAAACGGAACTCCGGTTCCACCTCCGCGGGTACGAACAACCCCACTTGATCGGGGGGCCTGCGGAGCAACAGAAAACCGACGAACGGCACGTCGTCACCCGCTCCAGCAGCGGCGACGACGACGACTTCTGCTCCGGGGGGCGAACAGCAGCAACGATGACCTCAGGGCGGATGCTGCTGCCAGGAGGCCCCCGCCCGTGCCCAAACTCGTGAGGCAAGGACGGGCAGAAGGCCGTAGAGTTGGAGGTCGGTCCGTGGGCGGCCCCGGCTATCTCGTCGGCGGAAGAACCTCTTCCAGCTGCCGTGGCGGAAGGCGGCGCCGGGAGCGGCTCCGAAGCCACTCGGGTCCGAGAGCCGGGCACGCGGCAGCTGCCAACGCCACGAACGGCGAACGCCCTTCCCCCAGATCACTGAGGGAAGGAGCGGGCCACCGCCCACGCAGGGGCCGACCCCAACTCGGCACACTCCCCTCCCCAGCACTGATGATGAAAATCCTTGAGGCTGAGGGAGGGGAAGAGGCCATAGCCCGGCTTGCTTTCCCCCGCCATCGAACTGGAGGTCACCGTCTCGGGTGACCGCCGGCGGAGGGGTGCAACCGGGCTGCATGATGAAAATCCTTGAAGCCGAACGATGGCTGAAAGGTACCAACTCCCACGGAGTTGCGTTCCTACAACGACAAGGCGGAACGACTGCGGGCATCCCCCATCCGGGGGCTCGGAAGGTGGAAAGACACGATGCATAAGGGAGCGCGAAGACATGGTCGCCTTACAAGGTGGTCACCCTCCTTTTAAAGCCGACTCTCCCTACTTGCGTCCCCAGCCGTCGTGGGCTGAGTCTTCTCCAACACGCTCCAAGGTCCTCCCCCTACGGCGCGGGGGCTGGGTCCCACGCGTCATGCAAGCTGGCCCAGAGCAGAAGAAGCCAAACCGCCGCGCGCGGTGCATGCAACCGCCCAGCGGTTACGAGCATTCCTCCGCTTTCGCCCAGACCAGCGGGCGAAAGGGCGGGCAGCCATGCAGGCGGCATGCAACCACGCCAAGTGGGCACGCCCCTCTGACTTCCAACGCACCCAGCATGGGGGCCCAGGCCCATGCGTCATGCAACCGGCGCGCCGGATGCTACGTGCGAGCAACTGCACCGCCACTCGCGCCACTGCCACGCCCCCTCGACTACGGAACCAGTACCGCGACTCGAGGCAACCCTACGCATGACCCAGCAGCGCCAGCCTGGCGCGACGGTCAATATGGCCAAAAATGGGTCGGCAGTAATGGCAGTGGCAGGCGGGCAGGAGCAGCGGTCACGTCGTCAGCCAAGCTTACGTTCCATCCGGGGGCAGCGAGAGAACCCTCTCTCATGGCGTGAAGACGGCGCGCCCGTGTTCCGTTCCTCGAACGGCTCGCGCACGCGCAACGGCCGCCCCGCGAACCACTCGCCCTGTCGCATTAACTCCGCGGCGGGACAGGTGGCGCCTCTGGCAGGAGAAGCAAGCAACGCTTCGCCTTCGCCATAATGACCGCGTCAGAAAAGGTACACCACGTCGTTCGATTTCGTATCCTTTTCCTTTTCCTCTTTCTCTCTCTTACAACAGGGACCGGGAAAGGGGGATACCCCGAAAAGGATCCTTCTCCGTGAAGGAAACAGGCTTCGAGCCTCCCTACTGATCAGAGGTTCGAAGGTTGGCCCCTCGGAAGGGTTTAACAGCCGCCTCAGAGCGCGTGGGCTCCACGCCCACTACTGGTCAGAGGTTCGAAGGCCGGCCCCTCGGAAGGGTTCAATGACCGCCTCAGGCTACTCGGGCTCCGCGCCCACTACTGATCAGGGGTTCGTAGGCTGGCCCTCGAAGGGTTCACAGCCGCCTCAGACACAGAGCGAGGGATGACCATGGGTACGTTCGATACATAACCAAGGCTCGGGCTGCGCTCCCGAGGTACCCTAGGACATTTCCGAGACCAGCGGGAACGATCTTGTAACGGAATCCCATCAGAGGGAGGCATCGAGCCCTCGGACCCCGTCGACAGGGGACCGGGTCCGGCAGATCACCCGCAGGTACTTTTGGGCGCGCCTCTGGGCCTCTAGCCGACCCCTAACAAATGGGGCACAGACGTCCGCTCGGATTACCCGCCAGCAGCTCACCGGAGACACCATGTTCGGCGCCCTCCGAGGGCAACATGGCGCTTTCCCCCCCTCCTCCTTGCGAAAAGGCGACACAGGGGCGTATGTAAAAAAGTCGAGTCTGTCCCTGACCGTCCTCTCGCCCTGTGCAGAGGCTCGGGGGCTGCTCTCGCAAACCCGGCTCCGGCCAAACCGTTGACAGCGTCAACATACCAGCCCGAGAACTTGGAACCCGACCGTGCACCCGGGCTACGGCCAGCTCACATGAGGGAACAACCAGACCAGCCGAAGCATTGCGCGAGGCATTAAGACCTCGGAGGAGTCAAACCACTCCTCCGAGGCCTCGTGGGCTACACCCGGCGGGTGCGCTCACGCGCACCCACCGGAACAAAATGCAACCGAGAAAGGCTGGTCCCCTTGCAAAAAAAGTGCGACAAAAGCCTCCAAGCGAGTGTTAACACTCCCTTCGAGGCTCGGGGGCTACTGTCGGGGACCATAATTAGGGGTACCCTCAAGGCTCCTAATTCTCAGCTGGTAACCCCCATCAGCACAAAGCTGCAAAGGCCAGATGGGTGCGACTAAGTCAGGGATCGGTCCATTCGAGGGACTCGATCACGCCTCGCCCGAGCCTAGCCTCGGGCAAGGGCAGCCGACCCGGGGGATCTCCGCCTCGCCCGAGGCCCCCCTCCAGCGACGAACATACTTCCGGCTCGCCCGAGGCCCAGTCTTCGCCAAGAAGCAACCCTGGCCATGTCGCCACGCCAACCGACCAAATCGC
This sequence comes from Zea mays, assembly GCF_902167145.1. Classification (NCBI taxonomy): domain Eukaryota; kingdom Viridiplantae; phylum Streptophyta; class Magnoliopsida; order Poales; family Poaceae; genus Zea; species Zea mays. The sequence continues at coordinate 125,644,677 of NC_050099.1, forward strand.
AGGGGCATTTAATGCAAAGGTGGCCTGCCACCTTTATCCTGACGCACGTCCTCCAGTCGACAGAGCCGAAGTGACCGCAGTCACTTCGCCGCTCCACTGACCGGCCTGACAGAAGGACAGCGCCGCCTGCGCCGCTCCGACTGCTGCGCCACTCGACAGAGTGAGGCTGACAGGCAGTCAGGCCCGGCCTCAGGCACCAGAGGAAACTCCGCTACGCCCGACCCAGGGCTCAGCCTCGGAAGACGACGAACTCCACTCCGCCCGACCCAAGGCTCGGACTCGGGCTCAGCCCCGGAAGACGGCGAACTCCGCTCCGCCCGACCCAGGGCTCCGACTCGGGCTCAGCCCTGGAAGACGGCGAACTCCGCTCCGCCCGACCCAGGGCTCAGACTCGGGCTCAGCCCCGGAAGACGGCGAACTCCGCTCCGCCCGACCCAGGGCTCGGACTCGGGCTCAGCCCCGGAAGACGACGAACTCCGCTTCGCCCGACCCCAGGGCTCGGACTCAGCCCTGGCCTCAGCCGATGGTCTCCGCCTCGCCCGACCCAGGGGCTCGGACTCGACCTCGGCCACGGAAGACAGATTCGACCTCAATCTCGGAGGAGCCTCCACATCGCCCAACCTAGGGCGCGGACCGACCACGTCAACAGGAGGCGCCATCATTACCCTACCCCAAGCTGACTCAGGCTACCGGGAACAAGACCGACGTCCCATCTGGCTCGCTCCGCTAGACAAGTAATGATGGCGCCCCGCACACTCTATGACGACGGCGACTCTCAACCCCCTTACGGAAGCAAGAGGACGTCAGCAAGGACTCGACAGCTCCGACAGCCGTCCTTCCGCCAGGCTCCAGTGCTCCTCCGACGGCCACAACACCACACGAACCGGGTGCCAAAACCTCTCCGGCCACCACAATGGCGTGTACTTAGGGCGCTAGCTCTCCTCCGCTAGACACGTAGCACTCTGCTACATCCCCCATTGTACACCTGGATCCTCTCCTTACGCCTATAAAAGGAAGGACCAGGGCCCTCTTACAGAGGGTTGGCCGCGCGGGGAAGAGGACGGGACAGGCGCTCGCGTGAGGCCGCTCGCTCCCTCTCCCGCGTGGACGCTTGTAACCCCCTACTGCAAGCGCACCCGACCTGGGCGCGGGACGAACACGAAGGCCGCGGGATTTCCACCTCTCTCACGCCCGTCTCCGGCCGCCTTTTCCCCCCTTCGCGCTCGGCCTCGCGCCGACCCATCTGGGCTGGGGCACGCGACAACATTTCACTCGTTGGCCCAGGGACCCTCCGGTCTCGAAATGCCGACAAATCTCATATTTAAAAGACGTGACACATTTCTATTGGTTGTAGGCTAACTACACACGTGGTCTCCTTTCTTCCTCACGTATCTCCCTCCTCTCTTCTTCCTTGGAAAACAAAAGAACAGCAGGGGGAAGACAAGGGCCGGCCATGGCTAGGCGAGTAGGGCTAGGGTGGTGGGCACGCCTTCCACATTGGTTGTGCTTGCAGCAGCCATGGCTGCTGGCCTTACAGCGTAACGGCAAGGCAACACGCGACGCGACAGCTGTGAGGCATACGCATGCACATGGGCAAGCTCGATGGTAGGGGTGGGCGCAGCCACTTGCCGGAGAAAAACAGTGCGCGGGTCTGAGGATCCACGGACATAGGAGCGCGGCGTGCTCGCCATGGGAGAGGTGCCCAGGGGACTAGGGAGGAGGGGACAAGAGATGGGCTCATCGGAGGAAGGCTTGCCGGAGAAACGACGTACGCAGCGTGAACTCCTCCACGCAGCGATGAACGCATGACAACGACGGCTGCTGTACAGGGACGACGAGCATGGCACTGGCATGAGGAGTTGTTGCGAGATGGTTGCTCACTGTGAGGTTGAGGATTTTAAGGAGGGACTGTTGACAAAGTATCACGTCATGGGTGTGTTGTCGCTTTCCTCAGTGTGGACGAGTGTTGATCGGATGAAGGCGGTTGTGGGGAGAGAGGAGAATATGACATGTGGGCCCCTCATCAACTGCTATAGAAAAATCTGAGCGGAGGTGGGTTTTCAGCAACTGACCGGTGGGCCCGCGGCCAGGGTGTGGCTGATTGGCTGTGCGTGCACTTGTACCTGCGAGCACGATTTGGGGCTGGGAGCCTAGGAGACTAGTGGGCCAAGGTACATGGACGTACTCCCCTTTTTATCTTGTTTTTTTATTTCTTTTATATAGATATTGTAGACATACATATCTCTACTACTCTATAAGAACCTAACGTAGACCGTGGTGCACTGTTCTGGATCCTCACGGCGCATAAGGCCCACATGTTAGTGTCTCCCTTCTTCCCCATGCGCGCCCTCTCCCCTCTACCCCTGCATCTGCATGGTCCTCGTCGCAATCCCCTCACCGGTCAATGTCTCAGCTATGGAAGGAAAAATCACGTCACTGCCACAGAAGGAAACACATCCCCTCGCAGCAATCCAGCACGCAGGAATCCCATCGCCGACGACGCGCAGGACCACCCCGCCCAATCGTTCTTCCCATGCACCGCGGATGCCCCGCCCATATCCTCCGCGCCCCAAACACAATCCACGCCTCGCCGCCATGGAAGGAATCGCAACCCAATCCACTCATCGCCATCCAGCGCACAGGACCACCATCGGCCCGCATCCCATAGCAAGTTTGCAGGACCACCCTGCCATCTCATTCTTCCCATTCTACGCGCTAGCCCTGCTTGGACCTTCCGATGCTAGAGTACTTCCCATTCTACGCGCTAGGCCCGCCCAGATCTTGCGATGCTCGAGTATAAGATGGAAGACACCTCTCTCAGCGCTCAAATCTAGACACCACACCTCTCTGAAACACAAACAAAGTTGGTTTACAAAATAGAGAACTACTCGTGTGGTTGTTCATCTGACAATTTCAAGTTTGTGTTTCTAAGTTTTATATATGTTTACTTTTCTCCAATTGACTGTAGCTTTAGCATTCGTGCACCCTTTCCTTAAATAAATAGAGTTTTAGTTGTAGTTGAATCAGTGTTTGTGGGCAATGTGTCTTGTGCGGCATTTGTATATTGAGTGTACCACATGAGCTATTTTAACACTTGTCAGATTTTTTATTTTTTAAAATATCAGTCACTCAAATCTGAACACCACACCTCTCTTCACAAACATTAATATGATATGCAGTATGCTATCCAGAGTTTTGTCTAAAAATGTATCTACCTGACCTCAAAATTAATGACTTCCATTTATATGAAACTGTAGTTCCTGTTAGATCACAACATTTATATGAAACTATAGACTTATCCAAATTTTTTGATGGTTAAAACTATGTCCTATATACCAGTTTAATCTGTTCAACGTGTTGCAGTTCTTGTCAGATCATGAAGATTAACCTGTTCAAGGTGATCCAATCCCCGTAGCCCTATCCTTTGTCTTATTAGTCCATACTTCTATACACTTTGTTGTTTTAGTTTGTTGTCTTTATCCTGAACTTTTGTGTCTGTGGTAAATCTCTACTACTCTATAAGGACCTAACGTAGACCGCGGTGCACGGTTCTGCCTCCTCACGGCGCATAAGGCCCACATGTTAGTGTCTCCCTTCTTCCCCGTGCGCGCCCTCTCCTCTCTACCCCTGCATCCACATGGTCCTCAATCCCCTCACTAGTCAATGTCTCAGCTATGGAAGGAAAAATCACGTCACTGCCATAGAAGGAAACACATACCCTCGCCGCTATCCACGCCTCGCAGCAATCCAGCACGCAGGAATCCCATCGTCGACGACGCGCAGGACCACCCCGCCCAATCGTTCTTCCCATGCACCGCGGATGCCCCGCCCATATCCTCCACGCCCCAAACGCAATCCACGTCTCGCCGCCATGGAAGGAATCGCAACCCAATCCCCTCATCGCCATCCAGCGCACAGGACCACCATCGGCCCGCATCCCATCGCAAGTTTGCAGGACCACCCTGCCACCTCATTCTTCCCATTCTACGCGCCAGCCCTGCTTGGACCTTCCGATGCTCGAGTACTTCCCATTCTACGCGCCAGGCCCGCCCAGATCTTGCGATGCTCGAGTATAAGATGGAAGACACCTCTCTAAGCGCTCAAAACTGGACACCACACCTCTCTAAAACACAAACATAGTTGATTTACAAAATAGAGAACTACTCGTGTGGTTGTTCATCTGACAATTTCAGGTTTGTGTTTCTAAGTTTTATATATGTTTCCTTTTCTCCAATTGACTGTAGCTTTATCATTCGTGCACCCTTTCCTTAAATAAATAGAGTTTTAGTTCTAGTTGAATCAGTATTTGTGGGCAATGTGTCCTGTGCGGCATTTGTATATTGAGTGTACCACATGAGCTATTTTAACACCTGTCAGATTTTTTATTTTTTTAAACATCAGTCACTCAAATCTGAACACCATACCTCTCTTCACAAACATTAATATGATATGCAGTATGCTATCCAGAGTTTTGTCTAAAAATGTATCTACCTGACCTCAAAATTAATGACTTCCATTTATATGAAACTGTAGTTCCTGTCAGATCACGACATTTATATGAAACTGTAGACTTATCCAAATTTTTTGATGGTTCAAACTATGTCCTATATACCAGTTTAATATGTTCAACGTGTTGCAGTTCTTGTCAGATCATGAAGATTAACCTGTTCAAGGTGATCCAATCCCCGTAGCCCTATCCTTTGTCTTATTAGTCCATACTTCTATACACTTTGTTTTTTAGTTCGTTGTCTCTATCCTGAACTTCTGTGTCTGTGGTAAAGTACCCCCATCTAATGACATTCTTAGTCACGATAAATTGTTGAATTAGGAAGAAAATGTGTTGCGACACAGTTGTCTATCTTCACACTTTTGTGAATTGATTTAATGGTGTCACTGTTTTCCCCAATTCATCTATCTGTCTGCTACACAAATTTGTGATCTCCCTTTATTTTAATTATGAGTCAACTATGTCTATCTTCACACTTTTGTGAATTGATTTAAGGGTATCACTATTTTTCCCAATTCATCTATCAGGCTGCTACACAAATTCCTAACCTCTCTTTATTTTAATTGTGAATTGATTTAAGAGTAAGTTGCATTCCTCATCCTTTTTTAACATAATTCTCTCGGTCACCTTGTGGATTTTTCCTGCTACTATCCTCACATTTTGCTCGACCTTTCACTTCCCATTACGAAGCAAAGCTTTTGCCTAGCTTGATCTATCAAATGAAGCAGCCAAAAATCGTGCTGTTGATTTTTGTTTCCGGCAAGATTGTTCTGATAAGAGCTAAGGTTAGTAGTCGTTTTTAGTCCATTATCATTAGAGTACATCTCAATTTTTTTCTGCTCGTGTTAGATTATATCCAACCTATTCTCTTTCTAGGTGAGAGATGAGACGTTGCTTTTGAAATTATCTATCCAGTCCTCATAAAGTCATAAAAGTCCAGCAGTGCTAAGTACATGGTAATTGCTAATGGGCAAGAATAATTAGGGTATGTTGTTCAAGTATGTGCCCAGTTGTTGTTGTTGTTGTTGTTGTCCCCCCCTTTTATCGTTTTGTTTCCTGATTTCGACGATACCATTACCTAGGACGCTCACGAGACTTATATAATATACTATCCTTCTATAGAATCAATGTGTTGATTAATATTCACTACATATTTATCATTGTTTATTTTTTATCAATGACAAAGCACATGTACAATCTTATATATATTATAAGATATGTAAACGTCCACTTTTGGTGATGCTAATAAAAGTATAGAATAACATATAATATTTTTGCATATCAATGTATTTTATCACTATTTGAATTGCGCACAAATTTCATGTCATTAGTGTTAATTTCTGATATATGGGGTTGATGATATATATGTTGTTCGTTTTCATGTAATCATTGTGCACTAATATTTATCGAATAATTTATACGCCGTCGCAACGCATGGACACATACCTAGTATATATATATATAATATTTGTTTATTTTAAATCATGTCCAAATAATTTAAATATGATAATTTCTTTTTCTTTCGAACATAAATTCCGCCAAAATCATTTTTAGCCAACAAAATTGTGCTTCAACATGAAATGCAACACACAATTTATTTAAAACTAGTCAAGTGCTCGTGTGTTGCAACGACATACAAAATAATCGACAAAATATTAATGCACAACGATTACATAAAAACAAATACCACATATTATCAATCTCAATCTCATAAATTCTTTGACAACAACAAATACAAAATTACAAATCAATTTATACTACAATGTGAAAATCAGAAAAACAAAGTCTAAGGAGTGAGTACAATACTTATGCATTGTGTGGACATAAATCATATAATAAGGTATCCATTGTAAGGTTATGGCAAATTTAAAAGGCAATAATTTTAATCGAATTGAATTGAACATACATGAAAATTTGTACCAAAAGGATCAGAATAAAAAGTGAGATAAAAAATATGAATCTTTGTTTCTTATCCTAAACTCGAGTATTTGCAAATAACATCACATATATTGTATATCTGAAACCAACTAAACACTGATGCGCTTAATAATTTTTTTGTATTTCTTCTAGAATATTGTCATTACATTCATTCTCCCTGTACTTCATCAATTCTACCAAGAATTTGGTCCTCAGTACATTCGCAGTCTGTACATTCAGTATAACACATCATTAAACTTAGTCCATGACAATTAATTATAGAAGAATAATATTGACCAAGTATTAGAATAATATAGTTACTCATAGTGGAAATGCAAGATAACCTTTTACCATTCCACGAGCGCATAAAGTTGATAACAAGAAAGCCTAACAAATCTCTACAAATTAAAATAACTCATTGTTACATATACGTAAACAAAATTAATTAGTTATCTTCAGGGCACAAGAAATTATCAGTTCAATATTCTTGGAACCCATGTTGGTACTATACGACGCCACATATAAATGTGTGGCTTTCATATATGATGACCAATTCCATAGTGGCATTCTGTAACACCCTGAATTTGGGGGTATAAAATTTCTTTCTCTCTATCATCCAAATTTAGGTGTTACTCTTCTCTATCTCACTCTAGTTTCTTTCTCTCTCTAGTTTTTCTCCCTCTCTTCCTCTTTTGGTTAGAGTTAGTTTAATTAGTGAAGGATTATTTATTTTATTTTACCCAAAACATATGAGTCATGGAATGTTGCATCATATTGAGCCTAAATATTTTTTGAATTGTTGCACATATTTGATTTGGTTTGAATTTGAATCTTGGTTTGAATTTAAATTGAAAACCCTAGAGAAAATAAATAGAAAAGGCAATAGAAATTCTCTAAAAATATAAAAAGCCAATCTGGCCCAGTTAGCCCAAGTCGACCCACCTTGCGCGCGCGCCCGCGCCCGCCCACGCTGACAGGTGGACCCCGCCTGTCAGTCTGTCTCGCCCGCGCACCCTCTCTTCCCCTCTCCCTCTCGCTGCTCGGTGGGGCCGATCTGTCAGTGTCGTTCCTTTTCCCCGCGCCCGCTCTCTCTCTCTGTCCTGCTGACCCCACCTGTCAGTCGTCCCTAACCTCTCGCCCACGATCCCTCGTCGTGGACGTGCCCACGTCCGCGCGTTCTCCGGCCACGTCCCCGCGTCTGTGCCCCTTTTGAGCCCCGCACCCTGCTCGCCCACCTCCCCTCGCTCACTTGCGCCCTCAGCCAAACCCCCTCGCCCTCTCTCTCGCTCTGCGCGCGTGACCAGAGCCTCGCCACTGCCCACCGAAGTCCGCCGCTCGTTCTACGGTCGTCGTGGAACTCTCCGCCGCGTCTGTTGCCCCGGTAAGCTCTGCCCTATCACCCACCACATGGAACACCCCTCGGTTCGCCCCTAATCCCTCTAGTCCGCCCAGTCCGCGCTCACCAGAGTTCCTCCAGTGCAGCCAGAGCTCCTCCACCGTCGCCCCGTCGCGTACCCCTACGCCACCGCCGTAGCCCCGTGACTCTAGCGCTTCCTCTCGAGGTGAGCAACCTGCCCACGCCCTTGATTTGGTCGTTACTTCCCTGATTAGCGCGCAATTGTTCGCTGGAGTTGCCCCGCGCCGCCGTTAGCCCGCCTTGCCGTGTGCAGCGCCCTCTGGTGCTCCCGCGCCGGCGTGATGCCCATGGCCGAGTCCGCCAGACCACCCTGAACGTGCCCAAGCTAGTCCCCAAGCCTCTGGAGCCCCGCCGTGGCCAGCCCCCTCGTCTTCGGCGAGCTCTCGCCGCGGGACCGAGCGGCGCCACCGCGCCTGTGTCCACCCCCGGCCGTTAGATCTCAGGCGTCCGTCCGAGATCGGGCGGTTTAGATTTAACCAGACCGGATCTGATCGTAGCCCTCCGATCTAGATCCAAACGCCCTTCTCTCTTCCCCCTCACTCGCGCCTCTGCCCCTAGGCCCGGCTGGTCAGCCCGCTCTGGCTCGCTAACGCCCTGTCCCCACCTGTCAGTCGCGTCCGCGCGCCCGCGCGATCTAATCCGGGCCGTTGATCTTGGATCCAACGGTCGAGATTGCCATGTACCCCTTCGCGTGTGAGTTTTACTTAAGAGACCCTCAGCTTTTAGGAAATCAACATGTTGTCCTCTGTTTTAGCACGCAGGCCCCTGGTTTATTTTAAATAGCCCCCTGTACTTTTATTTAATCACAGATTTAGCCCTAATTTTATATTTTAAACTTCAAAACTTGTTTATTTCATACCTTTTGCATATGAACTCCAAATTTAGTTGTTCAAATTGCAAAATGTTCATAAAATTATTCTCTGTTCAAATAAATTATTATCAGCTATAGTCTGTATACTTTAATTTTACACATAGGATACAAGATTAATGTATATGTTAATTTATTTATTTAATGAAATAAATAAAATGAAAGCCCTAGGAGTTAAAATATATTTAATCTTGTGAGATTAGTAACATGCATTACATGAATTCATTTTTGGTTTAACTTTTAGGTCTCAATGAAATGAATAGAATTAGGTTATGTAATTATGGATAACACTTAAAGAATCATCAAATTCCTAAATGAGATTAGTCCATCTTATGATTTAATATCTTTCTTATTTAAATTACTACATTACCTTTTGAGGTATGTTCCAAACACTTAAAGAGTAATCAACCCTTAATTAGGATTAGTTCATTTTATAACTTGATCTCACTCTCCTTTATTTAATACTACATCTTTTGAGTTGTGTTCCAATGTTTGTACATGTTTGATGTGCTGTTCATTTGTACTTTCCAAATGTATTGAATGTATGATCGCTTTATTTAGACAATGAGCAGCTCGTGGTTCCTGAGTGTGTTGCCGAAGATCCCTCTGAGCAGCAACCTGGTGAAGGCAAGTGTCCTCAGACCTATTATGTCCTACTTTGCTTTATAATTCACTGTCCCGCATTACCTTATTGAAACTTGAGGATTGACTAGTCTGTATTTACCTTACCCTTGTTTACCTTCTTGGATTAATCATGGTTAGCTTATGCTATTGCTTAAACTTAATCAATGAACATGTTGTGATTATTTATGATACGATGATGTTATCTCGACGAGGTTCTTGTGATTATTTTAGGGGGCTCAGGCTGTTTCCTAGGTATCTCTCCGTAAGGACCTATTTGGGGAGTGACAACCCGGGATAACAGTGCAACCATGAGGGTGGAATGGGACGCCCTTAGCTGATTAATTATAAGAACCAGAGGAGTAGTTGGCTTCGCTGTAGGGCCGTCAATGGGGTTCGGGCACAGTACTTGCTCCGCCGAGGCTGGTTGCAGAGGTTCTTTGATTTGGTTTTGTTAGTCACCATTCCTTTGGGGAGATGTTCTATGACCTCTGGGAAATCTTTGTAAAGGCTACGTAGTGAGACCCTGCTAGGTCACCTTGGTAGTGATCAATGGGGAGGCTAGAACCCTGGGCCGAATGGGAATCACGGCTTGTGGGTAAAGTGTGCAACCTCTGCAGAGTGTTAGAAACTGGTATATCAGCCGTGCTCGCGGCTAAGAGCAGCCTTGGGATCCTCTTTGATTAGAAGAACTTTGGTTACTTTTATGATGATGATTAGCAATGATGATTATAATTCTGATCTCTGGTATTTCCTCTTGGAGGGAGTACTTCTGGGTAGTAACTAGGTTTATTACTAAAATTTGGCTCTACTTATAGTAATAAAACGTGATCAACTAAAAGCAACCGCTTAACCTTAACTCCACATATAGCTAGTCCACTTTAGCCAAATGGGACATTTGCTGAGTGCGTTGATGTGTACTCACCCTTGCTTTGGTCCCCACTGTACTCAATGCTCAGGAGGAGATGTTGGCAACATGGAGGACATTGAGGAGTTCTAGGACTATGACGAGTTCTAGTTTACTTTAGTGGCAAACCCCTAGTCAGCTGCCTGTGTAGGCTTATCTTCTACGTTTCGTTTCTCCGCACTTTGATATTAATGTTGAACACTATGGATATGTATTAGACTCTATGGGTGTCTCGGACATCTTGATGTAATTAAAGTACCCTTTCTGCTATTTACTTTAAGCATTGTGTGATGATGTCCAATTATGTAATCGATGTGTGCGTGAGTTCTGATCCTGGCACGTACATGGTTCGCATTCGGTTTGCCTTCCAAAACCGGGTGTGACACATTCATATTATTGGCAATATTATGTATTTTAGAAATATAGTGCATGCTTGGATTATTACCCTTAAACATGTCGTTAAAGGCATGTGATCCATTATATAGATGCATCTAGTATTCATGTTAAGTACATATAAATTAGTTGATTGAATGAATTCATGACCAAAGAGAATATTCCTTCAACATAAGTGACACACTTTTTATCAACACCAATGAGCCAGAAGAGCATAAAGAAAGCACCATGGATGAATCTCTAGCCCTTGCTGAGGCAGTCGATGGATGAAAGAGAGTTTGAGCCTTTGACGTGGTGCTCTCGTAAGCCTGGAAGGACGTAGGATGTTTTTCTTTGGTAGCACACACAAAGATTAAGTGATTGTGTAGTACCAAGCATGGCTTAACAATGGGAAAGCCGAGAATTGAGATCGCGAGGTAGTAGCTCATATTTTATCTACTCCCACTATGGACAAATGGAAATCAGATGCAAATTGCCCACCATAGTGGAGTGGATTTTCAAATGTTTGGAATCCTAAATAAGCACATCATGCCAAATCCATAATCATTTGTGATTTTGTAATCCTGATAAAATTTCATGTCGTGACTTTGATACAAATACTTTCTACCACCGTAACAAGGATCAATCTAAACTTGGCTCTACAAAAGCAGCCTATAAGAAATAAGAACCTAAAAATAAAATAAGCGCAAGAAAAATCATAAAGCCAAGCTTTAAAATCTTCTACACTTTCAGGACAGATGAATAGCACTCAAACATGTGCCACCAATAGTTGATTGAATGTCCTGCTAACCATCCTGAATTGTGTCTGACACAAAACTAAGTAGAGATCGATGTTTTCTTTTCCCTTCACTTTCTTTTGCTGATGCTATTTTTCATCACATTAACTCTTCCCTGCATTGTGCGACAAAGAATGTTTTGTGAAAGATTACCTTCATAGCCACCATATACAGGATCTTTAGACAATAAAAGAGGTGTCCAGATCAATGAAATTGCTTCCATAAGTTTAGAAAACAACTTTAGCAGCTGATTTGACAAGTATAAGATATGGTATATACAATTTGTCGTTTCGGCATCCTGATGACAATGTCTCTTGTTGATAAAGAGATAGTTTGGAAATTTTCACAACAAAATAGACCTAAAGCAACCAAGACCAGCAGCTAAATGACCAACAAAGCCCATAGTAATCCTAGTTGAGAATGAAGAAGACTGTTAGCTAGATAGATAAGTCATATGAGAATCTGGATAAATGTCATGGGTTTGTATTTTGATCATTGCTTGTACCTATTGTGACACGCTTTCGTTGACCACCAGAAATACCCCTCATCATCTCATTCCCTACCAGTGTATCAGCACAGACCTCCAAGCCTAATTTCTGCAGGTATATATAAGCAAGCAGCAGACATGGGATCCCAATTTCATGATAACAGAAGTCGTATTTGTTATCTTATAGTTGGATCCCCAGCTAGCAGACTATAACTTCAGTGTGTTATTGGATTGTTGCTCACCCATAGCCGAGGTCTACATGGGTTTATAGTTAAATAAATAGTTGTTACCAAGTTGCAAAAAAAGGTAGGAGGTGATATATATATGACTGTCCACATTAAGTGCCGATTCTTCCTGTTTTATACTCGCATAGATAGATTTTTTGAAGTGCATAATGTCTTGTTATCTGTAACAGTCTCACCTTTATATAGACATCAATATCATGATCTGGCTTGATGTTGGTTGCCTTCTCCCTTCTCGCCAACTCAGTCTGCATTTCTAGAACAAGGCAAACAAAAAACTTAGCACTTATTATCCCATCGATGACATGACCCATCCAATGGTCTAAAATAAAACGAACACCCAATATATTATCTTCTAGAACTAAACTGATACAAATTAAATTATACTACAATACGACATAGCTTTAGAGTCGCTACTGACATACAACCGGGCTACGTACCAACTTGGGTTACAGCCATCCTTATGCTGTGATATATATTTTCTCTGTTTAAAACCTCTATTGAAAACTGAAATCATGCAAATGATTAAAAATAAAATATATGAATTTGCAGTTTATGTCGGTCGCTCTACTTCCTAGCTTCTTCAGTATTACCTTCTTGCAAACATCTGTTCCTTTTCTTGTTAACTCTTTGTGCAACCAGCAACATCCCAAAAGAGGACCATTTTAGGAGGCCTGAGTATACTCAATTAAACCTACGTGGCTGTGTATACACTATACACTCAGCATGTAGCAATTAATTAAGAGGGGAAACACTCAAGAGTGGACAAAAAGGTGCAGTGAATATTTAGGTAAAAAGTGTTGCTAATCACAATGTAAAAAGTTGTGGAAATATATGTAATCAAAAGCTAGCAACTAACTTCAGGTTTTGAAAAGCATCTTCTCCTTTGGCATACTCAAATTCCCAGACAAAAAAAAAATTCTACCATCCTATGCCTCAGGAAGGACATCTACACCAACCAACGCAAATGATTAAAAATGAAAATATATGATTTTACAGTGCCTCCATTCTGACCCGGTTGCCCATGTTATCATAATCAGGGAGTGGACGTGACGCAAGAGAATGTGGGCATCGCGCGGAGCGACAGCGTGCGGAGGAAGGTTGTCGTGGGCACCGGTCGGCGTCAGCCAACCACGTGGAGGAACAACACGTTCTCCAGCTCCGGTAGGCCGATGTCAACATCCTAGAGCTCGTCGATGCCGAAGCGCTTGCGCCACAACACCACCGACCTGAGCATCGCCATGACCTCCTTCACCTTGTTCCTGTGCGCACGGAGGAACTTGAGCGGTACCATGTCCGTGCGCTCGTCGTCGCCCACCAGCGACACGCCTAAATCAGCGTTGGTGGCCGCCTCGGGCTCAGCCGAGGAGGCGACAACGGTCTCCTCAACAGCCGCTCGAATAGCGTGATCTTCCGGTATCGCTACAGATGTCGCCGCCTTGCTCTACGCAGCCTTCCACCTCAATATCTCCTCCTCCTGGACCGCTTCACCACCGCCGGAAGGGAGCTAGGCTTTATGCCTTTATAGGGAGGATCGGCACGACTGTTTTAGGATCCAAAATTTACGAGCTTTATCTGCTAGCCAGGGATGGGATGACGAGAACACTGTGGGTGGTTGCGAGCGCGGCGCGCGATGGACGAGTGGAGAACCGGTTGTGCGCTATGGACTGCGGGTTGATTTTGTAAAAGTTTAGGGAGTTACTTGTAAAATTATGGTGTAGGACGATCGTTGAAACTGGTTCTTTAAGTATAGTAGAGATAACACCAGCAAATTCCATGCTATCTCCGTTTTAAGAAAAAAAAAGAGGAAATAAAAAATAAAAGGTCATAACACCTGAATTTTCTGAGTTCTAGGAAAAGAAATTTTTTTATAACCCAAAATTCAGGGTGTTACAGTCACTGGCGAGTTTGCACGACGGTTGGTCGGCGCTCGTCGAGGTTAGATTGGGGACCGGAATTTGTGAATGAAAGAAAATAGAAGGGCCTCGGTGCATATGTCAGTGAGCCAGAACAATAGGGTTTTGAGCTCTTAATGAGTTGTTGGGTTCCACGGGGGTCTCAACGGGCATGGGCTCCCGGTCGTGGGCCATTTTCGCGTGGGTGCGAATTGGGTGGGCCGGTTTCGGCCCGGGACTATTCATCGTTTTCCTTTTTTTCTTTTTCCTAGCAAATGGTAAAATCCACCAGAAATTTAGAAAAACACAAAATTTGTGAAACCAATTTTGTAGAGTCCATAAAAATATGTAGTTCCTGTTTTTAGGATTTTTACAACTGAAAGAGAGTTTTAGCTAATTTAAAAGTGTCTCTAGAAAGCTTAAATGAATTATAGAAGTAAATCCTAAGCACAAAATATTATGAAAATCTATGAAGAAATTAATTGCCACTATATTAGCTCCTGATAAAAAAATTGGACCTTTGTGGAGTTGATGTGTTTAGAAGACCATAAACTAGCTAAATGTGAATATTTAAACTCCTAAACCTTGCTACTAATATAGGTTTAGACAAAACATAAGTCATACAAAATGTTAAGCAACCAGGTTGACAAACTTTAGAATATTTAATTCTCTTGATTTCTAAAGTAAGTTCAGTTTGGTCCCTTTGAGCAAATATTAAGTAACCTAGAAGTATGAGTATAATTGTCATATGCTCATTCAAGAGTAATTAGGCTTTCCACCTCTCCTTTGTGAGATCTTGCAAGGCATATCATTACATAAGCATTCATATACTTGTGATTGACTTGTAGAACACCTAGAAGAAGAAGTTGAAGTGGAAGTGGAAGAGGAACCAGTTCTTCCATCTGAAGCTTCTCCAACTGAAGTTGTTCCCGAAGGTCCTCCCGAAGGTGCTCCAATAGATTTTGCAAGCCCCGATGCATTTAACAAATTCCTTGTGATTTCAAAATCGTTATCACTTCTATGATGCATTAGGTGATAGCAGATGAATGATTAAACCTTTGTTGCATAACTTCCTTGAACTATTGATTATCATCCTTGATACCTGATTTAAAAAGCTAGACATGCTTATAGATTAAGAACAAAATGTTTTGATGTATGAATCATGTTTTTACAAAGAAAAGGGGCATGGAGTGATGACGGTATCAAAGGCCTTGATGACTTCATCATTCAAGCATGGTACCTCTAACAGGTACAAGGTTTTGAGAAATAGTTTAAATTGAGACCAGACGTTGAGCAGGAAAGTTCACCCGTCTGTGTCGTTTAAGGACGCATCGATTGTTTGCCTGCTGATCTAGGACCCTTTACCTGGGCATATGCCTCGTCATGTGTAAGCTTTGCCTCGGTCAGACCAATACCAGAACAGCTCGCATGCATTAGGAGTGGAGAGATGGCGGGAGTAACGTGTACCCACCTAGCAAGTGGCTGGACGGTGGGGTAGTATGCTCTCGAGTCGCGTGAACCCATACTAGACTTGAGAAATCTGGGTGCGTGTTGAGATATGCAGGGGTTAAGTGCTACATATGTCATGTGGTTGGAGATCCCCAGCTGTCGGTGTTTTGGGTCCGACCGCACACTCGGGATTGCCCCTCAAGGT
Source organism: Zea mays (assembly GCF_902167145.1). NCBI lineage: Eukaryota > Viridiplantae > Streptophyta > Magnoliopsida > Poales > Poaceae > Zea > Zea mays. The sequence continues at coordinate 125,660,361 of NC_050099.1, forward strand.
GTTTTTAGGAGTAGGACGGTGTCAACGACTGTAGCAAAATGGTTCGTGCCGATCGCACGAGGGACAATGGACAAGATTTGTAGGTTCGGGCCGCTTAGAAGTGCGTAATACCCTACGTCCTGGTGAGTATATGAGTGTAGTTACAAGAGGGCTCTCTGGATAGAGGGTGCAGAGAGTTTACGTGGGTGGCTAAGTAAAACAGGGTCGATCGTTCTGAAGGGGTGCCCCCTAGGCCTTATATACTCGACCGTAGGGCAGTACACGTGGATATGATAACAACAAGTAGCTAAAAGGTAGTGAACCTCTTGAGTTTATCCCTACGTAACCCTCGCCGACTTATCCTCGCATGGCTCCGTTGCATGGGGGCTTCAGCGCGGGAAAGTCGGGCCTCTGTTGCGATTTACTCGTTCGACGATGTGGGCCGTCCGGGTTTGCACCAATCTGGTCTCACGTCTTCTCTTCTTTGTTGGTTGTCTTTCCCCAGGCCCACGAAAGAATGACCTTACGAATTATTGGGCCCTCGGGCCTTTCGTGAGGCCTTTTACTTCTTTAGTGGACCCAGGGGATATCTATCCCCCACAAGCCCCCGATCTTTGGGTTGATTTAGAGGTAATCTACTCAAAGATCCAAAGTCCAAAAAATAACTTCATGTTGCCTACTCTTGCTCTGATCACTCGTTCGACCGAAGTTTAGTTCTGTGCTTGTGCCTTAGAGGTCGGCATTTTGGATTATAAGATTCTGGACTTCATCGGGTGCACCGGAGGTGCACCCAATGGGTGTAGCTAAGGGTGGTAATGGATTGTGATCCATATGGTTCTTCACAAAATGTTAAGGCCCTAAATAAATTATAGTTCAAAAATGACTAGAAATAAAGCCCGATCCTAATCCGACTTGATCCTTAAATCTTATAGTGCAAAATTTACAGCCCATTGTCAGCTCTAGGTGTAGCCCCCGACCTTTGAGTAGATTTTGGAAGATAATCCACTCGAAGGTCTTTCCCAGGAACTATCTCCATTTGCGCTCCTGCATCTTGGTTGAGGATTGGTCTTTTTAATCTTGTCCCACGCCTTAGAAGTCGGCACTATCTTGGTTTAGAATGATAATCCATGGGGTGCATCGGAGGTGCACCCAATGGGTGTAGCCCCCGACCTTCAAATGAGTTTTTTTAAGGATAATCCATTCGAAGGTCTTCCTTTCGTTTGTGGAAACTGGCATGAAGCTATTTTGCATTATGCTTTGGAGGTCAGTATTATGTCATCAATATTTTGCTGCAGAGGTCAGCGTATATTTTGTCTTTAGCAGCCGAGTTTGCAATCCATCCATATCTTGCTAGGTAGTGCAATTTATTTGCTTCTGCGATTGATTAGACGTTTGACGGACGTTCTCTGTCTAGTCTTCACGTCGCTTCTGTCGGCCATATCTTGTACTTTGCTGGCTATATTTGGCTTTCCTCTGATCCTTACTGATATCTCATTTTTGTCTTGAGGTATTCACTGCATGCCCTGCACAGATGTGACCGTTTTGAAAAATATACTGATAATTCCTGGGCGTCCCCCCCCAATGGGTGTGGGCAAGGGACGGCTTGGTACGCTGAGTGTTTTAGCCGGCTGCTTCTGAGTAGTAATGCGATGGGACGGCTAGTGTAATCATATCCTTTGCACTGTTGACTGGAGTCCCAATGGGTGTAGTGTTGCATGAAACGGCGTCCGCCGTCTGACGTGTCTTCAGATGGGTGGGAGTGCTTATTGAATGCCTTGCGACTGTTCAGTGACCGCGGTTGGAAGTGAGCGGTTGCCTTTCCCTTCTATAAATAACCCCTTTGCTTCTCTGGTTTTTTCACATCTCTTCGCTGCTCTTTACTGCCTTCTTCTCCTCCCTTCTGTCTGCTTCCACCATGGGCAAGAACAACAAGCGCAAGCGTGAGCCGACTCCTCCATCGGAGGAGTTTGGTGACTCGGAATACTCAGAAGAGGAGTTCTCCTCTGAGTCCGAGGGGTCTCCGGCTCCCATCCCCCTGCGTGAGTCGTCTGATGACTCAGACGACTCCCAGGGGCTTGCGGCGGAGGTCTGGACGTACATCCGGGCCGTCGAGCGCTCCGGGCTCGAGGGCTCGGATGAGTCTGAGTTCTCCTCGGACGAGGAGGACTCGGATGGCGGCGAGGACGAGGATGACGACGACGACGACGGCGACGACGACGACGGTGGCGACGGCGACGGTGATGGCGGCGACGGCGGCGGAGGCAGCGGCGGCAGGGCCAGTGGCTAAACGCCACTGGTCTTTAGATATTAGTATAGTTAGAATAATGTAGTAGTAATATAGAGTAGTATAGTGTAGTTTAGTAGTAGTAGTAATGTAGAGTAGAAGTAGGGAAGCACCAACTCGTGAAGAGTTGGTTTGTAAACTGATTAACTTCCCCTTAATGAAGAACTGTCGTTGGCCCCATCTCGATGGTTCGCTTTCTCTGATTGTTGAACTGGTTCTTTTGATATTGTAGATGAATAACTTGCGCATCACATTGACGTTTCCAGAAGTAGCTGCCGAGTAATATTGTAGTCGGTATCGGCGTTTTTAGAAGCAACGCCGAGCGATTGAAGGTTGACATCAGCGTTTTAGAGGTAACACCGAGCAATCGAACACGAGATCGGCGTTTTAGAGGCCACGTCGAGTGACTGAGGGTCGGCGTCGGCATTTTAGAAGTAATGCCGAGCAGTGGAATATAAGTTTAGCGTTTTAGAGGCAACGCCGAGTGATTGGAGGTCGTCGTCGGCGTTTTAGAAGTAATGCCGAGTGATAGAATACAGGGTCAGCGTTTTAGAGGCAACACTGAGTGATTCGAAGGTCGGCGTCGGCATTTTAGAAGTAATGCCGAGCAGTAGAATACAAGTTTAGCGTTTTAGAGGCAACGCCGAGTGATTGGAGGTCGTCGTCGGTGTTTTAGAAGTAATGCCGAGTGATAGAATACAGGGTCAGCGTTTTAGAGGCAACACTGAGTGATTTGAAGGTCGGCGTCGGCATTTTAGAAGTAATGCCGAGCAGTAGAATACAAGTTTAGCGTTTTAGAGGCAACGCCGAGTGATTGGAGGTCGGCGTCGGCATTTTAGAAGTAATGCCGAGCAGTAGAATACAAGTTTAGCGTTTTAGAGGCAACGCCGAGTGATTGGAGGTCGGCGTCGGCATTTTAGAAGTAATGCCGAGCGATTGAATACGGGGTCAGCATTTTAGAAGCAACGCTGAGTACTAGCCAGCCGTGCGGGTTATTTTGAGGATAATATCCGAGTGGTGAGGTGGCACGCCGACTTTTCCGGAAATAACTGCTGGGTGATGACTGGGCACTTTTTGAAACGGTATCTGGCTCAGGAATATCCCTTAAGAGTTGCGCTTTTAGCCGCCTTTGCTTTCCGTGCCCTAGTTCTTGCATTTCCGCATCTGAATCTTCTCCGCCACTCGCCTCCTACTCTGTTTGCCAGTGAGAAGCAAGATGGCGCCCAAGAGGAAAACTGCGAACTCGTCTGCTGCAGTGATCCCCGCAATCGACCCCAACAGTCAGTTACCCTTCGCAGGTAACCATATGTCTGTTATTTCCGAAGCTGAGCTCCTCCGTCTTGTCTCCATCGGGGTTCTTCCTCCGCGGGAACTCTGTTCTTGGCGGGTTTGCCACGGGACTACTGTCCCAACCGAAGATACCCACGAGTCAGTAGTTTACGCTCCTTTCCTTCTCCGCGGCCTTGGCCTTCCCATCTCTCCTTTTTTCCGTGGCCTCCTTGATTTTTATCACATCAACCTGACTCATTTGAACCCTAATTCCATTCTCCAAATCTCTATTTTCGTTCACCTTTGCGAAGCTTATCTCGGCGTGCTGCCGCATTTCGGTTTATGGAAGTATCTGTATCACTGCCGTCCTGGGATGGCCGGGGGGCAACATCAGTTGGTCGGAGGTGCCAGCTTGGAGATGCGTCGTGGGCGGAAGACCGAGTATCTCGAGATACCCCTCAAAGACAGCATTAAAGGTTGGCGTCTGGAGTGGTTTATAGTTGATAATTATGGAAATTCTCTCCCCTCCCGGTCAGGAAGACAGCCAGACGTTCGTACCCCGAGTTGGACTGAGTCCCCCACGGATCAAGAAGTGGCCGAGGCAGGCGTGTTGCTTACTGAAGTCGGATTACTGAAAGAGAGAGGTCTGACTGCCGAAGCTGTGGTCACAGATTTTGTTTTCAAAAACATTCAGCCGCTGAAAGACAGGGCCTATCCGGCATATCTTTATCGAGGGCTGGCCGACTCAACCCGAGTTACCAATAGGAGAATTCCTTCTGTTGACTTGGTAAGCCGACTTGAGATGATCCTCAGGGGTAAAGTCTCAAACGTTGGTGCTCCAGTGGCATACTCGGCTTGGAACCTACCTTCTCCCAAAGCTTTCACCCTTTTTGTGTCCAATCCGCCCGTGACTGATAGCAATTTGGGTCTTAGAGTGCGACCTTCTGCTGAAGAGGTCCGTACTTTGATTGCTTCGCTCGGGGAGATACCTGATGATGAACGGCAGATTTATTTTGAAGTGCCCCTGAACCCTAGTGATGCAGACATAAATGACATGCTTGATCTGCTAGCTGAGGATTCATCTGATGCTGCTCCTGATGGTACGTTGGCAGTGGTGCCCCTTCCAGAGGTTGATACAACCTTGGATGTCCCGAAACTTGTCAGTACTCGCCCGAGGCGCCCTAGTCGAACTAGTCATCCTGAGCCTTCTGCTGATGAGCAGAAGAAGAAGAGAAGACGCCTCCGGCGAGTATCCAGCTTTGACGAGGACGCCAGTACCTTAGCTCCTGCTGCTGAAGAAATGACTGCAACTGGCCTTGCTGACATTGATCCCAATGAGTGTGCTCCGCCTGCTGCTGACCCCAATGAGGATGCTGTTTGCGCTGTTACTGTGGAAGATGAGGAGGAAGAAGATGAAACTCCATTAACTCGGAAAAACAGTCGGCAGTTCGTCGCTAGCGGTGGAAGTAGTGGAGTTCCCTCTCCTGCTTTGTCTGCCCTTATTGGTCTGCAAGAACTATCCATGGCCAACTTTGATCAAGCTCTAGAGGATATGGTCCCGGAGAACTTGTTGTCGGAACCTGTGGATGTTGATGCAACAGAGACTTGTGCAGCCGTGCCAGATGCTGGGCTGAGGTCATCCCGTGCCTCGTCGACCTTAGAGCATGATCTCGAGGGGTCGGGATGCTGACTTGGATTGTCCTGGTCCCATGGAAGTAGCTGAAGGCCCGTCAACCTTAGAGGTGGTCACGGCAGAGAGCTTGGACCCCTTGAATAGTGCTAACACGTGCCCAGCCCCCGAGGATGTCGCCGGGGAGGACTCAGCTCGGGTGAGGAATATAAGCCACTGCCCAGCCCCCGAGGGTGTTGCCGGTGATGATCCAGCTCAAGTGGGCAGTGCCAATTTTGACCCAGCCCCCGAGGGTGTCCGAGCGAGGTCTCCTTCTTGCACTTCCATGGACGTTCATGCAGGTTCACCCCCGCACTCTGGCGGTATGGTGGTGGCCCAAACTCCGGATCAGGGGGTCGCTTTAGAGGGCAGCATCCCCACTGGTCTGGCGTTAGGCTCTGTTGAATGTACTGAGCTCGTTCCTGCTGGTCTGCTGCAAGCTGCTTCGGGTGGTGGTCTGGCACCTGGTTACCAGCTGATTTCCCCTGACTTGGGGATCCCTTCGCTCTTTTCCAACCTCCAGGTGTTGTGCTGCTCTTTAGTTTGATCTTTACGTTGCCTGAATTGTTGTCATTATGTTCATCCGCTCTTCTTATCAGGCTTTGGTGGATAGAATGGCCAGTCAGCTGAAATCGCAGGGTGCTTCCATCCCGGAAGTGGCTTCATCTCTTGAGCGTTGGAATCCGGTGTTGCTTCATCGTCGTGTATCCGAGTTGGAGGCAACTAATGCTGGTTAGTGTCCTTTCTTCTTCTTCTTTGTTCTTGTTCGTGGATTGTTTTACCTCCTGACCTCATTTCGTTTGAATACCTCTTGATAGGGATGACTCGGCAGATCACAGTTCTTGAAGAAAAACATTCCCAAGATCAAGCTGAAATGGCTCGACGGTGCGCTGACTTCGAGGAGAAGTATTCTCAGAGCCAGATCGAATTGAGTCAGGTCTCTGCGGCTTTGGATGATGCCAACGCTCTGAGTTCTTCTCTTCATGCTCAGCTTGACTCTGAAAAGGTAACTTACGAAACCGTGCTTCGCCTTATCTTGCTCTTGGATTCTGAATGAGTTGGTTTTTGCTTGTAGGAAGAAAAACGCACCCTTGCTGCTTCTCGCAACAATCTGGATAGATTGTATCGAGATTCCAACAACTCGCTAACCATCTTGGAGAGGAGCCACCGTTTTACGATGGAAGAACTGGACAATCAGCGTCGTCAGCTGCAAGAATCTTCGGACGAAGTGACCCGCCTTACACAGTTGCTATCAGCAAAGGATGCCACCATCAAGGGACTCCGAGCTTCTAAGAAATCCATTGCTCAGGAGTTAGAAGCTGCTCAGCTGGCTACTAGAGTTGCCGAAGAAACTGCTGTCACTTTCAAAGCTCAGCGCGATAAAGCCCTGGACAAGGCCATTCGGGCGGGACGAATCTTGATGAGAAGACCCGGCGTGGTTGTCCCTGAAGATATAAGAGCCGATGTGAATGCTGCCCCCGATTCTTCGAATCGCCCTTCTTCGTCAGTCGTTCCTGAGAAAGACATTGGAAAATAAAGAAACATTTCGCGTGCTATTAGCGCGCGGTTAGCATGATCAAGTACTCGTTTAGAGGTTATCGGCTTATCATTCGAATGACATCATCACTCTCTTATTGTATCCGAATTGCAAATTTGTGGTAACGCTGCATGATGATTATGAAGTTTGTTTTCGGGATATGGAAGTCATCCCTTGGGTTGCGCAAGCGCGAGTAAACTGCACCGGCTTGAGCCACCATTGACTTTAGCCGATAGCTCTGCTAGTAGGGTATAATGATCACCCTGGGTTAAGTAAGCGTGAGCATGTTGCACCGCCTTAAGTCATTGCCGACTTAAGTCGATTGCTCCGTTTGTAGGGCATAGTGGTCACCCCGAGTTAAGTAAGCGTGAGCATGTTGCACCGCCTTAAGTCGTTGCCGACTTAAGTCGATTGCTCCGTTTGTAGGGCATAGTGGTCACCCCGAGTTAAGTAAGCGTGAGCATGTTGCACCGCCTTAAGTCGTTGCCGACTTAAGTCGATTGCTCCGTTTGTAGGGCATAGTGGTCACCCCGAGTTAAGTAAGCGTGAGCATGTTGCACCGCCTTAAGTCGTTGCCGACTTAAGTCGATTGCTCCGTTTGTAGGGCATAGTGGTCACCCCGAGTTAAGTAAGCGTGAGCATGTTGCACCGCCTTAAGTCGTTGCCGACTTAAGTCGATTGCTCCGTTTGTAGGGCATAGTGGTCACCCCGAGTTAAGTAAGCGTGAGCATGTTGCACTGCCTTAAGTCGTTGCTGACTTAAGTCGATTGCTCCGTTTGTAGGGCATAGTGGTCACCCCGAGTTAAGTAAGCGTGAGCATGTTGCACCGCCTTAAGTCGTTGCTGACTTAAGTCGATTGCTCCGTTCGTAGGGCACAGTGGTCACCCCGAGTTAAGTAAGAATGCAAGTCAATCGTAAACGAGCCGAGTATCTTTGAAATCTCTCTTTATTGATGACGTATTTCCATTATACAGAATACATGGTCGCCCCGGCTGTTTTGAAATACAGCTAGGGGTAAAACTTTCGGAGGTGCTCTATGTTCCAGGAGTTCCCAACTTCTGTGCCATCCATCTGGGTGAGGCGATATGATCCGGGCCGAGTGACCTCTGCTACTATGAAAGGCCCTTCCCATAAGGGTGATAACTTGTGCCGTCCCTCCCTCGTTAGAATTCGGCGGAGGACGAGGTCTCCTATCGAAAAGAAACGTCGCCGCACAGCTTTGTCGTGGTAGCGCCTTAGAGTCTGCTGGTATCGTGCTGATTGGATTACTGCATTCAGTCGTTCTTCCTCAAGTACATCAATATCCTCCAGTCTGGTGGCTTCGGCTTCTGCTATGCTTTCGAAGATCAATCTTGGCGCCCCAAACTTGAGATCAGCAGGTAGCACTGCCTCCGACCCATAGACCATGAAGAAAGGAGTGTTTCCATGCAGGGCCCGGCTAGGTTGGGTTCTCAAGCTCCAAACAACATAAGGCAATTCTCTTATCCATTTTCCTGCGAATTTTTCGTTCTTATCAAAGACCCTTTTCCTGAGTGCCTCCAATATCATTCCGTTGGCTCGCTCAACCTGCCCGTTGGCTCTCGGATGGGCTACAGATGCGTACTTGATCTGAATGCTCTTTTGCTCGCAGAAGTCAAAGAATTCTGAACTGGTGAAGTTGGATCCCAAGTCAGCGATGATACTGTTTGGTATCCCGAATCTGAATATTATGCTTTGTATGAATTCCACGGCTTTAGCAGAGGTTAAAGAGGCAATGGGCTGGAACTCTATCCATTTAGTGAATTTGTCAATTGCTACCAATACATGGGTGTATCCTCCTTGAGCTTTCTTGAAAGGTCCAATCATATCCAATCCCCAGCATGCGAAAGGCCAAGTTACTGGTATGGTCTGTAGCTGCTGTGCTGGCATGTGCTGTTGCTTTGACAGGTATTGGCAAGCTTCGCATCTCTGAACTAACTCGGCTGCATCGTTCTTCGCCGTTGGCCAATAGAATCCTGACCTGAAAACCTTCCCGACTAGTGTTCTGGACGCTGCATGTACTCCACACTGCCCTGCATGGACTTCCTCCAGAAGTTGCTTCCCGGTGGACGGGAGAACGCACTTCATGAGGACGCCTGACGCGCCCCTCCTGTACAATACCTCCCCAATGAGTGTGTAGTGAGCTGATTGTCTGGCAATGCGCTCTGCCGAGTTCTTGTCATCTGGTTCTTCTTCATTCTTTATATACTTAATAATCGGTTGTCTCCAGTCATCAGAGTCTGACTCGGGTTGATCTATGATGTTGCACTCTTCTATTTGATCCGTCGGGATGCTCGGCTGGAGAATTTCTTGCACGAAGACCCCGGGCGGGACATGAGTCCGACCGGATCCGAGCTTGGACAGTACATCAGCCGCCGTGTTCCGATCTCTTTCTATATGATGAAACTCCAGACCCTCGAATTTATCTTCTAGCTTTCGGACGACGGCGCAGTATTTTCCCATTGAATCACTTGAACAATCCCATTCCTTGTTTATCTGACTGATGACTACCATAGAATCTCCATACACCATCAGTCTCTTGACGCCCAGTGATATGGCGATGTTTAATCCGTGTATCAAAGCTTCATACTCGGCTGCGTTGTTAGAGGCCGGGAATAGCAACTGGAGAGCATACTTGAGGTGCTCGCCTCCAGGTGCAGTGAAGAGAATCCCTGCTCCTGCTCCCTGCAGCTTCAGCGAGCCATCAAAATGCATTCGCCATACTTCTGCCGTTTCTGGATTGTCTGGAACTTGCTGTTCTGTCCACTCTGATACGAAATCGACCAGTGCTTGAGTTTTGATGGCAGTGCGAGGTTGGAACTCGATATCATGGGATCCCAACTCGCAAGCCCACTTGGCTATTCGGCCAATGGCTTCCTTGTTGTGAAGAATGTCCCCTATTGGAAAACCAGTAACTACTGTGACTTTGTGATCGTCAAAGTAGTGGCGCAGCTTGCGGGCAGTTAGAAGTACTGCATATAATAGCTTCTGAACCTGAGGATACTTTTTCTTCGATGGGCCTAGAACCTCACTGATGAAGTAAACAAGATGTTGTACCGGATAGGCATGCCCTTCTTCCACTCGCTCGACTACCAACGCAGTGCTTACCACGTGAGTCGTGCAAGAGATATATAGCAGCAAATCTTCAGCCGGTTGAGTCGGCGTAGCTCGCTGGGGCGGTTTTAGTACTGGTGGTGTTGTCAGGAATTTCTTCAGTGCGTCTAGAGCTTCTTGTGCTTCTGAAGTCCATTGAAACTTATCCACCTTCTTGAGTAGTTTGTAAAATGGCAGACCTTTTTCTCCCAACCTGGATATAAATCTGCTCAGGGCTGCCATACATCCAGTGAGTCGCTGAACCTTCTTTTGCGACCGAGGAGCTTCCATCTTCATGATAGCTTCAATCTTATCTGGATTAGCTTCAATTCCCCGGTGGCTGACAATAAATCCGAGCAACTTTCCTGCTGGTACCCCGAAAACACATTTTTCAGGATTGAGCTTCCATCTATATCTTCTCAGGCTGTTGAAAACCAGCTGTAAGTCTTCGATGAAGTTTTCCGGACTCTCCGTTTTGATCGCCACGTCATCTACGTAAGCCTCCACACGCTTGCCCCAGTGATCGGCCAAGCATGTTTGAATGGCTCTCTGATAAGTCGCTCCAGCGTTTTTGAGGCCGAACGGCATGGAGGTATAACAGAAAGCACCAAACGGGGTGATGAACGCCGTTTTTTTCCTCGTCTTCTTTTGCCAAACTAATCTGATGATACCCGGAATAGCAATCTAAGAAAGACAGCACAGAACACCCAGCGGTGGAATCCACCACCTGATCTATCCTCGGGAGCCCGAAGGGATCCTTCGGACAGTGTTTGTTGAGATCAGTATAGTCGACGCACATGCGCCAATCCACTTTATTCTTTTTGAGTACAAGAACAGGGTTGGCTAACCACTCGGGGTGTAATACTTCTCTAATAAATCCAGCCGCGACCAAGCGAGCTAACTCGGCACGAATGGCCTCTCTCTTGTCGGGCGTGAAACGACGCAGCTTTTGCCGGATCGGCCTCGCCTGAGGATAGACTTTCAATTTGTGCTCGGCCAACTCCCTCGGGACTCCCGGCATATCCGCAGGTTGCCATGCGAATACGTCTCGGTTATCTTGCAGGAATTGGACGAGCGCGCTTTCCTATTTGTCATTCAAACTGGAGCTGATGATGGCCGTCTTGCGCTCATCAGCAAACCCCAGGTTGATCCGCTTGGTTTCTTCAGTCGGCCGCATAGAGGTCGCGGCCTGAGCTTCGTTTGCCGGTACGGCGAGGTCTTCCTCAGGCTTAGAGTTCGCCGGTGTAGAAGGAACCGTTGACGGCTTGGTGGTGAGGGCTGCTTGGATGGCCACTCGGAAACATTCTGCGGCGCCTTGGAAGTCGGCGCGCACAGTTATGATTCCTTGCGGTCCTGGCATCTTCAGTATCATGTAGGTATAGTGCGGGATGGCCATGAATTTGGCTAGCCCCGGCCTTCCGATGATGGCGTTGTACCCGCAGTCGAAGTTCGCCACCTCGAACCTTAGGAACTCGGTTCTGTAGTTATCCGGAGTCCCGAAGGTGACCGACATGTAGATGTGGCCTAGCGGGTATTCCCCTTCCGTCGGCACGATGCCGAAGAAAGGAGTGTCTGACTCGTGGAGCTCTTTGAGGTGAACTCCCAAGCCTTGGAGCGTACGGGGGAAGGTGACGTTGATGCTGCTCCCCCCGTCCACTAACACCTTCTTTACCCGGCTCTCTCGGATCACCGGATCGACGAGGAGCGGGTATTTGCCTGGATGGTCAAAGTTGAGCCATTGATCCTCCCGAGTGAAAGTGATCGGGTGCTCCGACCACCGGTATGGGGCGGGAGGGCCGGTGGTCGCCACCAGTATCTGGCGGTCGTTGAGCTTTTGTTGTCTTTTGTTCTCCTGCGACCCATGTCCGCCGAAGATGACGTTGACCTCCCTGTCAACGCGCGGGAAAGCTCCTCCTCCCCCCTCCTCCGGCTGATGGGGCTGTCGTGGTTCACCTGGTCCTCCCCTCGGCGGAGGAGGTGGTAGGGGTTGGAAGGGTCGACCATGTCCGACGGAGTGCTTGAAGTCTCGGCAGTTACGGAGAGTATGGCGCATGTCCTTGTGGTACGGGCACTGGGCGTCGAGGATGTCGTCCAGCGTGCGCTCGCCTCCACGAGGCCCTCCTCGGGCACGAGAGGCGGGTGGTCCGGCGGCGTGTACTTCTTCACGAGGCCTCTTCTCCCAGCGTTTGTCGGGTGGCTGGTTCGCATCGCGTCGTGGTGCTGCCGGTGCGGGCTTTGCTCCTCCGATGAGATCCAGGGCCCGCTCGTCGGCGGTGATGTAGAGGTCCGCTTCCCGGAACAGCTCCTCGGAGGTAGTCGGCGCCTTTTGTAGTATGGCTCAGACGAAAGCCGAGTCGTTAGATCCTCTGTAGAAGTCCTCGATCACGGCCGCCTCCGTGACCTCGGGGATGCGGTTTCTCATGGTCTGGAACCTTTTAAGGTATGACCGGAGAGTCTCATCCCCCCGGCGCTTGATAGACTTGAGGTCCCATGGTTGCGCTGGCTTGTCGGAGAGAGACTGGAAGTTGGCGGTGAAACGTCGACTGAAGTCTCCCCAGTCGTCGATGCAGTGTCGGGGTAGATGTCGTAGCCACTGCAGCGCATCTTGCCCAAGGACGATGGGCAGATACGCGGTCATGACGTCTTCGGATGCTCCGGCAGCCCGAGCAGCGGTGGTGTAGACGGCTAACCAACCCCCCGGATCCTGCTTAGGTTCATATTTGTCGATATTGGATACCTTGAAGTTGGGAGGCCATTGGATGGCCCTAAGGCGCGGAGTAAGGGCGGATACTCCGCACGTGTCCTCCTGTCGTCGGGGATGACGTCTGTCCCGGGGAGGGGAGTGGCGGTGGTGGTTCCTCGACCGTCCCCGGGTGGTACCGCCAGTTGAAGCTGTCGCCGACTCTGTTCGGGTAGCTTGGCTTTGAGTCGGGAAGCCATGATCTCGGTCATACTCCTCCCGACGGCGAATTTCGTTCTCATGCCGCCGTTCGCGCGAAGCATTGATAGAGCTTCGCGCGTCTCGGCGACTGTTGATGGCGTGTCGCAAATCGTTCGGCGGGTGAGCGAGCGGTAGAAGATGGTTAGCCGCCTGAGTGAACAGGCGTCGGTATCCCTCGGCGTCGGGAGTCCGAGGAAGTCCGTCAGCTATCCGAGCTAGAACGCCTCCGACTTCGCTCGGCGTGTTCATAGCTCGGGCGAAGTCGGGGTTCAGGTTGCGCCCGAAGAGCGGATTCTCGCGTCGTTGCCTTGCATCTTGCTCGGCTTGCTCCTGAGTCCGCCGGCGATCACGTCGTCGGGAGTTCCTTCGTTCCCTGAAGACGCGTTCTTCCGGAGTTTCTCCTATCTCTGAGACCTCGTCTCGCGAGACAGGCTGCTCCGGATCCCGTTCTCCAGCTGCGTGATGTCGTCGAACGTTCCTGCATCGGTTCCTTCGTCGGCGGGATTCTCGCTGAGGTGGTTCTTCTCCAGGCGCGGTCGGTTCATCGTCAGAGACGGCGGGCGACTCTGCTCTCCCGATGAAGAGGACGTCGGGGTAGAACGGTACTGCTGTCGCGGCGACTTTCTTTCCGTTCTCCTTTGAGGTCGGAGGAACGGGAAGAACGACCTGCCTCTCCCTGGTCTCCTTCTTTCTCACGACCCGTGTCCATTCTTTCGTCGGGGAAGTAGACAGCGGAGTCTTCCGGGTCAGCGAGCTTCTAGCTCCAGCCTCCCCGGAGACGATCTTTTTCCGAAGAGCCGGAGGTAGTGTCTTTCCAGCGTTTTCGGAGTTTGTTGGAGGAAACTTCTTTTCCGGCGGGTCTGCGATGCGGTGTAAAATTCCTTCTTCGTCCGCCACAGATGAGATTGTCCCGAAGCAGAATACAAATCCGGGACGCACGGTGATTTTGCTGTGGAAGATGATGGCCATTGAGCTAGCTTGGATCGTCGACACACCCCCTACCTGGCGCGCCAGCTGTCGGTGTTTTGGGTCCGACCGCACACCCGGGATTGCCCCTCAAGGTGTTTTTAGGAGTAGGACGGTGTCAACGACTGTAGCAAAATGGTTCGTGCCGATCGCACGAGGGACAATGGACAAGATTTGCAGGTTCGGGCCGCTTAGAAGTGCGTAATACCCTACGTCCTGGTGAGTATATGAGTGTAGTTACAAGAGGGCTCTCTGGATAGAGGGTGCAGAGAGTTTACGTGGGTGGCTAAGTAAAACAGGGTCGATCGTTCTGAAGGGGTGCCCCCTAGGCCTTATATACTCGACCGTAGGGCAGTACACGTGGATATGATAACAACAAGTAGCTAAAAGGTAGTGAACCTCTTGAGTTTATCCCTACGTAACCCTCGCCGACTTATCCTCGCATGGCTCCGTTGCATGGGGGCTTCAGCGCGGGAAAGTCGGGCCTCTGTTGCGATTTACTCGTTCGACGATGTGGGCCGTCCGGGTTTGCACCAATCTGGTCTCACGTCTTCTCTTCTTTGTTGGTTGTCTTTCCCCAGGCCCACGAAAGAATGACCTTACGAATTATTGGGCCCTCGGGCCTTTCGTGAGGCCTTTTACTTCTTTAGTGGACCCAGGGGATATCTATCCCCCACACCAGCTGGGTATTAATCGATTCAGATCGCCATTACTTCTCGGATATGAAGACTAGATCTTCGACCCTCATCGTAGATAAGAAATAAAACAAGTTTGTGTTATGTAAAAGAGAGCTAGATTAGGCCAAGCAAATGAGCTAGAATAGGCCAACCTAGAGAAAGGTAAAACTTAACTTGAAAAGTAAAAGCTAGCCTAAGGATCAAGTAATAGTAAACTCTTATGCAAAACTTGAGCCATTGAACGTTGATCACCTTTGCCTTGATTCCCAAATCAGCCAGCATATCCTTGAGAGTCTTTTCTTTAGTCAGGTCAGTCTTGCTGAGTAATTTCATACTCAGGGTTTTATTCCCCATGTCATTGCAAGAGAGATTCTTGACACGTTTGAGTTCTGTTAGGCTCACCATGGAGACCTTTTCTTATGTTTTGTTTATGTGTGTGCTTGTGGGAAGAAGGCATCTTCCCAAGTGATGTAATAAGTTAGCACTTTTACTCTACCTTGGGCATGTAATAATAAACACTGCTTGGTTTGTAAACTTAAAAGTTTGCTAATGTCTATTATCTTATTGTAAAGTCTTATGCTCAAACTCCTATGTTTAAAGTTTATATTCATATTTTCATGATGTATGATCATTGTAATGTTCGCAATTACGGGTGAATGATCCTCGGAGATGAACGAGTTCATCGAAACTCGACACCCTAAGTAAGTTATTTGATTCACTTACATATCCATATAAGGCCTTGAAGGGAAAGATGGGTGTATGTGGGCCCGATAATTTGGTTGAGTTGTGACAGCCTCGAGCTATGTTTTCCCTTGACACTCGTCGGTGGCCGCTTGAGTATGAAGATAGTCGTGGTGACTGCCCCACAACCAGCCAGACATCCCCTTGGCCTTTAGCATGCTTTTGTCCATGCTAGGCACCATATGGTTGCACTTCTCCATGTCGTGTTGCTGGGGCATGTACGACACGGTGAGATGACATTAGGTTTCGTGCTTGGTGCAGTAATTGTTGAACGTGCGTATCGTGAATTCATCACCACGGTTGGTGCGGAGCATGCCCCATCTTTTGCTCAGCCTCCACCTCAGCGCGTGCATGGAAGCCATGGAGTTGAATGATGGTCGTTGTAGCCTCGTCCTTTGACACCAACAACAACAACATGAGCCACTTGGTGTGACTCTTGTCATCGATAAGGAGGAACAACATCCCTATATACGTCTTCAGGGTGCTCGAACCACACAAGTTTGCGTGCATCAGGTCAAGCAGATGCGGCACACAATACTTGTTGGTCATAGGGAACAGACATCGTCGTTGCTTCTTAGCCAAGCAGCTCTCAGACTTGGTTGACATGGTTGATCGGCGGCAGTCTATGCACCTGACCACCCTTCAACAGTTCACTCACCCCATGGAACCTGAGCTATCTGAAGTTGGCCATTGCTAGTCCACCGCCGAGCTCCAGGCAGAGAGGCACACGAGCTACGCGACGTTGATATCGACTACATAGGAACTCGTTGAATGTCGCACCTTGACTAGCAACTGTCGACGCTATTCCTAGATCGTGAGAACATTGTTCTCAGTCAGGACCTTGTGGCCATCTTCATTAAGCTGACCAAGCTGACGATGTTTGTTGTTAGCTGGTAGATGAAGTAAGCGATAGAAACCAACTGGTGCTTACCGCTCTTGCACCTGAAGAGGACCGTGCAACGACCCTCGATGGCGACCATGGAGCCATCGTCGAATTGAACAGTCTCTTGGACGCCAGTGTCAAGCTCGGAAAGACCATGTGCTCCCCTGTCATGTGGTTCGTCGTGCCAATGCCGAAGATCCAGCGCTTTATCTCGCCACCGCCCTTATCCTCGAGCTAGACGAAGAAATGGTTCTGGTCGAGGTGGATCTCTAGCGTCGTGGTTGGGGCCTTCTTTGCAGGAGGTGGTTTGATGTCGCTGGTAGATGCCAGAGCCATGAACGCCATAGGCTCTGGCTCAGTGAATGTCGATCGTGTGCTACCTCTTCCCTTGATCTAGACGATGAGTGCATCTCTAGCCCCTAGCGATGCGATATCCATCGACAATGATGGATTTGTGGAAGACAACTCCATCGATGCCCCTTGATCGTCTCTTCTTTATGTTGTGCCATGATGGAGGCAAGGCCTAACATGAACGCCCCTCTAGTGGGCTCCCCTAGCAAAAGCGCCTGCTTGTCCTTCTTCTTGCGATATCCGCGAAACCAATGACCCATTCTACCACAATACTTAGGGGTGTTTGTTTAGCTTAAAGTCGGATGATTCTGGCTATCAGAATCGGCTTCTAATAGCCAAACGCTTCGCTTCTCAGTTTGTTTCTATGAGAATCACTTTGGTGAAAATAGTCCAAATGAATGTGAACACAAAATCTGCCAAGTCGTCGCGATAGGAGAAATCCATCACTTCCTAGATCATAAACCCTATGGAACCATTCATCTTTTTGCACATAAGCCCCACGATATTTAGATTCTCCACACAGCCAGATTCTCCATAAATCTAGATTCTCAGAAAAGCTTGTCAGAAAAAGCTGAACCAATAAGACTCTTACATTCGTCGACAACAACTAACTTCCCTTTTCTGTTGCTGCCAGTGTTCCATGGTGACCTCGGGCTGCCACCGTCGCTGCTGCAACCACCACCATGCCATGACTCATGCCATATGACGTCTGATTATTGCTCAAGCTTTCACTATTAAAGACTTGGAGTAGCGACACATACGACCAACTCATCCTTTGTTGGGTTCAGGCTAGCTGAAGCTCTACCACAATTATTGCCACCGAGATCATATCACTCCTTTGGCGCCTTGAGCCTCCATATCAACTCATCCACAGTTTGTTGAGATCGAGAAGGGTTTCGATGGTTATCACGATCTGCAAGTACCTTGGTGGAGTGGCCTGTAGGAATTTGGCAATTTGCACACGATCTCTAGTTCCTGGTACCCGATGTCGAGAACCTCTAGTTGGATGGCTAGGTCGGTGTTGCACATGTCGAAGTTGTCAACACTCAACAGATTCACTGTCCTTGAACCTGAGTGACTCAAACTTGCATCGTAGCGTGTTTGTCTTCACTTGGCGCACTCGGTCATGCCGAGGTGCGTTTTCTTGAGTGCTCACATGATCTTGGTGGTCATCTTGCTCGTAATCGCCCCTTGCATCTCTGGAGGTGCCCTAAGGGTGATGGCCTCTAGAGCATTGTGATTGTCAATGTAGTCGATGATGCCGACGGTTCACCGTTGTCCACATGACTCTCGCTCGTAGCTTCGACTTCATGAGCACCACCATGAATAGTAGTATGAGTATTGTCTGATGCCGCCACTCTCCCTCACCACCCGGTGGGTCGCTAAGCCATGATCTCCATTGCTCTTAATGGCAATACGGTGGCGAGGCAGTTTGTCCATGCTGCATGACTGCAAGCATGGCCACAACGTCGATAGCAGCTCCGATACTAGTTGTAGTCTTCTACTCATCGGTGTGCCTTGTCGGAGGCGAAAGAGATGATCCCTAGATCACCCAAGCAATCATAAAAAACTCGGTCAGTAGGGGAAAGACTGCCTCCACGGTATTATATTAAGAAGAAGATCAATTGGAGCCCCGACCGAGAAAGGTCACGAAAGCTGGCCCCCGTACAACATGAGGGTCTGTCCCCTATAGGCCAGATCTTTACTCGTGCTTTGAGCTCTCTAGTCCCTACACGAGGATCCGCCCCTATAGATCAGTCCATCTCATGTGCATACAACCAAGAGAACCAGCGAGTGACCTTTTATAACCACAGCCTAAAATTCGCGCCCACTAGGATTCGAATTCACAACCTAAGGAGTACTACTCAGGCCACCTAACCAACTCAGCTAGAGGCCCTTTCGCACCCAAGCAATCATAAAAGCTTAGCACAAACACTATGAGGATACAAGGAGTTTTAGTGCTGCCCAAAGTACACAACTTCATTTCTGTATTCTCTTTGATCTGATAAATACACAATTACAAAGGGCCACAACCCGAGCTGGATTATGCAACATACTAATCAGCTAATCTCAATCAATCAGCTAAAAAATGAAACTTAACCAATCAACAATCAATTATTAAAAAAAGAAAACTAACCAATCAACGGTCAATTAGTTAAGAGAGGAAACTAACTAATCAGCTAAGAAGGAAACAATAACTCGAGTTGGATTATGTAACATAACACCCTTGTTCGAAAAAATAACTTGCCGGGAAAACATAGGAAACTTTTCTTTTTGTTCGGTTCCACATGAAAGCTATAGGAAAAGAACATCCACTTAAACCATGGGAAACTTTAGAGTTCACTGTACTGTCTTTAGTTTCTTATTTTCTGTGTTTTTTCGTGTGGTTTATCCAAACACATATTTCTACAAAATTCATGTGTTCTTTATTCTCCTGTTTTACATATGTATTCCTATCTCGTTCTAGTGTGTGTGTGTATATATATCTTGTATATTACGAGTCCTGGGCTTCTAATAACTAGAGGAAGCCTAGGTCAGACGGTGCAATCCGGTCGAGCCGGACCAGGTCCGGACATCTATAAAAGAAGACCTGGAGTGCTAGGGTTCAGTTTTTCATGTCCCATCCCGATTCATTAGCGACAACGCCCACCAAGGCACGTGCGACTGCGGTTGCCCAAGAGCGCACGCGGCGGTGGACCCCTGGCCATTGGCTGCGGTGGCTGTGGCTCCCTGACCCAGATGCGCGGTGGTGGCGGTTCCCAGGTCGGTGGTCGCGGCTCCCCAATCCAAAGGGCGAGCGATGGCGGGGGGGCCCTATGCGAGCAAGCGGTGGCATCACCGGGGCCCTAAGGCAGCGGCACTACCAAGGCGGTCAAGCAAGCGGCGCCCTCCGATGTGCGAGTTGCGACGACGCCGCACGAGGCATGAGGTTCGAGTGGCATCAAGGAAGGTGCGAGGTGTGCACAGCGACGATCGCTCGTGACATCCTCTGATCCAGTGTAGTTCGGGCGGCTCAAGTGACGACCTCCATCTGTGCTTGTATCGTCGACGACGCCCTCCGGCGACTACCTCCTTCGATTTGTGTTGTCGTTCGGTTATTGTGTTTTATGCCTACCACATGTACTATTTGCACTAAAAATGTACGATTTTATGCTTGAACACAGAGTTCGTATATCAGTTTACTGCATACATACTTTTTGCATGCACATTGAAAAGGCAATTCTTTGATTTATGATGTTCGTAATTACAATAAAGAATCAAATCATTTATGTTCGTAAATGCCAGAGTTTTATGTCTGCCATAAAACTGTCCCTAATTCCCGCATGTTCGTAATTACCATAAAAAATCAAATCAAATCACCTATGTTCATAACTTCTAGATTTGTACGTCTGTCGTAAAACTATCCCTAATTTCCGCTGGCGTTCTTAGTTGGACCGATATTAGGTTTTTTTATCAATTATGCTACACGGTGTAAGTATTTATGTGACGTTGTATGAGAATTTATTCTCTGTGTGAATCTTGTCATCCAATTTATTGTGCGCGTGTAGTGGAAAGGAAAATATAATCCAAACTTTCTGCGCATGCAATAGAAACTCCCATGATTGGTCATAATTTTTGGATCTGTATAAAAATAGAAATCACATGCATGTGACACCCATATTTTTTTGGATCTGCCATAAAAATAGGATCGTAAATATAACTCACTAGAGCTATCAACCTTTTATATTGGCTCGGTATTTACGCTCATAACTGAGGGGTTTTATGCTCGAAACTTAAGGTTTTTACGTTCGAATCTGGAGATGCGTCCACCAGTGAACCACATGCCAGATTTTTTTACGCAGTGTATCGCATTACAAAAATAGCTTCACCGTGTAACATAATTTATATAAGTATATATCATAAACCTGTTCTAACGAGCCTAGTTGCATGGCTATTGGAGCAATCCTATATTTATGGAGTAAATAAAGCATTTAATTTTTTTTGTTTTCATGCATGCCAATCCATTTCTTTCATCGCACATCTTGTCATCCTAAATTTGTGCGCATGCAGCAGGAAACAGATTTTTATGCATTGTACCGAATTGCATAAATACATACACCGTGTAACATAATTAGTATCAGTATATATCATAAACTAGTTCTAACGAGTTTAGATGCATGTCTGTTGGAGAGATTCTATATTTATGGAAAAATAAAGCATTAAATATGATTTGTTTTTCATGCATGTCGATTCATTTTCTTTCATCACACATTCTTTTCATCCTAAATTTGTGCGTATGCAGCGGGTAACAGATTTTTACGCAGTGTAACGAATTGCGTAAATATCTATATCGTGTAGCATGTTTAGTATCGGAATATATCATAAACTGGTTCTGACGAGTCTAGCTGCATGGTTGTTGCAGTGATCCTATATTTATGAGAAAATAAAGCATTTAAAATAGAAACCGCCACACATCTATTTTCTAAATTTACGCGCATGCAGGGACATGTTTAACTCATGCATGCATTCTTTTTTTGCGCGCACGGACATGGGATAGGTGGCGTACCCGACAGCCTGACTTGGGGAGTGAATGGGCACACCGGGCTTGACTAGGTCGTAGGAGTGGTCGACCTGTGCTTCGTCTATATATATTATGAATCCTGCATTTTAAAGGAGGCTTAAGTATATTAGTTTCGAGGTGTTTGCTTATATATGCTGGAGTTGGTTAAAATTCACTGTACATCTATGCAAACTGAATCCAATGATTTATCTCATGATTTGGTTATTGGCTTTTCTGGTTCGTGAGCTATGAATATGTGCTCAGTCTCTTTCTGCATGGGCCTATCTGCTAGCTTGTTCTAGGTTTTCATCGTGCACTATAGTAAAATATAAAAATTTCTATGGCCAAAACCATCGAAAATAAACCTTAAACCGTCGGATATAGATTATTTTCGACGCCCACCGGTTTATATCCGATGGCAGATGTCTCTCGATCGTAACGGATCGGAAAAGGCGCTATTTTTTACAGCGGCCGTCGGATATAAGTTATGTCCGACGGCCGTAAAGAGTCATCGGCATTTACCATAGTTAACGGTCGTAACGGTCGCTCGTGGTTCCCGCAGGCAATATATAATCCAATACTCTGTTGCTGCAATGTTGGTTTTCATCATAATACAATACTCAGTGGTTTCAATCATAGGTGTACATTCGGGCCGTCCGGCCCGGCCCGGTCCAAGCCCGAAAAGGTTTGTATTGTTTGAATTCCGGGCCGGCCCACGGGCCTAGCCCTCGGCCCACGGCCCGGCCCATAATTGCTTAAACGTGTCGGGCTCATTTCGGGTGGCCCGAAATTAAAAAACCCGAAATTCGATTTTTGGCCCGAAATTCAGTTTTTGGCCCAAAATTCGCATCAGAGCCCTAAATTCAAAAAAAAAATAAAACAAATGAAAGATAAGACAAATAAATTTGAACAAAAGCAAACTTAATATTTGTATTAAAGTTACCACAACTATGCAATGACTACCTCGTTTACAAATCATTTTGTTAGAAGGAAAAAGAGTATAATCAGCTCTATACAAAGTTCGTAAGTTCAGTTTATTGTCTAATGTTCATAAGAAAAGTAAAATTACATCACATACTCTACGCGAGTATATGAAAGTGTGGAATGAAGTATGATTTTAATAAATATATAGGCCTTTTCGTGTCTCTATATGGGTCATTTCGTGTCTGCATTAACGGGTCGTGTTCGTGCCCGCCCATGGGCCGTAACCTCGGTCCAAATCCGGCCCGATATATCGGGCCGTGCCGACCCGACACTAAAATATTTCAGGCCATGCCGTGCCTGGGTCGTGCTTTTTTTTCGTGCTTCGGGTCGGCCCATCAAAAAGCCCGGCCCAAATGTACACCTATAGTTTCAATGTTTGCGTTATTAATTGATGATATTGCAGGTAAGTGCGTGGACCCAACTTTACCAAACACTGGTGTTCGTTGATCTTTTTACAGTCATGGAACATATAATACTTGGTATCTGGATTTGACAACGCTCATGTAATTCAAGAACCCTGGGAATCTTTTGTGTGCTTATTTGATTTTCAAAGTGCTGCAGACCTTGGTTGTTTCCGTTAATGTCAGATGTTCATTGTCTTTTGGTGGCATGGTGGGGGACGACATGGCCAGCGTCGCAGATATCAGTACATTACTTTAAAACAGAGGTATAGTTCTACAGAAGTTAGCACAAAGAGATCATGGCAATCTGTCACAGCTACCTACAATCCATCCGATCCCGTCTCCGACCAAGAGCCCCGTAGCGAGTATTCGTCTCCCCAGAGCCGTCGTCCTCCATTCCTGCTCGTCTTACGTCCACCCTGTTATTCTGGATTCGCTCATAGCTGTTTTGCTCCACACTGGCTCACGTAGGCTGGTTCCAATGCTGCTACAGTATATCGACCTTGATATCGATTATTGTCAGTTTTTTATATCGATTAATGTGTTAATACACAACCTTTATCGTTAGTCCATAGGCACATCAATTTTTTATAGGCTTTTAGTTAACATAATGTATGTCCCATACAATCACGCTTCGCCATCAGAAGACCTTCAACCCTTATTAGTGATAAGGGTCAAGCATGCCAGTGGCCTTCAACACTGTGTGTAGCTATATTGGTATCAGAGACTTGGTCCAAGAGCATATACCCTTCAAAGTGTGACCCCTTGTTAATAAATGGGGAAATGCAAAGGAAACCGCTGCTAGTGCAAGCGAATGTGGCCTGATTTATCTGAAATATACTTACTGATAGATGATGAATGACTTGAAGCCATTGAGGCGACTAGTGAGGAGTTATTGGGGGCTTATACGAAGGCTGAAAATGAATCCATAAACATTGCCTTTGGTGTCCGCGGAAAGAGAAGGCTAAACAGATTATTTAATGTTATTGAATTTGTCTATCCTGAATACTGCTTTCCAGCACGGAAACAAGGGACGAAAAGGAAAATTGCAACGAAGACCTCCTCTTCCGCGCTGAAGTCAAAGAAGACAAAGGTTGTAACTCATCGGCCGAAGTCGTATTTTTTAGAAAGGGCTGCTATACTGCCTGCTGTAGGGGTTTCAAATATAAAGGTTGTCGAAGCTGCTGAAGAGACCCTATCAGCTTCGGAGGTAATACTTTTCTTTTTCCTTGTTTTGAATCAAAGAATATTTAATCTAATACGACTTTTGGAATTTTGAATAGATGATCAAAGCACCTGCTACAACAGCTGAAGTTTCCACTATTCAATTGGAGAAATAAAAAAATAGAGTTCTAATAACGAATAGCAGCCGAAGCTACAGAGTTCTCTGATGGTGCAAGAGCTATCAAGCATAGCATCCACTTCAGTAGCAACACCTAAGAAAGGGATAAGGATGGCCAATGTTCTAGACAATGTTCTTAGACCTTCGAAAATGAGTACTCCTGCTCATACAAGGATTTGCAAAGACATAGCTAGAGAATTGGAAAAGGCTCCTGATTGCGCTAAGGCTGGACCTTCGAAAAGTAGGCCAATAGAGCAAGTAAACGAGAGCCTATCAGAGAAAGTATCATTGCCGACACCTGAAGCGGTGTCACCCGGAGATCTTGATTTCATTATCCGCCATGCTTCGGAAAAAACAATTGATACAGAAGCAAATTGCCGAAGCTCAGCATTACGCTAAAGATCTGAAGTATCCTAACTCGGCCTTCTTGCATCAAAACACATCCAAGTCCAATGCCTGATGCGTCACAATATACATCAAACGACTTCTCAATATCTGGTTGAGCCAAAACCGGTCAGTGGTCAGTAGTGTTTTCAACTGTTCAAAGGCCTCATTACACTTGGGAGACCAATTAAACTTAACATCATTCTTCAACAACCCTCGGGAGGTAATTCGGGCAAGTCTTCACGGAATAGATTCGGAAATTCACACACAACTGGAATGTCTTGTATCTCTTGCACTATGGCTTCAAAAGCTCGTTCGGTTGCCTTGACTGGGACAGATACAGGGACAGATAACATGACTTCTTCTTGTCCATGACTTAGTTGGACAGTCCTTTGATTGGCATTGATAACAGCCTTATTTTGGGCTAACCAATTCATGCTCGAAATAACATCTACGTCTTGCCCTTTTATAACTATCATATTGGTGGGGAAGTCATATCCTGCTAGTTTCACGGGTACATGGAAGACTACTTCCTTAGTAAAAATTTGACCCTTCTTTGATTCAACACTAGGTATGCAATCTTCTCAACAAAAGATTTGCTCATGAAAGTATGTGATGCACCAAAATCAAAAAGAATGACGGTGGGATGATTGGCAATGGAAAACGTACCCATCATCACAGGCTCTCCTTCCGGTGTAGTAGCCGCTTGAGTATAGTAGACCCGTCCAGTTCTCCTTTCACCTTTGCCTACCTGAGTGCTTGCCATATTTCCCTTGCCTTGAGATGTACTTCTAGAAGCCTTTTGGAGGTTTGATTTATTTTGCTTCGGATAAGGACAATCCTTGATGAAATGTCCAGACTTCCCACAGTTGAAGCAGTTGTTAGATGAACTGGGTAGGGCTGGAAAACGAGTACCAGGGGCACCCGGCTAAATGATTTGAGTAGGGGTAGCAGTTGTGAGAGCACCTAGAGGGGGGGTGAATAGGTGATCCTATAAAATTCAACACTAATAGCCACAAAACTTTGTTATGTAAGTTAGAACGGCTAAGTAGCTTGAAACGGGTTCTTGTGAACACAGATAATCAAAGGTAAAGCACACAAGAGACACACGATTTTTATCCCGTGGTTCGGCCAAGTAACACTTGTCTACTTCCACGTTGTGGCGTCCCAATGGACGAGGGTTGCACTCAACCCCTTTCAAGTGATCCAATGATCAACTTGAATACCACGGCTTTTCTTCCTTATCTCTTTTTCCCGTTTGCGAGGAATCTCCACAAGTTGGAGTCTCTCGTCCTTACAACAAAGATCACAATGAAAGCAAAAGAGTAAGGTTGGGGAGCAACACACACAAATCCGCAGCACACACACGAACACAAGCCAAGACTTGAGCTCAAAATGAAGCACAAAGAGTTAACACGATCGATCAAGTGCGTAGAGACGGAGTGTGGGAGACTTAGAATGCTTAGTGAATGCTTGGGTGACTCCTCCATGCGCCTAGGGGTACCTTTTATAGCCCCAAGGCAGCTACGAGCCGTTGGAGGCCAACAAGGAAGGCCAAAGTTTCCTTCTGTCGGGTGGCGCACCGGACAGTCTGATGCGCCACCGGACAGTCACTGTAGACAGTGCGGTGCGGATCTCCTTCCTTTTCTGGCGAAGATGACTGTTGCAGCGTCGAGCCAGTTGGCGCACCGGACACTGTCCGATGCACACCGGACAGTCTGGTGCCCCCTGCCGACCGTTGGCGCGGGCCACGCGTCGCCCGCGGATTGCGCGGCCGACCGTTGTGCTGGCGGCCGTTGGCTCACCGGACAGTCCGGTGAATTATAGTCGTACGCCGTCAAATTCTCATGAGAGCGGCATGTTCACCGGAGGCTGGCCTGGCGCATCGGACACTATCCGGTGCACCACCGGACAGTCCGATGTGCCAGACCGAGCTGGACTTTGGCTGTACCAAGCCAAGTCTTTTGCATTTCTGTTCTTCTCTTCTTTTCTCTGTTTCTAGCACTTAGACAATATATGTTAGTACTCAAAACAATGTACTAAGTCTAGAAACATACCTTGTTACATGATTTGCACTTCTTGCTTGTTTGGCGCATAATCAACTCACTTAGTATGTGTTGGACACTTAATCACCAAAATATAATAGAAATGGCCCAAGGGCACATTTCCCTTTCAATCTCCCCCTTTTTGGTGATTTATGCCAACACATCAAAAAGCAACAAATATAAGTGCAATATCGATGCAAGTTAGGACCAAATTGTTTTTGACTCTTATTTGGCATATTTGGATCATTCTTTGCCACCACTTGGTTTGTTTTTGCAAATCAAATTCATTTTCCTATCTCTAAGTCAAACTCACTTGTTTGGGCATAAAGCGAGATAATCCATTGGAAAAATTGATCAAGTGCCAAAAACTCCCCCTTTTTCCCATAATCATAAATTCTCCCCCACAAGAGACCAAATTTTGCAATAAGAGTATTTTGGGCAAATCAAAAATTCTAACTCTACTATTTTCAAAAATCTCAAGTGGTAGCTGATCCATTTGCTTTGGCCTTAATTTCTCCCCCTTTGGCATCAAGCACCAAAACAGGATCATTTTTGGCCCTTTAACCCCATTGCCTCATCCAAAGTAGTTGCGCGCAACACTGTCCTGTGGCAACATACTCGGCCTCAGCGGTGGATAGGGCAACGGAGGTTTGTTTCTTTGAGCTCCAAGACACCAGGGACCTTCCTAGGAATTGGCACGTCCCTGATGTACTCTTCCTATCAACCTTGCATCCAGCATAATCGGAGTCTGAGTATCCAATCAAGTCAAAGGTAGACCTCTTTGGATACCAGATCCCGAAGCAAGGCGTAGCAACTAAATATCTAAGAATTCACTTAACTGCCACAAGGTGACATTCCCTTGGGTCAGATTGATATCTAGCACACATGCATACGCTGCATAATATCCGGTCTACTAGCACATAAATAAAGTAATGACCCTATCATAGACCGGTATGCCTTTTGATCAACGGACTTACCTCCTTTGTTGAGGTCGACATGTCCGTCGGTTCCCATAGGTGTCTTCGCGGGCTTGGCGTCCTTCATCCCAAACCGCTTGAGAAGATCTTGAGTGTACTTCGTTTGGGAGATGAAGGTGCCGTCCTTGAGTTGCTTCACTTGGAACCCAAGGAAGTAGTTCAACTCGCCCATCATCGACATCTCAAACTTTTGAGTCATCACCCTGCTAAACTCCTCACAAGACTTTTGGTTAGTAGAACCAAATATTATGTCATTGACATAAATTTGGCACACAAAAAGATCACCGTTACAAATCTTAGTGAAAAGAGTGGGATCGACTTTCCCAACGTTGAAAAAATTACCAATTAAGAAATCTCTACGACATTCATACCATGCTCCTGGGGCTTGCTTAAGTCCATAGAGCGCCTTAGAGAGCTTACACACATGGTCGGGGTACCTGTCATCCTCAAAGCCAGGGGGTTGTTCCACATACACCTCCTCCTTGATTGGCCCGTTGAGGAAAGCGCTCTTCACATCCATTTGAAACAACCTGAAAGAGTGGTGAGCGGCATAGGATAATAATATTCTAATAGACTCTAGCCTAGCCACAAGAGCAAAAGTCTCCTCGAAATCCAAACCTGCGACTTGGGCATAACCTTTTGCCACAAGTCGAGCCTTGTTTCTTGTCACCACCCTGTGCTCGTCTTGCTTGTTGCGGAACACCCACTTGGTTCCCACAACATTTGGCTTGGGACGTGGCACCAGGCTCCAAACTACGTTCCTTTTGAAGTTGTTGAGCTCTTCCTGCATGGCCAACACCCAGTCCGGATCTTGCAAGGCCTCTTCTACCCTGAAAGGTTCAATAGAAGAGACAAACAAGTAATGCTCACAAAAATTAGCTAAACGTGAGCGAGTTGTTACTCCCTTGCTTATGTCACCCAGAATCTGATCGACGGGTGATTTCTTTTAATCGTCGCTCGGACTTGACTTGGAGGGGTCGGTGGTGCTTCTTCCTCCATAGCTTGTTCTTCTTGTGCTCCCCTTGATCACACGCCTCTTCTTGATGAACCAGTCCATCATCTTGAGTTGGGGGATGCACCATCATTGAGGAATAAGGTTGATCTTGCTCTTGTTGTTCCTGTGGTCGCACGTCTCCAATCGCCATGGTGCGTATTGCGGCCGTTGGAACATCATCTTCATCTATATCATCAAGATCAACTTGCTCTCTTGGAGAGCCATTAGTTTCATCAAATACAATGTCGCTAGAGACTTCAACCAAACCCGATGATTTGTTGAAGACTCTATACGCCTTTGTATTTGAGTCATACCCTAGTAAAAAACCTTCTACAGCTTTGGGAGCAAATTTGGAATGTCTACCTTTCTTCACCAAAATGTAGCATTTGCTCCCAAATACATGAAAGTAAGAGACATTGGGTTTGTTACCGGTAAGGAGTTCGTAGGAGGTCTTCTTGAGGAGACGATGCAGATAGAGCTGGTTTATGGCATGGCAAGCTATGTTCACAGCTTCTGACCAAAACCGCTCGGGCGTCTTGAACTCTCCAAGCATCGTCCTCGCCATGTCGATAAGTGTCATGTTCTTCCTCTCTACCACACTGTTTTGCTGTGGTGTGTAGGGAGCGGAGTACTCATGCTTGACACCTTCCTCCTCAAGATACTCCTCGACTTGTAAGTTCTTGAACTCGGACCCGTTGTCGCTCCTTATCTTTTTCACCTTGAGCTCAAATTCGTTTTGAGCCCTCCTTAGAAAGCGCTTTAGGGTCCCTTGGGTTTCTGATTTATCCTACAAAAAGAACACCCAAGTGAAGCGGGAAAAGTCATCTACAATTACAAGACCATACTTACTTCCCCTGATGCTAAGGTAGGTGACAGGTCCAAAGAGGTCCATGTGTAGAAGCTCCAGTGGTCTTGATGTTGTCATCACATTCTTGCTGTGATGAATGCTTCCCACCTGTTTCCCTACCTGACAAGCTGCACAAGGTCTATCTTTTTCGAAGCAGACATTGGTTAGTCCTAACACATGTTCTCCCTTTAGAAGTTTATGAAGGTTCTTCATCCCAACATGTGCTAGACGGTGATGCCACAGCCAGCCTGTGTTAGTCTTAGCTATTAAGCATGCATCTAGATCGGCCTCCTCTTTCGAAAAATCAACTGTTGGGGACTTGTTCTCAAATGCTATGAATCAAGAACAAGGCAACATAAAATGTTAAATGTCAAAAGCCCTTCGTCCTTTGGGTCATTATTTCCCTTCGGATATAATGAATTTAGGACGAAGGTTATGAAAAACATGCCTTTATGACCATGATGAGAGATGAAGAACATTCATACAAAGTACAGAAAGTAATATAATCTTTTGTAAACATTATTATTAGTCTATTTTCATTTATATTATTTGTACAAACAATATTAGATTACAAATGTACCTTCGGCTTGAAGGGGTGAGAATACAAGTGTGACGCCAAAAGCGAATGCCAAGTCAGCGTGAACAGTACGGGAATATTGTTCATCTATTTATAGGCACGGGACGCAGCCCGTGTAAAATTACATTAGTGCCCTTCATATTTATCAATAACTTTACAATAATTCTTCAGGGTCTGATTCGGCTTTTCATCTTTAAGTCGGTTCCCCTTTTCTACTGTCATGCCGAAGCTTATCTGCGCATAGCTTCGATCTTTTCCTTCGTCGCAAGCGCCTTCCGCCTCACTCAAGCTTCGTCTTGGCCATAATCTTATGTACTCATAATCCAATTCCGAAGATACCTGCTCACACATTTCACTTGGAAAACATTGTTAAATCATGTTTTTGAGGACCTTCGGAAGCCGAAGGCCCCCAACAGTAGCCCCTCGCAATATTAATTTTTTGTACTGATAAATTCATATTGCGATATGGACGAAGGCCTTAAGCCGAAGGTCCGAAAAAACACCTTCCCTTTGCTAGAATAGCAACCAGCCTTTGACAAGCGGGACCCTCCAATTTTCAACGCTCTGGGCGTATAAATAAGAGCTCATCTCGAGTCATTTGGTACGCTCTCTTGCCAACCGTTTTTACTCACCCAACCTTTAGCCTACGCGCAACAACACTTGCTTGGCCTTTTAGATTTTAAAGCTTCGGTTTAGAGTGCGCTTTTCAACGTTTGCAAAGATGTCTGAAGGTAAAAAGGTTGTTGGTGATTCGGGTGATTCGAAGCTAAGTCTTTCTGAGGAGATGCATCTGGGTTTTCTTCAATCAATGTCGAAGACTAATACAGAGAAGATTACTAAAGAAATCTTGGAGGGTTTATCTGAAGATACTGGCGACAGTGACAGCTATGATGTGGATAGTGGAGGCGAAGACTCCGAAGATCGACCCTGGCGACCAAGCCATGCGGTTTTCGGCAAATCAAGTATTAAAGAAAATCATCTTGTCAACATGAGGGGAAGATGTTTCCGGGACTTGTCCATTGTGAGGGCCGACGAAGGAGAGAAAACTTGTCCAACTCCTGAGGAAAATGAAGTCGTAATATTTCGAAGCTTCTTGAAAGCTGGACTACGGTTTCCCCTAAGCAGCTTTGTTGTAGAGGTGCTGAAGATATTTGAAATCTACCTTCACCAACTTACCCCCGAAGCAATCATAAGGATGAATATCTTCGTGTGGGCCGTTAGAAGCCAAGGCCTGGATCCTGATGCGAAAAGTTTCTGCAACATACACGAATTGATATACGAGACAAAACCCTGGGGTAAGGAACAGTATCACAACAATTTTGGGTGCTACAGCTTCGGCTCCCGGTCTGGGTCAAGCTGCCCAGTGCCAACCTTTCGAAAGAGGTGGCCTGGCGACTGGATGATGGAATGGTTTTACGTGAAGAATGACTTGATATCACGAGAAGATATAAAGAAGATCATTATGCGTCCTATGTGGCAACGCTTCGGCCTGCGGAGGTCGAAGGTGGAAATGAATGAATTAGCCGAAGAATGCCAGAGAGCCTTCGGAGTTGTTTGCTCTTTTATTGGGACAAGGGACTTGGTTTAGGAACATATTGCCTTCAGAGTATGGCCACTTGTGGAAAATGGGAAATGCCGCAGGAGACCATTAAAGAGGCTGACGAAGGTGGTCTAGTCAGGCTGAAGTACACTTTTAAGTTCGGAGATAAATTCGTTGAGCCAGATGATGACTGGCTGAAAAGCATTGAAACTGTAAGTGATGAACTACTTGGGGTATATTCAAAGGCCGAAGATACTGCATTGTCAGCAGCCTTCGGAGGCCGAAAAAAGAAGAGACTGAACCGAGTGTTTGACGCCATTGGGTTCGTGTACCCCGACTACCATTATCCAGTGCGTGGTCAAAAAAGAAAGAATACTTACTCTGCGAAGGAAACTACTTCAGCCGCTCCTAGTGAGCCGGCGCCGAAGAGGAAAAGGGTAAAAGTTCTCACACACCGGCCACGTTATATTGAACTGGCCACAGTGCCTGAGTTCGCCGGTGAGACCTCTTCGGCCACCGAAGCTAAAAAATCAACGCTGCTGCCAGAAATCAAACAGTTGGCCGAAGAGCCAGCAACAGAAAAAATATAAAAAGCGAAGACTGAAGAAGCAGAAACATTAGAAATTTTAAATCCTTTAGCAAAGACTGAGTCAGAAAAAAGCCAGAGGGGTCCAACAGTGACCCCGAAAAGAAAAAGGATGGTTAACGTGTTAGATGTTTTGGAGGCAATTAAATCTTCGAGCATAACACCAAAGAAAACCATTGGAACTTCTGAAGTGTCTACTGAAGCCTTTGTTGCTGAAACTTCGAAGCAACAACTTGAAGCTGAAACTGGGCCTTTAGAGCCCTCCAAGGAACAACCTTTGGAAACCGAAGAAACAAATGTTACCAAGGCAGCATTGGAAACCGAAAAAATAAAAATGTCAGAGCCAATTTCGGTTGAAGAAATTGATACTGCTGCCCCCGAAGCACCTTCCAATATACAAGATTACATTGTGCGTCATGCTTCGGGGAAAAAACTATCTGAAGAAGAAATTCATGAAGCTAGTCACTATGCAGAGAATTGAAATACCCGAAGGGGGCACTAGTGTTCAATGGAACAGACGAAGATGACTTCTATACTGCCTTCCTGACAACAAAGAATTATCTGTCTGCCGGGAGATGGCTAGGAGTATGGGGTTTCCGAAGCTTGAAGCTAGATTATGCGCTATGACGAAGGAGGATCTTGCGGATAGCCTTGCATACAATAGCCTGAAGGTATGAGAACTGCGTGCTTGGAAATTTTATAATTTGTAAATTATTCTTTTATTCTTATGCCAACTTTTTTACATATAGGGTTTAATACTAAGCAACGCGTTAAGAGCGCAAAAGAATGCTGAAGACGAGAGCTATGATATTGCTTTCAACAACCTACTATCAGAGGTCATTAAGCTGAGAAATGAAGCTCTAGAAAAGGATAAAATTCTGCTTACATTGGTGGACAAGATAAAAGAGGACGAAGCTGCCTCAAAGGCCCAGGCTGAAGCCCAAAAACGCGAGATAAAGGATCTTCAGAAGCAGCTAGCAAGAGCTAAAGAGGAACGTATACTTGAAGAGACAAAACGAGAGCTTAGTGATCAATGGGCCAATCATTTAGAAATAAATGTTAAAGAGCTTCGTGCATCCCAGAGAAGGTGCTATGTTAAATCCATAGAATGCGTTAAAAAGATAAAATCCAGCTTCGCCAACGTTGGCGCATTCTCTAACGAAGAGAATTTCTCAAGGGGCAATGCCGAAGGTCCAATGGAATGGATCAGTCACGAAGCAGAGGCCTTCGAGGAAATCCTGAATAGCCGTGGTGACATATGCGCTTTTTCGGGTGCTAGAGGAATTGCTACTGTATTGGAGAGGAGAGGTTGCGAGCATGTGAAATCCTTAGCGCAGTCCGAAGCTGCCTTGTCCTCCGAAGACATCAAAGACCCCTCAGCCGAAGCAAGCATGGTTGGCGGAAAATTCTTCACTGATATCTGGGACAACGGCGGCCGAGAAATGGCGCAAAAAATTATTCAAAAGAGTGAAAAAGGCATCCACGATGCCAGGAAGGTGACAGAAGCTGCCGAGAAAAGTACAGAGCCCGAAGGGCAAATAGGTATTAATTAGTGGTTTTTATTGTGTTGTAATTTTTAATTCCAGACTTTGTTCGCGGTTTGTAATAGTAATATAGCCGTATCTTCTCTTCCCTCAGAACCTGCTGAGGCATCTCTGGGCCCCCACCTGAAGGGGGACGATGAAATTAGAGAAATGGCCGAAGCCATTATGGACAAGGTTGTCGACCAGCTACTGAACGAAGCTGCAGAGATAGTTCTCAAGGAGGATTAAACGCTATTGTAGAAACATTTGGAACATAACATGTGTAATATATTGTAACTTTGAATGTAATATATAATCTATTTATAATTTAATTCTTTACGATGCATGAAATTGTGCATACATACCATTTTTTGAGCCTTCGGCGAAAAACACCTTCCCTTCTTTTCATGCTTCGTGAAGAAAATCTTTTCTACATCACAAAATTTTGCATAGTTCTCTGATGAAGACTATCCAAGCTTCGTGAAATATTCTTCGAAGGTATAAAAAAGTTTTGTGTTGCCTCTCCAATGAAGCTACACTTCGTCTCGATTTATCTTGTGCCTTAGCACGGTTTTCTCTTTGTCAAAATATTCTCCGAAGATCAACACTGTATCCCCTTCTTGTTCCACATGCAATATGTTGTATGATGCTTATGTTATGCAAAAATGATGTGATGATGTTATGTTATGCAAAATGATATTTGTGCCGCAGATACATGTCCCTGTAATAGAGCACACATACTTTTTATATCAGCGCTGACTTTTCGCTGCAAGCCTCCCTTAGGAGCTTCTTCGCCTTTTACTTTCAGCGGAATCAGCGTTTATTTTTCGCTGTAAGCCTCCCTTAGGAGCTTCTTCGCCTTTTACTTTCAGCGGAATCAGCGTTTATTTTTCGCTGTAAGCCTCCCTTAGGAGCTTCTTCGCCTTTTACTTTCAGCGGAATCAGCGTTTATTTTTCGCTGTAAGCCTCCCTTAGGAGCTTCTTCGCCTTTTACTTTCAGCGGAATCAGCGTTTATTTTTCACTGTAGGTTCAGAAAACTTACACTGCGCTCCCTTAGGAACGACTTTTCACTGTTTTGAACAATTTGCACTGTGTCCATTAAAACAAATTTTTGATAATACAAAGGTCCTTCATGCCACCATAAATTCGTATGCTTCGGCAACTCAAGCCTATGGAAAGGACATATTTTTATTATGGTAAAAGACGAAAGTATTACAAGAAATTGAAAAACGATAAAAGACACTTAAACTTCTCATAATTGTTCCTTATTAACAAAAAGGTAATAATGAATGAAAAAATGCGAAAAAACTGCAGTTGAGGTAGGATATTTATCAATAAATGTGCTTCGACTCTGGCACAGTGCTATTGACTGTGCGAGCTTCGGACTCCTCTCTGAAGTCTCTCTGAAGGTTATTGTGCTGACTCCCTTCTGGCTGCTGTCCTCGCTGCGTCGGCGGTGGTGGTGGAGGCTGCTGCCAAGATGCTTGGGGTTGGCTTGCTGAAGCAACAGAAGCTGCAGGGTGGTTGCCTACATATTCTGGAATATACGGCGAATGATACGAAGCAGTATGCATGACCTGCTTCGGCTGACTTTGTTGCGCTGCTGCTTCTGCTATCTCCTTCTGCTTCTGGATGGTAACATGGCACATCCTAGTGGTATGGCCCTTGTCTTCACCACAGAATAGGCAGTAAATGTTTCTTGGCTGATCTCCAAACCTTCCCCCGAAGCCCCTGGCGCCTCTGCCCCTTGGCGCTGACGGCCGAAAAGAACTTTGTTGCTGCCCCGAAGCTTGTGAAGAGTATTGTGGCCTTTGCTGCTGGCTCCCTCGATCATCACTTTGAGTGGAGTTATGAATTGACCTGACATGCCTCGGATGAAATCTTCCTCTGAAGCCCCTGGTCATCTCAGAGAACTTGAATGTCTCCTCCCTTCTCTGGCGGAAATCATTGTCAGCTCGGATGTACTCGTCCATTTTTTGGAGTAGCTTCTCCAAAGTTTGTGGTGGCTTCCTGGCAAAGTATTGTGCTGAGGGTCCCGGCCGAAGTCCCTTAATCATGGCCTCAATGACAATTTCATTGGGCACTGTTGGCGCTTGTGCCCTCAGACGCAGAAACCATCGGACATACGCCTGAAGGTATTCTTCATGGTCCTGGGTACACTGGAAGAGAGCCTGAGCGGTGACTGGCTTTGTCTGAAATCCTTGGAAGCTAGTTATCAACATGTCCTTCAGCTTCTGCCAAGAGGTGATTGTCCCTGGCCGGAGAGAGGAGTACCATGTCTGAGCGACACTCTTGACGGCCATAACAAAAGACTTTGCCGTGACTGCAGTATTACCACCATACGAAGATATAGTTGCTTCATAGCTCATCAGAAATTGCTTCGGGTCTGTATGACCGTCGTACATGGGGAGCTGAGGTGGCTTATAAGACTATGGCCATGGTGTAGCCTGCAATTCTGTTGAGAGAGGAGAAGCATCATCGAAAGCAAAATTTCCATGATGGAAATCTTCATACCAGTCGTCCTCATTGTAAAAGCCTTCTTGATGAAGCTCTCTGCGCGGAGGCCTTCGGTTCTGATCATCTTGAACAAGATGACGAACCTCTTCCGAAGCTTCATCTATCTGTCTCTGAAGATCAGCTAGACGAGCCATCTTCTCCTTTTTTTCGCTGCACCTGCTGCTGAAGGATCTCCAGGTTTTGGATCTCCTGGTCCAAGTCATCCTCCGGAGGCGTTGGACTAGCGGCCTTCCTCTTCTGGCTTCGGGCCTCCCTGAGGGAAAGGACGTCCTGATTGGGGTCCAGCGGCTACAGAGTGGCAGCCCCTGTTGCTGAAACTTTTTTCGGTGGCATGACGAAGGTGATGCTTGCCGAAGGTATTCAAAGCTCAAGAAATGAAAGTGAGTTCACCGGAGGTGGGCGCCAATGTTGGGGACTTGTTCTCAAATGCTATGAATCAAGAACAAGGCAACATAAAATGTTAAATGTCAAAAGCCCTTCGTCCTTTGGGTCATTATTTCCCTTCGGATATAATGAATTTAGGACGAAGGTTATGAAAAACATGCCTTTATGACCATGATGAGAGATGAAGAACATTCATACAAAGTACAGAAAGTAATATAATCTTTTGTAAACATTATTATTAGTCTATTTTCATTTATATTATTTGTACAAACAATATTAGATTACAAATGTACCTTCGGCTTGAAGGGGTGAGAATACAAGTGTGACGCCAAAAGCGAATGCCAAGTCAGCGTGAACAGTACGGGAATATTGTTCATCTATTTATAGGCACGGGACGCCGCCCGTGTAAAATTACATTAGTGCCCTTCATATTTATCAATAACTTTACAATAATTCTTCAGGGTCTGATTCGGCTTTTCATCTTTAAGTTGGTTCCCCTTTTCTACTGTCATGCCGAAGCTTATCTGCGCATAGCTTCGATCTTTTCCTTCGTCACAAGCGCCTTCCGCCTCACTCAAGCTTCGTCTTGGCCATAATCTTATGTACTCGTAATCCAATTCTGAAGATACCTGCTCACACATTTCACTTGGAAAACATTGTTAAATCATGTTTTTGAGGACCTTCGGAAGCCGAAGGCCCCCAACATCAACTAAGTAGAGTTTGCCATCTAATACACCCTTAAACGCTAATGAACCATCACTCCTTCTAAAGACAGAAAC
This sequence comes from Zea mays, assembly GCF_902167145.1. Classification (NCBI taxonomy): domain Eukaryota; kingdom Viridiplantae; phylum Streptophyta; class Magnoliopsida; order Poales; family Poaceae; genus Zea; species Zea mays. The sequence goes on from NC_050099.1 coordinate 125,697,190, forward strand.
ATCAACATTTGTAAACAAACAATTGCAGCCCATGTGGCACAATTGACTTACAGACAGGAGGTTGTAACCAAGCGATTCTACTAGAAATACGTTTGAAATGGAGTGCTCGTTGGTGATGGCTATCTTGCCCAAGCCTTTGACCTTGCCTTGGTTCCCATCTCCAAAGATGATCGTATCCTGGGAATCCTTGTTCTTGACATAGGAGGTGAACATCTTCTTCTCCCCCGTCATGTAGTTTGTGCATCCGCTGTCAATAATCCAGCTTGAGCCCCCGGATGCATAAACCTGCAAGACAATTTACGCTTGGGTTTTAGGTACCCAACTCTTGTTGGGTCCTACAAGGTTAGTTACAATAGCCTTTGGAATGCAAATACAAGTCTTATCTCCCTTGCATTTGGATCCCAACTTCCTAGCAACTACTTTTTCATTCTTACAAAAAAATTGCAAAAGAAGTATTGCAAGCATGGTAAATAGTAGAAGGTTCATTACATACTCTCCTAGGCACATGATGCACGACATGATTTTTCCTAGGCTTACTTCTACTATGCACAAAAGTAGAGCTAGAAGCAAACATAGCATGTGAATTAAACGCATCATAACTCCTATTATAATGAGCATTTCTAGAAAATTTTCTATCATAAATGTATGCATGGCATTTTTTAGAACTACTAGCCATAGGAGCCTTCCCTTTCTCCTTATTGAGAATGGGAGCCTTTTGGCTTGTTAAGTTCTTGATTTCCTTTCGAAAACCAAGTCCATCCTTAATAGAGGGGTGTCTACCTATGGTGTAGGTATCCCTAGCAAATTTTAATTGATCAAAATTAATTTTGCAAGTCTTAAGTTGAGCATTAAGACTTGCCACCTCATCATTTAATTTGGTAATAGACATAAGGTGCTCATCACAAGCTTCAACATCAAAATCCTTACATCTATTACAAATACTAACATGCTCTACACATGAACTAGATTTATTTGCTTCTTCTAGCTTAGCATTTAAATCATCATTAACACTCTTTAAACTAGACACAGTTTCATGGCAAGCAGATAATTCAGAAGATAGCATTTCATTCCTTTTAATCTCTAAAGCAAGAGATTTTTGCACACTAACAAACTTATCATGCTCCTCATATAAAATATCCTCTTGCTTTTCTAACAATCTATCCTTTTCATTTAGTGCATCAATCAACTCATAGATTTATCTACTTTAGTTCTACCTAAGCCCTTAAATAGATCAGTATAATCTACTTCATCATCACTAGAATCATCATCGCTAGAAGTAGTGTATTTTGGGGTATCACGAACACTTACCTTCTTTTCCTTGGCCATGAGGCAAGTGTGTCGTTCGTTGGGGAAGAGAGAGGACTTGTTGAAGGCCGAGGCTGCCAGTCCTTCATCATCGGAGTCAGATGAAGAGCAATCTGAATCCCATTCTTTGCCAAGGTGAGCCTCGCCTTTCGCCTTCCTATAGCTTTTCTTCTTCTCCTTCTTTTCATGTCTTTCTTATTCCTGGTCATCATCATTATCGGGGCATTGTGCTATGAAATGACCAGTCTTACCGCATTTGAAGCAAGAGCGCTTTCCCCTTGCTTTGTTCTTGTTGGGGTACTCCTTGCGTCCTTTCAATGCGGTCTTGAAGCGCTTGATGATAAGTGCCATCTCATCTTCGTTGAGGCCCGCAGCCTCCACTTGTGCACCTTGCTTGGTAGCGTCTCCCTACTGCTAGTAGCCTTAAGAGCCACAGGTTGAGGCTCGTAGACGGGTAGTGGACCGTTTAGTGCATCGTCCACATATCGAGCCTCCTTCACCATCATGCGCCCGCTCACAAACTTCCCAAGAATCTCCTCGGGCGTCATCTTGGTGTACCTGGGATTCTCACGAATAAGGTTGACAAGATGGGGGTCAATTACGGTAAATGACCTTAGCATTAGTCGGACGACGTCGTGGTCCGTCCATCTTGTGCTTCCATAGCTCCTAATCTTGTTGACCAGGGTCTTGAGCCTGTTGTATGTTTGAGTTGGCTCCTCTCCCCTGATCATGGCAAACCTCTCTAGCTCGCCTTCCACTAGTTCCATCTTTGTGATCATAGTGGCATCATTTCCCTCATGTGAGATCTTAAGGGTATCCCAGATTTGCTTGGCGTTGTCCAAGCCGCTAACCTTGTTATATTCATCCCTGCACAAAGATGCTAGCAAAACAGTGGTAGCTTGTGCATTCTTATGAATTTGTTCATTAATCATCACAGGATTATCCGTACTATCAAAGTGCATTTCATTTTCCACGATTTCCTAAATGCTATGATGGAGAGAAAATAGATGACTATGCATTTTATGACTCCAAAATGAGTAATCCTCTCCATCAAAGTGTGGGGGTTTTCCAAGAGGAATAGAAAGTAAATGGTCATTTGAATTGTACGGAATGCGGGAATAATCAAAGGAATAGTTTTGATTAACCGTCTTTTTCTTTGACGAAGAATCGTCATCGTCGTCGTCTCTTGGTGAAGAAGAGGATTCATCGTTGTCATAGTAGACGATCTTCTTGATGCGCCTCTTCTTCTTCCCGTCCTTCTTCTTATGACTCGAGCTAGAGTCAGTGGGTTTGTCGTCCCTTGGCTCGTTGAAGAGGGACTCCTTCTCCTTATCGTTGACCACCATCCCCTTTCCCTTAGGATCCATCTCTTCGGGCAATTAGTCCCTTAGATGAACAGAACGGATCTGATACCAATTGAGAGCACCTAGAGGGGGGGTGAATAGGTGATCCTGTAAAATTCAACACAAATAGCCACAAAACTTTGTTATGTAAGTTAGAACGGCTAAGTAGCTTGAAACGAGTTCTTGTGAACACAGATAATCAAAGGTAAAGCACACAAGAGACATAAGATTTTTATCCCGTGGTTCGGCCAAGTAACACTTGCCTACTTCCACATTGTGGCGTCCCAATGGACAAGGGTTGCACTCAACCCCTTTCAAGTGATCCAATGATCAACTTGAATACCACAGCTTTTCTTCCTTATCTCTTTTTCCCATTTGCGAGGAATCTCCACAAGTTGGAGTCTCTCGCCCTTACAACAAAGATCACAATGAAAGCACAAGAGTAAGGTTGGGGAGCAACACACACAAATCCGCAGCACACACATGCACACAAGCCAAGACTTGAGCTCAAAATGAAGCACAAAGAGTTCACAACTAGAACGGAGCTCAAATCACTAACACGATCGATCAAGTGCGCAGAGACGGAGTGTGGGAGACTTAGAATGCTTAGTGAATGCTTGGGTGACTCTTCCATGCACCTAGGGGTCCCTTTTATAGCCCCAAGGCAGCTAGGAGCCGTTGGAGGCCAACAAGGAAGGCCAAAGTTTCCTTTGTCGGGTGGCGCACCGGACAGTCCGGTGCGCCACCGGACAGTCACTGCAGATAGTCTGGTGTGGATCTCCTTCCTTTTCTGGCGAAGATGACCATTGTAGCGCCGAGCCAGTTGGCGCACCGGACACTGTCCGGTGCACACCGGACAGTCCGGTGCCCCCTGCCGACCATTGGCACGGGCCACGCGTCGCCCGCGGATTGCGCGGCCGACCGTTGTGCTGGCGGTCGTTGGCTCACCGGACAGTCTGGTGAATTATAGTCGTACGCCGTCAAATTCTCCTGAGAGCGGCTTATTCACCGGAGGCTGGCCTAGCGCACCGGACAGTCCGGTGTGCCAGACCGAGCTGGACTTTGGTTGTACCAAGCCAAGTCTTTTGCATTTCTGTTCTTCTCTTCTTTTCTCTGTTTCTAGCACTTAGACAATATATGTTAGTACTCAAAACAATGTACTAAGTCTAGAAACATACCTTGTTACATGATTTGCACTTCTTGCTTGTTTGGCGCATAATCAACTCACTTAGTATGTGTTGGACACTTAATCACCAAAATATAATAGAAATGGCCCAAGGGCACATTTCCCTTTCAAGTTGGACGCATGAAGACTGGCTGCTTAATAGGATAGGAGGATGGATGAGGAAAAGAGCGATTTAGGTTAAAGGGACGGATCACTAGCCTTGATCGCTTTTTTGATCCTTGAAAGGATCCCTCACCCCCTTCACGTCCAAACCATTTTATCTTCCCCTGCCCCGAGTTCTTTGCCTCCACCGAGATTGTTGTGCTCACGGCCCTGTGGAAAGTGAGATCTAGACAGTGGCCATTTTCCGCTACAACCTATCATTCAGACCTCTCATGAAACAATTATTCTTTTTTAGGTCCGTATCGACTTGCTCTATGGCATATTGAGAGAGATGGTTGAACTTAGCAAGGTGCTGCATCACAGAGTCACCACCTTGCTTCAAGTGAACAAACTCTTCTAGTTTCATCTGCAGAACACCATCTGGAATATAATGCTCCCTAAACGCTTGCTTGAATTCTGCCCATGTAACAAGATGACCTTCAGGCTGAATGGTTACGAAGTTTGCCCACCCGGTACTGGCGGGACCTCGCAGTTGCTGAGCAGCAAACATGGGCTTCTGAGTTTCCGTGCATCGGATCAGTCCAAACTTTTGTTCCATCACACGGATCCATTCATCCGCCTCCAGGAGCTCTTCTAGTTTAACGAAAATAGGGGGACGAATTTTCGAGAATTCCATGTAAGTGGTGTCTCTGGGCTTGGTTTTGGCCGTTGCCTCCTTGCTGATGAATTTGATTTCCAGTCATCTCTCAAAGAAACCGAGTATTATCAGCAGTGGCATTAATCAAAGTAGCAATGGCCTCTGCCGGCGTGCGAGGTACAGGTGGTGGGATTGGAGTTTCCTCCCCACCACCCCGAGAAGTTCCAGCCCCATCATTACCACGAGTTCTTGTCGGCATCTGGAGAAGAAAATATACTTGATTATTACACATCACAATTACACAACCTTTGTTACATTATTCCAAGCTTGTTCTAATTATACATACTCAACTTATACAACTCATTTTTCCTTATTTAGACTACATAAGGAAACAACCTATTACTACACTAGTCTAGTCCTCCACATCCTTGGTTGCTACCAATCCGCTGTTAGCTTCGGGAGGATCATCATCCGCGACGTTCATAAAAGGAGGGGCTCCAAAGATATCCAGCTCCCCATAAGGTCCTTCGTCATCTGCTCCTGCTGCACCAGCTCCCATCTCCGCAACCTCCGGTGGCACGTCTGGATGTAGTTGGTCATACAACACATGCACTTCCTCGTGCAGAGCATTATTATACACTTGTAGATTTTCCAAGGCCACGCTCAGCTCTTCCACCCGGTCTCGGGCAGTTGTCTCGCTATCCCAGGCTATGGATCACAAATTCATAGCCCAGTCAATAGCCCTATCACATTCCACAATCTCACGCTGCAAACGCTCTACCTCTGCTGACAACTCAGCGATGCGGCGACAAGCATGCGCACGCTCCCTGCCTCCATGGTGCAGTTCCATCGTTAAACATTCAACTCTAGCCTCCAGGTCTCCTATGGGATCATTGCTCCCATTGCTGCTCCCCTCATGCCGAGGAGCCAACTGGTGACGAGGTACACCTTGAGGTACAATCGCCTTCCGAAGGGTGGTCTTCGTGCGTGCCATCTCTCTATAAGAGGGGAAGAATACTTAGTATTGTTTAAATATGATGCATGCATGACCTATGATTATGGAATCAACTACTTGTTGATCCCATACCTCCGATATATATACCCTAATATTTGGCACTCTTTTACCCGACTTCTTTAAAAGTGAGTTGTTATAATAAAAGATCAAGGTAAGAATGGAAGAGTATTCAAAGGTAAGTATTTTTAAAATCTTTTAAAGCATTAAGTAATGTTCAAAGAAATGGGCATCGCTCTGATACTAGCTGTCATGGAACCTCCTAAGATATTAGGCCCACCTACAGATGTCCTTGTCCTAAGGACCTCAGACAGTCATGCAGGTGCGCTCAATGGCTCGACAGGTCCGGTTACCTGTATCTCCTTCACATCGCCCAAGAGCGCTTATCCCATAACGCAGACATTACACACCATCGGAGTAAAGCAGAAAGGGTTACAATAACATAATTTACATTCATAAGAACATTATAGAAGGAGTCATTATTACATAACTAGGTTCTAGTGCTTAAACATTATTACATCACGGGAAGACAAACACCTTCCAAAGGTAGTTCTTAGTTTTCTTCCTCCTGTTTCGGAACAATCTTAGAGCAGAAAAACAAAACTCAGCAGTTTCATCACCTACAACAACATGGGTTTGGAAACCCTGAGTACGAAGTGTACTTTTGCAAGTCTTACCCGTCTAACGAAAAAGACTCTCAAGGATATGCTGGCATTTGGAAATCAAGGTAAAGCTTATCAAGATCCAAATACTCTTTTTGTAGAAAAGCTCACTATGAGTGGATCCTTAAGAATTCATTTTACTTGTCAGGTTAAGTAGTTACCTGCATCTAGATTTCTTTCTATTCTAGATCAAGCACTTGGCCTATACTAGCCATCTTTTAGCATCCCTTGAGTTCACTTGCCACTACGTGTAGGTCAGTGACCAAGTCTTCATATTCGAGCAGTAACGACGATCCAAATCGATTAATACCCAACTAGGGATCTCCAACCACACGACATATGTAGCACTTAACCCTTGCATTTATCAACTCGCACCCGAGTTTCTCAAGACCAGAATGGGTTCGTGCCAACCGAGAGCACATATACTCCACAGTCCAACCTCTTGCCATGAAGGGTACACGCTACTCTTGCCATCTCTCCACTCCCATTGTGTGGTAGCCTTTCTGGTATTGGTCCATGTTGGGGACTTGTTCTCAAATGCTATGAATTAAGAACAAGGTAACACAAAAAATGTTAAATAATAATGCCCTTCGTTCGCTGAAGCATTATATCCCCATGGATTTAATGAACTTCGAACGAAGGCCACGGACAAAATACCACGAAGGTCATACCTTCATGATTAAACATTCATCAATACGAAATAAAATATAAAATGTTAAACATTGTAGGAAAAACAAATTACATTATTCATATAATTCATAATATGAACTTAAATGTCGAAACATAATATTTAGGTACGTTTATACCTTCGCCTCTGACAGAAAATAATCCCAGCGTAATGCGTTGGCAATTACAGGATTGCATGAACAGTGCCGGGGTACTGTTCACCTATTTATAGGCACAGGGTGCAGCCTGTGTAAAATTACATTTATGTCCTTTACAATCGACTACAATAATGACACAAAACATCATGGGTCTTTAAGTCAATCCATCTTTAAGTCGGTTCGGCCCTTCGTCTTGAGATCTGCCCTTATGCCGAAGCTCTATAGGTAATAGCTTCGGCGCTTGCTCCTGAGAGGATCTTCCGAAGGTGTTCTCTTTCTTTATGATCTTTGGCTACGAAGCATACCCCCAACAGTAGCCCCTTCACGGCGCTAGATCGTTTTTCGTAACGAGCTTGATCCGTGAAAAAATCTTCTAGGCTTCGGGACGCCGAAGATCCAAAAAAACACCTTCCCTGAGCTCGTTGGCGAGAAACGATTAAAATAATCATCGCGCGCGCGGTGGCCTTATCTTGCAGCAGTTACGCGCGCCCCAGCAATTCACCTTCTTGGACCCTGTGGCCCACTGTTCAGCGAGTGCGGGTGACTGTATGTTCGGTGCGGGAGACCTTGACGATTCACCTTCCCACCTGCAGCACTATATAAACAGACGGGTAGGTGTGAAGTTACCACATCATTCATTGCTATTGCACTGCTTTGCTGCCAAAATTTTAGTCATAGCCGAAGCTTAATCATCGTGCTCAGACGAAACTTCGCTTTTGATTCTGCTTCGTCACAAGAGGAAGAGCTTCGGGAAAATAAAAAAAGTCAACAACAGAAATTTCAAGAAAGTCATAATCAAATGGCCAGAGTTCGCTCCACTGCTAGGGTTGATCGTGAGGGAGATGAGACCGAAGCTACTGAGACTGTTCCGATTTCCGAAGCAATGAAGCGGTCTGGGCTGGTAACATCGGAGGACATCCCTGCCGCTGAAGCAGAGCAAGCTGATGTTGAGGAAACCGAGTCTGAAGATGATTATAGCAGCGCGGTGCCGAGCAAACCCAGCCATCTGGATTTCGGAAAATCCACTATTTCCGAAGGTGACCTACCTAAGATGTTGAAATTGGGCTATTTTAATGAAGAAAAGAAAGAGCTGGTTCGCTTTGGTGGGGAGGAAACTACTCCGAAGCTAGGAAAAGATGAAGTAGTAGTTTTTAAAAGTTTCTTCAAAGCTGGTTTGAGATTCCCTTTGAATAAGATGATTGCTGATGTGCTGAAGAAGTTTGGGATCTACTTTCATCAGCTAACTCCTAACGCTATCGTTAGGCTTAGCGTTTACATTTGGGCTCTCCGAAGCCAAGGGGTGGAACCATTTGCCGAAGGTTTCTGCCGAGTGCACGAGCTGCATTATCAGACCAAGGCTAGAGGAGATGGGTTACATGAAAACTTCGGCTGCAACAATTTTGCCTACCAGAAGACTACAAAATTTCCCGTGATCAGTTACCGAAGCAAGTGGCCAGCTGGCTGGAAATCTGAATGGTTCTACGTCAAAGTTGACGATGATAAAGAGAAGCTGGTTCAGAGTCCGTTAGAGTTGATCTTCGGAGAGACCAGACCCCCGTGCAATATGACACCAGAGGGTCCAACCCAAATTGCGTTGGCTGAATTTAGGGTTATCGCAGAGCACATCGGCACTAGGGACTTAGTGCAGGAATTTTTGGCTTTCAAAGTGTTTCCAATTATGAAAGAGTGGGCCATGCCGAAGCTTGAAGGAAAAAAGAAGGAAGGAGAACTTATCCGGCTACCCTACCATTACAAATTCAAGAGACATTTCAAAGTGCCTTGCCAAGAATGGCTGGATACAATCGAAGTAATGTGCAACGAAATACTTGGAAATTATTCTAAAAAAGAAGACCAATTGATGACTGCGGCCTTCGGCACCCGTCCGAAACGAAGGCTAAACCGAGTGATGGATGATATAGGTTTTGAATATCCTGACTACGAGCGGCTGGACAAGGGTGCCGAAGGCCAAAAAAGGAAGAGAGTAGCTAGTGCTCTGAATAAGGATGATGAAGATCAACCGAAGAAGAAAAAACAAGAGTCTGAGGCGAAAACAGTTGCTCCGAAGAAAAGAAAGGCTTTGACTCCGAAGCAAAAATCAATTGATGAAAAAGAAAGGACTTCTGCGACATCCTCTGCTATCGAAGTAGAGGAAATTTTAAAGGTAATGACTGAAACTTTGCCTGTCAAACTAAGTCCACTGGGACCGCATCTGATGAAGCTTTTTCAGAAGGAAAAGGAGCCCGCAAAAACGAAGGCACCTAGGCCAAAGAGGCAAAGAATCGTTACCGTGACAGAAGTCATTGAAACAACACCACCAGGAGCTTCAGCTCCGAAGATGCCAGCTATTGAAAGCATGACAGCTATTGGAGCTGTATCTTCGGAGGCTGTCGCAGAAGAGGCCAGAGCCAAAGATGCCAAATCCGAAGATATTAATTTAGAAAGCATGGTTGCTGATATAGACAAAATGCTACTAAACATGGTCGCGGAAGAAGTTGCTGCAGAAGAGGTTGTCGCAGTCATCGAAGGGACTACGGCCGCAAAACCCGAGAAGGAAGAAGTGACTTCGGAAGATGAAGCTTTTAATTTTCAAAACTTAGTTGGCCAAGAGCTGACAAAAGCTGAAAAAGAAGAACTAAAAGAATATGCTATATCTTGTGGGTATCGGCCAGGAGCGCTTCTCTTCGGTGGCATTGATGACGAAAGGTTGGGCTGCATACGAGATCAGACCGGCACAAAAGTTATCGGTACTCTATCAAAGAGTATCGGCTTCCCGAAGCTTGAAGCAGATATCAGCCGCTACCGACGACAACACATTGTCGGTAGTCTATTTTATTCCAGTTTCAAGGTAAACAACTTTTCTCTAACTTTTATTGTTTTTAATAACATAGATGTTTTCTAATGAAGGTTATTTGTTCACAGAGTATGCTGTTGAGCAAGGCTTTAAAAATGCAGCAGGACTTAGAGGATAAAAAGCACGAAGTTATAATTGAGAAATTAGAGAACAAGATAAAAGAGCAATCAGTTGCTATCGAAAAGAAAGACTTCGAGCTTCAAACAACCGAAGGCTTATTAGCGGACGCTGAAGCCAAAATAACAGAATTAAATTAGAAGCTTCTTTCTCAATCAGAAAACTTTGAACAAGAAAAGCTGAAGCTTGATGCAAAACTTGAGGCCGAAGTCCAAAAAAGTTCAGAGCTGAAAGAATCTTTGACAAGCCTTCAGAATAAATGTCTGGAATTCAGCAATCGATGCGTTCAACGGCTGAAGCAGGTGTTCTATTTTGTTGAAGCCAGCAGCGAGAAGTTTACTCCTTCGGCTGAAGACCTGCCTGGTGCTTTCGAGCATATTGAAGGTGAAATTAATGATCTTGACGAAGTTATAGCTGGACATGGTGACTTCTGTGCCCTGGTAGCTTCTTGGGGCACAGCTGTTGCCTTTCTGAAGTCCGGGTGTGAACACGGGAAGATTATCAGTAGACCCAACTTCAGCTTGTCATTAGCAGACTTAGATAATATTCCCAACCTTGCCCGAAGTATTGCGAATAGATTTATAAAATTAGTATGGACAAAGGGTGGACGAAGCAAAGCTGGTGACGAAGCTCGAAGCCACCTTAAGCCGGTAACAAAATCATATCTTATGCTTACCTTTTCCTTTGAATTTTGAATTTAGCTTATAATACTTTCATACAGGATGACGAAGCCGAAGCTGAAGCTACAGAGTAAAAAGACGAAGCTCCATGAATGCTGACGAAGCTCAAGTAGTCTGTAGAAATAGCTCAAAAAACTTCTGTAATAACTTGTATAAAGTATAATGTAATTAAATCTCACTTCGTGAACTTTATCCATACTTTGTAATATAGTCTTACCTTTTCGTCAATGTATAAAGTGCTTTGGTGTGGACGAAATTAATATTTTTGAGCCGAAGGCGAAAAACACCTTCCCTTATTTTTGTACACAGCGAAGGATAAAATTGCCTCTTTTTCCTTTTTTCCGAAGCCTTCTCTTTTAAAGCCGAAGCAAGTGTGTATGTTATGATGATGATGATCCTATGTATGTCTAAGTGAATGTTTATGAATGCAAATGTATGATGTAATGTATCGTGCAAATGAATGTTGAAAGACACATACAAAACCACAATCAAAACTCTTATTCCCTTAGGAATAACAAATCTTTGCTGTTTATTTTTCGGCTTTACCGCTTATTTTTCGGTGTATCAGCGCTGACTTTTCGTTGTAAGTTCTGCATTCCCTTAGGAACGTCTTTTCAACTTCTTTGCCTTTTACTTTCAGCGGTATCGTGTTGACTTTTCGCGCTTCGCCTTATACTTCGGCGGAATCAGCGTTGACTTTTCGCTGAAAGCTCTGCATTCCCTTAGGAAGGACTTTTGAGCAGAAAACTTACGCTGCGCTCCCTTAGGAACGGCTTTTTGTAGCTTCGTCGTGCTCTGCATCCCCTTAGGGACGTCTTTCGAGCTTCTCCCTGTTTTTCCTTTTCTCTTTGCACTCGAAGGTGCATGCTCAGTTTTTACATTTACATCTTCGGGGGATATTGCTCTTGTAGAGCTGATATAAGAAAAAGAGAAATTACATGCTATGGCCCCATTAAAATCATTTCTCCCCCTTTGGAAAGGAAAAGGGTGCCATAGGAAAGAATAAAAAAGATTACATCAGACTACACATAATACCGCCGAAGCTCATCCGCATTCCAAGATCTAGGAATGTCGTTGTCGTCCATATCCTTCAACCTGTAGGAACCGGGTCTTGATGAAGATACTACTAGAAAAGGTCCTTCCCACTTCAACTGTAGCTTGCCTACTGTATCTGGGTTGGCAACTCTCCGAAGTACCAAGTGTCCTGGCTTAATATTTTTTAACCGAACTTTTCTGTCATGCCATTTTATTGTTTCAGCTTGATATTTATTGATATTCTCCACAACCTGAAGCCTGATCCCTTCTATAGCATCCTTTGCCACAGAATAATCAGCTTCGTCCTCTGTCGAAGCCACTGTTCTTATTGATCCTGCTTTAGCTTCTTCTGGGGTTATTGCTTCGTCACCAAACAACAATTTGAATGGTGTAAAACCTGTTGACCTTGACATTGTTGTGTTGTGGCTCCACACCACTTTGATTAATTCGTCTGGCCACTTCCCCTGGGCTGGTTGAAGATTAACTTCATTATTCCTGTCATTATAATGCCATTAGCTCTTTCGACAAGTCCATTTGACTCCGGATGTCGAATCGATGCAAAATGGATCTTCGTGCCAATTTGTTCACAAAACTCTTTGAAAGCTTCGACATCAAACTGTGTTCCGTTGTTCACAGTGATAGCCTTCGGCACTCCGAAGCGACACACAATATTTTGCCAGAAAAACTTTTGAACAGTGACCGAAGTTATTGTGGCTAAGGGCTTCGCCTCAATCCACTTAGAAAAATATTCTACTGCCACCACAACATATCTTAAATTCCCTTGTGCTGGTGGAAGTGGGCCTAGCAAATCAAGGCCCCACCTTTGCAATGGCCAAATGGGTTATATTAATTGAGTTAGAGACGAAGGTTGTCTCTGATCTCTTGCACATTTTTGACAACCTTCGCATTTTTGGACTAATTCTGCTGCATCCGAAGCTGCCTTCGGCCAATAAAATCCTTGACGAAAAACTTTACCCAGCAAGGGCCTAGATCCGATGTGAGATCCACACAGCCCTGCATGTATTTCTTTCATCAGCTCTATACCTTCAGCTCTGGATAAACATTTGAGTAATGGAGAACAGACTCCATGCTTGTATAACTCCCCTTCTATTATTACATATGGACGGGCTCTTGCCGCTATTCTCTTATGATAAGCTTTGTCATCTGAAAGGAAATTGCCCTGGAGAAAAGACACGATCTCAGTTCTCCAATCTTCGCTATAAACAGGAGATATATTGAGCACTGCTCTTTCAAGAAGGTCAACCGAAGGTGCTTTTATTGTTTCAAAGAATACTTCCAAAGGTAAAGGAAGCCCCTGTGCCGCTGACTTGGCTAGTAGATCAGCGTGCTCATTTTCCCCTCGTGGAATATTCTTGACAGAAAACCCTTCGAAGGAAGCTTCAAGCCTTCGAACTGTATCCAAATATTTCTCAAGCTTCGGATCTCTTGCTTTGCAACTTTTGTCAACATGACCAGAAATAACTTGGGAATTGGTTTTGAGAACCGCCCTTCTTATCCCCATTGCCTTCAACTTCCGAAGCCCCAAAAGCAAAGCTTCGTATTCAGCAATATTTTTTGTGCAGCTGAAATCAAGTTTTACTGCATAGCATGTTCTGACTTTGGAAGGTGCAATTAAAACGGCAGCTGCACCTGCCCCGAAGGTTCCCCAGGAGCCATCGCAGAACACTATCCAAGCTTCGGCATCTTTACTTGCTTCTTCCTCCTGAGCCCCTGGCGTCCAGTCAGCGATGAAGTCTGCTAGCGCCTGGGACTGAATCGAAGATCTATGCACATAATCAATGCTAAACTTGTTGAGTTCCGCAGCCCACTCTCCAATCCTTCCAGTAGCTTCTTTGTTTCTCATAATATCCTTCAAAGGATGTGATGAAGGAACAATTATATGGTATGCTTGAAAATAATGTCGAAGCTTCCTGGAGGCCATTAAGACGACATATAGCACCTTCTCCAATTCTGTATAGTTTTTCTTTGATAAACTGAGAACTTCGGAGACGAAGTATACTGGAGCCTGCTTTTTCAATTGTCCTTCAAGCTTCTCCTGGACAAGCGCCGCACTTACTGCAGAGTGCGAAGCTGCCACATACAGCAGCAGAGGAGCCCCTGGCGCTGGTGGAGTTAAGGTTGTTAAATCTATCAGATACTGCTTCAGCTCTTCGAAGGCTTTTTGCTGAGCTGATCCCCATTGAAAAACTTCGGTTGACTTTAGCACTTCAAAGAATGGTAAATTTCTCTCTGCTGATCTGGATTATAAATCGATTCAAAGATGCCAGTCTTCCTGTTAGCCGTTGAGCCCCTTTCTTTGTGCTTGGCGGCTCCATCCGAAGGATAGCTTCGATTTTATTTGGATTAGCTTTGATCCCTTTTGTTGAAACCAAACAACCAAGGAATTTCCCCTTCTTTACTCCGAAGACACATTTTTCTGGATTCAGCTTCAGACCAGCTTGCCTAAAATTAGCGAATGTCTCCTGCAGATCAGCAATATGATTTTCTTGCTTCGTGCTTTTTACTATGATATCATCAACATATGTTAGCACGTTTCTGCCTATCTAAGAATGAAGGACCTTCGCTGTCATTCTGCTGAAGCTTCCTCCAGCGTTCTTGAGCCCCTCAGGCATCCAAAGATAACAATATGTACCACTGGGGGTTATGAAGCTGGTTTTTGGCTCATCTTCTTTCTTCATCCAGATTTGATGGTAGCCTGAATAACAATCTAGTAGACTCATGAGCTCTAACAAAGCTACTGCGTCTACTAGAGAATCTATTCTTGGTAATGGAAATTCATCCTTCGGACAAGCCTTATTGAGATTAATAAAGTCAATGCACATTCTCCATTTAACATTGGTCTTCTTCACCATGACAGTGTTGGCTAACCATTCTAGGTACTTTACTTCTCTAATGACGCCAGCACTAAGAAGTCTTTTCACTTCGTTCCGAGCACCTTCGGCTTTGTCATCAGACATCTTCCGAAGTCTCTGCTTTCTAGGTCTGAAGGATGGATCAACATTGAGCGAGTGCTCAATGACATCCCTGTTCACACCACAGAGATCATTGGCCAACCATGCGAAGACATCTTTATTGTTGAACAGAAACCTTGTCAAGGTTTTCTCCTGCTCCTTAGACAATTGAGATCCCATCAACACCTTCTGCTGTGCTATATCTTCACATAAAAGCATGGGCTTCGGCTGATCAGCCGAAGCAGCCTTCTCCCTTTTGTACTTGTATTGCTCACAAGCTTCAGCTCCATCTATATTATGGATTGCTTTTGAATCTGTCCAGTTTCCTTCGGCTTTTCTGGCAGCTTCTTGACTTCCATGAATAGCAATAGGCCCTTGATCCGAAGGTATCTTCATGCAAAGATATGTTGGGTGAAGAATTGCTTCAAAAGCATTGAGAGTCCCGCGACCAATGATTGCGTTGTAAGGGTATTCCATGTCAACAATATCAAACACAACTTGTTCAGTCCTTGTATTGTTGATAAATCCGAAGGTCACTGGCATCGTGATCTTGCCGAGTGCTACAATCTGCCTTCCTCCGAAGCCACAAAGGGGATGTGTAGCATCATGGATCTTATCTTCGGGCTCTTGCATCTGTCTGAAGGCCTTAGCAAATATAATATCCGCTGCACTGCCTGTGTCAACCAGAACGTTGTGGACCAGAAATCCTTTGATAACACAAGAAACAACCATAGCATCATTGTGAGGGTAATCCTTGAGCTGAAGGTCCTCTTGAGAGAAGGTAATTGGGATGTGAGACCATCTTGACTTGATGAAGGGTCCTTGCACCCCGACATGCTGTACCCTTCTCTGTGCCTCCTTCTTCTGCTTCTTGTTAGCTGGCTCTGAACATGAACCGCCTGTTATCGGGAGTACCAGCTTCGGAGTCGAAGCAGCTCCAGCTTGGTTGTTGAACGAAGCCATCAGCTCAAACAAGTGGAAGTGAGTTCACCAGAGGTGGGCGCCAATGTTGGGGACTTGTTCTCAAATGCTATGAATTAAGAACAAGGCAACACAAAAAATGTTAAATAATAATGCCCTTCGTTCGCTGAAGCATTATATCCCCATGGATTTAATGAACTTCGAATGAAGGCCACGGACAAAATACCACGAAGGTCATACCTTCGTGATTAAACATTCATCAATACGAAATAAAATATAAAATGTTAAACATTGTAGGAAAAACAAATTACATTATTCATATAATTCATAATATGAACTTAAATGTCGAAACATAATATTTAGGTACGTTTATACCTTCGCCTCTGACAGAAAATAATCCCAGCGTAATGCGTTGGCAATTACAGGATTGCGTGAACAGTGTCGGGGTACTGTTCACCTATTTATAGGCACAGGGTGCAGCCTGTGTAAAATTACATTTATGTCCTTTACAATTGACTATAATAATGACACAAAACATCATGGGTCTTTAAGTCAATCCATCTTTAAGTCGGTTCAGCCCTTCGTCTTGAGATCTGCCCTTATGCCGAAGCTCTATAGGTAATAGCTTCGGCGCTTGCTCCTGAGAGGATCTTTCGAAGGTGTTCTCTTTCTTTAGGATCTTCGGCTACGAAGCATACCCCCAACAGTCCGACCAAGGCAAAGCTTACCCATGACGAGGCATGTGGCCAGTTAAAAGGTCCTCGATCAGCAGGCCTACATCGGCTCGGTCCTTAAACGACTTAGACGGAGACACTACACCGAGACTCTCTTCTCGTGCAAGTCACCCGCCCGGTCTCGTCTTTATTATTTAAAACCCAAAGTTTGGTACCTGACAGAGGTACCCTTTTCAGATGTTGAACCCATCACGATCGTGATGAATTCACCATCATAAGTCTTTTCTTTGTAAAAATCCCCATCCAATATGAAGCATCACCTTTTGTTTTAAAACAAAACATTTTGTTTTCTAAAGCAAAGCTAAGCATCAAAAAACTTGTTTGAATAAATCAGGTAACAAGAAATGGTAACCAATTTTCTAAGGAAGAGAATGCATCAATTGTTTAGCACACAACTCCTATCACCTAATGCATCAAACAAGGTGATAAAGTTTTTAAAACAACAAAGATTATCCCGGGGCTTGCCTTGGGTTGTAGGAGTTTCTGTTTCCACGCTGCAGATGTCAAAGTAAAAGTTATTTTCTGCCGGAGGATTCTCAACCTAGGGAACAACCTCCTCTTGTACTATGGGTTCTTCTTCATGTTCTATACATGATAATACATGTATATGAATGCTTATGCTATGTCATGGATATGCAATAATATAACAAAAAGATAATAAGTTGTGGCTTGAATACAACCTTCCTTCGTGGTGCTAATCAACCATTACGATTTCCTAGTTAAATACTCTTCTAAGTTTCACTTACTAATCTCCTTAGGTTATTGGCAAAAAGTAAGGTCACTAAGTTCTACTTTGATTACAAAAGTTACCTTTAATCTAGCTAGTATTAGAATATATAGTTTATGGAACCAATTACTTGTCTTCTAGTCAAAAGTTTTATGATTTTTATAGAACCAATTACTTCAAACTTTACTCAAGGTCTATGATCAGCATTTAAAGTCCATCCAAAGAGTTTTATGATTTTTGGAATTACTACACTATTTCTAAAATTCTTAAAGACTTTATTTAAGCACCTTTAAATGGTACATAATTCCAAGTTTGAATTAAAAATCTTGGAATTATTTTTAGTAAATACTACTTGATTTTAGGAATCTAACAAAATTGGTCTCATGATTTTACCAATGTTCTACTATTTCTAACGGATTTCCCAAACTAATAGTAAAAAGAAAAGGAAAAACAATGAACAGGGTTGGGCTGAAACCGGTCTGGCCCGACCCACGGACAACGAAACATGCTCGCGTCCACGCCCGCGCGAGTCTTTGCACAAAGACCCCTGGTGTTTAGATGCCGAGTAAAGAGTCTGTGGCACTATTCACATGTTTCGCTGATAGTCACATAAAAGTCCCCCTATTCCTATTCCTTCACGACACTAGGTCCCCGACCGTGCACCGGTCGAATACCTGACCGGAGTCGCGTGTACTCACCGATAGTGACCTGTTCTGGCGGTGTCGAGCACATGGGCTTCGTCTCCGATGCTACCCAAACACATCCTAAGGATTAACTTGATCAGCTTGCCACTAATCCGTGTCTGTTCGCGACAACAACGGAGTAAGATCTCTGGCGAACTCATTCTGATTTACACGAGTCGGACGCATTCAATCCAATGACTCAAAATGAATCAGTGACCTACTAGGGCTATGGTGCTTGCACAAATTTGGACAGAGGCAACCTGGAATGGCCGGTCGACATGAGCAGTGTCAACGACAACGTTCCCGATGACAACGTAGCGTTCTCATAGCTACGGCGCGGTAGCGTTCAATTAACCAAGACCGAGAGCTTCACTAGCAATAAGGAATGCTAAAACATGGATCATGGGGCCACGAAACAACCTAAGAAGGGTCGGCCATGGCAAGATGTCTCACGGCGACGATGGTGACCAGATTTGGGGAAATCCAGTGACTGGGGGCTACGGTGCACAAGAGAGGCTGATGGTGGTCGAAATGGGCGCGCAACAGAGAGGCGGAGCGAGGGGAGTGCTCAATTTAAAGAGATTTGCCACAGGTGCTACGGATTTTGGATGGAGATGGGCTCACGACGGTGAAGGGGTGAGTCACCGGAGCTCATCTACCATGGTGCTCAATGGAGTAAGGTCTTGGGTAGTAACTGGCTGTCCACCACGACCTACTGCGACGTGGTAAGATGGCATGTGGCATGGCATGATCGGGGTAAACGACGGTCACGACGGCGGTGGCCGCACGACCACGTCGCAGGGCAAGTGGGTACGGCGGGGTTGGCTCAATTCATTCCCCCTTAGATCTTTTCATCCTCGCGGTAACATCTGAGAGCACCTAGAGGGGGGGTGAATAGGTGATCCTGTAAACTTCAAAACTTAAGCCACAAAAACTTGTTGAGTGTTAGCACAATTATGGCCAAGTGGCTAGAGAGGAGTCAAAACACAATAACCACAAGAAATCAATCACAGAGATGACACGGTGGTTATCCCGTGGTTCGGCCAAGTACAAAACTTGCCTACTCCACGTTGTGGCGTCCCAACGGACGAGAGTTGCACTCAACTCCTCTCAAGTGATCCAATGATCGACTTGAATACCACGGTGTTTTTCTTTCCTTTGATCTTTTCCCGTTTGCGAGGAATCTCCACAACTTGGAGTCTCTCGCCCTTACAATTGAGTTCACAAAGAAGCACGGAGTAAGGTGGGAATGAGCAACGCACACAAGACTCGAAAATCAGAGCAACAACACGCACACAAGTCGCAACAAGAGCTCGCAACGCAACACAAAGAGTTCACAACTCCACAAGAGCTCTATATGCTATCACTATGAAACGAATGCGTGAGATTGATGTCTTGGTGCTTAGAAGAGTTGTGGGAATGCTTGGTATACTCCTCCATGCGCCTAGGGGTCCCTTTTATAGCCCCAAGGCAGCTAGGAGCCGTTGAGAACAAATCTAGAAGGTCATCCTTGCCTTCTGTCGTCGGGCGCACCGGACAGTCCGGTGCACACCGGACACTGTCCGGTGCCCGATTTCTTTCCTTAACAGTCGCAGCCGACCGTTGCCAACCGTTGCAGATCTGGCGCACCGGACAGTCCGGTGCACACCGGACAGTCCGGTGCCTCCTTCCGACCGTTGGCCAGACCACGTGTCGCGCGCAGATCGCGCGGCCGACCGTTGGCCCGGCTGACCGTTGGCTCACCGGACAGTCCGGTGCACACCGGACAGTCCGGTGAATTTTAGCCGAAGTCGCCGGAGAAAAACCCGAGAGCGGCTGGTTTGCGCCGCGCTGGTCTGGCGCACCGGACACTGTCCGGTGCACACCGGACAGTCCGGTGCCCCAGCCCGAAGCAGCCTTTGGCTGTACACAGCCACTCTCCACTTCTTTTTCTTTTTCCTGTTTCTAACACTTAGACAATTATATTAGTACACAAAACCAATGTACTAAGACTTAGAAACATACCTGTTCTCTTGATTTGCACTTTGTTCTTCCAGAAGCATAAATTCACATTTAAGCACTTGTGTTTGCACTTAATCACCAAAATACTTAGAAATGGCCCAAAGGCACATTTCCCTTTCAATCTCCCCCTTTTTGGTGATTTATGCCAACACAACATAAAGCAACTAGAACAAGTGCAAAATCACTTCAAATAGAATAAATTTGAGTTCTATTCAATTTTGGCATATATGGATCATCCTTTGCCACCACTTGGTTTGTTTTTGCAAATCAAACTCAAATCTCTATCTCTAAGTCAAACACACATGTTGAAGCACAAAGAGAGTCATTCCAAAAGAGATTGATCAAGGATTTCAAAAAACTCCCCCTTTTTCCCATAATTACTACTTCTCCCCACAAGAAGCCAACTTCTCACAAAAGAGGCAATAAGAGTTTTGACAAAACAAAAGCTCTACTCTACTATTTTCAAATCTCTCAAGTGGTAGCTGATCCATTTATTGCTTTGGCCTTTATTTTCTCCCCCTTTGGCATCAAGCACCAAAACGGGAGCAATCTTGGCCCTTTTAACCCCATTGCCTCACCAAAAACTTCAATTAAGAGCAAATGGCAATAAGAGTTCATGAGATGGACTTGGAATAAGTTACCCTCTCATCGGAGTGCAGTGGAAGTCTTTCATGGTCCAAGTCCACTTTTTCCCTTTCAATTCTCCTTCGAGACTAAATCAAGCAAACTCAAGCTTATGGTTAGTCTCAAAGGGTCAAGTTGTAACACATCTCCCCCTTAACATATGCATCACTTTGCAACGGACTTGTGAGGTCCAGGGAGTGTTTGTACAACTTGAGCACCACAATATGCAACAAAATGCAGAATGAACATGATCAAAGGCATAAACACATGTATGCTACAATTCAATCCAAGTTCCGCGAATCTAAGACATTTAGCTCACTATGCAGCCTGCAAAAGGTCTTCTCATCTAGAGGCTTGGTAAAGATATCGGCTAGCTGGTTCTCGGTGCTAACATGAAACACTTCGATATCCCCCTTTTGCTGGTGGTCTCTCAAAAAGTGATGCCGGATGTCTATGTGCTTTGTGCGGCTGTGTTCAACAGGATTTTCCGCCATGCGGATAGCACTCTCATTATCACATAGGAGTGGGACTTTGCTCAGATTGTAGCCAAAGTCCCGGAGGGTTTGCCTCATCCAAAGTAGTTGCGCGCAACACTGTCCTGCGGCAACATACTCGGCCTCAGCGGTGGATAGGGCAACGGAGGTTTGTTTCTTAGAGTTCCACGACACCAGGGACCTTCCTAAGAATTGGCACGTCCCCGATGTACTCTTCCTATCGACCTTGCATCCAGCATAGTCGGAATCTGAGTATCCAACTAAGTCAAAGGTAGACCCCTTTGGATACCAGAGCCCGAAGCAAGGCGTAGCAACTAAATATCTCAGAATTCGCTTCACCGCCACTAAGTGACACTCCTTAGGATCGGATTGAAATCTAGCACACATGCATACGCTAAGCATAATATCCGGTCTACTAGCACATAAATAAAGTAATGACCCTATCATTGACCGGTATGCTTTTTGATCAACGGACTTACCTCCTTTGTTGAGGTCGGTGTGTCCGTCGGTTCCCATCGGAGTCTTTGCAGGCTTGGCATCCTTCATCCCAAACCGCTTTAGCAGATCTTGTGTGTACTTCGTTTGGGAGATGAAGGTGCCGTCCTTGAGTTGCTTCACTTGGAACCCAAGGAAGTAGTTCAACTCGCCCATCATCGACATCTCGAATTTCTGCGTCATCACCCTGCTAAACTCTTCACAAGACTTTTGATTAGTAGAACCAAATATTATGTCATCGACATAAATTTGGCACACAAACAAATCACCATCACATGTCTTTGTAAAAAGAGTTGGATCGGCTTTCCCAACCTTGAAAGCATTAACAATTAGAAAGTCTCTAAGGCATTCATACCATGCTCTTGGGGCTTGCTTAAGTCCATAGAGCGCCTTAGAGAGCTTACACACATGGTCGGGGTACCGTTCATCCTCGAAGCCAGGGGGTTGCTCCACGTACACCTCCTCCTTGATTGGCCCGTTGAGGAAAGCGCTCTTCACATCCATTTGGAACAACCTGAAAGAATGGTGAGCGGCATATGCTAGCAAGATACGAATTGATTCTAGCCTAGCCACAGGAGCAAAAGTCTCCTCGAAATCCAAACCTGCGACTTGGGCATAACCTTTTGCCACAAGTCGAGCCTTGTTTCTCGTCACCACTCCGTGCTCGTCTTGTTTGTTGCGGAACACCCACTTGGTTCCCACAACATTTTGCTTCGGACGAGGCACCAGTGTCCAAACTTCATTCCTCTTGAAGTTGTTGAGCTCCTCCTGCATGGCCAACACCCAGTCCGGATCTAGCAAGGCCTCCTCTACCCTAAAAGGCTCAATAGAAGAGACAAAGGAGTAATGTTCACAAAAATTAACTAATCGAGATCGAGTAGTTACTCCCTTGCTAATATCACCCAGAATTTGGTCGACGGGATGATCCCTTTGAATCATCGCTCGAACTTGGGTTGGAGGTGCCGGTTGCGCTTCTTCCTCCATCACATGATCAACTTGTGCTCCCCCTTGATCACACGCCTCCTGTTGATGAACCTGTTCATCGTCTTGAGTTGGGGGATTCACCATAGTTGAGGAAGAAGGTTGATCTCGTTCATCTTGTTCCTGTGGCCGAACTTCTCCAATCGCCATGGTTCGTATAGCGGCCGTCGGAACATCTTCTTCATCTACATCATCACAATCAACAACTTGCTCTCTTGGAGAGCCATTAGTCTCATCAAATACAACGTCACTAGAGACTTCAACCAAACCCGATGATTTGTTGAAGACTCTATACGCCTTTGTATTTGAGTCATAACCTAACAAAAACCCTTCTACAGCTTTGGGAGCAAATTTAGAATTTCTACCTTTCTTCACTAGAATGTAGCACTTGCTCCCAAATACACGAAAGTAAGATACATTGGGTTTGTTACCGGTTAGTAGCTCATACGACGTCTTCTTGAGGAGGCGATGAAGGTAGACCCTGTTGATGGCGTGGCAAGCCGTGTTCACGGCTTCCGTCCAAAAGCACTCGGGGGTCTTGAACTCTCCTAGCATCGTCCTCGCCATGCCGATGAGCGTCCTGTTCTTCCTCTCTACCACACCATTTTGTTGTGGTGTGTAGGGAGCGGAGAACTCGTGCTTGATCCCTTCCTCCTCAAGAAACTCTTCCACTTGAAGGTTCTTGAACTCAGACCCGTTGTCGCTCCTTATCTTCTTCACCTTGAGCTCAAACTCATTTTGAGCTCTCCTGAGGAAGCGCTTGAGGGTCCCTTGGGTTTCAGACTTATCCTGCAAAAAGAACACCCAAGTGAAGCGGGAAAAGTCATCAACAATAACTAGACCATACTTACTCCCTCCTATGCTCAGATAGGCGACGGGTCCGAAGAGGTCCATATGCAGCAGCTCCAGGGGTCTTGAAGTGGTCATCACATTTTTGCTGTGATGCGCTCCTCCCACTTGTTTACCTGCCTGACAAGCTGCACAAGGTCTATCTTTTTCGAATTTTACATTAGTCAATCCTATCACGTGTTCTCCCTTTAGAAGCTTGTGAAGGTTCTTCATCCCCACATGTGCTAAGCGGCGATGCCACAACCAGCCCATGCAAGTCTTAGCTATTAAGCATGTATCTAGACCGGCCTCTTCTTTTGCAAAATCAACTAAGTAAAGCTTGCCGTCTAATACACCCTTAAAAGCTAGTGAATCATCACTTCTTCTAAAAACAGACACATCTACATTAGTAAATAGACAGTTATACCCCATGTTGCACAATTGACTAACAGATAGTAAATTGTAACCAAGAGACTCTACTAAAAACACATTGGAAATAGAATGCTCATTGGAAATTGCAATTTTACCTAACCCTTTTACCTTGCCTTGATTCCCATCACCGAATATGATTGAATCTTGGGAATCTTTATTCTTGACGTAGGAGGTGAACATTTTCTTCTCCCCCGTCATATGGTTTGTGCATCCGCTGTCAATGATCCAGCTTGAACCCCCTGATGCATAAACCTGCAAGGCAAATTTAGGCTTGGGTCTTAGGTACCCAACTCTTGTTGGGTCCTACAAGGTTAGCACATATATCCTTAGGGACCCAAATGCAAGTTTTATCTCCCTTGCATCTTGCCCCTAACTTCCTAGCAATTACCTTTTTACCCTTTCTACAAATAGCAAAGGGAGCATTGCAAGCATAATAAATGGTAGAAGGTTTGTTCACAACTTTTCTAGGAACATGAGCAATATTTCTTTTAGGAACAACATTTTTCCTAGTAACATTTCTATCATACACATATGAAGAACTAGGATCAAACATGGCATGAGAATCATAAACATATGAATCAAAATCATTACAAGCATTTCTAGCATGTCTCCTATCATGGTACATAAAGGCATGATTCCTTTTTGCACTACTAGCCATAGGGGCCTTCCCTTTCTCCTTGGCGGGAATGGGAGCCTTATGGCTTATTAAGTTCTTGGCTTCCCTCTTGAAGCCAAGCCCATCCTTAATTGAGGGGTGTCTACCAACCGTGTAGGCATCCCTAGCAAATTTCAGTTTATCAAAATCACTTTTGCTAGTCTTAAGTTGGGCATTAAGACTAGCTACCTCTTCATTTAATTTAGAAATGCAAGCTAAGTGTTCACTACAAGCATTAATATCAATATCCTTACACCTAGTGCAAATTTCAACATAATCAACACAAGAGTTGGATTTATTTGCTTCTACTAGTTTAGCATTTAAATCATCGTTTATGCTCTTTAAGTTAGAAATAGAATCATGGCATGTTGACACTTCACAAGCAAGCATTTCATTCCTCTTAATTTCTAATGCAAGAGATTTTTGAGCCTCTACAAACTTATCATGTTCTTCATACAACAAATCCTCTTGCTTTTCTAAAAGTATATTCTTTTCATTCAAGGCATCAATTAATTCATTAATTTTGTCTATCTTAGATCTATCTAAGCCCTTGAACAAACATGAATAATCTACTTCATCCTCATCACTAGATTCGTCCTCACTTGAAGAAGCATAGGTAGAGTTGCGAGTACATACCTTCTTCTCCCTCGCCATAAGGCATGTGTGACGCTCGTTGGGGAAGAGGGTTGATTTGTTGAAGGCGGTGGCGGCGAGTCCTTCATTGTCGGAGTCGGAAGAGGAGCAATCCGAGTCCCACTCCTTGCCTAGATGCGCCTCGCCCTTTGCCTTCTTGTAATGCTTCTTCTTTTCCCTCTTGTTTTCCTTTTCCTGATCACTATCATTATCAGGGCAGTTAGCGATAAAATGACCAATCTTACCGCACTTGAAGCATGAGCGCTTCCCCTTCGTCTTGGTCTTGCTTGGTTGCCCCTTGTGACCCTTTAGCACCGTCTTGAAGCGTTTGATGATGAGAGCCATCTCTTCATCATTAAGTCCGACCGCCTCAATTTGTGCCACCTTGCTAGGTAGCGCCTCCTTGCTTCTTGTTGCTTTGAGAGCAAAAGGTTGTGGTTCGTTGATTGGTCCATTCAAGGCGTCGTCCACGTACCTTGCCTCCTTGATCATCATTCGCCCGCTGACGAATTTTCCTAAGACTTCTTCGGGCGACATTTTGGTGTACCTGGGATTCTCACGAATATTATTCACCAAATGAGGATCAAGAACGGTAAAGGACCTTAGCATTAGTCGGACGACGTCGTGGTCCGTCCATCGCGTGCTTCCGTAGCTCCTTATTTTGTTGATAAGGGTCTTGAGCCGGTTGTATGTTTGAGTTGGCTCCTCGCCCCTTATCATCGCGAACCGTCCAAGCTCGCCCTCCACCAACTCCATTTTGGTGAGCAAGGTAGCGTCATTTCCCTCATGAGAGATCTTGAGGGTATCCCAGATTTGCTTGGCGTTATCCAAGCCACTCACTTTATTATATTCATCCCTGCACAATGAGGCTAGAAGAACAGTAGTAGCTTGTGCACTCTTATGGATTTGCTCATTAATGAATATAGGACTATCCGAACTATTAAAGTGCATTCCACTATCTACAATCTCCCATATACTAGGATGGAGAGAGAATAGGTGACTACGCATTTTGTGGCTCCAAAATCCGTAGTCCTCCCCATCAAAGTGTGGGGGCTTGCCGAGTGGAATGGAAAGCAAATGTGAATTTGAACTTTGCGGAATACGAGAGTAGTCAAAAGAAAAGTTAGAATTAACCGGTTTCCTTTGTTCGTAGTCGTTGTGGTCGTCGTCCTTTTGGGAAGAGGAAGATTCGTCGCTGTCGTAGTAGACAATCTCCTTGATGCACCTTGTCTTCTTCTTCTTCCCATCTTTTCGTCTATGGCCTGAGCCCGAGTCGTTGGACTTGTCATCCTTTGGCTCGTTGACGAAAGACTCCTTCTCCTTGTCGTTGATCACGATTCCCTTCCCCTTAGGATCCATCTCTTCGGGCGGTTAGTCCCTTTCTTGAAGAGAACGGCTCTGATACCAATTGAGAGCACCTAGAGGGGGGGTGAATAGGTGATCCTGTAAACTTCAAAACTTAAGCCACAAAAACTTGTTGAGTGTTAGCACAATTATGGCCAAGTGGCTAGAGAGGAGTCAAAACACAATAACCACAAGAAATCAATCACAGAGATGACACGGTGGTTATCCCGTGGTTCGGCCAAGTACAAAACTTGCCTACTCCACGTTGTGGCGTCCCAACGGACGAGAGTTGCACTCAACTCCTCTCAAGTGATCCAATGATCGACTTGAATACCACGGTGTTTTTCTTTCCTTTGATCTTTTCCCGTTTGCGAGGAATCTCCACAACTTGGAGTCTCTCGCCCTTACAATTGAGTTCACAAAGAAGCACGGAGTAAGGTGGGAATGAGCAACGCACACAAGACTCGAAAATCAGAGCAACAACACGCACACAAGTCGCAACAAGAGCTCGCAACGCAACACAAAGAGTTCACAACTCCACAAGAGCTCTATATGCTATCACTATGAAACGAATGCGTGAGATTGATGTCTTGGTGCTTAGAAGAGTTGTGGGAATGCTTGGTATACTCCTCCATGCGCCTAGGGGTCCCTTTTATAGCCCCAAGGCAGCTAGGAGCCGTTGAGAACAAATCTGGAAGGCCATCCTTGCCTTCTGTCGTCGGGCGCACCGGACAGTCCGGTGCACACCGGACACTGTCCGGTGCCCGATTTCTTTCCTTAACAGTCGCAGCCGACCGTTGCCAACCGTTGCAGATCTGGCGCACCGGACAGTCCGGTGCACACCGGACAGTCCGGTGCCTCCTTCCGACCGTTGGCCAGACCACGTGTCGCGCGCAGATCGCGCGGCCGACCGTTGGCCCGGCTGACCGTTGGCTCACCGGACAGTCTGGTGCACACCGGACAGTCCGGTGAATTTTAGCCGAAGTCGCCGGAGAAAAACCCGAGAGCGGCTGGTTTGCGCCGCGCTGGTCTGGCGCACCGGACACTGTCCGGTGCACACCGGACAGTCCGGTGCCCCAGCCCGAAGCAGCCTTTGGCTGTACACAGCCACTCTCCACTTCTTTTTCTTTTTCCTGTTTCTAACACTTAGACAATTATATTAGTACACAAAACCAATGTACTAAGACTTAGAAACATACCTGTTCTCTTGATTTGCACTTTGTTCTTCCAGAAGCATAAATTCACATTTAAGCACTTGTGTTTGCACTTAATCACCAAAATACTTAGAAATGGCCCAAAGGCACATTTCCCTTTCAACATCCCACCCCGAATTGAGCACGAATCACGACGGCCATCCTAAATCACCGCACGGAGGTCGCCGGCGGCAAGGTTCCCTGAACATGGGATCTTTTGCAGTTTACTGTACCATGTTGATTTCATTCGGTGTGCCTGACAGAGCAACTTAAGGGGCCTTTTTCTTCAATTTCCATGTGGTGAGCTACTAATCCGATTACATCAAAGTTATTCTCCTATATACCAGCTTCAACTTTGTCATAATGATCTTAATCAGTTACTCACTGGATCAAGCACAATCCGGCTACAAAGTTGAGCAAATATCACTGACAGTCTGCTTTTAGATTAATGCTCGACTGACAGCCTGACTTCTATGGCATTTAATCCAATTTCTATACAATTATTGGGCTAAGTCACTTAATCAAACTTAGACTACTATAGTAGCTCTACAACTTTGCTATAACGACCTATAGCAAACTCCTTATAGATCAAGAGATACAAAATCTCAAAGTTAGCTCGCCCACACTGTTTTTCAGAACTCGATATTAGGATGGCCCAAGCACTTTTGCAAATTACTCCAAACTTCACCACAAAACTTGAAAATCTCCAAACATAAAAGTTGCTTAACTTTTGTTACTCTATCACCCTATATGGCACTGTTTAGGGTTTTTGAGTTCCAAATTAGGGTTTTGAGTGTCCTATGGTACATTTAGAACTTAAACTCTCTACCAACTGGTTAAGATAATCCCTTAGTGCTCATCTCATATGGCTACATGCTTCTAATCCTTGAAGAGAGACATTCCAACCTAGGGTCAAGAATCTATTTTACCAAGTTAGATCAGCACACAAGCATCATATCACATATTTGTTTTAAAATTTTAGACTAGTGGATGCATCATAGTTGTATCATATATGATGTAATGTCAATGCATATAATATCATGTCAAAATTTTAGTTTTCGTAACAACATAGAGGTATTACAAATATAGATCTAATTAAATTTAATAAATTTACTTTATCTTTTAACCTTTATATATGTATTTAGCCAAAATTATCATTCGATAAATTTGGCTGAATCGAACACTGCAGCAGCCGCAGCCTCCCTTAGACTGTGTTCAGCTGTTCCCCCTAAATTTCTCCCCCTATATCCCACTCACGTGCCACGTCAGCGTTCTCTTTCCTCCTATATCTCCACGCTCTACAGCGGTTCCCCCTATATAAAACCTCTATACCCCACCACACCAATATTATATACTTTCATCTTTAACTAACTCAACTACCATCCAAATTTTTTTCTTATTTGCTCTATGAACAGTGCGCGGCCGCAACTTAGTACAGAAATAATTAGCACACTACGTAATTAGTATAAATACGTTAGTAAAAAATATTTCTAATTATATGTTTTTTAAATAATAAGAAATTCGTAATCTTCTAGTACACGACTCGGGTGGCTTCCACCACACGACTGGCTTCCACGACACGCCACGACCTTCTGGCTTCTTTGACACGCCCAAGCCATCTATAAATAAGGTATCGTGCGCCTATGGTATACTCATCTCCACACTTTTCTCTTGTGTACCAGCAGCCATTCCATCTAGTGTACGTAGTACGTACTGTTCGTTCAGCTCGTCATGGACTCATTCAAAAGCCTAGTGTTGTCTTCGTCATCCGATGATTCAGACGAAGAGATCGATAACTTGTTGCTTTGTCAACATGTTGACGAACTTGGTATAGGAGCCTCGAGCACGCGACGTAGGCGCTCTTCATTGCCTCGCCGAGTTATCCATAGGGACCACGCTGCTGGAGAAAATCTTATCAAGCACCACTACTTCGGACCTAATCCAGTGTATCCACCGCATGTTTTTCGTCGAAGGTACATTTCCTAAGTAATGCTTTGACTTTGCTTTCGAGGTTCGTTTTCTTATTTTTTGCTTTGCTTTTCAGGTTTCAGATGCATCGTCCTTTGTTCCTACTTATCCTTCGGGCCGTTCAGCGAGAAGACGATTTTTTTCACTATTCGATGTGATGCAACAGGTTTAGCGGGGCTCGGTCCATTGCAAAAAGTATGTGCTGCTTTGCGTATCCTTGCTTACGGGTTACCAACCGATGCGGTCGATGAGTACATACAGATTAGGCAGACTACGACTAGGGACTATCTGATCCGTTTCTGTCGCGCAATCATATCCTGCTTTAGCGAACGATACCTCCGTATCCCTCCACGAAGACATTGCTCGCATACTTAGTGTAAACACCGATAGGGGGTTTCTGGGTATGCTAGGCTCCATCGATTGTATGCATTGGGAATGGAACAACTGTCCTACTGCATGGCGGAGACAGTTTTGTGGGCGCAATTCGAGGCCAACAATGATACTAGAGGCAGTCGCTGGGTATGACCTATGGATTTGGCATGCCTTTTTCGGAATGTCTGGTACTAACAATGATCTGAACGTGTCGCATCGCTCACCTGTGTTTGATCCGTTACGTAATGGGACCATGCCACCAGTGCACTTCACTATTAATGGTACCACGTACAGTTGTTCGAACACACCGGACCACATTACGCCGACACTAGGTTCACAACAAATGTTGTAACAATACTACTCTTCAGACATGATTGTTGATGAAAAACTCGATTAAACCTTTTCTCCTCGCGATGTAGACAGGTCTCACATCCTCTGGTAATACATCCATATCCATCGCTAGGAGTTCCTTCAGCTCTGCGTCCTTTCGGATTTTGTCTTCAATCATCATTTTCGTTTGCTGCATTTCTATTTCCTTGGATTGGACCTCCAACTTTTTCAGTCCAACTTCCTTCAAGAACTCAATATTCTGCTGTTTCTTATCTGATTTTTCTTCACTTTGCTTCAATCGTGCTATTTGAATGTCATGAATTCTTGATAGGTAGTCAGTAGACTGGGAGGAACTGGACATTGCCTTCTTCCTTGATGCTTTCGTGGAGTCCCGACCCAATGGCCTTTTACCTTTTATACCTGCTTCATCATTTTCCATATCATTAACAGAACCTGAAGGTGTACCACTACCAACAGGCTCCATCACCGCATTGCCTCTCCAGGGGCTTCCATGAACCATGGAATCCCATTTCGGTTCATTTTTCAGGCGCGTCCAGCAATGCATGAAATGAAAAGGTTTTTTGTGTGCGGTAGCATATATAGTTGCAGCTTTCAAAGTCTACAAATGAATTAAAATACATGTCAGATCATGAATAAATGTAAGTACACATGAAACCATATTCATACTTAAGTATTACAAAGGAAGTTATTTTACCTTGTCGTTGTCTGTTAGGCCACTCTGATTTTCCCTTAGGACTCTTGCGTAGAATCCAGCATATTTGCCTGTTTCAGCCCTTATTTTGTCCCATCTGCTGCTCAAAGCCCTATTTAGTCTCATTGGAAACTCCCCTCTAAGTTCGTTGTACATTTTCTCAATTCTAGCCCATAGACGCTCCTTCCTCTGCCCTGTGCTAATGAATGGGTCACTACTAATCTCTAGCCAAGTTTTGCAAAGCAAAAGGTCCTCATCAGGTTTGAAGTTCTATTCCTTTGTCCTCCTACCTGTCCCAGGTGTGTCCGAAGGTTTGGTAGGGCTGTTTACTTCCTGGACACTGTGCTCTGCTTCTGATTCCAAATTTATAGGGTCAGTCGTGTTTGTCACATGGGTATAAACCTGGGGAAATGGACTAGGTGGTACCATCTGGGCTTGACCCAATGATGTTTGTGGTGGAGGACCACCTGGATTCATCATAGCAAAATATGGGTTCCATGGATTGCGAAAGGGAAATGAAGATGTGTCATTAGGTCCCTGGGACCAGGTAGGATTGCTCATGTGGATTGTACTACCAGTAATTGTAGCAGGATGGGTTTGGTCTAATCCTTGGCCCTGCAAGAACTGAGGATCCCACATGGGTGGCGGGAAAATCTGGTTACCTGAACTGGGGCCAGCACCAGGAGGTCGAATCGGTGTGTTTCGGTTGTTCTCAACCATTCTGGGAATGAAATACATGAATCAATGAATTGGAACAACAGATAACACACTTTTACTAAAATATAGCAAGTTTCATGCATTCCAGAAAGGTTCATACAAAAGTAACATTAACAAACATCCCACATGTCCTACATCGGCAACCCATGCATCACAGACATCACACATAAGTTTTTATTTATTTAGATGCATTACTAGCACTAAGACTCTACTAGGTACCACATTTACAGGTTCCAAATGCTATACCTAGTGGACCTGTCGGAGTCGTACGAGTCATTGTCACTGGCCTCATACAATTCTGGTGAGGAGGGGGGAGGGGTGAAAGGATTTTGGGGCAGTGGGTTCACATGCTCCAATACTTTAATTTCTTCCTCCATCCTCTCCTTCTCTGGGTCTGACCTTGCTTTGCTCTCTAGTGCATCCTGCTCCATGAGGTCTACCTCCTTTCGAATTGCAAGGAGAGCATTGAGAAGGTAATGCTCGTCACCCAAATGCATGAAAGCCTCTTCTAGAAAGCTTCTAATATTGAATGCACCAGTTTCCACTGAGGATGCAAGATTGAGGACCAAGTTTTGTAGCAATTTGGCATCATGGCTGCTCATCTTGAATCCTATCCTCAGGCAGTTTCTCCTTGGCTAGACAAGGTGCATACATGAAAAAATTAGGCCCACTGTTGTTACTAATTAGTGAAATTTAAGTGGTCATGGCAGCTACCAAAATACAGGAAGTGTGGGTAACATGTATAAAATGTTGGGCCAAAATTGTTATTGTGGAAGAAGAATGCTAAACAAATGATACACATTTTATAAACACTTGAACCATGGGTAGGCAAATTTGTTGGTTACATATAGTAAACTAGAATTAGACTACAAACATGAAAGCATAGACATCATCCATGGAAACTAGACTTATGAAATTGATTAAAAACAATGAACTAAAGCGAAAAAGGAATTAGAACCTCAATTACTTGAAGTGGACGTCAAATAATCAACTAAAGTTTTGAAGCTGCATAATAAGTAAAGGTGTTCGTTAGTTGCATGCAATGGTTACTCTTGTAAGCAAACACTACCGCAAATTGTAGGTTGAGTTAGTGGAAATCATAGACAGCAACACTACGGACCAACATGGTAAAGGAAACTATGGATCCTTACAGTTATCGGAAATGAAAGCTAATTTTGGGATGAAATCAACCTACACAATGGTCGAATCGGAGATCCGAGAAAACCTAAACCCTAACTGTCAAAAAAGTTCAAGAACACCTAAACCCTAACTGTGAAAGGAGTTCAAGAACACCTAAACCCTAGTGTAAATCGAAGCTACGTATATTTGGGCAAGGGATTCAATTAGAGGTGGAGACATTGGCGAAGACACGAATCGTACCTTGGAGCTTGCAGATCGAATGAAGCAGATCGACTCAACGTAGATCTATGCCCGGATCGATGACTTCCCTTTGGACGAGAGCCCACAGATGACGTGCCGGCTGACAGAGAACAACGGCGGCAGCG
This sequence comes from Zea mays, assembly GCF_902167145.1. NCBI lineage: Eukaryota > Viridiplantae > Streptophyta > Magnoliopsida > Poales > Poaceae > Zea > Zea mays. The sequence continues at coordinate 125,730,265 of NC_050099.1, forward strand.
TCTTCGCACGGATCTGTCGGCTCGTCGGTCGGCCAAGTTTGACGGCGGAGCCATGTCGAGGTCCCCACCGGTGGTCGCCGCCCGGAGCAGGAAAACGGAATCGCGGGAGAGGGCGGCTCGACGGGTACCTTTTCCGGCGGCGGAGACGACAGACTAGGTTCGCCTCCAACAGGCGCCTCGGAGTATTCCGCACCCGCGGTCGTGTGGGCGAAGGAAGCGGTGCAGGGGGATGAAAGCGGCGTAGAGTGCCCCTCCATGTAGCGTGAGAGAGAACGAATTGCGACGGGAGAGGAGGAGGACGCCGGTGTACGAGAGGGGAACTGTAGCCTAAGGTAGTGTTTGGATGGATGGATGAGGAAGGATGAAGAGGGATGGAGTGAGATTATTCTAACTTGACTCATGTTTGGTTTGAAGGTCCAGAGTCAGGATCAAGGAATATTCTTCAAAAATAGTGGATGGAGTCATCCCTCAAAAAAAAGGGACGGAGTCAACCCAGATTGATCACATTCCATCTTTCGTTGACACCAAACCAAACACATCATAAATTGTGGGAGAGCTGCGGCATCCGTTGAAGAGAGTCTTATCCGATCCCGACATTTCAGTGACCGCCGTCACGTATCTCCTCCCATCGACGCCACGGAAAAATTCGCCAGCAAAAATCCCACGCAGAGAACACCCTCGCTCTCTCTCTCTCTCTCCCCTTTCTGCCTCTAGACTCTCCCCAGTCCAAATCAATCCGCACCCACCAGGCCACCACCACCATGTCCGGCCTCCTCCGGTGGCGTCGCCTAGTCAGCGCCGCTACGCGCGCCGCCTCCACCCTCACCGCAGCCGAGTGCTGCCCGGCCGCCGCGACGGCCGCTGGCGCGGTCGCCCCGTCGCCGCCCCCACACCGGCGCCTCCAGGAGCGGCGCAAGTGGGAATCCTCCTCTTCGGGCTCCGGGGGCAGCTCCTCCTCCACCGATGAGCCCGAGCCGCGCCGTATCCGCGCGGAGGCCCACTGCCCGCGCTGCTCCAAGCACATGGACATCCTCTTCTCCCACCGGGGCCCTCCGGCCGCGGCCGCCGGCGCCGGCTACCAGGCACTCAACCTTTGCCCCAACTGCCGCAGCGCCTACTTCTTCCTCCCCCACGTCCTCACGCCGCTCCAGGGCACCTTCGTCGAGATCGGCCGCGTCCGGGCCGACCTCCTCGACCACCCCGCTGCCAGGGCCAGGGACCCCATCTTCTGGGAGGCTATTAGGGCCAGTTCCTCGTCGCGCGACGACGGGGAAGGCGGCGGCGTCGCCGTGCACGTCCCGCCCGGCCCGCCGTTCCACCCCAACCTCAACGTGGTCCGCGTTGCTGGCAGCGGTGGCGGGGGAGGTGGCGCTGGCGACGAGGGTGCGGGGAAGGAGGGCTGGGGTGGTTCCAATCTCGGCAGGGATTTGCCCACGCCCAAGGAGATTTGTAAGGGGCTCGACAAGTATGTGATTGGGCAGGACAGAGCCAAGAAGGTGAAATAAATACTTTCATGTTGGTAGCTTTTCATGGTTAGAGTTGGCATCCTGATGCGGCCAGCTCATGCAAAATGTGCTAAAACCTTTGATGACTTCAATTCTTCACTGGAGGGACTTTTACAGCATTTCTTTAGAAAACTAGGTCTCCCCGTCTCACTTCTTCACTTGATTGAGGGAATTTAACACAGCTGGGTTTGATTGTTTGCTGTTTCAACAAAATGTGAGTTTTCTCCAACTCAATTCTTGTTTAGAGTTGGGATTACAGATTATTTAAAGGTGAGTGGATATAATTGCAATGGAAAATGTTTTCTAAATTAGAGAAAAAGAAATAAGAATATATATATATATATATAATGCTGATTTTGTTGAAATGGTTATTTGGGAACGGACCGTGCTATAAAGTTTGTAATAGAATCAAAGGAATGCGCTTTCCACTGCGGTTTCACTTTGTTAGTCCATTCAGCTCTGCAGGGCCGGGCCAGCAGAATCTAAGGCCCTGTACAAAATTCTGGAATATCAATCTATAAAGTAGAACTATACAAATATAGGCTATAATAATATGATAAAAAGGTTATATTAAGAGTTGTGTCTAACTGTCTATTCAATTTTGTATTGTATAATTTTACTTGGATAGTATTATTTTGTTAGTGTTATTCTTTAAAATGAAATCTTGAACGACATTCATGTTAAAATGGAGATGTAGTCGTGATCAAAGACAAAGACACCATACAGACAGCTGATTTGACTCATGAGAAGAAGATTTTCTTAGAGATTAGTTGATTTATTAGCCTAATGTGCTAGAAGTGGAGGCCCTTGGAACTCGGGGGCCCCCTGTTTCCTTGAACAGGCTGCACACCCACTAGGCTCGGGCCTGCAGCTCTGACTGCTGTGATATGGTTTCTATTGCTCGTTCTGTTTATTGTAAAAATGTGAGCCCCTTAACACTGTGAAACAATGATGAATAATCTGATTTTCTGTCCTGTCTGAATTTTCATCTGATCTAGATCCTATGTAGAGGAGTTTTCTACTTTAGTGTGCATTGGCTTATGTTCTGTCTGTGTTTTGTGCCTGATCTTTGCCTCTTTGACTTAAGTGCGTGACTGTTTTTTTTTCTTTTATATCTCTAATACAATGACACACAACTCACCTGTGTGTTCAAGTTAAAGAATAAGTTTCTTCGTACCTTTTAATTGGGATATATTAGCCACAAATTGTGAAAGTTTCTCCGTAGATATTTTTTTGTTCTAGTTCTCATGATAATCTATTCTGCTTTGTCTGAATACTGATGTATCCTTGTAAACTTGCAGGTGCTATCTGTTGCAGTTTACAACCACTATAAACGGATATACCATCAAACTTTACAAAAGGGGTCAGTTTCACTTTGCTATGTCAATTTGTCTTTTCTGTAAATAATGAATGATATTCATTCCTGCACCCGTAGAAACTAGAATCATAAATATCTTTCAGTGACTAATTTTGCGGTATATAAGCTAAACAAGTAGGTCTGGAGCAGATTTGGGTGGTTTTAATGGGGAAGCTGATGATGACGACAACGTGGAACTAGAGAAAAGCAATGTGCTGTTAATGGGACCTACTGGCTCTGGTAAGACATCTGTAACCATTTAAAATTTTAAAGTTGGATTTATGTCAGCTCTGACTAGTGACTACTATTTTGGATTAACTAAAATGTCTGTAAAAAGAAAGGGCACTCAGCAATATTTTATTTTGACGGTTCATTTCTTTCACAGGTAAAACTTTACTTGCAAAGACATTAGCTCGTTTTGTGAATGTACCATTTGTAATTGCTGATGCAACAACATTGACCCAGGCAAGTATTTACTAACATTGCCCTCTAGAGAGAAGTGCATATTGGTTAAGCACACAACAAACATCATTGTATAGGGAGTATTGCAGGCATTCATCAATGACCATCTAAACTAGGTTAGCAAGAAGTATGCTATTAACAAATTTTGCATAAATGTAGGTACTGATTTTGCAGTACCTAACTACCTATCACATTTCTCTATCTCAACGTTGAGCGTTTGCACTCATAGTCCTAGTTTGGATATCTAGTTCTTACCGAGCCAGTGAATTAAATAATAAATAAGGATCATATCTTGTGTTTTGCTATTGCACATATGGTCTCTATTAGATTCCTTTCCCCAATTCTATCCACTTGGTTTTTAGCACTAAGGGTTAAATTTTCCACTTATTGCAGGCAGGGTATGTAGGAGAAGATGTAGAATCTATATTATACAAGTTACTCACGGTATGCCTTTTGACTTGCACACGTGCAGTGAAACAAGTTGAACTGTGAACTGTTGTAATATCTTGCCTTTGAGAGTAAGCTTTGGCAGTCCTATGTTGTTATTAACTAGGTGGCAGATTTTAATGTGCAAGCAGCACAACAAGGGATGGTGTACATAGATGAAGTTGATAAGATCACAAAAAAGGTATGTCATATCAATCTTTGGCTTGGATTTTCCCTCCTGGTGTGGGCGTTGATTAGTTTGTGATTTGGCATGCAGGCTGAAAGTCTTAACATTAGCAGAGACGTATCTGGTGAAGGTGTTCAGCAGGCATTGCTGAAAATGCTGGAAGGCACGGTAAGGCACATTATTTTTTTTTCTCGAACGCACAGGAGAACTGCGCCTCATTATATATTAAGCAGAAAAAGGGGGTGGTCTAAAAAGACCAATAAGGCACATTATTGACCTCCCAATGGTCTGGTTCGCTCGTGTTTCTTTGGATTGTTGTCATATTTGTTAGAATATAAAGGGAATTGTTCACCTTTCTCTATCAACTTAAGCTGTTGGGTTAAATTGGTTGATGCATGCAACTCAATATGATATTAAAGTCAGAGGTCTCGAGTTTCAAATCCTGGTTAGCGCAATTAAATTAAATTAAATTGCAGCTCGCTCCTATTCCACTTCTGAGGCCTGAGAGAGCCTCGATGTGTGAATCGAATCAACTTGTCTGTGTATATAATGCTTTCGAGAAAAAATGTCTGTGTATATAATGTAGTTTTTGTGATCTGAATTATGATTTAGCCACAAGATATGGGTGGCACACTATCTTGATTATCTACTAGTTTGTCTTCATTGGGGGTATAACAAAAATTATAACTTGTTTCATATTTCTATATAAATGTTTTATTTATTTTTCCTTTTGAAATTATGGCATGCTTAGATAGTCAACGTTCCTGAGAAAGGAGCAAGGAAGCATCCTCGTGGTGATAATATACAGGTAAAGTTTGCAAGCTTATTTATGAATTATGATTTTGTTCTACATTTCTTCTCCACAAGAAATATTAAAAGGACAAAGTGATCAAAAATAGATTTTGTGCCGTCTTCCATCACATTGTCAATTGCTAGAAATCAACATAACCTTCAGTGTACTATGACAATTAACCTGTTGAAGTGTTGATGCAACTGATGCATATAATTTAATTAATTGTTTGCCAAAATTTGTCAACTTTGACTTCCCAGAACAGAATACGACTTGCATTGATCAAGCGTTGGGACTATATATTGGTGCATCTTTTGTTTGTACACTAAATACACATATAATTTGGATAATTGTTTTTCAATACTTACAAATTTTGACTTTCCCTGCCAAAGTTTGCCTGGACACATGGATTATGTTAACTCCATTTTCCCACTGAGAAGGTCAAGAGTTTAGTTAATCAAATAAGTCTTGGACCCCTGTGTTAATGCTGCACTAAATTATATAAGTTGCCAAGTAGTTCTAGTACACCATTTGACAGGGGCATGCACGATCCAATCCCGTTGATCAAGTTCTTAGAATTGTTTTTGACAATAATTTTCTTAGATTTTATGCTTCATATGTCTGTGCATATGGGTGGACACGGACTTGTATAAGAAACAGTGGGAATAGTCATTTTTTGTTGTTGTAAAAGGCTAAAAGCATATAAAAAAAAGTAAATGTATTTTTCGTCAGTAAGCCCCAAACAGCTCTGTGGTGCAAATGTATGGCTTAATGTACGCTCCCCCCCCCCCCTCCCCCCGCACACACAGACAAGAAGAAAAGAAAGAAAATCCACACTGCCTATTAAGTCTTGACCTGTGTTTTGGCTTTTTGTCACAAACATTGTTTAGTTACTTAGTTCCAATGGTATAATGGCATTTATGCACATGCAGATAGATACCAAAGATATTCTTTTTATATGTGGTGGTGCTTTCGTGGATTTGGAAAAAACTATATCAGAGAGGTACTGTTCGTTAACTCATTGCAATCTGCTGTCTCCTCCCAGTCTTCATCTAAGGTTTTTCGGTTTTTCTTTTAAACAAAAAAAGACGGCAGGATTCATCTATTGGTTTCGGCGCCCCAGTTCGTGCAAACATGAGGGCTGGTGGCATTTCAAGTGCTCAAGTGACATCATCCTTGTTGGAATCTGTTAGTAGTATTCTACTATTGATTAGATAACTTTCTGTCCTAGAGGTGTTTCAATGTCCCTCCTTTTTCAGGTTGAGAGTGGTGATCTAATAGCTTATGGACTTATCCCAGAATTTATTGGACGCTTCCCTATCCTTGTGAGCCTGGCCGCTCTAAATGAGGACCAGCTTGTTCAGGTATCTACTGTATATTGTCTTTCCTAGCATCCTGGTCCGTCTAGTAATGCACGCTTATGCCGCTACCTTGTTTAGAGAAGCATGCAGTTTATTTGAATGTGATTGTTACTTATTAGAGAACTTCTCACACAGTACTGGTACCATTTTATCTTGCTAGGTTCTGATTGAGCCAAAGAATGCCCTGGGCAAACAATTCAAGAAATTGTTTAGCATGAATAATGTGAGTATGCTTACCATGAAAACATGCAGAAATTAGTTTGTCATTAGTGTCTCAACTTGGCTCAACATTGGGTTTCAGGTTAAGCTTCACTTTACAGATGGTGCACTTAGAATAATTGCCAAAAAGGCAATGTCAAAAAATACAGGTGCACGGGGTTTAAGAACTATCCTTGAGAATATTCTCATGGATTCTATGTATGAGGTTTGTTGCGTGATGATTTTGTATTCTCTTTCTATTCGCCTAACCCGTAAAGTCTCTGGAGTAGGCATACTAATCGTTGTTGCAATTGACTTGTATCTTTACAGATCCCAGATGCAAAATCTGGGGAGAAGCGAATCGATGCAGTGGTTGTAGATGAAGATGCAGTAGGATCAGTGGACCAACCTGGCTGCGGAGCTAAGATTCTTTACGGTGATGGTGCTTTGGATCAATATCTATCCCAGATAAAGGTAAGGCTTACTAAATCCTGCGACTTTGGCATACTTGTTTGCAACTTGACGTGGAAAGGTAAACAATAGTAATATGATGATTAACCGACAGGTGTCAGGAGACGGAGTGGGGAGCGAAATGGATGGGGAAGCTGAGCTTTCGTCATCGAGAGCCATTGGCATGTGATTCCTGGTTCTGACCGCACCAGTGTAACCTGTAAAAATCTAATCCCAGTTATATCAATGTAAGTAGTAGTAGCCTTGTAAATGAAACGATATGTGCAGCGTCCATTGTTCTTCTGAAGCCCTGGCACACGTTGCCCCGCCCGCGCTCACGCATTGCATGATTTGCAGCAGGATTTTAATGAGTGTAGTCGAGCAGGTTCGTGTAGATACCAGTCGCTTATAAATGGCGCAATGCCATGAATTGTAATAGCTGCCGGATCTATGTTAAAACTTGAAACAAAGAAATGGATCAAGAGGGCATGGAGTTGCAAATTTGTGATCTCGATTCTTTTCGAAACTGCATTGCATAGCGTTATCCTGGCATTGCTTGAAGAGAGGATTTTTTGTTACTTTGTGCACCCCGACCAAATGGGATCACCAGGCCGGAGAAGCCTACCCGAAGACTGACTGAATGCGTCCTAGTCCCAGAACAAATGAAGACGCAACAAGCTTAAGAGATAAGGACAATTTTGCGAAGCATGAAGTGGTTGCGGATCATGAGCCTTGAGTCGTGTCCCCGTTCCCGAGGAGTTTTTTGCTATTATGATTCACCCGTCGGACTGCTCGGATGGCTTCGCTCTCTTGGTATCCCGCAGCGCGCCATCGCCAGTTTGGGATGCCCGTGTGCCAGCACTCGCCACATTGGTACCATTGCCGGTGAAGACTCCATTAACAGCGTACGCCGGCTCCTAACAACGCACGCCGACGGTAAAAGACATCGCTACCCTCACATTCATTACTCAGCTCCCCGCTCCCCTCGATGTTCGAACAAACCCTAACTTCTCCCTGTTTTTGTCCACCGCCGCCGCCATTGAACGCAGCTTCAGCACTGCAATGGCGTTTCGGGGGAAGAATCGCCAGGTCCTCGAGGTCGATCCGGCGGACGATCCTACAGCTGAGGTGGCCACCGCCTTCGATCGTCTCTCTGTTTCGCCCATCCCCAATCCGTCTGCATCTGCCGCCGTCGTTCAGGTCTGTTCTCCTTACGCCCTCGACAACAGTGGTACCCAGCAGCCTCAGTCGTCGTCCACTCGTGATGCCACCATGGTTCCTTTACCTCCTGCAAGTGTGCTGGTAACAACATCTTTCAGCTATATTGGTTCATCTCTGGGATTTTTTGATTGTGTGTAGTAGTAATCGGTTATATAATTTTGTTTTGCAGTCTTACCGGTACCAAGAGGTCCTTAATTGCCTTCACGACGCCATTAACGAGATGCAACAAGTTTCAATGAATTTGAAGTCACTGGCCACTGACCATCTTGTTAGTCAACCTGATTCCGGTGAAGAATTGCTAGTAAACCAATTAATGTGGCGTGTACATGAGCTTGCACAATCACTTGATAAAGCATCAATTTGTTATCAACTTGTGCACGACAATTCTTCGCCACCCTTGTCGGAGTATTGCTACAACGATGATTCAGATTCAGACCATGAACCTGACTTGATGAGGCATTGGCCACTGGAAGATGTTAGCTGGGAAGAGATTCTGGATCGTCAAAGGAAGTAGATTTTCGGGGTTAGTGTTTAGGCACTACATGATGAAGTATGTGTTGGGTTATGATCAAGTATTTGTGTGCTATGATGAATTCTGTATGTGTGTGGCTAGACATTAACTTAGTCTGTTGTTATGTAAGGCCTTGGAAGACCTGAGCCATCTATGTGTAACTTTGTTGCTGTTATCTATGGAAGACTATGGTATCCTATTGTCTGCATTTTGGCCGAACTGAAGGTGTTGTCTGCATTTTTATACTGGTGCCTTTTGGCCGAAATGAAGGTGTTGTCTGCATTTTTAAACAGGGACTGCACCATTTCAGTTTGTAAACAGGGACTGCAATTCAGTTTGTGCCATACATTGTGCCCAGGTTCATACACTGAAGGACATAGTTCATACACTTGGGCATACACTAAAGAACATAGTTCATACACTTGGGCATACACTAAAGAACATAGTTCATACACTTGGGCATACACTGAAGCGACTCCACTGAACCACATAGTTCATGGAGGCGATGAAGGGCCGACCTCCAAGTCTGCAGTTTTCTAAACGGAGCACTTGACTCAATTCCTAACTCAAACTCATTGTTAATCGCGTATTGCCTCATAGCAAGTCTGAACTCTTTCATATCCTTGTACAAACTGCCAACCTTCATAATAGGATTTGGCCTGTCACAAACTAAAATTCGCTCTTCTGGTATAGAATCCCCACAATGTACCACAACTATTTCATCATCAACATCCTCGGATCTGCCACGAACATTAAATGCTCTAGATCTACAAGCATCTTGCCTTGCACTTGTTTCGCGATTATCTTCATCCAATAATCCCAACCTGTCATACAACACTAGCTCTGAAGCAACCTCCTGTGCTCCTTCTTCTTCGCATCTTTCCTCAACTTGTATGGTGCCCCAATCAATTGCTACATCCTACAACAAATGAAAGGAACAACTACAGGCAGTTAGAAAACATGTTGTATGAAACATACACTTAGCCAACAACTCCACAAATACTTAGGAAACCCAACCCCTACAATCTACTAAGCTCACTTTGCATGGCTTCAAACGAGTACACAATCAAGCAAAGTACTACAATCTAATGTCCATCTCAAGCACCAGTGATTGAATCCATAAGAAATACTGAAATCTACAAAACACTGAAGCCACAAACTTACATCTGAAATAACATCAATTGATGAATTAGCAAAGAAATGATCTGCTGGTGGAGGAAGCAGCCTGAGCATAGAAGCATCGGCTCGGATCTCATGGTGCTCGGCTGCGCTACCGAGTGCTCCTGCTGGACCAGAGTGAATGGATGTCGACGAGGGGGGTGCGAATGAGTCTTCATCCATGGAGGCACGGCAACTACTAAGCCTCTTCCTCCTCTCGCGACCGGCGAGTCTAGCCCCTCATCCGCTCCTCAATGTCGGTCACCGAACGGTGAGGAGGAAACTGGAGCGGGGCGCGAGGCGCAGAGTCACGGGCGAGAAGAGGACGAAGACAGGGGTAAATTAGTCCGACGGAGCACAGTTCATATGGACCCGCACTGTTAGGAGCCGGCGTACGCTGTTAATGGAGTCTTCACCGGCAATGGTACCAATGCGGTGAGTGCTGGCACACGGGCATCCCAAACTGGCGATAGAGCGCTGCGGGATACCAAGAGAGCGAAGCCGTCCGACGGGAGGATCATAATCCCAAAAAACTCGTTCCCGAGAGGTGGAATTGGGGAACAAGATTGTCCCGCGGAGAGCCAAGACCCAAATTCTGTACAATGCAGTGTGCACTTGCCAAACAAACAAAATGAAACGAAAGAAACTATTGATGACCCTATGCTGTTTTTTGAAATAGTTAATCCCTTCTATATCTAGAAATCTAGGGTGAATATTGTCTTCACTTTTCAACAGGAAGCTGGCAGGACAGCTTCTAGTTCTATACCATTATAAAAGAGGGAGATACATGATGTTGTGAATATTTGTTCAACAATAGAAATGTTTTTTAATTGAACTATAGAAATATTTGATGATGACATGACAGTGAGTATTTATCAATGTATTTGAAAGAGGTATTCTCTTCGTTGGTGGTAGAGCATCTCCAAGAGCTTCCTGAAAGTCTTCTCTAAATCAAGTTTTTTTAAGAAAAAAACATAAAAACATGCATTCAACAGTTCCCTTAAATACTCCTAACTTTTTTAGAGTCCTTAAAACTCTCTTATTTATAGCTACAAAAGGAGGATTTTTTAGGCTCACGAGAAACACAATCCGCCGCCGCCCGCGCATCCTTGCCATTCGCGCAACCTCGCCGCCCGCTGCCAGCAGCGCCCCGCTATTCGCTATTGAACATCCATCATCAATCAGGTCTCTGTCGTCGCTGGTGCTCCCTCACCGGCCACACGGGACCTCTGATGGTGGTAGGTTTAGTCACTAGGCAAACGTAAAGCCACGGACGAAAAAAAAATACGCTCATGAAACATACCGACGTGGGCCCAAGGCTGACCAGGCCTAGTTTAAATTTTTTTATTCCGTTTTTAAGAGAACTGTTGAGAAAGGATTAAAGCCTACGCACCACGCATGAAGAGCCTAGCAGTCCGCCACCTATACTATACCTATCAGTCATGAATCAATCCGGTTGTGTTAATAAACCAAAGCGCATGACTGTGTTCGTGTGTCCAGCGTGGTCTACGCAAATTTGTGTAACTGAAAAGGGAACCAGACTGAATCATGAGGCAAAAGAATACGCAGTATCAACGGTATTCAGCAGATCAAGCATATCATACAACCAGTGTACCATGGAATCTACATCAATATTCAGCAAATGGCAGAACAATATTGTTGTTCTATGCATGTGCTGCGCTGTGCTGGGCACTCCTCGCAGATGGAAAGCGAAGCGTGGATTGCAAGTGTACATGCATCAAGAGAACATGCAATATCAACACGATCTTCTAGTCTTAGCATAAAATGCACAGCTCGATTCACGATGATTACAACAAGAGCCTGTTGGAGGGGTAATTTAAGGTCACTGCCACTTCCTCTTCACTTGTCACTAGATTACAATATCTACTCGCCCCACAGTGAAAGACATAGGCAATGAAGATTGGTCTAGAAATCAGTGTCGAAGCACGATGTCATCACCTTCGACACAATCGACCTTGCGAAAGGTATGTAGCTAAGGCTGTACCTGCAGGAACCAACAAATTTAAATTTCAGGTTTGTTAGTCAAGTCCCAGGCACCAACGCTTCTGCCATGCTAGTACGCTCCGTGACACGAAGAGATGGAAATGGTTGAAATAGTAGGACCAAATCATTTCGGTTTGTATTTTCTTCGGGGGGGGGGGGGGGGGGGGGGGGTGGATATGTATTGTCAGAATACAGGTACGGTATTGGTGTTAAAGGAAAAATGGAATTATATGGACGAGAACGAATTGATATTGGTGGGGAACTGATAATTCTTAGCCAGAACACAAAACCGTATCGCATCACCATAGATAAGAACGACTAAGGAATGAATGCATGATCGATATTCAAGTCATCATATATATACACATATTACAGCAATGCAATAAAGTACTTGAGAAAAGTGAATCCTGTTGGGTTTGGCTGGGCTAGGTCTTTTAGGCCCTGTTCGTTTACTCTCTAGATTATATAATCCAGCTTAAATAAGGTACAAACAAACAACATAGATTATTAGGTGGATTATATGATCTAGATAACTAGATTATGATAATTCATAAGCAGCTCATTAGGTGCTTCTATAATCCATAAGCTAAATTATATAATACTGGAAGGAAACAAACAGAGCCTTAGTCTTTTACCCTCTTAGGCTCTTGAATAAGGGTGGGAAAAAAGGGAAATTTACCATCAGTAATTATTGGTGAAATATGGAGAACTCGGAAACGATTTTAAAGACCTAAAATAGCTTTATTTTCCATAATTTTGTTTTCATATTTTCGGTTACCATTTCCATATTACCCTAAGATGCAAACCCACAAAAAACAAAACCCGGATGGGAATTTCCATTTTTTCACTTTTATCCCTACTCCCTAGAGACATGTCAAACAATTCTTTCAAATTTCATTCGCTAAATATATCGTCACTATAAATACACAGAAATACCTCATGGGATGGTGTCTGGCTCCGAATGACGGTCAATTATTCTTAAGGTGGCAGGAAAAATAGAATTAACGAGATGAAATACAGCTTCCAGGGATTATGCTTAAATTCATTCATTCAAGGATAACTAAACTTACCAAATAAGGGCACCAAATTCCAAAATGATGGCCACTAGAGTCAGCAGCTTGCTGCGAACCTATTTGGTGCAGAGAAACATTGATTTACAATTAGCATTGACATATAATTTATAAAATACACCTTTTATGCTAGAGCTTAGATTATTTTACTTACGTAGATAGCACAGAATAGAGCAATTATGATGCTTGCAATATATATAGCAGTGGCATATATTCGCACAGAATCAAGCATCATATCAAACTGTCTTTTGGGGCCTATGAGAAATGCTGTACTGCCAAACAAATGATTCTGGTATCAGTTGACATGACAAAGACATTTGGGAGATAAATAAATAATAGAGAATGTTAGCCTGCCCTACAGGACGTACAAGTGCTTATAAGACGATATACACTGTTGCACTGTGCTTAAGTTACACAAGCATCTAGCAGGGCAACTATTTGTTACAAGATAGTTCAAGAAGTTACAACTCCACCAGAAAAACAGATTGGAACCTTCTTGATACAGAAATTAATGGAGAGGAGATGTGCTAATTTATAATCCACATGTAATAGTGAACAGTTCAACATTAGTTCTTAAACTAACATGCTGATATTTCCAGTGCCCAATACAGCAAATATGATTTGGTAGAGGAAGACCTAATGACACGTGAGCAGGTTCTTTGATATAAAATTGAATCAATGACAATCCCACACTTCTTAAGAGTAGTTTAGTTTCAAATTTTAGAAATTAAACAAAACTAAGGATTCTCAGTAATATCATGGAACTAATGACTAACAATGTGAAATCTAGATAACTTAACTTCGGGGATATCATCCCCTTCTAGTCGGTGTAGACAATACAGGCTTGACCAGTCTGTGGAAGTCCCTAGTGCCTGGTGGCATGAATCATCCTCCAGACCAACAGGGCGCTCTCCAGATTGGTTTAGTGGTTTTTGTGGAACAGTTATCACCACTATCCCTAATGACAGTGATTATATAGATGTGCTGCACCCTTCATAATGTTAATGTGCTGCAAACTTATCTCAAACCTAACCATTATTTTTTAACCTCCCAAAGGCAGTGTCACTAAGAGTTAATTTTGATAGGGGAGCTAAATGCAAAAATGTTTAGGCCCCAGGTCAGTTAGCTTTACATTAAGTGTCAGTGGGTTGGGTTACGTTGGGGAGGAGTTCTAACATTTTGTCCATATACAATTTTACTGTAAAACCAAAATCTAAGGCAGAAAAAAATAGATTCTAACAAAGGGTGAAGATATATGAATTGAACAGATCTTTGGCAGCTAGCAAAACAGACCTTCCAAGGGCCATCAAATTGCCAAGGGTGAATGCTACCCCAAATTTCACTGGATTGAAGAAGACAAGCATTGACTGCAATAATAAACATGAAAAATATCAAATAATCCGTAGGTGTTTGATATTGAAAAAATAAAACGGGAGTTGCAAAAGACTATAATGGACACAAGTGCAACCAAAGGAAGCACAAAAATTGCTTTTTGTTCTTCCTGTATTCTTCATACTACACTAGGTTATCACAATGAATACAACCTGTGAGAAGGAAATGAGGGCTGCTAGTTGCAGGATGCTGCCTCAAAATGAAACTACTTCAACAATCGACTTAGTGTATCCACAGATTATTTTAAAGGAAAAACATTGCCATATAGGAAGACTTGAAAAGTTATTTTTTCCTTAAGGAAGGGCACTTTGGGACAGCAATACTGCTTCGATTATGAACATAACATATGCACAGATTATTTTAATGATCCACTTTTCCAAAAAAAAACATGTAAGGGTGGACAATGTTACAGCTTGAATTAGTTACCTAACTTATTAGCAATAACAGACAATTCCTCTTGTGATGTTAGCTAGGACTAATCACAGACAATGTTGTTGAGAATAGCAGCAGGGCAGGTGAAACTCACCAAGAATGTGCACGTCAGTCCGGCAGCCAAGCATATCGCGAAACCATAGAGCCTCTGCACAAAAGAGGCCAGCAAGACGTGGTTAGACAGCAGGACAGCATTGCTCGAGCGATTCTACCGCGACTTGCTCCAAAGTTCTGCGCCGTTACTGGAGCAGGAGAAGAGCTGCAAAGCGAGATCCGCGGCCAGATCTGCGCGGAGACACAGGGCGGGCTGAGGGATCGGTACTTGCCTGAGTGGTGTTGAGGGTGCAGTGCCGATTGATGTCGTCGAAGAAGGACTGCTCCTCGGGCGGTGGCAACGCGGACTCCTCGTCGACCTCCATGCCCACCAGCATCTTGGCCCGCTCCAGCGCGCCCCGCATCGTGTCCATGGCCTTCTGCTCCGTTCGTGTCCCCTTCCCCCTTCTCCAGCGAAGGGAAGAGACCGCGCTGCGCCGGCGATGAATACTCGAGGGATTCAGGTGATAGGAGAGGAAAGATCGAAGCCGCACCGGTTGGAGGGTTGGTCAAAAAATCCCTTCTACAGCAACAGGAGCAGCGCCTTGCTCGAACATTAGCGCCAGAGCCCAGAGCCTATGTGCCCTACGGTGACAGACGTCTTGTCCCCAATGGTGTAACTAATAATTAACAATCAGATGTTTGATTTCTATGACGGGTTGTTTGGATCTCTTCATTTTAGAGAAATTGGAATTCACTCAATAAAATAAATTATTTAGTTTAGAATGTGACATTCCATCATTTTCCAAAGTTCAGATATAAGTATATCTTAAATTAATAGGGTGTAGGATGGGAAATGATTTTATGTATTAGTAGAATTTTTTTCTACTCTATAACTTAAATGACACTCTTTGTCTCACTCCTCTATAGTAAAAATGTAGCACATAAATATCCCTAACATCTTGCTAATGATAGTATACAAATATATTTTGTATAAAACCGAATTAGCTTAATTGATATATGCCTAAATTACTATTATTAGAACGGAATTAAATTCCAATGATCCAAACAGGACGTAATTGATATATGCCTAAATTACTATTATTAGAATGGAATTTAATTCCAATGATCCAAACGGGGCGTGAAATAATTTTTAGTCCCTTCATTTATATTATTTTAGTTATTAAATTATTAAATATAAAAACTTTCATATTTAATAATTTAGAAACTAAAATAGAATAAAATATAATGACTAAAAATTAGTCACTAGAAACCAAACACCCCTATATACAACACGAACTCATATAATGATAGTATGTACTCCCTCCGTTGCAGAAATGATGTCGTTTTGTCTTTTTAAGATTAAGTTTGACTGACTCATCTTATTCAAAAAAAATTATTATTATTATTATTTATTTTCATTCTGATTTATTTTATCATACAATTTACTTTAACTATCAACTGATTTTTTCTATGTTTTCACAAATATTTTAAATAAAATAAGACAGTCAAATTTGGTGTCAACAAAGTCAAACGACTTCCTTTCTGAGACAGAGGGCGTGCAAGAAGAGTGGAAAAAATTTAGTATAGATAGCACGACACAATAATAAAGGTGTTGTTTGAACACCTAACAAACCAGTGACCAGATATTACACAACACAAGCGACAGTTAGGTCATCCATACTTGTCGGGGACCATAATTAGGGGTACCCTCAAGACGCCTAATTCTCAGCTGGTAACCCCCATCAGCACAAAGCTGCAAAGGCCTGATGGGTACGATTAAGTCAGGGATCAGTCCACACGAGTGACTCGATCACGCTTCACCCGAGCCTAGCCTCGGCCAAAGGCAGCCGACCTCGAGAGACTTCCGTCTCGCCCGAGGCCCCCTTTTTATGGCGGACACATCACCGGCTCGCCCAAGGCCTTGGCTTCGCTCGGAAGCAACCTTGACTAAATCACCACACCGACTGACCAAATTGCAGGGGCATTTAACGCAAAGGTGGCCTGACACCTCTATCCTGACACGCGCCCCCGGCAGAGCCGAAGTGACCGCCGTCACTCCACCGCTCCGCTGGCCAGTCTGACAGAAGGACAGCGCCGCCTGCGCCACTCCGACTGCAGTGCCACTCGACAGAGTGAGTCTGACAGGCAATCAGGCGTTGCCAAAGGCGCCACGGCGAACTCCGCTCCACCCGACCCCAGGGCTCGGACTCGGGCTAAGACCCGGAAGACGGCGAACTCCGCTCCGCCCGACCCCAGGGCTCGGACTCGGGCTAAGACCCGGAAGACGGCGAACTCCGCTCCGCCCGACCCCAGGGCTCGGACTCGGGCTAAGACCCGGAAGACGGCGAACTCCGCTCCGCCCGACCCCAGGGCTCGGACTCGGGCTAAGACCCGGAAGACGGCGAACTCCGCTCCGCCCGACCCCAGGGCTCGGACTCGGGCTAAGACCCGGAAGACGGCGAACTCCGCTCCGCCCGACCCCAGGGCTCGGACTCGGGCTAAGACCCGGAAGACGACGAAACTCCGCCTCGCCCGACCCCAGGGCTCGGACTCCGCCCTGGCCTCGGACGAACGACTTCCGCCTCGCCCGACCCCAGGGCTCGGACTCCGCCCTGGCCTCGGACGAACGACTTCCGCCTCGCCCGACCCCTTGGCTCGGGCTCGGCCACGGCAACAGAAGGCAGACTCGACCTCGGCTTCGGAGGAACCCCCACGTCGCCCTGCCTAGGGCACAGACCGCCACGTCAACAGGAGGCGCCATCATCATCCCACCCCGAATCGACTCGGGTCACGGAGAACAAGACCGGCGTCTCATCCGGCCAGCTCCGCCAGAGGGGCAATGATGGCGCTCCACAAGCTCTATGACGACGGCGGCCCCCAGCTCTCTTACGGAAGCAGGACGACGTCAGCAGGGACTCGACCGCTCCAACAGCTGTCCCTCCATCAGGCTCCGCCGCACCTCCGACGGCCACGACATCACGCCAGCAGGATGCCCAGATCTCTCCGGCTGCCACATTGGCATGTACCTAGGGCGCTAGCTTTCCCTCCGCTAGACACGTAGCACTCTGCTACATCCCCATTGTACACCTGGATCCTCTCCTTACGACTATAAAAGGGAGGACCAGGGCCTTCTCAGAGGAGGTTGGCCGCGCGGGACCGAGGACGGGACAGGCGCTCTCTTGGGGCCGCTCGCTTCCCACACCCGCGTGGACGCTTGTAACCCCCCTACTGCAAGCGCACCCGACCTGGGCGCGGGACGAACACGAAGGCCGCGGGACTTCCACCACTCTCACGCTCGACTCCGGCCACCTCGCCTCTCCCCCCTTCGCGCTCGCCCACGCGCTCGACCCATCTGGGCTGGGGCACGCAGCACACTCACTCGTCGGCTTAGGGACCCCCCTGTCTCGAAACGCCGACAGTTGGCGCGCCAGGTAGGGGCCTGCTGCGTGCTGACGAACAGCTCCCCGTCAAGCTCCAGATGGACAGTCTCCAGCAACCTCTCCGGCCCGGGACGGTGCTTCGTTTTGGGACTCTCGAGTTCATGTCCTTCGACGGCAGCTACGACATGACACTTCTTCCACCGCCGCGCGACTACGACAATGGCGGCCGACAACCCGCCCGCCGGCGGCGGAATCGACGACATCTTCCCCGCGTGGTGGAAGAGCAACATTCGGGCTCGCTCCGTTTTCTCCCCCGCCAACGGAGGAGGAGGCGGAGCCGTCAAGGCCAGGCGGGAGGCCGCGCTTTGTCGGCCGTCGAGCGAATCGACGCCCCCGACGCCCCGACGGAAGGCACGCCGGACGTCGACCTCGCGTTCGAGACGGAGGCAAGCGCCGTCCCCCCGCGGCACGCTGACCTTGAGCAAGAAGACGACGCCGGCGCGCTCGCGGAAAGCCTGCAGGACGTCGCCCTCGAACCAGAGATGACGGCGCAACCAGTCCCCGATGTGACTACGTCGCTCCTCGTCGACCAAAAGGTAACGACTAACTCCCATCTTGCGTCATTTCGACTCGGCCTCAACCCGCCAAACGACCTCGTTTTGGCGGGCGCTCTCATTGAGGCGAGTGCAACCCCACTGAGGTTCTGTATGCGGTCGCCTTGGGACCGACTAACGGACGTCTCGACCTACGGGCCCTCTGGGTCCGAGGAAGATGACGATCCCAGCATCGGTTGGGATTTCTCCGGACTTGGCAACCCCAGTGCCGTGCGGGACTTCATGACCGCATGTGACTACTGCCTATCCGACTGTTCCGATGGAAGCCGCAGCCTTGGCGACGAGAGCTACGGCCCAAGCCGCGAATGTTTCCACATCGAGCTAGGGGATCCCACCGAAGGCAACCATCTTGGCATGCCGGAGGACGGAGATCTCCCTAGGCCGGTGCCTCGCGCCGACATCCCACGGGAGCTAGCTGTGGTCCCCGCTCCGGCGGGGGGTTACGACCCACAACTCGAGCAAGTCCGCGAGGCGCAGGCCAGGCTCAACGAGGGAACAGGAGTGCTTGAGCCGATCCGTCGGGACGTCGGACAGGCATGGGTGGGCCAACCCCTGGCCGGAGAAATACGTCATCCGCCCCAAGGTCTCCAGCACCGCGTCGCCAACGATGTCAGGATCAGGCCGCCGCCCACATCCAGCGGGGTCGGTCAGAACCTGGCAGCCGCATCAATGCTCATTCGCGCGATGCCGGAGCCGTCAACCACCGAGGGTCGGCGAATCCAGGGAGAACTCAAGAATCTCCTGGAAGGCGCTGCGGCCCGGCGGGCCGAGAGCACTGCATCCCGGAGGCAAGGATATCCCTCGGAACCTCATGCCGCGACTTCCTGATTCATGCGGGAAGCCTCGGTCTACATCGGGCGCACGCGCAACACCGCGTCTGCGGCCCCGGGCCACCTCGGCAACGAGCACCATCGACGCGACCGTCGGGCTCACCTCGACGAAAGGGTGCGCCGAGGCTACCACCCCAGGCGTGGGGGGCGCTACGACAGCGGGGAGGATCGGAGTCCCTCGCCCGAACCACCCGGTCCGCAGGCCTTCAGTCGGGCCATCCGACGGGCGCCATTCCCGACCCGGTTCCGACCCCCGACTACTATCACGAAGTACTCGGGGGAAACGAGACCGGAACTGTGGCTCGCGGACTACCGCCTTGCCTGCCAACTGGGTGGAACGGACGACGACAACCTCATCATCCGCAACCTCCCCCTGTTCCTCTCCGACACTGCTCGCGCCTGGTTGGAGCACCTGCCTCCGGGGCAGATTTCCAACTGGGACGACTTGGTCCAAGCCTTCGCTGGCAATTTCCAGGGCACATACGTGCGCCCCGGGAATTCCTGGGACCTTCGAAGCTGCCGGCAACAGCCGGGGGAGTCGCTCCGGGACTACATCCGGCGATTCTCGAAGCAGCGCACCAAGCTGCCCAACATCACCGACTCGGATGTCATCGGCGCGTTCCTCGCCGGCACCACTTGCCGCGACCTGGTGAGCAAGCTGGGTCGCAAAACCCCCACCAGGGCGAGCGAGCTGATGGACATCGCCACCAAGTTCGCCTCTGGCCAGGAGGCGGTCGAGGCTATCTTCCGAAAGGACAAGCAGCCCCAGGGCCGCCCATCGGAAGAGGCTCCCGAGGCGTCTGCTCCGCGCGGCGCCAAGAAGAAAGGCAAGAAGAAGTCGCAATCGAAACGCGACGCCGCCGACGCGGACCTTGTCGCCGCCGCCGAGTATAAGAACCCTCGGAAGCCCCCCGGAGGTGCAAACCTCTTCGACAAGATGCTCAAGGAGTCGTGCCCCTACCATCAGGGGCCCGTCAAGCACACCCTCGAGGAGTGCGTTATGCTTCGGCGTCATTTCCACAGGGCCGGGCCACCCGCCGAGGGTGGCAGGGCCCGCGACAACGACAAGGACGAAGATCACCCAGCAGGGGAGTTCCCCGAGGTCCGCGACTGCTTCATGATCTATGGAGGGCATGCGGCGAATACCTCGGCTCGGCACCGCAAGCAAGAGCGCCGGGAGGTCTGCTCAGTGAAGGTGGCGGCGCCAGTCTACCTAGACTGGTCCGACAAGCCCATCACTTTCGACCGGGCCGACCACCCCGACCATGTGCCGAGCCCGGGGAAATACCCGCTCGTCGTCGACCCCGTTGTCGGCGATGTCAGGCTCACCAAGGTCCTGATGGACGGGGGCAGCTGCCTCAACATCATCTACACCGAGACCCTCAAGCTCCTGCGCGTCGATCCGTCCTCCGTCCGAGCAGGCGCTGCGCCCTTCCACGGGATCATCCCTGGGAAGCGCGTCCAGCCCCTCGGGCGACTCGACCTCCCAGTCTGCTTCGGGACGCCCTCCAACTTCCGAAGGGAGACCCTGACGTTCGAAGTGGTAGGGTTCCGAGGAACCTACCACGCCGTGCTGGGGAGGCCATGCTACGCGAAGTTCATGGCCGTCCCCAACTACACCTACCTGAAGCTCAAGATGCCGGGCCCCAACGGGGTCATCACCGTCGGCCCCACGTACAAACACGCGTTCGAATGCGACGTGGAGTGCGTGGAGTACGCCGAGGCCCTCGCCGAGTCCGAGGCCCTCATCGCCGACCTGGAGAACCTCTCCAAGGAGGTTCCAGACGTGAAGCGCCATGCCGGCAACTTCGAGCCAGCGGAGACGGTCAAGGCCGTCCCCCTCGACCCCAGTGGCGACACCACCAAGCAGATCCGGATCGGTTCCGGGCTCGACCCCAAATAGGAAGCAGTGCTCGTCGACTTTCTCCGCGCAAACGCCGACGTCTTTGCGTGGAGTCCCTCGGACATGCCCGACATACCGAGGGATGTCGCCGAGCACTCGCTGGATATTCGGGCCGGAGCCCGACCCGTCAGGCAGCCCCTGCGCCGATTCGACGAGGAGAAGCGCAGAGCGATCGGCGAAGAGATCCACAAGCTAATGGCGGCAGGGTTCATCAAAGAGGTATTCCATCCCGAATGGCTTGCCAACCCTGTGCTTGTGAGGAAGAAAGGGGGGAAATGGCGGATGTGTGTAGACTACACTGGTCTCAATAAAGCATGTCTGAAGGTTCCCTACCCTCTGCCTCGCATCGACCAAATCGTGGATTCCACTGCTGGGTGTGAAACCCTATCCTTCCTCGATGCCTACTCAGGGTATCACCAGATCCGGATGAAAGAGTCCGACCAGCTCGCGACTTCTTTCATCACGCCGTTCGGCATGTACTGCTATGTCACCATGCCGTTCGGCTTGAGGAATGCAGGCGCGACGTACCAGCGGTGCATGAACCATGTGTTCGGCGAACACATCGGTCGCACAGTCGAGGCCTACGTCGATGACATCGTAGTCAAGACACGGAAGGCTTCCGACCTCCTCTCCGACCTTGAAGTGACATTCCGGTGTCTCAAGGCGAAAGGAGTCAAGCTTAATCCTGAGAAGTGTGTCTTCGGGGTGCCCCGAGGCATGCTCCTAGGGTTCATCGTCTCCGAGCGAGGCATCGAAGCCAACCCGGAGAAGATTGCGGCCATCACCAGCATGGGACCCATCAAGGACTTAAAAGGGGTACAGAGGGTCATGGGATGCCTCGCGGCCCTGAGCCGCTTCATCTCACGCCTCGGCGAAAGAGGTCTGCCTCTGCACCGCCTCTTAAGGAAGGCCGAATGTTTCGTTTGGACCCCTAAGGCCGAAGAAGCCCTCGGCAACCTGAAGGCGCTCCTTACAAAGGCGCCTGTCTTGGTGCCGCCGGCGGACGGAGAGGCCCTCTTGGTCTACGTCGCCGCGACCACTCAGGTGGTCAGCGCCGCGATTGTGGTCGAAAGGCAGGAGGAAGGGCATACATTGCCCGTTCAGAGGCCGGTCTACTTCATCAGCGAAGTGCTGTCCGAGACCAAGATCCGCTACCCACAAGTTCAAAAGCTGCTGTATGCTGTGATCCTGACAAGGCGGAAGCTGCGACACTACTTCGAGTCCCATCCGGTAACTGTGGTGTCATCCTTCCCCCTGGGGGAGATCATCCAGTGCCGAGAGGCCTCGGGCAGGATCGCGAAGTGGGCGGTGGAAATCATGGGCGAAACGATCTCGTTCGCCCCTCGGAAGGCCATCAAGTCCCAAGTGTTGGCGGATTTCGTGGCCGAATGGGTCGACACCCAACTGCCAACGACTCCGATCCAACCGGAGCTCTGGACCATGTTTTTCGACGGGTCGCTGATGAAGACGGGGGCCGGCGCGGGCCTGCTCTTCATCTCGCCCCTCGGGAAGCATTTGCGCTACGTGTTGCGCCTCCACTTCCCGGCGTCCAACAATGTGGCCGAGTACGAAGCTCTGGTCAACGGATTGCGAATCGCCATCGAGCTAGGGGTCAGACGCCTCGACGCTCGCGGTGATTCGCAGCTCGTCATCGACCAAGTCATGAAGAACTCCCACTGCCGCGACCCGAAGATGGAGGCCTACTGTGACGAGGTTCGGCGCCTGGAAGACAAGTTCTTCGGGCTCGAGCTCAACCACATCGCTCGGCGCTACAACGAAACCGCAGACGAGCTGGCTAAAATAGCCTCGGGGCGAACGACAGTCCCCCCGGACGTCTTCTCCCGGGATCTGCATCAACCCTCCGTCAAGCTCGACGACGCGCCCGAGCCCGAGGTACCCTCGGCTCAGCCCGAGGCACCCTCGGCCCAGCCCGAGGTACCCTCGGCCCCCGAGGGCGGGGCACTGAACGTCGAGGAAGGGCAGAGCGGGGCCACGCCAGACCAAGATTGGCAGGCCCCGTACCTGCAATATCTCCGTCGAGGAGAGCTACCCCTCGACCAGGTCGAGGCTCGGCAGGTAGCGCGACGCGCCAAGTCATTCGTCTTGCTGGGCGACGAAGAGGAGCTCTACCATCGCAGCCCCTCGGGCATCCTCCAGCGATGCGTCTCCATCGCCGAAGGTCGGGAACTGCTGCAAGAAGTACACTCAGGGGCCTGCGGCCACCACGCGGCACCCCGAGCCCTTGTCGGAAATGCTTTCCGGCAAGGCTTCTACTGGCCAACGGCGGTGGCTGACGCCACTAGAATTGTCCGCACCTGCGAAGGGTGCCAATTCTATGCGAAGCGGACACACCTGCCCGCTCAGGCTCTGCAGACAATACCCATCACCTGGCCCTTCGCTGTATGGGGTCTGGACCTCGTCGGTCCCTTGCAGAAGGCGCCCGGGGGCTACACGCACCTGCTGGTCGCCATCGACAAATTCTCCAAGTGGATCGAGGTCCGACCTCTGAACAGCATCAGGTCCGAACAGGCGGTGGCATTCTTCACCAACATCATCCATCGCTTCGGGGTCCCGAACTCCATCATCACCGACAACGACACCTAGTTCACCGGCAAAAAATTCTTGGATTTTTGCGAGGATCACCATATCCGGGTGGACTGGGCCGCCGTGGCTCATCCCATGTCGAATGGGCAAGTAGAGCGTGCCAATGGCATGATTCTACAAGGGCTCAAGCCTCGGATCTACAACGACCTCAACAAGTTCGGCAAGCGATGGATGAAGGAACTCCCCTCGGTGGTCTGGAGCCTAAGGACGACACCGAGTCGTGCCACGGGCTTCACGCCGTTTTTCCTGGTCTACGGGGCTGAAGCTATCCTGCCCACTGACCTGGAATACAGCTCCCCGAGGGCGAGGGCCTACAACGAACAAAGCAACCAAGCTAGCCGAGAGGAATCGCTGGACCAGCTGGAGGAAGCTCGGGACAGGGCCTTGCTACACTCGGCGCGGTACCAACAGTCCCTGCGACGCTACCACGCCCGAGGGGTCCGGTCCCGAGAACTCCAGGTGGGCGACCTGGTGCTTCGGCTGCGACAAGACGCTCGAGGGAGGCACAAGCTCACGCCCCCCTGGGAAGGGCCATTCGTCATCGCCAAAGTTCTGAAGCCCGGAACATACAAGCTGGCCAACAATCAAGGCGAGATCTACGGCAACGCTTGGAACATCAAACAGCTACGTCGCTTCTACACTTAAGATGTTTTCAAGTTGTTCATATACCTCGCACCTACGCAAAGTTTAGTCGTCAAGGAAGGGTCGGCCTAGCCTCGGCAAAGCCCGACCCTCCCTCGGGGGCTAAAAGGGGGGAGACCCCCTCTGCGTCGAATTTTTCCTCGAAAAAGGATCTCTTTTTAGCAGGATTTCTTTCATGCTTCTTGACTACTTCGGAAAGCGGATCCTGGAAACGACAAGGTACACGTAAGCAGCCAAGGCTGACCGAGCCGAGGGACTCCTACGCCTCCGGGATACGGATACCTCACTCGTCCCTTTCTGCGATAAGTAACTTGCGCTCGGATAAAGCGACTCCGTGGACCGAACAAGTCATCACGTTCGGAAGCTCTCCTGCCGAAGCAGTCCTTCAAGCTTTCTCGACTAAGTCGGGGACAGGGCCTCATGGACGGGTGAAAGTGCGCATAAGCGGCAAGGCCGACCGAGCCGAGGGACTCCCACGCCTCTGGGATACGGATACCTCACTCGTCCCTTCCGCGAAAAGCAACTCTCGCTCACACAAACATCCCTGTTACCGACAGAGTCCAGATGCTCGAGACAGGAGGAAAAAAGACGCAGCTTCGCAAGCGCAGCGAGGGTGTGTTCTTCTGGCCTCGGCGGCCGCAGAAAGCACACGCTACAAGATGATCGGGTCCTGCAGGCTCGAGTCTTCACGCCGAAGGGAGCCGTAGCACCCTCGGCATCGACGACGTCTTCAGCAAAGCCCGACCCAGCCTCGGGCGGCGCCGCGGTCCAGGGACTCCTCCGGGAATCCGGTCTGAGCAGGCGGCTCAACCGGTTACCCCTGGGGCCTCGGACAACCGGCTTCCAAGGGCGCCAGCCCGACCCGAGGCCTCGGCTGATCGACTTTGGCGTCGGCTCCGCTGACGGACAACGTGGCTAGGCTCCGGCCAACCAGGTTCCCATTCTCGAGCCAACTCCGCCTCTGTTCATACTGATATCACTACCCCTGGCCTCGGTCCACCGAAGGGCAGCCGAGGGGTCTCTTTAACTAAGCTAGAGGAGCCCCAGACAACAAGGCCGAACGGGCCGAGGGATTCCTACGCCTCCGGGATACGGATACCTCACCCGTCACCTTGACACGGGGCAACTCATGCTTGGTAAAGCGGTTCAGATAATCAACAGGCGAGACTTAGTGCTCGAGAATGAGGAAAAAACACGGCTCCGTGCCAAAATTACATACACGTTCAGGCCTCGACAGCCACAATGAACAAACACACTGGCATCCAAGGTGCCATCACAAACAGGACTCCGGTTCCGTCCCCGAGGGTACGAGCGACCTCGGGCCTGCGGGGCGACGACCTCTGCAGCGGCAGCCATGGCCCCAGGTGAACGCAGTCACCGGAAGGCTCTTGTTCGCGGTCCCACTCCAGGGATGCGAACAAGCCATCAAAGCCAAAGAGCGGGCCGCTCCCAAGCGCTCCGGTAGATCCTCGCTGCCGTCCTCGCCCCGAATGCGAGGGGGAAGACGGAACGTTGCATCCTAGCTGGACAGCAACAGTTCGCCTTCCCCGGCATGACTGGAGGACGACTCCGTCGCAGCGCGGGAGGACGATTGCCACCACCAGAAGCTGGAAGAGGAGGTGGTTCGCCGACCCGCACGCGAGGTAGAGCCCCGGCTCGCCTCGGCCCCCGCCCCAGCGAGGATGACGAACACACCCGATGCTGAGGGCGGGATCACAGCCTAGTCTGCCTCTCCCCATCCAGGAGCTGGAGGTCACCGTCTTGGGTGGCCACCGGCGGAAGGGAGCAACCAGGCTGCCTGATGAAAATCCTTGAAGCCGAACGATGGCTGAGAGGTACCAACTCCCATGGAGTTGCGTTCCTCCAACGAGGAGGCGGAAAGGCGGCGGATACCCCCCATCCGGGGGCTTGGAAGATGGGAAGACACGACGCTTAAGGGAGGAAGAAGACATGGTTGCCTTGCGAAAGGAGTCTCCCTCCTTTTAAAGGCAGCTCTCCCTACGAGCGCCCCCAGGCGCCGCAGGCTGAGACTTCTCCAGCACGCTCCAAGGCCCTCCCCTGCGACTCGGGGGCTGGGTCCCGCATGTCATGCAAACCGGCTCAGGGCAGAAGAAGCCAAACCGCCGCGCGTGGTGCGCACGACCATCCAGCGGTTACAGGCGACCCCCCATTTTCGCCCAGACCAACGGGCAGAAGGGGCGGGCAGCCATGCAGGCGGCATGCAACCGCGCCAGATGGACGCGCTTCTCCGACTTCTGACACGCCAGCTTGGGAACCCAGGCCCACGCGTCGAGCAACCGGCGCGCCAGTTGCTGCATGCAAGCAACCGCACCGCCACTTGTGCCACCATCGCGCCTCTTCGGTTGCGAAGCCTATGCCACGACTCGAGGCGACCCAACAGCGCCAGACTAGCGCGTCGGTCAAAGCGACCGAAAGTGGGCCGGCAGTAATGGCGGTGGCAGGCGGGCGGGCGCAGCGGTCACGTCGTCAGCCAGGCTCACGTCCCATCCTGAGACAGCAAGAGAGCCTCCTCTCACGGCGTGAAGACGGTGCACCCGTGACCCGTTCCTCGAACGGATCGCACGCGTGCAACGGCCGCCCCGCCAACCACTCGCCCCGTCGCATTAACTCCGCGGCGGAACACGCGGCGCCCCTGGCGGGAGGAGCGCGCGACGCTTCACCTTCGCCGTAATAACCGCGTCAGAAAAGGTACGCCACGTCGTCCGGTTTCGTATCCTTTTCCGTTGTCCTCTTTCTCTATCTCTTGCAACAGGGACCGGGAAAGGGGGATACCCCGAAAGGGATCCTTCTCCGCGAAGGAACCGGGCTCCGAGCCCCCCATTACTGATCAGGGGTTCGAAGGCTGGCCCCCCGAGGGTTCAACAGTCGCCTCAGATCGCGTGGGCCCGACACCCACTACTGGTCAGGGGTTCGAAGGCCAGCCCCCCGAAGGGCTCCATGGCCGCCCCAGGCTACTCGGGCTCCGCGCCCATTACTGATCAGGGGTTCGAAGGCTGGCCCCCGAAGGGTTCACAGTCGCCTCAGACACCAAGCAAGGGATGACCAGGGGTACGTTCGATACATAACCGAGGCTCGGGCTGCGCTCCCGAGGTACCCTAGGACATTTCCGAGACCAGCGGGAACGATCTTGTAACGGAATCCCATCGGAGGGAGGCATCGAGCCCTCGGACCCCGTCGCCAGGGGACCGGGTCCGGCAAATCACCCGCAGGTACTTTTGGGCGTGCCTCTGGGCCCCTAGCCGACCCCCAACGAACGGGGTACGGACGTCCACTCGGATTACCCGCTTGCAGCTCACCGGAGACACCATGTTCGGTGCACATCGAGGGTAACATGGCGCACTCCCCCCTCCTCCTTGCGGAAAGGCGACGTAGGGGCGTATGTAAAAAGTCGAGTCTGTCCCTGATCGTCCTCTCGCCCTGTGCAGAGGCTCGGGGGCTGCTCTCGCAAAAACTGGCTCCGGCCAAATCGTTGACAGCGTCAACATACCAGCCCGAGAACTTGGGCCCCGACCGTGCACCCAGGCTACGGCCAGTTCGCATGAGGGAACGACCAGACCAGCCGAAGCGTTAAGCGAAGTATTAAGACCTCGAAGGAGTGTAACCACTCCTCCGAGGCCTCGGGGGCTACACCCGGCGGGTGCGCTCGCGCGCACCCGCCGGAAAGAAATGCAACCGAGAAAGGCTGGTCCCCTTGCAAAAAAGTGCGACAAAAGCCTCCAAGCGAGTGCTAACACTCCCTTCGAGGCTCGGGGGCTACTGTCGGGGACCATAATTAGGGGTACCCTCAAGACGCCTAATTCTCAGCTGGTAACCCCCATCAGCACAAAGCTGCAAAGGCCTGATGGGTACGATTAAGTCAGGGATCAGTCCACACGAGTGACTCGATCACGCTTCACCCGAGCCTAGCCTCGGCCAAAGGCAGCCGACCTCGAGAGACTTCCGTCTCGCCCGAGGCCCCCTTTTTATGGCGGACACATCACCGGCTCGCCCAAGGCCTTGGCTTCGCTCGGAAGCAACCTTGACTAAATCACCACACCGACTGACCAAATTGCAGGGGCATTTAACGCAAAGGTGGCCTGACACCTCTATCCTGACACGCGCCCCCGGCAGAGCCGAAGTGACCGCCGTCACTCCACCGCTCCGCTGGCCAGTCTGACAGAAGGACAGCGCCGCCTGCGCCACTCCGACTGCAGTGCCACTCGACAGAGTGAGTCTGACAGGCAATCAGGCCTTGCCAAAGGCGCCACGGCGAACTCCGCTCCACCCGACCCCAGGGCTCGGACTCGGGCTAAGACCCGGAAGACGGCGAACTCCGCTCCGCCCGACCCCAGGGCTCGGACTCGGGCTAAGACCCGGAAGACGGCGAACTCCGCTCCGCCCGACCCCAGGGCTCGGACTCGGGCTAAGACCCGGAAGACGGCGAACTCCGCTCCGCCCGACCCCAGGGCTCGGACTCGGGCTAAGACCCGGAAGACGGCGAACTCCGCTCCGCCCGACCCCAGGGCTCGGACTCGGGCTAAGACCCGGAAGACGGCGAACTCCGCTCCGCCCGACCCCAGGGCTCGGACTCGGGCTAAGACCCGGAAGACGACGAAACTCCGCCTCGCCCGACCCCAGGGCTCGGACTCCGCCCTGGCCTCGGACGAACGACTTCCGCCTCGCCCGACCCCAGGGCTCGGACTCCGCCCTGGCCTCGGACGAACGACTTCCGCCTCGCCCGACCCCTTGGCTCGGGCTCGGCCACGGCAACAGAAGGCAGACTCGACCTCGGCTTCGGAGGAACCCCCACGTCGCCCTGCCTAGGGCACAGACCGCCACGTCAACAGGAGGCGCCATCATCATCCCACCTCGAATCGACTCGGGTCACGGAGAACAAGACCGGCGTCTCATCCGGCCAGCTCCGCCAGAGGGGCAATGATGGCGCTCCACAAGCTCTATGACGACGGCGGCCCCCAGCTCTCTTACGGAAGCAGGACGACGTCAGCAGGGACTCGACCGCTCCAACAGCTGTCCCTCCATCAGGCTCCGCCGCACCTCCGACGGCCACGACATCACGCCAGCAGGATGCCCAGATCTCTCCGGCTGCCACATTGGCATGTACCTAGGGCGCTAGCTTTCCCTCCGCTAGACACGTAGCACTCTGCTACATCCCCATTGTACACCTGGATCCTCTCCTTACGACTATAAAAGGGAGGACCAGGGCCTTCTCAGAGGAGGTTGGCCGCGCGGGACCGAGGACGGGACAGGCGCTCTCTTGGGGCCGCTCGCTTCCCTCACCCGCGTGGACGCTTGTAACCCCCCTACTTCAAGCGCACCCGACCTGGGCGCGGGACGAACACGAAGGCCGCGGGACTTCCACCACTCTCACGCTCGACTCCGGCCACCTCGCCTCTCCCCCCTTCGCGCTCGCCCACGCGCTCGACCCATCTGGGCTAGGGCACGCAGCACACTCACTCGTCGGCTTAGGGACCCCCCTGTCTCGAAACGCCGACAATACTCATACTACTCTAAATTCATACTCTAAAAGAAATATTCTATAGAACAGTAAGATTATATACCTCATACCACACTCCTCCACGGTCATGTTTCCTCTATATCTCAACCCTATATAAATTACCACATATTATATTATTTTCTTCCACTTCACTCCCTTTTACCGCACCAGCTGCCACCTCGCAGGCGCCCCCATACTGCTACGTCGGACAGAAAATACATTTGGAGTAGGAGAGAGTATACGATGTAAATGTTGTTTTCCAAGCCCACCCTATGTTTACAGTCGCTTGTGAAGTGCCCCACTGCGGCGTTTTTATTACTACATCTATTGGCAGAGTTTGGTTTACAGTCCTCACTGCCGATAGTCTTAGGACAGCACCACAAAAGCAAATACAATGTGTTAAGCACATTTGACACGTCTAGGAAGAAGCAAATTACATATTTTTGGGTGAAGACTGTTATTTAAATATAGATGGAATGCAACAGTCAGTTTGATCCACACATATACATATACAATATGTAATTCACTTTTTTGGCATGGGTAAAAGGCATTTCATCTCTCGAGCTCTAGAGATTAAGAACCATCTTCACTGGATTAATACACAAAGGACTTGTAAGCAACACCAAACCGAATGGAGAAAGGCAACATAAGTTTAGTACTTAAATAAACACTTTGTAAATAACAACTAAGTTGTCTTGAAGCCGGCATAGGCGAGGCATAGGTAGAACACTTACACACTTACATATTTGGTGACTTTGTCAAGTCACACTATGACTTTTGATAAGTTTGGATTAGGGTAAGATTTTGAAGGTAGTGGTCGATGTTCTAGTTGCTCATTTTGTAGAAATTTGAATAGCATAAACCTTGTTGACCTATATAAATTTTTAGTTGTGTATAGCTGGTTAGAAAGCAAAGCCGGAGCATGGAAGTACATCTGGTCAAACATCGAATTGATAAGTAACAAAAAATGACAATGTCTAGATGTTTCGAAGGGAAGACATGAACAAAGATTATTGATAAATGACGCGAGATACACATGTAAATAATCTGTAGAAGTTATGCAGTAAGCATAAGAATATTAGCTGTCTATGTCCCGAGCTAAAATCATATGAGTTGAAAACTATTGCTAGGTGAAACACGAATATAGTGTGGTGGTGAGGAAGAGTGTCCATATTTGGGCAAGCACATGTAAAAGTGGAGTAAGAATATGCTTGAGAACTGAGAATCTTACAATTAGGTTCTGAAGAAAATGTACAATGATCTATGGTAACATATTTTTTCAGTTTGGTGTTTGGTTTGTGAACCAAATCATATAGCATTGCCTTAATTACTCCATAGAATTAATCATCTAACATTGCCTTAGCTACTTTATAGAGTTATTATATGGGCGTTAGGGCACGATGTCTTTTGTTATATGTATTTTTTGCCTTGTATCCCAATAGCAATGAAGCAAGTCTTTTTGCTTTATTTTCACCCTTTTCTATTTCTATCACCATTTATTCAACATAATGTGAACAAAGCGTGATCACATGTTGTTCAGAAATATTGAGATGTATACGCTATCTATCGTGTGTCGTTCAGAGCATGGACTAGCCAATCTATTACAAGTTTAGATAGACAGGGTTACCCCATCCAATCTCTTATTAAATCTTATCAAAGAAGGAGGTGATGTAAGCATGAGGGTATTGCTAAGGGTTGTTTTGTGTGGCTAGGTAATGGCATGACAATTATGGCCAAGTACTATACTATGAACATTCAACAACACAAAACATGGATGTCTGCATTAGAAGAACTTGAAAGCATCTAGGCACTTAGTTGGTTTTAGTGATTAATGACAACATAAAATTATTTGTGACTAACGTGTGTTTTGCAGAGCAAATGGTAAGTTAGGTCACAATGGAGGAAGTTGCGCTCCAACCGGTGAAAATAATCCCTCAAATGAGAACTTGAAGCGACGATTGAAAAAGGTGAATCAAAGATGAAAGTCTTCATATCCTAAATGTCGAAGGAGTTGCGGAACACTTGATATAGAGTTAGGACTTCTATTTTTACTTTAGCCATACTATAAAGAGGGGTTGTGGATGAGTAGTTTGACCAAGAGATAACTAGTGTAGTGTTGGTGCATGTTCACACTCAAAACTAATCCTAGGTGTCACTCAAGATCTCACTCACAAGTTAGAATCAAAATCAGTTTAGAAAAACACTAGATAAGAAACAAGTGTTGCTGCTGCGAGGGCATCGGACTGTCCGGTGTGCGTCGTACTGCCCGGTGGTCACTTCGACAGCTGGCCAGAGAGCAGACCAGAGAGCAAGCACTTGGCGCCAGCCGAATTTTAGACAGGCATCGAAATGTCTAGCGTGCACCGAACAGTCACTGTGCAGTGTTTGTTGCTCCTCTGTGTAAAGGATAATTGTCAGAACTAGCTGTTGAAAGAGCACCGTTGGCACACAGTTGGCGCACCGGTGGCGCGCCGAACTATCCGATGCACCCATGCACAGAGAGCACAATAACAACTAGTTTGGGGGTGGTTGGGGTATTTATATCCCCTCCACCAGCCATAGTTATTGTCTTTCTGCCCCCAACCAACTAGAATTCATTGCTAGGGCATTGCAAATCCACAAAGCCTAGTGAGGTGATTAGCAAAATCACAATCCTATGTTAGGACCTAATTAGTGCGCATGAGAGTCACCTAGAGCACACACCGCATGCATTAGGCTTCTCTTGGTCAAATGAAATTCTACGTCTTATTACTCTTGGTGATCGGCATCACCTAGACGGCTTGGTGGCGATTGGAGCTCTAGGATCACCCCGGAGGATTTGTTGGTGACCCGACTCGGTGATTATACACAGCCGTGAGGGATCCACCGCACGGAGAGGCAAATGATCATTTCATATTGAACACTTGGTTCTTGCAAGGACCAAGGAGGAGCGATACCCTTGCGTGGATGCTCCAACGAGGACTAGTGGAAAGTACCGACTCTTCGATACCTCGGGAAAAATTGGAGGAGTTTTCTTGTCCCTACATTACTTTCCACATTTACTTTGAGCAATTTACTTTGTGTATTTGCTTTGCTAGTATCTGCCATAATGACTTAGGGTTGTTTTCCATTTCATAGCTTCTATATTCTAGCTAGTAGATTGGGTGAAGTTGGGCTCTTGTTTAGGGTTTAATCTTTCATGAGATTTTTAGAAAAGCCCAATTAAACCCCCCTCTAGGGCATCGTGATCCTTTCAATTGGTATTGGAGTCGTGTTGCTTCTAGTTTAGCTTAACCGCTAGAGTAACGATGTCCAGTGGGGATGGACCTCCTCCTGTTTTTGATGGTTATGATTTTCCTTATTAGAAAATTCGTATGGAAGCTTACTTAGAGAATATAGACATTGGAGTCAACAAAACCACTACCCAAGGGTTCCCCCAACCTAGAGATGCTACAAATCTTTTGGGTGATGAAGTCAATTATGAGAAATGGAATGCAAAAGCCAAAAACACTCTTTTTAGGGGCCTTTGCAAGGATGTTTTCAATAGAGTAAGAAACCATAAAAATGCTCATGCTTTGTGGTCGGATATTTGTGCCCTACATGAAGGAACAAAGAGTGAGAGTGAGGAGAGATCATATTACCATGAGAAAGTTAAATTCTTTTGAAATGCTTGCTAATGAAAATGCAAATGATATGTACTCACGGCTTAATATTCTTGTAGAGGAAGTAAATGGATTGGTACTCACTCAAATCTCACAACCGGGTGTTGTGAGGAAGATTCTTAGTGTGTTGCTAATTGAGAAGTATGGCCACATTGTCACGATGCTTCATCAAATGGATCTTTCCACCGCTACACCAACACAAATATTGGGAAAGGTCAATGCCCATGAAATGTATATGCACATCAATGACAAAGATGGGTCTTCTTCCAAGAAGAAAGATTTGGCACTTAAAGCTAATCAAGAGAAGAAGGGTAAGACCAAAGTTCTAGTTGAAGAAGAGTCTTCAAGTGATGATGACATTGATGTAAATATTGTCTTGATGGTGAAAAAGACAACAAAGATGTTGAAGAAACTAAACCGAGAAGGTATAAAATTTGATTCAAGAAAGAAGAAGTTTTTCTCTAGTACTAAAAGAAAGGCCATCTCAGAGATGGATTGTTTTAATTGCGGAGAGCTTGGCCATCTTGCTCATCAATGCACAAAGCCTAAGAAAAACAAATTCAAGGACGAGAAAGAAGAAGAAAGTGAAGATGGGAAGAATGAAAAGAAAATTTTCAAGAAAAAGGATGGCAAACAAAAGAGGTTCCACAAAAGAAAGGATGGGAAAACATACATTGTTGGTGATTGGCTCACTGACATTGAATCCACAAGCAACTCTTTCTCATGTGAAGAAGATGATGAGAAGGTCACCACTGTTGTCGTGGATTTCATCTTCACCACCACCATCGCCTTCATCCACAACACACCTATGCCTTATGGCTAAAGGTGAACAGAAGGTACAAAACGATGTTATTAGCGAGGTTGATTGTGGTAGTGATAATGGTGATGAATATGATTCTCCTACCTATGATGAGCTAGCCGATTTGTTTAAAGAATACACTCAAGTCATTAGAAAATCTAAAGCAAAATGTGACAAGCTAAAATATGAAAATCAGTCCTTTATTGCTAAGTATGACTGTCGGAGAGGGAATTCTCCGCCCGGGTGGCGGAACGCACCCGCCCTAAATCCTAAGATGAGGAGGGGCCTAAGCGTTTTGCCTGCTAGATGGAATCGGGAAGAACACAAGAACACACAAGGGTTTAGAGTGGTTCGGGCCGCCGGAGCGCAATACCCTACTCCACTGTGTGCTGTATTGAGCTTGAGAGCTCGTATTAACTTGTGAGTCTGAGAGTCTAAGTGAGCTTGAGCCTAAGTTGGGTCTATCTTGTAACGTCGTGTGCTCTTCCTTTTACAGCCCAAGGGGGCACGTACAGGGTGCTGAGCCCCGACATGTGGGCCCAGGGGCAAAACGAAGGGAATACATATCGAAGTATCCAATGCCAGTGTCGCCGAGAAGATCCCCGAGCGCCATAATGTCCGTAGTCCATATATTATTAATATCTCGTGGCTGCTTTCTCGGTAACGCGCGAGCCATGATGAGCATAGTGTATGCCACATCATGGGCATACTGCCTGCCAACGGAATGGACAGGCACGCCACCTGCAGGATGGTTTGGTCGCCGCCCGTCTGCGGAGTGGATAGGGCACATTTAATGCTGAGGTGGCACATCGCCTGCTAGTGGAGTGAAAGGCTCATTTAATGTTGAGGCGACACATCACCTGCCAGTTTAGCAGGCGGCGCACCTTATCCGCAATAAATGCAGAGGACGCGCGACCCAGAGGCCTTACGTCAGGCTCCGCCCGCTGGCTTACGTCACGGGCAGTGGGCCACGTGGGAGCATCGGGTCTCCGCCTGAGCGGGGAGCAGAAGCGTACACGGTATGGTTCAGACACGTGTCGGCTCCGAACCCCCGCCTGGCCTTGAGTAAGGTTCGGGTACTCTTTGTCCCAGAATCTCGGGACCCTACTATGAGTGGCCCGGACCCCACACAGAGAGGTCCGAGACCCATCCCAGGGGTTTGGTCTGTACCCGTGGAGGTCCTAGACCCTGCCCCAAGGTCCAGTCCGTATATGTAGGGGTCCGGCACTTTCCCATGGGGGTCCGGACCCACTGTTGATACCTTGGAGGATATTGTCTTCTTTGGCCACGTGGCGGCCCTAGAGCTGTCCACGTGGTGGGGTCGGGTGTTGTTCTCCACGCGACTAGAGATAGCCGCGCGGACACCGTGCCTTCACACTATAGTAAGGGGTACCCCTGTTTCAGGGTACCGACAGTGGCTCTCGAGCCCACCTCAGGGGAGGATACGAGCCTGCAGGTGGGGGCAAAGCCTGGTTGGCGATTGACGCGCCGCTTCCGTGCGCTCGCTGACATAATCCCTGCCAGACCGCCTTCGATCATGCCAACTGCCACATCTGTCCCCGTGGTTGACTGACCTGCGGTCCCCACGTCTGATGGTTTCGCTAGGCCACGCGGGAGGCGCCTCGATACTGTTGCATTGGTTTTGAAAAACCCTCCTTCTTTGTCTTCTACAATGGTCTCGAGGAGGTGCAGTACTGGTGCAAGCGGCGATTCGCTCTTTCTGTACCAAGGAACCGACGCCTAAGGAGTATGACTTGTGGGCCTGGCCCCCCATGTCATAGACTGGACTGTTGTTTCCGGCGGAGACGGAGAGGCGTGCAACTGTGGGCGGCGGTTCACTTTTCGGGCGTGCGCGGCGGTTTGCCTTCTTCGCACTCGGAGACCCGCACACCAGCTGTATGACTTGTGGGCCCGGGCCCGCGTGCCATAGGCTGAGTTGCATTGGTGCGCGTCGGGTGAGATTTCCTGTGGCATCTCGGGGCGCGAGCGGGAGAGTCTGCCTTGAAAATGGATTCACCCCGCGCGCAGTGGTTACGCTTTCGCATTTTCTTTGATCGCTGCGCCCTTTCGCCTTCGATCTCTCTGCGCCCCTTTGCATCCGCACTCCTCCGCTTTCTGCCGCCGTAGTCACCATGACTTCGCTAGTCCATCCCGAGCGCTTCCAGTCCGAGGGGGCACTCAACCTAGTGCGCAACCTGCTTGGATGGAGTGCGCCGGCGTTCGCCGGAAGGATTCGCGCCGGCGCCACTCCCCTCGGCGACCTCGTCGCTGGGGAGTTCGTGCTCTTCATCTCCTACCTCTCCTGCGGGTTGGCGCTACCGATCTCGCCTTTCTTCCTATGGTTGTTGGAGGAGTTCGGGCTCCAGCTTTAGCACCTCACCCCCCATTCCATCCTCCAGGCGGCCATCTTTGCCCACCTCTGCGAGATGTTCGTGGGGGTGGCTCCCTACACTTCCCTCTTCCGCCATTTCTTCGTGCTGGTCAAATCCAGAAAGTCTAGGGACCATCTTGGTGCCTACTATTTTCAGATGAGGCCAGATTCGGCCGTGTCCTACATCTCCTCCCTCGGCGGCACAAGGTGGGAGAACTGGCGCGCGGACTGGGTGATCGTCAGCGTCGATGCCAATGACCGCCTCGTCCTGCCGAGCAACAGGACAACTCTCGACCGCAAGCTCTGGAGGACCCAACCATCGCTATCACTAGAGCTCCTGCTCGTGCTGGACAGGATCGAGACCTTGGTGACCGGTGGCCTAACCTCTATACATGTGGTCAGAGTCTTCTTGAAGCGCCGGATCGCGCCGCTGCAGGAGAGGCCACACCAGAGCTGCTGGTTCACCGGCCCAAACGATATCTGCCGGATCCAACGCGGGCTGGGAACCGATCTAACCTGGGAGGGGCTGGAAGTCCTGGTGAAGGGGATTACTGGTGAGTCCTTTATCCCCGAATCCCTGATACTTCCCCAGGGTATCCCGGCGCTCTGTGATGACCCCGCGTTGCGAACGGCAATGCTGGCCTCGCTGCCGACCCTCGATGAGAGCGGCATGGCAGTTCGTCAAACCGGCGGCCGGGACCCCCATCGCGGGATTCGGATCCCGCTACGTCGGCTGAAGGCCCCCAGCCTGCCGGCTTGGCTCCCAGTGCCACCGCCAGAGCTTCCAGCGCCTCCGCCGTGGCTCCCCGCCCCTTGGATAAGGGCAAAGGGGCCGCAAGCAGCTCCTCCGCCCGAGGCGGCGACGGCTGCGCCACGCTGACGAGTCGTTTGTTTCGGACCCCCCAGTGGGACCGAGGAGGTCGGCTCCTAGAAGCGTCAGAGGGCCGCTGGCGGGGCCGAGGAGACTGGCTCGCAGGCCCAGGGCGTGCAGAGGCGCGTCAGCCTTCCGCCACCGCAACCATCAGGTCCGTCGCCACCACAACCACCGCCACCGTCGGGTTCGCTGCCGCCACCAACACTTGGGGGTGATCTCCCCCAGGGCCGCCAGCAGCAAAAGCAGCGGTCGCCCTGCTTCCAAGGCCGTTGGAAGGTCCAGGGCCCCAAGTGAGTGAAGCCCCTTTCCTTTTGATTAGTCTTTTTATCATGTCGGCGGGTCTTAACCCATCCATTGTTTGCCAGGGCTTCCTCCCCCTCTGCTCCTAAGGTCATGCCTCCCCCGCCTCCGGCTGCTGTTGCCGAGACAACGCCACCGGGCCCCAAGCTCCAACTGGGGGTCCGGCATCAGCGACGCCAACGCCAAGCGGTGCCGCAGCGGCAGAGGAGGTCCCCACCGCTCCGATGGCTGCCACAGCCTCAACTACGGCGATGCCGTCGAGTACACCGTCAGCAGCGACAGAGGAGGCCCTAGCTGCGCCTGCCTCCACCATCGAGGTCGACGCGGGGGCGCATCCAGCTCCATCCCACCGCCCATTCTAGAAGAGACAGAGGTGATTTTTGGGCGGCGGCTCCGGTTCGACGCCGAGCCAGAAGCGGCGCCGGTTCCCCTCCCCCAGGTGCTATCTCGCGCCCATCAGGCCCTCCAAGAGACTGAGGCGGCGATCCTGCGGGAGTGGAAGGCGCTCGAGGCCGAACACCAGTGCCTCAATGACTAGCGTACTCAGCTGGAGGAGCGGACCAAGGCAGCGTCCTGCCAGTTTGCCTTCGAACGGTCCGAGCTTGAGTGGGACCGCAAGGACTATAGGAAAGACCTCCATAAGGTGTTCGCCCGGGAGCTAGAGGTGGCCCAGAAGGAGAAGAAGGTGGCCAAGAAGGAGGAACACTTGGACCAGAGGGAGGAGGTCATCACGGAGCTCCAGGCGAAGCTAAATGCCTTCAACAAGATGCTGTAGGAGTAGCGGGTCCAGCAGGTCGCGGCTGTGGAGAGCCTACAAAGGCTACAACGGGGGCTAGATGACAGGGCCAGCAGCCTTGCCCTGGCCGAAGAGAACCTCAAGGAGAAGGATGCTTCCCTGGATAAGCGGGCGGCGGATCTCGCCTGGCAGGAGAAAGACCTCGCCTTCAGGGAGGAGATGTTTGAAAGGCGAGAGAAGCTGCTGGCCGATCATGAGGTCGAGGCGGAGGAGAAGGAGCGAGCGCTGGAGGAGCAGGTCCACCAGTTCCATGCGGCGTAGGCGGCACAGGCAGCACTGGCCCCCAGGCGGTGGAGGCGATGAAGAAGACGCTTGAAGATCTCCAGGCAGAGCAGCGCGCCGGGGTCCAGCGAATCACCGCATGGGCTGGCGAGGCGATCACGGCACTGGTGCCGCTAGGGGTGAGCCCCATCCCGGTGTCGGAGCCGCCGATGTCCATCTGCGATGCGCTCCCGGTGCTGGACTCTGCCGCCGACCGCCTCCGACGCCTGGACCAGATTCTGGGCGCCCGCCTGGAGGCCGAGGGCGGCAGACTTTGCTGGGCGGTAGTCGAGTACATCTTGACGTGCTTCCGGAGCCACGACTCGGCCAT
This sequence comes from Zea mays, assembly GCF_902167145.1. Classification (NCBI taxonomy): domain Eukaryota; kingdom Viridiplantae; phylum Streptophyta; class Magnoliopsida; order Poales; family Poaceae; genus Zea; species Zea mays. The sequence goes on from NC_050099.1 coordinate 125,769,686, forward strand.
ATCCTTGGAGCCGGTGATCGCTAGTCCGGTGGCCGACACTGAGGACGCCGCCCGAGAGGGCATTAAAGACACCGTGGAGCTGGTGGCTGAGCGCTTCCAGCGGGATCCTGCTGATGATGAGTAGCCGAATCTGCAGAGAGAAGGCAAGCGTCCCGCTGGGAGGCAGCTTGTAATATTTTCTTGTTTTGTAAGATACTTTTGGGAAGTATTAATCTAACAGTGACAGAACTTATCTGTATGCTATTTGCCTTTGCTGTGTGCGTTTGTTACCAACTTCTCCCTGGTACTTGGCCCCCTGGTATGAAGGCTCGATATGTCGAGGTTGGATGCTAGTAGACTTAAGAAAAATTGATGACCTGGTCCCCAAGAGGTAGTCTCGACTGGGACCCGGACCTGCACACAGCCTTGGCTTGGAAGCTTTAGTAGCGCACCCATAGGACGCACTAACTGGTATCTTTTATCCTTTGATTCACGCAACAGGACCTGCAGGATTTAGACCGGGAAGCCAGTCCGTGTGTCTGGACCCCCTGGACCACAGCTCCAAATACTAGGGCAGCGTCGCAGAGTGGTGGAGCATGTAGGCTTAGGGTACAGGACCAGGCTAAGCGACCACACAGCTCAGGACCACCCCAGGGGACATGTGTCAGTTCTCTAGAACCGGACCCCCGGTTGTCGGACCCACAGGACTATAGTCCCAAATACTAGGGTACCCGTCACAGAGTGGTGGAGTGTGTAGGCTTAGGGTATGGAACCAAGCTAAATGGCTACACAGCTCCGGACCACCCTAGTAGACAAGTACATATTCTCTAGAACTGACCCTAGGCTGCCGGACCCCCCTATCGAGGGACCCCAAACTGCAAGCCTGGCTACTCAATTCGGATGTCCATATACCAGCAAGGGTGGGAACTGTATGGGTGTGTTAGATAAAAGATGATGCTCGTAAGTTGAAGCAAAATAAGACCGCCACAAAAACAAATCTGGGGGCGAATCTTTTCTTTATAACTTGATATTCATGAGTGTAGGCCAATAGACCGGGTTTATGAGGGCAGACCTCACCGGGCTGGTGTACATATATGCGCAACTTAGTTACAAAGGAAGAAAACTGAATCCCCAGGTTTGTTTCTATGGGAAAAACTTACGGAGATGCTCTATGTTCCAGGGATTGGGAAGAGGCTCTCCTTCAGTTGTAGCAAGGCGGACACACCTGGGTCGGCATATTTCCGTCACCTTGAAGGGTCCTTCCCAGCTGGGGGAGAGTTTGTGGAGCCCTTCTCGGTTCAGTACTCGCCTTAGGACCAGGTTCCCGACCCGGAGCTCCCTACTATGCACGAACCGTTGGTGGTAGTGCCTGAGCGCTTGGTTGTACCGTGCATTTCGGATCGCCGCTTGCCATCTGCGCTCGTCGATGAAGTCCACGTCCTCTCATCGTAGCTTTTCCTACATAGACTCATCGAAAGCCTGGACCCGTGGGGAGCCCATAATGATTTCTGAGGGAAGGCAGGCTTCGGCCCCGTAGACCAGGAAGAACGGGGTCTCCCCGGTAGCTCGGCTGGGTGTGGTCCGGTTCCCCCATAGCACTAACGAAAGCTCGCTGACCCAATTTGCACCATGCTTTTTCAAGCAGTCGTAGGTGCGTGTCTTGAGCCCCATGAGGATTTCTGCGTTTGCCCTCTCCACTTGGACATTGCTCCTTGGATGAGCCACGGACGCAAAGCAGAGCTGGGTGCCGATGTCCTCGCAATACTCCTGGAAGATCTGACTTGTAAACTGGGTCCCGTTGTCCGTAATGATACGACTTGGAACCCCAAATCTACAGACGATCGATTTGAGGAAAGCGACAGCGGCACCCTGGGTGATATTGACCACAGGGGTGGCCTCTGGCCACTTTGTGAACTTGTCGATGGCGATGAAGAGGAACCGATACCCGCCGACGGCCCTGGGGAATGGTCCCAGGATATCCACCCCCCATACGGAGAATGGCCAGGAGGGTGGAATCATCTGCAGAGCCTGAGTTGGTGTGTGTATCTGCTTTGCGTGGAACTGGCACACTTTGCAGGACTTTACCATCTTAGCTGCATCCTAGAGAGCGGTTGGCCAGTAAAAGCCATGCCGGAAGGCCTTACCGACCAGTGTGCGGGATGATGAATGACTTCCGCACTCTCCTCCATGGATCTCCGTGAGCAACTCACGGCCCTCCTCCTAGGTAATGCATCGCATGAGAATGTCGTTGGTGCCATGGCGGTTGAGATCCCCTTCTACCACCGCGTAGCGTTTAGCCAACCGCACTATGCGCTCTGCGGACACATGGTCTTTAGGAATGATATTTTCCTTCAGGTAGTCCCGGATCTCGGAGATCCATGCATTGGGACCACTCTGAGATATTAACTGCGGCGCTAAGGGAATGGCAAGATTTCCTATAGCACGCACAACCTTTGGTGGGTTCTGTAGATGGGACGCCACCGGGGCCGCTAGCTTCGAGGTGCTAGTCTCGCCCCCTTCACCCAGCTCGGCCGGCTAGGCGGTGGGTCTCAGCAGCCATCTTTCGAAGATGCCCTCAGGCACAGGTGCCCAAGTTGATGCCCTCATGGAGAGGTCATCTGCCGTCGAGTTGTCAGCCCAAGGAACGTATTGCAGTTCTAGGGCAGTGAAGTCCTTTTCCAGCTTCCTCACATGAAGTAGGTACGCTGCGAGCCTGGGCTCGTTGTAGCTACACTCCTCGCGGACTTGCTTGATGATCAGCTGGGAGTCCCCCTTCACCAGAAGCTGGCAGATCTCTAGGGATAGGGCCGCCGACAAGCCGAAGATCAGTGCTTCGTACTCCGCCATATTGTTGCTGGCCTTGAACTCAAGGTGCACCATGTACTTCACTTGATCTCCACTTGGGTCGATGAGGACCACTCCCGCTCTGCCAACTTGCTGACGGGCGGATCCGTCAAAGAAGAGCTTCCAGTGGGGCTCGGTGAAGACCGGACCCCTGGGCTCCGCAGGCGTGGGGTCCGAATCGGGATCTAGACCCCTAGGAGCGTTCGAGGGAGGCGTCCACTCCACGATGAAGTCGGCCAGGACCTGGCTCTTGATGGCGTGGCGAGGCTGGAAGTCCAGCTGGAACTCAGCGAGCTTCGCGGCCCACTTGGCGATGTTGCCTGTGGCGTTAGAGTTGTGGAGGATGGCCCTCAACGGAAAGGAGGTCACCACCACAACCCTGTGTGCCTGGAAATAGTGGCGCAACTTTCTGGACGCGACCAACACAGCATAGAGAAGCTTGTGCGTCTCAAGGTACCTGGTCTTTGCCTCGTGGAGGACCTCGCTGACGTAGTAGACCGGTCTCTAGACAGTCCGGACCCCGGTAGCTGGTCCTGAGTCCTCAGGTTCTTAGCCTTCTTGTGCTGTCCTTTCAACGACCAGCACCATGCTCACCGCTTCCCCAGTCGCCACGATGTACAGATACAACGGCTCCCCAGGCTCTGGGGCTACCAGTATTGGTAGGGACACCGGGTGTTGCTTCAACACCTGGAAGGCTTGTTCCGCCTCTTCGGTCCAAGAGAATGGACCAGACTTCCGCAATAGCTTGAAGAAGGGTAGCGCCCTCTCAGCCAGCCTTGAAATGAAGCGGCTAAGGGCGGCTAATGACCCCATAAGCTTCTGGACGTCCTTGATACGGGCCGGAGGCCTCATTGCCTCAATCACCTTGATCTTCTCCGGGTTCGCTTCAATGCCCCGGTACGAAACCAGGAACCCCAGCAGCTTCCCTGCGGAGACACCAAAGATGCACTTGTCCGGGTTCAGCTTCGTGCGGGTTGCCCGCAGCCTGTCGAAGACCAGGTGTAACACACCAGGTGTTTATATTCCGCTCGACAACGAGTACAGATTTAAGCACGCAATATTAGTGGATAAAACGGATGCTAAATTTTAAACATCTTCGCCTATCGTGATGTTAATATCGCATCTGTCTCGTTTGTCGCGAGTGCGACATCGTTTTTATTTCTATTTATCCAGGCTCTCCCTAAATTTTCGTATTGTTCGGAACATAGTCGTTCCGAACATCGGTGCGTTCGATGGTTATTTAAAATTCATCGCTCGAGCGAATACGAAATTCGGAAGCTCGACCCACTCGAACGATTTTTATCCCGGACAAATTAGTTTGAACTCGACAACTAAAATGTTCGGGGCAAAATAATCTAAATCGCGCAGTGTCTGAGAGAAATCTTGCGCGAGGTTATGATCAAATCTATCCTTCAGCACGCTATTTTGGCGATGAAATCATGTGTGCTTTAGCAGATATGGTTTCGGCTAACTTCATTCAATTTATGCAGAGCAAATCCTCGAAGCCAAAACTATATTGGTTCGGTCCATTTGTTTCTCGCCTCGATTGACTGGTAAATTATTCGTGGCTGTGGAACCAGATGTTCAGACTGCAGGTAAATTTCTCAGATTTCGAATTAAATTAAACTATGTCGTAAGTAGTGTCGACCTTTTTGTTATCGCTAAAAATCTCAATCCAAAAATATCTTGCCATCGCTATCCCTCTCTCCCCGTTGATTTTTCCAGCCGCTCTCTCAGATATTTTTTTTGCCGCGCCGCTCGGGAGAAAAATCTCCAGCCGCCCCTTGCCTGATATTTCTATCTCACGATGCCATCAGACTTATCTCTCCCACGCAGACTCCATCATCTTCCTCGGTGCCGCACGCGCGGTGCTCAGAGCCCCAACGCCGACCGCCCTTCTGCCTCCTTGCTCTGCGCGACACCTGCTCCTTCCCTTGGTGCCCGGCGACCTTCCATGGCCGGCTGCCAGACCCTGCTCCACTCCATCGCCGGTTGGTCGCGTGCCCCTGGCCTCAACCTCTTTGCTCGCTGCGCGCGCTACTCCCTGGGGTCGTGCCCTCCTGCTTCCCTGCTAGTGCTGTCCGGCCAGCCGAGGTCCCTGTCCATGGCCGAGCTCATACTACGCGCGTCCCTCAGCCTTGCGCGCGAGCTCAGCGTCTCCCTGCGTACCGCAGCATCGCCTCTCCCTGGTCGCAGTTCCTCCAAGCTCCTTGCTGTTCGCCCATCCACGCGCCACTTCGTCCATGGCCGCCGTCCATCGTCGAGTCCATACGTGCGCACCTCTGCTCGGATTTCGTCAGGCCCGCGAGCTCCCCTGCCGCGCCCCTGTCCACCGCGCCTCTCTCTCTCTGGTGCTCTGCGCTGGCCGCAAATCGGAGCTTCGCGCGCATCTTGCTCGCTACTCGCCCAGCTCTCTATTCGCCGTCGAATCACCTACTCGCTGTCCGCGCCGTCGAAATTCCCTCGCCGTGCGCTCTTGCGTCGGCTGCCGCTGATTCTGCCATTGAACTTTCGTGCTCTCCAACGCTCCAGCTCGTTGTTGTTGCCAAGTCCGAATATCATAGCTCATTCTCGTAGCCGTGAGTTCTTCCCTGTGCACGCGCGAGCTCCTCTGCTTGGTCCGTCGTCATTCTCCAGCTCCTTACCGCACTCGGCTGTTCGTCGTCATCGCTCGGTCGCGCGACAGGCTGACTGCGTGTCATGTGTCACACATCCTAGGCCCTCGTCCACGCGTCGTTCGTCTTCGCACTGTGTGCGACAGTATCGTCTTTTTCCCTGTCCTGTGCTCGCGCGGTTTCCTGCTCGCCAGCGTGCCATCTCGGCTCGCTCGGCTTTAAAATCCCTATCTCGTCGTCGACCTCGCCGTGACTTAGTTCGTCCGGCGTGCTGGTCGCTGTCCCATACTGTGCCTTTTAGCTCGGATTCTGCCCTAGCTCGTCGTTGCGTCGTTCACAGTCGAGTCGTCGAACCCGTCATCCCCTGCTCGACCCCCACCTCACCAGCTTGCTCCAGACTCAATCGAAGGTCATCGTCGATCCGTGCGTCATCAAGAAATCCCAAGAATCAGGTGAAGACGAAGCTAGCAGCGCTATATTCCCCAAGCGCTCGACAAATTGGCTGGATCAGAAAATCGCTACTGATCTCGCGGATTCGAGTCAGCTGTTGAAACAGTAAGCTGATGAATTATTCAGAATAGTTCGATCGTTGAATAAATTAATGTGCTAGTGCGATGCTCATTAGGTGCTCGATAAATTGCGTGAGTCACGAAACTCTCGTCGACTTCGCGGTTCTTGCGATTATCGAGCCAGATTCAGCTATGGCGAGTTATTTCGCTATTTCGGTCAATTCGCTGAATTAGTGTACCGAGCAGAATATTAGTAGGTCTGTGTGTTGATGAAATATTTTAATCACTTATAAAGATTGTAGTACAATTTATAAGGCAAGGGATAAGTTTAGAATTTAATTAATTAATTGATAAGTTGTGATTAGGCTAATTGTATTTCATGTGTATAGTTTGTTGTTCGTGATGTTTGCATTAGGTTCGAGAAGTGTAATTATTGCGCTTAGTCATACGTCGATAACTAGTATTTTCGTATAAAATTGTACCACGCCTCGCCGCTAGGTGTTTCGGTATCGCGTAGCACTATTTAGGTTTGTGATATTCTTGTCGATATGCATTCATATGCATAATGCATTTCATTCGGGTACGTTAATTAATCGCGTAACGCGGAAGACAACCCAAGTCGACCACAAGCGTAGGCTACTCCGCATAGTAAAGCGGATGGACGAACCTGAAGATGGGATGATATGATCAAGTGCTAGGACAAGGATGATCATCAAGTGGACATCGCCTAACAAACACTAACCTAGTGTTATTCAGGCAAGCCCCGGTGCATTTGCCACCTCCTTGTGTTTTAAAATCTTTATCACCTTGTTTGATAGGAGTTGTATGCTAAACTGTTGATGCATTTTCTTCCTTGGAAAATTGATTACCCTTCCTTGATACCCTTTTTTAAAAAAGATTTTTATGATGTTTAGTCTTGCTTTAGAAAAACAAAATGTTTTGTTTTAAAACAAAGGTGATGCTTCAGTGGGTGGGAATGTTTTCGAAAAGAAAAACTTGTGATGGTGGATCCATCAGGGCCTTGATGGATTCAACATCTGGAAAAGATGTACCTCTGCCAGGTACAAAAATTTGGGTTTTAAATGATAAAGCTGAGACCGGGCGGTTGACTTGCACGAGAAGGTAGTCTCGGTGTAATGTCTCCGTCTGAGTCGATTAAGGACCGTGCCGATGTAGGCTTGCTTATCGAGGACCCTTTAACTGGTCACATGCCTCGTCATGGGTAAGCTTTGCCTTGGGCAGACTAATACCAGAATAAGATAACACACAATGGGAGTGGATAGATGGCGAGAGTAACGTGTACCCTCCGTGGCAAGAGGCTGGACGGTGGTGTATCTGTGCTCTCGGTTGGCGTGAACCTGATCTGGTCTTAAGAACCCTGGTGGCGAGTTGACATATGCTAGGGTTAAGTGCTACATATGTCATGTGATTGGAGATACTCAGCTGAGTATAATCGATTCGGATCGCCGTAACTTCGCGAACATGAAGACTTGGTCACTGCCCTACATGTAGCAATCCAGTGAACTGAAGGGATGATAAAAAGACGGCTAGTGCAGGTCAAGTGATTGAACTAGGGTAGAAAGAACTCTAGATGCAGGTAATTTTACTTAACCTGACAAGTAAAAATGGATTTTTAAGGATCCACTTTTAGTAAGCATTTCTGCAAAATAGAGTCTTTGATACTTGATAAACCATACCTTGAATCCCTCTAGCCAGCATACCCTTGAGAGTCTTTTCTTTAGTCGGGTAAGTCTTGCGGAGTAATTCCGTACTCAGGGTTTTATTCCCTGTTGTTTTTAGGTCTTAACTTTGTGCTGTTGTTGATGGTGTTAAGTGCCGATGGGCTCGACCTTCTCATAAGTCTAAGTAACTCTCATATACTTCTTATTGAGGATGGTCACTTGAGCTAGAATATATTTCAAACTTATACTTTTGTAACCACTCCGATAAAATAATGTGTTGGTGACTTGTTCTCAAATGCTATGAATCAAGAACAAGGCAACATAAAATGTTAAATATCAAAGCCCTTCGTCCTTCGGATCATTATTTCCCTTCGGATATAATGAATCTAGGACGAAGGTCATGAAGGATATACCTTCATGATCATGATAAAAGATGGAGAACATTCATACAAAGTACAGAAAGTAACATAATTTTTGTAAACATTCTATTTCCATTTATATTACTTGTGTAAACAATAGTAAGTTACAAGTGTACCTTCGGCTTGAAGTAATGAGAATATAGGTGTGACGCAAAAGTGAATGCCAAGTCAGCGTGAACAGTACGGGAATACTATTCACTTATTTATAGGCACGAGTCGCAGCCCATGCAAAATTACATTAATGCCCTTTACATTTATCAATAACTCTATAGTAATTCTTCGAGGTCTAATTTGGCTTTTCATCTTTAAGTCGGTTTCCCTTTTCCGCCGTTATGCCGAAGCTCTTCTGCACATAGCTTCGTGATCGTCTTATCCTTCGTCGTGATCGCCGTCCCAGTCCAGCTTCGTCTTAACCATGTTCTTGTATACTCGCAATCTGACTTCGAAGGTACCTGCTCACATATTTCTCTTGGAAAACATAGTCAAATTATGTTTTTGAGGACCTTCGGAAGCCGAAGGCCCCCAACAGTAGCCCCTCGCAATATTAATTTGCTGTAAAGATAAGTTTATATTGCGATATGGACGAAGGCTATGGGCCGAAGGTCCAAAAAAACACCTTCCTTTTGCTAGAATAGCAACAGTCATTGACAAGCGGGACCCTCCAGTTTTCGACATACTGGGTGTATAAATAAGGGCTCACCACAAGTTATTTGGCACGCTCTCTTGCCATCTGTTTTACCTGCTCAAATAGCTTTCTGCCCACAAATATTTGACTGCCTCCCTAGTTTTAAGCTTCGGAGCCGAGAGGCAGGATTTCCGAAGGGATGTCTGAGGAAAAGAAAGTTGCTGCCGGAGTGAAGCTGAGCCTTTCTGAGGAGAAAAATCTGGGCTTCATTGAATCAATAGAAAAAACAAATACAGAGAAAATTACTAGGGAAATTTTGGAAGGCTTATCTGAAGATACTAGTGAAAGTGATAGCTATGACGCAGACAGTGGAGGTGAGGATTCCGAAGATCGACCATGGCGACCAAGCCATTCAGTCTTTGGAAAATCAACCATTGGACAAAGTCATCTTGAAAACATGAGGGGAAGATATTTTCGAGATATATCCATCGTGAGGGCAGATGACGGAGAGAAGACTGTGCCGACTCCCGAAGATAATGAAGTCGTGATCTTCCGAAGCTTTTTTAAAGCTGGGCTACGATTTCCTTTAAGCAGGTTTGTGGTAGAAGTTCTGAAAACATATCAGGTTTATCTTCATCAACTTACCCCTGAAGCAATATTAAGAATGGGAGTCTTCGTCTTGGCTGTGAAGAGCCAGAGCCTGGAACCAAGTGCGAAAAGCTTTTGCAATGTTCATGAGTTAATATATGAGACGAAGCCCTGGGGTAAGGAGCAATATCATAACAACTTTGGTTGCTACAGCTTCGGTGCTCGTTCTGGATCAAGCTGTCCTGTGCCAACCTTTCGGAAGAGATGGCCCGGGGAATGGATGAAAGAATGGTTCTATGTAAAAAATGATTTGAAGGTTCGAGAAGATATTAAGGATATCATCATGTGCCCTATCTGGCAGCGCTTCGGACTCCGAAAACTGAAGGTAGAAATGGATGAAGCAGCCGAAGAATGCCAACGGGCCTTCAGCGTAGTCTGCTCTTTTATTGGGACAAGGGATTTAATACAAGAACACATTGCCTTCAGAGTGTGGCCACTTGCAGATAACTGGGAAATGCCGAAAGAAACTGTTAAAGAAACTGACGAAGGTGGGCTAGTCAGGCTGAAGTATGCATTCAAGTACGGAGACAAGTTTGTTGAACCAGATGATGATTGGTTAAAGAGCATTGAGACTGTAAGTGATGAATTGCTTGGGGTATATTCGAAGGCCGAAGACACTGCATTATTAGCGGCCTTCGGAGGCCGAAAGAAGAAAAGACTCAACCGAGTATTTGACGCAATTGGGTTTGTCTACCCTGACTACCGCTATCCAGCGCAGGGTCAAAAAAGAAAAAGCACAGCTTCTGCAAAAGAAACTACTTCAGCCGCTCCTAGCGAGCCAGCGCCGAAGAGACAAAGGGTAAAGGTTCTTACACACCGGCCACGCTATATCGAACCAGCCACGGTGCCTGAGTTCGCCGGTGAGACCTCTTCGGCCACCGAAGCTAAAGAACCAACCTTGCTGCCGGAAATCAAAGAGTTGGCCGAAGTGCCGGTAACAGAAAAGATGGAAGAACCAAAGACTGAAGAAGCAAAAACATCAGCTGAGGGAGTAAAAATATCAGAAATTTTAAGTCCTTCAGGAGAAATTGAAGTAGCAAAAATTAAAAAGGGGCCAACAGTGACCCCGAAAAGAAAAAGAATGGTTAATGTGTTAGATGTTTTGGAGACAATTAAATCTTCAAGCATAACTCCAAAGAAGACTGCTGAAACTTCTGAAGCGTCTGCTGAAGCATCTGTTGCTAAAGCTTCGAAGCAACAGACGGGAACTGAAGCCGGGCCTTCAGAGCCAACCAAGGTAAAACCTTTGGAAACAGAAGAAACGAAAATTGCAAAGGCAACCGAAAAAATGAAAATGTCAGAGCCAATTTTGGTTGAAGAAATTGATACTGCTGCCCCCGAAGCACCTTCCAAAATATACGATTATATTGTGCGACACGCTTTGGGGAAAAAATTATCCGAAGAAGAAGTTTTTGAAGCTAATCATTATGCCAAAGAATTGAAATATCCGAAGGGGGCACTAGTGTTCAATGGGACAAACGAAGATGACTTCCTATACTGCCTCCCAGACAACAAAGAATTATCCGTCTGTCGGGAGATGGCTAGAAGTATGGGGTTTCCGAAGCTTGAAGCTGGACTCTGTGCTATGACGAAGGACGATCTTGCAGATAGTCTTGCATATAATAGCCTGAAGGTATGAGAACTGCGTGTTTGGAAATTTTATAATTTGCAAATCATTCTTTTATTCTTATACCAACTCTTTTACATATAGGGTTTAATACTAAGCAACGCGTTGAGAGCGCAAAAGAATGCCGAAGACGAGAGCTATGATATTGCTTTCAACAACCTACGATCAGAAGTTATTAAACTGAGAAACGAAGCTCTGGAAAAGGATAAAATTCTGCTTACATTGGTGGACAAGATAAAAGAGGACGAAGCTGCTTCAAAGGCCCAGGCTGAAGCCCAAAAACGCGAAATTAAAGATCTTCAGAAACAGCTAGCTAGAGCTAAAGAAGAACATATACTTGAAGAGACAAAGCGAGAGCTTAGTGATCAATGGGCCAATCATTTAGAAATAAATGTTAAAGAGCTTCGTGCATCCCAGAGAAGATGCTATGTTAAATCCATAGAGTGTGTTAAGAAGATAAAATCCAGCTTCGCCAACGTTGGCGCATTCTCTAGTGAAGAGAATTTCTCAAGGGGTAATCCTGAAGGTCCGATTGAATGGATCAGTCACGAAGCTGAGGCATTCGAGGAAATCCTGAATAGCCGCAGAGACATATGTGCTTTTTCGGGTGCTAGAGGAATTGCTACTGTTTTGGAGAGGAAAGGTTGCGAGCATGTAAAATCTTTAGCGCAGTCCGAAGCTACTTTGTCCTTGGAAGACATTAAAGACCCCTCAGCCGAAGCAAGCATGGTCGGCGGAAAATTTTTCACCGATATTTGGGACAACGGCGGACGAGAAATGGCTCAAGAGATTATTCAAAAGAGCGAAAAAGGCATCCACGATGCTAGAAAAATAGCAGAAGCTGCTGAGAAAAGTACAGAGCCCGAAGGGCAAATAGGTACTAATTAGTGATAATTGGCTCTTCGCTGTAATCTTTTGATTTTGAACTTGTTCACGGCTTGTAATAATATATATGTACCTTTTCTTTTCTCAGAACCTGCTGAGCTAGCTCCAAGCCCTCAGACAAAGGGGGATAACGAAATTAGACAAATGGCAGAAGCCATCATGGATAGAGTTGTTGATCAACTTTTAAATGAAGCTGTAGAAGTAGTCTTAAAAGAAGATTAAATGCTACTGTAAAAACATTTAGTTTGTAATGTTTGTCAAAAATCGTGTAACATTGTGTAACATATTAGCTGTTTATAATTCCATTTTTGATGATGCATGAAACATCATACACATACCATTTTTGAGCCTTCGGCGAAAAAACACCTTCCCTTCTTTTCATGCTTCGTAAAAATCAATAATCAATCCTTGTAAAATCAATAACCAATAGATCCTTTTATTTCAGTAATTGACGAAGGTATAACTCTTCAGCGGCTATTTCTTGTGCCCTGTCAGTAATTCTTTAAAACAATCTTCGGCCATCAATATCAAAACCCTCCCTTCTTGCATTGTTGATGCACTATGATGTATGATGCTATGCTATGCGAATGATGTAATGATGTAATGTTGTGCAAAATGATATTTGCCGAAGATTGATGAAATCAGCGTTTATTTTTCACTGTAAGCCTCCCTTAGGAGCTTCTTCGCCTTTTACTTCAGCGGAATCAGCGTTTATTTTTTGCTGTAAGCCTCCCTTAGGAGCTTCTTCGCCTTTTACTTTCAGCGGAATCAGCGTTTATTTTTCGCTGTAAGCCTCCCTTAGGAGCTTCTTCGCCTTTTACTTTCAGCGGAATCAGCGTTTATTTTTCGCTGTAAGCCTCCCTTAGGAGCTTCTTCGCCTTTTACTTTCAGCGGAATCAGCGTTTATTTTTCGTTGTAAGCCTCCCTTAGGAGCTTCTTTGCCTTTTACTTTCAGCGGAATCAGCGCTTATTTTTCGCTGTAGGCTCAGAAAACTTACACTGCGCTCCCTTAGGAACGACTTTTTGTTGCTTCGAATAAATTGTACTTTGTTCCTTAGAACAAGTTTTTGATAACTTTGAAAATCCTCCTTGCCAGCATAAATTCTCATGCTTCAGCAGCTTAGGCCTATGGAGAAGATATATTTTTATTGCAGAAAAAGCGAAACTATTACAAAAAATTGAAAGGCGATAAAAGACATTAAAACTACCCTTAATTGTTCCTTATTAAAAAGAAAGTAATAGTGAATATGAAAATGCGAAAGAGCTGATGCTGAGGTAGGATATTTGTCAGTAAATGTGCTTCGACTCTGGCACAGTGCTATTGACCGTGCGAGCTTCGGACTCCTCTTTGAAGTCCCGCTGAAGGTTAGTGCGCTGACTCCCTTCTGGCTGCTGACCTCTTTGTGTTGGTGGTGGCGGTGGAGGCTGCTGCCAAGATGCTTGGGGTTGGCTTGCCGAAGCAACAGAAGCTGCAGGGTGGTTGCCTACATATTCTGGAATATAAGGCGAATGATACGAAGCAGTATGCATGACCTGCTTCGGCTGACTTTGTTGTGCTGCTGCTTCTGCTATCTCCTTCTGCTTCTGGATGGTGACGTGGCACATCCTGGTGGTTTGGCCCTTGTCTTCACCACAGAATAGGCAGTAAATTTTTCTTGGCTGATCTCCAAACCTTCCCCCGAAGCCCCTGGCGCCTCTGCCCCTTGGCGCTGACGGCCGAAAAGAACTTTGCTGCTGCCCCGAAGCTTGTGAAGAGTATTGTGGCCTTTGCTGCTGGCTCCCTCGATCATCACTTTGAGTAGAGTTATGAATTGACCTAACGTGCCTCAGGTGAAATCTTCCTCCGAAGCCCCTGGTCATTTCAGAGAACCTGAATGCTTCCTCTCTTCTTTGGCGGAAGTCATTGTCAGCTCGAATATACTCGTCCATCTTCTGGAGCAGCTTCTCCAAAGTTTGTGGTGGCTTCCTGGCAAAGTATTGCGCTGAAGGTCCCGGCCGAAGCCCCTTAATCATGGCCTCAATGACAATTTCATTGGGCACTGTTGGCGCCTGTGCCCTCAGACGCAGAAACCTTCGGACATACGCCTGAAGGTATTCTCTGTGGTCCTGGGTACACTGGAATAGAGCCTGAGCGGTGAATGGCTTTGTCTGAAATCCTTGGAAGATGGTTATCAACATATCCTTCAGCTTTTGCCATGAGGTGATTGTCCCTGGCCGAAGAGAAGAGCACCAAGTCTGAGCAACACTCTTAACGGCCATGACAAAAGACTTTGCCATGACTGTCGTATTGCCACCATACGAAGATATGGTTGCCTCATAGCTCATCAAGAATTGCTTCGGGTCTGAATGACCGTCATACATGGGGAGCTGAGGTGGCTTGTAAGACTGGGGCCATGGTGTAGCCTGTAATTCTGTTGACAAAGGAGAAGCATCATCAAAAGCAAAATTTCCATGATGGAAATCTTCATACCAGTCTTCCTCATTGTAGAAACCCTCCTGATGGAGCTCTCTGCGCTGAGGCCTTCGGCTCTGGTCATCTTGAACAAGATGACGAACCTCTTCCGACGCTTCATCTATCTGCCTCTGAAGGTCAGCTAGACGAGCCATCTTCTCCTTCTTCCGTTGAACCTGTTGCTGAAGCATTTCCAGGTTTTGGATTTCCTGGTCCAAGTCGTCCTCCGGAAGCGTTGGACTAGTAGCCTTCCTCTTTTGACTTCGGGCCTCCCTGAGAGAAAGGACGTCCTGATTAGGATCTAGCGGCTGTAGGGTACCAGCCCCTGTCGCTGAAGCTTTTTTCGGCGGCATGACGAAGGTGATGCTTGCCGAAGGTGTTCAAGGCTCAAAAAATGGAAGTGAGTTCACCGGAGGTGGGCGCCAATGTTGGTGACTTGTTCTCAAATGCTATGAATCAAGAACAAGGCAACATAAAATGTTAAATATCAAAGCCCTTCGTCCTTCGGATCATTATTTCCCTTCGGATATAATGAATCTAGGACGAAGGTCATGAAGGATATACCTTCATGATCATGATAAAAGATGGAGAACATTCATACAAAGTACAGAAAGTAACATATTTTTTGTAAACATTCTATTTCCATTTATATTACTTGTGTAAACAATAGTAAGTTACAAGTGTACCTTCGGCTTGAAGGAATGAGAATACAGGTGTGACGCAAAAGTGAATGCCAAGTCAGCGTGAACAGTACGGGAATACTGTTCACCTATTTATAGGCACGGGTCGCAGCCCATGCAAAATTACATTAATGCCCTTTACATTTATCAATAACTCTATAGTAATTCTTCGAGGTCTAATTTGGCTTTTCATCTTTAAGTCGGTTTCCCTTTTCCGCCGTTATGCCGAAGCTCTTCTGCACATAGCTTCGTGATCGTCTTATCCTTCGTCGTGATCGTCGTCCCAGTCCAGCTTCGTCTTAACCATGTTCTTGTATACTCGCAATCTGACTTCGAAGGTACCTGCTCACATATTTCTCTTGGAAAACATAGTCAAATTACGTTTTTGAGGACGTTCGGAAGCCGAAGGCCCCCAACATAATGTAAAAGATTTGTAACTTGTAAAATTTGGTAATAAGATTTCTGCTGCAAAAATATTGGTGTGTGTGATTTGTGTTACTTAATCCCGCGGTTCTGGTTGTAAGTGGTTTATCCGATGTCCTTGGGGCAATCGGACGGATCCTGTTAAGTTATCTGGTGCACATGCATAGCCGTCTGAGGTCTTTGAGACAAGGACAGGTGCATGTGGGCCCAATAACTTGGGAGGTTCTGCCACAGGCTGGTATCGGAGCAGGATTAAGTATCTACAGTCACATATGTATTTTCAAAACAAAAGTTTTGGTTTTGAATAACCTATTTTCAACTAAACACATTGTTTGGCTTTAAAAAATAGCTTTGAAAAACTATAATGCTAGCGACATCCTCTATTAAGCCCTAAAGTAAGGATTATCAGGTGGCTTAGTTCAAAACCACTAACCCACAACCGGGGGTATTGCATACATGTGTAATGTTATTTTTGAGGCCATTCAGTTTTGAATGGATCGACGCTCAAGGTAAGGTGAGATGTGAGGGCATGACCGAACAAACGTCGGTCTAGGGAAGAGTATAAAAAGCGCTTGATTATATACATGTTCCACATATGTATATATGAAGGCTGCGATATGGAGTCATTACTTTTCCAGGAATTCAGTACCCCATGGATGTGTATGGGTATACAGACATGGGAATACTGAGAAGTGTAATGTACTTGCAACGACGCACCTATGCTCAGGTAAGAAGGTGAGTTACCATAATGAGTTGCCCTATGGTTAAAGTGTGGCAACAGCGCCTATGCGTGGCTTGGCGCTTAATGATGAGCTGGCCTCCATATAGCAATATATGGAGTATAAATTGTGATAAACTGTCATGTGTGACTTGCATCATTGAGCAAATGGGCTGTGATGGAATTTTCTGCAGGTACACTAACCTCGAAAATGTATGTGTAGCTGACGACTAGCAAAATACCGTGAGAGTCGTAAGTATGCCACCGAGATAGAACGTTATTGCCACATTATGTTGGCAAAAACTCAGTGAGGACGAATAAGACGAGCATGCATCCTGATTGTTGCATTATGTTTGTCACCTATACACCCAAAATGCTTCTCTCATCTTTATTCCAGTAACCATTGATTGTAGATAATGTGGTGTAATGCTGAATTATGAACTTCGATGAAATAGGTGTCCTCCATTCTTTAGGTAACCTATTAAGGTCTTATATGGTGTTTGCTCTTGTGCTTGATGTGTCGATAGAAGGTTAGTGACTTGTTTGCCTAAACCCAGAATTAGGCCATGTTCTTATTTAGTGAACCATGACCCAAAATTTGAAATTTTCATTATCACTCCATGACCAAACACATACAAATAAATGCTTAGATAATTTATTTGTTGGACATAAAGTGTACCCAAGCTTAAAAAAAGAATCTCAAGTCATGCCTGATCATTTTCCTTAGTTTGATGCCTTTGGTTTCCCCATACTTATCGAAGGCATACCAACTTAATCCTTGACCCTTGTGATCTCTATGATGGGCATAGAAATATGCTTGGGGCTGAATAATAGTCTCCCATCATACTCCCTCATCAACCAGTTTAGGTTATGGCCATACCTTGTTCATTTCATCGGGCCATGATCTGTTTGGCTCTCTACTTGTAACCATCCTTACAGGTGGAGTATCTCTTTGTATAGTCACCCTTGCCCAATTCATTTGTATCGCGTGAGATTTCTTATTGGTTATGTCTGATAATGGTGTTATGACTAAAACCAGTGCTGCCGTGACGAAACCGAGGGCCTTCTGTGTGTGCGCACATGGTTGCGCTACTCGGCACACGCTAGTATCACAGTTAGTAGTCATAATCCATTATGAGATTATATAAATATGTTATCTTCCGTAGACCTCTTCCTTGAATCAATTTCTATGTTGTTTGTGAAGTGATCAAGCAACATCTGTCATCTCCGTTTGATCAAAAGGGCATACCACTTTCATGTGTGGTCTCTTTTCTTTTGATCTTGGTAGTGACTACTCATACAAGTTCCCTTTACATACTTTGTGTAAAGGTGAAGCCTTGGAGCTTTTTAGTGTCGAGAGACAACTGATTAGCTCTCAATATGGAGATCTGTTTCCCCCGCTACTGAAGTGCAGGAGTTTGTTCATTCGCTCTCCTATTTAATCCATGTATTCTCGAACCAAGTCTATTCATCTTGCATGAAGAAATGGATGAACAATCTGACCAAATGGATTTCTACCCAAATGCATGACCTTTTGCTAGCAAGTGTGAACTCTCAACCCTTGGCTTACCGATGGTACTAAGAGGACATGTCCAATGTCAAAAGTAGTTCAACAAGTTGGTTTTGACTAACTTTTAACTATCCAATGAATAAATGTTGAGTTTGGAGATCGTTTTATCGAGTTGTCTAAACTCACTTTTGTACAACCCCTCGTAAGGAAGTGTTTATAAGAATCGAGAGTAAGTCGACCAGTAACCCCTAATCATCATTCTAGTCACGCCTCGATCGCCTCACGTGTGCTTTTCCAGCATGTGTGATCAAGTTGACTCGTGCTAAGTATTTGATGAAATGGGTTGGTCGCGAAGTCAACATCAATGGATCTCTTGATTGATATTTTCTCGAATTTCTATCTTCTTTCGTGGACTTGAATTCTCTAGTTAGCCATATGTTAACCGTGACAGTATTCGACATCCACACTCGTCTCATGTGCTATGAACTTACTGTAACCACTTGTTGGTAAACCTCTTTCTGTGTGTTTTACCCAAGAGGTTGCATCTGATTCGGCTTGGGTAAGATCGCGTATTTGCCACTCGCTCAACAGACTCAGATAGTACAGTGTCATCAGAAAAAGCAAACTGCACACATGGAACCCTATGTGTTCTTCTGGCAGATATCGTCTCTATTGGTGGACATCTCTAAAATTAGCCTAAGGCGATACATGTTATGTTCGCTAGAGAAACCACATTCTGAGACACTTGCCTTCGCTCAAAATTGCCTTATGATTACCGCTGATATGGACATGGGTTACATGCTTCTCTACTCTTAAAAGTCTTTCGCTCCAAATCTCGAGACGAGATTCTTTTAAGGGGGGAGGGTTGTAACACCCCAGGTGTTTATATTCCGCTCGACAACGAGTACAGATTTAAGCACACAATATCAGTGGATAAAACGGATGCTGAATTTTAAACATATTCGCCTATCGTGATGTTAATATCACATCTGTCTCGTTTGTCGTGAGTGCGACATCGTTTTTATTTCTATTTATCCGGGCTCTTCCTAGATTTTCGTATTGTTCAGAACATAGTCGTTTTGAACATCGGTGCGTTTGGTGGTTATTTAAAATTCATCGCTCGCGCGAATACGAAATTCGGAAGCTCGACCCACTCGAACGATTTTTATCCCGGACAAATTAGTTTGAACCCGACAACTAAAATGTTCGGGGCAAAATAATCTAAATCGCGCAGTGTCCGAGAGAAATCTTGCGCGAGGTTATGATCCAATCTATCCTTTAGCACACTATTTTGGCGACGAAATCATGTGTGCTTTAGCAGATATGGTTTCGGCTAACTTCATTCAATTTACGCAGAGCAAATCCTCGAAGCCAAAACTATATTGGTTCGGTCCATTTGTTTCTCGCCTCGATTCACTGGTATATTATCCGTGGCTGTGGAACCAGATGTTCAGACCGCAGGTAAATTTCTCAGATTTCGAATTGAATTAAACTACGTCGTAAGTACCGTCGAACTTTTTGTTATCGCTAAAAATCTCAATCCAAAAATATCTTGCCGTCTCTATCCCTCTCTCCCTGTTTATTTTTCCAGCCGCTCTCTCAGATATTTTTTTTGGCACACCGCCCGGGAGAAAAATCTCCAGCTGCCCCTTGCCTGATATTTTTATCTCACGATGCCATCAGACTTATCTCTCCCACGCAGACTCCATCATCTTCCTCGGTACCGCACGCACGGTGCTCAGAGCCCCAGCACTGACCGCCCTTCTGCCTCCTTGCTCTGCGCGACACCTGCTCCTTCCCTTGGTGCCCGGCGACTTCCCATGGCCGGCTG
Organism: Zea mays; assembly: GCF_902167145.1. Classification (NCBI taxonomy): domain Eukaryota; kingdom Viridiplantae; phylum Streptophyta; class Magnoliopsida; order Poales; family Poaceae; genus Zea; species Zea mays. Next base: position 125,789,133 of record NC_050099.1, read on the forward strand.
CCAGACCTTGCTCCACTCCATCGCCGGCCGGTCGCGTGCCCCTGGCCTCTCCCTCTCTGCTCGCTACGCGCGCTACTCCCTGGGGCCGTGCCCTCCTGCTTCTCTGCTAGTGTTGTCCGGCCAGCCGAGGTCCCCGTCCATGGCCGCTCGTACTGCGCGCGTCCCTCAGCCCTATACGCGAGCTCAGCGTCTCCCTATGCACTGTGGCATCGCCTCTCCCTGGTCGCGGTTCCTCGAAGCTCCTTGCTGCTCGCCCGTCCGCGCGCCACTTCGTCCATGGTCGCCGTCCGCGGTCGAGTCCATACGCGCGCACCTCTGCTCGGATTTTGTCAGGCCCGCGAGCTCCCCTGCCTCGCCCCTGTCCACCGCACCTCTCTCTCTCTAGTGCTCTGCGCTGGCCACAAATCGGAGCTTCACGCGCGTCTTGCTCGCTACTCGCCCAACTCTCTGTTCGCCGTCGAATCGCCTGCTCGCTGTCCGTGCCATCGAAATTCCCTCACCGTGCGCTCTAGCGTCGGCTGCCGCCAATTCCACCATTGAACTTTCGAGCTCGCCAACGCTCCAGCTCGTTGTTGTCGCCAAGTCCGAATATCATAGCTCATTCTCGTAGCCGTGAGTTCTTCCCTATGCGCGCACGAGCTCCTCTGCTTGGCCCGTCGTCATCCTCTAGCTCCTTACCGCACTCGGCTGTTCGTCATCATCGCTCGGTCGCACGACAGGCTGACAGCGTGTCGTGTGTCGCACATCCTAGGTCCTCGTCGACGCGTCATTCGTCTTCACACTGTGTGCCACAGTATCATCGTTTTCCCTGTCCTGTGCTCGCGTAGTTTCCTGCTCACCAGCGTGCCCTCTCGGCTCGCTCGGCTTTAAAATCCCTATCTCATCGTCGACCTCACCGTGACTTAGTTCGTCCGTCGTGCTGGTCGCTGTCCCATACTGTGCCTTTTAGCTCGGATCCTGCCCCAGCTCGTCATTGCGTCGTTCACAGTCGAGTCGTCGAACCCGTCATCCCCTGCTCGACCACCACCTCAGCAGCTCGCTCCAGACTTCAATCGAAGGTCATCATCGATCCGTGCGTCATCAAGAAATCTCAAGAATCGGGTGAAGACAAAGCTAGTAGCGTGATATTTCCCAAGCGCTCGACAAATTGGCTGGATCGGAAAATCGCTACCGATCTCGCGGATTCGAGTCAGCTGTTGAAACGGTAAGCTGATGAATTATTCAGAATAGTTCGACCGTTGAATAAATTAATGTGCTAGTGCGATGCTCATTAGGTGCTCGATAAATTGCGTGAGTCACGAAACTCTCGTCGACTTCGCGGTTCTTGCGATTATCGAGCCAGATTCAACTATGGCGAGTTATTTCGCTATTTCGGTCAATTCGCTGAATTAGTGTACCAAGCAGAATATTAGTAGGCCTGTGTGTTGATGAAATATTTTAATCACTTATAAAGATATAGTATAATTTATAAAGCAAGGGATAAGTTTAGAATTTAATTAATTAATTGATAAGTTGTGATTAGGCTAATTGTATTTCATGTGTACAGTTTGTTGGTCGTGATGTTTGCGTTAGGTTCGAGAAGCGTAATTATTGCACTTAGTCATACGTCGATAACTAGTATTTTTGTATAAAATTGTACAACGCCTCACCGCTAGGTGTTTCGCTATCGCGTAGCACTATTTAGGTTTGTGATATTCTTGTCGATATGCATTCATATGCATAATGCATTTCATTCAGGTACGTTAATTAATCGCGTAATGCGGAAGACAACCCAAGTCGACCCCAAGCGCAGGCTACTCCGCATAGTAAAGCGGATGGACGAACCTGAAGATGGGATGATCTGATCAAGTGCTAGGACAAGGATGATCGTCAAGTGGACATCGCCTAACAAACACTAACCTAGTGTTATTCAGGCAAGCCCCGGTGCATTCGCCACCTCCTTGTGTTTTAAAATCTTTATCACCTTGTTTGATGCATTAGGTGATAGGAGTTGTATGCTAAACCGTTGATGCATTTCCTTCCTTGGAAAATTGATTACCCTTCGTTGATACCCTTTTTTAAAAAAGATTTTTATGATGCTTAGTCTTGCTTTAGAAAAACAAAATGTTTTGTTTTAAAACAAAGGTGATGCTTCAGTGGGTGGGAATATTTTCGAAAAGAAAAACTTGTGATGGCGGATCCATCAGGGCCTTGATGGATTCAACATCTAGAAAAGATGTACCTCTGCTAGGTACCAAAATTTGGGTTTTAAATGATAAAGCTGAGACCGGGTGGTTGACTTGCACGAGAAGGGAGTCTCGGTGTAGTGTCTCCGTCTGAGTCGATTAAGGACCATGTTGATGTAGGCTTGCTGATCGAGGACTCTTTAACTGGTCACATGTCTCGTCATCGGTAAGCTTTGCCTAGGGCAGACTAATACCAGAATAAGATAACACGCAATGGGAGTGGAGAGATGACGAGAGTAGCGTGTACCCTCTGTGGCAAGAGGCTGGACGGTGGTGTATCTGTGCTCTCGGTTGGTGTGAACCTAATCTGGTCTTAAGAACCCCGGTGGCGAGTTGACATATGCAAGGGTTAAGTGCTACATATGTCATATGATTGGAGATCCTCAGCTGAGTATAATCGATTCAGATCGCCGTAACTTCGCGGACATGAAGACTTGGTCACTGTCCTACACGTAGCAATCCAGTGAACTGAAGGGATGATAAAAAGACGGCTAGTGCAGGTCAAGGATTGAACTAGGGTAGAAAGAACTCTAGATGCAAGTAATTTTACTTAACCTGACAAGTAAAAATGGATTTTAAGGATCCACTTTTAGTAAGCATTTCTGCAAAATAGAGTCTTTGATACTTGATAAACCATACCTTGAATCCCTCTATCCAGCATACCCTTGAGAGTCTTTTCTTTAGTCGGGTAAGTCTTGCTGAGTAATTCCGTACTCAGGGTTTTATTCCCTGTTGTTTTTCAGGTCTTAACTTTGTGCTGCTGTTGATGGTGTTAAGTGCCGGTGGGCTCGGCCTTCTTATAAGTCTAAGTAACTCTCCTATACTTCTTATTGAGGATGGTCACTTGAGCTAGCATATATTTCAAACTTATACTTTTGTAATCACTCCGATAAAATAATGTAAAATTTTTGTAACTTGTAAAATTTGGTAATAAGATTTCCGCAGCAAAAATATTGGTGTGTGTGATTTGTGTTACTTAATCCCGCGGTTCTGGTTGTAAGTGGTTTATCCGATGTCCTTGGGCAATCGAACGGATCCTGTTAAGTTATCTGGTGCACATGCATAGCCGTCTGAGGTCTTCGAGACAAGGACAGGTGCATGTGGGCCCAATAACTTGGGAGGTTCTGCCACACCAGGGTTAAGTCTTCCACTAGGGTCGACCCTCTCTTAGTCTTGACCACGATGTCATCGACATATACTTCCACCTTGTCCCTGATCAGGTCCCCGAAAGTCTTACTCATCGCTCGCACAAATGTTGGCAAGGCGTTTTTCAGACCGTACGACATAACGACGTAGCAGAAAAGCCCATCCACGGTTACAAAAGCGGTATGCTTCCTATCTTCCCTAGACATCTGAATTTGATGGAAACCAGAAAAAGCATCTAAGAAAGACAAAAGGTCGCACCCGGAGGTAGAATCCACGATTTGATCTATTCGCAGAAGTGGATACGGGTCCTTGGGACAAGCCTTATTAAGGCTGGTGTAGTCGATGCACATCCGAAGCTTCCCATTCGGCTTGGGGACGATGACTGGGTTGGCCAGCCACACTGGGTGATGAACCTCTTCGATGAAGCCGGCGTCTAGTAGCTTCCGGACCTCCTTTCGGATGAAGTCCTACCGCTCGACGGACTGTCTGCGAGGCTTCTGACTCACCGGCCTGGCGTCGGGGTTGATTTTCAGATGGTGCTCGATCACCTCCCTGGGGATCCCAGGCATCTGCGATGGCTCCCATGCGAACACGTCGTCATTTGCCTAGAGGAAGGCGACGAGCGTGAGTTCCTATTTCTCCTCCAGATCACCCGCAATACGAGTGGTCTGGGAGGATCCCACGCAGAGTTGGACGACCTTGATAGGGACGTCGTCCGCTCCGGATGGCCACACCTTCGGCACCTTGGTAGGCGCCTTGGTCCCGGAGGCCGAGAGGTTCCTCCCTCAGTCGTCCGGGCGAGCAGCCTCTGCCGCCAGGGCGTGCAGCTTCTCCACAACCGCAAGCGCGGCAGCACGGTCGCCACGCACGGTGAGGACCCTAGTTGGGGACGGCATCTTGAGGACCAAATACCCGTAATGGGCAATGGCCATGAACCGGTATAGGGTTGGCCTGCCGATGATGGCGTTGAAGGGGAGGTTAACTTCCGCGACGTCAAACAGGACGTTCTCCATGCGGAAGTTCTCCTCTGTCCCGAATGTTACCGGGAGTGCGATGCTCCCAAGGGGGTACACCGGTTGTGGGCCCACTCCGGAGAATGGGCGTGAGGATCCCAGCCAGGACCCTGGGATCTGCAGCTACTTGAATGCAACATGACTGATGATGTTGAGGCCGACCCCTCTGTCAATCAGAACATGGTGCAGCCGCATGTTGGCGATGACAGGAGCGGTGATGAGCGGTAGTACACCGGCCCCTGCCATGTTGTCGGGGCAGTCGGATGCCCTGAAGGAGATGGTGGTGCTCCTCCACCGTTGATGCGGAGCAGCCTTCAGGACCCCCGGGACCGCCGAAAGGACCTCTTGGCGCAGGGACTTGACGTTTCTGTGGGAGGTGAGCTCCCAACTCTCGCCGTACATGACGTACAACTTCTTCCGGCGGTCGTTGTTGTCAGTGGAGTCGGAGTCCTCGGTGAAGACATCCTTTAGGTCCCCCTCAGGTGATTGATACCCGAGGTCCCGTTCTCCCGCGACCGCATCACCATCGTCGACCTTCTCCTTGCCAGGCCGGCGACGAGGCGGGGAGCCATCCTTGGATGACTGCTCGCGCTGCTCGTTGACGCGCTTCGTGAGTTTGATGATCTTGCGACACTCGGCGGCGCTGTGGCGACTGTTGGGGTGCACATGGCATGTGCCGCTGTTACCCCCTGCTGCCGTGGGTGCTTGTTGCGCTCGTTCCGGCCCCCAGTCGCAGCGGCGACGACCGGAGCAGCAGACGGTGGCTTCTCGTGGCCGTGGTTCTTCTTCTTCTTTTTTTGCCGCCTTGGGAGACGGCACCCGAGCCACCCGTCTGGGCGACCCCGGTCTGTGGCGCCGAGTTCCATGCACGGCCCTCAGCGGCTCTGGCACACTTGTCGGCCAGAGTAAAGAGTGTGGAGACAGTCTCCACATCATGCGTGGCTAACTTCTCCAACATCTTTTCATCACGTACTCCCTGGCGGAAAGCGGTGATGATGGAAGCATCAGAATTACGAGGTATAGTGCCTCGTACCTTGGTGAAGCGGGAGATAAACGCCCGGAGAGTTTCCCCGGGCTCCTGCCTCACTGCGTGGAGGTGGGCCTCCACGCCATGCTGCTGATAGGCGCTGGCGAAGTTCGCTGTGAACCGCGCGTAGAGCTCTTCCCAGGAGTAGATCGATCCTGGGGCAAGGTTCATGAGCCAAGTCCGGGCTGGCCTAGACAAGGCAACATGGAAGTATGTCGCCATTACGGTGGTGTCTCCACCAGCTGCCTTAATGGCGGTGACGTAAACTTGCAAGAATTATGACAGATTTGTCGTACCATCGTACTTCTCTGGCAGGTGTGGCCAGAACTTGGATGGCCAGGTCGCCGCGCGGAGATGATCCACCAGTGCGGCACAGCCCACGTCGGCCAATGGGACACCCGCTTGGATCCGGGCGCCCATTGGGGTCTGCGGTGCAACCGCAGTGAAGTCGTAGTCGAGGTTGTGACCCTCAACGTTTTGTTGGCGCTCTCGTGTCCTCTCCAGAGAGACACAGGCATCCTCACCCGCACGCCTGCGGTTGAGTTCTGCCCGCAGGTCATTAGACCTCTCCAGAGAGACTGGAGCGTCCTCTCCCGTACGCCAGCGATTGAGCTCCACCCGCAGGTCCTCTGTCGGTGCAGCCCTCACCGAGGGGGAGCACACTGACGCCGACGCCTCGTGTTGATGCCAGGATGACCGAGGTCGGGGCCTGGTTGAGCTAGAGTGCGCCATGCCGAGCAGGCGGTCGACGTCCTCGCGCCACTGCTTCATGGCCCCTGGCGAGGCCGTGGAGCTAGGAGGATGGTGCAGCAATTCTCTGGCCACAGACAGCGCCCTAGGCGCAGCCCGAGACGCCCTAGATGTTTGCACGGGAGTGTGCTGCCGCGCCGAGTGCACAACAGCAGCTACACTAGGCGCTGGGAGGTTGGTGGCCCACGGTGTGGAAGATGCAGCCGCCTCCTCCACCATGAAGTCCTCGGGCAAGAAATCATGGTGCTCGATGATGTGGACCATGGCGTCGAGCAGAAGAACAAGCAAAAACCTAAAGCCTAAGCCCCCTACCTGGCGCGCCAAATGTCGGAGAGGGAATTCTCCGGCTGGGTGGCGGAACGCACCCACCCTAAATCCTAAGATGAGGAGGGGCCTAAGCGTTTTGCCTGCTAGATGGAATCGGGAAGAACACAAGAACACACAAGGGTTTAGAGTGGTTCAGGCCGCCGGAGCGTAATACTCTACTCCACTGTGTGTTGTATTGAGCTTGAGAGCTCGTATGAACTTATGAGTCTGAGAGTCTAAGTGAGCTTGAGCCTAAGTTGGGTCTACCTTGTAACGTCGTGTGCTCTCCCTTTTATAGCTCAAGGGGGGCACGTACAGGGTGCTGAGCCCCGATATGTGGGCCCAGGGGCAAAACGAAGGGAATACATATCGAAGTATCCAATGCCAGTGTCACCCAGAAGATCCCCGAGCGCCATAATGTCCGTAGTCCATATAGTATTAATATCTCGTGGTTGCTTCCTCGGTAACGCGCGAGCCATGATGAGCACAGTGTATGCCACAGCATGGGTGTACTGCCTGCCAACGGAATGGACAGGCACGCCGCCTGCAGGATTGTTTGGCCGCCGCTCGACAACGGAGTGGACAGGGCACATTTAATGCTGAGGTGGCACATCGCCTGCCAGTGGAGTGACAGGGCTCATTAAATGCTGAGGCGGCACATCACCTGCCAGTTTGGCAGGCGGCGTGCCTTATCCGCAATAAATGCAGAGGACGCATGGCCCAGAGGCCTTACGTCAGGCTCCACCCGTTGGCTTATGTCACGGGCACTGGGCCACGTGGGCGCATCGGGTCTCCGCCTGAGCAGGGAGCAGAAGCGTACACGGTATGGTCCGGACATGTGTCGGCTCCGAACCCCCACCTGGCCTTGAGTAAGGTCCGGGTACTCTTTGTTCTAGAATCCCGGGACCCTACTGAGAGTGGCCCGGACCCCACACAGAGAGGTCCGAGACCCGTCCCGGGGGTCCGGTCTGTACCCGCGAAGGTCCTGGACCCTGCCCCGAGGTCCGGTCCGTATATGCAGGGGTCCGACACTTTCCTATGGGGGTCCGGACCCACCATTGATACCTTGGAGGATATTGTCTTCTCTGGCCACGTGGCGGCCCTGGAGCCGTCCACATGGTGGGGTCGGGTGCTGTTCTCCACGCGACTAGAGATAGCCGCGTGGGCACCGTGCCTTCACACTGTAGTAAGGGGTACCCCTATTTCAGGGTACCGACAATGACATAGTTGTTAAAGCTAGTGATGAAATGAAGGAAGAAAATAAAACTATGTCATCCACTAGAAATGAGCTTAAGGTGTCCCTTAAAGATGCTAAATATAAGTGTGAAAATTGAAAGAAGCAATAGGGAGATAAATGATAGGCTTGTCAAGATAAAAGAAGCTTACACAAAAATTAAAATTAATCATGATAATCTTCTTGTTGCATATGAGCTTTTATCTTGTGAAACACATGTGGCTATTAACCCTGTTGTTAAGCTTGATATAGCAACCTCATGTGATGATTTGACCACTGTTGATCAATCTAGCCTTCATGAAGATTTGGTTGAAAAACTTGAAGTCATGTCACTAGAGAACAAGAAATTAAAGAAATACTTGACTGATGCAACCACTAAGGGAAAATTTGCCATAGAAATCCAAGATTTAGATAATGAGTTGATGATTGACAATGAGAGGCTTAGGGAAGAGATCAAGAAGCTCAAGCTTGAGAAAGGTCACCTTGCCACTAGTGTGCAAAAATTCAACAAGGGTCAATACCTCCAAAATGAGCTCCTCATGAACACAGTCATGAAAAATAACAAAAGTGACATTGGATACAATTCTATTGTGCAAAAGAAAGTGTAACATTCTGAATTTGGGGGTATAAAATTTCTTTCTAATGATCACCCAAATTCATGTGTTACTCTTCTCTATCTCACTTTAGTTTCCCTCTCTCTAGTTTTCTCTCTTTCTCTTTTAATTAGAGTTAGTTGTATTAGTGAGGGATTATTTATTTTATTTTGCCCAAAACATATATGTCATGGAATGTTGCATCACATTGAGCCTAAATATTCTTTGAGTTGTTGCATATATTTGATTTGGTTTGAATTTGAAACTTGATTTGAATTTGAATTGAAAACCCTAGAGAAAATAAATAGAAAAGGCAATAGAAATTCCAGGAAAATAGGAAAAGCCAATTCGGCCCAAGACAGCCCATTAAGCCCAGCTCGCGCGCCCGCGCGTCCCTGTGCCTGACATGCGGACCCCGCCTGTCGGCGCAAACCCGAGCGCCCTCTCTCTGTAACACCCCAGGTGTTACTCAGGGTGTCCATACTAGAGTTTCCCCTTTTAACCATTATCACATGAAGATTGAATTGGGCAAAGTATACCACACTTGGAATTCTAGGTCCTAAGCAAGTGTAATCCACTTTGGATGTCATGCCCTAGCTTGTCATGCACATCTAAGTGGGGATCTCCCAAAACCCTAGAACAAAACCCCCATAGGCAATTATAACCCTAATTGAAGCCATGATCAAAAGATCATGTAAACATCATGATCATGGTTTGGGCCAAATATAAAAGTTGTAATATACTTAATAACCTACAATTAATAGTAAGGAAGTACCCCCAAGAAGTTTTCAGAAAAGTCCTAAAAAGATCACCAAAGGTTGAACACAAGGGAAAAATGCAGATTTTGTCTAAGTCAAAAACCAACCCTTGAGCAAAGATCCCTCATGTTCACCTTGATCCCCTTTTCAAAACCAGTCGACCCAATTAACAAAGTGGCACCAAATGAACCCTAGAATGCCCTGGAAAAGTTTGAACCCAAGCCAAAACCTTTTGACACGAGTTGGCACTGGTTTTGTCTCGGTTTGCACAGAGCAGACAGACAAGACTTGGCGCTACCATATCTCCTCAACCAGACCACATCTACTCTTGGAACTTACATGAACTAGGCAGCCCTAGGTGCAGGGAAGAGATCTCCCACAGGCGGTAGGGCAAGATTCGTACGCCTGGCCGCTCAGCAGAGCGAAGAACACGGGCAGAAGCAACGCGCCACGTGTTCGACGCGCTCTGAGCTCGCCAGAGCACGCCCGCGCGCGCGCCCCGCGTGCCCGCGTCGCGCCAAACGGTTGAGCCGGCGCCCCGGCCGCGTCCGCGCCTATAAAACCCGCTCCAGCGCTCGGTTGCCTTCCCCGTTACCTCCTCCGTACCTCGCCGGACTCGCCCGAGCCAGCCATTGCCTCCGGCGACCTCCCCGCGACCCGCCAGTGCCGCCCGAGAGCCACCGCCGCGGCCAACCCCTCTCCATTCCCCCTCCGATCGATTCAAGCCCCAGATAGCTTCCTAGTGAGACCGTGAGCCTGGCTCAAGCTTGAACCGAGGGCCCGCGTCACCGGAGAGGCCAAGTCGCGCTCACCGGAGTTCAAGAACTCGCCGGCGCGCGTGGACCGGGTAAACCCCTTCACCATTTCCCGATTCGTTGCGCGCATGGCCTCTGTGTCATCCCGTGAAGCTCCTCGTGCCCCTTAATTGAACTCTCCCGCCGTGGTTTGGCCGGAGCAGGCGTCGCCGTCGATCCCCGCCGCCTGTGTTCGTGGCCAGGGGAGCTCCGACCACCTCTGACGCCGACCCGCACATCGACGTGACCGTCGCGACCTCCTAAACATCTCCGACCACCTCGCCGGACCTCCCTCGCCGCCGGTAAGCCGCGCCACCCTTTCTTTTCCCGCGGCTACTGTTTCAGTTAAGGGAGGGACTGCGGGTGAGAGGGAGAGAAATCCAGGGGGTTAAGTGAAAAGTCAGTGACTCCAGTGAATAGTGGCGTAAGGGTAGATCTGCGAAGTTTGATTCGGTGTAAACCCAGGGACCTCGGCGCAAACTGTTTTTCCAGAAAAACTTAATTAAAACCTGATTCAAATTCAAACAGAAACTTTAAAAACCCATAACTTCTGTTTGGTTTACCCAAATTTGGTCAAACTAATTTTGCCAGACTCTAAATAATGTAACCTGTCTAAGAAAAATATAAAACCCCATAAGTACTATAGAAAAATGTAAGGTCCTGATTTAATTACAGTTTGAACCAAAAGCTTAATAATAGCAAGAAAAATGGTTGTACTATTTAAACAAGGTTAGAAAAATTTGAAGAAGTTTATATCTACCTACTAACCTAGTTAAAAATGTTAAACACCTCTGTCCACTCCATTTAAGTTAGTTTTACCCTTTATTCTATAATATGCTTAAAGATAAGGAAAATAGAAAATGTAACTTAATTAATGAACCAGAGAGTACTTCTATTTTTGTTAGGTTACTTGTTCAATAGAGTTCACTGGAAAAATATATCATACCCTGGATTAGTACAAATTAAGTAAGGTATCTTTTATTTTAATAAAACAAGGATAACTTAGAAAAACCCTACAAAAATGACCCCAAGGTAAAAACACCCCCACCCTTGGGATAACTATTGTTTTATCAGAAAGAACTTAGGAAAAATAAGAAATCTGCTGTTTGACATTTTTCAAATAATAATGTAGTAGAAAGTGCCTTTTTGACATTAAACTTGAGAAAATCATAGCTAAATAACCACCCCTTAGTTTCCTGTGATTTTTAGCACAAAGACCTATTATTACCAGAGGATGCCAACAAAAATAACCTTTAGGACAGAACCTACCCCTAACTAGGAGGTGTAGTGTAAAGTGCCCCTTTTTGCCTAACTTTTGTTATTTTTGTTTAAGGCCTAACTTTTATACTTTAAGCCTCAAATTCTTAAAACAAGCTAAAATAGCCAGTGACAACCCACTGTAATTTTTACAGAATTTTTGGAAATTCTTAAAACACTGTCGTAGTTCAGACCTGCACTAGAAACCCTAAAGGGAGATTAAGGAAAGAGAAATGAAAGATGTGAATAAATGTTGTCCCAAAAACTTTGTAATCTGTCCACTAAGATAGATCAAGCAATGCAAATCCCCTATGTTATCCTAAAGGAAAACTTAAGTCCAAAGGGTAATAAATCTATCTATGTACCACTTGGAGCCTCACATGACTAAGAAAACCCCAAGTTACTTCTTGACTTAGTCTCTTTTTGCATAATGTTATTAAATCATGCATAATCATGACATAAATGTTCATTGCATTCGATAGACTGTAATCTTGCTGACGGAGAGTACATCCTCGTGCCGGAGCAAGGAGCTGCTCAGGAGGTAGCCCCAGATCCAGCACCCGTGCCTGCACCAGAGGACCTGCCTGCCACTGCTTTGGAAGGCAAGCCCCGGTTTTATGCATAACCTGTTATTTATGCTATTTTACTTCACTTAATGATTGTAGGATTGATTGTGCACTTAAGTGTAGGAATTTCTTGAAACCCTAGTTGCATGATCTCAGGAATCCTATTGAGATGAATACTAGTATGCTAAGTCGAATAGCTGCTTTATAAAGTAGGATCTCGGTAGAAGTCGAGTGATTTTTCTAGCACTCGCGCGAGGTCAGGACATTGATTGTACCCACTTTCATATCATACTGATGCTGGTTTGTGACAACAATCCATGGGGATTGGTTGTTCACGGGATGAAAATTTGAATAAGGATTAAGGTGTGGTACCGTGAGTCAAGCGTTTGAACGTACTAAGCACATGCCGAGAAATATGGTAAATCGGTAAACCTAGTACCTGAGTGAACCTGCCCGCAGACTTTGCCCCTCACGCGACCTGAGACGAGGTCTCCCATTCCGGTTATGGTGGGTACAAGTGCGGCCACTGCACGACGGCCAGTCGGGGTCAGTGGGGCATTGTACGCCAAGGCGGTGAGCCCTGTTCTGTTGCCAGGGAATCGATGGGGACGGTTGATGTGTGTGGGGACGGAGTGCCCCTGCATGTCGTGTGTTTAGGTTTACCTTGCAAGGATAAAAACTCGATTCGAATCGTCTGCTTCTCGCAGCTAATGAGACTGCTTGATCCATGCTGCTACATTGAGTAACAAGTGGAATGATGCGGAGATGATATAAGATGTTGATTGCTAAAATGTTTGCTACTTTGTATGAATAGATAGTACATTTTTAGCCTTAAGAGAGTCACACTTAACTTTGACTAAGTCAAAATCTTGATTTAGAAACTCAGCTAGTGCTTTTGGCAACCAAACCCCACAGCCAAACAGCTGCATGTCTAGAGGTAGAGGAGTAGACTCCTCACACCGGGTAAGTCTAGCTGAGTATTAGTATACTCAGCCTTGCTTGTGGCATAATTTTTACAGGTTCTCTGGAGGAGATGGTTGCTGGGATAACTTGGCCGTCCACCTTGCCACCGGGTTGGACCGTTGAGTGGGACCCTGCCTCGGCTGAGGAGGAGCATGAGGAGTGATGGGACAGGCTTCCCCATCTCTCTGTTTAATTATCGTTAGTTTTATTCCGCTGCACTTCCAACAATGATGGTTACTTTTGCAAAAACTCCGATGATGATGGTGATGTAATAATTTAACATTATGGCATGTATGGTTTTATGCTTTATTGTATTTGCTCTGTGACTCACCTTCGAGTGAGATTGTGGTACTTGATCCTGTCAGTGGCCGTGTCGGACTAGATCCGAGGGATTGACGGGTTATTCCCATTTAAGTGTGGTCTAGCCTCTAAGGCGGGACTTGGACACTTAAGTCGGAATAATTCGGGCAGTTCCGCCACAGCTGGTATCGGAGCTTGTACCACCACAGAGGAATCAATAAAATGTAAATACCATCAATTTTTCTAAATAAAATTGGATAGATATTAGGACGAGCAGGATAGACCTAGGACGTGAAGCCTTAGGTTACTAGAAGGGTAGCTAGGTGGCTAAGTAACTAGGCCCTACAGGCCACTTTTACAGGATGGGAGTTCCTCCCTATTCCTTTTATCTTGTTGTGAGGTCGTTCAGGACGAGCATGCATGCATTCCTAATTAAGCAAATGGATAACTGAGTAAAAGACTTAAAAACAAGATAACAACCAACTAGGTCCCTAGTGCCTTTTTACTTAACTAGAGAAAGGCTAAAAATTTGTTTTTCTTTTCCTTGTTCTTTTTATACTTCTTTTTCGTTACTTACGCTTAACCGTACACAGATGGCTTCCCATGGATCCTCCGATGACGAAAATGCACTGACCCACACTGACGGGCTTGCACGAGAGGGTTTTCCCCGCATTTTGTGGGAGGTACTTCAAGGGGCTGGATACACGACACCCCCTCAGTACGCGGTGCAGCAGTTCGAGAAGCACCGGGTGCCCCGCTGTAGGGTGAGGATGACGCTGGAGCCTCATCCCCTACAGCCAGGCTGGCGCTCCTTGGACTCAGAGTCTTTCGGGTACCGGGCAGAGGACACGATCGAGGCGATCGCTCTGCACGGATTGACTACCTTCTGCGGATTCCATCCCTTGGAGCTGGCTACCCATCCCATTGGCTTGTTCCCCGCGGAGAAGGAGGACGACCCAATGTGGAAGGATCGAGTGGAGCATGCCAAGGACATCTGGGCCATCTACCCAGGACAGACTGCGCACTTGACAGTACGGTGCATGAATGCTCTGTACCGTCTGCAAGTGATGCGCGGTGAGGCAATGTCCCATCTGATGGCGCTGCTGGAGGCAACAAAGATCACGCTGGACAACAGAGAGGAGCTCGTGGTTGATTTATCTCAAGAAATGGTGGAGAAGGATTTGCAGGTGGAGCAGCTATCCACCGATATTCAGGAGTTGGAGGAGCTGGTAGGTACCAGGGAGAACACCATCGAGGTCCTCGAGGATCAGCTCATTAACACTCAGCAGCAACTTGCTGAGGCTAACGAGCACCTGGACATGCACCACCAGGAGATCCAGGACCAGGAGGACAACGAGGACGTCGACATTGAGGGAGGAGATGAGCCTGCCTCCAGTGTGGACACTGCTGGCTCGGGAAGACCACCTTCCCCCGAGTCAAGTGTCGCTTCGTTCGCTCACTAGGTGTCCAGGGTAGGCTTAGAAGTCGGACAGTCGGACTCCTCGCAGCTAGCTTAGCTTTTGCACCCTTGGGGTACTAGGCTAGATAGAGTTGAGTCATTTTGGAACAAATTGATGTAATCATGTTAAACTCTCTTGGGGGCTTGTTTGATGGATGCTATTATCAGTTTAAATTGGAAGGAAGAATTTATGCCTCTTAAAGAATCCCTTTTGTTGAAGTCAGATCTTTCATGCTGTTTTAACTTTTCCCCATGATAAAATCTTGAAATTGGAACTGTGGTGTTAAGTAAGTATGTGGTTTTTCAGATGGCCGGGAGGCAGCATCGTGGCCAGAACGAGCGCGTTCCTCCACCGCCACCACCACCTCCCACTCTGCAGGAGCTCATGGCTCAGCAGAATGAGATCCTGAGGCAGCTGGCTCAACGTCAGCCACCACCCCAGCATTATGGTGGTGGAGACCACCAGCGTCACCCCGCGGCGGCCACCTATCAGGAATTCCTCAGCACCCAGCCTCCACTGTTCACAAGGGCGGAAGACCCACTTGACGCAGATGTGTGGCTGCGAGTGGTGGAATCCAAATTCCCACTACTCCATGGAGTTTGCTCAGAGGTCACCAAAGTCAGGTTCGCCACCCAGCAGCTTCGCGGACCTGCAAGGACTTGGTGGGATCATTTTCTTGCTATGCAGCCAGAGGACCGAGAGGTGGAGTGGAGGGAGTTTAAGGCAGCTTTTAGAGGACACCATATACCAGCCGGGATCATGGACAGGAAGCTCAATGAGTTCTTGGCACTCACTCAGGGCAACAGGACAGTGTTGCAGTATGCCCAGGCCTTTAACGACTCGTGCCAGTATGCGGGATATCATGCGGATACAGATGAGAAGAAGAGGGACAGATTCAGAAGGGGGCTCAGCACTAAGCTCCGGGATCGTCTCAACACCGTCAGGGCCAACAGCTACAATGAGTTGGTCAACATGGCTATCTCCCAAGAGGACTGCATTACAGCTAGGCAGGCAGAGAAGAAAAGGAAGACCCCTGTGGCAGGACCCTCAGCTCAGCCACAGCGTTTCCGGATTGTGTCCGACACCCAGGGCAGGGGACCCCAACAGCAGCAAGGGCGATGGGTAATCCGACCTCAGCAGCAGCAGCAGGCACCCAACCGCACCCAATTTCCAGCTCAGAGGGGCAATCAGCAGCAGCAACAGTACCGTCAAGCCAATGACAACAGGTGTTTCACCTGTGGCAACACTGGGCATTATGCCAAGAATTGCCCCAGGAACCAGTAGAGGCAGGGGCAGAATGCAAATCAGAACCAAGGCAAGAGGCAGAAGGTGCAAGTGAGGCAAGGCAGGCTGAACTTCACCACCATGGCTGACATTCCAGAGGGAGCACCCGTCTTGACTGGTATCTTTACAGTTTTGAATTATCCTGCTATTGTTCTTTTTGATTCTGGTGCATCACACAGTTTTATCAGTACCAAATTTAGTGCCAAGTGCCAATTGCCTTTTCACCACACCAATGGGGGTATCACAATCTCAACACCAGGAGGCAGGGTTGCCTCCTATCAGATCTGTAGGCACGTGCCAATTAAGCTGGGTAGTCTCATTTTCAAAACTACCCTAATGATAATGGGATTGGATAGTGTGGATATCATCTTAGGGACTGATTGGTTGTCACGACACCACGCAGTGATTGATGTCGCAGCTAGAGCCATAGAACTCCGCTCCCCTTTGGATGGTGAGATTACCTTATATCTACCCGACCAGGGATGCACCCGTTCTTGTGCTTTTGTTATGATAGAATCCCCAGTGGAAAAGATCCCAGTGGTCTGTGACTATCCAGATGTTTTTCCGGATGAATTGCCAGGAATGCCACCTGACCGAGACATTGAGTTCGCAATTGAGTTGCAACCCGGGACTGCTCCGATCTCCAAGAGACCCTATCGGATGCCTCCCGCGGAATTGGCAGAATTGAAGAAGCAATTGCAAGAGTTGTTGGACAAGGGGTTTATTCGTCCCAGCACTTCACCATGGGGATGTCCAGCCTTATTTGTGAAGAAAAAGGATGAGAGTTTGAGGATGTGTGTTGACTACCGTCCTCTCAATGCGGTAACTATAAAGAACAAATACCCGCTGCCCCGCATTGATGTTCTGTTTGATCAATTGGTTGGAGCCAAGGTATTCTCCAAGATAGACCTTCGCTCAGGATACCATCAAATAAAGATCCGTGCTAGTGATATTCCCAAGACAGCTTTCTCTACCAGATATGGACTGTATGAGTTTCTGGTGATGTCTTTTGGGCTGACCAATGCCCCGGCTTATTTTATGTATTTGATGAACTCAGTATTCATGCCAGAGTTAGACAAGTTTGTGGTCGTTTTCATTGATGATATACTGATCTATTCCAAGAACGAAGCCGAGCACACCAAACACTTGCATACTGTACTTCAGAGACTGCGTGATCATCAGTTGTATGCTAAGCTGAGTAAGTGTGAGTTCTGGCTGAAGGAGATCAAATTCTTGGGTCATACAATTTCTCAGGATGGGGTATCAGTTGATCCTGAGAAGGTGCAAGAAGTGATGGATTGGAAACCCCCGACCACAGTAAAGCAAATTCGGAGTTTTCTGGGATTGGCAGGGTATTATCGACGATTTATTCCGGATTTCTCCAGAATTGCCAAACCAATGACTGAACTGTTGAAGAAGGGAGTCAAATTTGAGTGGAGCCAAAAGTGTGAAGATGCCTTCCATACCTTGAGGCAGCATTTGACAACAGCCCCGGTGTTAGCTCAACCTGACAACACCAAGCCATTTGAAGTTTATTGTGATGCTTCTGGTACTGGTTTGGGATGTGTCTTGATGCAAGAGAACAGAGTGATTGCTTATGCTTCCCGGGCACTCAGGCCCCATGAGCAGAACTACCCTACACATGATCTAGAGTTGGCAGCTGTAGTTCATGCTCTGAAGATTTGGAGACACTACCTGATGGGAGCTCACTGTAACATCTACACTGATCACAAGAGTCTCAAATACATCTTCACTCAAGCAGATCTGAACATGAGGCAAAGGAGATGGTTGGAGTTAATCAAGGACTATGATTTGGAGGTGCATTACCATCCAGGGAAGGCCAATGTTGTGGCGGATGCCTTGAGCAGAAAGGCCCAGTGTAATTGTATGAGCATGGATGTGGGAGTGACCACCCTGTGTGATGAGTTGTGCAAGTTGAACCTGGAAGTTGTTTCTTCGGGTAAACTAAGCTACATCTCGGTAGAGCCCACGTTGCAAGAGCAGATCATAAGGGCTCAGGTTGAGGATAAGGGTGTTCAGGTTATCAAGGATATGATCAAGCAAAAGGCAGAAAAATACAAGTGTTTCAGACAGGATAGCAAGGGAATTCTATGGTTTGGAGATCGATTGGTTGTTCCCAAGGACCCTGAGCTTAGAAAGAAGATACTGGACGAAGCTCACCTTTCCAAATTCTCCATGCACCCTGGTAGCAACAAGATGTATCATGATCTCAAATCTCTATATTGGTAGACTAGAATGAAAAGGGAAATTGCCAAGTACATATCCGAGTGTGATACTTGTCAGAGGATAAAGGCTAGTCACTTGAAGGCAGCAGGCCCTCTGCAACCCCTTCCCATACCATCTTGGAAATGGGAGGACATTTGCATGGACTTTATAGTGGGATTACCCAATACCTCCAGACACCATGATTCTATTTGGGTTATCGTGGACAGGTTGACCAAGACTGCTCATTTCTTGCCAGTGCATACCACCCACAGGGCAGAGAAGTACGCTGAAATTTATGTTGATCAAATAGTAAGGTTGCATGGTATTCCCAAGACCATTGTATCTGACAGAGGAGCACCTTTTGTGGCACGATTTTGGGAACAATTGCAAGAGTCACTTGGGACCCATGTCATCCGAAGCTCAGCATATCACCCCCAAACAGATGGCCAGACAGAAAGGGTGAATCAAATTTTGGAAGATATGTTGCGAGCCTGTGCACTACATTATGGAAAGGATTGGGACAAGTGTCTGTCTTTGGCAGAGTTCTCTTATAACAATAGCTATCAGTCCAGTTTAAAGATGGCACCTTTTGAGGCATTGTATGGGAGAAGGTGTAGGACCCCACTGAATTGGTCTCAAGCAGGAGAAAGGGAAATTTTTGGGCCAGACTTAGTACTCGAGGCAGAGGCAAAGGTCAGGGTCATTACCAAGAACTTAGAAGCTGCTCAGGCCAGGCAAAGGAGCTATCATGATAAGAGACGAAAGCCTCTACAGTTTGAGGTGGGAGATCATGTCTACCTGAAGGTATCACCCACCAAGGGTGTTCAGAGATTCGGGATCAAGGGCAAGTTAGCTCCTCGCTATATTGGACCCTACGAGATCAAGGAGGCTTGTGGACCCATAGCCTATCAAGTGGAATTGCCACCTCACATGTCAGCAGTTCATAATGTGTTCCATGTATCTCAGCTGCGGAAATGCATTCGTCTACCCACTGAAGTACTCCCAGAACCAGATATTGAGATAGAACCAGATTTATCCTACCAAGAGTACCCCGTCAAGGTATTAGATCAAAAGGAGAGATCAACTCGGGCAAGGTCGGTCAGAATGTATAAGGTTCAGTGGAGTCACCATTCAGCGGAAGAAGCTACATGGGAGACTGAGGATTTTCTACGCTCTCGCTTCCCCGACTTTCTACCCAAAGGAGTCGGTATGTAACCCCAAAAACCCCACCCCCACCTGCCCTTTGAATTCAATTATAAGAAAAACTTAGATAATAAGGATAGTCTAAGTTGTGGATTTAACTTAAGAAGGGCTTCCTTCTGAAGTTGCAAAGAGGATGACATTCAAAGAGCAGTTAACAAGAGAAACTTAAGTGTAAAGGAAAAGCAACACCAGCACACCTTCAAGCACCCTCCAAGGGACTCTACCTAAATCTCGGGGCGAGATTCCTTTAAGGGGGGAGGGCTGTAACACCCCAGGTGTTACTCAGGGTGTCCATACTAGAGTTTCCCCTTTTAACCATTATCACATGAAGATTGAATTGGGCAAAGTATACCACACTTGGAATTCTAGGTCCTAAGCAAGTGTAATCCACTTTGGATGTCATGCCCTAGCTTGTCATGCACATCTAAGTGGGGATCTCCCAAAACCCTAGAACAAAACCCCCATAGGCAATTATAACCCTAATTGAAGCCATGATCAAAAGATCATGTAAACATCATGATCATGGTTTGGGCCAAATATAAAAGTTGTAATATACTTAATAACCTACAATTAATAGTAAGGAAGTACCCCCAAGAAGTTTTCAGAAAAGTCCTAAAAAGATCACCAAAGGTTGAACACAAGGGAAAAATGCAGATTTTGTCTAAGTCAAAAACCAACCCTTGAGCAAAGATCCCTCATGTTCACCTTGATCCCCTTTTCAAAACCAGTCGACCCAATTAACAAAGTGGCGCCAAATGAACCCTAGAATGCCCTGGAAAAGTTTGAACCCAAGCCAAAACCTTTTGACACGAGTTGGCACTGGTTTTGTCTCGGTTTGCACAGAGCAGACAGACAAGACTTGGCGCTACCATATCTCCTCAACCAGACCACATCTACTCTTGGAACTTACATGAACTAGGCAGCCCTAGGTGCAGGGAAGAGATCTCCCACAGGCGGTAGGGCAAGATTCGTACGCCTGGCCGCTCAGCAGAGCGAAGAACACGGGCAGAAGCAACGCGCCACGTGTTCGACGCGCTCTGAGCTCGCCAGAGCACGCCCGCGCGCGCGCGCCCCGCGTGCCCGCGTCGCGCCAAACGGTTGAGCTGGCGCCCCGGCCGCGTCCGCGCCTATAAAACCCGCTCCAGCGCTCGGTTGCCTTCCCCGTTACCTCCTCCGTACCTCGCCGGACTCGCCCGAGCCAGCCATTGCCTCCGGCGACCTCCCCGCGACCCGCCAGTGCCGCCCGAGAGCCACCGCCGCGGCCAACCCCTCTCCATTCCCCCTCCGATCGATTCAAGCCCCAGATAGCTTCCTAGTGAGACCGTGAGCCTGGCTCAAGCTTGAACCGAGGGCCCGCGTCACCGGAGAGGCCAAGTCGCGCTCACCGGAGTTCAAGAACTCGCCGGCGCGCGTGGACCGGGTAAACCCCTTCACCATTTCCCGATTCGTTGCGCGCATGGCCTCTGTGTCATCCCGTGAAGCTCCTCGTGCCCCTTAATTGAACTCTCCCGCCGTGGTTTGGCCGGAGCAGGCGTCGCCGTCGATCCCCGCCGCTTGTGTTCGTGGCCAGGGGAGCTCCGACCACCTCTGACGCCGACCCGCACATCGACGTGACCGTCGCGACCTCCTGAACATCTCCGACCACCTCGCCGGACCTCCCTCGCCGCCGGTAAGCCGCGCCACCCTTTCTTTTCCCGCGGCTACTGTTTCAGTTAAGGGAGGGACTGCGGGTGAGAGGGAGAGAAATCCAGGGGGTTAAGTGAAAAGTCAGTGACTCCAGTGAATAGTGGCGTAAGGGTAGATCTGCGAAGTTTGATTCGGTGTAAACCCAGGGACCTCGGCGCAAACTGTTTTTCCAGAAAAACTTAATTAAAACCTGATTCAAATTCAAACAGAAACTTTAAAAACCCATAACTTCTGTTTGGTTTACCCAAATTTGGTCAAACTAATTTTGCCAGACTCTAAATAATGTAACCTGTCTAAGAAAAATATAAAACCCCATAAGTACTATAGAAAAATGTAAGGTCCTGATTTAATTACAGTTTGAACCAAAAGCTTAATAATAGCAAGAAAAATGGTTGTACTATTTAAACAAGGTTAGAAAAATTTGGAGAAGTTTATATCTACCTACTAACCTAGTTAAAAATGTTAAACACCTCTGTCCACTCCATTTAAGTTAGTTTTACCCTTTATTCTATAATATGCTTAAAGATAAGGAAAATAGAAAATGTAACTTAATTAATGAACCAGAGAGTACTTCTATTTTTGTTAGGTTACTTGTTCAATAGAGTTCACTGGAAAAATATATCATACCCTGGATTAGTACAAATTAAGTAAGGTATCTTTTATTTTAATAAAACAAGGATAACTTAGAAAAACCCTACAAAAATGACCCCAAGGTAAAAACACCCCCACCCTTGGGATAACTATTGTTTTATCAGAAAGAACTTAGGAAAAATAAGAAATCTGCTGTTTGACATTTTTCAAATAATAATGTAGTAGAAAGTGCCTTTTTGACATTAAACTTGAGAAAATCATAGCTAAATAACCACCCCTTAGTTTCCTGTGATTTTTAGCACAAAGACCTATTATTACCAGAGGATGCCAACAAAAATAACCTTTAGGACAGAACCTACCCCTAACTAGGAGGTGTAGTGTAAAGTGCCCCTTTTTGCCTAACTTTTGTTATTTTTGTTTAAGGCCTAACTTTTATACTTTAAGCCTCAAATTCTTAAAACAAGCTAAAATAGCCAGTGACAACCCACTGTAATTTTTACAGAATTTTTGGAAATTCTTAAAACACTGTCGTAGTTCAAACCTGCACTAGAAACCCTAAAGGGAGATTAAGGAAAGAGAAATGAAAGATGTGAATAAATGTTGTCCCAAAAACTTTGTAATCTGTCCACTAAGATAGATCAAGCAATGCAAATCCCCTATGTTATCCTAAAGGAAAACTTAAGTCCAAAGGGTAATAAATCTATCTATGTACCACTTGGAGCCTCACATGACTAAGAAAACCCCAAGTTACTTCTTGACTTAGTCTCTTTTTGCATAATGTTATTAAATCATGCATAATCATGACATACATGTTCATTGCATTCGATAGACTGTAATCTTGCTGACGGAGAGTACATCCTCGTGCCGGAGCAAGGAGCTGCTCAGGAGGTAGCCCCAGATCCAGCACCCGAGCCTGCACCAGAGGACCTGCCTGCCACTGCTTTGGAAGGCAAGCCCCGGTTTTATGCATAACCTGTTATTTATGCTATTTTACTTCACTTAATGATTGTAGGATTGATTGTGCACTTAAGTGTAGGAATTTCTTGAAACCCTAGTTGCATGATCTCAGGAATCCTATTGAGATGAATACTAGTATGCTAAGTCGAATAGCTGCTTTATAAAGTAGGATCTCGGTAGAAGTCGAGTGATTTTTCTAGCACTCGCGCGAGGTCAGGACATTGATTGTACCCACTTTCATATCATACTGATGCTGGTTTGTGACAACAATCCATGGGGATTGGTTGTTCACGGGATGAAAATTTGAATAAGGATTAAGGTGTGGTACCGTGAGTCAAGCGTTTGAACGTACTAAGCACATGCCGAGAAATATGGTAAATCGGTAAACCTAGTACCTGAGTGAACCTGCCCGCAGACTTTGCCCCTCACGCGACCTGAGACGAGGTCTCCCATTCCGGTTATGGTGGGTACAAGTGCGGCCACTGCACGACGGCCAGTCGGGGTCAGTGGGGCATTGTACGCCAAGGCGGTGAGCCATGTTCTGTTGCCAGGGAATCGATGGGGACGGTTGATGTGTGTGGGGACGGAGTGCCCCTGCATGTCGTGTGTTTAGGTTTACCTTGCAAGGATAAAAACTCGATTCGAATCGTCTGCTTCTCGCAGCTAATGAGACTGCTTGATCCATGCTGCTACATTGAGTAACAAGTGGAATGATGCGGAGATGATATAAGATGTTGATTGCTAAAATGTTTGCTACTTTGTATGAATAGATAGTACATTTTTAGCCTTAAGAGAGTCACACTTAACTTTGACTAAGTCAAAATCTTGATTTAGAAACTCAGCTAGTGCTTTTGGCAACCAAACCCCACAACCAAACAGCTGCATGTCTAGAGGTAGAGGAGTAGACTCCTCACACCGGGTAAGTCTAGCTGAGTATTAGTATACTCAGCCTTGCTTGTGGCATAATTTTTACAGGTTCTCTGGAGGAGATGGTT
Source organism: Zea mays (assembly GCF_902167145.1). Lineage (NCBI taxonomy): Eukaryota > Viridiplantae > Streptophyta > Magnoliopsida > Poales > Poaceae > Zea > Zea mays. The sequence continues at coordinate 125,812,467 of NC_050099.1, forward strand.
GCTGGGATAACTTGGCCGTCCACCTTGCCACCGGGTTGGACCGTTGAGTGGGACCCTGCCTCGGCTGAGGAGGAGCATGAGGAGTGATGGGACAGGCTTCCCCATCTCTCTGTTTAATTATCGTTAGTTTTATTCCGCTGCACTTCCAACAATGATGGTTACTTTTGCAAAAACTCCGATGATGATGGTGATGTAATAATTTAACATTATGGCATGTATGGTTTTATGCTTTATTGTATTTGCTCTGTGACTCACCTTCGAGTGAGATTGTGGTACTTGATCCTGTAAGTGGCCGTGTCGGACTAGATCCGAGGGATTGACGGGTTATTCCCATTTAAGTGTGGTCTAGCCTCTAAGGCGGGACTTGGACACTTAAGTCGGAATAATTCGGGCAGTTCCGCCACACTCTCCCTCGCTCTCTCGCTGCTCCGTGGGACCGGCCTGTCGGCGCCGTTGCTCTCGCGCGCGCCGCTCCCTCTCTCTCTGCCCCACCGACCCCGCCTGTCAGCGTGTCCCTAACCTCTCGCCCACGATCTCCCCACCGTGGACGTGCCCACGTCCGCGCGTTATCCGGCCACATCCGAGCCCCCGCGCCCCTTTTGACCCTCTTGCCCTGCTCGCCCACCTCCCCTCTTCCATTTGTGCCCTCTGCCCAGCTCTCTCGCTCTGCCCACGCAAACCGAGAACCTCCGCCACCGTCCGCTGACGTCCACCGCCTGTTCTATGGCCGCTGTTGCGCCCGTGCCCCGTCCAGTGCCACGGTGAGCTTCGCCTTGCCGTTAGCTACTCGGGACACCCTTCGGTGTGCCCTCCCCCTCTTTGGTTTGTCCGGTCTGCGCTCACCGAAGTGGTTCTTGCGCAGCCGGAGCTCCGCCACCGTCGCCCCGTCACGTCCCTGTGCCCCCGCCGTTGCCCCGTGCCTCCAGTGCTTCCCCTCAAGGTGAGCAACCTCCTCACGCCCCTATTTTCCATGTGTACTGCACTGGTTAGCACGCAATTGCTCGCCGGAGTTGCCCCGCGCCGCCATTAGCCCACCTCGTCGTGTGCTGCGCCCTCTGGTGCTCCCGCGCCAGCGTGGTGCCCTCGGCTAAGTCCGCCAGATCCCCCTGTGCGCGCCTAGGCCAACCCCCAAGCCTTTGGTGCCCCGCCGTGGCCGGTCTGCTCGTCTCCGGCGAGTTCCCACCGCGGGACCGAGCGGCGCCACCGCGCCCATGTCCGCCCCCCTACCGTTAGATCTCGGCCGTTCGCCCGAGATCGGACAATGTAGAGCTAACTCGAGCGGATCTAATCGTAGCCGTCCGATCCAGATCCAACCGTCTCTCCTCTCTCACCCTCACCCGCGTCTCTGCCCCTGGGCCCGGCTGGTCAGCCCGTGCTGGCTCGCTAACGCCCTGGCCCCGCCTGTCAGTCGCGTCCGTGCGCTCCCGCCCGCACGCGCGCCCGCGCGATCTAATCTGGGTCGTCGGTTTCTGATCCGATAGCTGAGATTGCCCCGTACCCCTTCGCGTGGTCGTTTTGCTTAAGAACCCCCTGGTTTTAGGAAATCAACCCGCCGTCCCCTGTTTTAGCGCATAGGTCCTTGGTTTCTTTAGAATAGCCCCTGGACTTTTATTTAATTACAGATTTAGCCTTATTTTCATATTTCAAACTTCAAAACTTGTTTATTTTATATCTTTTTCATATGAACTCCAAATTTAGTGGTTCAAATTGCAAAATGTTCACAAGATTATTCTCTGTTCAAATAAAATATAGTCAACTGTAATATGCATACTTTAATTTTTACACTTAGAATATAGAATTAAAGTATATGTTGATTGATTTATTTAATGAAATAAATAAAAGGGGAATCCTAGGAGTTAAAATATTAAAGGTTGTGAGATTAGTGTAATGCATTTCATGGGTTCATTTTTGGTTTAACCTTTAGACCCTAATGTGATAAATAGAATTAGATATGTAATTATGGATAATATCTAAAAGATAATCAAATTCCTAAATGTGAGTAGTTCATCTTATAATGTAATCTTTTCTTTGTTAAATTATTACTCTATCTTTTAGGTTATGTTTCAAAACTTAGAGAGTAATCAATCCCCCCCAATTAAGATTAGTTCATTTTTATAACTTGACCTCATTACCCTGTACTTAATACTATATCTTTTTGTGAGTCAATGATAGTAAATGTTTGATGTGCTGTTCATTTATACTTTTCCAAATGTATTGAATGTATGCTCGCTTTACTTAGACAACAAGCAGTCCGAGGTTCCTAAGTGTGTTGTTGGAGACCTCCCTGAGCAACAACCTGGTGAAGGCAAGTGTCCTCAGACCTACTATGTCCTACTATACTTTATAATTCATTGTCCCGCATTACATTATTGAAACTTAAGGATTGACTAGTCTGTATTTACCTTACCCTTGTTTACCTTTTTGGGTTAATCATGGTTAGCTTATGCTATTGCTTTAACTTAATCAATGAACATGATGTGATCTGTTATGATACGATGATGTTATCCCGATGGGATCCTTGTGATTACTTTAGGGGGCTCAGGCTCTTTCCTGAGTGCCTCTCTGTAAGGACCTGTTTGGGGAGTGACAACCCAGGATAACAGTGCAACCATCAGGGTGGAATGGGACACCCTTAGCTAATTAATTAGAGGAACCAGAGGAGTAGTTGGCTTCGCCGTAGGGCCGTCAATGGGGTCCGGGCATAGTACTTGCTCTACCGAGGCTGGTTGCAGAGGTTCTTTGATTTGGTTTTGTTAGTCACCCTTCCTTTGGGGAGATGTACTATGTTTATCAAACTGGAGAAACCTAATGGGCGGCTATGTCCTCTGGGAAATCTTTGTAAAGGCTACATAGTGAGACCCTGCTAGGTCACCTTGGTAGTGATCAATGGGGAGGCTAGAACCTCGGGCATAATGGGAATCACGGCTTGTGGGTAAAGTGTGCAACCTCTGCAGAGTGTTAGAAACTGGTATATCAGCCGTGCTCGCGGTTATGAGCAGCCTTGGGAACCTCTTCGATTAGAAGAACAATGGTTACTTTTATGATGATGATTAATAATGGTGATTATAATCCTGATCTCTTGTATTTCCTCTTGGAGGGAGTGCCTGTGGGTAATAACTGGGTTATTACTAAAACTTGGCTCTACTTATAGTAATAAAACTTGACCAACTAAAAGCAACTGCTTAACTTTAAACTCCACATACAGCTAGTCCACTTGCCAAACGGGACATTTGTTGAGTACGTTGAAGTGTACTCACCCTTGCTTTACAAACCACCCCACCCAGGTTGTCCCCACTGTTCTCAGTGCTCAGGAGGTGAAGCTGGAAACTTGGATGACTTCGAGGAGTTCTAGGAATACGATGAGTTCTAGTTTATCTTAGTGGCAAACCCCCAGTTAGCTGCCTGTGTAGGCTTTGATTCTACATTTCGTTACTCCGCACTTTGATGTTATTGTTAAACACTATGGACATGTATTAGACTCTGTGGATGTCTCAGACATCTTGATGTAACTAAGTACCTTTCCGCTATTTAATTCAAGCATTGTGTGATGATGTCCAATTATGTAATTGCTGTGTACGTGAGTTCTGATCCTGGCATGTACATGGTTCGCATTCGGTTTACCTTCCAAAACCGGGTGTGACATAAGTGGTATCAGAGCCTTACTGACTGTAGGACCGCTAACCTAGACTAGAATGGTCGACCTAAGGACTATAGACACTCTTACCTTGACCTTAGAGTCTTTTCAAAAGTTGGTCATCTTGACCAACTCTATGTTATTTACTTATCTCAAAAGCTTTGTCTCACTCTTCTTTCTGTTTACTTTCTGGTCTCATAGTTCTACTCTTAATCTTGTGCTTACGATGCCTTTTGTAGATGGCCCGTATCAGGTGCATTGCACGTAAGTCTGTGATCCCCCTTTTGCCTTCTCGCCTAGTAGAGCGTCCACTGTGTCGCACGATGTCAGGTCAGTCCAGCCAGCTGGAGAGATTGCATCGTCTCCTGCACGAGGAGCAGGAGCGCCGATGCCAGGAGCAGGAGCAGGAGCAGCAGGACTCTTCCCCCTCGCCTCAGCGGGAGGTGGAGTCTGAGAGGCCGCCTTCCCCTGCATCTCAGCCAGAGATGCCCCCTGCACCACCACAGGGCATCCCGGCTACTGGAGGAGACCCCGACGGAGACGGAGACGACGACGCCGGTGGCAGTTCGAGCCATGGCACGGAGCACTCGGAGGAGCTGGAGCCGGAGGGATGGATCACTAAACCCATCACTCGTGACGCCGCTCGTGGGTGTCACTTCCACGACGCTCTCGATACCCTGTTGCGTCAGGCTTTCGACCGACACACTTGGTCTATCGAGTACCGTTGTGTAGTCTACCAGCATCGCCGCGGGCTATACCCGGACCAGTGGGAGGCTACTTGCTTGGAGCGTCGTCCAGACGATGATCTCCGGGGTGTAGAGGCATTCTCATAGCACTATTCTATCACTGAGAGGGACACTGCCGAGGCAGCCATGCAAGATGCAGCACGACGGGCACTTTCTCAGTATTGCTCATTGTTCAGTAGGGTAGCTGATGGCCTTGACCTGAAGTACTACCCTCGCCGTTCGACCGGCAGTGTTGGAGGTGTGATTGTCTCGCCAGTTGGTGAGGGCAATCCCAGGCTGAGTAGCATGGTCAACTTGGTCGCCGTGCTCAACACAGAGTTGGACCACACCCTTGACGAGTTGGGCAAGGTTCGGGCGGAGGTTGCGGAATTGCATGCTGAATGCGTGGCACGCCACTATCTTGATGGTGGTTCTCCCGCCCCTGTTGGGATTCAGCACCCTTACCGTTCACCGCCCCGTGGTCGCTTCGACTATGGTACCCCAGACTGCAGGACCCGCATAGATTTAGATCCATAGATCGATGGAGTCAGAGTCTGTAATAATGCTTAATTCAGTGTCTTAGTCTAGTCAGTCTTAGTTAGAGTTAGTTTGGTTATCTCTTGTTGGATGCTTGTCATGATGAACATGTAATGAAGTTGGATCTTTGTAATGATTGTCACCAAGGTGTGGGTATCCCCTGCAACTTGGTGTAGTTATTAATAAAGTCAGTTGTTTAGTTGGGTAATCTATTTATTTCCACTTTCCTCTTTATCTGAGAAGTTGTCAGTGAAGATGATCAATTGTTTAGTGTTGTGAAGATTTCCGTATATCTTTTCTTATGCTGAAAGACTGCAGAGTCAGATCTGATATGTGTGTGGTTTCTACAGATGTCTGAGAACAGGCGCAGAGGTGCGAGGCGTGCTCAGCTAGAGCAGCAGGCACCCTAGGAAGAGGCAGCTCCGCAGCAGCATTTGCCACCGCCACCCTCGATGACCATTGAGCAGATGTTCTTGATGCAAACCTAGGCAGTTCAGGCAATTGGTCAAACATTAGCAGCGATGCAGCAGGTTCAGGAGAAGCCACCACCACCTCAGCCTCCAATGCAAGTCCAGATGCCACAAGTGCCTAGGGACAAGCGGGCAGAATTCATGAGGGGCCATCTCCCTGTCTTTGTCCACTCTGTTGATCCCATGGACGTGGAAGATTGGCTGCGTACCGTGGAGCATGAGTTGCACACTGCTTAGTGCAACGATCGCGAGAAGGTGTTGTATGGTCCCTGACAGCTGAGGGGAGCAGCACAATCTTGGTGGGAGTCTTACCTCGCCACTCATGCCAACCCTGAAGCCATTACTTGGGAGGAGTTCAGGGACAACTTCTGTCGCTACCATGTGCCCGAGAGACTGATGATAGTGAGGAAGGAGGAGTTTCTCGCCCTGAAGCAAGGTCCCCTGTCCGTTAGTGAGTACAGGGATAAGTTTTTGCAGTTGTCACGTTATGCCCCAGAAGACGTCAACACAGATGCCAAGCGGCAGTACCGCTTTCTGAGAGGATTAGTTGATCCCCTCCATTATCAGCTGATGAATCACACTTTCCCCACCTTCCAGCATTTGATAGACAGAGCAATCATGACTAAAAGGAAGCGTCAGGAGATGGAGGATAGGAAGCGCAAGATTGGTGGACCTTAGGCCGGGAGTAGCAGTCGTCCCCGCTACTCAGGCAACTCGCCACAACAATTCAAGCAAGGCCACCAGCACCAGCACCAGCATCAGCGTCAGCACCAGCACCAGTACCAGAGGCAGTTTCCTCAGCAGCAGCAGCAGCAGTACCGTCAGAACACTCATCCGAGGGGAAATCAGTACCAGTGTCAGAACAACCAGGCAGCTCGTCTTCCTGCCCCCACAACCAACCAGAATGGCCAAGAAGCCCCAGCACAAGTAGGAGGTCGTGCATGCTTCTACTGTGGAGAACATAATCACTAGGCAAAGAATTGTCCAAAGAAAGCAGCCCAGCAACCGCCAGCAGTGAATGCCCCAGCAAGACAAGGAGCACCACAGCAAGCACCAGGAGTCCGTGGTCAGGCCTACAACCGTGGAAAGGTGAACCACCTGGAGGCCGAAGCAATCTAGGATGCTCAGGACATGGCAGTAGGTATGTTTCTAGTCGAATCCTACCTAGCAAAAGTATTATTTGATACTGGTGCCACACATTCTTTTGTTTCTGCATCTTGGGTAGAATCACATAACATCCCCATAGAACCAATGATCCCACCTTTGAGAGTTAATTCAGTTGGGGGAAAAGTTCAGTCTGATAGGATTTGTTCGAATCTAAGGATTGAAATAAAGGGGATAGCCTTCCCCGCTAGCCTAGTAGTAATGGGAACTCAAGGGTTAGATGTCATCCTAGGGATGAATTGGCTACACAGAAATCAAGCCACTGTCAGTTGTGACAAGAGAACAGTTAAGTTGGTGTCCCCATACAGAAAGGAGGTAGTAACCAAGCTATACTTACCTGAACTAGAAGAAGGAGCCTATCACCATTTATCAGTAGATGACAAGGAGTCCAATCCGATTGAGGCAATTAGGATTGTGTCAGAATTCCCCAATGTATTCCCTGAGGAGTTACCAGGCATGCCACCTGAAAGGAAGGTTGAATTTGCGATAGAGCTTATCCCAGGCACCGCCCCTATTTCCAAGAGAGCTTATCGAGTGTCTAGACCAGAGTTGGTGGAACTCAAGAAGCAAATTGATGAGTTGTTAGAGAAAGGTTACATCAGGCCAAGTACCTCGCCTTGGGCAGCCCCAGTATTATTTGTGGAGAAGAAGGATGGCACGAAGAGGATGTGCATTGATTACAGAGCTTTGAATGAAGTCACTGTCAAGAACAAGTACCCCCTGCCCAGAATTGAAGAGTTATTTGATCAGTTGAGAGGAGCCAGTGTGTTCTCAAAGATAGATCTGAGGTCAGGTTACCATCAGCTGAGAATCTGACCCTCAGACATACCGAAGACAACATTCATCACCAAATACGGACTATATGAGTTCGTGGTTATGTCATTTGGATTGACGAATGCGCCAGCTTACTTCATGTATCTGATGAAGAGTGTGTTCATGGATTACCTCGACAAATTCGTAGTGGTGTTCATAGATGATATCTTTATATATTCCCAAAATGAGCAAGAGCATGAGGAACATTTGAGGAAAGTACTTCAGAGACTACGAGATTGCCAGCTGTATGCCAAGCTTAGCAAGTGCGAGTTCTGGATCAGCGAAGTTCTATTCTTGGGTCATATTATAAACCGAGATGGACTAGCGGTGGATCCAAAGAAGGTAGCAGCGATTCTGGACTGGAAAGCACCAAAAGATGTCTGAGGAATCAAGAGTTTCATTGGAATGGTCGGTTATTATCGGCGTTTCATTGAAGGTTTCTCCATGATTGCCAGACCAATGACATCCCTGCTAGCAAAGAAGGTTGAGTTCAAGTGGACCCCAGCGTGCCAAGAATCATTTGAGATGTTGAAGCAGAAGTTGACAACAACACCGGTGTTGGTTCTGCCAGATGTTCACAAGCCATTCTCAGTATACTATGATGCTTCATACACCAGACTAGGGTGTGTGTTAATGCAGGAAGGGAGAGTAGTGGCATACTCGTCCCAACAATTGAAAGTTCATGAGAAGAATTACCCCACTCATGATTTGGAGCTAGCGGCAGTGGTTCATGCATTGTAAACCTGGAGACATTATCTTTATGGGCAGAAGTGTGATATCTACACGGACCACAAGAGCCTCAAGTACATATTCACTCAGTCAGAGTTAAACATGAGGTAGCGAAGATGGCTAGAATTGATCAAAGACTATGAGCTGGAGATTCATTATCACCCAGGTAAAACAAATGTGGTTGCAGATGCTCTTAGTAGGAAGAGTCAAGTCAATATGTTGGCCGCTCACCCGATGCCGTTTGAGCTAGCAAAGGAATTCGACAAGTTGAGTCTTAGATTTCTGAACAACACTCAAGGAGTGACAATTGAGCTAGAGCCCACTCTGGTGCAAGACATCAGAAAAGGTCAGAAGGATGATGAGAAGATCAACGAGATCCGGCAGCTGATCATCGATGGGAAAGGTCCAGATTTCTGTGAAGATGCAGAAGGAGTGGTATGGTTCAAAGATAGACTATGTGTTCCCAACATCACCTCGATTCGGGAACTGATTCTCAAGGAAGCTCATGAGACAGCGTATTCTATACACCCTGGTAATCAGAAAATGTACCAAGACTTGAAGAAGAGATTCTGGTGGTATGGTATGAAAAGAGAGATAGCAGAGTATGTGGCTAGATGCGACAGTTGTCAGAGGATCAAGGCAGAACATCAGAGACCCGCAGGTTTGTTGCAGCCGTTGCAGATTCCGTAGTGGAAATGGGATGAGATTGGGATGGACTTTATAGCTGGTCTGCCCCGCACTCGAGCTGGTTTGACAAAGACAGCCCATTTCATACTAGTCAAGACCACCTATAACAGTGCAGTGTTGGCAGAGTTATACATGTCTCAGATTGTATGCTTGCATGGTATTCCAAAGAAGATAATATCGGATAGAGGCACCCAATTTACTTCTCACTTTTGGCAGCAGCTACACGAAGCTTTGGGTACGCACTTCAAATTCAGTTCAGCTTATCACCCGCAGACAGATGGTCAGACTGAGAGAACCAACCAGATTCTTGAGGATATGTTGAGAGCTTGTGCTTTGCAAGGCCAGTTAGGTTGGGACAAGAGGCTACCATATGCAGAATTCTCCTACAACAACAGCTACCAAGCCAGTCTGAAGATGTCACTATTCAAAGCACTTTATGGGAGAAATTGCAGAACTCCATTGCATTGAGACCAACCCAGCAAAAGATAGGTATTCGGCCTAGAGATTTTGCTTGAAGCCGAAGAGAATATCAGGATGATCCGGGAAAATCTGAAGGCAGCGCAGTCCAGAATATGCTGACATCAGAAGAAGGGAACTCAGTTTTGAAGTGGGAGACTATGTCTACTTGAAAGTGTCGCCCATCAGAGGAACCATTATTGAAACTTAAGGATTGACTAGTCTATGTTTACCTTACCCTTGTTTACCTTTTTGGGTTAATCATGGTTAGCTTATGCTATTGCTTTAACTTAATCAATGAACATGATGTGATCTTTTATGATACGATGATGTTATCCCGATGGGATCCTTGTGATTACTTTAGGGGGCTCAGGATCTTTCCGGAGTGCCTCTCCGTAAGGACCTGTTTGGGGAGTGACAACCCGGGATAATAGTGCAACCATGAGGGTGGAATGGGACGCCCTTAGCTGATTAATTAGAGGAACTAGAGGAGTAGTTGGCTTTGCTGTAGGGCCCTCAGTGGGTTCCAGGCACATTACTTGCTCTGCTGAGGCTGGTTGCAGAGGTTCTTTGATTTGGTTTTGTTAGTCACCCTTCCTTTGGGGAGATGTACTATGTTTATCAAACTGGAGAAACCTAACGGGCGGCTATGTCGTCTGGGAAATCTTTGTAAAGGCTACTTAGTGAGACCCTGCTAGGTCACCTTGGTAGTTATCAATGGGGAGGCTAGAACCCTGGGCAAAATGGGAATCACGGCTTCTGGGTAAAGTGTGCAACCTCTGCAGAGTGTTAGAAACTGGTATATCAGCCGTGCTCGCGGTTATGAGCAGCCTTGGGATCCTCTTCAATTAGAAGAACAATGGTTATTTTTATGATGATGATTAACAATGGTGATTATAATCCTGATCTCTAGTATTTCCTCTTGGAGGGAGTGCCTGTGGGTAATAACTGGGTTATTACTAAAACTTGGCTCTACTTATAGTAATAAAACTTGACCAACTAAAAGCAACTGCTTAACTTTAAACTCCACATACAGCTAGTCCACTTTAGCCAAACGGGACATTTGCTGAGTACGTTGAAGTGTACTCACCCTTGCTTTACAAACCACCCCACCCCAGGTTGTCCCCACTGTTCTCAGTGCTCAGGAGGTGAAGCTGGCAACATGGATGACTTCGAAGAGTTCTAGGAATACAATGAGTTCTAGTTTATCTTAGTGGCAAACCCCCAGTTAGCTGCCTATGTAGGCTTTCATTCTACATTTCGTTACTCCGCACTTTGATGTTATTGTTAAACACTATGGACATGTATTAGACTCTGTGGATGTCTCAGACATCTTGATGTAACTAAGTACCTTTCCGCTATTTAATTCAAGCATTGTGTGATGATGTCCAATTATGTAATCGCTGTGTACGTGAGTTCTGATCCTGGCACGTACATGGTTCGCATTCGGTTTACCTTCCAAAACTGGGTGTGACAGAAAGCAACAAACCAAAACAAGGCTAAGAAAAATCCTAAGCCCATCAAGTGCTATGAGTGTGGAAAAAGGACACTTTGCTTTCAATTGCAAAGCCACACCACCAACTCCCTTGCCAAAGTATTCAAGACATATCACATTCAATGCTCACTATGTGCTTAGAAAAGTTGCAAATGGGAAGGTCAAAGTAACATTTTTAGGTCCACCAAACAATAGTAGGCCTAAACAGATTTAGGTTGCAAAGTCCTTAATTGAAAAAGTTATGGGCCCTATATGCAAGATAGGGTGCCTAAGATTGAAGCTTGATTCCCTTGTGCATGTTGGTGAACTACAAGACCAGTAGGAGCCATTGGGTAATTGACAATGGTTGTACTGAACACATGACTAGTAACCCACAGATGTTCACCTCAATAGATGAAGATGTTGATGAACAAGACAAAATCACATTTAGAGATAATTCAAAAGGAAAAGTTCAAGGGCTTGGCAAGGTGGCTATATCAAATGATCTTTCAATTTCAAATGTTCTCTTGGTTGCTCCGTTGAGTTCAACTTAATATCAGTCGGTCAACTGTGTGATCTTGGCCTTCAATGCTTATTCACTCCGTCAGAGGTTGTTGTATCTAAAATGGATGACGAGTCAGTCATATTCAAAGGATTTAGATATAGCAACCTATATTTAGTTGATTTGTCTCCTGAAGATGCTAACCTACAGACTTGCCTCTTTACCAAAGCATCTCTTGGATGGCTGTGGCATAGAAGGCTTGCACATGTTGGAATGAACACACTCGATTCTGAAGAAAAACATGATTAGAGGATTGAAGGGTGTTGTATTTGAAAAAGATAAGCTTTGTAGTGCATGTCAAGCTGGAAAACAAGTTGCTAACACTCATCCTACAAAAGCATTCATGTCAACATCAAGGCCACTAGAGCTACATCACATGGATTTATTTGGACCAACAACTTATACTAGTGCTAGTGGCAACCTCTACTGCCTGGTCATTGTTGATGATTATTCCAGATAGACTTGGGTGTTCTTTCTTCAAAAAAAGTCTAAGGTTGCAACATTTTCAAGAAGTTTGCCAAGAAAGCACAAAATGAATTTGAATGCAAAAGTAAGAAAATCAGGAGTGACAATGGGAAAGAGTTTGACAACACCAACACGCATGAATATTGTGACGAAGTTGGGATCAAACATGAAGTATCTGCAACATATACACCTCAACAAAATGGAGTTGTAGAAAGGAAAAATAGAACCTTGACCACTCTTGCAAGGACTATGATAGATGAGTATAACACACCGGAGAGGTTTTGGGTCGAAGCTATCAATACTGCATGCTATGCATCAAACATGTTGTTTCCACACCGGCTACTTGAGAAGACTCCCTATGAACTGCTAAATGGGAAAAGCCAGATATCTCATTCTTCTTGGTGTTTGGATGCAAATGCTACATCTACAAGAAACGCCATCACCTAGGGAAGTTTCAAAGAAGATGTGACATTGGTTTCTTACTTGGTATTCATCAAAATCCAAAGCATATCGAGTATTCAACCATGTCACTGGCTTGGTGGAAGAAACATATGATGTGGAGTTTGATGAAACTAATGGCTCCCAAGGAGCATTTGAAAATCTTGTTGATGTAGGTGATGAACCACTCAGGGATGCTATGAAAATATGCCAATTGGAGCCATCAAGCCAAAGGAAAATGAAGATGAGGTGCAAATCATCGACATGCCCTCTTCATTAAATGTACCACAAGACGATGAGAAAGATGAGAGGCATGCAAATGAAGACACATTTGTCTCTCAAGAACAAGTGATGGTATAAGCCGAAGATGTTGATGCTCCACAACCTCCTCCCAAGTGGTTGACAAAAGAACTTCATCTCTGTTAAAATCACATCCACAAGATCTCATCATTGCGAGTCCTTCAAAAGGGGTTATTACTTGTTCATAAAAAATTGCTTCATTTGTTGATATCATGCCTTTGTTTCTTGTGTTGAACCTACATGTATAGATGAGGCACTAAAGGATTCGGATCAGGTGAACACAATGAATGAATAACTAAATAACATCACCCGGAATCAAGTTTGGACCCTTGAAGAGCCTCCACAAAATGCAAGAGTCATTGGAACAAAGTGGGTGTTTAGAAACAAGTAAGATGATCAAGGAGTAATTGTGTGGAACAAGACAAGGGTTGTTGCAAAGGGGTTCTCTCAAGTTGAAGGATTGAATTTCAGAGAAAGCTTTGCACCGGTTGCTCGACTAGAAGCCATCTGTATCCTTCTTGCTTATGCATCCAACAATAATATTAAATTATATCAAATGGGTGTAAAAAGTGCATTCTTAAATGGCCTCATTAATGAAATTGTATTTGTTGAGCAACCCCCGGGTTTGAAGACCCTAGATATCCTAATCATATCTACAAGTTATCCAAGGCGCTATATTGTAACACCCTGAGTTTGAGGGTATACAATTTCTTTTCTCCTATCCACAAATTTAGGTGTTACTCTTCTTCTCTTTTCCCTCTTAACCCATTTCGTTTTTCCTTTATAAAGAGAGTCATTGTTTTAGTTGGAGATGTATTAATTTTCTAATAGACAAAACCCAAATGAAGTATGAAATGTTGCATCATGCTGAACCCCAACTTTTGTCTTTGTTTGATGCATATGCGTGAGTTTGGCATATTTGAATTTGAGTCAGCCAAGCTAACCAACCCTTTCCACCCTCGGTCGTTCAGCCTAGAGCCAACCGATCCCTCAGCCATGCTTAGTGCGCGCCTTCCCCTTCTCTCTGCCCCGCGAGCCCGCCCTATCGACATGCCACCCTCAGTCACATGCTCGCTCTCGCGTGCTCTCTCTCTTCTCTCTAACTAGCTGACCCCACCCGTCAGCCCCATCCTCTTCCCTCGCAATTGTCCACTCCATAGAGGCCACGCTCACCTCGTGCGTTCCATGCGGATAACCACCGCCCACACCCCACGACCCTCGTCCCACGCGCCTCGCTCAAGCTTCAAATAAGGACCCTGGACCCCCAGCGCCCCCACTCCTCGCCCTGCCCATTCTCCCCAACCATCATGCAGCAGCGCCGCCGCCGTCGCGATGGTCGTCGCCTTTGTCACGGTGAGCTTCGCCTCGGTGCCAGTCGCTTGGGACTTGCCCCCAATTTCCCCCTTTCTCCCTCTAGTTGGCCTATCCTCGCCCACAGCCATTTCTTGGTGCAGTATTAGAGCCACCACTGTCGTTCGAAGTCGCCACTTTAGCGTTGCCGCCTCTGTGGGGATCCCGAGTCTCGCATTAAGGTAAGGAATCTCCCCTGCCCTCTCCATTCCCCTCCCTTACTCTCTATCATGCACAATTTCTTGTCGAAGCTCCCCACACTGAAGTCGGTCGTCCGATCCCCGCTGCTCACCCTAGATCTAAAGGTTTGATTCTAACTAACCTGAGCCTAAACCTAACTATCCGCCCGAGGCCCAACGGTCCACGCCCGCACTCAAGCCATCCCCGCACCCGAGACAATCTATGCCACGCCCTCGAGCGAGGCGGAGAATTCCATAGCCATCTAAGCCAGTCTGCGTCGCGCCCTCAAGCAAGGCGGAGAAATCCTTCAGACACCCAAGCCAGTCTACGTCGTGCCCTCGGGCGAGGTGGAAAAATACATCGGCCACCCGAGCCAACCTGCACCACGCCCTCAGACGAGGTGGAGAATCCATCAATCGTTCGAGCCAGCCCGCGCCTCACCCTCGGGCGAGGCTGAGAAGCCATAAGCCATCCTAGCCCATGCCATGCCCTCGGGCGAGGCAAAGAATCTGTCAGCCGTCTGAGTCTGTGCCCTCGGCACACTGTGCCCTCGGCGCGCTGTGTCCATCCTTGTCACGTTGTGTCTTCCCTCGGCGTGCTATGCCCTCGACACACTGTGCCCTCAACGCGATGTATTTGCCCTCGGCATGCTGTGTCTGCCCTCGGCGCGCTCGGCCGAGCCACCTAGCTTAGGTCCGTCGACACCCCTTAGTCACAGTCGTTTGTCTACCATATATGCGAACTCCATGTCATGTTGCATATATTTACTTGACCTATACTGTTTGGTACATTGTTCATTTGCTATTCCCCAAGTGTATTGAATGAATGATTGTTTCACGTAGACAACGAGCAATCTGAGTTTCTCAAGGGAGTTGCAGGAGAAGTACCTGAGCAGTAGCTTGGTGAAGGCAAGTGTCCTCTAACCTATTATATCCTACTTACTTTTTAATTCATTATCTCACATACTATGATCAACCTAAAGATTGACTAGTTTTCTATTTATCTTGTCCTTGATTACCTCTTTGGGATTCAGCTATTATGATCAATACTATGCAAGTGCATTACCTTAATAATGAACATGATGAGAATTACTTTATGATGATGAACTTGTGACACTTTAGGGGCGTCAGGTTGTTTCCTGAGTACCTCTTCGTATGGACCTGTTCGTTGAGAGACCAACTAGGAAAATAGTGCAACCATGAGTGTAACACCCCAGGTGTTATTACCCCTTATACATCGAGTATGAATCTAGGCAAGCAATGTTCATGAGAACAATGATCTCTATGTAATATTCATCTTTGCCTATCACGAGTTTTCAAAAGAAGCAGAAGTAGAAGACTGATACACGAATGAAAGAAAGAAAGATAGTTCAAGAAAATCATTGAAATGAGTAAATGGTCAAAAAAGTATAGCTTGAAACACGTAGACATCCAGAGTCAAGTTTGAGCCAAGAGAAAGGGAAAAGATAAAAAAATTAAAAGCAAAAGATAAACTCAAAACTGCAAACAAAGTAGAAAGAACTACAAAGTTACATTGAAAAACAGAACAGGTACAGATAGCTAGAAGGAAAGTTTCGGGGGTGATAATTAGGGGTACCCGGATTATCCCTCCGAAAGATGCACTCAGGAGAAGTTAAGACATAACCCCCGAAGGAAATCAGCCGTGACATCTCCTGACCCGAGGCCTCTCCCCGAGGGTCTCCTGCCTTAGGCAAATCTCCACCTCGTCCAAAATCACCACCGCTCCGTCCGTATCGCCCGAGCCAATCCTAGGCAGACAGGACGAAGGCACCCAAAGACTAGCAGGGAACACTCGCATTTAATGAGCACACGTACCCCACGCAGCAGCACAGGAGCACAGTGGCTAACAAGACAGCGGTCATGTCAGAGCGCAATGACATGATTACGCCCCGCTACTATACGTGCACGTCGCCTGCCATTGCCTCGATGAGACATCAAATATGATAGGAGAAGCAGTCGGCCCTCGGGCGCAAATCTCTGCCTCACCCGACGCTGAGTTCGGCCTCGGGCGCAATATTCGTCTCGCCCGACATTGAGTTCAGCCTCGGGCGATTTCTCTGCCTCGCTGGAGCTCGGCCTCGACTACCTGCTCCACCGCGAATCCCATGGGCGGCCACTCAGATAACTGTGTCACATGTCAGGGATGGCTCAATCAATGCCTCGAGAAGACTTTTGCCTCACACGAGCAAGGCTCTGACCTCGATAAACGCAGCAAGGAATCATGACGTTACCCAGCATAAGGACACTGATGCACCCCGTAAGCAGGATTTTAACCATACCCTGGCACTATTACAACAACTACGGTATGGGCAACCCCTCCCCTAAGGCTCGGGTGTACGGACGACCCCTCGGCAGCTGCCTCGACTCCCAGTGGAAAACCAGCCAGCACAAGTCAACAATGTAGTGCCTCGTCATCTCGATCACAGGATGCCAAGACATGTCCCCTTGGAATACGACGACCCCAAGCTTTATAACATACACCTCCTAGGTGTATCAATAGGGCAGTGTAGTTCTTCCAAGGAAAAAGGCAAACACAAAGGTGAACACTCAGTAGCTTCCCACTAAGTCTTTAGATATTGACATTTGTCTCAATCAGTCTGAGGGACTTGGGGACTTCCCCTCTCCCACTATGCTTGTTATCCCTATTGCAGGCACTCAGGTGCGAGTAATATAAGCCTCATCCCCCTCTGCTGGAAGTAGGGCTTTGCATTGCCCGAACCAGGATAATCTGTTTGTGTCAACTCACACACCATCTACATTCTGGGCATGCAACATTACTTACTATTTGGTTAGGACCCTTAGTACAAACACCGACAGTTAGCGTGCCAGATAGGGGTCTATCGTGTGAAACACCTCCAGTTCCCGTCAAGACTCTAGATGGCAGGCTTTCATCACCCACTCAGGGTCGGGACAGTGATCAGGTTCGGGAGCCTAGAGTTCATGTCACTCGGCATTGAGTATGACATGATACTCCTCCCGCCTGTTCCTCTCAAACGCTCGAGCACCCGTCGCCGCCCTTCTCGTCGCAGGAGGCAAATACGAAACAACCGTAGCCATGCCACTCATGGCACCCCATGTAACACCCCAGTGTTACTTAGGGTTTTCCCCAGTGCCCCAACTTGTGACCATTATCACATGTGATTTTAATTAAGCAAGAGACATCAAACTTAAGGAACTAAAACCTAAGTTAAGTCTCTTTCATCCCAAAAGCCACACTCTAAACATATCATACACCTCAAGAAAGAAAAGGGTTTAAAACCCTAACACTACCCCAATTAAGTCTTTGGAACATGAGGGAGGAAATTAGTGAAAAGATTGTGAAAAATGCAGCATCTTAATGTGGACCAATTATCAAAGATGTAATACACCAAAGAAGCTACAAAGCCTAGTAAGAAATTCTAATCAAAAGAGTTGTGCAAAATTCCCAAAACATTCCTTGAAGTAAAGCCTCCTTGAGAAATTCAGATTTCTGAAATCTGACCTCTTCATAAAGAACAGTTGCGTTCTCTTAATTCAAAAACACAAATCCATTTGGTACAAATATAAAGATGGTGCCAAAATACCTTGAACATACCCTGGAAAAATTTGGGAGCAAGACTCGGCCGGTTGACATGATCTTGGTAGGGATTTACCTCGGAACTCGGCCTTGTGACACTGGCACATTGGCAAGGCAACAACTCTCAGCCCTTGACCCGAAACCACTCGGCTCCACGCACAAACGACAGAGCTCAGTCATGGGAACAAATCTTACATGGTGATCTTGCCCAAATTCATGAAGATCTGCGCCCTATCGGCGTTAGAACACGGGCAGAAGCAATGGTGCCACGTGCTCGACCGCGGATGACATGCCTAGTGCACGCCAGCCCGCGCACCCGCGTCGAGCCGTGCGCGCCCGTGCTGGTCCACGCTCGCTCATGCACCATGCCCGCGCCTATAAGAGTAGGGAAACCTCGGTCGTACTCCCTCCGTGCCTCACCTGACTCCCCATACCCAGCACTTAGCTCCGGCGAGCTCTGCGCCGCCCGCCGAGTAGCCCGGGCACTCGACCACCGTGGCCAGATGTCCCACCCGGTTTTAGAAGGCAAACCGAATGCGAACCATGTACGTGCCAGGATCAGCAATTCACGTACACAACAGTTACATAACTGGACATCATCACACAGTGCTCAAATAATAACATAAAAGGGTAATAATAGTCGATTACATCATATGTCTGAGACATCCACATAGTCTTTAACAATTATCAAAGTGCGGAAAAGAAACATAGATACACATGGCCTTCACAGGCAGCCGACTGGGGGTTTGCCGCTAACCCACACCTAGAACTCGTCGTACTCTTGGAACTCCTGGAAGTCCTCCTCCATGACTTCATCTTCACCTGAGCAGTGGTTGCAACGCGGACAACCTGGGGGGGTTGGTGTGTAAAGCAAGGGTGAGTACACATCAACATACTCAACAATATGTCTCGTTTGGCTATAGTGGACTAGCTTTATGTGGAGTTTAGTCAAGCAGTTGTTTTTAGTTGGTCAGGATATTATTACTAGTAGAAAGCCAGGTTTTAGCATTAACCCCAAGTTATTAACCCAATATACCCTTTCCAAACAGAAAGAATACTACTTACCATCACCATGGTCATAACCAAAACCATCATCCTCATCACCACCTGTAAACCAAACATCTCTGATCAAGTATTTCTAATCAATGGAGCTCCCTTGGCCGCTCATAACCGCGAGCAGGTTGATATATCAGTTTCATAACACTCTGCAGAGGTTGCACACTTTACCCACAAGCCATGATTCCCTCTTGCCTCGGGCCGATCAAACCCTTAAACACTACCAAGGTGAATAGGCAGGGTTTCACTATGTAGCCTTTACAAAGATTTCCTGGGGCTGTAGCCGTCTATTAGGTTTCCTAAATGCACCGCACTCCTCCCCAAGGGGCGAACCAACCTTGGCAGAGCGAGCCACATACACCGAGCCCCATTAACGGCACGACGGTGAAGCGAACTACACCCCAGTTCCTCTAATTATTCACCTAAGGGCGTCCCATTCCACCCTCATGGTTGCACTGTTTTTCCAGGCAGTCATCCAACGAACCAGTCCTTACGGAGAGGCACTCGAGAAACAGCTCGAGTCCCCTTAAGGGCCAAAAGTATATCATCTTGACTAAAAGGGAAAACAACGTATCATAGATAATCTCATCATGTTAAGTGATTAATGTGAAGCACTAGCATATGGCTACACCAAAATAACCCAACCAGAATAGGTAAACAAGGACAAGATAAACAAAAGCTAGTCAATCCTTACGTATAAACTGTGTAAATGCGGGGAGTGAATTATAAAAATGAGTAGGACATAGATGAGTCAAGGGTCACTTGCCTTCACCAACCAGCTACTGCTCAGGGTCTTCACCTGCAATTCCTTTGGACTCCACCAACTGATCGTTATCTATATGTCGAGGACCATAATTAGGGGTACCCCCAAGACTCCTAAACTCGGCTGGTAAACACCATCAGCACAAAGCTGCAAAGGCCTGATGGGCGCAATTCAGGTCAAAGCCCCATCCACTCAAGGGACACGATCTCGCCTCGCCCGAGCCCAGCCTCGGGCAGGAACTGTAGACCTAGGCAGATTCACGCCTTGCCCAAGGGCCTCCTCAAGCAACGGGCGCACCTTCGACTCGCCCGAGGCCCAGCTCGGGCAGGCTTCGCGGAGAAGCAACCTTGGCCAAGATTGCCTCGCCAGCCGACCGAATCGCAGGAGCATTCAATGCAAGGATCGCCTGACACCTTATCCTGACGCGCGCTCTTCTGTTGACAGAGCCGAAGTGACCGCAGTCACTTCGCCCCTCCACTGGCTGACCTGACAGGAAAACAGCGCCGCCTGCGCTGCTCCGACTGCTGTGCCACCCGCCAGGGTGAGGCTGACAGCCGCCAAGTCTGGCCCCAGGCGCCATAGGAAGCTCCGCCTCGCCCAACCCCAGGGCTCGGACTCAACCTCGACCTCGGACGACGGTCTCCGCCTCGCCCGACCCCAGGGCTCGGACTCAACCTCGACCTCGGACGACGATCTTCGCCTCGCCCGACCCCAGGGCTCGAACTCAACCTCGACCTTGGACGACGATCTCCGCCTTGCTCGACCCTAGGGCTCGGACTCAACCTCGACCTCGAACGATGGTCTCCGCCTCGCCCGACCCCAGGGCTCGGACTCAACCTCGACCTCGGACGACGGTCTCCGCCTCGCCCGACCCCAGGGCTCGGACTCAACCTCGACCTCGGATGACGGTCTCCGCCTCGCCCGACCCCAGGGCTCGGACTCAGCCCCGACCTCGGAGGAGTCTCCGCCTCGCCCGACCTTGGGCTCGGACCGACCACGTCGTAGGGGGGTACATCATTACCCTACCCCTAGCTAGCTCAGGCTACGGGGAACAAGACCGACATCCCATCTGGCTCACCCCGGTGAACGGGTAATGATGGCGCCCTGCGTGCTCCGTGACGACGGCGGTTCTCAGCCCCCTACGGAAGCAAGGAGACGTCAGCAAGGTCCCGTCAGCCCCAACAGCTGTGCTTCTACAGGGCTCAAGCGCTCCTTCGACGGCCACGACGCCACATGAACAGGGCTCCAACACCTCTCCGACAGCCACGTCGGCATGTACATAGGACTCTGGCACCTCTCTGCTAGACACGTTAGCACTTTGCTACACCCCCCATTGTACACCTGGGCCTTCTCCTTACATCTATAAAAGGAAGGTCCAAGGCCCTCGTACGAAAGAGGTGGCCGCGCGAGAGAACGGGCTGACGGATAGGCTCTCACTCTCTCCCTCGCGAACGCTTGTAACCCTCTACTGCAAGCGCATCCGCCCTGGGCGCAGGACAACACGAGCCGCGGTTCCCCTTTATTGTTCCCCCTTGTGTTCCGTCTCGCGTCGACCCATCTGGGCTGGGACACGCAGCGACAATTTACTCGTCGGTCCAGGGACCCCCCGGGGTCGAAACGCCGACAGTTGGCGCGCCAGGTAGGGGCTGCTGCGTGTTGACGAACAGCTTCCCGTCAAGCTCCAGATGGGTAGTCTCCAGCAACCTTTCCAGCCCGGGACGATTCTCTGTTTCGGGAGTCTCGAGTTCATGTCCCTCGACGGCAGCTACGACACGGTACTCCTTCCTCCGCCGCGCGACAACGACAATGGCGGCCTTCAGCCCGCCCGCCGGTGGCGGAATCGACGACGTCTTCCCCCCGTGGTGGAAGAACAGCGTCCGGGTCTGTCCCGTCACATTCCCCGCCGACGGAGGAGGAGGCGGGGCAACCATGGCCAAGTAGGAGGCGGCACCTCGTTGGCTGTCGAGCGAGTCGATGACTCCGGCGCCCCAGCGGGGGACACGTCGGGCGTCGACCTCGCGTCTGAGACGAAGACGGGCGTCGTTTCCCCGCAACACGCCAACCCCAAGCGGACGGATGACGCCAGCACGCTTGCGAAGGACTTGCTGGGCGTTAGCCTCGTACCTGAGATAACGGTGCAGTCCGTCCCCGATGCGACTTCATCACCACCTATCGATCAAGAGGTACTGTTCGTTTTCCATCCTGTGCCTTTTAGATTCAGCTTCGACCCACCAAGTGACCCCGCTTCGGTGGACGCTTTCATAAAGGCATACCCAAACCTTCCGGGGTACCATATGCGGTCAACCTGGGACCGACTGACGGTCGTCTCGACCTACGGGCCCCCGGGTTCCGAGGAAGATGACGAGCCCGACTCTGGTTGGGATTTCTCCGGGCTCGGTAACCCCAGTGCCATGCGAGACTTCATGGCCGCATGTGACTACTGCCTCTCCGATTGCTCCGATGGTAGCCACAGCCTCGGCGACGAGGAATGTGGCCCAAGTCGTGAATGTTTCCACGTCGATCTAGGGGGTCTCGACGAAGGCAACCACCTTGGTACGCCGGAGGACGATGATCCCCCTAGGCCTGCGCCTCGCGTTGACATCCTTCGGGAGCTAGCTGTGGTCCCAGTCTCTGCGGGGGGTCAGGACGCACAACTCGAGCAAATCTGCGAGACACAGGCCAGGCTCGACGAGGAAGCAGGACAACTTGTGCAGCTCCGGCAAAATATCAGGCAGGAGTGGGCAGGCCGAGCTCCGGCCGGAGAAGCGCGTCATCTGGCCCAGGACGTCCAGCACCGCATCACCGACGATGCCAGGGCAAGGCTGCCCCCGGCTTCCGGTGGGGTCGGCCAGAACCTGGCTGCAGCGACAATACTACTCCGAGCAATGCCGGAACCATCCACCACCGAAGGGCGACGTATCCAGGGAGAGCTCAAGAATCTCCTGGAGGATGTCGCGGTCCGACGGGCCGAAAGCTCTGCCTCCCGAAGGCAGGGGTACCCCTCGGAGCATCGCGTCGCGACTTCCCGATTCATGCGGGAAGCCTCGGTCCACACCGGGCGCACGCGGGACACAGCACCTGCAGCCCCGGGTCGCCTCGGCAACGAGCACCACCGCCGCAACCGTCGAGCCCACCTCGACGAGAAGGTGCGCCGAGGCTACCACCCCAGGCGTGGGGGACACTACGACAGCGGGGAGGATCGGAGCCCTTCGCACGAACCGCCCGGTCCGCAGGCTTTCAGCCAGGCCATATTACAGGCGCCATTCCCGGCCCGATTCCGAACCTCGACTGCCATCACCAAGTACTCGGGGGAGACAAGGCCGGAACTGTGGCTCGCGGACTACCGGCTCGCCTGCCAGCTGGGTGGAACGGACGATGACAACCTCATCATCCGCAACCTCCCCCTGTTCCTCTCCGACGCCGCCCGAGCCTGGCTGGAGCATCTGCCTCCTGCGCAGATCTCCAACTGGGACGACCTGGTCAAAGCCTTCGCCGGCAACTTCCAGGGCACATACGTGTGCCCTGGGAACTCCTGGGATCTCCGAAGCTGCCGCCAGCAGCCGGGAGAATCCCTGCGGGACTACATCCGGCGATTTTTGAAGCAGCGCACCGAGCTGCCCAACATCACCGACTCAGATGTCATCGGCGCGTTCCTCGCCGGCACCACTTGCCGCGACCTGGTGAGCAAGCTAGGTCGCAAGACTCCCACCAGGGCGAGCGAGCTGATGGACATCGCCACCAAGTTCGCCTCTGGCCAGGAGGCGGTCGAGGCCATCTTCCTGAAGGACAAGCAGCCTCAGGGGCGCCAGCCGGAAGACGTCCCCGAGGCGTCCGCTCAGCGCGGCACCAAGAAGAAGGGCAAGAAGAAGTCGCAAACAAAACGCGACGCCGCCGACGCAGATCTTGTCGCCGCTGCCGAGCACACGAACCCTCGGAAGCCTCCCAAAGGCGCCAACCTGTTCGACAAGATGCTCAAGGAGTCGTGCCCCTATCATCAGGGTCCCGTCAAGCACACCCTTGAGGAGTGCGTCAAGCTTCGGCGCTACTTCCACAAGGTCGGGCCATCGGCAGAAGGTGGCAAAGCCCACGACAACGACAAGAAGGAGGGCCACAAGGCAGAGGAGTTCCCCAAGGTCCACGACTGCTTCATGATCTATGGTGGGCAAGTGGCGAACGCCTCGGCCCAGCACCGCAAGCAAGAGCGCCGGGAGGTCTGCTCGGTGAAGGTGGTGGCGCCAGTCTACCTAGACTAGTCCGACAAGCCCATCACCTTCGACCAAGGCGACCACCCCGACCGTGTGCCGAGCCCGGGGAAGTACCCGCTCGTTGTCGATCCCGTCGTCGACAACGTCAGGCTTACCAAGGTCCTCATGGACGGAGGCAGCAGCCTCAACATCATCTACGCCGAGACCCTCGGGCTCTTGCAGATCGATCTGTCCATGATCTGGGCCGGCGCGGCGCCCTTTCACGGGATCATCCCCGGGAAGCGCGTCCAACCCCTTGGGCAACTCGATCTGCCCGTCTGCTTCGGGACTCCCTCCAACTTTCGAAAAGAAACCCTCACGTTCGAGGTGGTCGGGTTCCGAGGAACCTACCACACAGTGCTGGGGAGACCATGCTACGCCAAGTTCATGGCCGTCCCCACCTACACCTACCTCAAGCTCAAGATGCCAGGCCCCAACGGGGTCATCACCGTCGGCTCCACGTACCGACACACGTATGAATGCGACGTGGAGTGCGTGGAATACGCTGAGGCCCTCGCCGAATCCAAGGCCCTCATCACCGACCTGGAGAGCCTCTCCAAGGAGGTGCCAGATGCGAAGCGCCATGCCGGCAACTTCGAGCCAGCAGAGGCGGTTAAGTCCGTCCCTCTCGACCCCAGCAACGATGCCTCCAAGCAAGTCCAGATCGGCTCCGAGCTCGACCCCAAATAGGAAGCAGTGCTCGTCAACTTTCTCCGCGCGAACGCCGAGGTTTTTGCGTGGAGTCCCTCGGACATGTCTGGCATACCGAGGGATGTCGCCAAGCACTCGCTGGATATCCGAGCTGGAGCCCGACCCGTGAAGCAGCCTCTGCACCGATTTGACGAAGAAAAGCGCAGAGCCATAGGCGAGGAGATCCACAAGCTGATGGCTGCAGGGTTCATCAAAGAGGTATTCCATCCTGAATGGCTAGCCAACCCTGTGCTTGTGAAAAAGAAAGGTGGGAAATGGCGGATGTGTGTAGACTACACTGGTCTAAACAAAGCATGTCCGAAAGTTCCCTACCCTCTGCCTCGCATCGATCAAATCGTGGATTACACTGCTGGGTGCGAAACCCTGTTGTTCCTCGATGCCTACTCAGGGTATCACCAAATCAAGATGAAAGAGTCCGACCAGCTCGCGTCTTCTTTCATCACACCTTTTGGCATGTACTGCTACATCACTATGCCATTTGGTCTGAGGAATGCAGGCGTGACATACCAAAGGTGCATGAACCACGTGTTCGGAGAGCACATTGGTCGAACGGTCGAGGCTTACGTCGATGACATCGTAGTCAAGACGAGGAAAGCCTACGACCTCCTCACGGACCTTGAAACGACATTCAAGTGTCTCAAGGCGAAAGGCGTAAAACCTAATCCTGAGAAGTGTGTCTTCGGAGTCCCCCGAGGCATGCTCTTGGGGTTCATCGTCTCTGAGCGGGCATCGAGGCCAACCCGGAGAAAATCGCGGCCATCACCAACATGGGGCCCATCAAGGACTTGAAAGGAGTACAGAGGGTCATGGGATGCCTTGCGGCTCTGAGCCGCTTCATCTCACACCTCGGCGAAAGAGGCCTGCCTCTATACCGCCTCTTAAGGAAGACCGAGCGCTTCACTTAGACCCCCGAGGCCGAGGAAGCCCTCGGGAACTTAAAGGCGCTCCTTACAAGAGCGCCCATCTTGGTGCCCCCCGCTGCGGGAGAAGCCCTCTTGATCTACGTAGGCGCTCCTTACACCCGGTTTTAGAAGGCAAACCGAATGCGAACCATGTACGTGCCAGGATCAGCAATTCATGTACACAGCAGTTACATAACTGGACATCATCACACAGTGCTCAAATAATAACATAAAAGGGTAATAATAGTCGATTACATCATATGTCTGAGACATCCACATAGTCTTTAACAATTATCAAAGTGCGGAAAAGAAACATAGATAGACACGACCTTCACAGGCATCCGACTGGGGGTTTGCCGCTAACCCACGCCTAGAACTCGTCGTACTCTTGGAACTCCTAGAAGTCCTCCTCCACGACTTCATCTTCACCTGAGCAGTGGTTGCAACGCGGACAACCTGGGGGGTTTGGTGTGTAAAGCAAGGGTGAGTACACATCAACATACTCAGCAATATGTCTCGTTTGGCTGTAGTGGACTAGCTTTATGTGGAGTTTAGTTAAGCAGTTGCTTTTAGTTGGTCAGTATATTATTACTAGTAGAAAGCCAGGTTTTAGCATTAACCCCAAGTTATTAACCCAATGTACCCTTTCCAAACGGAAAGAATACCACTTACCATCACCATAGTCATAACCAAAACCATCATCCTCATCACCACCTGTAAACCAAACATCTCTGATCAAGTATCTCTAATCAATGAAGCTCCCTTGACCGCTCATAACCACGAGCACGACTGATATATCAGTTTCATAACACTATGCAGAGGTTGCGCACTTTACCCACAAGCCGTGATTCCCTCTTGCCTCGGGCCGATCAAACCCTTAAACACTACCAAGGTGAATAGGCAGGGTTTCACTACGTAGCCTTTACAAAGATTTCCTAGGGCTGTAGCCGCCCGTTAGGTTTCCTAAATGCACCACACTCCTTCCCAAGGGGCGAACCAACCTTGGCAGAGCAAGCCGCATACACCGAGCCCCATTAATGGCACGACGGCGAAGCGAACTACACCCCACTTCCTCTAATTATTCAGCTAAGGGCGTCTCATTCCACCCTCATGGTTGCACTGTTTTCCTGGGCGGTCATCCAATGAACTAGTCCTTACGGAGAGGCACTCGAGAAACAGCTCGAGTACCCTTAAGGGCCACAGGTATATCATCACGATTAAAAGGGAAAACAACATATCATAGATAATCTCATCATGTTCATTGATTAATGTGAAGCACTAGCATATGGCTACACCAAAATAACCCAACCAGAATAGGTAAACAAGGACAAGATAAACAAAAACTAGTCAATTCTTAGGTATAAACTATGTAAATGCGGGGAGTGAATTATAAAAATGAGTAGGACATAGATGGGTCAAGGGACTCTTGCCTTTACCAACCAGCTGCTGCTCAGGGTCTTCACCTACAATTCCTTCGGACTCCACCAACTGACCGTTATCTATACGATTTCAAACATACATTCCACATATTTAATACAAAAGAACAATACACCATACAATAGAATGTTATAAATAAACAGACACTTGGTGCAGGGCTCACACCTACGACTAAGCGAGAAAGAGAGAGTAACGGTCGAGGCTACGGTCGAGAAGCGATCACGTTACATGATTATAAATCAGAGAACTCGTCCTAAAAGGTGATCCGGAGTTGGCAGACCACTTGGGGCGTCCCTAAGCGACATAGAGTCACCTAGAGATGAAGTAATAGGTCAAGAAAGACTAATATTAGACTAATTACTGCTACTACTAGGGGTAAGAAAATAAAGGAAATGATAATGTAGATTGATTGATTCGATTGCGTTATGTGTCAATTGGTTGTACCCGTTCACGTATATAGGGAAGGTTTGGACACCATAGACATTTCCCAACAGAATCCACGTGATTAGATGGATAAACACACATAAAAACAGATGTTATCTCGCCTGAGTTAATCATATCACGGATAGTTCAGGCTAACCTATATATTGTTTGAAACGCGGACCAACCATACTTGATAGGTGCCATATATATAATGGTCAACACATCCCAAATATACAATGGTCTCATACAAATCCTTGGCCAACAAACAAATCAAATGCAATTTTCTTTGCCCAGACCGGCAAAAGCATGCATCGCTTCAGCGGCAAGGGATCCGAACGCCCCAGTTTTGGCGCTAATTTGACGGCGTTCAAATGGCACGTCGCGCCTCGTCTGAACTGGTCTCCCCTACGCAGCGCTGGTGGTAGACTCACGGACGTGCGAGTAGCAAACGTCTAGCCCGCAGCGACGCACGCACGACGCGCCTTTTGATGCGACCGAGCTGGGCTGCTCCATTCGCCATGCCATCCAGCGGCCCAGCTGTCGTCAGCTGCGCGGCGTAGCTCGCATGATCGCATCGCCGCTCGGGTGGCGGCGGCTCAATACCCCGACGAAAAACCCTAGCGCCGTATGCGCGCCCACCCCGGAATCCCGGCGCCTCCTATATATAAACACAGAGACGTCCGGCCCGGCACCGCACCGGAGGCACAGCACAGCAGAGCACGCCGTCGCCACTCCCTCGACCCTCCTTCGCTCCCGTGTGATTTCGAGAGAGCGCAGCGATGCAGCGCGCTTCCGTCACCAGTACCACGCTTCTCTCGCTCAGGTGTTCACCATACCTCCGGCGTCCCCTGTCCGCATTTGCCTCCCTTTACTAACGCCTGCATGCTCTGTTGTTTTGTCGCAGCCGGCGGAGGAGGGGCTACGCGGCCGCAGCGGAGTTGCGCGCGGCGGCGGCGGCAATGGCGGCGAGAGCCCCGGGCGCGGGCGGTGCCGCTGACGGCGCGGCATCGTCCAAGGAGGTCTTCTGGATGAGGGACCCCCAGACGGGGTGCTGGGCCCCCGAGGACCGCTTTGCCGACGCTGACGCCGCCGACCTCCGCGCGCGCCTGCTCGCCACCAGGAAGGACTAGGGCCTTGGCGTCGCGTCTGATCAATTGATGAACACCTGCACCTTAATTGGACGGCTGTGACGTGCTGACGTCCAACTGAGAATTCAAACTAACTAGCATCCTACATTTGTTAGAATTTGACGTCGCGAGCCTCAAAACTAGGGCGGTTCAAATCAGTGAAACGCCAAGCAAGAACTCTGCTTTTGTTTAGTTGAGGAGGTTCCAATTTCTCTGCCGTTGTGAAAATATATTTGTGGTCGCCTTCGTCAGTTCGTCTTCTCCATGTCAAGGAGACGCGCTGTTCCAATTCCAAACCAGTGGGCGGCGATTAGTTGGGTTGCTTGCGCGCTCGAGAAGGTTCAATTTGGAGGACAATTAATCATACGTTCTCGTGATGGAACCACAGGGACACATCACATGTAAATTGCTAAGGAGCATGCAAAACTCGAGGTGGCTAGGCTTTGACGCCGGGCCGCCTAGGCTCTGGACTTGGATCGGGCTTCCCAGGCGCATCACCGCGTGCAGCATTACGTTAGCGCCTCCATTTTACGGCTGGACCGCCGCGAGGACGCCCCCCTTGATCCGATATCGCCGACGCCAGCGCGATGGGCATGAGGCTGGCACAGGCCCTTGCTCTTGCATGTATTCGATGATCTCGTCAAGCATGGATGCCTTGTCAATCTGCACAGCACAAATCCAGGTTTCACGAACTGACGTACCAGAGTCAACTGTTTATTTGACAAGAAATAGCCCATCCAGCACGCAATCGAGCACAGTACCCTGTTGGAGTTTGGAACTAGCTCTTGTAAATTCCTCATCCTCTGTCAGAGGTCTTCTCCCTTCGGAGCTGCGACCGCTACTCCGTTCAAACCTCAGTTTTCTGGATGGACCCGTTGAAATTCAGAGTTCCAGGGATAAAAAAAGGCACACTCTAGGGCTAGACTAAATCCTCGTGACTCGTCATCGCCTCGTTCGATTCGTGATTAGCTCCGCTCTGCTTGTTTAATTTTTCAGGAGCTAAGCCCACATTCTAGCTCGTTTCATTAACGAGCTAGCTCGCGAGCTAAACGAGCTATATCACATTTCAGTAAAACAAAACTATATGTATATCATTTACGTAATAATTGATTAACATATTATATGTATGTGTGGTGTTTATAGCCTATGAGTTAAACTAATGATTGATGAACTGTGTCTATATATTAAATTGGTGTATGCGAATACAACTGTAGGTTAAACTGATGAACATGTGTGTGAATCGTGAATTCATTAGTGACGAGGGTGTGCTAATTTGGTGTTACATTGATGCGGTATGTAAACTATGAGTACAATTACTATTTTATGTTGTTAAATTAGTTTAGAATTAACTAAAAAGTGATTATTATATACATATTGTTTTTTCTGGTCTGACTCGCGAGCTAAATGAGCTAGCTGGAGCTCGTAAACGAGCCGAGCCGAGCTGGCTCGATATCTAGCCCTAGTACACTCACCCTGTCGGCGATGTTGTGCAGATCAGTTGCATGGCCTCGACGAGCTCTAACGTGTGGCTTAGACTATCTTCAGCAGCGTCCTCTAAATTTCGTTTTCTAAAGGAATATTTTATGTTCTTTACAACACCGTAACACCCTGAAATTAGGGTATAAATTTTTGCTACTATCCACCAAATTCGGGTGTTACTCCTCTTTTCTCTCCTTCCTTGATTACCTTCTCCTTTTTCTTTAGAAGGGATTTATTATTTTGGAAATGTAACTATATTTCTTGTGAGTAAAACCTCAAAAGAATAATGAAGTGTTGCATCATGCTGACCCTCATATCTTACTCTTGTTTGATGCATATGTTTGGTGTGCGACTCTTTGAAATTGTGAAATGCATTTGAGTATGAATTCAAATAAAAAAGAAGGGAAAAAGAAAAAAGAAAAACAGAATTAAATAGAAAAAGGAAAGGGAAAAGAAGCCCGCCGCCCATCTCCCTCGACCTTTTGGCCCATTCGTCCCACCTTAGCCGCGCGCTTGCTCCCCCTCTTTTCTCTCTCTGACAGGTGGGACTGCCCTGTCGGCGCCGCCCTTACCCACGTGCCGGCGCCGGTCGACTGACCAGTGGACCACACCTGGCAGCCCTCTCCGCTTCCTCTAAGTGCCTACCCGTGCGGGTCGCGCGCACGCCGAGGCCGTCGCACCCATGTCATGCGTCGAGCTCGGAACCGCCCACGCAGCTGGCTCTTTTGAACCCCCACGCGATCTCATTCTCCCCCTCGCCTCATTTCCCTCACCTCATTCGCGCAAGCCGCGCGCACACCGAGGTTGTCGTGCCCACGTTGTGCGTCGAGCTCGAAACCGCCCACACGGCTAGCTCTTTTGAACCCCCACGCGACCTTGTTCTCTCCCCCTCGCTTGCTCGAAACCGCCGCGCCAGAGCCAAAGTCACCGAGCCGCCGACGTGCCGAGCCTCGCCCCACCGTGCTTGGAGCACCACTGATGCCTATGCCCCGACGCCTATCGTCGGAGCACCGAGCCATGCGCCCCACCAAGTCGAGCACCTCCACACCGTCATCCTGTCCACATTCGAGCTCGTCGTCGTCGCTCGGGTGAGCATATACCTCTCCCCCTCTCCTTTTCCTCGCCTCTCCCTCGCAGTGGTCGCTAGGCCAAACGACCATGCCCTCGCCGTGCCCCAGCACCGGCCGGAGCTTCGTCGAGGGTCCTCCTGGTTCCCATGGACATGTGGCTGGGGTACATGGCGACCCTGACCACTAGGTCCTGCCTGGCAGTCTCCCCGTGCCAAGCCCCTTACCCCCCTCTCTGGGTCGCCGACCGATGGGCCCCGCCCGCCAGCGTGGTCCCCGTGCTTCACCACACCCACACTCACCCCGTACCACTGACCAGCAGGCCCGACCACGCCGATGCCCCCCGTCAGCCACCACCCGCTCACCGCCCGCCCGAGCCACTGTCCCGTGGGCCCCATGTGTCAGCGTCGCACACACCACGCCTGGCCCTGGCCCGTCCACGTACCGAGCACCTAGGAAGCCTCATAAGCACGCCCGCACACGCCCTAGGCCACACGGGATCGACCGTGTGACATCCCAGATCCCGCGAGATCCCCCACGCCCCGTCTGCGTAGCCCACCGTGTGGCTGGCCTCGACCGATGGCTGGCCACCACGTGTCCCAACTACGTCGGTGCCCACGCGTTTTTGTGCTGAAGCCCCTGATCTTCTTTGAAATTTCATGCTTGTGACCTGAGTCTAGGAAAAATCATTTGCTAGTGTCACACCCGGTTTTAGAAGGCAAATTGAATGCGAACCATGTACGTGCCAGGATTAGCAATTCACGTACACATCAATTACATAATTGGACATCATCACACAATGCTCAAATAATAACGTGAAAAAGTATTAATTTGGTTACATCTTGATGTCCGAGACATCCACATAGTCTTAAACATAGATCAAAGTGCGAGAACGAAACATAGCGATACATGGCCTTCATAGGCCGTCGACTGGGGTTTGCCGCTAACCCATGCCTAGAACTCATCATAGTCTTGGAACTCCTGGAAATCCTCCGACAAAACTTTAGCTTCTCTTGAGCAAGAGTTGTAATGTGGACAACCTGGTGTTTTTGGTGTTTTAAGCAAGGGTGAGTACACATCAACGTACTAAGCAAATGTCCCGTTTGGCTAAAGTGGACTAGCTGTATGTGGGGTGAAGCTCAGAGCAGTTGCTTTTAGTTGGTCAGGTAATTATTACTAGTAGAGAGCCAGGTTTTAGTATTAAACCCAAGTTATTAACCCAAAGGTATTCCTTCCAAACGAAAAGAACACTGAAATCCATAATCATAATCATCACCATTAAAACCATTATTATCCTCATCATCATCTGTAATCATAATTTCTCTAATCAAAGGAGCTCCCAAGGCCGCTCATAACCATGAGCATGACTGATATATCAGTTTCATAACACTTTGCAGAGGTTGCACACTTTACCCATGAGACGTGATTCCCTCTCTAGCCTGGGTTTGCAAGACCCTTGTTCACTCCCGAGGTGAATGGCCAGGGATTCACTATGAAGCCTACAAAGATTCCCTGAGATGTAGCCGTCCGTTAGGTTTCCTAAATGTACCGCACTCCTCCTCAAGGGGCAAACCACCCTCGGCAGAGCGAGCCGCATACACCGGGCCCCATTGATGGCATGACGGAGAAGCAAACTACACCTCAGTTCCTCTAATTAATTAGCTAAGGGTGTCCCATTCCACCCTCATGGTTGTACTATTTTTCCGGGTGGTCATCGAACGAACCAGTCCTTACGGAGAGGCACTCGAGAAACCGCTCGAGCCCCCTTAAATATCACAATGCCATCATCATTTCCAAAAGTAAACGTCGTATCATAAATAATCTTATCATGTTCATTGATTAAAGTGATGTGCTAGCATAAAGCTAATACAGAAATAATCCAACCCTAATAGGTGAACAAGGACAGGATAAACAAAGACTAGTAAATCCTAAGGTAAAAATTATGTAAATGCGGGGAGATGAATTATAAAATGAGTAGGACTTAAATAGGTCAGAGGATACTTTCCTTCACTAACCAGTTGTTGCTTAGGGTCTTCTCCTGCAACTTCTTCGAATTCCGCCAAAGGACCATTATCTATACGAGTGCAAACATACATTCCACATTCTTATCATAGAAAGGAACAATACACCACACAATAAAGTAGAACAACTAAACAGACACGTGACGTAGAGATCACATTTATGACTATGCGAGAAAAGAAACTACGACGGTCGAAGCTACGACCGAGAGACATATTGATTACGTTAAGCAGTTATGGACTAAAATATTTATCTCAACATAATTATATTAATCGATATTCGTGCAACACGTAAATAAAAATAGCACTAGATCCTAATTAGTTTGGTACTTGATTAATCATCGTTACACTACGCACATTAATTAATACACGCGATTCTAGGTGAATTAAAAAGGATTGTCGCGCGATGAAGTGCGCGACACAATGCATGACTCAAATGAATTTTAAAACGTTATGAAATGCGCTGGGGCTGCGCACCGAGGCCGCGCCCTAGCAGGATGGGGCTACGAGCAGGGGCCCGGGCCAAGCAGGGGCTGCACGCACGGGGCAGGGGACGCGCACGAGCAGGGGCTGCCGCGCCGAGGCCGCACAAGGGGCTGCGCCGGGCCACACCTAGGACTGCGCCGGGGCCGCGCCGAAGGGTACGCGTAGAGGGGGCACGCCGGGGCTGGGCACTACACTGGGGGCTGGGGCGGGGCACGCCGGGGGCTAGGGAGGGTGCCGCCACATGGGGGGGTGCACAGGGGGATTGGGGCCAGGGGAGGGGTAGCCACGCCAGGGAGGGCGCTGCCAGGCAGGGCGCCGCACTGGGACGAGGATCACTACGGGTAGGGGAGGGCACCGCTGGGGAAGGGCGCGTCGGGGAGGGCCGCTGGGCAGCGGAGGCCGCACCGTCGGGGAAGAGCGCGCTGGGGCCAGGCCGCCGCATGGGTAGGGGGCGCACGGGCAGGGAGGGCGCGTGCAGGGGGTTGCCGCGGGGAGGGAGAGGGAGGAGGGAAGGGAGGAGAGGAAGGATCTTACCACGGGCTCGACGGATGGCAGCAACCTCTCTTCGGTGATCCAAACGAGGGCAGGGAGAGAGTGGGAGAGAGGGGGAAGAGGGAGAGGGTAGTTTCTCTCTTCCTAGATCATGGGTGCGCAAGAAAGGGGTGTGGGGGAGGGGGTGCATGGAGGGAGTCAGTTTGGGCGTGCGCCAAGGCCGGGCTGGGCCGCGCATCGGGCCGGACCGGGGCTGATTCTCCTCTACTCGATCTCGCCTGCTTCTAATCAAATTCATTCCGCGAATAGAAATCCCAAATTAAACGAATGCAAGCCTAGACATGACATCAGACAGAAATAAATATGCTCTGCATGATGCAACAACAATATCAACTTAAGGTTTTGTTTACATGCGACATGGACACCAGTCTCTATATTGCTTTGAAAATTAAAGGAAGGAGTAAAACAGGGAGAGAAAAAGAGAGTAACACCTGAATTTGGTGAATATTGGAGACGAAAATTTATACCCCCAAATTCAGAGCATTACAAACCTATCCCTCTTAAAAGAATCTCGCCCTCAAGATTCAGGGTTGGCCAGCAAAGAGCTCGGGATACTTGGCCATCAGATCATCTTCGCCCTGCCACGTTGCTTCTTCCTTAGAGTAGTGACCCACCTAACTTTGCACATTCTGATAGTGTTCCTTCGAGTGACTCTATATGCAGTCTCTAGAATCTGCATTGGCTTCTCGATGTAGGTTAGGTCTTCTTGGACTTCTAGGTCTTCTACTGGCAACTGCCCTTCTGGCACACGCAAACACTTCTTCAACTGAGACACATGGAAGACATCATGCACCGCTGACAAACCTTTCGGTAAGCTGAGCTGATATGCCACTTCTCCATGCTTTGCGTTAATTTGATGTGGACCAACATATCGGGGTGCTAGCTTGCCTTTGACTTCTAACCTTCTGACTCCTCTAATAGGCGATATCTTCAGGTAGATAAAATCTCCCACTTCAAAACTCAGCTCTCTTCTTCTTATGTCTACATAACTTTGGTGTCTTGACTACGCTATTGTTGGGGCGAAGGCGAACACGCCACCCTTCGCTCGACGACTTCTATACTTCGCGCTGCACGGACGAAGACCGCATCCGCAGGACCCACCGGACAGACCAAGGGTGCTACCCATACGGAGGCCTGTTCGGCCCACTTCGCTCGTTGAGACAAGACGAAGGCCCCGCGAAGACCATTGGACCTCCTCCTCCCTCAGTGCAGGGAGAGGCCCATGTACAATTCGGCCCATGTAGCAGGGCCCCGCGTGAGCAGTATGGGTTGGGTCGTATCTGTAATAAAGTATGCAGTAATGACTCGATGTAACCTCCCCTCGTGGGAATATTCCAGGGATAAATTAGGTAACCAAGGGTCTAATTGTCTTTGACAGGGACGAGCAGCCCCTCAAGTACCTATAAATACCCCCATATTGTGCCAAAGCGTAGAGAGAGATTATTGTGGCTTTGACACCCCGTGTTAGCATCACAAACTCTTTTCCCCATTTCCCGTTGGATGTACCTGTCCAGAAGGGCAGGTCCCAACAACTATCTTCAAATTATCCCGAACCATCTTGATGTTCTCTTCAGCTTCGAGCAAAATGTCGGACCCAAACACCTGCTTCTCTCCAGGCTGATCCCAGTGCAACGGAGTTTTGCAACTCCTTCCATAAAGTGCCTGAAACGGTGACATCTTCAAACTGGCCTGGTAACTGTTGTTGTAGAAGAATTCTATGTAGGGTAATCTTTTGTCCCATCCGGACTTATCTTGCAACGCACATGCTCTCAACATATCTTTGAGGATTTGATTAGTTCTTTCAGTCTGACCGTTTGTCTGCGGATGATAAGCTGAACTGAAATTCAAATGTGTACCCAAAGCTTCATGCAACTGCAACTAGAAATGAGAGGTGACTGCGTTCCTCGGTCTGACACTACCTTCTTCAGCACACCATGAATACAAACGATTCGGAACATGTATAGCTCTGCTAATATTGCACTGTTGTAGCTAGTCTTGATAGGTATGAAGTGAGCTGATTTGGTCAAGCGGTCCACTAATACCCAAATAGAATCATAGCCGGCTCGAGTGCGAGGTAACCCGACTATGAAGTCCATTCTGATCTCATCCCATTTCTATTGAGGAATTTGCAACAGTTGCAACAAACCGACGGGTCTTTGATGC
This sequence comes from Zea mays, assembly GCF_902167145.1. Lineage (NCBI taxonomy): Eukaryota > Viridiplantae > Streptophyta > Magnoliopsida > Poales > Poaceae > Zea > Zea mays. The sequence goes on from NC_050099.1 coordinate 125,848,455, forward strand.
TCTGCTTTGATTCTCTAACAACTTTCACATATAGCCACATGCTCTGCAATTTCCTTTTTCATTCCGTACCACCAGAATTTCTCTGTTTTTAGATCCTAATACATCTTCTCGCTTCTAGGATGTATGGAATAGACTGTCTCATGAGCTTCCTTGAGAATTAACTCCCGAATGGATTGGACATTGGGAACACACAGGTGGTCCTTAAACCATACCCCACCTTCTACATCTTCCCGAAAATCGTTGCCTCTTCCTTCTAGAATTAGCTGTCAAATTTCATTGATCTTCTCATCGTTCTTTTGCGCTTCTTTGATTTCTCACTCTAAGGTGGGTTCCAATTCAACTGTTACTCCTTGCATGTTGTTCAGAAATCTGAGGCTCAGTCTGTCAAATTCTTTGGCCAACTCATAAGGCATCGGGTGAACGACCATCATGTTGACTTGACTTTTTCTGCTTAAAGCATCTGCCAACATGTTCGCTTTGCCTGGATGGTTGTGAATCTCCAATTTGTAGTCTTTGATCAGCTCTACCCATCTTTGCTGCCTCATGTTCAGCTCCGACTGGGTGAATATGTACTTCAGACTTTTGTGGTCTATATAAACATCGCAGTTCTGCCCATACAGGTAGTGCCTCCATGTTTTTAGTGCATGAACCACTACTGCTAACTCCAGGTCATGGATTGGGTAATTCTTCTCATGAACCTTCAGCTATCAGGATGAGTATGCCACAACTCTTCCCTCTTGCATCAATACACATCCCAAGCCGGTGTAGGAAACATCACAATACACCGAGAATGTCTTATGAACATCAGGCAGAATTAAAATAGGCGTTGTAGTCAACTTCTCTTTCAGCGTTTTAAAGGCCTCTTGGCACTTCTAGGTCCACTTGAACTCAACTTCGTTTGCTAGCAGAGCTGTCATTGCATTGATCTCACAATCTTTGAAAGTCTTTTAATGAATTGCCGATAATATCTGACATTCCAATGAAGCTCTTGATTCCTCGAACATCTATCAGTGCTTTCCAATTTAGGATGTCTGCCTCTTTCTTTGGATCCAGATCCAACCCATCTCTGTTTATAATGTGACCCAAGAACAGAACTTCATCAATCTAGAACTCGTATTTGCTTAGCTTTGCATACAATTAGTGCTCTCGTAGCCTCTACAATACCATCTTCAGATGATCCACATGCTCTTCCTCACTTTGAGAATATATAAGAATGTCATCGATAAACACAACCACAAACTTGTCTAAATAATCCATGAACACACTATTCATCAGATTCATGAAGAAGGCTAGCGCATTCGTCAGACCAAAAGTGAAAGTCGCCTAGAGGGGGGGGGGTGAATAGGCAAATCTAAAATTTACAAACTTTAAGCACAACTACAAGCCGGGGTTAGCGTTAGAAATAAAGTCGAGTCCGAAAGAGAGGGCGAAAACAAATCAACCAAAGAAAATAGAGCGGATGACACGGTGATTTGTTTTACCGAGGTTCGGTTCTTGCAAATCTACTCCCCGTTGAGGTGGTCACAAAAACCGGGTCTCTTTCAACCCTTTCTCTCTCTCAAACGGTCACCTAGACCGAGTGAGCTTTTCTCCTCAATCAATTGGGTCACTTAGACCCCACAAGGACCACCACAACTTGGTGTCTCTTGCTTTGATTACAAAGGTGTTGAGAACAAGAAATGGGGAAGAAGAAAAGCGATCCAAGAACAAGAGCTCAAAGAACACGAGCAAAAACTCTCTCTCTAGTCACTATTTGCTTGGAGTGGACATGGGACTTGGAGAGGCTTTGATTCTATTGAATTTGTGTCTTGTATTGATTGCACTAGCTCTTGTATTGAATGTGAAGTCTGAAAACTTGGATGCCTTGAAGTGTGGTGGTTGGGGGGGTATTTATAGCCCCAACCACCAAAATGGTCGTTGGGGAGGCTGTCTGTCGATGGGCGCACCGGACAGTCCGGTGCGCCACCGGACACTGTCCGGTGCACCAGCCACGTCACCCAACTGTTAGGGTTCTGACGGTTTCAACCGTTGGAGCTCTGACAGATTGGGGCACCGAATAGTCCGGTGCCGCACCGGACAGTCACTGTTCACTGTTCGGTGCGCCTTCTGGCGCTGCTCTGACTCTGCGCGCGCTGTCCGCGCACTGTTCACGTTCACTGTTCACTTTTGTAGACAACCGTTGGAGCAGTAGCCGTTGCTCCGCATGGCACACCGGACAGTCCGGTGAATTATAGCGGAGTGGCTTTCCAAAAACCCGAAGCTGAGCAGTTCAGAGTTGATCTCCCTGGTGCACCAGACCAGGGCAGCCTTCGGTTGGTTTTGCTCCTTTTTTTGAACCCTATCTTGGACTTTTTATTGGTTTGTGTTGAACCTTTGGCACCTGTAGAACTTATAATCTAGAGCAAATTAGTTAGTCCAATTATTTGTGTTGGGAAATTCAACCACCAAAATCATTTAGGAAAAGGTTTGACCCTATTTCCCTTTCAATCTCCCCCTTTTTGGTGATTGATGCCAACACAAACCAAAGCAAATATATAAGTGCAGAATTGAACTAGTTTGCATAAGTTAAGTGCAAAGGTTGCTTGAATTAAACCAATTTACATTTTCATAAGATATGCATGGATTGCTTTCTTCCTTTTAACATTTTGGACCACACTTGCACCACTTGTTGTGTTTTTGCAAATGTTTTTGGAAATTATTTTTCAAAGTCTTTTTGCAAATAGTTAAAGGTATATGAATAAGATTTTGAGAAGCATTTTTAAGATTTGAAATTTTCTCCCCCTGTTTCAAATGTTTTTCCTTTGACTAAACAAAACTCCCCCTTAATGAAATTCTTCTCTTAGTGTTCAAGAGGGTTTTACAAATTGAAAGAAGATCAAATATTTTAGATACCAATTTTGAAAAACTCCTCCTTAAGATATAGATATCAGATGAGATATAATTTCTTAGAGGACTACAAATTTGAAGAATACCAATTGAAAACAACATTTAAAACTTAGACTTGTTTCTAAAAATTTTGAAATTGGCGTGGTGGTGCGGTCCTTTTGCTTTGGGCTAATACTCTCTCCCCCTTTGGCATTAATCGCCAAAAACGGAGTCTTTAGAGCCCTTTTTACTTTCTCCCCAATGGTGTAAATAAATGTGAGTGAAGATTATACCAAAGTGGAGAGCGGTGCGGAGTGACGGTGAAGGGTAAATAATACCGATAGAGTGGAGTGGAAGCCTTGTCTTCGCCGAAGACTCCATTTCCCTTTCAATCTATGACTTAGCATAAGAATACACTTGAAAACACATTAGTCATAGCACATGAAAGATATATGATCAAAGGTATATAATTGAGCTATGTGTGCAAAGAATCAATCAAAGTTCCTAGAATCAAGAATGTTTAGCTCATTCCTAAGTTTGGTAAAGGTTTTATCATCTAGTGGTTTGGTAAAGATATTGGCTAATTGTTCTTTGGTGCTAACATAAGCAATCTCGATATCTCCCCTTTGTTGGTGATCCCTCAAAAAGTGGTACCGAATGGCTATGTGCTTAGTGCGGTTGTGCTCAACGGGATTATCCGCCATGCGGATTGCACTCTCATTATCACATAGGAGAGGGAAATTTGGTTAATTTGTAGCCATAGTCCCTAAGGATTTGCCTCATCCAAAGCAATTGCGCGCAACAATGGCCTACGGCAATATACTCGGCTTCGGCGGTAGAAAGAGCAACTGAATTTTGTTTCTTTGAAGACCAAGACACCAGGGATCTTCCCAAGAATTAACAAGTCCCTGATGTGCTCTTTCTATCAATTTTACACCCTGCCCAATCAGCATCTGAAGAACCTATTAAATCAAAAGTGGATCCCTTGGGGTACCAAAGACCAAACTTAGGTGTATGAACTAAATATCTCAAGATTCTTTTCAGAGCCCTAAGGTGAACTTCCTTAGGATCGGCTTGGAATCTTGCACACATGCATACGGAAAGCATAATATCCGGTCGAGATGCACATAAATAGAGTAAAGATCCTATCATCGACCGGTATACCTTTTGATCTATGGATTTACCTCCCGTGTCGAGGTCGAGATGCCCATTGGTTCCCATGGGTGTCTTGATGGGCTTGGCATCCTTCATTCCAAACTTGGTAAGTATATCTTGAATGTACTTGGTTTGGCTGATGAAGGTGCCCTCTTGGAGTTGCTTCACTTGAAATCCTAAGAAATACTTCAACTCCCCCATCATAGACATCTCGAATTTTTGAATCATAATCCTACTAAACTCTTCACAAGTAGATTTGTTAGTAGACCCAAATATGATATCATCAACATAAATTTGGCATACAAACAAATCATTTGAAATAGTTTTGGTAAAGAGTGTAGGATCGACTTTTTCGACTTTGAAACCATTAGTTATAAGGAAATCTCTTAGGCATTCATACCAAGCTCTTGGGGCTTGCTTGAGCCCATAAAGCGCCTTAGAGAGTTTATACACATGGTTAGGGTACTCACTATCTTCAAAACCGGGAGGTTGCTCAACATAGACCTCTTCCTTGATTGGTCCATTAAGGAAGGCACTTTTCACGTCCATTTGATAAAGCTTGAAGCCATGGTAAGTAGCATAGGCAAGTAATATGCGAATTGACTCAATCCTAGCTACGGGTGCATAGGTTTCACCAAAATCCAAACCTTCGACTTGTGAATATCCCTTGGCCACAAGTCGGGCTTTGTTTTTTGTCACCACACCATGCTCATCTTGCTTGTTGCGGAAGACCCACTTGGTTCCTACAACATTTTGATTAGGACGTGGAACAAGATGCCATACCTCATTCCTCATGAAGTTGTTGAGTTCCTCTTGCATTGCCAACACCCAATCCGAATCTCTTAATGTGTCTTCCACCCTGTATGGCTCAATAGAAGATACAAAAGAATAATGTTCACAAAAATGAGCGACACGAGATCGAGTGGTTACCCCCTTATGAATATCGCCGAGAATGGAGTTCACGGGGTGATATCTTTGTATCGCTTGGTGGACTCTTGGGTGTGGCGGTCTTGGACCCTCATCATCTTCCTTATCTTGATCATTAGCATCTCCCCCTTGATCATTGTCCTCCTCTTGAGGTGGCTCTTCTTGATCTTCATTTTCATCATCTTGAGCTTGATCCTCATCTTGGGTTGGTGGAGATGCTTGCATGGAAGATGATGGTTGATCTTGTGCTTGTGTGGGCTCTTCGGATTCCTTAGGACACACATCCCCAATGGACATGTTCTTTAGCGCGACGCATGGAGCCTCTTCATCATCTAGCTCATCAAGATCAACTTGCTCTACTTGAGAGCCATTAGTCTCATCAAACACAATGTCACAAGAAACTTCAACTAATCCAGTGCATTTGTTGAAGACTCTATATGCCCTTGTGTTTGAGTCATAACCAAGTAAAAAGCCTTCTACAACCTTAGGAGCAAATTTAGATTTTCTACCTCTTTTAACAAGAATAAAACATTTGCTACCAAAGACTCTAAAATATGAAATATTGGGCTTTTTACCGGTGAGGAGTTCATAGGATGTCTTCTTGAGGATTCGATGAAGGTAGAGTCGGTTGATGGCATAGCAAGCGGTGTTGATTGCTTCCGCCCAAAACCGGTCCGAAGTCTTGTACTCATCAAGCATGGTCCTCGCCATGTCAAGTAGAGTTCTATTCTTCCTCTCCACTACACCATTTTGTTGTGGTGTGTAGGGAGAAGAGAACTCATGCTTGATGCCCTCGTCCTCAAGAAAGCCTTCTATTTGAGAGTTCTTGAACTCCAGCCCATTGTCGCTTCTTATCTTCTTGATCCTCAAGCCGAACTCATTTTGAGCCCGTCTCAAGAATCCCTTTAAGGTCTCTTGGGTTTGAGATTTATGCTGCAAAAAGAACACCCAAGTGAAGCGAGAATAGTCATCCACAATTACAAGACAATACTTCCGCCGATGCTTATGTAAGCTATCAGGCTGAATAGATCCATGTGGAGTAGCTCAAGCGGCATGTCGGTCGTCATGATATTCTTGTCTGGATGATGAACACCAACTTGCTTTCCTGCTTGGCATGCGCTACAAACCCTGTCTTTCTCAAAATGAACATTTGTTAGTCCCAAAATGTGTTCTCCCTTTAGAAGCTTGTGAAGATTCTTCATCCTAACGTGGGCTAGTCGGCGATGCCAGAGCCAACCCATATTAGTCTTAACAATTAAGCAAGTATCGAGTTCAGCTCTATTAAAATCAACTAAGTATAGCTGACCCTCTAACACTCCCTTAAATGCTACTGAATCATCACTTCTTCTAAAGATAGTAACACCTATATCCGTAAAAAGACAGTTGTAACTGTGAGCACCTAGAGGGGGGGGGGTGAATAGGTGATCCTGTAAAACTTAAAACTTAAGCCACAAAACTTGGTTAAGTGTTAGCACACACTACAACCTTTAAGGCCTTCTGTGACATAATGATTATGTCACTAACTAGTGTTTATTTGTCACATATTATGTTTTGGTGACGTCATTGTGACGAAAAAGCCATCGTCACAGAAGGTGCGTGTTAAACAGAGTACTATGACGATGATAAAAAAATTGTCATAGATTCTATGACGCATACTAGCTTCGTCACTAAATCTATGACACTCTATTTCGTCATAATTGCCCCTGAAAACGTCACAATTCGTACTGACATGCATTGCCACGTGGCTAATGGTGATGACGTGGTATGTGACGTGGCATAATTGTTGTGACGAAGAATTTCGTCACAAATTGAAAGGTGTTGGCCGCTTATGTGGCAATACATTTGTGACAAAAAGTTTTGTCATAAAATGTGATGACACGGCAAGTGATGTGCTGACAAAGCATTTGTGACAAATATAATCATCATCGCAAGGAATACATCATATGCATTCATATCATCATAGAATATTACACATCAGAACCAAAATATCATATGAATTTGTTCAACACAAATATTTCATCTAGAAGAGAATAATATAACTTTAAAACATATATCTGCAAATCCTTTAACTTAAAATCCAAAACAAATCCAATAACTTCAACTCAAAGTATTAAACATTAAGCATAATTGAAAATGATCCTATAACTTCAAATCTAGAACTACTGTAACCAGCCACTATACCAGCCATAAGGCTGCAGGTCCTATAGTGGTCAACCAGACTTAAGATGGAGGCACTTGGCCTCGATTGAAGCTTAATAGTTGACGAAGGAGGTTGTTATTTTCTTCCATCGACCTCTTCATACTATCAATGGTCTCCTGAGATGCTTGTGCTTGAGCCTTCAAGGTTTCCACTTCTTCCCTAAGGCCATCTTTTTCTTGCTTCTCGGTCTCTAGTTCATCCTGAAGTTGTTGAACCTTTGCAGAAACAATCGTTGTGGAGCTTTTCTTGGAGGCGGACTGAAGACCAACATTGCGTAGGAACACACTGGAGCCTGGTAGCACATTAGAAACAACTTCTGTAGGAGATTTTGGTTGTTGTCCATCCTGAACTCGTGCTGCTACCATTTCTTCCATGTCAACCTAATATAAAATTTAAAGATTATTCATTAGTATAGTATACCACAAGTTGAAAGTTATGAGTACAAACATGAAAGGAAAACAAGCACTTACAATAGCTTTCTGAACATTTTCACTAAAACCTTTCTTTTTGCTACAATGCATCTCCTTGAAAAGATCTATTGCACTAGGTTCCGCATCCTTATATTTTTCTTGCTTCTGAAATGATATAAAATGAGTGTGGTGAGAATGGAGGTCTTGAAATAAGGTACAGGTAGGTTTTCAAAATAACAATTTAAAATGCATTTTAGATATGAACAGTGCTAAAGCATTTAAATAAAACTGTAAATGAAGCAATCAGGAACAACTATATGAGCAAACAAAGATGTTTAATTGTGCTTTGGTATACATAAATAGAAACATAGATGTTAGAGTCGATTGCTGCATATCTAAATGCTTTAGCAAGCTATATATATATTTAAATGCTAGAGAGATGTTAGAGTCGATTACAGAAACAAAGATGTTAGAATCGAATACAGAAATAGAAAAACTACAAGCTATACATTCTCTGTTATTATTGTTCTGTCTATCTAGTACTTGATGAATATATAGATGGACTTTTTGCAGAAAGAGCATGAGGAGCTGTACAATGCTCAAATAAGGAGGATTAGGATACTTGTAGGTACCATAGCTACAATCTAAAACATTATAGTTTGGTGCAACCTAAAACATTATAGTTTGGTGGATGACCTATTAATCAACTATTAACAATACAATAAAAATGATTTAGGAGACATGCTCTCTAATTAATGGAAGCAAACACACATAATAACCACCTCTTTAAATGGTTATGGGTGTTCATTTGCAGCATTACACATTCATAGATTATTCAACTATGCACATAAAATAAAGGTTGTTGCATAATCAAGAAATGTAAGTGAACACAAATGTAACAACCAGGAGCAATTATATGAGGTAGCATAGATGCTAAATAAACCGACTCTATTGACAATATTACACATTCACATATCATTCAATTATGCAGAGTCTTGGCTGCTCGAGCCAAGACAATTCCAATTCGATTTTTCCTGTTTCCAGCACTTAGACACAATACATTAGTCTCTAAAACAATGTACTAAGTCTGAGAAACATACCTTTATCCTTGATTTTCACTTTCTCCGCCATTTTACACTTAGACACTTGTGTTGGACACTAAATCACCAAAATACTTAGAAATGGCCCAAGAGCACATTTCCCTTTCAATCTCCCCCTTTTTGGTGATTTATGCCAACACAATATAAAGCAAGTAGAACAAATAAAAAATCAATTCAATTAAGAACTCAAATTGTTTTGATTCAAATTTGACATATATGGATCATTCTTTTCCACCACTTGGTTTGTTTTTGCAAATCAAACTCAAATTTCTATCTCTAAGTCAAACACACTTGTTAAGACATGAAGAGAGTCGTTCCAAGAGAAATTGATTCAAGATTTCAAAAACTCCCCCTTTTTCCCATAATCAACACTTCTCCCCACAAGAAGCCCACTTTTGACAAAAAGAGCCAATAAGAGTATTTTGACAAAACAAAAACTCTAACTCTACTTTTTCAAAATTCTCAAGTGGTAGCTGATCCTTTTATTGCTTTGGCCTTTATTTTCTCCCCCTTTGGCATCAAGTACCAAAACGGGATCAATCTTGGCCCTTAAACCCCATTGCCTCACCAAAATCTTCAACTAAGAGTAAAAGGCAATAAGAGTACGAAGATGAACTTGGAAGAAGTTACTCTTTCATCGGAGTGCAGTGGAAGTCTTGCATGGTCCAAGTCCACCTTTTCCCTTTCAAGCCACCTTTGTGACTAATTTAGGCAAACTCAAGCACATGGTTAGTCTCAAAGGGTCAAGTTGTAGCACATCTCCCCCTAAATATGTGCATCACTTTGCAACTGACTTGTGAGGTCCAGGGAGTGTTTGTACAACTTGAGCACCATAAGTAAGCAACGAAATGCATAAGGAACATGATCAAGGGCATAACGACATGTATGTTATAAATCAATCCAAGTTCCGCGAATCTAAGACATTTAGCTCACTACGCAGCCTGCAAAAGGTCTTCTCATCTAGAGGTTTGGTAAAGATATCGGCTAGCTGGTTCTCGGTGCTAACATGAAACACTTCGATATCTCCCTTTTGCTGGTGGTCTCTCAAAAAGTGATGCCGGATGTCAATGTGCTTTGTGCGGCTGTGCTCAACAGGATTTTCCGCCATGCGGATAGCACTCTCATTATCACATAGGAGTGGGACTTTGCTCAGATTGTAGCCAAAGTCCCTGAGGGTTTGCCTCATCCAAAGTAGTTGCGCGCAACACTGTCCCGCGACAACGTACTCGGCCTCAGCGGTGGATAGGGCAACGGAAGTTTGTTTCTTAGAGTTCCACGACACTAGGGACCTTCCTAAGAATTGGCACGTCCCTGATGTACTCTTCCTATCGACCTTACATCCAGCGTAGTCGGAATCTGAGTATCCAATTAAGTCAAAGTTAGACCCCTTAGGATACCAGATCCCGAAGCAAGGCGTAGCGACTAAATATCTAAGTATTCGCTTCACTGCCACTAAGTGACACTCCTTAGGATCGGATTGAAATCTAGCACACATGCATACGCTAAGCATAATATCCGGTCTACTAGCACATAAATAAAGTAAAGACCCTATCATTGACCGGTATGCCTTTTGATCAACGGACTTACCTCCTTTGTTGAGGTCGGTGTGTCCGTCGGTCCCCATTGGAGTCTTTGCGGGCTTGGCGTCCTTCATCCCAAACCACTTTAGCAAGTCTTGTGTGAACTTCGTTTGGGAGATGAAGGTGCCGTCCTTGAGTTGCTTCACTTGGAACCCAAGGAAGTAGTTCAACTCGCCCATCATCGACATCTCGAATTTCTGCGTCATCACCCTGCTAAACTCTTCACAAGACTTTTGGTTAGTAGAACCAAATATTATGTCATCGACATAAATTTGGCACACAAACAAATCACCATCACATGTCTTAGTGAAAAGAGTTGGATCGGCTATCCCAACCTTGAAAGCATTAGCAATTAAGAAATCTCTAAGGCATTCATACCATGCTCTTGGGGCTTGCTTAAGTCCATAGAGCGCCTTAGAGAGCTTACACACGTGGTCGGGGTACCGTTCATCCTCGAAGCCAGGGGGTTGCTCCACGTACACTTCCTCCTTGATTGGCCCGTTGAGGAAAGCGCTCTTCACATCCATTTGGAACAACCTGAAAGAATGGTGAGCGGCATATGCTAGCAAGATACGAATGGACTCTAGCCTAGCCACAGGAGCAAAAGTCTCCTCAAAGTCCAAACCTGCGACTTGGGCATAACCTTTTGCCACAAGTCGAGCCTTGTTCCTCGTCACCACTCCGTGCTCGTCTTGTTTGTTGCGGAAAACCCACTTGGTTCCCACAACATTTTGCTTAGGATGAGGCACCAGTGTCCAAACTTCATTCCTCTTGAAGTTGTTGAGCTCCTCTTGCATGGCCAACACCCAGTCCGGATCTAGCAAGGCCTCCTCTACCCTGAAAGGCTCAATAGAAGAGACAAAGGAGTAATGCTCACAAAAATTAACTAATCGAGACCGAGTAGTTACTCCTTTGCTTATGTCACCCAAAATCTGATCGACGGGATGATCCCTTTGAATCATCGCTCGGACTTGAGTTGGAGGTGTCGGTTGTGCTTCTTCCTCCATTTCTTGATCATCTTGTGCTCCCCCTTGATCATACGCCTCCTTTTGATGAACCTGTTCATCTTCTTGAGTTGGAGAATGCACCATTGTTGAGGAAGAAGGTTGATCTCGCTCATTTTGTTCCTGTGGCCGCACCTCTCCAATCGCCATGGTGCGTATTGCGGCCGTTGGAACGTCTTCTTTATCTACATCATCAAGATCAACAACTTGCTCTCTTGGAGAGCCATTAGTCTCATCAAATACAACGTCGCTAGAGACTTCAACCAAACCCGATGATTTGTTGAAGACTCTATACGCCTTTGTATTTGAGTCATAACCTAACAAAAAACCTTCTATAGCTTTGGGAGCAAACTTAGAATTTCTACCCTTCTTCACTAGAATGTAGCATTTGCTTCCAAATACACGAAAGTAAGATACATTGGGTTTGTTACCAGTTAGAAGCTCATATGACGTCTTCTTGAGGAGACGATGAAGGTATACCCTGTTGATGGCGTGGCAAGCCGTGTTCACGGCTTCCGACCAAAAGCACTCGGGGGTCTTGAACTCTCCAAGCATCGTTCTCGCCATATCGATAAGCGTCCTGTTCTTCCTCTCTACCACACCATTTTGTTGTGGTGTGTAGGGAGCGGAGAGCTCGTGCTTGATCCCTTCCTCCTCAAGAAACTCCTCCACTTGAAGGTTCTTGAATTCGGACCCGTTGTCGCTTCTTATCTTCTTCACTTTGAGCTCAAACTCATTTTGAGCTCTCCTTAGGAAGCGCTTGAGGGTCCCTTGGGTTTCAGACTTTTCCTGCAAAAAGAATACCCAAGTGAAGCGGGAAAAGTCATCAACAATAACTAGACCATACTTACTTCCTCCTATGCTTAGATAGGCGACGGGTCCGAAGAGGTCCATATGTAGCAGCTCCAGGGGTCTTGATGTGGTCATCACATTCTTGCTGTGATGCGCTCCTCCCACTTGTTTACCTGCTTGACAAGCTGCACAAGGCCTATCTTTTTCGAATTGCACGTTAGTCAAACCTATCACGTGTTCTCCCTTTAGAAGCTTGTGAAGGTTCTTCATCCCTACATGTGCTAAGCGGCGATGCCACAGCCAGCCCATGCTAGTCTTAGCTATTAAGCATGCATCTAGACCGACCTCCTCTTTTGCAAAATCAACTAAATAAAGTTTGCCGTCTAATACACCCTTAAAAGCTAATGAACCATCACTTCTTCTACAGACAGACACATCTACATTAGTAAATAGACAATTATATCCCATATTACATAATTGACTAACAGATAGCAAATTATATCCAAGGGACTCAACTAAAAACACATTAGAGATAGAGTGCTCATTTGAAATTGCAATCTTGCCTAAGCCTTTCACCTTGCCTTGGTTCCCATCACCAAATATGATTGAATCTTGGGAATCCTTGTTTTTAACGTAGGAGGTGAACATCTTCTTCTCCCCCGTCATATGGTTTGTGCATCCGCTGTCGATAATCCAGCTTGAACCCCCGGATGCATAAACCTGCAAGGCAAATTTAGGCTTGGGACTTAGGTACCCAACTCTTGTTGGGTCCTACAAGGTTAGTCACAATTGTCTTAGGGACCCAAATGCAAGTTTTATCACCCTTGCATTTTGCCCCTAATTTCCTAGCAACTATCTTCCTATCCTTTCTACAAATAGCAAAGGAAGCATTTAAAGCATGATATATTGTAGAAGGACCATCCATAACTTTCCTAGAAACATGAACAATATTCTTTCTAGGCACATGATGAACATAACTCCTAGACATATATCTATCATGCATATAAGAAGAACTAGAAGCAAACATAGCATGTGAATCATAAGCATGTGAATCATAACTTCTATAGTCACTTCTAGCATGTCTCCTATTATGATACATAAAAGCATGTTTCTTTTTAGTACTACTTGCCATAGGAGCCTTCCCTTTCTCCTTGGCGGGGATGGGAACCTTATGGCTTGTTAAGTTCTTGGCTTCCCTCTTGAAGCCAAGTCCATCCTTAATTGAGGGGTGTCTACCAATCGTGTAGGCATCCCTCGCAAATTTTAGCTTATCAAATTCGCTCTTGCTAGTCTTAAGTTGAGCATTAAGACTAGCCAATTCATCATTAAGTTTGGAAATTGAAACTAGGTGTTTACTACAAGCATCAATGTCAAAATCTTTACATCTATTACAAGTTGCAACAATTTCTACACAAGATGTTGATTTACTAGCTATTTCTAACTTAGCATTCAAATCATCATTAATGCTCCTTAAGTTAGAAATTGTCTCATGGCAAGAAGATAATTCACAAGAAAGCATTTCATTTCTTTTAACTTCTAGAGCATGAGATTTTTGTGCTTCTATAAATTTGTCATGTTCTTCATACAACAAATCCTCTTGCTTTTCTAAAAGCCTATTCTTATCATTCAAGGCATCAATCAGTTCATTAATTTTATCTACCTTGGTTCTATCTAGGCCCTTAAATAAACATGAATAATCTATTTCATCCTCATCACTAGATTCGTCCTCACTTGAAGAAGCATAAGTAGAGTTTCGAGTACATACCTTCTTCTCCCTTGCCATAAGGCATGTGTGACGCTCGTTGGGGAAGAGGGATGACTTGTTGAAGGCGGTGGCGGCGAGTCCTTCATTGTCGGAGTCGGAAGAGGAGCAATCCGAATCCCACTCCTTGCCTAGATGCGCCTCGCCTTTTGCCTTCTTATAGTTCTTCTTCTTCTCCCTCTTGTTCCCTTGATCCTGATCACTATCATTGTCGGGACAGTTAGCAATAAAATGACCAAGCTTACCACATTTGAAGCATGAGCGCTTCCCCTTTGTCTTGGTCTTGCTTGGCTGCCCCTTGCGACCTTTTAGCGCCGTCTTGAATCTCTTGATGATGAGAGCCATCTCTTCATCATTAAGTCCGGCAGCCTCAATTTGTGCCACCTTGCTAGGTAGCGTCTCCTTGCTTCTTGTTGCCTTGAGAGCAAGAGGTTGAGGCTCATTGATTGGACCATTCAATGCGTCGTCCACGTATCTTGCTTCCTTGATCATCATTCGCCCGCTCACGAACTTTCCAAGTATCTCCTCGGGCGTCATCTTGGTGTACCTAGGATTCTCACGAATATTGTTTACAAGATGAGGATCAAGAACAGTAAAAGACCTTAGCATTAGGCGGACGACGTCGTGGTCCGTCCATCGCGTGCTTCCATAGCTTCTTATCTTGTTGACAAGGGTCTTGAGCCGGTTGTACGTTTGGGTTGGCTCTTCTCCCCTTATCATAGCGAATCTCCCGAGTTCGCCCTCCACCAACTCCATCTTGGTGAGCATTGTGACGTCATTCCCCTCATGAGAGATCTTGAGGGTGTCCCAAATTTTCTTGGCGTTATCCAAGCCGCTCACTTTGTGGTATTCATCCCTGCACAATAAAGCTAGAAGAACAGTAGTAGCTTGTGCATTTTTATGAATTTGCTCATTAATGAACATGGGACTATCCGTACTATCAAAGTGCATTCCACTCTCTACAATCTCCCATATACTAGGATGGAGAGAGAACAAGTGACTACACATTTTGTGACTCCAAAATCCGTAGTCCTCTCCATCAAAATGAGGAGGTTTACCAAGTGGAATAGATAATAAATGAGCATTTGTACTTTGAGGAATACGAGAGTAATCAAAAGAAAAGTTCGAATTGACCGTTTTCTTTTTCTCGTAGTCGTCGTCGTCCTTTTGGGAAGAGGAAGATTCGTCGCTGTCGTAGTAGACGATCTCCTTGATGCGCCTTGTCTTCTTCTTCTTCCCGTCTTTGCACTTGTGGCCCGAGCCCGAGTCGGTAGGCTTGTCATCCTTCGGCTCGTTGAAGATAGACTCCTTCTCGTGTTGTTGACCACCATCCCCTTTCCCTTAGGATCCATCTCTTAGGGTGATTAGTCCCTTCTTGAAGAGAACAACTCTGATACCAATTGTGAGCACCTAGAGGGGGGGGGGGGGTGAATAGGTGATCCTGTAAAACTTAAAACTTAAGCCACAAAACTTGGTTAAGTGTTAGCACAATAATCACCAAGTGGCTAGAGAGGAGTCTCAACAAAACACAATAACCACAGGAGATCAATCACAGAGATGGCACAGTGGTTTATCCCGTGGTTCGGTCAAGACCAACGCTTGCCTACTCCACGTTGTGGCGTCCCAATGGACGAGGGTTGCAATCAACCCCTCTCAAGCGGTCCAAAGACCCACTTGAATACCACGGTGTTTTGCTTGCTTTACTATATCCCGTTTGCGAGGAATCTCCACACTTTGGAGCCTCTCGCCCTTACACTTAAGGTTCACAAAGAAGCACGGAGTAAGGGAGGGATAAGCAACACACTCAAGACAAGAAATCACAGCAACACCACGCACACAAGTCGCAACAAGAGCTCACAACACAACTCAATGAGTTCACAACTCAACTAGAGCTCTAATTGCTATCGCAAAGAATCAAAGGCGCGGAATCGATGTCTTAGTGCTTAGGAATGCTTAGAGGATGCTTGGTGTTGTCCTCCATGCGCCTAGGGGTCCCTTTTATAGCCCCAAGGCAGCTAGGAGCCGTTGAGAGCAATCTGGGAAGGCAATTCTTGCCTTCTGTCGTCTGGCGCACCGGACAGTCCGGTGCACACCGGACAGTGTCCGGTGCCCGATTTCTTTCCTTCTACGGCGAAGCTGACCGTTGGAAGTCTTGGAGCCGTTGGCGCACCGAACATGTCCGGTGCCCCTTTCTAGCCGTTGGCTCGGCCACGTGTCCCGCGCAGATCGCGCGGCCGACCGTTGGCCCGGCCGACCGTTGGCTCACCGGACAGTCCGGTGCACACCAGACAGTCCGGTGAATTATAGCCGTACGTCGCCGGTGAATTCCCGAGAGCAGCCAGTTCGCACGAGCCAGCTTGGCGCACCGGACAGTCCGGTGCTCCCAGACTGAGCAGAGTCTTGGCTGCTCGAGCCAAGACAATTCCAATTCGATTTTTCCTGTTTCCAGCACTTAGACACAATACATTAGTATCTAAAACAATGTACTAAGTCTGAGAAACATACCTTTATCCTTGATTTTCACTTTGTCCACCATTTTACACTTAGGCACTTGGGTTGGACACTAAATCACCAAAATACTTAGAAATGGCCCAAGGGCACATTTCCCTTTCAGTAACCCATTTTGCATAATTGAGAAATAGAAAGCAAATTGTAATCTAAAGAATCTACAAGAAAAACATTGGAAATAGAATGGTCAGGAGATATAGCAATTTTACCAAGTCCTTTGACCAAACCTTGATTTCCATCCCCGAATGTGATAGCTCTTTGGGGATCATGGTTTTTCTCATACGAGGAGAACATCCTTTTCTCCCCAGTCATGTGGTTTGTGCACCCGCTATCAATGATCCAACTTGAGCCCTCGGATGCATAAACCTACAAAACAAGTTTAGGCCTTGTTCTTAGGTACCCAAACGGTCTTGGGTCCTTTCACATTAGAAACAAGCACCTTGGGTACCCAAACACAAGTCTTGGAGCCCTTGTGTTTGTCCCCAACATATTTGGCAACTACTTTGCCTAATTTGTCAGTAAGCACATATGAAGCATCAAAAGTTTTAAATGAAACATTAGGTTCATTTGATGCAATAGGAGATTTCTTTTTAGGCAATTTAACATGGGTTGATTGCCTGGAGCTAGAGGCCTCATTTTTATACATAAAAGCATGATGTGAAACATTATGAGGTTTCCTAGCATGAATTCTCCTAATTTCGTGTTCGGGATAACCAGCAGAATATAAAATATAGCCCTCGTTATCCTGAACCATGGGAGCTTTGCCCTTAACAAAGTTAGACAATCTCTTAGGGGCATTAAGCTTGACATTGTCTCCCTATTGGAAGCCAATGCCATCCTTAATGATAGGACGTCTCCCATTATAAAGCATGCTACGAGCAAATTTAAATTTTCATTTTCTATCTCATGCTCATTAATTTTAGCACTAAGTTGAGCTATGTGATCAATTTTTGTTTAATTAAAGCTAGGTGATCATGGATAGCATCAACATTAATGTCTCTACATCTCACGCAAATAGAAACATGATTAACAGTGGATGTAGAGGGTTTGCAAGATTTTAATTCATCAATCTTAGCATGTAACATGGCATTTTCATTTCTAAGATTGGAAATAGAAACATTGCAAATATTTAAATCTTTAGCCTTAAAAATTAATTCATCATTCTCAAACTTAAGTCTAGAAAGTGATTCATTCAACTTGTCAATTTTAGCAATCAAACTAGCATTATCATCTTTAAGGTTGACAAGAGAATCATCACAAACATTTGACTTCTCAACCTTAGCAATTAATTTGGCATTTTCATTTCTAAGGTTAGAGATAGTGTCATGGCAAATGCTAAGCTCACTAGTTAAATTTTCACATTTTTCTACATCTTGAGCATAGGCATTTTTTTACTTTAACATGCTTCTTGTTTTCTTTAATAAGGAAGTCCTCTTGGCTATCCAAGAGTTCATCCTTCTCATGAATCGCACTAATCAATTCATTCAATTTCACCTTTTGTTGCATGTTAAGGTTGGCAAAAAGTGTAAGCAAATCATCCTCATCATCACTAGAGCTTGCCTCATCACTAGATGTTGCATATTTAGTGGAAGCTCTAGATTTTACCTTCTTTTTGCCGTCTTTTGCCATGAGGCACTTGTGGCCGACGTTGGGGAAGAGGAGACCCTTGTTGATGGTGATGTTGGCGGCGTCCTCGTCGAAGGAGGAGTCGGTGGAGCTCTCATCGGAGTCCCACTCCCGACAAACATGGGCATCGCCGCCTTCTTCTTGTAGTATCTCTTTTTCTCCTTCTTCTTCCCTCTCTTGTCGTCGCCCCTATCACTGTCACTAGAAATAGAACATTTTTCTATAAAGTGACCGAGCTTACCACACTTGTAGCAAACCTTCTTGAAACTAGGTTTGTAGTCTTTCCCCTTCCTTTGCTTGAGGATTTGGCGAAAGCTCTTGATGATGAGTGCCATTTCCTTGTTGTCGAGCTTGGAGGCGTCGATGGGGAGCCTACTTGATGTAGACTCTTCTTTCTTCTCCTCCGTTGCTTTGAAGGCAACGGGTTGCACCTCGGGTGTGGAGGTGGTGCCTCGCTCGATGATTTGTTTGGAGCCTTTGATCATCAATTCAAAGCTCACAAACTTTCCTATAACCTCCTCGAGACACATTAGCTTGTATCTAGGATCACCATGAATTAATTGTACTTGTGTAGGATTAAGAAAAACAAGTGATCTTAGAATAACCTTGACCATTTCATTGTCATCCCATTTTGTGCTCCCGAGGTTGCGCACTTGGATGACCAAGATCTTGAGCCGGTTGTACATAGCTTGTGGCTTCTCTCCTTAGTTGAGCATGAACCGACTAAGCTCCCCCTCGACCGTTTCCCTTTTGGTGATCTTGGTCACCTCGTCTCCTTCGTGTGTGGTCTTTAGTACGTCCCAAATCTCTTTGGCACTCTTCAACCCTTGCACCTTATTACACTCCTCTCGACTTAGAGAGGTGAGGAGTATAGTAGTTGCTTGGGAATTGAAGTGCTGGATTTGGGCGACTTCGTCCGTATCATAATCTTCATCCCCTACGGATGGTACCTGTGCTCCAAATTCAACAATGTCCCATATGCTTGTGTGGAGTGAGGTTAGGTGATACCTCATCATATCACTCCACCTACTATAATCTTCACCATTAAAGACTGGTGGTTTGCCTAATGGGACGGAAAGTAAAGGAGTATGTTTATACATGCGAGGGTAGCGTAGGGGGATCTTACTAAATTCTTGTGCTCATGGCGCTTAGAAGTGACGGACGGCGCGTCGGAGCCGGAGGTGGATGGCGACAAAGAGTCGGTCTTGTAGTAGACCACTTTCTTCATCTTCTTTTTCTTCTTGCCACTCCGATGCGACTTGTTATGTGAAGGGGATCCCTTCACTTTATTACCGGACTCCCCCGATGGAGCTTTCCCGTGGCTTGTGGCGGGCTTCTCGCTGGTCACCATATCCTTCTTGGCGTGATCTCCCGACATCACTTCAAGCGGTTAGGCTCTAATGAAGTACCGGCTATGATACCAATTGAAAGTCGCCTAGAGGGGAGTGAATAGGCAAATCTGAAATTTACAAACTTTAAGCACAACTAAAAGCCGGGGTTAGCATTAGAAATAAAGTCGAGTCTGAAAGAGAGGGCAAAAACAAATCAACCAAAGAAAATAGAGTGGATGACACGGTGATTTGTTTTACCGAGGTTCGGTTCTTGCAAACCTACTCCCCGTTGAGGTGGTCACAAAGACCGGGTCTCTTTCAACCCTTTCCCTCTCTCAAACGGTCACCTAGACCGAGTGAGCTTTTCTCCTCAATCAATTGGGTCACTTAGACCCCACAAGGACCACCACAACTTGGTGTCTCTTGCTTTGATTACAAAGGTGTTGAGAACAAGAAATGGGGAAGAAGAAAAGCGATCCAAGAACAAGAGCTCAAAGAACATGAGCAAAAACTCTCTCTCTAGTCACTATTTGCTTGGAGTGGAAATGGGACTTGGAGAGGCTTTGATTCTATTGAATTTGTGTCTTGTATTGATTGCACTTGCTCTTGTATTGAATGTGAAGCCTAAAAACTTGGATGCCTTGAAATGTGGTGGTTGGGGGAGTATTTATAGCCCCAACCACCAAAATGGCCGTTGGGGAGGCTGTCTGTCGATGGGAGCACCGGACAGTCCGGTGCGCCAGCCACGTCACCCAACCATTAGCGTTCTGACGATTTCGACCATTGGAGCTCTGACAGAATGGGGTACCGGACAGTCCGATGCCGCACCAGACAGTCACTGTTCACTGTCCGGTGCGCCTTCTGGCGCCGCTCTAACTCTACGCGCACTGTCCGCGCGCTGTTCACGTTCACTGTTCACTTTTGCAGACGACCGTTGGCGCAGTAGCCGTTGCTCCGCATGGCACACCGGATAGTCCGGTGCTGCACCGGACAGTCTGGTGAATTATAGCGGAGTGGCTTTCCAAAAACCTGAAGCTGAGCAGTTCAGAGTTGATCTCCCTGGTGCATCGGACACTGTCCGGTGCGCCAGACCAGGGCAGCCTTCGGTTGGTTTTGCTCCTTTCCGTTTGAACCCTATCTTGGACTTTTTATTGGTTTGTGTTGAACCTTTGGCAACTGTAGAACTTATAATCTAGAGCAAACTAGTTAGTCCAATTATATGTGTTGGGCAATTCAACCACCAAAATCATTTAGGAAAAGGTTTGACCCTATTTCCCTTTCAAAAAGACATAACTGTGTACTCATTAGACCATACTTGGTAATAAATGTCGTCTTTGGAATATCCGAAGGTCGGATACTGAGATGATGATAACCTGACCTCAAATCTATCTTCGAGAACACATTGGCTCCTCTCACCTGGTCGAACAGATCTTCTATTCTAGGTAGGGGGTACTTGTTCTTGATTGTGACTTCGTTCAGAGCTCTATAGTCGATGCACATCCTCCTGGTGCCATCTTTCTTTTCCATGAATAGGACATGAGCGGCCCGAGGTGAGGTACTTGGTCTGATGTAACCTTTCTTTGACAGCTCATCTATCTGCTTCTTGAGCTCCACCAATTCTAGTCCAGATACCCTGTAGGATCTTTTGGAAATAGGGGCGGTGCCCAGAATAAGCTCTATGGCAAACTCAACTTTCCGCTCAGGTGGCATACCTGGTAAATCTTTAGGGACCACACATCCGGAAATTCTAAAACAACCCTGATAACCTTGAGTGGATCGGCCTCCTTGCTATCAATTATCATTTGGTGATAACCTTTCCTTGGCTCGGATGAGACTAGCTCAGTCACCACTTCTTCTCCTAGTGGAGACACCAACTTCACTGTCCTCTTATCATAGCTGATAACATGTATCTAGCAAATTTATCTTTAGGATAACATCTATTCCCTGAGTACCCATCACTATCAGGTTAGCGGGAAACTCTATCCCCCTTATTTGCACTCTTACATTCAAGCATATTATATCGTTTCGAACTTTCCCACCGGCCGAATCAATTTGAATTGGTGTTGTCATGGTGGTTATTGGGAGATTATGCGCTTCTACCCATGATGCAGTAATAAATGAATGCATTGCTCCAGTATCAAATAATACTTCTACAAGATGGGATTTGACTGGGAACATACCTACTATCATGTCTGGTGTTTCCTGGACTGCTTCGGCCTCCAGATGGCTCAGACTCCCATGGTTGTAGCGCATCTGAACACGATTGCCTGCTCCCTGTTGAGGTGCATTCTGTCTTGCTAGGGCATTGGGGGTTGGCTACTGTTGAGCCATCTTCTTTGGATAATGCATCGTCCAATGGCGCTGCTCTCCACAATGGAAACATCCTCTGCCTTCTCCTTGCACTGGGGCTGCTTGACTGCTCTGTTTGGTTGCTAGGGCAGGAAGACGAGGTGCCTGATTATTCTGTCCCTGGAACTGACTCCCTCCCAGTTGACTGTTCTGGCGGTACTATTGCTTATGCTGAGGGTACTACCTCTGGAATTGCTGCTGATGCTGTCGCTGGTTCTGCTGTTGATATCCCTGAGGGTGACTTTACTAGAACCACTGAGGTGGATTGCCTGAGAAATGGGGGTGATTGTTGCTCTTGGGCTAAGGTCCACCGATCTTATGCTTTCGATGTTCCATCTCTTTGCGCTTCCTCTCAATCATGATTGCTCTGTCGATTAGGTGCTGGAAGGTGGGGAAGGTATGATTTATTAGCTGATAGTGTAGGGGATCAATTAAGCCTGTCAGGAAACGGTACTGCCTCTTGGCATCAGTGTTGACATCTTTAGGAGCATAGCGGGATAGTTGCAGAAACCTGTCTCTATACTCACTAACTGACATGGGTTCTTGCTTTAGTGCTAGAAACTCCTCTTTCTTCATTATCATCAGACTTGCTGGAACAAGACATCAACGGAAGTTATCTATGAATTATTCCCATGTAATGGCTTCGGGGTCGGCGTGGGTGGTGAGGTAGGACTCCCAACAGGACTAAGCAGCTCCCCTCAACAGACATGGACCATACAGAACCTTTTCTCTGTCATTGCACTAAGCGGTGTGCAACTCCCACTCCACGGTATGAAGCCAGTCTTCGGCATCCATGGGGTTAGCAGAGTGAGCGAACACAAGGTGATGACCTCTCATGAACTCTGTACGCTTATCTCTATGCATCTACGACATCTGCATCTGCGGGTGAGGTTGAGGTTGCTGTTGAACTTGCTGCATAGCTGCCAGGGTCTGCCCAATTGCCTGAACTGCCTGAGTCTGCATGAGGAACATCTGCTCTATTGACATCGGAGGAGGCAGGAGCAACTGCGGTTGGGGTGCCTCATCCTGCGTGGCTTGCTGCTCTGGCTGGGCACATCTCCCTCCTCTGTGCCTATGGTCAAACATATACGGAAGGCAATCACACATCAGGACTGATCTTGCAAATCTTTCAGCACAAGAAAAGGGTATAGAGTTCTTCACAACACTGAACGAACAAGCATCTTCACTGACTCCCAACACATCCAAACACAACTTCTCAGATAAAGAGGAAAATATAAATAAAAAGGCTTCCCAACTAAATAACTAATTTCATTAACATTAAGAGCTAAACCAAAATACAGGGGGTACCCACATTCTGGCGATAGTCATTACAAAGATCCAAATCCATCATAAGTTCATCATGACAAGCATAGAAACATAAGATAAGCAAACTATCCTGACTAACTAAGACAGACTAAGACTAAGACTAAGACCAAGACTCCTATTTTAAGCATTAATTACAAGATCCAACGCTAGCGATCTATGGTTCTAGATTTATCTAGGTCCTGCAGTCAGGGTTGCCATAGGCATGTTGTCCATGCGGAGGCGAGCGGTAAGGGTGCGGGGGCTGGAGAGCCATCCTCCTGGTGACGGCGCTCCACACGCTCAGCCCACAACTGGGCGATCTCAGCACGAGCCCTACTCAGCTCGTCTAAAGCGTGGTCCAGCTCCGTGTTGAGCACATCGACTAGGTTGACTATGCTACTCAACCTAGGATTGTCATCGCCAACAGGTGAGACAACGACACCTCCAGTACTACTAGTCGGACGACGGGGGTAATCCCTCAGGTTAAGACCGTCAGTGTGACGGAACCTCCCAAGGTATTAGGCCCACCTAGGACATGTTCGTTTGATCCCAAAACCATAGGGATTGAGGGGGATTGGAAGGGATTGGAGAGGATTTTGACTTGTAGGGGATTTAATCCCCCTCAATCCCTATGAATTGGCACAAAACGAACATGGCCCTACAGTTGTCCTTGTCCTAAGGACCTTGGACAACTCTGTAGATGCACATAATCATTCGACAAGTTCGGTAACTGTATCCTCATCATTTCGCCCAAGAGCGCTTCACCCGTCACGCAGATATTACATCACATCGGAGGAAAGGATAAGCGGAAGCAGATTACAATAACTTAATTTACATTCATAAAATATATATAGAGAGTATTATTATTACATTACCAGGGTATTATGAGTGCATAAAGTATTATTACAAACCAGGTAGGCAAAACACCCTCCTGCCCAAACGTTTATTGTTTTCAAGGTGGGAGGCAAACATCCTCCCGCGACCAACTTCACTGCTGGGGCTCCTCCTTGGGTACCACCTTTGAACAGAAACATCAAAACTATGCTGTTTCCTCACCTACAACAACATGGGTTCGAAAACCTTGAGTACGGAGTGTACTTTCGCAAGTCTTACCTGACAAAAGAAAAAGACTCTCAAGGATATGCTGGCTTGAGGGAGTCAAGGTAAAGCCTAATAAAGAATCAAAGACTCTGTTTGCAAAAATGCTTACTATTAGTGGATCCTTAAAAATCCAGTTTTATTGTCAAGTTAAGTCATTACCTATAGCTAGAGTTCTTTCTACCCTAGTTCACACACTTGGCCTACACTAGCTATCTTTTATCACCCTTTTAGTTCACTGGATTGCTACATGTAAGTCAGTGACAAAGTCTTCATGTCCGAGAAGTAACGGCGATCTGAATCGATTAATACTCAGCTGAGGATCTCCAATCACACGGCATATGTAGCACTTAACCCTTGCATATGTCAACTCGCCACCCGGTTTCTCAAGACCAGACCGAGTTCACGCCAACCGAGAGCACAGATACCCCACTGTCCAGCCTCTTGCCACGGAGGGTACACGCTACTCTCGCCATCTCTCCACTCCCATTGCGTGTTGGCCTTTCTGGTATTGGTCTGCCCGAGGCCAAGCTTACTCATGATGAGGCATGTGACCAGTTAAAGGGTCCTCGATCAGCAGGCCCATATTGACACGGTCCTTAATCGACTCAGACGGAGACACTACATCGAGACTTCCTTCTCGTGCAAGTCACCCGCCCGGTCTCAGCTTTATTATTTAAAACCCAAAGTTTGGTACCTGGCAGAGGTACATATTTTCTGATGTTGAACCCATCACGGCCATGATGGATTCACCATCAAGTTTTATTTTTGAAAACTTCCCATCCCATCTGAAGCATCATATTTTGTTTAAAACAAAACATTTTGTCTTCTAAAGCAAGACTAAGCATCAGAAAACTTTTAAGCAAAACAGGTATCAAGGAATGGTAATCAATTTGAAGCAATTGTGTAGCACTCAACACCTATCACCTAATGCATCATTTCAAGTGATAAATAATTTAAAACAACAAGGAAGGGGTAAATGCACCTGGGCTTACCTTGTGTCGTAGGAGACTCGGGATCTGTTCCACAAATGTCAAAGTAAAAACTGTCCCCGACAGGTGGAATTTCAGTCGGTGGTGTAACTTCCTCTTCAACAACTACTTCTTCTTTGTTTTCTAAACATAACAATATATACACATAAATACCCATGTGATGCTATGAACATGCAGTCTTGATAGAACACAATAAGTTATATTTTCAATATAACTTTCCTTCACGGTACTCCTAAGTCACTAGGGTTTTCTGGGTTAACACTCTATCAGGGTTAAGCAAGCTCTATTCTAAGAAGCTAGGGTTTTGGGTTTGGGAACAAACAATGTCCAAAACATACCAAATTTTACTCAAGGGCTTTGATTATTATATTAAACTTACCTAAAAAGTTTTTATAATTTTTGGTGCTAGTAATCAAATTCTAAAATTCTAAAAGACTAGTTTTAAGCACCTTTAATTGCTAAATAATTGGTGATTGAGACTAAAAATCTTGGAACTATTTTTATTAAATACTAGGGAAAATTAGGAGTCTAGTAAAATTGGTCCCATATTTTTATCATTTTTTAGAATTTCCTATGGATTTCTAAACTTAATCAGAAAAAGAAAAGAAGAAACTATCAACAGTGTTGGGCCGAAACCAGCCTAGGCCGGCCCATTACCGGGCGAAACGCGCCCGCGCGCGCACCTGCGCTAGCGGTTTTTGCGTAAAGGTCCTGGGTGATTTGAAAAACCAGTAAAGAACCCACAACATTGTTTCCCTGTTTCGCCGACAATTGCGCATAAACCCCCATACTTCTATTTCTTCATGGTCTTTGGTCCACGACAGAACCACACCGAATACCTGGCCGGAGTTGTGATTTCATGGCGATGGTGACCCGGACAGGAGGCAACAAGCTTACATACATCAAGCACAAGTCTATCCGAGCAAAATCCCTCACTCAATTGGATGGGGACAACCTTAATTGACGCTTGTTCATGGTCACGACGGCACAAGGACCTCAGTGAGCGCATTCTGGGTAACTAAACGCAGTAGCGTTAAAATTGAAGCTAGGGTGAGCTTTACTGGTTCACCAGAGATCGTGTACACACACTAATTTGGATCGAACGGGGACGCAAGAGTGGGTCGACAGAGAGGGTGTCCGTGGCGGCGTTCTATGATGGCGACACGGTGTTCCGGGATTGTGGTTGCGGTAGAGTTCAATTGGCTGACACAATAAGCAACCCGAGGCTAAAGGCATGCCAAAACAAAAGTTAGATGGGTATGAACTGACCCGAGGAGGGCTGGCCACAGATGGACCCTTCACGGTGGCGAAGATGACCAAATTCAGGGAAATCCAATGATCTCGGTCGATGGTGGATGAAACTGAATGGCTAGTGAACTGTTAGCTCCACAACTAAGAGGCGAAGATCAGTGCATGGTCAATTTGGACAATGGGGGTAGGGACACGGCGAATTTATAGGTCCAATGACCCATGGTGAAGGTACAAGCGATAAGCTCCACTGGACCTTGCTGGCTTTCACCGGTGAGGTCAAGCACTGTTCTTTTCTAGGATCCAGACACGTCGCGCTATGATCATGATACAGCTATTCCGTGTAACACCCCAGGTGTTACCAAGGCCCTGACTCCCTACTTGTACCCATGACTTGTTATCACATGTGTTAAGTGAAGGAGAGGGAGCCCCAAAACCTTGGAAACCATGGATTAACTAAGAATGTAAATGAAAAAAGCTTCACCCAAACATTTTGAGAAATTGTCACATTGGGCAAAAGAGGTTAAACCCTAGACCCTTAAAGCACTAGGCTTCCAAGCAAGGGATTAGTGGGCAAGCTAATCAAATGGCCAATTCTTGTTTCTAATCCTTAACCAAAATTTAAGTACACTAATGTATCTACAAAAACAGTAAAGGAATCATTACAAAAAGGCCCCTTAAAGACCCCAAATCCATTCTTTAAGTAGAGAGCACACTAGAGCTCTCTAATATTCTCTAAGTCAAAAATAAACCCTAATCTAAAGATCAGGCGTGTTCACTTAGTAAATGGCGCCAAAACCACTTGGTCTGAATACCAAAAAGGAGCCAAACTACCTAAGGAACCCACTGGAAAAATTTGAACCCGAGCCAAATTCGTTTGACACGATTTGACACCACTTTTGTCTCGGGGGTGAACAGTGAGACAACCTAGATTTGGCGTCCGCATATATCCCTAGCTAGGGCATATCTCCCATTGGAACTCACATACAAGAGAGAGCCCTAGGTGCTAAGAAAAGGTCTGCGCAGGATTTTTGCCAAGATTCGCACGTTTGCGATCTCAGCAAGCATTTGAACAAGGGCAGAAACACACCTCCACGTGTTCGACGCGTCCTGACCTCGCCAGAGCACGCCCGGCGCCCGACCCCGCGCGCCCCGCGCCACGCCAAGCCAAGCCCGTGCCACTGCTCACGCCCGCGCCTATAATGCCAGCCGAGGCTTCAACCGTACACCCCCGCTTGCTCTCGACCTCGCCGGAGCGCAAGATCACCGACGTTTGCCCCGCACACGGCGTGCCAACGGCCGCCCGAGCACCCACCACCGTAGACCGGCCAACAGAGCCATCCCCAGCCCCGTCCGGTCCTCGAGAGAGACTCTACGTGCCTCGGTAAAGCTCCTAGAGCGAGGAATCGAGCTCTGCCTCGCTGGAGACACCAGATCAAGGTCACCGGACTTCACCCAACCGCCGGCGAGCGTAGACCGAGCTCCACGGTGAGCCTTTCTTCAATTCCTTGCACGGGTAGACTCCTTAGCACCCCGTGAAGCTTCCCATGCCCTTGGATTGAACTATATCGCCATGGATAGGCCAGAGCACCCGCCGCCGACGAGCTCGCCCGCCTGCGTACGTGGACCGGCCGATTCCGGCCATCACCGTCGTCGAGCCATACCTCGTCGTTACCGCAAGGACTTCCCGGAGCCAACCCCGTCCTTCGCCGGACCTCCCTCGGCGCTGGTAAGCCGCGCCGCCCTGTTTTCTTCCGCGGGTACTTTTAAAAGGGGGAGGGACCTCGGGGAAGAAGGAAAAGAAGTCAGGGGGGTTTTGAATGGTCAGAGACTCAGATGAATAGTTGCGCAGGGGTATAAGTTAAAGAGTTGGTTTAGGAAAACCCAGGGTCCTCGGTGTAAACTGGTTTTCCAGAAAACCTTTTAAACATTTCTCATTTAAATACAAACAGAGCTTGTAAAATTCATAACTTCAGTTTTATTCAACAAAATTTAGTCAAACCAATTTTGCCAGGTTCTAAATAATGTGAACTACTTAGGAAAAATACAAAAACCCCTAAGTGTTGCAAAAGAATTTAAAGTTTTGAATTAAATAGTGTTCTGGCCAAAAGCTAAATAAAAGAGGGAAAAATAGTTACACTGTTAGACTGGGGTTAAGAAAAATCAGAGAAGTACTTAATCACTCCCTAATCTGTTTAAAATTAGTAAACCCCTCAATACACCAAAATAAGGAAGGGTTTACCATTTAAACTGTAACACCCCTGGTGTTACGATAATTAAAACCATGTCATGTCATCATCTGCACTTGCATTAACTGCTTGATACACCTAGAATGCATTCACTAGGTCAAAAAAAAATTCAATGAATGTGGTGTTGTGTATAAGAGTATAGGGCTCAGATTAAGAACTTTGCTTAAGAGATGGGAAGTGAAGTCGTCTCTTGAGCAAGTAATAAGTTGGCTTGGAATTTAATGTATTAAAGGTAAGACTTAGGATCTAGAACAACTTTGCTTTGAAAGGTGGAAGAATTAATTGAGGAACTGGATTAACCTTAAAAACCTTAAGTGAGATTTGAAAACATTGCTTGGAACTGTGGATAAACAAAACAACTCCTAAACTAGGGACACTTTGAACATGAGCTTTATATACTAGAGTTGGATTTGAGATTAAGGAGTCACTCGTCTTTTAGGAGTATGGATTGAGTTGGTAAATCACTAGATGAGAAGGAATCACATTTGAAACCCTAAACTAGCCCAAAAGTGGAATTTAAAATCTAGAAAGGACTCGTTAAAAGTTCATATACCAAAGTTGTAGAGCTTGCAAAAGTAAATAACTTTCTTATTTGGAGATTCCCATGTTGTGTGGAAGAATTTGGAGTTAAGTACAAAAAATTCAGTTTTGAGTTTAGATTGGAATTTCTGAAAATAATATCAACTAGCCAACTTTGGACCATTGTAACTTTTGATTTATAAGCAGTTTGGAGATGGTCACTGTAGCTAAGTTGTAGAGCTATCCTAGGTGAACAAACTTGTTTAAGTTACTTAACCTTAAAGCCATATGTAACTAGGTGTAAAACTGGTCCAAATTGGGAATATTAGAATCTGAATTTCAGATTTAGTGCACAATTCAGCACTGCAGTTTTTGTATTCTGAAGAAACCTTGGAGCCTGTTGGTGGCTGATCTATACAGTGATTGGTTAAAGTTTCTGTACCAAAGTGAAAGACCACATGTTGATGTATAAGTTTGGTTAATGGTTATAGCCCTAAAGCTATTTGGAACTTGGAGTAAAACTGGTCCAAAATAGAGCTATCAGAGATTGTCAAATTCAGACTTGGAGTAAATTCAGATTCTGAATTTCTGTGTTTGATGCAAACTTTGGGCTAGTGTGGTTTGGAATCCACGAGGTTTTTGTTAATGGCCACTATACAAGACTTGTATAGGAACTATAGGAGTATAAATTTTAGTAAGTAACTTACCCCTAAACCTATATGATACTGGTAGAAAAGGTACTCCACAGATGGATTGGCAGATTCCTGAGTTTTCAGATTGTAAATAATAGCTAAGTCTGAAATTCAGTATTTTGTGACTGACCTTGGAGCATCTTTATGGCAAATCTAAAGAGCTTTGGGCTGTGATGTTTATGGAGGAAGTAAATACCATATGATGTTGAACAACTTTGTTTTAGGTTGACTTGGTTTTACACTAAAATTGGAGAAAAGGTGGCTCAAAGTTGAACTATCAGATTGGTTGGACTGAATTTGTGTTCAGACTCTGAAATCTAAATTTCAGGTTAGGGTGCCTTGTTTGGGGCTGTTTTGTGGTTAATCTGTGTGGTTTCACACTATAGTTTCCATAGCAACGTTGGAAACCATAGTAAGGTAAACAAGTTTTCTAGAGTGAGACAGACTTGGTGCTACACAAAAAGTGGAGTAACAGGCTCCTAAAAATGGATGGTCATTGTGTTGGTGGCTGGATTCTGTTCAAAACTGAAAATTTGTTTCAAGGTTGTGTTTAACTAACTTTGGAGCTCTCTAGGAATTGATACATGGGGTTGTGAGCTATACTCTATACATAAAGTGGAAGACCTTATGTTGGTGTATAATTTTTGTGTGGTGAGAGTGGTCTGGTGCTACATGAAAAAGGGAGTAAAATACCTCCAAAGTTCCTCTGTCAGTGAGAATGAAGGATGGGGGAGGTGTGTGGCTCAGTTCAGTTCCTGAAATCTGTATTGCAGCATATGGTGCTCAGTTTGGAGCTGTTTGGTGATTAATCTGAGAGACTTTAGACTATAGTTTCTATAGTAAACTTGGAGACCAAATATTAGTGAACAACTTTACTCAGGGAAGATTGGCTTGATACTACACAAATGTGAGAGAAAATGGTGCTACAAAACTCCCTGACAGAGTTAGTATGGGGCTGTTCAGTTAGCTGAGACAGGATATGTTATTATTTTTACTCAACTTCAGTGCACCACAACTCTTGTTCTGAGCATTTTCAGCCATGGAGTGTTATACCAAGTAGGAAGGGCTATAAGTGAAGAATAATTTTCGTTAAGAAAGATTGACCTGTTGGCATATAGAATTGTGAGAAACCAGGGTCTGAACACGGAGGTCTGCAAGGGACCAATGTTGTGTTGATTCAGTTCACTGTTGGCTTGGTTTAGAGTTTTTCCTTGGATTTTTGGAGCTGTTTTGTGTCCGATCCAAGGGGTACAAGACTAAGGTCCCCATGGAACATTGTTAGAGGGTTAGTTGGTGAACAAATTTCATTAAGGTTGATTCCCTGTTGTTGCTAGAAACTGGAAGAAATTAAGGGGCTGAACAGGGAGGATTAGACCAGCTAAAGTAATTTAGTGATTCCTAAATATCTGAAGAAGATTTTTTTTCCCCTACAAAAAATATCAAACTTTTGGATGTGTTTGAGCCTGCCGCAGTGGAGTTTTTATATGTCCTTCATCTGTCTGTATTACTGAACAAGGGATATTTGTGGGCAGTGAACCTTATCTACTCTACCTCCTATTTGAATAACTAGACAAAGAGGATATTTTTGGCTGGTGAATTCAGCCGAGTTCAGTGTCTCTGGCTAAGGTTGTGAGCCTGCGTGGTAGTAGTACTTGGGGGCCACGTAGATTACTTCATGCAGTGCTGGCATCTCCAGAGATCTTCTCCCCATGGACTGGACAGGCCCAGTGACCACACCCCCACCATATCTTCTTATTTAGATTGCTGCAAGGCTTGGTTCAGACGAGCCTTCTTCCTGTCCTTGGGCTCTGGTCTTGGGTTCCCTGCATGTGTAGGGTAATCCTCGAGTCTTCAAGCTTGTGCAGTCCTCTTCCCAGCCAGCAACTCGGTCAGTTTTCTGCATAGCACGTCATCTTTCTGCCAGTGGCTACCACAGCCACCAAATTCCCACCTCACTGTCGCCAGGGCAGCTAGAGCAGTTGCACACCCAAGTAAGGCTTGTTGTGAGGTCCTCGCGTGGCAGTGATGCTCACCGAGGTGAGTTCCCTAATTTTACCAGGGTCTGCTGATCGGAACAGGGCCATGTCGCCGCAGAACGCAGCCGTGGACAGCTCTACCACTGGCCATCCAATCCATGTTGATCCGACTGATCTTGCACGAGCACTGAAGGCGTGGTGAGTCACTAATACTCCCTATATTTTTTATTAGAGCTCTACCGTAGGAGATGCCTCGGGATCGAGTTGCCGGGCCAAGAGGGTCGTCGGCGTCGTGCCCAGCGTGGGCAGGTATTTGGCTCGAGCAGCAAAAGGTTGTAGTCTATTACTGCTAGCTATGGGCACATGTAGTAGTGGTCGGTAAGCGCCGAGGGTCAGCTCCACCGCGGTCGTGGGCGCCAGGTCGCCGGAGTAGCGCCACAGGCATCTGGTTCGAGTTCTTCTGAAGTTGGTTGTGAAGCTGGGTTGGATGTGTTAAATCAAGATCTCTCTAAGTGAAGTTGGTTGTAGGATTTTTAGAACTGCCAATAAATATTAAGTGAATTAAGAGTGCTCTTAAAGGACTATTAGAATTTTAGAAATAAGAATTGAGCACCAAAAATCATGGAAAATTTTGGAGAAATTTGTTATCAGAAGCTGATCACTTGGTAAAAGTTTGGTACTGTTTGTAAGCCATTTGTTCAGAAATCCTTGTAGAGTCCCTAATTGAAATAATAAGAAGAACATAATCACATGTGGATTAGAAATTTGGAAAAAGGAACAAGTTTAACAAGTGAAATCTGATCTTTGGATAAAGAAGCAAGAGTGCCTAGTGGGATCTGGATTTTTGGCGTAGTTTGAAGATTGTTCTAATCCTCTAGAAGTTCAAGTTATAGGATTCAAGTCAGAAAAGTAAGTCCTTACTTAAGTCAAGCATAGAGTTCTTGGTTATGGAGGCAGAGTTCCCTAGTGTGGCTTGAGAGCTTAGTCATGATATTAGAATGTTTAGCTCCCCTGTTGTTTGCTTAGTTTTGTGTGCACCTTTAGTTAGGTGTAGTTTGTACTGCTTTAGAGTAACTTCTTTGTAGTTGCACAAGTATATGCATTCATGTTCATATCATTTCATGTAGAGCTCCGAGCAGAAGGAGTGTAAATTCAAGACGAAGTGGTTGTGGAAGAGGAGTTTGCTCGAGTGCCTATTCAGCAAGTGGATGGAGCTATCTAACTGGTTATTGGGTAGAAAGGTCTTGAGCCTCTTCACTGCAACAAAGGCAAGCCCCGGTGCATTTACCCCTTCCTTGTATTTTTAAAAAGACTTTTATATACTTAAGTCTAGTGAAATGTGCATTAAGTTTATAGGAATTACTTGGAAACTATTTGATGCATTGCCTACCTTGATATCCATACCTTTATAGATACTTCTGATGAAGTATCAAAATATGATTTACAAAAATGCTTAGCCCTGCTTAGATCTTGTGGATAGAGGCTGTCTTTTGCAATAATGCCTAGCTCAGGGGTTATCCTGAGGAAGGATGGCTTCTACCTGCAAGAATATTTTCATTGGGAGCATGGTGGGATCTTACTGCAAAGTTCCCTATAATGCTCTTTTCATCCTAAGGAACACAAACAATCCTAAGGATGGAAGTACTTAAATCGGGACTTGTGCTAGGAACAGGTGATGTTCTACCCAGGTTGATTAAGGATTGGATGCGTATGTAGGCCTGTTGATCAAGGACTATCTTAACTAGCCACATGCCCTGGATATGGGACAGGGTAAGCTTGAACCCGGCTATTCCATACATGAAAAGACAATCGCGCACTGGGAGTGGAGAGATGGCGAGAGTGGCACGTACCCTCCTGGCAAAGGACCGCCTAAAAAGGATGGTGTGCTCTCAGGTGGCGCGGACCTGTTCATGCAGTGGAGGATCCGTGGGAATGGTTGACATGTGCAAGGGTTAAGTGCTACATATATCGTGTGGTTAGAGATCCTCAGCTGAGTAAATCGATTCAGATCGCCGTTATATCCCCGGAGAGTGGAGACTTGATCGCTGCCCTGCAACCTAAGTCAGGATGTGAACATTATGAATAAAAATGATGTTGCATTGATGAGTGGTGAAATTAGACTAGATGCAACCAGAGTCTATTAATATTTAATCTGGCGTTAAAATATTGAAAGTAAGGACTCATTTTAGTAAGCTATTTCTGCAAAAGTATCTAAGTTGATTCTTGCTAAAGTATTTTCCTTGATTCCTATTTAACCAACATATCCTTGAGAGTCATTTTTCCTTAGTCGGGTAAGACTTGCGAAAGTACACTCCGTACTCAGGGTTTTCGAACCCATGTTGTTGTAGGTGATAAGAAGTACTCTAGGTGTTCCTGAGGCTGGAGAGCGTTTCCGGTTCCGGAGGAGGACTAGCTAGGTTTATGTATAAGCTTTGGAGGGTTTCTACCTTCCTTCTTTTGTAATAAGTTATGCACTTTGAGTATATCAGGACTTGTAATAAATGTAACTCTTCCTATGTAATAACCTTCAGTTTTAGAGATAAAAAGAATGTTTTGTAAAGTCTTCCGCTCTTATCTCCGAAGTGTGTGTATCGAATGTGATTACTGTAATATGCATGTATGGTGGGAGATCCTTGGGATGATGAGTTCAAGTGGTTGAACTCGTGATAGCCTTGTTAAGTTACCTTGTACACGTGCATAGCCATCTGAGGCCATCAAGGCAAGGATTGGTGCATGTGGGCCCGATAACTTGGGAGGGCTGCCACATAAACCCTTTTTAGCTCAAAGTTAAAGAAAATAGAAAAGGTAATTTAAAATAAGAACCAGGGGGCAACCACATTTTTGCTAACTCACTTATTTTATTTAGTATAGTTCACTGGAAAATTTTGTTAGACCCTTGTTTAGTACAAAAGAAATGAGATACCTTTTATTTCATGAAGATAAGAACTTAGAAAAATCCAAGAAAAATAGTCCTGAGGGGAAAACACCCCAAACCTTGGGATAACTAATATCTCTACTACTCTTAAGAATGGAGCGTAGGCATCCACATGGTGCGCGTTCTGCCTCCGACATCCTCCCCTTCACTCCACTCCCTGAAGCCATGATCGAAGCCGCCATCAACGCCCTCTTCCCCCTCCTCTCAGACCCCCTCCGCGGAATCGGATCCGATTCCGCAGCAGCCGGCATTCCCAGCCCCCCAAAATCCCATTTCCCTCTCCCACACCACACGCCGCGCCCGCCTCATTCCGCCCGCCAGCCACGCCCGTAGATCTCGCTTCGACGCCCTGATTCCGTCGTATGAAAGATCACCGCCCCGCCTTCCATCGTCGCCCCCATGCCACGCTCCCCTTCCATCTTGGCTCACTTCCAGCCGCCCCCATTCCCAGTTGATGGAGCCGTCCAAGAACCAGAAACCCCATCACCGGATCAGGAGCAGCCGTGTCGCGCCACTCGTGCGCCTGCGCCTCGAACCTGACTTTGGACGACGCCGACGGGGACCACCCTCCCTCCACATCGAAGCCGATGAGCCTCTAGTGGTGGTGTCTGCGGTCGATTGGCCGATTGAGCCACCGAACGTTGAGGCGAGCCTACACGTGCGGGGATGGTGGGAGGCGCTACCACCAATCGAGCGACATTAGCCCCAACCTGAAGCACACTTGGACGGAATCCAAAGGATATCGTGCCCCCGCCCCGCATCGCGCGATGCTCATTGCTGAGCTCCCGATGACTGCCCGATGGTGTCGGACCCCGCACCGCCGTCGGCACCGCACTACTCGGCATACTCGCTGCCGTCGACCCACCTCCCCGGAGAGGACATCCTCTTCTGCATCGACGTCGACCTCAAGGTCCACGCCAAGATGAAGTCCGCTGCCGTAGCATCCTCAGATCCATGTCCACCGTGTCGCCGCAGCCCGTAGGAGGTCGCTGCCGTCGAGCAAGCTGCTGCCACCAATGAGAGCGAGGCCGCCACGCTCCGCAGCGAGGTCGAGCGCCTCGAGGGTCTCCTCGCCGCGGAGAAGGCTAGCCATGAGGAGGAAATGCGCAGGGGTGCACGGCTCGGGGACCAGCTGCAGACCGCGTACCAGGAGAAGGCCGCCCTCGAGGAGTAGATCGGGACCCTGAAGGGTTCCGCCACTGCCGAGGGCAAGGGCGTGGAAGAGGGATGTGATTCTATTGCTGCTAGGGCCGGGACACCTAAGGATCAGGGCGTGGTGCCTCCCGCACTGGTCCGCGGCTGCTGGAGCAGCTGCCACGGCTGGCATCGCAGTGGTCTTGTTAACCTCAAGAGGTAATCTGGTGGTCCGATGCGCGGAAGTTTTGATCTGCTGCTATGGCCTATATGAGAATTGGTTAACCATTTTGTTAGTGTCACTGGAGTCGTAGTAGTAGTATCTTTACTATCAGCTAGATAATAGACTAGATGAACATGTATGGCAAGTACCTTTACTTTCTGAAGTTTTCAATGGTAATAAGAGTCGTGAACACAAACATGAGGTATAATTGAGTTCTTGTCTGATCTTTTGAGTTGCACCTGATTCCAGACTTTGAATTATTATGACTTGGATGGTTTGTATTGTTAGACGAAAGATGGTGCTACTTTTTTTAGTTGATGCCTGAGATGTTTTTTATTGCAAATTTGAAATATGCATGATTGTTTGCATGTCTCTCACATCTTGATGCTTGTAGAAATGTTTGTTGGATGATATGCTGACTGCTAGGCTATCTCACAACCCCATATGTACTAAAATTGGCAACATGAGAGCCATCATATGCATTGCCTCTTGAAGTCTTGATGGATTGAATCCAAAACAGTAGGAGTTGTCCTTGACTGAATTAACATCTCTACAAAGTTGAATCCAAACAGAGTAATAATAAGCTCTCATGTTGAATCCAAACATATCAATAGTAGAAGTCTTGAGGCTGGTGCACCTTGTGGGCTGCCACAAAGTTAAGATATAGTTTTTTTCAGTCCCTAATACATGTTATCGTCATGTTCATTTTGCACTTAAAAATGATATTAATTAAACCAAAGCATGGATAGTTGAAGTTGTTTTTCTTCATGTTTTACCATGTTCCTATATATTACTAATAGGGTCTTGGTACAGAGCTATCAACAAGATAGCTGATTTAGTGTCTTGGTACAGTCCCTAATACATGTTGTCTGTTTATATGTTGTGCAACCAAATGTGTCAGCTGAGTTTTGGTCTCATATTGGTGGAGCTGCTGTATCTACAGCAAAGGTGAATGTTTCTGAACATTAGTATGTGCTTAGAAGACAAATTTGTTGCTCTCAGTTCACTATTGTTGGTTAAGATCTTTTCATTATCTACCTTCTAAATTTTCTGCACCAATAAAGAATAACAAATGCGCAAGCAATTTGCTTCACATGAATGCCAATTCAAAGTTATATGTATTATCTAATGGATCATTTTAGTAGAATTTTTTTTCTAATAATACTCAACAGTTGGCAAGCTACCTAACATTTTCATGCTATCTATCATAAAACAAGTGGTTCTTTCTTTGTTTTCTCTGTTGATATGTTTTTAGCAGTTATTCTGTTTAATCCTTCTATTTCACATATAGGGTCATTTATTGGATTGTTTGTGTTGAAGGCAGTTGGTTACTACAATGCTGGAACAGTGGAGTTTATTGTGGACACTCTTTCTGGAGAGTTCTACTTCATGGAGATGAATACTCGACTCCCTCCTCCCCCTCCTCCCCTCCTAGATCCCGTGATTTGCTACGAAGTTGCCATCAACTCCCTCCTCCCCCTCCGCTCAGCTCCTCCTCGCTCTTTCGTAGAGGAGAGGATTTCACACTGATGCAAGCGCTCATCAAGGCAGATTTCTGGCTTCTGTTTTTCTCGTCTACCAGAGAAAACTACATCAGGTAATTGGAAGCCTAAACTTTATATATAAATCATACGACAAGGTCAGAGCATACATGATTTGTGAAGGTACGTGGAACCATTTTGATCTCTAATCCCACTCATAGCAAATAACCAGATCCAGAGCCCAACAGAAGAGCCAAAATGCCT
Organism: Zea mays; assembly: GCF_902167145.1. Lineage (NCBI taxonomy): Eukaryota > Viridiplantae > Streptophyta > Magnoliopsida > Poales > Poaceae > Zea > Zea mays. The sequence continues at coordinate 125,886,180 of NC_050099.1, forward strand.
TATAGTTTGGAATAGAGGGAGTATTGTGTTAATCCATTCTGGTTGCAAGAGTGTACTAATTATTCGTTCTGTGTTTCCAGGTCTTATTTCTGATGTACCATTATTTTGATGGTTCTGAGATATACAATGCAATCCGTGTGTTCATTGCTTGCTATGTCTGGATGACTGGATTTGGGAATTTCTCATATTACTATATCAAGAAAGATTTTAGTATTGCAAGATTTGCTCAGGTGCCTATGCTACCTCATCAGTCTTATTTTGTGCTATGTCCTAATGAGTTTAGTCTCCTTATTTCTTGTTACCGCCTTTTAAGCACTAGACCAATAACTATACTTTCCATGCAGATGATGTGGAGGTTAAATTTCTTTGTGGCATTCTATTGCATTGGGCATATATAATAGAGCATGAGATCATTGTCAAGGATCACTTGGTCTATTTAACAAATACAATGAGGTACCATCAATCAAGGCTATTAAGATTGCTTGCTGCTTCTTGTCTGTAATTTTGATATGGGAAATCCCTGGGGTATTTGAATTATTGTGGACCCCTTTACGTTTCTGCTAGGTAAGTTATTGATGTAGTTTTGTATGACATTCTACCTACCAGTCATGCTCAGGAGTTCAGGACCAACCTTAATTATTTTCTATTCAGGCTATAAAGATCCATCACCATCCAAGGCACACTTACCCCTGCTACATGAGTGGCATTTTCGATCTAGCCTCGATCGATACATATGGATTATTGGAATGATTTATGCTTACTTCCATCCTAATGTAAGTATTTCAGATATGGACCTATATTACCCTGATCACCCTCTGAGACTGTATCTACAAGATTTTATTGGATACGTCTCGATATATTTTCCCTAATCTCTATATATATTAAGCATCGTTTCTTTTGTTCAGATCATGCTAACCTTAACATGTAGCTTTTGACGTAAACATGTTGAAAGATGGATGGAGAAGCTGGAAGAATCAGAGACTAAGGTTAGATTATCAATCAAGGGAACCATTGTCACTCTTTCGTTGACGGAAAGTTCCCACAATCTCTTACCTTTGTTGTTGTGGAAACTGTTGGATTTCTTTAAATCAAGTACTTGACACCACTGTGTTGTTAATACTGTACTGACTTGGTGTTGTGTTTCTTCTTCTAGGTTGGCTTTCTGTGGTATGAACATATATACAAGCTAGACAAAGGTACATACAACAAGTAGCATCCCTACACATCATGGATCCCTATAACGTATGTATAAGAAATTTAACATGTATTCATAATCGATGTGGCACATGCCAGCAATATGCTTAGAGCTTAGTTGCAGTTGACAATGAACTGTGTTTCTTTCCGTGTTTATATTTGCCTGCGCAATTGCACCCAGCAGTTGAGGAGTGCCTCTTTAGCTCTTTTCGCGTAAGCATTAAAAATTTTACTACCTACATTGTTCATGTGTTTTTTGGCTTACTCCACCACTAAGTATTTTTAATGTACACTTGTGACAGATGGATTGGCAAGATTACACTCGAGACTTATATTTCTCATATCCACATTTGGCTTAGGTATGACTCTTGAGTTACCTCTACGTTTTCCCTAATTATTGAGGGTGCTTCCAGTTCACTAACCTTGTGGTAATAGCATATGTTCCTATAGCATGTTGGTAGAAGATCAACTCCAATGTTTCTTCTCATATAGCAGTAGTTTATTCAATGTAACTAAAAAAGCTGCTCAAACGTCTTTGCTTCGCCACACTGTGACCAAGCTTCTTTTGCAGGTCTAGCATGCCAAATGGACAACCAAAGTGGCTTATTTGTTTCATACCAGATTATCCTATGCTTAACTTCATGCTTACTACATCGATCTATCTTCTTGTAAGTTGCCAACTTCAAACCCATCTCAATACTTGGAAAGAAAATAGTTCCATTTAACAGTCATAAAAAGGATACTCATTTCATTATCTAATAAATGCAACTATCATACCGTGTGTTTGAGATCACAAACGTCTTGAAGTCTACAGGATAATGATTTCTCCATGGAGTTGAGCAGACATTCATCGGTGATTTGGCAAGTTTGTATTATCACCTTACGCTAGAAGGATATTGAAGCTGATTGAATTGAATTGATACTCATATTCTTGTTGATGTGTACCTAGGATAACCTATTATTCTTGGCTCATGTCGCAGTGGTGTTAGTCCAAGATTGGTATCGACCTCATAGCACCTATGGGTACAACTAACGCAAACAAGTTCTCTCCTACTATTTTTTTTACATCTCCCTCTTTATGTCCAACTTTGTTTGATCAAGGCGTTTCTTTCTATTGTTAGTAATTTATTAGATTTCAAGTTCGGCTCCAAGGTACAGCTAACATGCCGCTCGCCACCTTCTTTTCGTCCTGCATCCCCGTAAACACTGTTGTCTCCTAGGTTTGTACCTTTTGCTAAGAACTATTTTTTGGGATGCACCACCCAGAATGGCTTACACTGAGTTTCTCTAAGTTTGGTTCGCAGGTGGAGACCACCGCCACTCTTGTTGATCCCGTGTGCATCGTTCAAGCGCAAAGCGAATTTGCCTACCACATCAAGTTCTACCCCGATCTACAACATTCATTGCTCTTCAGGTGATCTGGCTATTAGTTTTCAGTGTGGCGTGCTTTGGTGGAATGTCTCTATTAACGGGGTGTGTATCAGCGATAGAAGAATGGCTTGGGGTGACAATCACCATCATCATCCTGCAACTTGTCTTTCTCAAGTTTGACTACAAGCTATTGCTTCTAATTGATTCTCCATCTAGGATCTAGGACATCAACACTATTAGTTACCTTGTCACGATTATGTTTCCTTGTCACGAGCAATTGTGAGAGGTAAAGGTACTTACAGCAAGAGAAATGAATGCTTCTCAAATGTAACATACAAAAAATATTGTGTACAAAGAAGTTCACTTCTTAGTCTTTGTATTTGTGATATACACATTGTAGTATAATTTGATTTGTTCCAGTTTAGTTATGTATTGTTTGGTGGCAAAACATTAGTGATATATTGAGGTCGATGACAATATGTATTGTTCATTTTCATATAATTGTTGTTCACTAACATTTTATTAATAATTTGTGAGCCATCGCAATGCACAGAGACATAACTATCATATTTAGAAATTTGCATGATATTGATGGTTGTAATGTAGTGGTGAAACAAGTAGATTAAAATAATAAAATTTATGTATGACCAAGATCACCAATGGATTATAAAACTTTTTTCTCATAACAATATAACACATTTATATATAAGTTATTGTAATATTATATGTTCCGTTGCAAGGCACGAGCACTCACCTAGTTTTGTTATTATGAATATAGGAAAAATATGAGTTCTGTTGTTTGATATTTTTCAAATAACAAGTTAGTTATAAGTACCTTTTTGGCATTAAACTTTAGAAAATCACAACTAAATATTCAGTGGGTCTTTTTCTGTGATTTTTAACACAGAGGCCTAATGTCACCTATGAATCTTGACAAAAATAAAATTTAGTGCAGAGACCTCCCCTAAATTAGAGCTATAGTGTAAAGTGCCCTTTTACCCTTACTTTTGATAATTTTACACAAGGAGCATCTGAATTAATTTCAACCTCAAACTTCTAGAATAACCCACAAAGGTAAATGTTTACCCATTGTAAATTTATAACATTTTTGGAAAATGTTAACTGACCATGATAGTTCAAAAATGCTTAATAAGAAGCACAATAGGAAGAAAAGGGAAATTTTGGGAGAAATAGATGGCGTACAACCAAAACCTTCCAGGGATCTCATGGAACCTAGATATATAATTAAAGAGTGTGAGTTCATTCACAATCTCAAAGGTGAAAGTATAAGACCCTTAAGTATACCCAAAAGAAACCCTAGAGTCCCACTAAACTTAGTACTATTTTACCTTTACAATTTATCATGTCATTAATAAGCATATATCTTATTCATTGTTTTCGATAGACTGTAATCTCGCTGACGGGGAGTACATCCTCGTGCCGGAGCAAGGAGTTGCTCAGGAGGTAGCCCAGGATCCAGCACCAGAGCCTACCCTCGAGGATCTGCCTGCCCCAGCTTTGGAAGGCAAGCCCCGGTTTTATGCATAACCTACTATTATGCTATTTTACTACACTTAATGTTTGTAGGTTTGTATTGTGCAATTAAGTGTAGGAGTTGTTTGGAACCTTAGTTGCATGGACTCAGGTTTTTCCCTTGTGATGGATACTAGTATGCTAGATCGAGTAGCTGCTTTACTAATTAGGGATCTCAGTAGAAGTCGAGTGATTTTTCTAGCACTCGCGCGAGGTGAGGAAATTGGTTGTATCCACTTTGATAATGGAATGATGATGGTCTATGGACACGGATCCATGGGGATGCGTGGTCTATGATATGAAATTGGAATAAGGATTAACGTGCGGATACCTGTGTCAAGCGTTTGAACATACTAAGCACATACCGATAAATATGGTAAATCGGTAAGCCTAGTACCTGAGTGAACCTGGCAACAGACTTTACCCCTCACGCGACCTGAGACGTAGTATCCCATTCCGGTTATGGTGGGTACAAGTGTGGTCACTGCACAACGGTAGTCGGGGTCAGTGAGGCATTGTACGCCAAGGCGGTGAGCCCTGATCTATTGACGGGGGATCGATGGGGACGGTTGATGTGTGTGGGGACAGAGTGCCTCGCCACGTCATGTGTTTAGGTTTACCTTGCATGGATAAAAACTCGATTCGAATCGTCTGCTTCTCGCAACTAATGAGACTGCTTGATCCATTGTACTGCATTGAGTAACAAGTGGAAATGTGTTGACTTGGCAAAAACATGTTGAATGCTAAATGTTTGATACCATGTATGATTAGATAGGTACACATTTAGTCTTAAGAGAGTCACACTAAAACTTGAAAAAGCTAAAACTTGATTTTAGACTCAGCTAGTGCTTTTGGCAAACCAAACCCCTCAGCCAAACAGCTGCATGTCTAGAGGTAGAGGAGTAGACTCCTCACACCGGGTAAGTCTAGCTGAGTATTAGTATACTCAGCCTTGCTTGTGGCATAATTTTACAGGTTCTCTGGAGGACATAGTTGCTGGAGTGACTTGGCCGTCCATCTTGCCACCGGGTTGGACAGTCAAGTGGGACCCTACCTCAGCAGAGGAGGAGCATGAGGAGTGATGGGACAAGCTTCCCCATCTCTCCGTTTATTTATCGTTAGTTTTATTCCGCTGCATTCCGAACAATGATAACTGCTTTTGTTAACACTCCGATGATGTTGTAATAAATTAATTACTCCTTAATGTTTGGTTTTATGCTTTATTGTATTTACTCTGTGCCTCACCATCGAGTTAGTACGTGGTACTTGATCCTGTTAGTGGCCTCGTCGGACTAGATCCGAGGGACTGACGTTTTATTCCTATTTAAGTGTGGTCTAGCCTTTAAGGTGGGACTTAGGCACTTAAGTTGGAATAATTCGGGCGGTTCTGCCACAGCTGGTATCGGGGCTTGTACCACCATAGAGGAATCAATAAACTGTAAATACCATCCTTTTCAAAAGTAAAACTTGTTAGAAACAAATGTTGGATAGATCGGTAAGGCGATAGGTATGGGCACAGAGCATGAAGCCTTAGGATAACAGAGGGGTAGCTAGGTGGCTATTTGAGTAAGCCCTACAGGCTACTATAAGGGATGGGAGTTTTTCCGTATTCCCTCTAAGTTGAAATAAGGCCGTTTAGGACGAGCATGCATGCATCCTTTACTTAAACTACTTGGTAATCGGGTAAGAACTTTAAATACATGATAATGAAAGATTAAGTACACTCAGTGACCTTATCGTAACCTTCGATAGGCCAAGCTTTGATTCCCTTTTATTTTTGTAATTCTTTTTCTTTTTCGCTTACGCTTACCCGTACACAGATGAATTCTCATGGATCCTCGGAAGGAGGGAACACACATTCCCACACGGACAGACTTGCACAAGAGGGTTTTCCCCGAATTTTGTGGGAGGTGCTGCAGGGAGCTGGTTATACGATGCCTCCCCAGTACGCGGTGCAGCTGTTCGAGGAACACCGGGTGCCCCGCTATAGGGTGAGGATGACCCTGGAGCCTCATCCCTTACAGCCAGGCTAGCGTTCGTTGGACTCCGAGTCTTTCGGATACCGGGTTGAGGACATTATCGAGGCCATTGCTCTCCACGGGCTGACAACCTTCTGTGGTTTTCACCCCTTGGAGCTGTCTACTCATCCCATTGGCTTGTTCCCTGCTGAAAAGGAGGAGGACCCAATGTGGAAAGACCGAGTGGAGCATGCCAAGGATGTATGGGCTCTTTACCCAGGGCAGACGTCTCACTTGATGGTGTGATGCATGAATGCCCTGTACCGCCTGCAAGCGGTGTGAGGAGAGGCAATGTCCCAGCTAATGTCCTTGGTGGAGGCTACCAAGATCACCCTAGATAACAGAGAGGAACTTGTGGTAGACCTGTCCACTGAGATGGTGGAAAAGGACCTGTAGGTAGAACAGATGGCCAACCAGATCCAGGAGCTTGAGGAGCTAGTAGGAGCCAGGGAGAACACCATTGAGGTTCTCGAGGATCAGCTGATAAACACTCAACAACAACAACTTGAGGAAGCTAACCAGCACTTGGATATGCACCATCAGGAGATTCAGGGCATGGAGGCCAACGAGGATGTTGACATCGAGGGAGGAGTGGAGCTGGAGCCCGCATCTAGCCTGGACACTGCTGGCTCAGGAAGACCCCCTTCCCCCGAGTCAAGCGTTGCCTCATTTGTTCATTAAGTTACAGGGATAAGGTTAGAAGTGTGTGGCGGTAGAACTCCTCGAAGCTAGCTTAGTTTTTGCACCCTTGGGGTACTAGGCTAGACAGAGTTGAGCCTTTTGGGTCACTAATGTAATCATAACAAACTCTTTTGGAATTATGGGTGGTGGATGATGTCAACCTTTATTTATGAAGGAAGTTTGTGTCATGTCGTCTCTTTTATGGAAAATGCAAGGAAAATGTTGGCATTATGCAAACCTTGTCTTTTCAAATGTTTTACCACGTATGAACCCTGATATCAAAAATATGATATTAAGAGCCTCCTAAATTTGCAGATGGCAGGAAGAGCACGCCGTGGACAGAATGAGCGCATTCCTCCACCACCCCACCGCCTCCTACCATGCAAGAACTGATGGCTAAGTAGAATGAGATTCTGCGACAGTTGGCTCAGCGTCAGCCGCCACCTTAGCACTATGGTGGTGGTGATCACCATCAACGTCCCCCAACAGCAGCCACTTATCAGGAGTTCCTCAGCACTCAGCCGTCGTTGTTCACTCGGGCAGAGGATCCACTTGATGCTGATGTATGGCTCAGGGTAGTGGAATCCAAGTTCCCACTACTTAATGGAGTTTGTTCAGATGTGGCTAAGGTCAGGTTCGCCACCCAACAGCTTCGCGGACCCGCGCGGACATGGTGGGACCACTTCCTCGCTATGCAGCCAGTTGACCACGTGGTGGAATGGAGAGAGTTCAAGGTAGTCTTCAGAGGGCATCACATACCGGTAGGCATTATGGACCGCAAGCTTAATGAGTTTCTGGCACTCACACAGGGGAATCATACTGTGTTGCAGTACGCTCAGGCCTTCAATGACCTGTGTCAGTATGCAGGCTATCATGCAGACACTGATGAGAAAAAGAGGGACAGGTTTAGGAGGGGCCTCAGTACTAAGCTCCACGACTATCTCAACACAGTCAGGTCCAACAGCTACAATGAGTTAGTCAACATGGCCATTTCCCAGGAAGACTGCATCACAGCCCGCCAGGCAGAAAAGAAAAGGAAGACCCCTGTGGCAGGACCTTCAGCTCAGCCTCAGTGCTTCAAGATTGTATCTGACACTCAGAACAGGGGACCTCAGTAGTAGCAAGGATGTTGGGTGATCCGACCACAGCAGCACCAGCAGACACCCAACCGCTCTCAGCCCCCAGTTCAGAGGAACAACAATCAGCCACAGTAGCAGCAGTACCGTCAAGCCAATGACAACAGATGCTTCACTTGCGGCAACACTAGACACTACGCGAAGAATTTCCCCAGGAACCAGCAGAGGCAGGGGCATAATTCCAATCAGAATCAAGGCAAGAGGCAGAAGGTGCAAGTGAGACAAGGCAGGCTGAACTTCACCACCATGGCTGACATTCCAGAAGGAGCACCCGTCCTGACTGGTATCTTTTCCGTTTTGAATAATCCTGCAATCATCCTTTTTGATTCTGGTGCATCACACAGTTTTATGAGTGCAAACTTTAGTGCCAAATGTCAGTTACCTTTCCATCACACCAATGGGGGTATTACAATCTCAACACCAGGAGGCAGGGTTGCCACCTACCAAATCAATAGGCATGTGCCTATAAAGTTTGGTAGTCTGATAATTAAAACCACCCTCCTCATTTTGGGATTGGATAGTGTGCATATCATTTTAGGAACTGACTGGTTAACAAGACACCAGACAGTAATTGATATTGCAGCAAGGGCCATTGAGGTACACTCACCTACTGGTGGTGAAACCACATTATTTTTACCTGATCAGGGTTGTACCCGTTCCTGTGCCTTCACTATGATAGAGTCACCTGTTGAGAGAATCCTAGTGGTTTGTGACTACCCAGATGTTTTTCCGGATGAATTACCAGGGATGCCACCCGACAGGAACATAGAGTTCGCAATTGAGTTGCAACCCGGAACTGCTCCTATATCCAAGAGACCCTATAGGATGCCTTCACCAGAATTGGCGGAATTGGAAAAGCAGTTACAAGAATTGTTGGACAAGGGATTCATTCGCCCAAGTACTTCACCATGGGGATGTCCTGCCTTGTTTGTGAAGAAGAAAGATGAGAGTCTGAGGTTGTGTGTGGACTACCGCCCTCTCAATGCGGTGACAATCAAAAATAAGTATCCGTTGCCTCGCATTGATGTATTGTTTGATCCGTTGGTGGGAGCCAAGGTGTTTTCCAAGATAGACCTCCGCTCTGGCTATCATCAGATAAAAATCAGGGCCAGTGATATTCCAAAGACAGCTTTCTCTACTAGATATGGACTTTATGAGTACTTGGTGATGTCTTTCGGGCTGACCAATGCCCCGGCCTATTTCATGTATTTGATGAACTCATTGTTTATGCCAGAGTTGGACAAATTTGTGGTGGTCTTCATTGATGATATTCTGGTTTATTCCAAGAATGAAGATGAGCATACTGAGCATCTACACATCATACTTCAGCGACTGCGCGATCATCGTCTATATGCTAAGTTGACCAAGTGTGATTTCAAGCTAAGGGAAATTAAACTTTTGGGTCACACAATTTCTTAGGATGGGATATCAGTTGATCCGGAGAAAGTGCAAGAAGTGATGGATTGGAAGCCCCCTACCACAGTACGGCAGATCCGTAGTTTTCTGGGATTGGCAGGGTATTATCGGCGATTTATTCCGGATTTCTCCAAGATTGCCAAGCCAATGACTGAGTTGCTGAAGAAAGGAGTAAAGTATGTATGGAGTCAGAAATGTGAAGAGGCCTTTCACACATTGAGGCAGCATCTGACAACCGCACCCGTGCTAGCACAGTCTGACAACACCAAATCTTTTGAGGTTTATTGCGATGCTTCAGGCACTGGATTGTGGCGGAACTGCCCGAATTATTCCAACTTAAGTGCCCAAATCCGCCTTAGAGGCTAGACCACACTTAAATGGGAATAACCCGTCAATCCCTCGGATCTAGTCCGACACGGCCACTGACAGGATCAAGTACCACCATCTCACTCGAAGGTGAGTCACAGAGCAAATACAATAAAGCATAAAGCCATACATGTCACAATGTTAAATTATTACATCATCATCATCATCATCGGAGTTTTTGCAAAAGTAACCATCATTGTTCGAAGTGCAGCGGAATAAAACTAACGGTAATTAAACAGAGAGATGGGGAAGCCTGTCCCATCACTCCTCATGCTCCTCCTCAGCCGAGGCAGGGTCCCACTCAACAGTCCAACCCGGTGGCAAGGTGGACGGCCAAGTTATCCCAGCAACCATCTCCTCCAGAGAACCTGTAAAAAATTATGCCACAAGCAAGGCTGAGTATACTAATACTCAGCTAGACTTACCCGGTGTGAGGAGTCTACTCCTCTACCTCTAGACATGCAGCTGTTTGGCTGTGGGGTTTGGTTGCCAAAAGCACTAGCTGAGTTTCTAAATCAAGATTTTAACTTAATCAAAATTAAGTGTGACTCTCTTAAGGCTAAAAGTGAACTATCTACTCATACATGGTAACAAGCATTATTAGCAGTCAACATCTTATCTCATCTCATCATACTTTCACTTATTACTCAATGCAGTACAATGGATCAAGCAGTCTCATTAGCTGCGAGAAGCAGACGATTCGAATCGAGTTTTTATCCTTGCAAGGTAAACCTAAACACACGACATGCAGGGGCACTCCGTCCCCACACACATCAACCGTCCCCATCGATTCCCCGTCAGCAGAGAGGCGCTCACCGCCTTGGCGTACAATGCCTCACTGACCCCGACTGGCCGTCGTGCAGTGACCGCACTTGTACCCACCATAACCGGAATGGGAGACCTCGTCTCAGGTCGCGTGAGGAGGGCAATCTGCTGCCAGGTTCAATCAGGTACTAGGCTTACCGATTTACCATATTTCTCGGCATGTGCTTAGTACGTTCAAACGCTTGACACAGGTATCCGCACGTTAATCCTTATTCCATTTTCCTGTCTCGTAAACAACCAATCCCCATGGATTGTTGTCCACCAACTAGTATCATGAGAGTGCAAAAGTGGGTACAATCAATTTCCTGATCTCGCGCGAGTGCTAGAAAAATCACTCGTCTTCTACCGAGATCCTAATTAAGCAAAGCAACTACTCGACCTGTCATACTAGTATTCATCTCAAAAGGATTCCTGAGATCATGCAACTAGGGTTTCAAACAATTCCTACACCTAAGTGCACAATCAATCCTACAATCATTAAGTGAAGTAAAAATAGCATAAATAACAGGTTATGCATAAAACCGGGGCTTGCCTTCCAAAGCAGTGGCAGGCAGGTCCTCTGGTGCAGGCTCGGGTGCTGGATCTGGGGCTACCTCCTGAGCAGCTCCTTGCTCCGGCACGAGGATGTACTCTCCGTCAGCAAGATTACAGTCTATCGAAATGCAATGAACATGTATGTCATGATTATGCAGGATTTAAGAACAATAAGCTAAAGAAACTAAGTTAAGAAGTAACTTAGGGTTTTCTTAGTTATGCGGGGCTTCCAGTGGGTTAGGTTTAATACTCCTTAGGCTTGGGTTTTCAGTGAGGATAACATAGTGGATTGGTATTACCTTGATACATTTTAGTGGACAGATTACAAGGGTTTTGGGATAGCATTTATTCACATTATTCATTTTCCTTTCCTTGATTTCCATTTAGGGTTTCTAGGGTAGGTTTGAACTACAACAGGGTTTTAATAATTTTCAAAAATTTTGTAAAAATTACAGTGGGCTACCACTGGCTATTCTAGCTTGCTTTAAGAATTTGAGGCTTAAAGTATAAAAGTTAGGCTTTAAACAAAAATAACAAAAGTGAGGCAAAATGGGCCACTTCACACTACACCTCTTAGTTGGGGGTAGGTTCTGCCCTAAAGGTTATTTTTGTTGGCATCCTATGGTAATAATAGGCCTCTGGGCTAAAAAGCACAGAAAACTAAGGGGTGGTTATTTAGTTATGCTTTTCTTAAGTTTAATGCCAAAAAGGCACTTTCTACTACATTATTATTTGAAAACTGTCAAACAGCAGATTTCATATTTTTCTTAAGTTCTTTCTAATAAAACAATAGTTATCCCAAGGGTGGGGGTGTTTTTACCTTGGGGTTATTTTTGTAGAGTTTTTCTAAGTTTCACTTGTTTTATTAAAACAACAGGGATCTTACTTATTTTACACTAAAACAGGGTATAATATATTTTTCCAGTGAACTATATTGAATAAGTAACCTAATAAAAATAGAGGTACTCTCTGGTTCATTAATTAAATTACATTTTCTATTTTCCTTATCCTTAAGCATATTATAGAATAAGGAGTAAAACTAACTTAAATGGAGTGGACAGAGAGGTTTAACATTTTTAAACAGGTTAGTAGGTAAATATAAACTTCTCCAAATTTTTCTAACCCTAGTCAAATAGCCTAACTATTTTTCTTACTATTATTTAGCTTTTGGCCAAAACTAACATTAAATCAGAACTTTTAAGTTTTCCACAGCACCAAGGGGTTTTATATTTTTCTTAAATAGGTTACATTAATTGGAGTCTGACAAAATTGGTTTGACCAAATTTGGATGATTTAAACAGAAGTTATGCATTTTCAAAGTTGCTGTTCAGTTTAAAAACAGATTTAATTAAGGTTTTCTGGAAAAACAGTTTACACCGAGGTCCCTGGGTTTAAACTAAATCCACCTTCACAAATCTACCCCCACGCCACTATTCCCCTGTGTCTCTGACATTTCACAAAACCCCCCTGACCTTTCTTCCCTCTCACCCGCAGTCCTTCCCCTCACTGAAACAGTAACCGCGGGAAAGAAAAGGGCGGCGCGGCTTACCGGTGGCGAGGGAGGTCCGGCGAAGGGTGGGGTCGGCTTGGGGAGACTCTGGTGGTCACGTCGAGGTACGGCTCGGCGTCGGAGGTGGCCGGAATCGCCCGGTCCACGCGGGCAGGCGGGTGTCCTCGTCGGCGGCGAGTATACCGGCCAAACCACGGCGAACTGGTTCAATCCGAGGGCTCGGTGAGCATCACGGGGTCACGCAGCGACTGTGTGCACAAGGAATCGAAGGGTGGTGGAGTGGTTTACCCGGTCCACGTACTCCGGCGGGGGCGAGAGCTCCGGCGAGCGTGGACTGGCTTCTCCGGCGAAGGAAACTCCGATTCCTTGCTCGGGGAGCCTCACGGAGGTGTGCACAAGCTTCTCCGAGGGCAGGACGGGGTTGGGGATGGCTCTGCTGGCCGGTCTACGGTGGCAGAGGGGTTGGGCGGCCACGGGCTCGCTGCGCACGGGCAAACGGCGACGAGTTAACTCCGGCGAGGTGTGGAGGGTGTGCGGAAGGGTGTAGCCGAAGCCTGGGAGGGCTTTATAAGCTCGGGCGCGGGCCACGGCGCGGGTTTGGCTCGGGCGCGGCGCGGGGCGTGCGAGGGCGCGCGCGAGCGTGCTCTGGCGCGGGCCGAAGGCGTCGAACACGTGGCAGTGAGTTTCTTCCAATGTTCAAACGCTTCCAGAGATCGCAAACGTGCGAATCTCGCCATGAATCCGGCGCAGACCTCCTCCTGGCACCTAGGGCTATCTCACATGTGTGAGTTCCAAGGGATGATACGCCCTAGATAGGGAGATAGACGGGCGCCAAATCTGGCTTGTCTCCCTGCCCGCACAACGACAAAACTGATGTCAAGTGTTGTCAAACGTCTGAGTCTCGGCCTCAAATTTTTCCAGGGGGTGCCTTAAGTGGTATAGCACATTTTTGGTATAGAACCCAAGTGGTTTTGGCGCCATCTTCAAAGTGAACACGGCTGGTCTTTGAATTATGGCTAAAATGTGACTTAGAGGGAAATTGAGAGCTCTAGCTCTCTCTCCACTTGGAGATTTGAATTGGGGTTTCTCCAGGGGCCTTTTTGCAATATTTCCCTCCCTTAATTGATGGTTATAATGTTGCTTAGGGTTTGGGTAAAAGTTACACATGCTTTGCCCACTTGTTCACTTTCTTTCCCCCCTTACTTAGGGTTTTGGAAGGTAGGGCTTTGGAGAGGTCTAGGGTTCTTCTCCCCCTTTTATCCAAGGTAGTAAGTGTGCAAGGATTAGAGTAAAGCTTCTTATGTCATTGGCAACTTGATTAGCACATGAGCTCCAAGGTTCTTATGTGGTGCCCTAAGTCTTTACCCTTGTGAACACAGCTTCTAGTGCCAAAATGGCTCTAGCCAAGGGAACACCTGGGGTGTTACAGCCCTCCCCCCTTAAAGGAATCTCGTCCCGAGATTTAGGTAGAGTCCCTTGGAGGGGTGCTTGAAGGTGTGCTGGTGTTGTTTACACTTAAGTTTCTCTTGTTAACTGCTCTTCGAATGTCATCCTCTTTGCAACTTCAGAAGGAAGCCCTTCTTAAGTTAATTCCACAATTTAGACTATCCTCGTTATCTAAGTTTTTCTTATAATTGAATTCAAAGGGCAGGTGGGGGGTGGGGTGTTGGGGCTACATACCGACTCCTTTGGGCAGAAAGTCGGGGAAGCGAGAGCGTAGAAAATCCTCAGTCTCCCATGTAGCTTCTTCTGCTGAATGGTGACTCCACTGAACCTTGTACATTCTGACCAACCTTGCTCGAGTTGATCTCTCCTTTTGATCTAATACCTTGACGGGGTACTCTTGGTAGGACAAGTCGGGTTCTATCTCAATGTCTGGTTCTTGTAGCACTTCAGTGGGTAGACGAACGCATTTCCGCAGTTGAGATACATGGAACACATTATGAACCGCTGACATGTGAGGTGGCAATTCCACTTGATAGGCCACGGGTCCACAACTTGCCTTGATATCATAGGGTCCAATGTAGCGAGGAGCTAACTTGCCCTTGATCCCGAATCTCTGGACACCCTTGGTGGGTGATACCTTAAGGTAGACATGATCTCCCACCTCAAACTGTAGAGGCTTCCGCCTCTTATCATGATAGCTCCTTTGCCTGGCCTGAGCAGCTTCTAAGTTCTTGGTAATAACCCTGACCTTTGCCTCTGCCTCGAGTACCAAGTCTGGCCCAAAAATTTCTCTTTCTCCTGCTTGAGACCAATTAAGTGGGGTCCTACATCTTCTGCCATATAACGCCTCAAAAGGTGCCATCTTTAAACTGGACTGATAGCTGTTATTGTAAGAAAACTCTGCCAAAGACAGACACTTGTCCCAATCCTTTCCATAATGTAGTGCACATGCCCGCAACATGTCTTCCAAAATCTGATTCACCCTTTCTGTCTGGCCATCTGTCTGTGGGTGATATGCTGAGCTTCGGATTACTTGGGTCCCAAGTGATTCTTGCAGTTTCTCCCAAAAGCGTGCCACAAACAGGGCTCCTCTGTCAGATATAATGGTCTTTGGAATTCCATGCAGTCTTACTATCTGATCAACATAAATTTCAGCGTACTTCTCTGTCTTATGGGTGGTGTGCACTGGCAAGAAATGAGCAGTCTTGGTCAATCTGTCCACGATAACCCAAATAGAATCATGGTGCCTGGAGGTATTGGGTAATCCCACTATGAAGTCCATGCAAATGTCCTCCCATTTCCAAGATGGTATGGGAAGGGGTTGCAAATGGCCTGCTGCCTTCAAGTGACTAGCCTTAATTCTCTGGCAGGTGTCACATTCGGATATGTACTTGGCAATTTCCCTTTTCATTCTAGTCCACCAATATAGAGATCTGAGATCGTGGTACATCTTGTTGCTACCAGGGTGCATGGAGAATTTGGAAAGGTGAGCTTCATCTAGTATCTTCTTTCTGAGCTCAGGGTCTTTGGGAACAACCAATCGATCTCCAAACCATAGAATTCCCTTGCTGTCCTGTCGGAAACACTTGTATTTCTCTGCCTTTTGCTTGATCATATCCTTGATAACCTGAACACCCTTATCCTCAACCTGTGCCCTGATTATCTGCTCTTGCAATGTGGGTTCCACCGAGATATAGCTTAGGTTACCCGAAGAAACAACTTCCAAGTTCAGCTTGCACAACTCATCACACAGGGTGGTCACTCCCACATCCATGCTCATACAATTACACTGGGCCTTTCTGCTCAAGGCATCTGCCACAACATTGGCCTTCCCTGGATGGTAATGCACCTCCAAATCATAATCCTTGATCAACTCTAACCATCGCCTCTGTCTCATGTTCAGATCTGCCTGAGTGAAAATTGTCGGGGACCATAATTAGGGGTACCCTCAAGACGCCTAATTCTCAGCTGGTAACCCCCATCAGCATAAAGCTGCAAAGGCCTGATGGGTACGATTAAGTCAGGGATCAGTCCACACGAGTGACTCGATCACGCTTCACCCGAGCCTAGCCTCGGCCAAGGACAGCCGACCTCGAGAGACTTCCGTCTCGCCCGAGGCCCCCTTTTTATGGCGGACACATCACCGGCTCGCCCGAGGCCTTGGCTTCGCTTAGAAGCAACCTTGACTAAATCGCCACACCGACTGACCAAATTGCAGGGGCATTTAACGCAAAGGTGGCCTGACACCTTTATCCTGACACGCGCCCCCGGCAGAGCCGAAGTGACCGCCGTCACTCCACCGCTCCACTGGCCAGTCTGACAGAAGGACAGCGCCGCCTGCGCCACTCCGACTGCGGTGCCACTCGACAGAGTGAGTCTGACAGGCAGTCAGGCCTTGCCAAAGGCGCCACGGCGAACTCCGCTCCGCCCGACCCCAGGGCTCGGACTCGGGCTAAGACCCGGAAGACGGCGAACTCCGCTCCGCCCGACCCCAGGGCTCGGACTCGGGCTAAGACCCGGAAGACGGCGAACTCCGCTCCGCCCGACCCCAGGGCTCGGACTCGGGCTAAGACCCGGAAGACGGCGAACTCCGCTCCGCCCGACCCCAGGGCTCGGACTCGGGCTAAGACCCGGAAGACGGCGAACTCCGCTCCGCCCGACCCCAGGGCTCGGACTCGGGCTAAGACCCGGAAGACGGCGAACTCCGCTCCGCCCGACCCCAGGGCTCGGACTCGGGCTAAGACCCGGAAGACGGCGAACTCTGCTCCGCCCGACCCCAGGGCTCGGACTCGGGCTAACACCCGGAAGACGACGAAACTCCGCTTCGCCCGACCCCAGGGCTCGGACTCCGCCCTGGCCTCGGCCGAACGACTTCCGCCTCACCCGACCCCTTGGCTCGGGCTCGGCCACAGCAACGGAAGGCAGACTCAACCTCGGCTTCGGAGGAACCCCCACGTTGCCCTGCCTAGGGCACAGACCGCCACGTCAACAGGAAGCGCCATCATCATCCTACCCCGAATCGACTCGGGTCACGGAGAACAAGACCGGCGTCTCATCCGGCCAGCTCCACCGGAGGGGCAATGATGGCGCTCCACAAGCTCTATGACGACGGCGGCCCCCAGCTCTCTTACGGAAGCAGGACGACGTCAGCAGGGACTCGACCGCTCCAACAGCTGTCCCTCCGCCAGGCTCCGCCGCACCTCCGACAGCCACGACATCACGCCAGCAGGGTGCCCAGATCTCTCTGGCTGCCACATTGGCATGTACCTAGGGCGCTAGCTCTCCCTCCACTAGACACGTAGCACTCTGCTACACCCCCCATTGTACACCTGGATCCTCTCCTTACGACTATAAAAGGGAGGACCAGGGCCTTCTCAGAGAAGGTTGGCCGCGCGGGACCGAGGACGGGACAGGCGCTCTCTTGGGGCCGCTCGCTTCCCTCACCCGCGTGGACGCTTGTAACCCCCCTACTGCAAGCGCACCTGACCTGGGCGCGGGACGAACACGAAGGCCGCGGGACTTCCACCTCTCTCACACTCGACTCCGGCCACCTCGCCTCTCCCCCCTTCGCGCTCGCCCACGCGCTCGACCCATCTGGGCTGGGGCACGCAGCACACTCACTCGTCGGCTTAGGGACCCCCCCTGTCTCGAAACGCCGACAGTTGGCGCGCCAGGTAGGGGCCTGCTGCGTGCTGACGAACAGCTCCCCGTCAAGCTCCAGATGGGCAGTCTCCAGCAACCTCTCCGGCCCGGGACGGTGCTTCGTTTCGGGACTCTTGAGTTCATGTCCTTCGACGGCAGCTACGACATGATACTTCTTCCACCGCCGCGCGACTACGACAATGGCGGCCGACAACCCGCCCGCCGGCGGCGGAATCGACGACGTCTTCCCCGCGTGGTGGAAGAGCAACATTCGGACTCGCTCCGTTCTCTCCCCCGCCAACGGAGGAGGAGGCAGGGCCGTCAAGGCCAGGCGGGAGGCCGCGCTTCGTCGGCCGTCGAGCGAATCGACGCCACCAACGCCCCGACGGAAGGCACGCCGGACGTCGACCTCGCGTTCAAGACGGAGGCAAGCGTCGTCCCCCCGCGGCACGCTGACCCCGAGCAAGAAGACGACGCCGGCGCGCTCGCGGAAAGCCTGCAGGACGTCGCCCTCGAACCAGAGATGACGGTGCAACCAGTCCCCGATGTGACTACGTCGCTCCTCGTCGACCAAAAGGTACCGACTAACTCCCATCTTGCGTCATTTCGACTCGGCCTCAACCCGCCAAACGACCTCGTTTTGGCGGGCGCTCTCATTGAGGCGAGTGCAACCCCACTGAGGTTCCGTATGCGGTCGCCTTGGGACCGACTGACGGACGTCTCGACCTACGGGCCCTCTGGGTCCGAGGAAGAGGACGATCCCAGCATCGGTTGGGATTTCTCCGGACTTGGCAACCCCAGTGCCGTGCGGGACTTCATGACCGCATGTGACTACTGCCTATCCGACTGTTCCGATGGAAGCCGCAGCCTTGGCGACGAGAGCTGCGGCCCAAGCCGCGAATGTTTCCACATCGAGCTAGGGGATCCCTCCGAAGGCAACCATCTTGGCATGCCGGAGGACGGTGATCTCCCTAGGCCGGTGCCTCGCGCCGACATCCCACGGGAGCTAGCTGTGGTCCCCGCTCCGGCGGGGGGTTACGACCCACAACTCGAGCAAGTCCGCGAGGCGCAGGCCAGGCTCAACGAGGGAACAGGAGCGCTTGAGCCGATCCGTCGGGACGTCGGACATGCATGGGTGGGCCAACCCCTGGCCGGAGAAATACGTCATCTGCCCCAAGGTCTCCAGCATCGCGTCGCCAACGATGTCAGGATCAGGCCGCCGCCCGCATCCAGTGGGGTTGGTCAGAACCTGGCAACCGCAGCAATGCTCATCCGCGCGATGCCGGAGCCGTCAACTACCGAGGGTCGGCGAATCCAGGGAGAACTCAAGAATCTCCTGGAAGGCGCTGCGGCCCGGCGGGCCGAGAGCACTGCATCCCGAAGGCAAGGATATCCCTCGGAACCTCATGCCGCGACTTCCCGATTCATGCGGGAAGCCTCGGTCTACACCGGGCGCACGCGCAACACCGCGCCTGTGGCCCCGGGCCACCTCGGCAACGAGCACCGTCGACGCGACCGTCGGGCTCACCTCGACGAAAGGGTGCGCCGAGGCTACCACCCCAGGCGTGGGGGGCGCTACGACAGCGGGGAGGATCGGAGTCCCTCGCCCGAACCACCCGGTCCGCAGGCCTTCAGTCGGGCCATCCGACGGGCGCCATTCCCGACCCGGTTCCGACCCCCGACTACTATCACGAAGTACTCGGGGGAAACGAGACCGGAACTGTGGCTCGCGGACTACCGCCTTGCCTGCCAACTGGGTGGAACGGACGACGACAACCTCATCATCCATAACCTCCCCCTGTTCCTCTCCGACACTGCTCGCGCCTGGTTGGAGCACCTGCCTCCGGGGCAGATCTCCAATTGGGACGACTTGGTCCAAGCCTTCGCTGGCAATTTCCAGGGCACCTACGTGCGCCCCGGGAATTCCTGGGACCTTCGAAGCTGCCGGCAACAGCCGGGGGAGTCGCTCCGGGACTACATCCGGCGATTCTCGAAGCAGCGCACCGAGCTGCCCAACATCACCGACTCGGATGTCATCGGCGCGTTCCTCGCCGGCACCACTTGCCGCGACCTGGTGAGCAAGCTGGGTCGCAAAACCCCCACCAGGGCGAGCGAGCTGATGGACATCGCCACCAAGTTCGCCTCTGGCCAGGAGGCGGTCGAGGCTATCTTCCGAAAGGACAAGCAGCCCCAGGGCCGCCCATCGGAAGAAGCTCCCGAGGCGTCTGCTCCGCGCGGTGCCAAGAAGAAAGGCAAGAAGAAGTCGCAATCGAAACGCGACGCCGCTGACGCGGACCTTGTCGCCGCCGCCGAGTATAAGAACCCTCGAAAGCCCCCCGGAGGTGCAAACCTCTTCGACAAGATGCTCAAGGGGCCGTGCCCCTACCATCAGGGGCCCGTCAAGCACACCCTCGAGGAGTGCGTTATGCTTCGGCGTCATTTCCATAGGGCCGGGCCACCCGCCGAGGGTGGCAGGGCCCGCGACGACGACAAGAACGAAGATCACCCAGCAGGAGAGTTCCCCGAGGTCCGCGACTGCTTCATGATCTATGGAGGGCATGCGGCGAATACCTCGGCTCGGCACCGCAAGCAAGAGCGCCGGGAGGTCTGCTCGGTGAAGGTGGCGGCGCCAGTCTACCTAGACTGGTCCGACAAGCCCATCACTTTCGACCAGGCCGACCACCCCGACCATGTGCCGAGCCCAGGGAAATACCCGCTCGTCGTCGACCCCGTTGTCGGCGATGTCAGGCTCACCAAGGTCCTGATGGATGGGGGCAGCTGCCTCAACATCATCTACGCCGAGACCCTCAAGCTCCTGCGCGTCGGTCTGTCCTCCGTCCGAGCAGGCGCTGCGCCCTTCCACGGGATCATCCCTGGGAAGCGCGTCCAGCCCCTCGGGCGACTCGACCTCCCCGTCTGCTTCGGGACACCCTCCAACTTCCGAAGGGAGACCCTGACGTTCGAAGTGGTCGGGTTCCGAGGAACCTACCACGCCGTGCTAGGGAGGCCATGCTACGCGAAGTTCATGGCCGTCCCCAACTACACCTACCTGAAGCTCAAGATGCCGGGCCCCAACGGGGTCATCACCGTCGGCCCCACGTACAAACACGCGTTCGAATGCGACGTGGAGTGCGTGGAGTACGCCGAGGCCCTCGCCGAGTCCGAGGCCCTCATCGCCGACCTGGAGAACCTCTCCAAGGAGGTGCCAGACGTGAAGCGCCATGCCGGCAACTTCGAGCCAGCGGAGACGGTCAAGGCCGTCCCCCTCGACCCCAGTGGCGACACCACCAAGCAGGTCCGGATCGGTTCCGGGCTCGACCCCAAATAGGAAGCAGTGCTCGTCGACTTTCTCCGCGCAAACGCCGACGTCTTTGCGTGGAGTCCCTCGGACATGCCCGGCATACCGAGGGATGTCGCCGAGCACTCGCTGGATATTCGGGCCGGAGCCCGACCCGTCAGGCAGCCTCTGCGCCGATTCGACGAGGAGAAGCGCAGAGTGATTGGCGAAGAGATCCACAAGCTAATGGCAGCGGGGTTCATCAAAGAGGTATTCCATCCCGAATGGCTTGCCAACCCTGTGCTTGTGAGGAAGAAAGGGGGGAAATGGCGGATGTGTGTAGACTACACTGGTCTCAACAAAGCATGTCCGAAGGTTCCCTACCCTCTGCCTCGCATCGACCAAATCGTGGATTCCACCGCTGGGTGCGAATCCCTATCCTTCCTCGATGCCTACTCAGGGTATCACCAGATCCGGATGAAAGAGTCCGACCAGCTCGCGACTTCTTTCATCACGCCGTTCGGCATGTACTGCTATGTCACCATGCCGTTCGGTTTGAGGAATGCGGGCGCGACGTACCAGCGGTGCATGAACCATGTGTTCGGCGAACACATCGGTCACACAGTCGAGGCCTACGTCGATGACATCGTAGTCAAGACGCGGAAGGCTTCCGACCTCCTCTCCGACCTTGAAGTGACATTCCGGTGTCTCAAGGCGAAAGGAGTCAAGCTTAATCCTGAGAAGTGTGTCTTCATGCTCCTAGGGTTCATCGTCTCCGAGCGAGGCATCGAAGCCAACCCGGAGAAGATTGCGGCCATCACCAGCATGGGACCCATCAAGGACTTAAAGGGGGTACAGAGGGTCATGGGATGCCTCGCGGCCCTGAGCCGCTTCATCTCACGCCTCGGCGAAAGAGGTCTGCCTCTGTACCGCCTCTTAAGGAAGGCCGAGTGTTTCGCTTGGACCCCTGAGGCCGAGGAAGCCCTCGGCAACCTGAAGGCGCTCCTTACAAAGGCGCCTGTCTTGGTGCCCCCGGCGGACGGAGAAGCCCTCTTGGTCTACGTCGCCGCGACCACTCAGGTGGTTAGCGCCGCGATTGTGGTCGAAAGGCAAGAGGAAGGGCATACATTGCCCGTTCAGAGGCCGGTCTACTTCATCAGCGAAGTGCTGTCCGAGACTAAGATCCGCTACCCACAAGTTCAAAAGCTGCTGTATGCTGTGATCCTGACAAGGCGGAAGCTGCGACACTACTTCGAGTCTCATCCGGTAACTGTGGTGTCATCCTTCCCCCTGGGGGAGATCATCCAGTGCCGAGAAGCCTCGGGCAGGATCGCAAAGTGGGCGGTGGAAATCATGGGCGAAACGATCTCATTCGCCCCTCGGAAGGCCATCAAGTCCCAGGTGTTGGCGGATTTCGTGGCCGAATGGGTCGACACCCAGCTACCAACGACTCCGATCCAACCGGAGCTCTGGACCATGTTTTTCGACGGGTCGCTGATGAAGACGGGGGCCGGCGCGGGCCTGCTCTTCATCTCGCCCCTCGGAAAGCACTTGCGCTACGTACTGCGCCTCCATTTCCCGGCGTCCAACAATGTGGCCGAGTACGAAGCTCTGGTCAACGGATTGCGGATCGCCATCGAGCTAGGGGTCAGACGCCTCGACGCCCGCGGTGATTCGCAGCTCGTCATCGACCAAGTCATGAAGAACTCCCACTGCCGCGACCCGAAGATGGAGGCCTACTGCGACGAGGTTCGGCGCCTGGAAGACAAGTTCTTCGGGCTCGAGCTCAACCACATCGCTCGGCGCTACAACGAAACCGCAGACGAGCTGGCTAAGATAGCCTCGGGGCGAACGATAGTCCCCCCGGACGTCTTCTCCCGGGATCTGCATCAACCCTCCGTCAAGCTCGACGACGCGCCCGAGGCACCCTCGGCTCAGCCCGAGGTGCCCTCGGCTCAGCCCGAGGCACCCTCGGCCCAGCCCGAGGTACCCTCAGCCCCCGAGGGCGAGGCACTGAACGTCGAGGAAAGGCAGAGCGGGGCCACGCCAGATCAAGATTGGCAGGCCCCGTACCTGCAATATCTCCATCGAGGAGAGCTACCCCTCGACCAGGTCGAGGCTCGGCGGGTGGCGCGACGCGCCAAGTCATTCGCCTTGCTGGGCGACGAAGAGGAGCTCTACCATCGCAGCCCCTCGGGCATCCTCCAGCGATGCATCTCCATTGCCGAAGGTCGGGAACTGCTGCAAGAAGTACACTCGGGGGCTTGCGGCCACCACGCAGCGCCCCGAGGCGTTGTCGGAAATGCTTTCCGGCAAGGCTTCTACTGGCCAACGGCGGTGGCTGACGCCACTAGAATTGTCCGCACCTGCGAAGGGTGCCAATTCTATGCGAAGCGGACGCACCTGCCCGCTCAGGCTCTGCAGACAATACCCATCACCTGGCCCTTCGCTGTATGGGGTCTGGACCTCGTCGGTCCCTTGCAGAAGGCGCCCGGGGGCTACACGCACCTGCTGGTCGCCATCGACAAATTCTCCAAGTGGATCGAGGTCCGACCTGTGAACAGCATCAGGTCCGAGCAGGCGGTGGCATTCTTCACCAACATCATCCATCGCTTCGGGGTCCCGAACTCCATCATCACCGACAACGGCACCCAGTTCACCGGCAAAAAATTCTTGGATTTTTGCGAGGATCACCATATCCGGGTGGACTGGGCCGCCGTGGCTCATCCCATGTCGAATGGCCAAGTAGAGCGTGCCAACGACATGATTCTACAAGGGCTCAAGCCTCAGATCTACAACGACCTCAACAAGTTCGGCAAGCGATGGATGAAGGAACTCCCCTCGGTGGTCTGGAGCCTAAGGACGACGCCGAGTCGTGCCACGGGCTTCACGCCGTTTTTCCTGGTCTACGGGGCTGAAGCTATCTTGCCCACTGACCTGGAATACGGCTCCCCGAGGGCGAGGGCCTACACCGAACAAAGCAACCAAGCTAGCCGAGAGGAATCGCTGGACCAGCTGGAGGAAGCTCGGGACAGGGCCTTACTACACTCGGTGCGGTACCAACAGTCCCTGCGACGCTACCACGCCCGAGGGGTCCGGTCCCGAGAACTCCAGGTGGGCGACCTGGTGCTTCGGCTGCGGCAAGACGCCCGAGGGAGGCACAAGCTCACGCCCCCCTGGGAAGGGCCATTCGTCATCGCCAAAGTTCTGAAGCCCGGAACATACAAGCTGGCCAACAATCAAGGCGAGATCTACGGCAACGCTTGGAACATCAAACAGCTACGTCGCTTCTACCCTTAAGATGTTTTCAAGTTGTTCATATACCTCGCACCTACGCAAAGTTTAGTCGTCAAGGAAGGGTCGGCCTAGCCTCGGCAAAGCCCGACCCTCCCTCGGGGGCTAAAAGGGGGGAGACCCCCTCTGCGTCGAATTTTTCCTCGAAAAAGGATCTCTTTTTAGCAGGATTTCTTTCGTGCTTCTTGACTACTTCGGAAAGCGGATCCTGGAAACGACGAGGTACACGTAAGCAGCCAAGGCTGACCGAGCCGAGGGACTCCTACGCCTCCGGGATACGGATACCTCACTCATCACCTTCTGCGATAAGTAACTTGCGCTCGGATAAAGCGACTCCGTGGACCGAACAAGTCATCACGTTCGGAAGCTCTCCTGCCGAAGCAGTCCTTCAAGCTTTCTCGACTAAGTCGGGGACAGGGCCTCATGGACGGGTGAAAGTGCGCGTAAGCGGCAAGGCCGACCGAGCCGAGGGATTCCCACGCCTCTGGGATACGGATACCTCACTCGTCCCTTCCGCGAAAAGCAACTCTCACTCACACAAACATCCCTGTTACCGACAGAGTCCAGATGCTCGAAACAAGAGGAAAAAAGACGGCGGCTTCGCAAGCGCAGCGAGGGTGTGTTCTTCTAGCCTCGGCGGCCGCAGAAAGCACACGCTACAAGATGATCTGATCCTGCAGGCTCGGGTCTTCACGCTGAAGGGAGCCGTAGCACCCTTGGCATCGACGACGTCTTCAGCAAAGCCCGACCCAGCCTCGGGCGGCGACGCGGTCCAGGGACTCCTCCAGGAATCCGGCCCGAGCAGGCGGCTCAACCGGTTACCCCTGAGGCCTCGGTCAACCGGCTTCCAAGGGCGCCAGCCCGACCCGAGGCCTCGACTGATCAACTTTGGCGTCGGCTCCGCTGACGGACAACACGGCTAGGCTCCGGCCAACCAGGTTCCCATTCTCAAGCCAACTCCGCCTCTGTTCATACTGATGTCGCTACCCCTGGCCTCGGTCCACCGAAGGGCGGCCGAGGGGTCTCTTTAACTAAGCTAGAGGAGCCCCAGACAACAAGGCCGAACGGGCCGAGGGATTCCTACGCCTCCGGGATACGGATACCTCACCCGTCACCTTGACACAGGGCGACTCATGCTTGGTAAAGCGGTTCAGATAATCAACAGGCGAGACTTAGTGCTCAAAAATGAGGAAAAAACACGGCTCCGTGCCGAAATTACATACATGTTCAGGCCCCGACAGCCGCAATGAACAAAAAACACTGGCATTCGAGATGCCACTACGAACGGAACTCCGGTTCCCCCTCCGCAGGCACGAACGACCCCACTCCGAGGGGGAAGGCCTGCGGAGCAACGGAAGGCCGACGAATGGTGCGCCGTCACCTGCTCCAGCAGCGGCGACGACGACGCCTTCTGCTCCGAGGGACCAAGCAGCGGCAACGCCGACCTCGGGCTAGATGCCGCTGCCAGGAGGCCCCCGCCCATGCCGAAACTCGTAAGGCAAGGACGGGCAGAAGACCGTAGAGTTTGAGGTCAGCCCGTGGCCGGCCCCGGCTATCTCGCCGACAGCAGAACCTCTTCAAGCTGCCGTGGCGGATGCCGGCACCGCGAGCGGCTCCGAAGCCACTCGCGCCTGAAAGCCAGGCACGCTGCAGCTGCCAGCGCCGCGGACGACGGCCGCCTTTCCCTCCGATCACTGAGTGAAGGGGCGGGCCGCCGCCCACGCGGGGGCCGACCTCAACTCTGCGCACTCCCCTCCCCAGCCCTGGTGATGAAAATCCTTGAGGCTGAGGGAGGGGAAGAGGCCGCAGCCCGGCTCGC
Organism: Zea mays; assembly: GCF_902167145.1. Lineage (NCBI taxonomy): Eukaryota > Viridiplantae > Streptophyta > Magnoliopsida > Poales > Poaceae > Zea > Zea mays. The sequence goes on from NC_050099.1 coordinate 125,912,242, forward strand.
TTTCCCCCACCATCAAGCCGGAGGTCGCCATCTCAGGTGACCGCCGGCGGAGGGGAGCAGCCGGGCAGCATGATGAAAATCCTTGAAGCCGAACGATGGCTGAGAGGTACCAACTCCCATGGAGTTGCGTTCCTCCAACGAGGAGGCGGAAAGGCGGCGGATACCCCCCATCCGGGGGCTTGGAAGATGGAAAGACACGACGCTTAAGGGAGGAAGAAGACATGGTTGCCTTCCGAAAGGAGTCTCCCTCCTTTTAAAGGCAACTCTCCCTACGTGCGCCCCCAGGCGCCGCGGGCTGAGTCTTCTCCAACACGCTCCAACGCCCTCCCCTGCGACTCGGGGGCTGGGTCCCGCATGTCATGCAAGCCGGCTCAGGGCAGAAGAAGCCAAACCGCCGCGCGTGGTGCGCACGACCGTCCAGCGGTTACAAGCGACCCCCCATTTTTGCCCAGACCGACGGGCAGAAGGGGCGGGCAGCCACGCAGGCGGCATGCAACCGCGCCAGATGGACGCGCTTCTCCGACTTCTGACACGCCAGCTTGGGAACCCAGGCCCACGCGTCGAGCAACCGGCGCGCCAGTTGCTGCATGCAAGCAACCGCACCGCCACTTGTGCCACCATCGCGCCTCTTCGGTTGCGAAGCCTATGCCGCGACTCGAGGCGACCCAACAACGCCAGACTGGCGCGTCGGTCAAGGCGACCGAAAGTGGGCCGGCAGTAATAGCGGTGGCAGGCGGGCGGGCGCAGCGGTCGCGTCGTCAGCCAGGCACACGTCCCATCCTGGGACAGCAAGAGAGCCTCCTCTCAAGGCGTGGAGACGGTGCACCCGTGACCCGTCCCTCGAACGGATCGCACGCGCGCAACGGCCGCCCCGCCAACCACTCGCCCCGTCGCATTAACTCCGCGGCGGGACACGCGGCGCCTCTGGCAGGAGGAGCGCGCGACGCTTCACCTTCGCCGTAATAACCGCGTCAGAAAAGGTACGCCACGTCGTCCGATTTCGTATCCTTTTCCGTTTTTCCTCTTTCTCTATCTCTTGCAACAGGGACCGGGAAAGGGGGATACCCCAAAAGGGATCCTTCTCCGCGAAGGAACCGGGCTCCGAGCCCCCCATTACTGATCAGGGGTTCGAAGGCTGGCCCTCCGAAGGGTTCAACAGTCGCCTCAGATCGCGTGGGCCCGACACCCACTACTGGTCAGGGGTTCGAAGGCCAGCCCCCCGAAGGGCTCCATGGCCGCCTCAGGCTACTCGGGCTCCGCGCCCATTACTGATCAGGGGTTCGAAGGCTGGCCCCCGAAGGGTTCACAGTCGCCTCAGACACCGAGCGAGGGATGACCAGGGGTACGTTCGATACATAACCGAGGCTCGGGCTGCGCTCCCGAGGTACCCTAGGACATTTCCGAGACCAGCGGGAACGATCTTGTAACGGAATCCCATCGGAGGGAGGCATCGAGCCCTCGGACCCCGTCGCCAGGGGACCGGGTCCGGCAAATCACCCGCAGGTACTTTTGGGCGTGCCTCTGGGCCCCTAGCCGACCCCCAACGAACGGGGCACGGACGTCCACTCGGATTACCCGCTTGCAGCTCACCGGAGACACCATGTTCGGTGCCCATCGAGGGTAACATGGCGCACTCCCCCCCTCCTCCTTGCGGAAAGGCGACGTAGGGGCGTATGTAAAAAGTCGAGTCTGACCCTGATCGTCCTCTCGCCCTATGCAGAGGCTCGGGGGCTGCTCTCGCAAAAACCGGCTCCGGCCAAATCGTTGACAGCGCCAACATACCAGCCCGAGAGCTTGGGCCCCGACAGTGCACCCGGGCTACGGCCAGTTCGCATGAGGGAACGACCAGACCGGCCGAAGCGTTACGCAAGGTATTAAGACCTCGAAGGAGTGTAACCACTCCTCCGAGGCCTCGGGGGCTACACCCGGCGGGTGCGCTCGCGCGCACCCACCGGAACGAAATGCAACCGAGAAAGGCTGGTCCCCTTGCAAAAAAGTGCGACAAAAGCCTCCAAGCGAGTGCTAACACTCCCTTCGAGGCTCGGGGGCTACTGTCGGGGACCATAATTAGGGGTACCCTCAAGACGCCTAATTCTCAGCTGGTAACCCCCATCAGCATAAAGCTGCAAAGGCCTGATGGGTACGATTAAGTCAGGGATCAGTCCACACGAGTGACTCGATCACGCTTCACCCGAGCCTAGCCTCGGCCAAGGACAGCCGACCTCGAGAGACTTCCGTCTCGCCCGAGGCCCCCTTTTTATGGCGGACACATCACCGGCTCGCCCGAGGCCTTGGCTTCGCTCAGAAGCAACCTTGACTAAATCGCCACACCGATTGACCAAATTGCAGGGGCATTTAACGCAAAGGTGGCCTGACACCTTTATCCTGACACGCGCCCCCGGCAGAGCCGAAGTGACCGCCGTCACTCCACCGCTCCACTGGCCAGTCTGACAGAAGGACAGCGCCGCCTGCGCCACTCCGACTGCGGTGCCACTCGACAGAGTGAGTCTGACAGGCAGTCAGGCCTTGCCAAAGGCGCCACGGCGAACTCCGCTCCGCCCGACCCCAGGGCTCGGACTCGGGCTAAGACCCGGAAGACGGCGAACTCCGCTCCGCCCGACCCCAGGGCTCGGACTCGGGCTAAGACCCGGAAGACGGCGAACTCCGCTCCGCCCGACCCCAGGGCTCGGACTCGGGCTAAGACCCGGAAGACGGCGAACTCCGCTCCGCCCGACCCCAGGGCTCGGACTCGGGCTAAGACCCGGAAGACGGCGAACTCCGCTCCGCCCGACCCCAGGGCTCGGACTCGGGCTAAGACCCGGAAGACGGCGAACTCCGCTCCGCCCGACCCCAGGGCTCGGACTCGGGCTAACACCCGGAAGACGACGAAACTCCGCTTCGCCCGACCCCAGGGCTCGGACTCTGCCCTGGCCTCGGCCGAACGACTTCCGCCTCGCCCGACCCCTTGGCTCGGGCTCGGCCACGGCAACGGAAGGCAGACTCAACCTCGGCTTCGGAGGAACCCCCACGTCGCCCTGCCTAGGGCACAAACCGCCACGTCAACAGGAAGCGCCATCATCATCCTACCCCGAATCGACTCGGGTCACGGAGAACAAGACCGGCGTCTCATCCGGCCAGCTCCGCCGGAGGGGCAATGATGGCGCTCCACAAGCTCTATGACGACGGCGGCCCCCAGCTCTCTTACGGAAGCAGGACGACGTCAGCAGGGACTCGACCGCTCCAACAGCTGTCCCTCCGCCAGGCTCCGCCGCACCTCCGACAGCCACGACATCACGCCAGCAGGGTGCCCAGATCTCTCCGGCTGCCACATTGGCATGTACCTAGGGCGCTAGCTCTCCCTCCGCTAGACACGTAGCACTCTGCTACACCCCCCATTGTACACCTGGATCCTCTCCTTACGACTATAAAAGGGAGGACCAGGGCCTTCTCAGAGAAGGTTGGCCGCGCGGGACCGAGGACGGGACAGGCGCTCTCTTGGGGCCGCTCGCTTCCCTCACCCGCGTGGACGCTTGTAACCCCCCTACTGCAAGCGCACCTGACCTGGGCGCGGGACGAACACGAAGGCCGCGGGACTTCCACCTCTCTCACACTCGACTCCGGCCACCTCGCCTCTCCCCCCTTCGCGCTCGCCCACGCGCTCGACCCATCTGGGCTGGGGCACGCAGCACACTCACTCGTCGGCTTAGGGACCCCCCCTGTCTCGAAACGCCGACAAAAATGTACTTGAGACTCTTGTGATCAGTGTAGATGTTACAGTGAGCTCCCATCAAGTAGTGTCTCCATATCTTTAGCGCATGAACCACAGTTGCCAATTCCAGATCATGAGTGGGGTAGTTCTGCTCGTGGGGCCTGAGTGCCCGGGAAGCATAAGCAATCACTCTGCTCTCTTGCATCAAGACACATCCCAAACCAGTACCAGAAGCATCACAATAAACTTCAAATGGCTTGGTGTTGTCAGGTTGAGCTAGCACTGGGGCTGTTGTCAAATGCTGCCTCAAGGTATGGAAGGCATTTTCACACTTTTGGCTCCACTCAAATTTGACTCCCTTCTTCAACAGTTCAGTCATTGGTTTGGCAATTCTGGAGAAATCCGGAATAAATCGTCGATAATACCCTGCCAGTCCCAGAAAACTCCGAATCTGCTTCACTGTAGTCGGGGGTTTCCAATCCATTACCTCTTGTACCTTCTCAGGATCAACTGATATCCCATCCTGAGAGATTGTGTGACCCAAGAATTTAATCTCCTTCAGCCAGAACTCACACTTAGACAACTTAGCATAAAGATGATGATCGCGCAGTCGTTGAAGCACAATGTGCAGGTGCTCAGTATGTTCGTCTTCATTCTTGGAATAGACCAGAATATCATCAATGAAGACGACCACGAACTTATCCAATTCTGGCATAAACACTGAGTTCATCAGGTACATGAAATAAGCCGGGGCATTGGTCAGCCCAAAAGACATCACCAGAAACTCATACAGCCCATATCTGGTAGAGAAAGCCGTCTTGGGAATATCGCTGGCACGGATCTTGATCTGATGGTATCCTGAGCGAAGGTCTATCTTGGAGAATACCTTGGCCCCTACCAACTGATCAAACAGAACATCAATGCGGGGCAGTGGGTATTTGTTCTTGATAGTCACCGCATTGAGAGGGCGGTAGTCAACACACATCCTCAAACTCTCATCCTTTTTCTTCACAAATAATGATGGACATCCCCATGGTGAAGTGCTTGGACGGATAAACCCCTTGTCCAATAATTCTTGCAATTGTTTCTTCAATTCTGCCAATTCCGCGGGAGGCATCCTATAGGGTCTCTTGGAGATAGGAGCAGTCCTGGGTTGCAATTCGATGGCGAACTCAATATCTCGGTCAGGTGGCATCCCTGGCAATTCATCTGGGAAAACATCTGGGTAGTCGCAGACCACTGGGATCTTTTCCACCGGGGATTCTATCAGAACAAGGGCACAAGATCGGGTACAACCCTGGTCGGGTAAATACAAAACAGTCTCGCCATAAGCAGGGGAATGGATTTCAATGGCTCTGGCTGCAATGTCCAATACTGCCTGATGCCTGGTCAACCAGTCAGCTCCCAAAATAATATCCACGCTATCCAATCCTAAGATAAGAAGGGTGGTTCTAATCACCAGACTACCAAATTTTATAGGCACTTGCCTGTTGATTTGATAAGTGGCAACTCTGCCTCCTGGCGTTGAAATTGTAATGCCCCCATCGGTATGGTGAAAGGGCAACTGGCATTTGGCACTAAACTTAGCACTGATAAAACTATGCGATGCACCCGAATCAAATAAAATAATCGCAGGATAATTCAAAACTGTAAGGATACTGGTCATGACGGGTGCTCCCTCTGGGATATCAATCATGGTGGTGAAGTTTAGTCTGCCCTGCCTCACTTGCACCTTCTGCCTCTTGCCTTGGTTCTGGTTAGCATTCTGCCCCTGCCTCTGCTGGTTTCTGGGGCAATTCTTGGCATAATGCCCAGTGTTGCCACAAGTGAAGCATCTGTTGTCATTGGCTTGGCGGTACTGCTGCTGCTGATTATTCCGCTGTGCTGGAAATTGGTTGCGGTTGGGTGCCTGCTGCTGCTGCTGAGGTCGGATTACCCATCGCCCTTGCTGCTGCTGGGGTCCCCTGCCCTGGGTGTCGGACACAATCCGGAAACGCTGTGGCTGAGCTGAGGGTCCTGCCACGGGGGTCTTCCTCTTCTTCTCTGCCTGCCTAGCTGTAATGCAGTCCTCTTGGGAGATAGCCATGTTGACCAACTCATTGTAGCTGTTGGCCCTGACGGTGTTGAGACGATCCCGGAGCTTAGTGCTGAGCCCCCTTCTGAATCTGTCCCTCTTCTTCTCATCTGTATCTGCATGGTATCCCGCGTACTGGCACAAGTCATTAAAGGCCTGGGCGTACTGCAACACTGTCCTGTTGCCCTGAGTGAGTGCCAAGAACTCATTGAGCTTCCTGTCCATGATCCCGGCTGGTATATGGTGTCCTCTAAAAGCTGCCTTAAACTCCCTCCACTCCACCTCTCGGTCCTCTGGCTGCATAGCAAGAAAGTGATCCCACCAAGTCCTTGCAGGTCCGCGAAGCTGCTGGGTGGCGAACCTGACTTTGGTGACCTCTGAGCAAACTCCATGGAGTAGTGGGAATTTGGATTCCACCACTCGCAGCCATACATCTGCGTCAAGTGGGTCTTCCGCCCTTGTGAACAGTGGAGGCTGGGTGCTGAGGAATTCTTGATAGGTGGCCGCCGCGGGGTGACGCTGGTGGTCTCCACCACCATAATGCTGGGGTGGTGGCTGACATTGAGCCAGCTGCCTCAGGATCTCATTCTGCTGAGCCATGAGCTCCTGCAGAGTGGGAGGTGGTGGTGGCGGTGGAGGAACGTGCTCGTTCTGGCCACGACGCTGCCTCCCGGCCATCTGAAAAACCACATACTTACTTAACATCATAGTTCAAATTTCAAGATTTTATCTCGGGGAAAAAGTTAAAACAGCATGATAGATTCCGACTTCAACAAAAAGGGATTTTAAGAGGCATAAATTCCTCCTTCCAATTTAAACTGATAATAGCATTCATCAAACAAGCGCCCAAGAGAGTTTAACACGATTACATCAATTTGTTCCAAAATGACTCAACTCTATCTAGCCTAGTACCCCAAGGGTGCAAAAGCTAAGCTAGCTGCGAGGAGTCCGACTGTCCAACTTCTAAGCCTACCCTGGACACCTAGTGAGCGAACGAAGCAACACTTGACTCGGGGGAAGGTGGTCTTCCCAAGCCAGCAGTGTCCACACTGGAGGCAGGCTCATCTCCTCCCTCAATGTCGACGTCCTCGTTGGCCTCCTGGTCCTGGATCTCCTGGTGGTGCATGTCCAGGTGCTCGTTAGCCTCAGCAAGCTGCTGCTGAGTGTTAATGAGCTGATCCTCGAGAACCTCGATGGTGTTCTCCCTGGTGCCCACCAGCTCCTCCAACTCCTGAATATCAGTGGATAGCTGTTCCACCTGCAAGTCCTTCTCCACCATTTCCTGAGATAGGTCAACCACGAGCTCCTCTCTGTTATCCAGCGTGATCTTCGTTGCCTCCAGTAGTGCCATCAGATGGGACATTGCCTCACCGCGCATCACCTGCAGACGGTACAGCGCATTCATGCACCGTACGGTCAAGTGCGCAGTCTGACCTGGGTAGATGGCCCAGATGTCCTTGGCATGCTCCACCCGATCCTTCCACATTGGGTCGTCCTCCTTCTCGGCGGGGAACAAGCCAATGGGGTGGGTAGCCAGCTCCAAGGGATGGAATCCGCAGAAGGTAGTCAATCCATGCAGAGCGATCGCCTCGATCGTGTCCTCTGCTCGGTACCCGAAAGACTCAGAGTCCAAGGAGCGCCAGCCTGGCTGCAGGGGATGAGGCTCCAAAGTCATCCTCACCCTACAGCGGGGCACTCGGTGCTTCTCGAACTGCTGCACCGCGTACTGAGGGGGTGTCGTGTATCCAGCCCCCTGAAGTACCTCCCACAAAATGCGGGGAAAGCCCTCTCGTGCAAGCCCGTCAGTGTGGGTCAGTGCATTTCCGTCATCGGAGGATCCGTGGGAAGTCATCTGTGTACGGTTAAGCGTAAGTAAAAGAAAAAGAATTATAAAAAGAACAAGGAAAAAAAACTCAGCCCTTCTCTAGTTAAATGAAAAGGCACTGGGGACCTAGTTGGTTGTTATCTTGTTTTTAAGTCCTTTACTCAGTTATCCATTTGCTTAATTATGAATGCATGCATGCTCGTCCTGAACGACCTCACAACAAGATAAAAGGAATAGGGAGGAATTCCCATCCTGTATAAGTGGCCTGTAGGGCCTAGTTACTTAGCCACCTAGCTACCCTTCTGTTACCCTAAGGCTTCACGTCCTAGGTCTATCCTGTTCGTCCTACTATCTATCCAACCTTGTTTCTATCAAGTTTTATTTAGAAAATTGATGGTATTTATATTTTATTGATTCCTCTGTGGTGGTACAAGCTCCGATACCAGCTGTGGCGGAACTGCCCGAATTATTCCAACTTAAGTGCCCAAATCCGCCTTAGAGGCTAGACCACACTTAAATGGGAATAACCCGTCAATCCCTCGGATCTAGTCCGACACGGCCACTGACAGGATCAAGTACCACCATCTCACTCGAAGGTGAGTCACAGAGCAAATACAATAAAGCATAAAGCCATACATGTCACAATGTTAAATTATTACATCATCATCATCATCATCGGAGTTTTTGCAAAAGTAACCATCATTGTTCGAAGTGCAGCGGAATAAAACTAACGGTAATTAAACAGAGAGATGGGGAAGCCTGTCCCATCACTCCTCATGCTCCTCCTCAGCCGAGGCAGGGTCCCACTCAACAGTCCAACCCGGTGGCAAGGTGGACGACCAAGTTATCCCAGCAACCATCTCCTCCAGAGAACCTGTAAAAAATTATGCCACAAGCAAGGCTGAGTATACTAATACTCAGCTAGACTTACCCGGTGTGAGGAGTCTACTCCTCTACCTCTAGACATGCAGCTGTTTGGCTGTGGGGTTTGGTTGCCAAAAGCACTAGCTGAGTTTCTAAATCAAGATTTTAACTTAATCAAAATTAAGTGTGACTCTCTTAAGGCTAAAAGTGAACTATCTACTCATACATGGTAACAAGCATTATTAGCAGTCAACATCTTATCTCATCTCATCATACTTTCACTTATTACTCAATGCAGTACAATGGATCAAGCAGTCTCATTAGCTGCGAGAAGCAGACGATTCGAATCGAGTTTTTATCCTTGCAAGGTAAACCTAAACACACGACATGCAGGGGCACTCCGTCCCCACACACATCAACCGTCCCCATCGATTCCCCGTCAGCAGAGAGGGGCTCACCGCCTTGGCGTACAATGCCTCACTGACCCCGACTGGCCGTCGTGCAGTGACCGCACTTGTACCCACCATAACCGGAATGGGAGACCTCGTCTCAGGTCGCGTGAGGAGGGCAATCTGCTGCCAGGTTCAATCAGGTACTAGGCTTACCGATTTACCATATTTCTCGGCATGTGCTTAGTACGTTCAAACGCTTGACACAGGTATCCGCACGTTAATCCTTATTCCATTTTCCTGTCTCGTAAACAACCAATCCCCATGGATTGTTGTCCACCAACTAGTATCATGAGAGTGCAAAAGTGGGTACAATCAATTTCCTGATCTCGCGCGAGTGCTAGAAAAATCACTCGTCTTCTACCGAGATCCTAATTAAGCAAAGCAACTACTCGACCTGTCATACTAGTATTCATCTCAAAAGGATTCCTGAGATCATGCAACTAGGGTTTCAAACAATTCCTACACCTAAGTGCACAATCAATCCTACAATCATTAAGTGAAGTAAAAATAGCATAAATAACAGGTTATGCATAAAACCGGGGCTTGCCTTCCAAAGCAGTGGCAGGCAGGTCCTCTGGTGCAGGCTCGGGTGCTGGATCTGGGGCTACCTCCTGAGCAGCTCCTTGCTCCAGCACGAGGATGTACTCTCCGTCAGCAAGATTACAGTCTATCGAAATGCAATGAACATGTATGTCATGATTATGCAGGATTTAAGAACAATAAGCTAAAGAAACTAAGTTAAGAAGTAACTTAGGGTTTTCTTAGTTATGCGGGGCTTCCAGTGGGTTAGGTTTAATACTCCTTAGGCTTGGGTTTTCAGTGAGGATAACATAGTGGATTGGTATTACCTTGATACATTTTAGTGGACAGATTACAAGGGTTTTGGGATAGCATTTATTCACATTATTCATTTTCCTTTCCTTGATTTCCATTTAGGGTTTCTAGGGTAGGTTTGAACTACAACAGGGTTTTAATAATTTTCAAAAATTTTGTAAAAATTACAGTGGGCTACCACTGGCTATTCTAGCTTGCTTTAAGAATTTGAGGCTTAAAGTATAAAAGTTAGGCTTTAAACAAAAATAACAAAAGTGAGGCAAAATGGGCCACTTCACACTACACCTCTTAGTTGGGGGTAGGTTCTGCCCTAAAGGTTATTTTTGTTGGCATCCTATGGTAATAATAGGCCTCTGGGCTAAAAATCACAGAAAACTAAGGGGTGGTTATTTAGTTATGCTTTTCTTAAGTTTAATGCCAAAAAGGCACTTTCTACTACATTATTATTTGAAAAATGTCAAACAGCAGATTTCATATTTTTCTTAAGTTCTTTCTAATAAAACAATAGTTATCCCAAGGGTGGGGGTGTTTTTACCTTGGGGTTATTTTTGTAGAGTTTTTCTAAGTTTCACTTGTTTTATTAAAACAACAGGGATCTTACTTATTTTACACTAAAACAGGGTATAATATATTTTTCCAGTGAACTATATTGAATAAGTAACCTAACAAAAATAGAGGTACTCTCTGGTTCATTAATTAAATTACATTTTCTATTTTCCTTATCCTTAAGCATATTATAGAATAAGGGGTAAAACTAACTTAAATGGAGTGGACAGAGAGGTTTAACATTTTTAAACAGGTTAGTAGGTAAATATAAACTTCTCCAAATTTTTCTAACCCTAGTCAAATAGCCTAACTATTTTTCTTACTATTATTTAGCTTTTGGCCAAAACTAACATTAAATCAGAACTTTTAAGTTTTCCACGGCACCAAGGGGTTTTATATTTTTCTTAAATAGGTTACATTAATTGGAGTCTGACAAAATTGGTTTGACCAAATTTGGATGATTTAAACAGAAGTTATGCATTTTCAAAGTTGCTGTTCAGTTTAAAAACAGATTTAATTAAGGTTTTCTGGAAAAAACAGTTTACACCGAGGTCCCTGGGTTTAAACTAAATCCACCTTCACAAATCTACCCCCACGCCACTATTCCCCTGTGTCTCTGACATTTCACAAAACCCCCCTGACCTTTCTTCCCTCTCACCCGCAGTCCTTCCCCTCACTGAAACAGTAACCGCGGGAAAGAAAAGGGCGGCGCGGCTTACCGGCGGCGAGGGAGGTCCGGCGAAGGGTGGGGTCGGCTTGGGGAGACTCTGGTGGTCACGTCGAGGTACGGCTCGGCGTCGGAGGTGGCCGGAATCGCCCGGTCCACGCGGGCAGGCGGGTGTCCTCGTCGGCGGCGAGTATACCGGCCAAACCACGGCGAACTGGTTCAATCCGAGGGCTCGGTGAGCATCACGGGGTCACGCAGCGACTGTGTGCACAAGGAATCGAAGGGTGGTGGAGTGGTTTACCCGGTCCACGTACTCCGGCGGGGGCGAGAGCTCCGGCGAGCGTGGACTGGCTTCTCCGGCGAAGGAAACTCCGATTCCTTGCTCGGGGAGCCTCACGGAGGTGTGCACAAGCTTCTCCGAGGGCAGGACGGGGTTGGGGATGGCTCTGCTGGCCGGTCTACGGTGGCAGAGGGGTTGGGCGGCCGCGGGCTCGCTGCGCACGGGCAAACGGCGACGAGTTAACTCCGGCGAGGTGTGGAGGGTGTGCGGAAGGGTGTAGCCGAAGCCTGGGAGGGCTTTATAAGCTCGGGTGCGGGCCACGGCGCGGGTTTGGCTCGGGCGCGGCGCGGGGCGTGCGAGGGCGCGCGCGAGCGTGCTCTGGCGCGGGCAGAAGGCGTCGAACACGTGGCAGTGAGTTTCTTCCAATGTTCAAACGCTTCCAGAGATCGCAAACGTGCGAATCTCGCCATGAATCCGGCGCAGACCTCCTCCTGGCACCTAGGGCTATCTCACATGTGTGAGTTCCAAGGGATGATACGCCCTAGATAGGGAGATAGACGGGCGCCAAATCTGGCTTGTCTCCCTGCCCGCACAGCGACAAAACTGATGTCAAGTGTTGTCAAACGTCTGAGTCTCGGCCTCAAATTTTTCCAGGGGGTGCCTTAAGTGGTATAGCATATTTTTGGTATAGAACCCAAGTGGTTTTGGCGCCATCTTCAAAGTGAACACGGCTGGTCTTTGAATTATGGCTAAAATGTGACTTAGAGGGAAATTGAGAGCTCTAGCTCTCTCTCTCCACTTGGAGATTTGAATTGGGGTTTCTCCAGGGGCCTTTTTGCAATATTTCCCTCCCTTAATTGATGGTTATAATGTTGCTTAGGGTTTGGGTAAAAGTTACACACGCTTTGCCCACTTGTTCACTTTCTTTCCCCCCTTACTTAGGGTTTTGGAAGGTAGGGCTTTGGAGAGGTCTAGGGTTCTTCTCCCCCTTTTATCCAAGGTAGTAAGTGTGCAAGGATTAGAGTAAAGCTTCTTATGTCATTGGCAACTTGATTAGCACATGAGCTCCAAGGTTCTTATGTGGTGCCCTAAGTCTTTACCCTTGTGAACACAGCTTCTAGTGCCAAAATGGCTCTAGCCAAGGGAACACCTGGGGTGTTACATGGATTAGGATGTGTCTTGATGCAAGACAACAGAGTTATTGCCTATGCATCCAGAGCACTCACGCCTCATGAGCAAAACTACCCCACTCATGATCTGGAGTTAGCAGCCGTAGTTCATGCTCTAAAGATATGGAGACATTACTTAATGGGAGCTCATTGTAATATCTATACTGATCACAAGAGTCTCAAATATATTTTCACTCAGGCTGATCTTAATATGAGACAGAGAAGATGGTTGGAATTAATTAAGGACTATGATTTGGAAGTGCATTACCATCCTGGCAAGGCCAATGTTGTGGCAGATGCCTTAAGTCGGAAGGCCCAGTGCAACTGTGTTAGTATGGATTCCAAGATTGCCACCCTGTGTGACGAGTTGTGCAAGCTAAACATAGAAGTTGTTTCCTCAGGTGCCTTGAGTTATATTTCAGTGGAGCCCACTTTACATGAGCAAATAGTCATGGCACAGATCGGTGACAAGGGTGTTCAAGTCATTAAGGAAATGATCGGACAGAAGGTGGACAAATACAAATGCTTCCGTCAGGACAACAAAGGAATTCTATGGTTTGGAGACCAATTGGTTGTTCCTAAGAACCCCGAGCTCAGAAAGAAAATATTGGATGAAGCTCGCCTTTCCAAATTCTCCATGCACCCTGGCAGTAACAAGATGTATCATGATCTCAGATCCTTGTACTGGTGGACCAGAATGAAGAGGGAAATTGCTAAGTATATATTTGAATGTGACACTTGCCAAAGAGTCAAGGCCAGTCATTTGAAGGTGGCAGGCACCTTATAGCCCCTTCCCATACCATCTTGGAAATGGAAGGATATTTGCATGGATTTTATTGTAGGATTGCCCAATACCTCCCAGCACCACGATTCTATTTGGGTCATTGTGGATAGGTTGACTAAGACAGCTCATTTCTTGCCAGTGCATACCACCCACAAGACAGAGAAATATGCAGAAATCTATGTTGACCAAATAGTGCGTTTACATGGAATTCCAAGAACTATTATATCTGATAGTGGGGCACTGTTTGTGGCACGCTTTTGGGAGCAGCTCCAAAAGTCACTTGGAACCACTTTGATTAGGAGCTCAACATACCATCCTCAGATAGATGGTCAGACAGAGAGAGTGAATCAAATTCTCGAGGACATGTTGAGGGCATGTGTGTTGCACTATGGGAAGAATTGGGACAAGTGTCTTTCATTGGCAGAGTTCTCTTATAATAACAACTACCAGTCCAGCCTAAAGATGGCACCTTTTGAGGCCTTGTATGGGAGAAGGTGTAGGACACCGCTAAATTGGTCACAAGCTGGAGAGAGGGAAATATTTGGACCTGACCTGGTACTTGAAGCGGAGGAGAAAGTCAGAGTCATTAAGAAGAATTTAGAGGCTGCTCAGGCCAGGCAAAAGAGCTATCATGACAAGAGGAGGAAGCCTCTATAGTTTGAAGTGGGAGATCATGTTTATCTTAAGGTGTCACCCACCAAAGGTGTTCAGAGATTTGGAATCAAGGGCAAGTTAGCTCCTCGCTACATTGGACCCTATGAGATCAAAGAGATTTGTGGACCTGTAGCATATCAATTGAAGTTGCCACCCCATATGTCAGCAGTTCATGATGTGTTCCACGTATCTCAGCTACGAAAGTGTGTCCGCTTACCCACGGAAGTGCTACCTGAACCAGAATTGGAGATAGAACTAGACTTATCTTATCAAGAGCACCCCGTCAAGGTATTGGACTAAAAGGAGAGATCAACACGGACAAGGTCGATCAGGATGTATAAGGTTCAGTGGAGCCACCATTCAGTAGAAGAGGCTATGTGGGAGACTGAGGATTTTCTATGTTCTTGCTTCCTCGACTTTCTACCCAAAGGAGTCGGTACGTAATCCAAAACCCCACCCCACCTGCCCTTTGAATCTAAATATGATAAAAACCTAGTTGTTAAGGGTAAAGTAAGTTTTGAAAGTAACTTTAAAAGGACTTCCTTCTGAAGTTGCAAAGAAAATGACATTCGAAGAGCAGTTAATTAGAACAACCTGGACAAAAGGAACTACAACACACAAACACACCTTCTTGGTACCCCTCTAAAGAATCCCTACCCAAATCTCGGGACGAGATTCCTTTAAGGGGTGAGGGCTGTAACACCCCAGGTGTTACCAAGGCCCTGACTCCCTACTTGTACCCATGACTTGTTATCACATGTGTTAAGTGAAGGAGAGGGAGCCCCAAAACCTTGGAAACCATGGATTAACTAAGAATGTAAATGACAAAAGCTTCACCCAAACATTTTGAGAAATTGTCACCTTGGGCAAAATAGGTTAAACCCTAGACCCTTAAAGCACTAGGCTTCCAAGCAAGGGATTAGTGTACAAGCTAATCAAATGGCCAATTCTTGTTTCTAATCCTTAACCAAAATTTAATTACACTAATGTATCTACAAAAACAGTAAAGGAATCATTACAAAAAGGCCCCTTAAAGACCCCAAATCCATTCTTTAAGTAGAGAGCACACTAGAGCTCTATAATCTTCTCTAAGTCAAAAATAAACCCTAATCTAAAGATCAGGCGTGTTCACTTAGTAAATGGCGCCAAAACCACTTGGTCTGAATACCAAAAAGGAGCCAAACTACCTAAGGAACCCACTGGAAAAATTTGAACCTGAGCCAAATTCGTTTGACACGATTTGACACCACTTTTGTCTCGGGGTGAATAGTGAGACAACCTAGATTTGGCGTCCGCATATCTCCCTAGCTAGGGCATATCTCCCATTGGAACTCACATACAAGAGAGAGCCCTAGGTGCAAGGAAGAGGTCTGTGCAGGATTTTTGCTAAGATTCGCACATTTGCGATCTCAGCAAGCGTTTGAACAAGGGCAGAAACACACCTCCACGTGTTCGACGCACCCTGACCTCGCCAGAGCATGCCCGACGTCCGACCCCGCGCGCCCCGCGCCGCGCCAAGCCAAGCCCGTGCCACTGCCCGCGCCTATAAAGCCAGCCGAGGCTTCAACCGTACGCCCCCGCTCGCTCTCGACCTTGCCGGAGCGCAAGATCACCGGCGTTTGCCCCGCACACGGCGTGCCAGCGGCTGCCTGAGCACCCGCCACCGTAGACCGGCCAACAAAGCCATCCCCAGCCTCGTCCGACCCTCGAGAGAGACTCTACGTGCTTCGGTAAAGCTCCCAGAGCGAGGAATCGAGCTCTGCCTCGCTGGAGACACCAGATCAAGGTCACCGGACTTCACCCAACCGCCGGCGAGCGTAGACCGAGCTCCACGTTGAGCCTTTCTTCAATTCCTTGCACGGGTGGACTCCTTAGCACCCCGTGAAGCTTCCCGTGCCCTTGGATTGAACTATATCGCCGTGGATAGGCTAGAGCACCCACCGCCGACGAGCTCGCCCGCCTGCGCACGTGGACCGGCCGATTCCGGCCATCACCGTCGTCGAGTCGTACCTCGTCATGACCGCAAGGACTTCTCGGAGCCAACCCCATCCTTCGCCGGACCTCCCTCGCCGCCGGTAAGCCGCACCGCCCTGTTTTCTTCCGCGGGTACTGTTTAAAAGGGGGGAGGGACCTTGGAGAATAAGGAAAAGAAGTCAGGGTTTTTTTTGAATGGTCAGAGACTCAGATGAATAGTTGCGCAGGGGCATAAGTTAAAGAGTTGGTTTAGGAAAAGCCTAGGGTCCTCGGTGTAAACTGGTTTTCCACAAAACCTTTTAAACATTTCTCATTTAAATACATACAGAGCTTGTAAAATTCATAACTTCAGTTTTATTCAACAAAATCTAGTCAAACCAATTTTGCCAGGTTCTAAATAAAGTGAACTACTTAGGAAAAATACAAAACCCCCTAAGTGTTGCAAAATAATTTAAAGTTTTGAATTAAATAGCGTTCTGGCCAAAAGCTAAATAAAAGAGGGAAAATAGTTACGCTGTTAGACTAGGGTTAAGAAAAATCAGAGAAGTACTTAATCACTCCCTAATCTGTTTAAAATTAATAAACCCCTCAGTACACCAAAATAAGGAAGGGTTTACCATTTAAACCCTTTTTAGCTCAAAGTTAAAGAAAATAGAAAAGGTAATTTAAATTAAGAACCAGGGAGCAACCACATTTTTGCTAACTCACTTATTTAGTATAGTTCACTGGAAAGTTTTGTTAGACCCTTGTTTAGTACAAAAGAAATGAGATACCTTTTATTTCATGAAGACAAGAAGAACTTAGAAAAATCCTAGAAAAATAGTCCTGAGGGGAAAACACCCCAAACCTTGGGATAACTAATATTTTGTTATTATGAATATAGAAAAAATATGAGTCTTGTTGTTTGATATTTTTCAAATAACAAGTTAGTTATAAGTACCTTTTTGGCATCAAACTTTAGAAAATCACAACTAAATATCCAATAGGTCTTTTTCTGTGATTTTTAACACAGAGGCCGAATGTCACCTATGAATCTTGACAAAAATAAAATTTAGTGCAGAGACCTCCCCTAAATTAGAGCTATAGTGTAAATTGCGCTTTTACCCTTACTTTTGATAATTTTACACAAGGAGCATCTGAATTAATTTCAACCTTAAACTTCTCGAATAACCCACAAAGGTAATGTTTACCCACTGTAATTTTATAACATTTTTGAAAAATGTTAACTGACCATGATAGTTCAAAAATGCTTAATAAGAAGCACAATAGGAAGAAAAGGGAAATTTTGGGAGAAATAGATGGCGTACAACCAAAACCTTCAAGGGATCTCATGGAACCTAGATATATAATTAAAGAGTGTGAGTTCATTCACAATCTCAAAGGTGAAAGTATAAGACCCTTAAGTATACCCAAAAGAAACCCTAGAGTCCCACTAAACTTAGTACTATTTCACCTTTACAATTTATCATGTCATTAATAAGCATATATCTTATTCATTGCACTCGATAGACTGTAATCTCGCTGACGAGGAGTACATCCTCGTGCCGGAGCAAGGAGTTGCTCAGGAGGTAGCCCAGGATCCAGCACCAGAGCCTACCCTCGAGGAACTGCCTGCCCGAGCTTTGGAAGGAAAGCCCCGGTTTTATGCATAACCTACTATTATGCTATTTTACTACACTTAATGTTTGTAGGTTTGTATTGTGTACTTAAGTGTAGGAGTTGTTTGGAACCTTAGTTGCATGGACTCAGGTTTTTCCCTTGTGATGGATACTAGTATGCTAGGTCGAGTAGCTGCTTTACTAATTAGGGATCTCGGTAGAAGTTGAGTGATTTTTCTAGCACTCGCGCGAGGTCAGGAAATTGGTTGTATCCACTTTGATAACGGAATGATGATGGTCTGTGGACACGGATCCATGGGGATGCGTGGTCGACGATATGAAATTGGAATAAGAATTAACATGTGGATACATGTGTCAAGCGTTTGAACGTACTAAGCACATACCGATAAATATGGTACATCGGTAAGCCTAGTACCTGAGTGAACCTGGCAACAGACTTTACCCCTCACGCGACCTGAGACATAGTCTCCCATTCCGGTTATGGTGGGTACAAGTGCGGTCACTGCACGACGACAGTCGGGGTCAGTGAGGCATTGTACGCCAAGGCAGTGAGCCCTGATCTGTTGACGGGGGATCGATGGGATGGTTGATGTGTGTGGGGATGGAGTGCCTCGCCAATTCGTGTGTTTAGGTTTACCTTGCAAGGATAAAAACTCGATTCGAATCGTCTGCTTCTCGCAGCTAATGAGACTGCTTGATCCATTGTACTGCATTGAGTAACAAGTGGAATTGTGTTGACTTGGCAAAAACATGTTGAATGTTAAATGTTTGATACCATGTATGATTAGATAGGTACACATTTAGTCTTAAGAGAGTCACACTAAAACTTGAAAAAGCTAAAACTTGATTTTAGACTCAGCTAGTGCTTTTGGCAAACCAAACCCCTCAGCCAAATAGCTGCATGTCTAGAGGTAGAGTAGTAGACTCCTCACATCGGGTAAGTCTAGCTGAGTATTAGTATACTCAGCCTTGTTTGTGGCATAATTTTATAGGTTCTCTGGAGGACATGGTTGCTAGAGTGACTTGGCTGTCCATCTTGCCACCGGGTTGGACAGTCGAGTGGGACCCTACCTCAATAGAGGAGGAGCATGAGGAGTGATGGGACATGCTTCCCCACCTCTCCGTTTATTTATCGTTAGTTTTATTCCGCTGCATTCTGAACAATGATAACTGCTTTTTTTAAAACTCCGATGATGTTGTAATAAATTAATTACTCCTTAATGTTTGGTTTTATGCTTTATTATATTTACTCTGTGCCTCACCATCGAGTGAGTACGTGGTACTTGATCCTGTTAGTGGCCTCGTTGGACTAGATCCGAGGGACTGGCGTTTTATTCCTGTTTAAGTGTGGTCTAGCCTTTTAGGTGGGACTTAGGCACTTAAGTTGGAATAATTCGGGTGGTTCCGCCACATTCCGGCAACGTCGTGGACCAACGGGGAAAAGCGACGCCGGCGGTCAGGTACGGTTACAAGGGCCAGTGGCCACGTGGCGGCCGGGATATTTGCGCGCCACCGCGGCGATCTTACCCAGTCTGTGAATATCGCTCCGAAGAGATGCCCATCGAGCACTTGATCGGGATGCGGCGCGAATCACAGCGCCGATCGGTGCTGGCGGCGAGGTGCTCCGCACCTGAGATCTTTCTGTTACTGTAGTATCGCAATCGTTCTTCAGAGTACCTGACAGAGCACAATTGGGGGTAATTTACTCCAAAATTTGTATGGCAACTTGATCATCCATCTGTATCAAAGTTGTTGATCTATAATCCATCTTCGATTTTGCTATAGCATCCACAATTAAATACTCACTGGATCCTACTCAAAATCGATCCCAAAGTCTTGCCAATGTCACTGGTGGTCATGATTCAGTCATTAGTGGTGACTGATAGTCTATCTTTAGGCCAGTTTATCTCCAATTTTTATACAACATCAAGGCTCAGTCACTTAAGCAAAGTTGTACTCCTATCATAGCTCTACCATTTTGATGTATTAACCTAGGGCAAAATCTTTATGAATTCAGAAATACAAGGCTCCAAAGTTGACTCCATTTTACTGAACTTCAGACTTAGCCACTTAGGGGTCCTTGGGTCCTTTTGCAAATAAGTCCAATTTCCTTCACACTACTTGAAAATCCTTCAATGTGAAAGTTACTATGTTTTTTATGTTCTATCACTTTGATATTTGCACTTTGGTCCAAAAGTGTATAGAATTTGAATTCACCCCCCTAGGGTTCCAATTATGGTTTTCTAGGGTTTCTTTTAGGGTTTGGGCACACTAGGATGTTGGTGCCACAAAAGTTCACCAAACTTGATATCTTGTGAACATTTATAATGACTCTTGAGATTATACTTAATTTGGCTTCACTTTCATCCATAGGCCCTAATTCCAGGGTTAGGTACCCTACCCTAGTATTAAGTACACCTTAAGTCACATCATCACAACTTGTTTTGAAATTTTACCTAGTGAATGCATTCTAGGTGTAACAAACAACATGAAATGCCAATGCACATGATGTTATGCTCAAGTTTTAGTGCCAGTAACACCAGGGGTTTTACAGTCAGCCATTTCGCGCAAGAAGCGCGTATTATCAGCGGTGGCATTGACCAGGGCAGCAATAGCCTCGGCCAAAGTCGGTGGTACTGGTGGCGGGTTGGGAGTATCCTCCCTACCGCGGGAAGTCCCCGCACCATCCTGTGCGCGAGTCCGTGATGGCATTTGAGGCAAAGAAACATTTGAAAAAAAATATAACATGCCAACATACACCATCATATTACATTACCAAAATGTAATAATTATACAGACTTCAGTGTACAACTTGACTTCATTACTTATTTTACATAAGTACAATATCTAAACTATACTATACTAGTCTTCTTCATCCTTTGTTGCTCCATATCCTGCGGCAGGAGACCGTTCGTCAACAAGGTTCATGGAAGGAGGGGGCCTAAAAATGTCCAGCTCCCCATCAGGTCCTTCATTTGTTATTTCCGATGGTCCGACTCCCATTGCAGCGACATCTGGTGGCACGTCCAGGTGTAGTCGAGCATACAATACATTCACTTCTTCATGTAAAGTATTACAGTAAACTTACAGGCTTTCGAGGGATGCACTAAGCTCTTCCACACGAGCTAGAGCTTTCGCTTCGCAGTCCCAAGCGAAAGAACGCAAGTTGACAACCCAATTAATGGTCGTATCCTGTTCCGAGATTTTGTACTGCAAGCGGCTGACTTCGGCTGACAATTCCGCTATACGGTGACTGTCCTGCTCATGTGCCCTGTTCCTATGGCGTAACTCTGACCGAAGTTGCTCTACCCGGGCTTCCAGGTCTCCAATCGGGTCATTACTGCCACTACTACTTCCTTCGTGCCTGGAAGCTAGCTGATGTCGTGGCACACCAAGAGGTCCATTAGATTTGCGCGATGTTTTCCTAGTACGCGTCATATCTCCATAAGAGGGGAAGATTTATTAGTATATTCGTTAAACATGATGCATGCATAATCTAATAATTATGGAATCAACCTTCGTTGATCCCCAACTTCCTATATATTGCACTCTGTTACCCAACTTTATAAGATAAGGGACTACTAGAAAGTGGTAAGGTAAAAATGAAAGAATATTTCTAGGTAAGTGTTTGAAAATTCTTTTGAAGTACTACGTAATATCTGAAGAGATGGGTTTCGCTCCGAAACCAGCTGTGACGGAACCTCCCAAGCTATTAGGCCCACCTACAGTTGTACTTGTCCTAAGGACTTTGGACAACTCTGTAGATGCACATAATCACTCGACAAGTTCGGTAATTGTATCCTCATCATTTCGCCCAAGAGCGCTTCACCCGTCACACAGATATTACATCACATCGGAGGAAAGGATAAGAGGAAGTAGATTGCAATAACTTAATTTACATTCATAAAATATAGAGAGAGTATTATTATTACATTACCAGGGTATTAAGAGTGCATAAAGTATTATTACAAACCAGGGAGGCAAAACACCCTCCCGCACAAATGTTTATTGTTTTCAAGGTGGGAGGCAAACATCCTCCCATGACCAACTTCACTGTTGGGGCTCCTCCTTGGGTACCACCTTTGAACAGAAACAACAAAACTCTGCTGTTTACTCACCTACAACAATATGGGTTCGAAAACCCTGAGTACGGAGTGTACTTTCGCAAGTCTTACCCGACAAAAGAAAAAGACTCTCAAGGATATGTTGGCTTGAGGGAGTCAAGGTAAGGCTTAATCAATAATCAAAGACTCTGTTTGCAAAAAATGCTTACTATCAGTGGATCCTTAAAAATCTAGTTTTATTGTCAAGTTAAGTCATTACCTGTAGCTAGAGTTCTTTCTACCCTAGTTCACGCACTTGGCCTACACTAGCTATCTTTTATCACCCTTTTAGTTCACTGGATTGCTACGTGTAAGTCAGTGACCAAGTCTTCATGTCCGAGAAGTAACGGCGATCCGAATCGATTAATACTCAGCTGAGGATCTCCAATCACACGACATATGTAGCACTTAACCCATGCATATGTAAACTCGCCACCGGGTTTCTCAACACCAGACCGGGTTCACGCCAACTGAGAGCTCAGATACACCACCGTCCAGCCTCTTGCCACGGAGGGTACACACTACTCTCGCCATCTCTCCACTCCCATTGTGTGTTGGCCTGTCTGGTATTGGTCTGCCCGAGGCCAAGCTTAACCATGACGAGGCATGTGACCAGTTAAAGGGTCCTCGATCAGCAGGCCCACATCGACATGGTCCTTAAGCGACTCAGACGAAGACACTACACCGAGACTTCCTTCTCGTGCAAGTCACTCGCCCGGTCTCAGCTTTATTATTGAAAACCCAAAGTTTGGTACCTGGCAGAGGTACATCTTTTCCGATGACCCATCATGGCCATGATGGATTCACCATCAAGTTTTATTTTTGAAAACTTCCCATCCCATCTGAAGCATCATCTTTTGTTTAAAACAATACATTTTGTCTTCTAAAGCAAGACTAAGCATCAGAAAACTTTTAAGCAAAATAGGTATCAAGGAATGGTAATCAATTTCAAGGTAGGAAATGCAGCAATTGTGTAGCACTCAACACCTATCACCTAATGCATCATTTCAAGTGATAAAGAATTTAAAACAACAAGGAAGGGGTAAATGCACCGGGGCTTGCCTTGTGTCGTAGGGGACTCGGGATCTGTTCCACAAATGTCAAAGTAAAAACTGTCCCCGATAGGTGGAATTTCAGTCGGTGGTGCAACTTCCTCTTCAACAACTACTTCTTTGTTTTCTAAACATAACAATATATACACATAAATGCCCATGTGATGCTATGAACATGCAGTCATGATAGAACATAGTAAGTTATATTTTGAATATAACTTTCCTTCACGGTACTCCTAAGTCACTAGGGTTTTCTGGGTTAACACTCTATCACGGTTAAGCAAGTTCTATTCTTAGAAGCTAGGGTATTGGGTTTGGGATCAAACAATATCCAAAACATACCAAACTTTACCCAAGGGCTTTGATTATTATATTAAACTCGCCTAAAAAGTTTTTATGATTTTTGGAGCTAGTAATCAAATTCTAAAATTCTAAAAGACTAGTTTTAAGCACCTTTAATTGCTAAATAATTGGTGATTGAGACTAAAAATCTTGGAACTATTTTTATTAAATACTAGGGAAAATTAGGAGTCTAGTAAAATTGGTCCCACATTTTTATCATTTTTTTAGAATTTCCTATCGATCTCTAAACTTAATCAGAAAAAGAAAAGAAGAAACTATCAACAGTGTCGGGCCGAAACCAGCCCAGGCCGGCCCATTACCGGGTGAAACGCGCTCGCGCACGCACCCGCGCTGGCGATTTTTGCGTAAAGGTCCTGGATGATTTGAAAAACCAGTAAAGAACCCACAACATTGTTTCCCTGTTTCGCTGACAATTGCGCATAAACCCCCATACTTCTATTTCTTCACAGTCTTTGGTCCACGACAGAACCACGCCGAATACCTGGCCGGAGTTGTGATTTCACGGCGATGGCGACCCGGACAGGAGGCAACAAGCTTATAGACATCAAGCACAAGTCTATTCGAGCAAAAGCCCTCACTCAATTGGATGGGCACAACCCTAATTGACGCTTGTTCACGGTCACGGCGGCGCAAGGACCTCAGTGAGCATGTTCTGGGTAACTAAACGCAGTAGCATTAAAATTGAAGCTAGGGTGAGCTTTACTGGTTCACCAGAGATCGTGTACACGCACTAATTTGGATCAAACGGGGACGGAAGAGTGGGTCGACAGAGAGGGTGTCTGCGGCGGCGTTCTATGATGGCGACGCGGTGTTCCGGGGTTGTGGTTGCGATAGAGTTCAATTGGCTGACACAATAAGCAACCCGAGGCTAAAGGCATGCCAAAACAAAAGTTAGATGGGTATGAACTGACCCGAGAAGGGCTGGCCACGGATGGACCCTTCACGACGGCGGAGATGACCAAATTCAGGGAAATCCGATGATCTCAGTCGATGGTGGATGAAACGGAATGGCTAGTGAATTGTTAGCTCCACAACTAAGAGGCGAAGATCAGTGCACGGTCAATTTGGACGACGGGGGTAGGGACACGGCGAATTTATAGGTCCAATGACCCGCGGTGAAGGTACAGACGATAAGCTCCGCCGGACCTTGCTGGCTTTCACCGGTGAGGTCAAGCACTGTTCTTTTCTAGGATCCAGACACGTCGCACTAAGATCGTGATACAACTATTCCGATGACGTCGTGGACCAATGGGGAAAAACAGCGCCCGTGGTCAGGTACGATTAAAAGGGCAAGTGGCCGCATGGCGGCCGGGATATTTGCGCGCCACCGCGGTGATCTTACCCAGTCCGTGAATATCGCTGCGAATAGATGCCCGTCGAGCACTTGATCGAGATGCAGTGTGAATCACAGCGCCGATCAGTGCCGGCGACGAGGTGCTCCGCACCTGAGATCTTTCTGTTACTGTAGTATTGCAATCGTTCTTCAGAGTACCTGACAGAGCACAATTGGGGGTAATTTACTCCAAAATTTGTGTGGCAACTTGATCATCCATCTGTATCAAAGTTGTTGATCTATAATCCATCTTCGATTTGCTATAGCATCCACAATCAAATACTCACTGGACCCTACTCAAAATCGATCCCAAAGTCTTGCCAATGTCACTGGTGGTCATGATTCAGTCATCAGTGGAGACTGACAGTCCATCTTTAGGCCAGTTTATCTCCAATTTTTATACAACATCAAGGCTCAATCACTTAAGCAAAGTTGTACTCCTATCATAGCTCTACCATTTTGATGTATTAACCTAGGGCAAAATCTTTATGAATTCAGAATACAAGGCTCCAAAGTTGACTCCATTTTACTGAACTTCAGACTTAGCCACTTAGTGGTCCTTGGGTCCTTTTGCAAATAAGTCCAATTTTCTCCACACTACTTGAAAATCCTTCAATGTGAAAGTTACTAAGTTTTTTATGTTCTATCACTTTGATATTTTCACTTTGGTCCAAAAGTGTATAGAATTTGAATTCACCCCCTAGGGTTCCAATTAGGGTTTTCTAGGGTTTCTTTTAGGGTTTGGGCACACTAGGATGTTGGTGCCACAAAAGTTCACCAAATTTAATATCTTGTGAACATTTCTAATGACTCTTGAGATTATACTTAATTTGGCTTCACTTTCATCCATAGGCCCTAATTCCAGGGTTAGGTATCCTACCCTAGTATTAAGTACACCTTAAGTCACATCATCACAACTTGTTTTGAAATTTTACCTATTGAATGCATTCTAGGTGTAACAAACAACATGAAATGCCAATGCACATGATGTTATGCTCAAGTTTTAGTGCCAGTAACACCAGGGGTGTTACAGTCAGCCACCCCACTAAGCACCAAGCAGTACTAAGAAAGCGCACGTCGTGCGGCACCTTGCATGGCCGTCTCAGCCGAGTCCCGCTCAGAGATAGAATAATGCTCCAAGTAGACCTCCACACCCTAGAGACCATCCTCCGGATGGCGCACCAAGCAAGTCACCTCCCAGCGGTCCGGGTGTACCCCACGACTGTGCTGGTAGACCACACATCGATACCCGATTGACCAAGTGTGTCGGTCAAGGGCCCGGCGCAGCAAGGTGTTGAGCGCATCATGGAAGTGACACCCACGAGCGGCGTCACGAGTGATGGGCTGGGCGACCCATCCCTCTGGCTCCTGCTCCTCTAAGAGGTCGGTGCTGTGGCTTGAGCTGCTATCATCGCTGTCTCCATCGTTAGGATCTCCTCCAGCAGCTACTCCAGCAGCCGGGGTGCCCAGTGGTGGTGCAGGGGACGTCTCCAGTGGGGGCACAGGGGAGCGACGCCTCGCAAACTCTACCTCCTGCTGAGGCGAGGAGGAAGAGCCTTGCTGCTCCAGCTCCTGGCGCCGATGCTCCTACTCCTCATGCAGGTGGTGGTGCAACCTCTCCAAGTGGCTGGACTGGCGAGTCACTGAGCGATGAAGCGGATGCTCCGCGAGACGAGAGGGCAAGAAAGGAATGACTGACTTTCATGTTGTGTGTCTAAGACGAGCCATCTACAAAAGACACCGTAAGCATAAGAGTAAGAACAAAACTAATATGAAAAACAAGTATACCATAAAAATTAGGAAATAAGATAGAACAAAATTTTAGCAAGGTATAATATATATAGTAGAACATAGAGTTGGTCGAGATGACCGACTTTTGAAGTGACACCAAGGGTCAAGGTGAGAATAGGGGTCTATAATCCTTAGAACGGCCATTCTACTCTTGGTTAGCGGTCCTACAGTTAGCACAACTTTGGTACCACTTATGTCCCACTCGATTTAGAAGGCAAATCGAATGTGAACCATGTACGTGCCAGGATCAGAAATTCAAGTACACAACAATTACATAATCGGACATCATCACACAGTGCTCAAATAATAACGCGAAAAGGTATTAATTTGATTACATCATGATGTACGAGACATCCACATAGTCTTAAACATAGATCAAAGAGCGAGAACAAAACATAGAGATACACGGCCTTCACAGGCAGCTGACTAGGGGTTTGCCGCTAACCCACGCCTAGAACTCATCATAGTCTTGGAACTCCTAGAAATCCTCTGCCACGACTTCAGCTTCTCCTGAGCAAGGGTTGCAATGTGGACAACCTGGTGTTTTTGGAGTTTTAAGCAAGGGTGAGTACACATCAATGTACTTAGAAAATGTCCTGTTTGGCTAAAGTGGACTAGTTGTATGTGGGGTGAAGCTCAGAGCAGTTGCTTTTAGTTGGTGAGGTAATTATTACTAGTAGAGAGCCATGTTTTAGCATTAAACCCAAGTTATTAACCCAAAGGTACTCCTTCCAAACGGAAAGAACACGAAAATCCATAATCATAATAATCACCATTAAAACCATTATTATCCTCATCATCATCTGTAATCATAGTTTCTCTAATCAAAGGAGCTCCCAAGTCCGCTCATAACTGTGAGCACGACTTATATATCAGTTTCGTAACACTCTGCAGAGGTTGCACACTTTACCCACGAGCCGTGATTCCCTCTCTAGCACGGGTTTGCAAGACACTTGTTCAATACCGAGGTGAATGGCCAAGGATTCACTATGAAGCCTTTACAAAGATTCCCTGAGATGTAGCCAACCGTTAGGTTTCCTAAATGTACCGCACTCCTCCCCGAGGGGCAAACCACCCTCGGCAGAGCTAGCCACATTCACCGAGCCACATTGATGGCACGACAGCGAAGCAAACTACACCTTAGTTCCTCTAATTAATTAGCTAAGGGCATTCCTTTCTACCCTCATGACTGTACTATTTTCTTGGGTAGTCATCCAACAAACTAGTCCTTACGGAGAGGCACTCGAGAAACTGCTCGAGCCCCCTTAAATATCACAATGCCATCATCATTTCCAAAATTAAACCTCGTATCATAAATAATCTCATCATGTTCATTGATTAAAGTGATGCGCTAGCATAGAGATAATCCAGAAATAATCCAACCCAAATCGGTGAACAAGGACATGATAAACAAAGACTAGTAAATCCTTAGGTATAAATTATGTAAATGCGGGAAGATGATTTATAAAATGAGTAGGACATAAATGTGTTAGAAAACACTTGCATTCACCAACCAGTTGCTGCACAGGTTCTTCTCCTGCAACTTCTTCAGATTCCGCCAACAGACCTTTATCTATATGAGTGCAAACATACATTCCACATTCTTAACATAAAAAGGAACAATACACCACACAATAAAGTAGAACAACTAAACAGACGTGTGACGTAGAGCTAGCATTTACGACTATGCGAGAAAAGAAACTACGACGGTCGAAGCTACGGTCGAGAGACATAGCAATTACGTTAAGCAGTTATGGACTAAAATATTTATCTCAACATAATTATATTAATCGATATTCGTGCAACGTGTAAATAAAATTAGCGCTAGATCCTATTTAGTTTGGTACTTTTTAATCGTTGTTATACTATGCACTTTAATTAATATACATGATTTTAGGTTAATTAAAAAGGATTATCGCGCGGCGAAGCGCATGACACAACGCATGACACAAACAAAAAATAAAATGTTACGACGCTCTCCAAGGTCGTGCCATAGCAGTGATGGGGCTGCACACAGCGGCTGGGCCGAGACGAGGTAGGGGACGCGCGCGCGTAGGGGCTGCATCGTGGCCACGCCGGGGCCACACTGGCCCGCATCGGGGGTCGCGCCGAAGGGCGCGCGAAGAGGGGCACACCGGGGCTGGGCACCATGCCGAGGGTCTTGTGAGGGCGCCATCGCGCGGGGAGGGCTTGCAGGGGGATTGGGGCCGAGGGAGGGGCAGCCGCGTCGGGGAGGCCACCGCCGGGCAGGGGGCCATGCCGGGGCGAGGATCACCTCGGGCAGGGGAGGGCGCCGCCGGGGAAGGGCGCGCTAGGGAGGGCCCCCGAGCAGAGGAGGCCACGCCGTCGGGGCCGGGCCGCCGTGCGGGCAGGAAGGGCGCTCGCATGGGGCTGCCACGGGGACTGAGAAGGAGGGAAGGGAGGAGAGGGAGGAGCTTACCACGGGCTCGACGGATGGTAGTAACCGCTCTCCGGTGATACAAATGAGGGCAGGGAGGGAGTGGGAGAGAGGAGGAAGAGGGAGAGGGTAGTTTCTCTCTTGCTAGATCATGGGTCCATGGTAAAGGGGAGTGGGGGGAGGGGTCGCATGGGGTGGAGGCGGTTTGGGCGTGTGCCAGGGCCGGGCTGGGCCACGCAGCGGGCCGGGGCTGATTCTCCTCTACTCGATCTCGCCTGCTTCTAATCAAATTCATTTTGCGAATAGAAATCCCAAATTAAATGATTGCATGCCTAGACATGACATCAGACAAAAATAAATTTGCTCCGACATAATGCAACAACAATATCAACTTAGGGTTTTGTTTACGCGCAACACAGACACCTATCTCTATATTGCTTTGAAAATAGGAGGATGGAGCAGAACAGGGACAGAAAAAGAGAGTAACGCCTAAATTTGGTGAATATTGGAGACGAAAATTTATACCCCAAATTCAGGGCGTTATAGCTAGCCCCTGAGATCTATAGTTAATTACAGAATAGCCCCTAGAACTTGTAAATCTTGTAACTTTTGCATAAGAACTCCGATTTAAGTGATTCAGATTGCATACTGTTCATGGTATTGTTTCCTACCTATTAATAGTTCGTTCTTTCACTGTCTTAATGTTTCCTTTAAAGAAATAATCCATGGTTTGAATTAGAGAGACTAAGTTCTTAATTAATAAATTTGGAGAATAAGAAGGGCCTAACACATGCTTTAATCTTGAAACATAGAAACACCTAGAGACTAATACCATCACTAAGTTAACCCCAATTGAACAATGTTACAATAATATAGATGTGGTTAGTGAATAGTGCACCTCTTTGTATAGTGATCTACCCTAGGATTAGGGAACACCTCACTGCCTAACCCTTTTTGTTGAACCTGTGATTACTTAGCTACATATGTTGGGTGTATTGTTCCTTTGTTATTCCCCAAGTGTGTTGAATGGATGATTGCTTTGCGTAGACAATGAGGAGTCTATGTTTCTTGAGGGAGTTGTAGGAGAAGTCACTGAGTAGCATCTTGGTGAAGGCAAGTGTCCTCTAACCCATTATGTCCTACTTACTTTATAATTCACGGTCCCGCATACCATGATCAACCTAAGGATTGACTAGCTTTCTGTTTATCCTGTCCTTGACTACCCTTTTTGGGATTTGGCTATTATGATTAATATAATTCTAGTGCTTTACCTTAATCAATGAACATGACGAGAATACTTTATGATTTGATGATGTTATTCTGGATATGATGATGAAGTTGTGGCACTAAAGGGGACTTGGGTTGTTTCCCGAGTACCTCTCTGTAAGGACCTGTTCATTGGATGACCACTCGAGAAAACAATATAACCATGAGGGTGGTATGGGACGCCCTTAGCTAATTGATTAGAGGAACTTGAAGTGTAGTCAGCTTCACTGTTGTGCCGTCAATGGGGTCCGGGCACAGTACTTGCTCTGTCGAGGCTAGGTGCCGAGGTTCATTCATTTTGCTTTTGTTAGTCACCCCTCCCGCGGGGAGAGGTACTGTGTTTATCAAACTAGAGAAACCTAACGGGCGGCTATGACCTCTATGGAATCTTTGTAAATGCTATGTAGAACCCTGCCGGATCACCTAGGAAGTGATTAATGAGGAGTCGAGAACCTCGGACAAAAAGGGGATCACGACTCATGGGTAAAGTGTGTGATCTTTGCAGAGGGTTAGAAACTAGTATATTAGCCTTGCTCATGGTTATGAGCAGCCTTGGGAGCTCCATTGATTAGAGATATTCTAGATACCTTTACGATGTTGGTTTAATGATAATGATTCTAACTATGAATTCTTGTATTTCGTATCGGAGGGAGTACCTTTTGGGTTAATAACTTGGGGTTATTGCTAAAACTGGCGTACCTGACAAACTAAAAGCAACTACTTAAAGCTTCACCCCACATACAACTAGTCCACTTTAGCCAAATGGGACATTTGCTGAGTACGTTGATGTGTACTCACCCTTACTTAAACAACAAACACAAGGTTGTCCCCATTGCAACCTCTGCTCAGGAGAAGATGGAGGCCATGTGGAGGACTTTTAGGAGTTTCAAGATTTCAATGAGTTCTAGAGTTGATTACCGGCAAACCCCCAATCAGCTGTCTGTGAAGGCCTTATCTTTACCGCGTTTCGCCTTAACATTTTGATTTCTGTTTAAGTTTATGACTATGTGGATGTTTTAGACATCATGATGTAATAAAGTACTACTTCTTTATGCTATTATTCGAGAACTGTGCAATGATGTTTAGTTATATAATCACTGTGTACGTGAATTTCTGATCCTGGCATGTACATGGTTCGTATTCGGTTTGCCTTCCAAAACCGGGTGTGACATAAGTGGTATCAAAGCCATGCTGATTGTAGGACAGCTAACCTAGAGTAGCAATGGCCGTTCTAAGGACTATAGACCCTCACTCTCACCTTGACCTCTGGTGTCACTTCAAAAGTCGGTCATCTCAACCAACCCTATGTTATACTACTATGTATATACTACACATTGCTAAAGCTTTATTTTGTTTTGCTTATGGTTTACTTGCTGATCATATTAGTTCTATTCTTACTCTTATGCTTACGACATCTTTTGTAGATGGCTCACCTTAGGCACACCACTCATAAGTCGATGATCCCTTTCCTGCCCTCTTGCCTTGCAGAACGTCCCTTCACCGCATGGTGTCCGAACAGTCGAGTGATCTGGAGAGGCTGCACCACCGCTTGCGCGAGGAGCAGGAACGTCAACATCGGCAGAGGGAACAACAGGACTCGTCCTCCCCGCCTCAGTAGTAGGGGGAGTCTGTGAGGCGCCCCTCCTCTGTGCCCCAGCTGGAGGCGCCCCCTGCACCACCATAGGGCACCCCAAATGTTGGAGGAGATCCTGACAAAGGCGATGACGGTGGAAGCTCAGACCACAGTACTGAGCTTTTAGAGGGGCAGGAGCCAGAAGGATGGGTTGCCCAACCCATCAGTTGTGACACCGCTCGCGATTGTCACTTCCATGACACTCTCGACATCCTGTTGTGTCGAGCTTTTGACCGACACACCTGGTCGATTGAGTACCGTTGTGTAGTCTATCAGTATAGTCGCGGGACGTACCTGAATCATTGGGAGGCTACATGTCTGGTGCGTTGTCCGGAGGATGACCTCCAGGGTGCGGAGACCTGCTTAGAGCTCTATGCTATCTCTAAGAAGGACACTATTGAGGTGGCCATGCAGGATGCTGCACGACGTGCGCTATCGCAGTATTGCTTTTGTTCAGTGGGGTGGCTGACAGTCTTAACCTCAGATAGTACATGGAGCGTGATTGTCTCACCCATTGGTGAAGGCAATCCTAGGTTGAGCAGCACAGTCAACCTAGTCGATGTGCTCAACAGTGAGCTTGACCACGCTCTTGACCACCTGGGTAGGGCTCGTGCTGAGATCGTAGAGCTACGTGCTGAGCGCACGGAGAGCTATCACCAGGAGGATGCTTCTCCCGCCCCCACTGAGGCTCAGCACCCGTATCACTCGCCACCACATGGACACCATGCTTATGACACCCCTGACTGTAGGACCAAGATAGATCTAGATCCTTAGATCGTTAGCGTCAGAGTTTGTAATAATTGCTTAAGTCAAGTGTGTCAGTCTTAGTTAGTCATGATAGTTTTCTTATCCTTTGTTTTTATGCTTGTCATGGTGAAACTATGTTGGAGTTGGATCTTTGTAATGATTGTTGCCAAAATGTGGGTCTCCCCTACAGTTTGGTTTAGTTAGTAATGATTAATAAATTTAATTATTTAGTTGGGAAACCTTTTACTTTCACTTTCCTCTTTATCTGAGAAGATGTGTTTAGTTGTGTTGAGAATCAGTGAAGATGCTTGTCCATTCAGTGTCATAAAGAACTCTATATGCCTTTTCTTACGCTGAGAGATTGCAAGATCAATATTGATGCGTGAATGCCTTCCACAGATGTCTGACAACAAGAGTAGAGGAGGGAGGCGTACTCGGCATGAGCAGCATGCCCCGCAGGATGAGGCACCCCAGTCGTTGCCTCCCCCGGCACCACCAATGTTAGTGGAGAAAATGTTATTCATGCAAAACGAAGCAGTGCAAGCTATCGGACAGATGTTGGTAGCCATGCAACAAGCTCAACAACAACCTCAACCACAACCGCAAGTGCAGATGCCACAAATGCCAAGGGTCAAGCATGTTGAGTTCATGAGAGGTCATCCCCCTGTTTTCGCCCACTCTGCGGACCCCATGGATGCCAAGGACTGGCCGCGTGCAGTAGAACGGGAACTGCACACAACTCAGTGCATTGATAGGGAGAAGGTCCAGTACGGTGCACATCTGCTAAGGGGAGCAGCTCAGTCTTGCTGGGAGTCTTATCTCGCCACCCATGCCGATCCCGAAGCTATCACTTGGGACTAGTTCAGAGACAACTACAGCCAATATCATGTTCCAGAAGGCCTAATGATAGTGAATAAGGTGGAATTTCTAGTACTAAAACAGGGACCCATGTCTGAGTATAGGGACAAATTTCTGCAGCTATCTCGTTATGGACCAGAAGACGTTAGCACTGATGCAAAGTGGCAGTATAGGTTCATGAGTGATTTGGTTGATCCCCTGCACTACCAGTTAATGAACCACTCTTTCCCTACCTTCCAACATCTGATTGATAGAGCAATAATGACTGAAAGGAAGCACAAGGAAATGGAAGATCGGAAACGCAAGATGGGTGGACAGCAATCCGGGAGCAGCAGCCACCCCCACTTCTCAAGCAGCTTGTCCCAATAATTCAAGCATGGTCACCCACAAGGATATCTGCAATAGAGCCAACGTCCGCATCAACAACAATTCTAGAGGCAGTACCTTCAGCAGTAGCAGCAGTACCGTTAGCACAACCAACCTAGAGGCAATTAGTACTAGAGGTAGAGCAATCAGGCACCTCATCTTCCTGCCCTAGCAACTAACCAGAGCAACCAAGCGACCCCAGCACCAAGAGGAGATAGAGGATGCTTCCATTTTTGGAGAGCAATGCACTGGGCGATGCATTGCCCGAAGAAACCATCCCAACCGCAGTCAGCCTCCAACGCCCCAATAAGACAAGGTGCGCCGTAGCAGGCATCAGGAGGGCATCAGTAGGCATCTGCAGCGGCACGGACGGTCCGCGACCTTGCGCAGGAGAGGCTCCTCCTCTAAGTACGTCCGGACTGTCCGTGTCTAGGGCTCAGACGGTCCACGATGGCGTAGAGGGTCTTCTTCTTCGCAGCACACCTAGATCTCGCCTCCTAGAAGGGATCCCATCGGGGAAGAGAGATTCTAGGGTGTGTCTTGGCATCGGCAGGCCACCCAAGATGCCTCTAGTCAACATATTGCCATAGAGAGGTGAAGATTTGAGGTAGATGGAGGCTAAACTATGGCTACTCCTAATGCATAAAGTAAAAACGAGAGGTAGAGTTGATTTGATTGATTGTGGGGGGTTCAATCGGTCGTAGCCCTTCATCTTATAAAGGGGGAGGTCTGGACCCGTTACAAGTCAGTTCACGAGTTAATCTCGCAGATTTAGCTAACAAATCCCTCAAGAAAGTCAGAACCCTAATCGATTCTGCGCACGCGTGGACCGTCTGCGCCACCACCATGGACAGTCTGGACTGCGGACTGTTCGGCCTCAGTGTCGGATCGTCCGCGAGGTTAGTTTCTTGGCTCAATAGGTTGCCCGCATCGTCTCCGACCATGACCACCTCGCATAGTCGCATCCTCGCCCGTGGGTCGTGGCCCTGCTCGCTACGACTGTCACCACGGACATCTGTAGCTCTATCCCCACATAGGACATCTGCAGCTCTATCACCACCAGGAGTCCAGTCTAGGACCTGCTCGGCGCTCGCGCTACAGTGTCGTGGTCGCCCAAGCGTCGAACTAGACGTATCTTACTCCATTCGATTCCAATTTGAAGAAATGATTTACTGATCAATGATTTTATTGGAACATTCAACATTGATAGGTTTAAAGAGCTATTTTAGCACCGATAGTTCAAGTAGACAACCAAGCACGCATGGCAGTGGAGTTGCAACAGTTGAACGAGTTGAGAAAGTGCAACATTGTAACACCCCTGTCCACTTCCGGACCGATGGTACTTACTACTGGTAGCCCTCTAGGATCATAGACCATCCCCACATACAATACGAGTCTTTTGAGCGCACTTTGTCCTCACTCATGCGCATCCGAGAAGACTTCCTGGTCGGTCACCCATCACAAAATTGCTTTGGGCCAAGCGCACTTAACCTAGAGGTTCTTTCGAGACAGGCTTCCAAAAAGAAGATGCACCTTGTCCGTATGAGTATTCTATCAAATCTATTAAACCTTGGCCCAGGATATCACAATCCTCCCCCTTAGAAGACCGATGTCCTTGTCGGTCAAACCAAAGTCAGGAATCTCCCCACTTGGCCACGTCTGTGTGTCTAGTGTCGTCACATGCCATGCCATGTGACCGCTCCAGGCCCACATGCACCAAGTGCCATATGCCTGAACCCCTAGCCCACACACGCCCGTCAAACCACCGGGGTCGGCTTTGATACCATTTGTAACACCTCGATCACTCCCAGACCGGCGGTACTTACTCCTGGAAGCCCTCTAGGATCATAAACCATCCGCACAGACCAACACCAGCCTTTTGTGTACACTTTTTCCTCACTCATACGCACCCGAGAAAACTTCCCGGCCAGTCACCCATCCCAAAATTGCTCTGAGCCAAGCACACTTAACCTAGAGGTTCTTTCGAGACATGCTTTCGAAAAAGAAAATGTACCTTGTCGGTATGAGAATTCTATCAGTTCTATTAAACATTAGGCCAGGACATCACCATCCAACCGGGCCAAGATATCACAAAGATAATGTTGACTGTGTTGTTGTGCCAACCGAAGCAGTCAAAGATGAAGTTTCTCAACTAGAGAAAGTATAATCGAGTTCAACCCAGATCATATCATGTCTGATCTAGGGCTTCGTATTCTAATTGATCATTTTGCCCCTAATATTAGATATGAAGTTAGAAGAGCTTTTATAGTTAAAAGTCCTTTTCCACCAACGGATTATAAGTTTCCTACTTCAAATGATAAAAGGAGTTTTCGAAAAACTGGTCTAGGCAATATAATTGGTTGGAATATAGTTTGGAGAATTATAAAGCTTATTGATTTTATTGCTATCTTTTTATACACAATCGAGATGAAGGTAGAAGAGCTTTTATAGAAACAATGTCACTCAAGATCTCTATTTTTGTGTTGATATCTTCTATGCTGCAATAGATGGTATTATCACATAGTTTGATCATCGCTTTAATGAGCGGTCCTCGGAGTTACTTGTTTGTTTTCCTTGTCTTGACCCTAGAGATTCATTCTCTAAGTTTGATGTTGATAAGCTTGTTCGCATTGTGGATATCTATCATGATGACTTCTCTTTTGACGACCGCAAGACAATAGAAGATCAAGTTCAAACTTTCATAATTCATGTACGAAGGTTTGACGAGTTTAAAGTTTGTTATGATCTTGCAAGTCTTTCAAAAACAATGAATAGACTCGAAAGGCACAATATTTTTCCATTGGTTTATCGTCTCATTGAGTTGGCATTGTTATTGCTGGTGGCAACCAAAGCAGTTGAAAGAGCTTGCTCAACTATGAAGATTATCAAAACTGAATTGCACAACAAGATGACCGATGGGTGGGTAAATAATTTGATGGTATGCTATATTGAAAGAGAAATATTAAAAGGGATTGATCTTCAAAAAATTAAAAAGGCATTTCAAAAAAAGAAGGAAAGACAAATGCAATTCCCTAAGTCTCCTAGACGTAATTAGAGGTATATTGTATATCACTTGTTTGAAACTCTTTGTATAAATATATAATTTTATTAACAGATTTTTATTATGTTGACAAGTTTTTATTGCTATGTTGTAATCATCGACATGTGGACAGGCTTTTGTTGCTATGATGTAATCACCGACATTCATTGATGTATTTATCCTACATATGTTTTGTCGTCAATTTTTGCTACCTTCTTCGCCACACCACAAATTGGTGGCGTCCTCCGCCACTGGATGTATCTGAGGTTACGACACAATTACTAGGACCAACAACATACACAGTGATGAAACATTTTCACTAGAGGGATCCAAAGAACTAATCCTTCCCAAAAGAACATCCACATAAGGGCTTGTTCGGTTACACCAATCCAGAAGGGGATTGTAGAGGATTAAATCCCCTCCTAGTAAAAAATGACTAGGAGGGGATTTAAACCCCTCTAATCCCCTTCTGGATTGATGTAACCGAACAAGCCCTAAGAGGGAAGGATGAATCACTCGCTCGTTTAGTCAGTGTAAAGAGAAACGGGGTCGAGAAAGCAGGGCACCCAGTTGTCGTCCTCACACAAGAAAAACATTTCTCGAAGCAAGCAACTCGATCCACGGTTGGCACAATTCGGAAAGAAACCGACGGCTGCAACTAACTGCGGGGATAGACGGAAGAACAAACGAAGGCAACAGTAGCCTAACCTGCAAACGGTGCTGATACCTGTCAGGCCGGTCGGAGAGAAAGAAGATAGGGCGAGATCAAAGAGTGGAAGGAGGGAGCTCACCAGTAGATGGAGATGAGGGATAACCGCTTTAGCTCCCCGGTCCTCCGCTTTCCATAGGGGATCGAAACAGAAGAGGGGAGGCATGATTTGTTTTTTGTGCCTGCATGTGTGTATCTTTGTGTGTGTCACAGTGTCAGTACCTGCCTTCACTTTGCGTGACAAGTGTTGGTAGGACAAGCGGGCCATGGGTAGTTGTGGCCCTCGCCCCCCAGGATGCCAACTTTTAAAACATTTTTTATTAAAATTTTATATTTACATGTTGAGGGAACTATTATCATACTACCTTCATAAGTCGTTCTAAAGGAGTAGCTGGAAATTAGCAAAACAAGTCGTTATGGATGCTAGTACTCTATTTTTGACGGCTTTGCCCCCTACAACTCTTTGTTTCCTATTCAGCATGCAAAAAAAACAAATGTTGAGCAACAAAGGAATTGATCCTAGCACCTCCTATCCTTGATGCCTCAAACCATCTACGATGACCAATCAAGGCACATCGTTTTTGTTTATATTATGCAGCCACAGTGACAAATGCCACCAAAATTAACCACTCCTTTATGCACATTCATGTCCTAAACGACTTCTATTACAATATGGAGGGAGTATTTGATTCTAGAGTCTAGGCCATGACATGATCTAGCAGCTCAATGCTATAGATGTTGAATTTAATGGGCTTAACTCAAATTAATTCATTAAATTATCTAATATTAAAGATACATATAGTGTTAGAAGTCAAAGGTAGTTAATACTACCTTAAAAGTTAAGAAAGATTCTAACCAACTTAGAGCAACTCCAAAAGTTTGCTTAAAACTTGTTCCCCAAAACGTGTGATTGGGGTTGTTGAAAAAAATCCCCTAAAAGATGTAGATCTACAACAGAATGCTAACACTTTATCCCTTAATTTTTTAAAAACTTAACCTAGTCTGTTGCATGTTTGTTTGGGACACCTGAATAGTTGTTGGGCCTAAATAGTGTGTTTACTTTTTGATCTGATTCATTGCCCCCACCCTTCTCCTTTTGATGATTTAATACCAGATAACAGAGATACAGGTACACAAGAACACACAAGTTAACAACGAAACAAATGATAAGTGATTCCACATATGCTTAAAGGTACTAGGAAAACAGAATAATAATTTGTACCAAACTGAGATGATTTGTACCAGACTGAGATTCACTACCAAACTGAGATAATTTGTACCAAACTGAGACTCACTACCAAACTGAGAACCACTACCAAGCTGAGATAATTTGTACCAAACTAAGATAATTTGTACCAAATTGAGACCCACTACGAAACTAAGATAATTTGTACCATACTGAGAATTACTACCAAACTGTAGATGTAACAAAGCAACATAGAAATTGTCAAGCACCTCCTAGTTGGCTCATAATCTTAGCCCATAAAGACGTAGTTGGCTCATAATCTTAGCCCATAAAGACGGGTAGTGTTGATACTTTATTTCAATTCCCCTAAAGCAAGGCAACACAAGTTTGATATAAAGACCTTCGTCCTCTTGATTTAACACTTCTTCAAAGTGTTAGAACATGGGACGAAGGTTTTTTAGAGAGAAGCATAATGAAATAACACGAAAGATACAAAGTTGAGCTTCATATTAAACTCATCTCATATGCCTTAACATTTTATCCCATCTCTTTTTATAAATGAATCTACAAGCATACCTTTGGCTTCTGGACATAGGATGGCACGAAGGATCTTCTTAGGCTAAGCAGCACGAAGTTATGACCCTAAAAAGGTATCTTATGTAGGGCACTGTTCAACTATTTATAGGAGGATGAACCGCCTTCGTACAAAATTACAATCATGCCCCTCAGGGTATTGCACATATTGTTTACAAATGGCGTCAGGGCAATAATGTATTTTCTCTATTCTCAGCTGCGCGGATTTAGGCTTCCATTGTTTGGAAGCTTCTCTTGTGGCTTATATTAGAAGCTCTTCTTTGTTGCCAAAGTTATCGACTTTGGCTACCATCTTTTGACACTTGCACATACAGGTGAAGCTTCTTTATATGTTGCTTAGACCGAAGGTCAGCTTCGTCTGGCAATAGAAATGTACCTGAAATACACTCGCTTGTGCCGAGGCAAAAGGTTGAATGAGGATATTCGGCATAGCAGGCCCCCAATAGGTAGTATTTTTTGTTCTTCTAACAGTACAATCAAATCCATGGTCATAATCCTCTCCTCATCCCTTTGCTTCTGCAATTGCACCTCCTGTTGCCTCACCTCAACAAGAAGTTTTTTGTTTTGAACTTGTTCTTGTTCAAGAGCCATTGCTTTGTTGAACATGTCTTCTTTTCTGACCTCATTTTCAACATCTATTTCTTTCTTTTGTGCCCATATGTTGTCTAAGGTTGATGTGACACTTTTTTTTATCTTGCAACAGTCCATCTTTTGCCTTCTTCTTACTAGTTAGTCGTAACAATGTATTACCTTCTAGGCCCTTAATGTCCTCGTCTGATATTTGAATGGGTAAACTAGCAATAGTATATGAAGTTGGGCTTGTCTTCTGCTTTTTGTTACAAGATTTTGCAGCACTCATTTCATCAAGTTTAGCTAGCCATTTTGGTTGTGTTCTCAGCTTATTCCAGCAATGCATGAACTGAAATGATTTCTGATGTTCGAGCTCCAATATGTACAAAGCACATGCCTCTGTAACCTAAACACACATACATCCAAGAGATAGTCAGATGAGGTACAAAAATAAATTATTCAATATAAAAGCTCGTACAAAGATAGTAAGTACCTTATCCTACATTGTCGTGCCACTCTATCGTCTTAACTCAATCCGTGTAAGACATCCACAAAACTTGTTCACGCATTTTTGAATGGTCTCCCAACGATGCATTAGAGAATTCAAGGTGCGGTGTGATTGGCATGGTTTGTGTTCATTGAAGTACTCGTATATACATGGCCAATACCTTCCACCTTTTTTATCTTTTCCTACCATAGGATCTAAACTTACGTTAAGCCATACCAAAACCAAAACTTCGTCTTCCTCATCACAATTTTTTTGATCTCTTATGTTTGGTCTCGTGAGTGGGGCTGAAGGTACGACTGGAATTGCTTGCGATTGAAGGTCCCCTAGAATGTTGTCATCCGGCATCCTCAAAAAGTATCCAGTCCGTGTACATATTTGTTAAATTGAATGTTAGATACTGTAGCACCCCGGGATCCACAAACACCCCAGAATGCTACTAAACTACACATCTAACATTCGTATATAAAATTTCGATAGCATCTCCTTTGAAAATTGCATAAACGGGGAAGCAACAAAGTATAAATAGATATCATGATAAGAAAACATAATTGACATTAATAATCTGCTAGCAATGGGAAGACAACCATAACGGCATGAACTAAATTAATCAGTGCGCACAACTAGTTAGAAACAAACATCCTTTGACAAGAAGCTTCTAATTAAATCATGACTGCGCCTAAGCAGCGTTATTATGAGAGTGAAGGTGGATGTGCTGCTACTTCCCACTTCCCTAGATGAGCAACAAGCACCTGCATTGAGTAATGCAAGAGTGAGATGAAACAACTCAGCAAGCGAATTGTTTTGACGAGATATTTAAACCACAAATTGAATTAATCAACATTTTAAAAGAATCACAATTAAGATCAGAAATACTTGTAGATATAGAACTCAGTAGTCCTAATATAACCAATACCATCTCATTTTCTCGAACAAGCACAATAGGTTCTATAACACTTCCCTGCGTCAACAAAACCTGCAAATATCACTTCAATGTATGCATAGGAATGCAACGTGTAGGTACTCTGTCTTCATACTTCTGAGGGTATAAAACCACATAATCTGCAAATATCACTTCAATGAATGCATATGAATGCAATGCATATGTCCTCTGCCTTCATACCTCTAAGGGTATGAAGCCACATCGTACCCCTCCTTAGGCAACGTACGATGCTAAGTTGTACCGGTACGGTCGGACCATAGGTCACGACCCAACTTCAGATGCAAGTGAATCATGCAATGTATATGACATGCTGCATTTATCAATATACTTCACTTCCTTCACATACAATACAAGCTCAATTAATACTTTATTTACCTTCAGATACAATACCAACCTCAAATAATACTTCATTTACCTTGAGGGGTGTGAATTAATCTCATGAGTCATACTCGGATCATAATCATCATCAATATATGATTGAGCATCATTATAATGCAAGCAAGTAAAGCATCACCATAGAGTCCAATTATGAAAGAATCCAATACTTCTGAATATTAGAGTGTAGGCAATAGAAATATCAGGTCAGAACGGAAGCAACCACCGCTACATTCACTTGCCTTCATCGAAGAAGAAGAAATGTACTAGGCATGATCTGGAGTGTAGCCACCTGCTAGCGGATATAAAACTTAGTACAAATATTTTACAAACATTTGCCAACAATCAACAAATCGCTCCTACACTTGAAACCAAGACCTGGTGGAAAGCCTCCCACCCTGAACCACATGCTATACAGCAGCAGCGCTGTTTGTTAATTTTGTATCTTTAAAATTATAACAGTGGTGATATCAAACAAATAATGTAGGAGTATCTACACAAAATACCCTACAACTTCGGTATTCAATGGATAATTAAATTCTGCCATCTATAAGTTCTAAAACATCTGACAAGATAACTGACTGAATCTGTTTCAGACAGCAGCGTAGTTAACTGCAAAATTCGATATCTCACAAACCACTCAACCAAAAATCATGAAATTCTACTGGCTGTAAGAACTTTTATTCCTCTACAGAAGTCTCCATAGATGGAAGAGCCAATTCGGCCATTTACCTGATGAAACCTACCAGTGAACAGACCCACTCATTTTTGTGAGGCAAACAGGAACAACCACGGTAAAACAAACATAACTGGAGTTTCATAATTCATATGAATTCACTTTTTAACAATCTAGAAAGCTTGTGAAATTATCTACAACTTTTCTTAAAAACCCAAGGTTGAATTCTGTTGATAAAATTGCATAAATCTTAAGAGAACATATTCTGCACAGAATTATAAGACTGAAAAAATGATATAATCAAACTGCAATAACTTTCTGATCTGATGTCTGATTGAGGTGTTCTTCGCGGCCATGGAAATATCTACAAATTATCTACGACTCATATATAGAGTTTTCATGTTTTTGAGGCCACTAAGACCACGGAAAACTGGTATGAACAGAAACTGTCGAATCTGCCATTCCGCAGAAAACTAAATTCGAGATCAAAACCTAACCCCACATCTAATCCAACCTCTAATCCTTTAACCCCCATGATCCACAACCTCCAAAAGCACATAATTACATGAACGAACAAGGATTTCATCCATACCTAGGGTTTTCCCCAAGAAAATCTTCAAGGAGAGATGGGGAAGAACATCTCCTTGATCCTCTCTCCCTCTTCAATTCAACGTGCTCCTCCTCTTCTCGATCCTTGCTGCGTGGGGGGAGATCTAGAGGGAGGAGGAAGCCATGGAGAGGGGCTTCCATGGGAGGAGAGGGTGGCCACCAAGGGGAGAGGGGCGGCCAAGTGTGTGGGGGGGAGAAACGGGGGCGGCCAAGCAGGGGCAAAAGGGGGAAAGGGCCACCACTAGGGTTTCTTTGCAGGAGAAACGAAACAACGTCACAGATGACTTTGACTTAGCATCCAACAGCCCACAACCCTTTTTCCCACATCCACACACCAAAGATCAACCTTTGGCAACTTTTTTTTGCATATTACAGATACAAATTCAGGACCAATGTTTACACAAAGCTTATTTGCTAAACTGAACAACTAGGATACTAGCACATCCTGGGTGAGAAAAGCAGAACAAAATATGAAAATAACTAGTTTGAATGAACTTATAAATTACCATGACAAGAATTATGTACTAACAAACCAGATAAAAAAGATAAAAACATATAACCATCATGCAATGCAGGG
Organism: Zea mays; assembly: GCF_902167145.1. Taxonomy (NCBI): domain Eukaryota; kingdom Viridiplantae; phylum Streptophyta; class Magnoliopsida; order Poales; family Poaceae; genus Zea; species Zea mays. Next base: position 125,955,387 of record NC_050099.1, read on the forward strand.
TCTGATGTGTTTAGAGCAGTGGAGGGCACAGAAGAAATAGTAACACAATTTACTCTACTGAAGATGTTGAGAATTCTAGAAAAAATTATGTTGGCACAGACTCGACATTCAAATATAGGGAGCACATGGCCATGGCAATAGCAACAAGTAATTTAACAGAAAGCAAAGGTGGTCAACTTTACACATTTGTTAAATTGAATGTCAGATACAAATTCAGGACCATTGCTTACACAATGCTTATTTGCTGAACCTGAACAACTAGGATACTAGCACATCCTAGGTGAGAAGAGCAGAACAAAACATGAAAATAACTAGTTTCAATGAACTTATAAATTACCATGATTGAACATCTTGCATACTGGCACATTTCAGAGCATAGATTATGACAAGTAAAAAATTTGCATCTTACTGAAAATTTCTCAAATACAAGATGAATCAAATTTAGCTAGCTAAATAGAAACCACAAAGGTTCGTCCATCTACATGTTTGTATAGGGACAAAACCGTGCATGCATGTATTCTAAGAATGCAGGAGATGTAGATATATAACACATAATGCAGTGTTAGCCTGGAAGGTGGGTGTAGGTATAGTTGTTCTATATAATACTTAATTCTTGTGAGATGTAATTACTGTAGCATATATCACCTTCAACCTTTTTGATTTTTATCTATGGAGGAATACACAAGTTGTGGATTTGCTAATTTGCTGACAAATCAGAGGAATTAACCTAACAAAACAATTCTCAGGGCACCACTTAGATGAAGGTTGAGATAAAGAACAACATACTATTTGCTATGTTCTCCATTGCTACAGACATTTCACCATTGACAAAATGCATAATGTACATAAGAGGAGCATGCTTTCGTGCCGGCTGATAACCTATTTCTAGGCGCCATAATAATTGTTCTCGCTAACATCTTATGGACACATACCTAATGCCGCTAATCGCAAAGATGTGTGTAATGCACTTGAAGCAAAATTTAGGGTTTCGTATGCTGGTAGTGAGCTATATGTTAAATAACAATTCTGCTTATTCTCCTAGTAAATCGGCCAACAAAGGTCACAAAGGTTTGTCCTAAGTCAATGTTTTGAAACTTTAACTAACAATATCTTTAAAAATAATTATTAGAACATTGATAGTAGACTTGAACATTGACAAGTCAAGTCCATTCAGACCATGAATAACTTTGTAGCCATAAAAAATGAAACTGCATTGTTGGTCACTTATTTTCAAATGTGTGAATCAAGAAAAAGGCAACACAATTGTTAAAGATTAAGGACCTTCGTCTTTTGAAGCATTATCTCCACATGAGCATAATGCTTATCAGATGAAGGTCAAGAAGGACATACCTTCGTCATTTAACATGTGCATAACAATGCATAAGAATGAAGACAGTAACTGCATCTTACTAATTCATTCATATTTGTATTCCATAAAACATGTATGAATATCAATAAGATTAAAATTACATTGATACCTTCGGCTTGCTCGAAGGTGTGCATGCGAGAGAGTGAATACAATCCAGCATGAACAGTACAATGTTACTATTCATCTATTTATAGGCATGGGACATAGCCCGAGTAAAAGTACATTTGTATCCCTGACATTCATCTATTATCATAACACAAAACATTAAGGATTGAGTAGTCTTTGTCCCTTTTTGGTCATCATCATACTCGGTCTTCATCACCATATCAAGCCGAAGCTCTTCGGCTACGACTTCGTCGTCCATTCTCATCACCTTCGGGCTACACCTTCACCCTGTTATGAAAGAGGACCTTCATCCTGAAGCCAAACCCCCTGTAATAATCTATGTTATATTGAAAACATATGGTCAATCATGTTTTTGAGGACCTTCGGAGGAAGAAGGCCTCCAACAGTAGCCCCTCGCAGTATTGATTTGTTTATTTGTAACAAATTTAGACTACGACATGAACGAAGACCTTTAGCTGAAGGTCCAAAAAAACACCTTCCCTTCGCTAGAATAGCGAATTACACTAAATTGCGGGACCCACCGATCTGTGGGGCTCTGAGTATATATATAGAAGCCTGCATCGTGAGTATTTTTCGTGCTATTTTGGCTGCTTGTATTTTGTTTGCAATTTAAACCTTCCTTACTTCACCGAGTTTAATTGAATTTTGGGCTTTGGCATTCTAGCATCCATTGTCTAAATGGCCAAGGAGAAGAAGATCATTGACCCCACGCTGGCTGGATTTTACGAAGCTATGGAAAAAACCAACATGGAGAAAATCACCAATGAGATGTTGGCTGGAATATCTGAAAATTCCAGCGATAGTGAGAGTTTCGACGTGGAAAGTGGGAATGAAGATGTCGAAGATCGTCCATGGAGACAAAGCCATGTTGTCTTTGGAAAGTCTACTATTAAACAAGGGCAGATCGAAGCAATGAGAGACAGATACTTTCATGACATTTCAATCATGAGAGCCAGAGGAGAGAATAATGTTCCTCTTCCCAAAGCTGACGAAGTGGTGATTTTTAGAAGCTTCATGAAAGCTGGACTTCGGTTCCCCTTGGATAGGATGTTGGTCACAGTTCTAAAGACTTTTGAAATTTATCTTCATCAACTTACCCCCGAAGCTATTATCAAAGTAGGGATTTTTATATGGGCCATGAGAAGCCAAGGGTTAGAGCCAGATGCCAAGTGTTTCTACAAATATCCACGAGTTACCATATCAGACGAAAGCAACTGGGAAAGAGCAATACCACAACAATTTTGGTTACTACAGCTTCATACCCCACGCTGAGGCCAGTTATCCTGTGCCAACATTTCGGAAAAAGTGGCCAGGTTCTTGGATGCAAGAATAGTTTTATGTGAAGGTTGACCTGAGTGAGAGGGAAGATATAAAAGGGGTTATTCAGCGCCCTATATGGTCTCGCTTCGGCATCAGGAGTCCGGTCATTGCGCTTGGAAACAACGTGCAAGCGTGCCAGGCAGCTTTTAATACAGTGTGTACTTACATCGGCACAAGAGACTTGGTCCAAGAGCATATTGCTTACAGAGTGTGGCTACTTGCACACGGATGGGAAATGCCAAAGGAGGCTACCGCTGGATCCAGTCAAAATAGTTTAGCCTATCTTAAGTAAACCTTTCGATACAGGAGCCAGTTTGATGAACCGAATGATGATTGGTTAGATGCCATAGAGGTGACTAGTGATGACCTGCTTGGAGCATATTCAAAGGTCGAAGATGAAGATATGACAATTGCCTTCGAAGCTCGGGGCAAAAAGAGATTGAATAGGGTGTTTGAAGCTATCGGGTTTGTGTACCCAGACTACTACTATCCCACGCAAAAGCAAGGGAAGAAAACGAAAGCTGCTACCTCGACAACTTCTAGTGTGTCGAGGTCGAAAACGGTTAAAGTTCTGACACACCGACCCAGGCGTATCGAGACGGCCGACATGCCGAAGCTAAGTGAAATGGTTGCTCCGGTCACAGAACCAGGTCGCTCTATGCCGGTCGAAGCTAAGACAAATCCAACTGAAGAGCCAAAATTAGAGAAGACGGTAGAGCCGTTAAAGGTATTGAGTCCACCATGCGTAACGGAACTGCCAAAGCCATCAAACATACTTGCAGCGACTCCAAGGAAAAGGAGAATGGCTAGTGTGTTAGATGTTGTTATGGAGTCTGTGAAGACATCAACTCCTGCTACTGCCGAAGCTCCCAGCACATAGGCTAAAAATTTAAAGGAAACTGTTGATGCTAAAAAATCCACACACCAGCTGAAGCTAGACCTTCAGAAACTCCTGCCGAAGCTAGGCCTTCGGAAACTGCAGCGGTAACACTAGAGAAAGAGAGTGTTTCTGAGAAATTCAAGTCCCCTACTCCTGAAGCACCTGTTAAAGAGCTGGAATTCATTGTTCGACATGCTTTGGGAAAGCAACTATCAAGAAGAGCAGGTTGCCGAAATGCAACATTATGTCAGGGATCTGAAGTACCCCCGAGGGTCTTGGTGTACGGTGGAAATGACGAAGATGATTTCCTTTATTGTCTATCAGACAATAAAGAATTACACGTCTGCCGAGAAATGATGAACAATATGGGATATCCAAAGCTTGAACTTGGCCTATCCGCAATGTCGAAAGACCAACTTCAAGACAATCTTGCTTACAATAGCCTGAAGGTGTGTATATTTTAGTTTTCCATTGTAAAATGAAACATCTCTATGGTTTTTTTACCCTCATTTCTGGCTCATTCTTCGTTTTTCAGGGCTTGATTTTGAGCAAGGCTTTGGAGGCCCAAAAAATGCAGAGGATGAGAGATGCCAAATAGCTCTTGGGAACCTTCATTCAGAAGTTATATCATTGATAAACGAAGCTCTTGAAAAGGATAGGATATTACTTTCCTTAGTGGAAAAACTGAAATCTAATGAGGCGAATATTGCTGCTCAAGCCGAAGCTCATAAAGCCGAAGTGGAAGAGCTAAAAAACAAGGTTGCTGAAGCAACCGAAAATTTTGAAGTCGAGGCTGTGAAACATGAGATTTGCGAGATTGAGAGGTCAAGAGCGCAAAAGGACGCCGATGAGCTTCGGGCTTCGAAAGAAAAATGTTATGAGATATCCTTGGAATACGCCAAGAAGTTAAAGGATAGCTTTGCTAAGGTTGGGGCATATTCTTCTGAGCAAAAAATCATCCGTGGCGACCCTGATGGAGTAGTACAGTGGATCAGCGGAGAAGCCGAAGCTTTTGACGAAATTTTAAATGATCGAGGAGACTTTCTACACCTTCGCTGGTGCATGGAGGGGGCACATCGATCTTAGAAAAAGCTAGCTACGAATATGCCAAGGTTGTAGTTCAGCCAGGATTTGTTTTCTCAACGGAAGACATTAAAAACCCTTCGACCGAAGCTTCTACGCTAGGCGGGAAATTTTACTCCGTGGTGTGGATGAAGGGCGATCGTGAGATAGCTGATGAAGCTATTAGAAAGAATGAAAAAGAATCTCACGACGCTCAAGAAGAAACCAAACGAGCTGAAGAAGCTGCCGAGCATGCAAGGCTTTTAGGTACCTTTACTGAGATTTAGCTTCGGAATTTGTTTTCAGCTTCGGAATTAACCAACATTTTTATGATGTAGCTGAACTTTCACCCCCGCTGGAGCCATACAATTCTGAAGCTAACCCGGCCTTGAAGGAAGCATTAGATATGATTAAAATTGCTAACAAAGCTGTTGACAAAGCTGTCAACAGACTACTGAATGAAGCCACTGAAAAAGTGTTAAAAGAAGATTGAATCTTTGTATATTTAAGATTTTAATGTTTGTGCATGGCCTTCGTGTCTTGTAAGAACCAAACATCAAGTATCTGTATGTGTGTTAATGTAATATATTTCTATATGATGCATGAAACCTTCATACATATCGTTCTTTGAGCCGCTGGCGAAAAAACACCTTCCATTCTTTTCATGCTTCACGAAGAAAAAGATTCATTTTCTGTTTATTCAATACTAGGTATTATGCTACGGTTGATGTGTAGCAATACTGCTGATGAAGATTCTCCCCTTCCGTGTGAAAATATATCTGCCAGAAGCGTATCTTATGCTATAGTATGTTCTTTCATAATCCGACAAATATTTTCGAAGAAGCAACTTCTCCTTGTTTTTCCACGGCTCTTTACTGATGCAAAATGATGTATGATGCGATGTTGTGCGATATGATATGATGATATGATGCAAAATGTTATTTGTGTCGAAGGTAAAAAACCCACACGGATACACACCTAGACTCTGCATCCCCCTGGGAACGACTTTGGAGTTTCTTCACCTTTCACTTAGGTGGTATTTCAGCTATGCATTCCCTTAGGAATGACTTTGGAGCTTCTTCACCTTTTACTTAGGTGGCATTTAATCTCTGCATCCCCTTAGGAACGACTTTGGAGCTTCTTCGCCTTTGACTTAGGTGGCATTTAAACTCTGCATTCCCTTAGGAACGACTTCGGAGCTTTGTGACTTACTCTGCATTCCTTTAGGAACGACTTTGGAGGTTTGTGAGATGCTCTTGTTACACTAAATGGTGTAATCATAGTCTTATTACATTAGACTGAAAGTTAAACCTTTTTGTATTGTCTTTTTTAGAGGAAAATGTAAAGACAAAAAATAAGTAAAAATACATTGGATTAAAACACTCTTTTGCAGATGCGTTGTGCCGCCTTCAGTAGATATGCCTTGACTCAGGCATAATGCTGTTGACTGTGCGAGCTTCAGACTCCTCCCGAAGGTCACACTGTTGCTGAACCTGACGATGCCCTTCTGGCTGTTGATTGTGACTCGGGGTAGGAGCTAGTGGTGGTGGTGGTGGCAACTGAGCCCAGGAAGCTTGGGATTGACTTGCCGACGCAACAGAGGTCGTAGACTGTTGGTTGCCCACATACTCTGGGATATATGGAGAGTAACACGAAGCAGTATGCAAAACCTGCTTCGGCCGGTTCTGTCGTGCTTCGGTTTCAGCGATTTCCTTCTGCTTTTGGATCGTGACTTGTCACGTCCTTATGGTGTGTCCCTTGTCTTCACCGCAGAATAGGCAGAACAGCTTCCTAGGCTGATTACCGTACCTTCCCCCGAAGCTTCTCGCCCTGTGCCTCTCGGGGCTGGTGGCCTATATGAAGTTTGTTGCGTTCCCGAAGACTGCGAGCTGTGCTGGCTGCTCTGAGTATGGTTGGTCATGTCATCATTTGTATTAGGATTGTGGATTGTTCTGACGTGCCTAGGGTGAAGTCTTCCTCGGAAGCCCCTAGTCATCTCAGAATACCTATATGCTTCCTCCCTTCTTTGGCGGAAATCATGTTTAGCTCGGATGTATTCATCCATCTTCTGGACAAGCTTCTCCAATGTCTGTGGTGGCTTTCTTACAAAATATTGTGCTGTGGGTCCTAGTCGGAGCCCCTTGATCATGGCCTCAATGACCATCTCATTGGGCACTATAGGCGCTTGAGCTCTCAATCGCAAGAACCTTCGAACGTACGCGTGCAGGTACTCCTCATGGTCCTGTGTGCATTGGAACAGAGCTTGGGCAGTGACTGGCTTCGTCTGAAAGACCTGGAAGCTGATGACTAGCATGTCCTTCAGCTTCTGCCACGATGTAATTGTCCCTGGCCGAAGAGAAGAATACCATGTCTGAGCCACACTTCTAACTGCCATGACGAAGGACTTTGCCATGACAACAGTATTGCCCCCATACGAGGATATTGTTGCCTCGTAGCTCATCAGGAACTGCTTTGGATCTGAATGCCCATCATACATGGGGAGCTGAGGTGGTTTGTAAGATGGTGACCACGGGGTAGCCTGCAACTCTGCTACCAAAGGAGAAGCATCATCGAAAGCAAAGTTACCATGGTGAAAATTGTCGTGCCATTCATCTTCGTTGATTGGGCTCTTTTGATGAAGCTCCCTGTGTTGGGCCCTTTGGTCTTGGTCATCCTGAGTGCGATGACGCATTTCCTTGGTTGCTTCGTCAATCTTCCTCTGAAGGTCGGCTAGCCGAATCATCTTTTCCTTCTTCCTTTGTACTTGCTGGTGAATGGCTTCTAAATCCCTAATCTCTTGATCCAACTCCTCCCCCTGAGGTGTTGGGTTGCTAGCCTTTCTCTTCTGGCTCCTAGCTTCTCGGAGGGAGAGTGTCTCCTGGTTTGTGTCTAGTGGTTGTAGAGCAGCCCCTGGCATTGTTGTCTTCTTCGGCGGCATGGTGAAGCTGAATGCTTGCCGAAGGTGGTCGTTTGAGTTCACCGGAGGTGGGCGCTAATGTTGGTCACTTGTTCTCAAATGTTGTGACTCAAGAACAAGGGAACACAATTGTTAAAGATTAAGGACCTTCGTCTTTCGAAGCATTATCTCCACATGAGCATAATTCTTATCAGACGAAGGTCAAGAAGGGCATACCTTCGTCATTTAACATGCGAATAAGAATGCATAAGAATGAAGACAGTAACCGCATCTTATTAATTCATTCATATTTGTATTCCATAAAACATGTATGAATATCAACAGGATTAACATTACATTGATACCTTCGGCTTGCTCGAAGGTGTGGATGCGAGAGAGTGAATACAATCCAGTGTGAACAGTATGGTGTTACCGTTCATCTATTTATAGGCACAGGACACAGCCCAAGTAAAAGTACATTTGTATCCCTAACATTCATCTATTATCATAACACGAAACATTAAGGACTGAGTAGTCTTTGTCTCTTTTCGGTCATCATCATAATCGGTCTTCATCACCACATCAAGCCGAAGCTCTTCGGCTACGGCTTCGTCGTCCATTCTCATCACCTTCGGGCTACACCATCACCCTGTTATGAAAGAGGACCTTTATCCTGAAGCCAAACCCCCGTTTAATAATTCATGTTATACTGAAAACATATGGTCAATCACGTTTTTAAGGACCTCGAAGGAAGAAGGCCCCAACTCGCATCTTGTTCGATATATCTATGTGGCCACCATACACCTGTTATATAGGCAATTTAATATTCAATTAATGAATACATTGTCTACCATACCTAAATAGATCAAAATATCTATGAGTTCGTACTAATGGGAGAGTTAATACCTAAACACCACTAAAAAACTATTCTAAGATTTAACGGATCTAACTAGAAATATCTAATAAATACTACAATATCTAATCTCAAAAGAATCATATGAGCTAATAAAATAGTGCACAAAATAAACATTAACACTAATATATGCACTAAATAATACTAAATAATTAACAAATTTAGTGCATGACGCGTCTAAATATACGAATTAAAAATGTCTTTTAATTGCAACTAATCTATGAAATAAAAACAAAAAACACTAAACAGATCTATTCTAAGATTTATCAAATCTAACTATAAATACCTAATAAATACTACCTCCGAACTTTTCAATTTATCGTTTGTTAGTGTAAAACCAAACTATCCTACTACAAATAAAAATGGAGGGAGTACTATAATTTGTAGGGCCTATTTGGTGTGGCGCCGAAAGCGCCGCACCGCGCCTAAGCCGCGGCGCTCGATTTGGCCGCCAGAACTGCGACACAAAATCCGTGGCGCGTCTGGGCGTTTGCGGTGGCCAACCAAACATGCTCGTAATGTCATATGGATCCTACCGGTAAAACCAAGCAACTAAATAAACATTAAAAACCATTTTATATACACATATGCAAATTGCAATATATATAGTGGCATATCCAGAAATGGATCAAAGGAAAGGGCTACTGAGATAAAACATGTTTGACGGAGATACCATCGAACGTGACAGACATCTTCAGGGCAGTAGGCTGAGGATTAGCAGCACGACGACGTCCTTATAGGCATGGCGTGCTGCAGTAGCCTGCAGACCTGCCGCGGTGCTGCTTGTAGCTTGTGCCTTACGCTGGATGCCTTTTGCTAGCTGCTACAGATGTGTTGGTCGTGCTGGCACGGCTCCAGTGTTAAAGCACGGACAGGGTCTAACGCGGATGCGCATGCTACCACGCTAGTGATGACAAGCTGGTGGCGTGGACGGAGGCCGGACGCAGGTGGCTGTGACACCCCAGTGTCACCTAGGGTTTCTTCTTTAAGCTAACTTAAACCATTATCACATGTGAACCAAATAGAAGAATGAACATCAAAAATTAATAACAAAGGTTTAAAGTGAGTCTTTTTCATCTTAAGAAAATTCTCCTTAATCATGTCATGAACCTCAAGGTAAAAAGAACTCTCAAACCCTAATTAATCCTAAGTGGACCATTTAAGCACATAAAGGGAATTTGGGAAAAGACTTGGGAAGAATACAAAATTTTGGCAAGAACCAAATAACAAAGTTGTAGTGCACTAAATGACCAACAAAATATAGTAAGAATGTTTTGCCGTTTGGATTTTTAAAATCCCCAAATCAGCCCTTGAACCAATGCCCTATGGGAAATTCAGAATTCTGAATTCTGAATTTCAAACCTTTCCTAAAGTTCAGATGTGTTCCCTGTTTTCCAAAACTCAAATCCTCGAAGTCCAAATATCAAAGTGGCGCCAAAACACCCTAGGAACACTCTGGAGAAGTTTGAGATAAAACCCAAATCGTTTGACATGACTTGACACAGGTTTTGTCTCGGTTTGGACAGTGCTGACAGAGCAATCTTCAGGCCACCATATCTTCTCACCTAGGCCATATCTTCACCTGGGACACACACGACAGGAAGACCTTGGCACGGCGAAGAGACGCTACACAGGATCCTTGGCAAGATATGCATGTTTTGGTCGGCCAACGGGTGTTTGAACTTGGGCAGAATCACACTTCCACGTGTTCGATCGCGTGCCCAAGCGCTTAGCCGCGCACTAGCTGCCCTCTGCGCGCGCGCCACGCACGGTCGGCTTCTATCCCTCGCGCCTACGCCCAGCCATGCCCAAGGGCGCCTATAAGTACCCCGGGTGCACAACAGTCTGCCCTTCAATCCGCTTCACGCCCGAGCAAGAACTCCAACTCCAGCGAGCTCTCCTCCGCCCGCCATCACCGCCCAAGCCTCAGCCACCGTGGCCAGCTCCCCCCAGCCACTTCCAAGCCGCGCCAGTCACTCAGTTAGCTTTGCCAGTAGCCCGTGAAGCTTTCCAAGTCCTCAGACCCGGCAGAACTTCACCGGAGACCCGAGATCGTCCTCGCCGGACTTCGGTCGCCTGCGGCCGCGTGTAGACCGAGCAATCCGGTGAGCCATTCTCAAATTCCTCGCGCGCTTACCTTCCTTGATCTCTGGTAAAGCTCCCTGACCCATTCAATCGGATTATGGCGTCGTGAGCAGGCCGGATTCCTCGCCGCCGACGAGCTTCCCCGCCTGCGCACGCGGACCGACCTACTCCGACCACCACAACCAACGATTCGTACCTCGACGTGATCGCCAGAGACCACCGGACCTCACCCAACCCCTCACCGGAGCAACCTTGTCGCTGGTAAGCTCCTCCACCCTTTTCTTTCTCTGCGTCACTGTTCCATTAGAGGAAGGATCACGGGTTCGATTACGTAAAACCCTAGGGGGTTTTCTGCAGAGTCATAGACTCAGATGAATAGTGAACCGGGGACCTGTCTATAATACACTTAAAACCTTTTGCCAGGGACCCCAGTGCAAACCCTTTTTCCTTTATCCATTTCTGTTTATTCTTTTTAAATTCAGCATAGAACTTAGGAAATTTATATCTTGAGTAATATTCAACCAAATTTAGCCAAACCAATTTTGTTGGATTCAAAATATTATGAACTATCACATAAAAATACTGAACCATGTGCTTTCTATATTAAATTTTAGAGTTTGAAATTAATTAAAGAAACTGACCAAACCTTTTTAAAAGGAAGAAAATTAGTTATGCTTCTGTGCTGAACTTAAGAAAATTTGTAGAAGTTCAAACCCCACTTAGACATGTTTAAAAATACTAAGCACCCCAGTATTGAACATTTAAACAGGGTTATCTATTAAAAGCCATAATTGCCCAAAACTTAAGAAAATAAGAAAGGTATTAGAAAATAATGAACAGTGGATGCAAATATTTTTCCTAGTCCACTTAAGTAATAGAGAACCTAGGAAAAACAAAACGAACCCTAGTCCAGAGCAAATTCAAGGTGAAATGTTTTATTAAGCACTAATCAAACTAGAAAGACAATTATTAGAATTAACAAAACAATTTCAAAATTGTTAAAAAAAATTTAGTGGACTTGTAACCACTAGGACACCACTACAAAAATGATAAACACCCCAGTCCATCATTTTAAGTAGGGTAAACAAATAGAACTTGATATTGAGCCATATTTCAATTAAATCATAAGCAAGCCAAAAAGTGTGGAATAGTGGGCAAATAAATTTTTACCAGATTAATAATGAAGTAGGCCACCAGAGAAAAATGCAAAACCCAATTGCAAGCTACAAAGTAATACCCATTGCCCCTACTTCATGAAAAAGGCCATTTAGTTCAAGAAATTCCTACCACCCTTCCCTTAAGCAAAAAGTTACCCAAATTTATAATGATTGCTCTTGCACAAAGAAGAAGGTAGGAAAAATTAGAAATCTGTTGTTTGATATTTTTCAAATATAATGGTAGTAGAAAGCACCCATTTGGCTAGAAACTTTAGAAAATCATAATAAAATAACTTATAAGTATTAGTGGCAGCAAATTTGTACAAAGTCATGTTATAGCATTTAAATGCCAGCAAAAATAAGTTTTAGAAAATAACCCCCTGTTAAAAGAAGGTTGTAGTTCAAAACACCCCCTCTGCCCTAATATTTGATAATTTTATACAGAGAGAACCACTCGCTTTTTAAGCCCCAAATTTTGAGACAGAGACTTATACATCAGTAAGAAGCCACTGTAAATTTTGCAGAATTTTTGAAAATTTATTAAGCTATCTTGTAGTTCAAACCCGCCTTAAAAGCATAAAAGAAATAGAAAAGAAGAGAGGGAATAATAAATCTCACTCCAATGAATTCAGCTAGGAATCTTAATAAACTCTCACTAAGACATTAAAAAGAAATGAATGGAACACCAAAATGAACTTACCAATTAGCTTAACCAAGCTTGACCCTAATTTGCTAAGTGTATCACAAAAATCTTCATTAGTAAGATTAAGCTCTACCTTATTAAATTGATCATCCCCCATCAAATTTTAATTGCTAAATTGCATATCATGCCATGCATGTATCTTACTTATTGCATTCATTAGATTGCAATCTCGCTGACGGAGAGTACGTGCTCATCCCTGAGCAAGGAGTTATCCACGAGAAAGACCAGGAGCAAGCTCACGAGACTGCCATCGAGGATCTCCCCGCAGCCCCAGCATTTGAAGGCAAGCCTCGGTTTATGCATAACCAGTGATATATATATGCTACTTTACTTCACTTAATGTTTGTAGGCTTGCAATGTGCACTTAAGTGTAGGAGTATGCTAGGTCGAGTAGCTGTTATGCTAATCAGGATCTCGGTAGAAGTCGAGTGATTTTTCTAGCACTCGTGCGAGGTCAGGAATTGATTGTATTCATCTTGATAACAGGATCTAGGATGGTCTATGGACTTGGATCCAAGGAGGATGCCTTGTCTATGAGACGGGAAAAGGAACTAAGGATTAATGTGTGGATACCTGAGTCAAGTGTTTGAACGTACTAAACACATGTCGAGAAATATGGTAACCGGTAAACCTAGTACCTGAGTGAAGCCGGGCGCGGACTTTTCTCCTCACTTGTCCTGAGACTGGGTCTCCCATGCTAGCGATGGTGGGTACAAGTGTGGTCACTGCACGGCGGCAGCCTTGGTCAGTGGAGGATTGTATGCCAAGGCAGTGGGCCCTGGCCGCGAACGGGGAATCGATGGGGATGGTTGACGTGTGTGGGGACGGAGTGCCCTTACATGCCGTGTGTTTAGGTTTACCTTGCAAGGTTAAAACTCGATTCGAATCGTCTGCTTCTCGCAGCTAATGAGACTGCTTGACCCCTTGTACTACATTGAGTAAGAAGTGAAATGAGGTTTACATGAGATAACTTGTTGATTGTACGAAATGCTTGTTACCATGTATGCTTAGAAGGAGAAAACTTAGCTAAGGTAATGATGCTAGAATTTGAAAAGCTAAAAATTGATTTTAGACTCAGCTAGTGCTTTTGGGAAACCAAACCCCTCAGCCAAACAGCTGCATGGTCTAGAGGTAGAGGAGTAGTTTCCTCACACCGGGTATGTCTAGCTGAGTATTAGTATACTCAGCCTTGCTTGTGGCATAATTTTTGCAGGTACGCTCCAGGATATGGTTGATGGTATAACTTGGCCCACAAACCTGCCACTGGGTTGGACGGTCGAGTGGGATGCTGCTCCGGCAGGAGAGGAGCAGGAGGAGTACTGGGCTAGGCCTTGCCCTATTCCTCGCTTTTGACGATATCGATTATCCGCTGCAAATCTATCTTATGAACTTATTTTAGTTTACTTCAGAAACTCTGATTTATGTAATAACTCAATACTTTAATTTGAGGTTTTCCTGTTTTATTGTATTTCTGTAACACCATAAAAGCCATCAATTACAAATAATAAATTTGGTTATTATGTTAATTATGGTAATAATTTTTTTCTAAGTTTAATTGTTTATTTGCATTTTGATCAATTTTCTTTGTATGCGCATGATTGATGATCGGATGTGTTATAGCATTTCTTCTTAAAAGAAAATCCTAGTAATTAACATAATAATTAAATAATATAATAGTTATTAGTCTAAAAACAAGTATTTTATTTATAAATACTTTTGGTGAATTTTTATGAATTTTTTGTGCTCTTTCAAAATTCATTTCAAAATTTAAAAAAAAGAAAAAAAGAAAAGACCTAACCTAACCGGCCCACAGGGGCCCAGCCACCCCCAAACCCTAATGCGCGCGCGCACGCCTGGCACCCAATCCCAGTCGCCGCCGCCGCCAGCCCTACTCTCTCTCTCTCTCGTCTCGTCTCTCTTCTCTCCCCTCGCTGCTCTCTCACGCGCTGAAGCCCAGGCCGCGCTGCCCAGGCGCGTCGCGCCTTGCGTGCCACCCTGCCGCGCCATCCCGCGCGCGCTCCAAGCCCCGCGACGACCCCGCCCCGACGGCGCCCTGCACCGCGCGCGGCGCCCTGCCTGTCCCGACCGCGCCAAGCCGTGCCGCCGAGCGACCCCGCGTGTTCACTTCGCCGCGCGATCCCGAAGCCCAAGTGTCGTCGTCCGTTCGTCTCGCGATTTATTGGAGCATCACTGCATCTATTTTCCTCCCCTCATTCCTCCTCTCCCCATTACGAGCAGGAAACGACAGCACCATTGAAGTCCTCCATGAAGACCCGCCAGCGCCCTCATGAACTCCCTGGCCACCTCTCCACCTCTCCCCTCCCTCTCTCTATAAAAGGGAACCGACGCCCTCTCCTCTCTTCCTCCCCTACCCGAGCTCGACCCTCTGTCTAGCTCTCCTCGCTCGCTATCGCTAGTGCACTACTCGTCGCCGGAGTTTGCCGTTCATCGCTGGAGTTTGCCGGAGTTCGCCGTTCATCGCCGGAGCCACGCACCCACCATCCGAAGACCGAACCCCTGCTCTTCTCCATCCGGTCGAAACCCGTCGAGCCGTCACACGCACGAACCCAAGGTTGAAGACGACCCAAATTAATTTGCGTATTCTATAAAATACTTTTGATTCGATTCATGAATTGTATATTTATGTTGTAATATGAACATGTGTGATCCGAAATTCATACGAGCGCGTTATGGAATTTTTGGTAGATATGTAGTACACCGTGAATGTTCATGTTAGTCGATGCGTTGATTTTTGGATTAGAGAAATATGACGAGAATTTAGTAGTCACACGTTGGTGATAAAAACAATAGATAGGAATTTTTATAGTTAAATTTGGTTACAACAAACTTTAGAAACTATTTGGAGAATTATAGTCATAGGTGCGTTTTAATGGATTTAGAAAATAGTATAGAACTCATGGCATATAAACATTATAGGATTTTAGATGATTTATCACTAGGTTATTTTATTAATATTTTCTTTTTATAAAGAGAGAAGAAAATACCACTAGTGGTATGGAAAGTATATTTTTACTAGCCAAATAAACATGTTCGCAAGTATAGCACTTAAATTCTTAGAGTTAGTAAAATACTTGTTTATATCAAAATAACCTCGCTTGTTTATTAATTTATTTATTAGTATTAAAGACGATAACTATCATTTATTTTCATTGATGATGTTAAAACATATTAATACTAGTTAAAACTATATTTATAGCACCTACTCATAAATTCACCATTTAGAACTCACAATAATAGCTATAATTGAATTAATAAGTATTTTCGCGTTTAGAACGTATTTAAGGTGTGATAAGTGTGATATGTTAATGTGAATGTAATGGTGTATGTTTATGTAATGGTGCATGTTTATTTATTGGTGTATGTTTTCTCTTTGTATGGCAACGTAAGACGTTATTAGAAGCTGACTGTGTGGTAGAGGATTCGAATACGTTCGAGGACGACCCGCAAGACGCTTTTGAGCAAGACAAGTGGATTCTCCCTCTGCATAGTCTATTTGTACCCAATCATTGAATATAATAATATTTACTTTTTGATATACTGCATAATTTGATGGGTTTTACCTAATTAAGGATTTCCTAGATTTACCAACTGTATTCCTTGTTTACCCTGGGAAATTATTCAGCTTTGCAAATTTTTGCTACCGCTCAACTTAATGATTTTTATGTCACTCATTAATTGGTATTAATGTTCCAAAATTGAAATTGGCAATTATGACATTAACCTGATGGTTAACGCAACATTATTTCATATTAATTGGAACATGGAGTGACCACCCAGGATAACAGTGCAACCACGAGTGCTATCATGGCTCTGGCTTTGGTAATTAGCTTTATGTGCTTAGTTTCTGGCAACCTTACCTAAAATATGGGCAAGACGGGAAGCGGTGGTGTTGGCAGCCCACGTTATCATGGGGACGTATTCTTGGCTAAGGTACCTCACCCAGGGGGTCACCACCATCGGCTTTAGAAACCTTAGCGGGTTGCTTCGTATTAAGTGTATTTTGTGAAAGCCTCATAATGGATCCCTAGCCATTCACCTCGGCAGTGTTTAAGGGTCCGATCAACCCGGGCTAGATGGGATACATGGCTTGTGGGTAAAGTTGTACCGCCTCTGCATAGTGTAAAACTGATATATCAGCTGTGCTCCTGGTTAAGAGCGACCTGGACTCCTCACATGATAATTGAACTTGAAGATGGAAATAAATTGAGATCCGATGATCTGCCAATTGTTCGCTTAAGTGGTTTCACTTAAGTGTTTTTGTTATACTCATATTCCTTTGTTTAAATGGGATACTTGGGATTCACACTTATTAGTAAGACATATGTTGTTAATAAAATGTTGACCAACTAAAATGCTTACTGCTCAACCTTAGCCTCACATTGTTATACCTGCATTAATTTTTTCCCCCACTTGCTGAGCCCCAACCATAAGTGAGCTCATCCTTGCTAATATTTTGATCAGAGGGTGATGCTGGAGACTTTGATGGAGATTTTAACGACGACGAATTCTAAGTCTAACGGTGCGTCGGTCATCTTCCTGTGGGAGATTGCCCCTGTTATTTAAATTCCGCTTTACTTTGATGTGATATTTGTTAAAGATACAATGATTCAGATGATGTAATAAAGTATTCTACTCTCTTTACGCCTTTATTGCATTGTCTTTTGATATATTACACTTGTGACGTCAACATATGTGTGGAAATGGATCTTGGCACACATATGGTATGCGCTCGGTTCTATCCCCTGGAACCGGGTGTGACAGAAGTGGTATCAAAGCTATGCTAACCCTAGGTCGTTAGACTAGTTAGAAATGGAAAGCCTAGTTTGTTCAAAACTTGCTAATTTCATCCTTATAAAATTATTTTACCAGCCTTACCTCTTTAAAATTTCAACTGAGTTGACATTTCTCTTGTAGATGGTTCGTACTCTCCAAACTACCCATGCCAACACTAGCTACGCCCATCAGCCCCGGCAGATCCCGGTCTACCCAGTGGTAGTCGAGGAAGTTCCGGTGGATCTCCCTCACATCCGAGTGGAGAATGTAGTCATCCTGGAGGACAGCTCGAAGGAACAGCTGCCGGCGCCCACCCTGTTGGCAGAGTCCCTGGCCTTCGCAGCTAGGTCATCAACATCGACCCCGCCTACACCAGCCATCCAAGCACCTGCACCCGGAGGTGATGACCCCGACGACTCTAGGGACGATGATGACGAGGATGACGACGACGACGAAGGTGGAGACGAACATGTCAACGAGGAAGCCGACTACGCCCAGCAGGACTACTTCATGAGGTTTGGTCCTGTCACCGAACATTACACATCAATGTTCGAGATGCGGCACTTCCCCAACCTGCTGCAAGAAGTGATGCACGCGCTAGGCACCTACGTCCGCCTCCTGTACAAAACAAGGCGAGTGAGCGAGCCTCCCCGGGCTCGCTACTACATCACTCGCATCCACGTCAGGGTGATGGATGCAGAGGATAGGGGATTCAGGACTCTGTCTGCTCATGAGTCCCTGACACCGCTATCCACCTATGCTGCCTCGGTCAGCGACGCTGCCAGACGGACCCTATGGTCGCTCAGCCACACCTACCGACAGCAGCTACAGGACACGAGGTTCAGGAATCTCCCTCTGCGTCTGAGTGGAGGAAGCCAGACCAGCATCGTTCCAGGTGGAGCTGGTGAGGAGCGCCTCAACACCCTAGCTGGTGTGGTGGCCGGACACAACACCGATCTGAACAGTGCCACCCTGGATCTCTCTAGGGTGCACTTGGAGCTAGAGGATGCCCATGCCAGGATTGCAACCCTGGAAGCCCAACTGCAAGGACGGCATCCGCCCGAAGCTCAGGTCCCCGCCATGGCGTTGTCTCCTCCCCACAAGAGGCTGCGCAATGGGGAGCCTGGATCCGTCACTAGGCTGCTTTAAGTGTTTTAAGTTATGATGTAATAAGTTAGTCTTCACGTCAGACGTTGATACTCTTTTAAGTTATCTTATTAATAAATAACAACCATGTGATGGTGTTGATTGACATGTTTGAGTTGGATTTTTGTTTGAGTGCAATGGTCTGATGGCCATAAGAGCATATAAAAAAATATAAACTTAAGATATTCCCCTCTAGAATCTTTTCTACTCTTCACTCCTCTAAGGTTCACTTCCTAACCAATCAGATGGTGAACGCTCGTCAAAGACCCAACAACAACCGGAACCAACGTGGTCAACAGATAATACCACCACCACCGAATCCCAACATGGAACAATTCATCGCCGCCTAGATGCAGTTACTACAAGGACTCACTGCAACTGTTCAGTAGATTCAGCAAAACCAACTGAATCAACAACATCAACAACAACAGCAGATTGCACCCCCGACCAGAGATAAGCACCGGGATTTTATGAGTCATCACCCGCCAACATTCTCTCATGCGGTTGATCATTTGGATGTCGATGACTGGCTCAAGGTCATTGGAAAGAAGTTGGACATCACCTAGTGCAATGACCGGGAGAAGGTCTTGTACGCCTCGGGAAGACTCGAGGGAGCCGCGTCTGACTGGTGGGATGCCTTCACAGCGGCACACCCCAACACGGATACAATAACCTGGCAGGAGTTCCAAGCGAACTTCCGCGCTCACCATATTCCCTCAGGAATTATGAAGTTGAAGAAGAAGGAATTCCTTTCCCTTACTCAAGGGAATATGACTGTCAGCGAGTATCGTGATCGCTTCACTCAGCTTTCATGCTATGCCCCTGAAGAAGTGGATACAGATGAGAAGCGCCAAGAGCGTTTCTTGGAAGGATTGATTGGACCTCTAAACTACCAACTTCAGAGTCATACCTTCCCCAATTTCTAGACACTACTAAATAAGGCAATTGGCCTTGAAAGTAAAAGAAGGGAATTATCTAACCACAAAAGAAATTTTCAAGGTCAGTCCAGCAGGAACACCCGCCCGAACAACGCTCAAGGTTCGCAGTTACACTCTGGAAATCAGGGTGGAAACAATTATCAGATGCAACGCTCTAGACAGCAAGGCCAGAGAAATAATCAAAATCAGAACCAACAAAGGAGCAACTCTCAAACCAACCAGAGGTCTGGTGGGAATTCACAGAATCATCAAGGTGGTGCCGTGAACAAGCAGGCCAGAAGCAACAACGCACCAGTCCAACCCAATGCTTGTTTCAAGTGCAGTGAGCTGGGCCACTATGCTAACAACTGCCCAAGGCACAACTAGCAGACACCTTAGAAGAGCAACACTCAGAGGAATGACCAAAACACCCCTGCTTGTGGATCTGCTCAGAACAAGACTCCGTAGAACCAGAGTAGAGGAAGGGTCAATCATGTCACCGCAGAATCAGTACCTGAGGATGCTGACATAGTGTATGGTATGTTCCTTGTTAACTCCATACCTGCATCAGTTTTATTTAACTCTGGAGCATCGCATTCATTTATAGCTGAGTCATTTGTGGAAAAGCACAACATACCTAAGTACCCCTTAAGAAGATATTACACATTAGTTCACCGGGAGGTGACATGAAGGCCACACACTCATGCCCCCATGTTAATATCAAGATTCAAGGAATAGATTTTTCAGTCAATCCAGTGGTCCTAGGATCCAATGGTATTGATGTGATTCTTTGATGCAAGTGGTTGAAAAGTTGTGATGGAGTGATACAGTGTGCCAACTGAACAATTATGTTGACAAGTCCTCAAGGTGAAAGAATCCAAGTTAGCATAGACAAGTCAACAGATGCAAAAGGGAAGACAGTGATCAATCACTTGGAAAAAAAACCCTTGGAAAATATCAAGGTAGTGAGTGAATACCCAGATGTATTTCCGGAGGAATTACCAGGTATGCCACCTGACCGTGATATAGAGTTTTCAATTGAATTATTACCCAGAACCGCACCTATCTCGAAAAGACCTTATAGAATGAATGTCAAAGATTTAGTAGAACTGAAGAAACAAATAGAAGAATTACTAGAAAAAGGTTTCATTCGCCCAAGTTCATCCCCTTGGGGAGCTTGTGAATAAGAAGGATGGTTCGAGGAGAATGTGCGTTGATTATAGAAGTTTGAATGAAGTAACTATTAAGAATAAATACCCATTACCTTGGATTGAAGATTTATTTGATCAGATGAAGGGAGATAAGATATTCTCGAAGATAGATCTGAGATCAGGATATCACCAGTTGAAGATTCGAGCAGAAGATGTACCCAAGACAGCCTTCACGACGAGATATGGATTATATGAGTTTTTGGTCATGTCGTTCGGACTGACTAATGCACCAGCATACTTTATGAACTTGATGAATAAAGTATTCATGGAATATTTGGATCAGTTTGTGGTCATATTCATTGATGACATACTGATATTTTCTCCGAATGAAGAAACACATGAAGATCATCTAAGGCTAGTCCTACAAAAGCTCCGTGACAACCAACTATATGTGAAGTTCTCGAAGTGTGATTTTTGGTTGAAGGAAGTTGCTTTCTTAGGGCATATCGTTACCGATGGTGGAATTAAAGTGGACCCAGGAAAGATAAGTGAGATACTAGATTGGAAGCAACCAAAGGATGCGTCCAAGATCAGAAGTTTTCTTGGATTGGCAGGATACTATAGAAGATTTATTGAAGGTTTTTCCAAGTTAGTGAAACCTCTTACCTCTCTACTGGAGAAAGGTAAAGAGTTCAAGTGGGATGAAGCTTGCCAGAATTGTTTTGAAGAACTCAAGAAAAGGTTAACCATTGCACCAATATTGGTAATGCCAGACATTCACAAGGGATTTGATGTGTATTGCGATGCATCACACCTTGGACTTGGATGTGTGCTAATGCAAGAAGGAAAAGTGATAGCTTATGCCTCAAGGCAGTTGAGGAAGCATGAGAAGAATTATCCTACGCATGATTTGGAACTAGCTGTCGTAGTGCATGCTTTGAAGATTTGGAGGCACTATATGATTGGAAACAAGTGCAAAATCTTCACGGATCACAAAATCTTGAAATATATATTCACTCAGAAGAGTTGATTAAGGACTATGATTTGGAAATACAATATCACCCAGGAAAAGCAAATGTAGTAGCTGATGCTTTGAGCCATAAGGGTCAAGTGAACAACATCACTACGCATTTGATGTCACAGGAATTGTGCTAGGAAATGGAACAACTCAACCTTGGTATGCTCAATAATGTAGAAGCAACAGTTATGGAAGTTGAATCTACTTTGGAAGAAGAGATTCGTAAAGGACAAGAGTCCGATGAGAAAATTAAGGAAATTAAAACTTTGATTGGTTTGGGAAAATCCCCAGATTTCACGAAAGATGATCAAGGCACAGTATGGTTTAAGAAGAGAATATGCGTACCGGAAATCGAACATCTGCGCCAACTTATTTTCAGAGAAGCTCATGATTCGGCTTACTCTATTCACCCTAGTAGTACAAAGATGTACCAGGATCTTAAGGAAAAGTATTGGTGGTACGGTTTGAAAAGAGATGTTGCTACTCATGTTGCATTATGTGATGTGTGTCAGCGAGTTAAAGCCGAACACCAAAGACCAGCAGGATTACTACAACCTCTCAAGGTACCTGAATGGAAATGTGAAGAAATCGGTATGGATTTCATAGTTGGACTACCCCGTACTCGGGATGGCTATGATTCAATATGGGTCATATTATACAGGTTGGCTAAAGTGGCACACTTTATACCTGTGAAGACAACTTACTCGGGAGCCCAGTTAGCAGAGTTATACATGTCGAGGATTGTTTGTCTGCATGGAGTACCGAAAAAGATCGTATCAGATCGAGGAACCCAGTTTACCTCGCGCTTTTGGAAAAGACTACATGAGTCCATGGATACCAAGCTAAACTTTAGTTCAACTTATCATCCGCAAACGGATGGGCAAACGGAAAGAACAAACCAAGTGTTGGGACATATGCTAAGAGCTTGCGCTCTAAAGCATGGTAGAAGCTGGGATAAAAGTTTGCCTTATGCAGAATTTTCGTATAACAATAGTTATCAAGCAAGTCTAAAAATGGCATCATTTGAAGCACTTTATGGACGAAAGTGTAGAACATCGCTTTATTGGAATCAGATTGGAGAAAGTCAAGTATTTGGTCCAGAAATTCTCCAAGAAGCTGAAAAGCAAATGCAGATTATTAGAGAAAACTTGAAGACAACACAGTCAAGACAGAAAAGCTATGCTGACAATAGAAGAAGAGAGTTGATGTTCGAAGCTGGAGACTTTGTATACCTTAAAGTTTCACCGATGAGAGGAATGAAAAGGTTTAAGGTTAAGGGAAAATTATCTCCTCGCTATATTGGCCCATTCAAGATTTTGGAAAGAAAAGGTGAAGTAGCCTACCAGTTAGAGCTACCGGATAGATTATCGGATGTGCATGACGTATTTCACATGTCACAACTTAAGAAGTGCTTAAGAGTACCAGAAGAACAGTTACCCATGGAAGAACTGAATGTCAATGAGGATTTGACTTATTCGGAGTACCCGGTCAGAATCCTGAAAACATCTCGTAGAATTACACAGAGTAAAGTCATTAACATGTGCAAGGTACAGTGGAGTCATCATTCGGAAGATGAGGCCACTTGGGAAAGAGAAGATGAACTCAGAGCAGAATTCCCTCAGTTATTCTCGAAAGTTTCTTAATCTCGAGGACGAGATTCTTTTAAGAGGGGTAGGTTTCTAACACCATAAAAGCCATCAACTACAAATAATAAATTTGGTTATTATGTTAATTATGGTAATAATTTTTTTCTAAGTGTTTAATTATTTATTTGCATTTTGATCAATTTTCTTTTTATGCGCATGATTGATGATCGGATGTGTTATAGCATTTCTTCTTAAAAGAAAATCCTAGTAATTAATATAATAATTAAATAATATAATAGTTATTAGTCTAAAAACAAGTATTTTATTTATAAATAATTTTGGTGAATTTTTATGAAATTTTTTAGCTCTTTCAAAATTCATTTCGAAATTTAAAAAAAAAGAAAAAAAAGAAAAGACCTAACCTAACCGGCCCACTAGGGGCCCAACCACCCCCAAACCCTAATGCGCGCGTGCACACCAGCACCCAATCCCAGCCGCCGCCAGCCCTACTCTCTCTCCTCTCATCTCTCTTCTCTCCCCTCGCTGCTCTCTCACGCACCGAAGCCAAGGCCGCGCTGCCCAGGCGCGCCGCGCCTTGCGTGCCGCCCTGCCGCGCCATTCCGTGCGTGCCCCAAGCCCCGTGACAACCCCGCCCCGACGGCGCCCTGCACCGCGCGTGGCGCTCTATCTGTCCCGACCGCGCCAAGCCGTGCCGCCGAGCGACCCCACGCGTTCACTTCGTCGCGCGATCCCGAAGCCCAAGTGTCGTCGTTCGTTCGTTTCGTGATTTATTGGAGCATCACTGCATCCGTTTTCCTCCCCTCATTCCTCCTCTCCCCATTACGAGCAGGAAATGGCAGCACCATTGAAGTCCTCCATGAAGACCCGACGGCGCCCTCATGAACTCCCTGGCCACCTCTCTATCTCTCCCCTCCCTCTCTCTATAAAAGGGAACCGACGCCCTCTCCTCTCTTCCTCCCCTACCCGAGCTCTCCCCTCTCTCTAGCTCTCCTCGCTCGCCATCGCTAGTGCACTACTCGTCGCTGGAGTTTGCCGTTCGTCACCGGAGTTCGCCGTTCATCGCCGGAGCCACGCACCCACCATCCGAAGACCGAACCCCTGCTCTTCTCCATCCGGTCGAAACCCGTCGAGCCGTCACACCCACGAACCCAAGGTTGAAGACGACCCAAATTAATTTGTGTATTCTATAAAATACTTTTGATTCGATTCATGAATTGTATATTTATGTTGTAATATGAACATGTGTGATCTGAAATTCATACGAGCGCGTTATGGAATTTTTGGTAGATATGTAGTACACCGTGAATGTTCATGTTAGTCGATGCGTTGATTTTTGGATTAGAAAAATATGACGAGAATTTAGTAGTCACACGTTGGTGATAAAAACAATAGATAGGAATTTTTGTAGTTAAATTTGGTTACAACGAATTTTAGAAACTATTTGGAGAATTATAGCCATAGTTGCGTTTTAATGGATTTAGAAAATAGTATAGAACTCATGTCATATAAACATTATAGGATTTTAGATGATTTATCACTAGGTTATTTTATTAATATTTTCTTTTTATAAAGAGAGAAGAAAATACCACTAGTAGTATGGAAAGTATATTTTTACTAGCCAAATAAACATGTTCGCAAGTATAGCACTTAAATTCTTAGAGTTAGTAAAATACTTGTTTATATCAAAATAACCTCGCTTGTGTTATAAAAAGTTCAATTAGTAATTTATAGGGATTTTTAGAATATTAAATTCATTTTGGCTATACTCAATAATTTGAGTTAGAAATAAAAAGGATAAAAGCTATTAATTTATTTATTAGTATTAAAGACGATAACTATCATTTATTTTCATTGATGATGTTAAAACATATTAATACTAGTTAAAACTGTATTTATAGCACCCACTCATAAATTCACCATTAGAACTCACAATAATAGCTATAATTGAATTAATAAGTATTTTCGCGTTTAGAACGTTTAAGGTGTGATAAGTGCAATATGTTAATGTGAATGTGTCGGCGTTTCGACCCCGACGGGTCCCTGGACCGACGAGTAAATTGTCGCCGCGTGTCCCAGCCCAGATGGGTCGGCGCGAGACGGAGCACGAAGGGGGGAAGAAAACAGGCAAAGGGGGAAACCTGCGGCCTTCGTGTTGCCGTGCGCCCAGGTCGGGTGCGCTTGCAGTAGGGGGTTACAAGCGTCCGTGTGGGAGAGAGAGAGAGAGAGCCTTACGCGTCGGCCCGTTCTCCCGCACGGCCAACCTACTCGTACGAGAGCCCTGGACCTTCCTTTTATAGGCGTAAGGAGAGGGTCCAGGTGTACAATGGGGGGTGTAGCAGTGTGCTAACGTGTCTAGCAGGGAGGAGCTAGAGCCCTAAGTACATGCCGTTGTGGCAGTCGGAGAGGTTTTGGCACCCTGTTCATGTGATGTCGTGGCCTTCGGAGGAGAGCTGGAGCCCTGCGGAAGGACAGCTGTCGGGGCTGTCGAGTCCTTGCTAACGTCTCCTTGCTTCCGTAAGGGGCTGAGAACCGTCGTCGCCATGGAGCACGCGGGGCGCCATCATTATTTGTTTATCGGGGCGAGCCAGATGGGACACCGGTCTTGTTCCCCGTAGCTTGAGCTAGCTAGGTGTAGGGTAATGATGCCCCCCCCTGTGACGTGGTCGGTCCGAGCCCTAGGTCGGGTGAGGCGGAGGCTCCTCCGAGGTTGAGGTCGAGTCTGTCTTCCGAGGTCGAGTCCGAGCCCTGGGTCGGGCGAGGCGGAGACCGTCTTCTGAGGCCGAGGCTGTGTCCGAGCCCTGGGGTCGGGCGTGGCGGAGTTCGTCGTCTTCCGAAGGCGAGGCTGAGTCCGAGCCCTGGGATCGGGCGAAGCAGAGTCCGTCGTCTTCTGAGTCGTGGTTGAAGTCCGAGCCCTGGGGTCGGGCGAGGCAAAGTCCATCTTCCGAGGCCGAGACGGGTGCTGAGCCCTTGGGGTCGGGCGAGGCGGAGCTTCCTATGGCACCCGAGGCTGGACTTAGCTGTTGTCAGCCTTACTCTGTCAAGTGGCACAGCAGTCGGAGCGACGCAGGCGGCGCTGTCTTCTCGTCGGGCCGGTCAGTGGAGTGGCGAAGTGACTGCGGTCACTTCGGCTCTATCGACTGAAGAGCGCGCGTCAGGATAAGGTGTCAGGCGATCCTTGCATTAAATGCTCCTGCGATACGGTCGGTTGGCGTGGCGATCTGGCCAAGGTTGGTTCTCTGCGAAGACTGGGCCTCGGGCGAGCCGAAGGTGTGTCTGTTGCTTGAGGGAGCCCTCGGGCGAGACGTGAATCCTCTGGGGTCGGCTGCCTTTGCCCGAGGCTGGGCTCGGGCAAGGCGAGATCGTGTCCTTTGAGCGGACTGAGCCTTGACCTTAATCACACCCATCAGGCCTTTGCAGCTTTGTGCTGATGGGGTTTACCAGCTGAGATTAGGAGTCTTGGGGGTACCCCTAATTATGGTCCCCGACAGTAGCCCCCGAGCCTCGAAGGGAGTGTTGATACTCGCTTGGAGGCTTTTGTCGCACTTTTTTGTAAGGGGATCGGCCTTTCTCGGTTGCGTTTCGTTCCGATGGGTGCGCGCGAGCGCACCCGCCGGGTGTAGCCCTCGAGGCCTCGGAGGAGTGGTTTGACTCCTTCGAGGTCTTAGTGCGTTTTGTGATGCTTCGGCCGGTCTGGTTGTTCCCTCATGCGAACTGGCCGTAGCCCGGGTGCATAGTCGAGTCCCAAGTTCTCGGGTTGGTATGTTGACGATGTCAACGGTTTGGCCAGAGCCGGGTTTGCGAGAGCAGCCCCCGAGCCTCCGCACAGAGCGAGAGGACGGTCAAGGACAGACTCAACTTTTTTCATACGCCCCTGCGTCGCCTTTCCGCAAGGAGGGGGGAAAGCGCCATGTTGCCCTCGGAGGGCGCCGAACATGGTGTCTCCAGTGAGTTGCTAACGGGTGATCCGAGTGGACGCCCGTGCCCCATTCGTTAGGGGTCGGCTAGTGGCCCGAAGGCGCGCTCCAAAAGTACATGCGGGTGATTTGCCGGACCCGGTCCCCTTTTGACGGGGTCCGAGGGCTCGATGCCTCCCTCTGGTGTGATTCCGTTACAAAATCGTTCCTGTCGGTCTTGGAAATGTCCTAGGGTACCTCGGGAGCGTAGCCCGAGCCTTGGTTATGTATCGAACGTACCTAGGGTCATCCCTCGCTCTGCGTGCTCTGAGGCGGCTGTCAGAACCCTTCGGGGGCCAGCCTACGAACCCCTGATCAGTAGTGGGCGCAGAGCCCGAGTGGCCTGAGGCGGCCGTTGAACCCTTTCGAGGGGCCAGCCTTCGAACCTCTGACCAGTAGTGGGCACGGAGCCCGAGTGCTCTGAGGCGACTGTTGAACCCTTCCGAGGGGCCAGCCTTCGAACCTCTGATCAGTAGGGGGCTCGGGGCCCGCTTCCTTCGCGGAGAAGGATCCCTTTCGGAGTATCCCCTTTCCCGGTCCCTGTGGCAAGAGAGAGAAAGAGGAAGTGGAAAAGGATACGAAATCGAACGACGTGGCACACCTTTTTTGACGCGGTCATTATGGCGGAGGTGAAGCGTCGCCTGCTTCGCCTGCCAAAGGTGTCGCATGTCCTGCCGCAGAGTTAATGCGACGGGACGAGTGGTTCGCGGGGCAGCCGTTGTGCGTGCGTGAGCCGTTCGAGGAACGGAACACGGGCGCGTCGTCTTCACGTCGTGGGAGAGGATTCTCTCGCTGTCCCAGGAGGGGGCGTGAGCTTGCTAACGACTTGACTGCTGCTTCCGCCCGCCTGCCACCGCCATTACTGCCGGCCCATTTCTGGCTGTATCGACTGTCGCGCCTTCTCCCGCGACTGACTGACCCGTGACCGATGTGCTCGGTTGGCACAGTTCGGTCATGCGCAGGGTCGCCTCGAGTCGTGGCACCGGTTCCGCAGTCGAGAAGGCATGGCACTGGCGCGAGTGGCGGTGCGGTTTCTTGCACGTAGTAACCGGCGCGCCGGTTACATGACGTGTGGGCCTGGGCCTCCATGCTGGACGCGTCTAAGTCAAAAGGGTGCGCCCCCTTGGTGCGGTTGCATGTCGCCTGCATGGCGGTCCGCCCTTTCACCCGCTGGTCCGGGCGATAGTGGAGGAATGCTTGTAACCGCTGGGCAGTTGCGCGCACCGCGCGCGGTGGTTTTGGCTCCTTCTGTCCTGGGCCAGCTTGCATGACGCGTGGGACCCAGCCCCCGTGTCGTAGGGGGAGGACCTTGGAGCGTGTTGGAGAAGACTCGGTCCGCGCCGGCTGAGGACACAAGTGGGGAGAGTTGCCTTTAAAAGGAGGGTGACCCCCTTGGAAGGCAACCATGTCTTCGCACTCTCTTCATGCATCGCGTCCTTCCACCTTCCGAGCCCCCCGGATGGGGAGCACTCGCGTCGCTTTCGTCTTGCTGTCGTTGGAGGAACGCAACTTCGCGGAAGTTGGTACCTTTCAGCCATCGCTCGGCTTCAAGGATTTTCATCAGGCAGCCCGGCTGCATCCCCTCGCCGGTGGTCACCCAAGACGGTGACCACCAGTTTGATGGTGGGGAGAAGCAAGCCGGGCTGCGACCTCTGCCCCGCCCTCAGCTTCAAGGATCTTTATCATCCTAGCTGGGGCGGAGGCCGGACTGAGCCGGAGCTCTACCTCCCGCGTGGGTTCGTGGGTCACCTTCTCCCTCAGCATTCAGGGGAGAGGGCGCTCACCGGCCTAGCGGGAGGGTCGGACTTCGACTACGCGGGGCTGGTCGGTGGCGAGCGTCGTCAGCTTCAGCGCGTCGGGCTCGCTGGCTCAGCTGGCTCTGGCTCGGCTCCCGGTGCCCCCTCCCGCCGCGAGAGCGGTTGTCGCGCCACGCGCACCGGAGGACCGCCCAAGACGTCGCGTGCTGCTAGGGCGGCGTTCGTGTTCTTGGGCCGTCCTGCCTTTGCTCCGGTACGGCGCCTCTGCGTGGAGGTCGGTGCTGCCCGTCCGGGAGGATCCGAGTGGGGATCTGCCGGTGGGCAGATGGCTTCCACCGTCGGTGCTGAGGTGGTGGCGGCTGAAGAAGTCCTCGTCGCCGACGGGATCACCGCCACCATCCGCACTCCGGGCCTCTGGCTCTTTGGCTTTGATAGCTTGTCCTCGCCCCTCGAGTGGGGACGTGGGCGAGGGGCTCGTTGTAGCATCGTCCGCCCTGAGGCCATCGCTGCTGCCGTTTGGCCACCTGGAGCGGAGGTCGTTGTCGCTGCTGCTGGAGCGGGCGGCGGTGAGCCACCTGGAGTCTCGTCGCCCCGCAGGCCCTCCAATGTGGGGGGTTGTTCGTACCTGTGGGGGTGGAACCGGAGTTCCGTTTGTAATGGCACCTTGAATGTCGGTGTCTGTTCATTGCGGCTGTCGAGGCCTGAACATGTATGTATTTTCGGCATGAAGTCGTGTTTTTCCTCATTTCGAGCACTAGGACTCGCCTGTCGGCTAACTGAACCGCTTAACCAAGTGTGAGTTGCCTCGTGCGAAGGTGACGAGTGAGGTATCCGTATCCCGGAGGCGTAGGAGTCCCTCGGCTCGGTCGGCCTTGCCGCCCGAGGCTTCCCTTGCTTAGTTAAAGAAACCCTCGGCCGCTCTGCGATGAGCCGGAGCCGAAGGCAGCAGTGTCAACGTGGACAGAGGCGGAATTGGCTCGAAAAGAAGACTTCGTCAGCCGGAGCCTGGCCGGGCCGTCCACTGGCGGGACCAGCGCCGGAGTCGAGTTGCCGAGGCTGTGAGCCGGGCTGGTGTCCTCGGGGGACAGCTGGCTGAGGCTTCGGGACGGCCGGCCGAGCCGTCTGCTCGGGTCGGATTCCTGGAGGAGCCCGGGCGTGGTGCTGATGTCGTCCTTCGAAGCGGAGATCCTTCGCCCGTGTTGCCGTCCAAGGCTCGGTCGGACTTCGCCGAAGGTGGAATTGACGCCGAGGGTGCTGCTGCTCTCCCTCCATCGACGTCTAAGCCTGCAGGATCGGTTCGCCTGTAGTATGCATATGTTTTTTGCGGCCGCCGAGGCCCAAACATACTGTCATCGAGTTGTAAAGTTGCGTTTCTTTTCCTCTTGTTTCAAGTATCGGGACTTATTTGTCGGTAACAGAATTGTTTGTCCGAGCGAGAGTTACTTTTCACGGAAGGTGATGAGTGAGGTATCCGTATCCCAGAGGCGTAGGAGTCCCTCGGCTCGGTTGGCCTTGCCGCTTACGTGTACTCTTACTCGTCCGTAGGATTCTGCTATCGATATAGTCGAGAAGGCACGAAAAAATCGTTTCGGCAGAAAAGTTCCCGAGCATTAAGACTTGTTCGGTCAGCGGGATCGCTTATCCGAGCGTGAGTTACTTATCGCAGAAGGTGATGAGTGAGGTATCCGTATCCCGGAGGCGTAGGAGTCCCTCGGCTCGGTCGGCCTTGGCTGCTTACGTGTACTCCGTCGTTTTCAGGATCTCACTTTCGAAGTAGTCAAAAAGGCACGGAAGATATTCTGGCAGAAAGACTTTTTCCGAGGAAAATTTTGACGCGGAGGGGGTGCCCCCCTTTAGCCCCCGAGGGAGGGTCGGGCTTCGCCGAGGCAAGGCTTACCCTTCCTTGATGGTTAGACTTTGTATGTGAACGAGGTGTATGAACGACTTGAAATCATCTTAAGGGTAGAAGCGACGTAGCTGTCGGATGTTCCAAGCGTTGCTGTAGACCTCGCCTTGACTGTTGGCCAGCTTGTATGTTCCGGGCTTCAAAATCTTGGCGATGACGAATGGCCCTTCCCAGGGAGGCGTGAGCTTGTGCCGACCTCGAGCGTCTTGTCGTAGTCGAAGCACCAAGTCGCCCACCTAGAGGTCTCGGGACCGAACCCCTCGGGCGTGGTAGCGTCGCAGGGACTGCTAATACCGCGCCGAGTGTAGTAAGGCCATGTCTCGAGCCTCTTCCAGCTGGTCCAGTGAGTCTTCTCGGTTGGTCTGGTTGCTTTGGTCGTCGTACACCCGCGTCCTCGGGCAACCGTATTCTAAGTCTGTGAGCAAGATGGCCTCGGCCCCATAGACTAGAAAGAACGGTGTGAAGCCCGTGGCTCGGCTCGGTGTTGTCCTCAGACTCTAGACCACCGAGGGAAGTTCCTTCATCCATCGCTTGCCGAACTTGTTGAGGTCGTTGTAGATCCGTGGCTTGAGTCCTTGCAGAATCATGCCGTTGGCACGTTCTACCTGCCCATTCGTCATGGGGTGAGCCACGGCGGCCCAGTCCACCCGGATGTGGTGATCCTCGCAGAAGTCCAGGAACTTTCTGCCGGTGAACTGGGTGCCGTTTTCGGTGGTGATGGAGTTTGGGACCCCGAAGCGATGGATGATGTTGGTGAAGAATGCCACCGCCTGTTCGGATCTGATGCTGTTTAGGGGTCGGACCTCAATCCACTTGGAGAATTTGTCGATGGTGACCAGCAGGTGCGTGTAGCCCCCGGGTGCCTTCTGCAAGGGACCGACGAGGTCCAGACCCCACACAGCAAACGGCCAGGTGATGGGTATTGTCTGCAGAGCCTGAGCGGGCAGGTGGGTCTGCCTCGCGTAGAATTGGCACCCTCGGCAGGTGCGGACAATTCTAGTGGCGTCGGCCACCGCGGTTGGCCAGTAGAAACCCTGCCGGAATGCGTTTCCAACAAGGGCTCGAGGCACTGCGTGATGACCGCAAGCCCCCGAGTGTATTTCTTGTAAGAGCTCCTGGCCTTCGGCGATGGATATGCATCGCTGGAGGATGCCGGAGGGGCTGTGGTGGTAGAGCTCCTTCCTGTCCCCAGCAAGACAAACGACTTGGCGCGCCGCGCCAGTCGCCGAGCTTCGGCTCGGTCTTGGGGCAGCTCTCCTCAGTGGAGATATTGCAGGTACGGGGTCTGCCAATCTCGATTAGGCGGGACCCCATTCCGCTCCTCCTCGACGCGCAGTGCCTCACCCTCGGGGGCCGAGGGTGCCTCGGGCTGAGCCGAGGCCTTCTCGGGCTCGGGCGTGTCGTCGATCTTGACTGAGGGTTGATGTAGGTCTCGGGAGAAGACGTCCGGGGGAACTGTTGTTCGCCCCGAGGCTATCTTAGCCAGCTCGTCCGCAGTCTCGTTGTATCGTCGGTCGACGTGGTTGACCTCGAGCCCGTAGAACTTGTCTTCCAGGCGCCGAACTTTGTCGCAGTAGGCTTCCATCTTCGGGTCGCGGCAGTGGGAGTTCTTCATGAATTGGTCAATGACAAGCTGCGAGTCGCCACGAGCGTCGAGGCGTCGGACCCCTAGCTCGATGGCGATGCACAACCCGTTGACCAGAGCCTCGTACTCAGCCACGTTGTTCGATGCCGGGAAATGGAGGCGCAGCACGTAGCGGAGGTGCTTCCCGAGGGGCGAGATGAAGAGCAGGCCCGTGCCTGCCCCTGTTTTCATCAGCGACCCGTCGAAAAACATGGTCCAGAGTTCCGGTTGGATCGGAGCTGCCAGGAGCTGGGTGTCGACCCATTCAGCCACAAAGTCCGCCAAGACTTGGGACTTGATGGCCTTCCGAGGGGCGAACGAGATTGTCTCGCCCATGATTTCCACCGCCCACTTTGCAATTCTACCCGAGGCCTCTCAGCACTGGATGATCTCCCCCAGGGGGAAGGATGACACCACAGTCACCGGATGAGACTCGAAGTAGTGTCGCAACTTCCGCCGCGTCAGAATCACTGCGTGCAGCAGCTTCTGAATTTGTGGGTAGTGGATCTTGGTCTCGGACAGTACCTCACTGATGAAGTAGACCGGCCTCTGGACGGGCAATGCATGCCCTTCTTCTCGTCTCTCAACCACGATCGCGGCGCTGACCACCTGAGTGGTAGCGGCAACGTAGATCAAGAGGGCTTCTCCGGCAGCGGGGGGCACCAGGATGGGCGCGTTCGTAAGGAGCGCCTTTAGGTTCCCGAGGGCTTCCTCGGCCTCGGGGGTCCAAGTGAAGCACTCGGCCTTTCTTAGGAGGCGGTACAGAGGTAGTCCTCTTTCGCCGAGGCGCGAGATGAAGTGGCTCAGAGCCGCAAGGCATCCCATGACCCTCTGTACGCCTTTGAAGTCCTTGATGGGCCCCATGTTGGTGATGGCCGTGATTTTCTCCGGGTTGGCCTCGATGCCCCGCTCGGAGACGATGAACCCCAAGAGCATGCCTCGGGGGACTTCGAAGACGCACTTCTCAGGATTGAGTTTTACGCCTTTCGCCTTGAGACACCGGAATGTCGTTTCAAGGTCGGAGAGGAGGTCGGAGGCTTTCCTCGTCTTGACTATGATGTCATCGACGTAAGCCTCGACCGTTCGACCAATGTGTTCGCCAAACACGTGGTTCATGCACCTTTGGTATGTCGCACCCGCATTCCTCAAACCAAATGGCATAGTAACGTAGCAGTACATGCCAAAAGGTGTGATGGAAGAAGTCGCGAGCTGGTCGGACTCTTTCATCCTGATTTGGTGATACCCTGAGTAGGCATCGAGGAAAGACAGGGTTTCGCACCCAGCAGTGGAATCCACGATTTGATCGATGCGAGGCAGAGGGTAGGGAACCTTCGGACATGCTTTGTTTAGACCAGTGTAGTCTACACACATCCGCCATTTCCCTCCTTTCTTTCTCACAAGCACAGGGTTGGCAAGCCATTCGGGATGGAATACCTCTTTGATGAACCCTGCGGCCATCAGCTTGTGGATCTCCTCGCCTATGGCTCTGCGCTTTTCTTTGTCGAATCGGCGCAGAGGCTGCTTCACGGGTCGGGCTCCAACTCGGATATCCAGCGAGTGCTCGGTGACATCCCTCGGTATGCCAGGCATGTTCGAGGGACTCCACGCAAAGACTTCGGTGTTCGCGCGGAGAAAGTCGACGAGCACTGCTTCCTATTTGGGGTCGAGCTCGGAGCTGATCCGTATCTGCTTGGTGGCGTCGCTGTTGGGGTCGAGAGGGACAGACTTAATCGTCTCTGCTAGCTCGAAGTTGCCGGTATGGCGCTTCACGTCTGGCGCCTCCTTGGAGAGGCTCTCCAGGTCGGCGATGAGGGCCTCGGATTCGGCGAGGGCCTCGGCGTACTCCACGCACTCCACGTTGCATTCATACGCGTGTCGGTACATGGGGCTGACGGTGATGACCCCATTGGGGCCCGGCATCTTGAGCTTGAGGTAGGTGTAGTTGGGGACGGCCATGAACTTGGCGTAGCATGGCCTCCCCAGCACTGCGTGGTAGGTTCCTCGGAACCCGATGTTGGGGGCCTTCGTCCACCGAAGGTCCTCAAAAACATGATTTGACAATGTTTTCCGAGTGGATTATGTGAACAGGTATTTTCGAATCCAGAATTATGAATATGGAGCACGGCCAGGACGAAGCCTGAACCAGACGAAGGTCGAGTGCAGCCGAAGCTGTGCGCAGGGAAGCTTCGGCGCGATGGCAGAAGGGGGAACCGACTTAAAGATGAAAAGACTTCGGGGGCCTCGACAGATTTCCATAAGCCGTTAACAAATGTAATGGACATGGATGTAATTTTACGTGGGCTGCGTCCCGCGTCTATAAATAGATGAACAGTACTCCCGTACTGTTCACGCTGACTTGGCATTTACTTTTGTGTCACGCTTGTGCTTTTTATCTTCTCTCAGGACCGAAGGTACATTTGTAATCTAAAATCATTTCTATTTTTCCATGTCAATAAAATAGAAATGATTCTATGATGATGCTTATATTATATTTCATGCTTTATATGAATCCTTCGTCATTACTTGTTATGCTCACGAAGGTATGTCTCTTATGACCTTCGTCCGAAGCTCATTATTTCCCGAAGGGACATAATGCTTCGAAGGACGAAGGACTTTAACACTTAACACTTTTTATGTTGCCTTGTTCTTAACTCTTAGCATTTGAGAACAAGTCCCCAACATTGGCGCCCACCTCCGGTGAACTCACTTCCATTTCCTGAGCTTTTCGACACCTTCGGCAAGCATCAGCTTCGTCATGCCGCCGAAGAAGGCTTCAGCACCAGGGGCTGGCACGCTGCAGCCGCTGGACCCCAATCAAGACGTCCTTTCTCTCAGAGAGGCACGAAGCCAGAAGAGGAAGGCTACCAGTCCAACACATCCGGAGGATGATCTAGATCAGGAGATTCAGAATCTGGAAATCCTTCAGCAGCAGGTTCAACGCAGGAAGGAGAAGATGGCCAGGCTAGCTGAACTGCAGAGGCAGATAGATGAAGCCTCTGAAGAAGTTCGTCATCTTGCTCAGGATGAGCAACACCGAAGGCCTCAGCATCAAGACCTTCATCAGGAGGGCTTTCACAACGAAGACGACTGGTATGACAATTTCCATCGTGGGAATTTTGTTTTTGATGATACTTCTCCCCTGTCCGCTGAGTTACAGGCTACACCTTGGCCTCCGTCCTACAAGCCGCCTCAGCTCCCCGTATTTGATGGCCATTCAGACCCGAAGCAGTTCTTGATGAGCTACGAAGCAACAGTGTCTTCGTACGGTGGCAATGCTTCAGTCATGGCCAAATCTTTCGTTATGGCTGTCAGAAGTGTTGCTCAAACCTGGTATTCCTCCCTTCGACCAGGAACGATCACTTCATGGCAGAAGCTGAAGGATTTGTTGTTAACCAGTTTTCAAGGATTTCAGACGAAGCCGGTCACTGCTCAGGCTCTGTTCCAGTGCACTCAGGACCACGAAGAATACCTTCAGGCATATGTCCGAAGGTTTCTGCGTCTAAGGGCACAGGCGCCGACAGTGCCCAATGAGATTGTCATTGAGGCCATGATCAAGGGGCTTCGGCCAGGGCCATCAGCGCAGTATTTTGCCAGGAAGCCACCACAAACGCTGGAGAAGCTGCTCCAGAAGATGGATGAATATATTCGAGCTGACAATGATTTTCGCCAAAGAAGGGAGGAGGCCTTCAGATTTTCTGAGATGACCAGGGGCTTCGGAGGAAGATTCTATCCGAAGCATGTCAGATCAATTCATAATTCCAATCAAAATGATGATAAGGGGAGCCAGCAGCAAAGGCCACAGTACTCCTCACAGACTTCGGGGCAACAGCAAAGCTCCTTTCGACCACCAGCTCCAAGAGGCAGAGGCGCCAGGGGCTTCGGCGGAAGATTCGGGGATCAACCCAGAAGAATATTTTGCTTATTCTGTGGTGAAAACAAAGGTCATACTACCAGGATGTGTCATGTTACCATTCAGAAGCAAAAAGAGATAGCCGAAGCTGCCGCGCAACAGGCTCAGCCGAAGCAGGTCATGCACACTGCTTCGTATCATTCGCCCTACATCCCAGAATATGTGGGCAACCATCCTGTAGTCTCTGCTGCTTCGGCAAGTCAGCCTTCAGCTTCCTGGCAACAGCCCCCGCCTCCACCCCCGTTGCAACAAGGCCAGCAGCCAGAAGGGAGCCAATATGCTCCACATCAAAGGGACTTCAGAGAACAGTCCGAAGCTCGCACGGTCAACAGCACCGTGCCAGAGTCAAAACACATCTATTGACAAATATCCTACCTTAATAGCAATCTTTTTCATTCAGTTTTATTTTTTCTAATAAAGGACATTGTTTAGGTTTCATGTAATTAGTTTCGTTGATTCCTACAAGAAAAATATGTTTTCTTCACAGGTTTGTGATAATAAAAAGGACCTTCGGACTATCGAGAATCCTTCGAAGCAACAAAAAGTCGTTCTAAGGAACGCAGAGTAAGTCTGACGAAGTCACAAAAAGTCGTTCCGAAGGGAGCGCAGTGTAAGTTTTCTGCTCCAAAGTCGTTCCAAAAGGAATGCAGAGCATACAGCGAAAAGTCAACGCTGATACCGCCTAAGTAAAAGGCGAAGAAGCTCCAAAGACGTTCCTAAGGGAATGCAGAGCTTATACCGCCTAAGTAAAAGGCGAAGAAGCTCCAAAGACGTTCCTAAGGGAATGCAGAGCTTATACCGCCTAAGTAAAAGGCGAAGAAGTTCCAAAGACGTTCCTAAGGGGATGCAGAACTTACAGCGAAAAATAAACGCTGATTCCGCTGAAGTAAAAGGCGAAGAAGCTCCTAAGGGAGGCTTATAATGAAAAAGTCAGTATTGATACAAAAGATTGTGCCCCATTGCAGGAATGTGTGTATCTTCGGCACAAAATATCATTTTGCATAACATAACATCATCACATCATTTTGCATAGCATAATCATCATACATCATGCTGCATGTGGCACGAGAAGGGGGCATGTTATCGATCTTCGGAAAATGCTTTGAAAAGGGGTAAATCATGCCAAGTTACAGGGAGAAACAATATTGATTTTCGAGGTATGGCTTCGGAGATTATTTTTACGAAGCTTGGATATTTCTTATCAGAACACTATGGATATTGTCGTGATAAATGATAAATTCTTCTTCACGAAGCATGAAAAGAAGGGAAGGTGTTTTTTCGCCGAAGGCTCAAAAATGGTATGTACTTAATGTTTCATGCATCGTAAAGAATTCAATAATGAAAGGAGACTTGTATATTACATTCAAATGTACAAAGTGTTACATAGATTACACTTTAAATGATTTTTCCAAATAGCATCTAATCTTCTCTCAATACTGCTTCGGCGGCCTCATTTACAAGTTGGTCAACAACCTTGTCCAAGATAGTTTCGGCCATTTGTTTAATTTCTTCGTTGACATTTGATCCAGCAGTTTCTGAGGGAAGAGAACATTTCTTCATTACTTTTACAAACCTTGAGCAAAGATTGGAATAAAAATTACAACACAATAAGAGCGACTAATTGGTACCTAATTGCCTTTCGGGTTCTGTACTCCTTTCGGCAGCTTCTGCTACTTTTCTGGCGTCATGAATGCCTTTTTCGCTACTTTGGATGATCTCTTGCGCCATTTCTCGACCGCCGTCGTTCCAGATATCAGTAAAAAATTTGCCACCAACCACGCTTGCTTCGGCCGAGGGGTCCTTGATGTCTTCGGAAGATAAGGTAGCTTCGGATTGAGCTAAAAATTTTACATGCCCGCAACCTTTCTTCTCTAAGACAGAAGCAATTCCTCTGGCGCCCGAAAAAGCGCATATGTCGCCACGACTGTTCAGAATCTCTTCGAAGGCCTCTGCTTCGTGGCTAATCCATTCCAGCGGACCTTCGGGATTGCCTCGAGAGAAATTCTCTTCGCTGGAAAAGGCGCCTACGTTGGCGAAGCTGGATTTAATTTTATTCACACATTCTACAGATTTGACATAGCATTTCCCCTGAGATGTGCGAAGCTCCTTAACTCTTGATTCCAATTTGCTGACCATAAAATCACTAAGTTCTCGTTTCGTTTCCTCAAGCGTGCGCTCCTCTTTAGCTCTAGCCAGCTGTTTCTGAAGATCTTTAATCTCGCATTTTTGAGCTTCGGCCTGGGCTTTTGAAGCAGCTTCGTCTTTTTTCACTTTATCTACCAGTGTAAGCAGAATTTTATCTTTTTCCAAAGCTTCGTTTCTCAGTTTGATAACTTCGGAGCGTAAATTATTAAACGCAATTTCATAGCTTTCATCTTCGGCGCTCTTTTGGGCTCTTAGTGCGTTGCTTAGGATCAGGCCCTATACGAAAAAGAATTCATATAAGAAAAAAGGAATGAGTTGCGTAAAAAATAAGGGGGTTTTTCAAGCGTTTAATTCCCATACCTTCAGGCTGTTGTACGCAAGACTGTCTGCGAGATCTTCTTTCGTCATGGCGCTTAATCCAGATTCAAGCTTCGGGAAACCAATACTTCTGGCCATTTCTCGGCAGACAGATAGCTCTTTGTTGTCAGGCAGGCAGTATAAGAAGTCATCTTCATTCGTCCCATTGAATATTACTGCCCCCTTCGGATATTTTAGCTCCTTCGCATAATGGTTAGCTTCATGAGTTTCTTCTTCAGATAGTTTTTTCCCCGAAGCATGTCGAATGATGTAATCACACATGCTGGCAGGCGCTTCGGGGATGGCAGTATCAGTTTCTTCAACTAAAATTGGTTCTAATATTTTTATAGCTTCGGCTTCCAAAGTTTGCTCCTTGAAGGGCTCTGAAGGCCCAGCTTCAGCTTCAGCCTGTTGCGTCGAAGCTTCAGTAGAAGCTTCAGCAACTTCAACACTCTTTTTTGGAGTTGTGCTTGAAGACTTAATTGTCTCCAAGACATCTAGTACGTTTACCATTCTTTTCCTTTTTGGGGTCACTGTTGGACCCTTTTGGTTTTTTGCTGTTTCGGCATTTGCTGCAGGACTCAAAACTTCTGATGCTTTTTCCTTAGTC
Source organism: Zea mays (assembly GCF_902167145.1). Lineage (NCBI taxonomy): Eukaryota > Viridiplantae > Streptophyta > Magnoliopsida > Poales > Poaceae > Zea > Zea mays. Next base: position 125,994,793 of record NC_050099.1, read on the forward strand.
GGTTTTTTCACTTCTTCCATTTTTTCTGTGGATGGTGCTTCGGCCATCACTGCAATTTCTGGCAGCAAGGTTGGCTGTTCAGCTTCAGCGGCCGAAGATGCTTCTCCGGTAAACTCAGGCACCGAAGCTGGATCAATATGGCGTGGCCGGTGTGTGAGGACCTTTAACCTTTTTCCTTTCAGTTCTGGCTCGCTAGGAGCAGTTGCAGCTTCTTCTTTTTCAGAGGTTGTGTTTTTCCTTTTTTGCCCTCGGATGGGATAACGATAATCAGGGTAGAAGAACCCGACTGCATCAAACACCCGGTTGAGTCTCTTCTTTTTTCGGCCTCCGAAGGCTGCTGATAGTGCAGTATTTTCAGCCTTCGAATATGCCCCAAGTAGATCATCACTTAATGTTTCAATGCTTCTTAACCAGTCGTCGTCAGGTTCGACAAATTTGTCCCCATATTTGAATGTGTATTTTAATCTGACTAGTCCGCCTTCGTCGGATTCTTTGATGGTTTCCTTCGGCATTTCCCACTTTTCTGCAAGTGGCCATACCCTGAAGGCAATGTGTTCTTGGACCAAGTCCCTTGTCCCAATAAACGAGCAGACTACTCCGAAGGCCCTTTGGCATTCTTCGGCAGCTTCGTCCATTTCGACCTTCGGCCTTCGAAGACCGAAGCGTTGCCAGATTGGTCGCATAATGATACTCTTCACATTCTCTTGAGTCGTTAGGTCATTCTTTACATAAAACCATTCAGTCATCCAAGCTCCGGGCCACCTCTTCCGAAAGGTTGGCACAGGGCAGCTTGACCCGGAGCGGGCGCCGAAGCTGTAGCACCCAAAGTTGTTGTGGTATTGCTCTTTTCCCCAGGGCTTCGTCTCGTATAATAACTCATGAATATTGCAGAAGCTTTTAGCGTCTGGTTCCAAACCTTGGCTTCTCGCAGCCCAGACAAACACTCCCATTCTTATGATGGCTTCGGGAGTAATTTGATGCAGGAAGATTTGAAATGTTTTCAGTACCTCAATAACAAAGTCGCTCAAGGGGAAACGAAGCCCAGCCTTGAGGAAGCTTCGGAAGATTACAACTTCATCTTCTTTGGGGGTGGGAGAAGTTTTTTCCCCAGCATCAGCTCTCACAATAGATATGTCTCGGAAATATCGCCCCCTCATATTATCAATGTGACTCTGCTTGATGGTCGTTTTTCCGAAAACCGCGTGACTTGGTCGCCACGGTCGATCTTCGGCCTCTTCCCCGCTACTTTCTACATCAAAACTGTCGCTGTCATCAGTGTCTTCGGACAGACCTTCAAGAATTTCCTTGGTGATTTTCTCTGTATTGGTCTCCGCCATCGCCATAATGAACCCCAGATTCTTCTCCTCCTCAAGACTCAGCTTCGTCTCAGCAGGGATCTTCTTGCCTTCAGACATCTTCGGAAACGCTAAAAAATTGTTCCCGAGGCCGAAGCTTCAAAATCAAAAAGACCAACAAATCTTAGTGCAAGAGCTAAAAATTTTAAGTGGGTCGAAGCAGAAGGCTAGTGTGCGTACCAAATGAGTTCGCGATGTGATCTTATTTATACGTCTAGGGCGGTGAAAATTGAAAGGCCCCGCTTGTCAGTGGATGTTGCTATTCTAGCAAAGGGAAGGTGTTTTTTCGGACCTTCGGCTCAAGGCCTTCGTCCATATCGCAATCTGAATTTATTATTTACAAATTAATATTGCGAGGGGCTACTGTTGGGGGCCTTCGTCCACCGAAGGTCCTCAAAAACATGATTTGACAATGTTTTCCGAGTGGATTATGTGAACAGGTATTTTCGAATCCAGAATTATGAATATGGAGCACGGCCAGGACGAAGCCTGAACCAGACGAAGGTCGAGTGCAGCCGAAGCTGTGCGCAGGGAAGCTTCGGCGCGATGGCAGAAGGGGGAACCGACTTAAAGATGAAAAGACTTCGGGGGCCTCGACAGATTTCCATAAGCCGTTAACAAATGTAATGGACATGGATGTAATTTTACGTGGGCTGCGTCCCGCGTCTATAAATAGATGAACAGTACTCCCGTACTGTTCACGCTGACTTGGCATTTACTTTTGCGTCACGCTTGTGCTTTTTATCTTCTCTCAGGACCGAAGGTACATTTGTAATCTAAAATCATTTCTATTTTTCCATGTCAATAAAATAGAAATGATTCTATGATGATGCTTATATTATATTTCATGCTTTATATGAATCCTTCGTCATTACTTGTTATGCTCACGAAGGTATGTCTCTTATGACCTTCGTCCGAAGCTCATTATTTCCCGAAGGGACATAATGCTTCGAAGGACGAAGGACTTTAACACTTAACACTTTTTATGTTGCCTTGTTCTTAACTCTTAGCATTTGAGAACAAGTCCCCAACACCCGACCACCTCAAACGTGAGTGTTTCCCTTCGGAAGTTGGAGGGAGTCCCGAAGCAGATGGGCAGATCGAGTTGTCCGAGGGGTTGGACGCGTTTCCCGGGGATGATCACGTGAAAAGGCGTCGCGCCTGTCCGGATCGAGGACAGATCGATCTGTAGGAGCCCGAGGGTCTCGGCGAAGATGATGTTGAGGCTGCTGCCTCCGTCCATGAGGACCTTGGTGAGCCTGACGTTGCCGATGACGGGGTCGACAACGAGCGGATATTTTCCCGGACTCGGCACGCGGTCGGGGTGGTCGCCCTGGTCGAAGGTGATGGGCTTGTCGGACCAGTCTAGGTAGACTGGCGCCGCCACCTTTACCGAGCAGGCCTCCCGACGCTCTTGCTTGCGGTGCCGAGTCGAGGCGTTCGCCACTGGCCCACCGTAGATCATGAAGTAGTCGTGGACCTCGGGGAACTCCTCTGCCTTGTGATCCTCCTTCTTGTCGTTGTTGTGGGCCCTTCCGCCCTTCGCAGGTGGCCCGGCCTTGTGAAAGTGACGCCGAAGCATGACGCACTCCTCAAGGGTGTGCTTGACGGGCCCCTGATGATAGGGGCACGACTCCTTGAGCATCTTGTCGAAGAGGTTGGCGCCTCTGGGAGGTTTTCCGAGGGTTCTTATACTCAGCGGCGGCGACAAGGTCCGCGTTGGTGGCGTCGTGTTTCGCTTGCGACTTATTCTTGCCCTTCTTCTTGGTGCCGCGCTGAGTGGACGCCTCGGGGACGTCTTCCGGCTGACAGCCCTGGGGCTGCTTGTCTTTCCGGAAGATGGCCTCAACCGCCTCCTGGCCAGAGGCGAACTTGGTGGCGATGTCCATCAGCTTGCTCGCCCTGGTGGGGGTCTTGCGACCTAGCTTGCTCACCAAGTCGCGCCAGGTGGTGCCAGCGAGGAACGCGCCGATGACATCCGAGTCGGTGACGTTGGGCAGCTCGGTGCGCTGCTTCGAGAATCGCTGGATGTAGTCCCAGAGAGACTCTCCCGGCTGCTGGCGACAGCTTCGGAGATCCCAGGAGTTCCCAGGGCGTACATACGTGCCCTAGAAGTTGCCGGCGAAGGCTTGGACTAGGTCGTCCTAGTTGGAGATCTGCCTCGGAGGCAGATGCTCCAGCCAGGCTCGAGCGATGTCGGAGAGGAACAGGGGGAGGTTGCGGATGATGAGGTTGTCATCGTCCGTTCCACCCAGCTGGCAGGCCAGCCGGTAGTCCGCGAGCCACAGTTCTGGCCTCGTCTCCCCCGAGTACTTTGTGATGGTAGTCGGGGTTCGGAACCGGGTTGGGAACGGCACCCGTCGTATGGCCCGGCTGAAAGCCTGCGGCCCGGGTGGTTCGGGCGAGGGACTCCGATCCTCCCCGCTGTCATAGCGTCCCCCACGCCTGGGGTGGTAGCCTCGACGCACCTTCTCATCAAGGTGGGCTCGACGGTTGCGGTGGTGGTACTCGTTGCCGAGGCGACCCGGGGCCGCAGGCGCCGTGTTGCGCGTGCGCCCAGTGTGGACCGAGGCTTCTCGCATAAATCGGGAAGTCGCGGCGCGATGCTCCGAGGGGTACCCCTGCCTTCGGGAGGCAGAGCTTTCGGCCCGTCGGACCGCGGCATCCTCCAAGAGATTCTTGAGCTCTCCCTGGATACGCCGCCCTTCGGTGGTCGATGGTTCCGGCATCACGCGGAGTAGTATTGCTGCGGCAGCCAGGTTCTGGCCGACCCCACTGGAAGCCGGTGGCGGCCTTGCCCTGACGTCGTCGGCAATGCGGTGCTGGATGCCCTGGGGTAGATGGCGCGCTTCTCCGGCCGGAGCTTGGTCTGCCCATTCCTGCCCGATGTTCCGCCGGAACGGCTCAAGTGTTCCTGCTCCCTCGTCGAGCCTAGCCTGCATCTCGTGGATTTGCTCGAGTTGTGCGTCCTGACCCCCCGCAGGGACTGGGACCACAGCTAGCTCCCGAAGGATGTCAACGCGAGGCATAGGCCTAGGGGGATCGCCGTTTTCCGGCATACCAAGATGGTTGCCTTCGCCAGGACCCCCTAGATCGACGTGGAAACAATCACGACTTGGGCCGCAGTCCTCGTCGCCGAGGCTGTGGCTACCATCGGAACAATCGGAGAGGCAGTAGTCGCATGCGGTCATGAAGTCCCGCATGGCACTGGGGTTACCGAGCCCGGAGAAATCCCAACAAAAGTCGGGCTCGTCATCTTCCTCGGAACCCGAGGGCCCGTAGGTCGAGACGGTCGTCAGTCTATCCCAGGGCGACCGCATATAGTACCCCAGAGGGTTGGTACACGCCTTTATGAAGGCTTCCACCGAAGCGAGGTCGCTTGGTGGGTCGAAGCTGAATCCAAAAGGCACGAGATGGGAATCGGTCTGTACCTCTCGGTCGACGGGCGGTGATGAAGTCGCGTAAGGGGCGGACTGCACCGTTGTCTCAGGTACGAGGGCGACGCCCAGCAAGTCCTTCGCGAGCGTGCTGGCGTCGTTCGTCTGCTTGGGGTTGGCGTGTTGCGGGGAAACGGTGCTCGTCTTCGTCTCAGATGCAAGGTCGAAATAGGTGACGGGACAAACCCGAATGTTGTTCTTCCGCCACGTGGGGAAGACGTCGTTGATTCCGCCGCCAGCGGGTAGGCTGACGGCCGCCATTGTCGCTGTCGCGCGGCGGAGGAAGGAGTATCATGTTGTAGCTGCCGTCGAGGGACATGAACTCAAGACTCCCGAAACGGAGGACCATTCCGGGTTGGAAAGGTTGCTGGAGACTACCCATCTGGAGCTTGACGGGAAGCTGTTCGTCAACACACAGCAGGCCCCTACCTGGCGCGCCAACTGTCAGCGTTTCGACCCCGAGGAGTCCCTGGACCGACGAGTAAATTGTCGCCGCGTGTCCCAGCCCAGATGGGTCGGCGCGAGACGGAGCACGAAGGGGGGAAGAAAACAGGCAAAGGGGGAAACCCGCGGCCTTCGTGTTGCCCTGCGCCCAGGTCGGGTGCGCTTGCAGTAGGGGGTTACAAGCGTCCGCATGGGAGAGAGAGAGAGAGCCTTACGCGCCGGCCCGTTCTCTCGCGCGGCCAACCTTCTCGTACGAGAGCCCTGGACCTTCCTTTTATAGGCGTAAGGAGAGGGTCCAGGTGTACAATGGGGGGTGTAGCAGTGTGCTAATGTGTCTAGCAGGGAGGAGCTAGAGCCCTAAGTACATGTCGTTGTGGCAGTCGGAGAGGTTTTGGCACCCTGTTCATGTGATGTCGTGGCCGTCGGAGGAGAGCTGGAGCCCTGCGGAAGTACAGCTGTCGGGGCTGTCGAGTCCTTGCTGACGCCTCCTTGCTTCCATAAGGGGCTGAGAGCCGCCGTCGCCATGGAGCACGCGGGGCGCCATCATTATTTGTTTACCGGGGCGAGCCAGATGGGACGCCGATCTTGTTCCCTATAGCCTGAGCTAGCTAGGGGTAGGGTAATGATGGCCCCCCTGTTACGTGGTCGGTCCGAGCCCTAGGTCGGGCAAGGCGGAGGCTCCTCCGAGGTCGAGGTCGAGATCGAGTCTGTCTTCCGAGGTCGAGGTCGAGTCCGAGCCCTGGGTCGGGCGAGGTGGAGACCGTCTTCCGAGGCCGAGGCTGTGTCCGAGCCCTGGGGTCGGGCGTGGCGGAGTTCGTCGTCTTCGAGAGGCGAGGCTGAGTCCGAGCCCTAGGGTCGGGCGAAGCGGAGTCCGTCGTCTTCTGAGTCGTGGTTGAAGTCCGAGCCCTGGGGTCGGGCGAGGCGAAGTCCATCTTCCGAGGCCGAGACAGGGGCCGAGCCCTGGGGTGAGGCGAGGCGGAGCTTCCTATGGCGCCCGAGGCTGGACTTAGCTGCTGTCAGCCTTACTCTGTCGAGTGGCATAGCAGTCGGAGCGACGCAGGCGGCGCTGTCTTCTTGTCAGGCTGGTCAGTGGAGCGACGAAGTGACTGCGGTCACTTCGGCTCTGTTGACTGAAAAGCGCGCGTCAGGATAAGGTGTCAGGCGATCCTTGCATTAAATGCTCCTGCGATACGGTCGGTTGGCGTGGCGATCTGGCCAAGGTTGCTTCTCTGCGAAGACTGGGCCTCGGGCGAGCCGAAGGTGTGTCTGTTGCTTGAGGGAGCCCTCGGGCGAGACGTGAATCCTCCGGGGTCGGCTGACTTTGCCCGAGGCTGGGCTCGGGCGAGGCAAGATCGTGTCCTTTGAGCGGACTGAGCCTTGACCTTAATCGCACCTATCAGGCCTTTGCAGCTTTGTGCTGATGGGGTTTACCAGCTGAGATTTGGAGTCTTGGGGGTACCCCTAATTATGGTCCCCGACAGAATGTAATGGTGTATGTTTATGTAATGGTGCATGTTTATTTATTGGTGTATTTTTTCTCTTTGTATGGCAACATACGACGTTATTAGAAGCTGACTGTGTGGTAGAGGATTCGAATACGTTTGAGGACGACCCGCAAGACGCTTTTGAGCAAGGCAAGTGGATTCTCCCTCTGCATAGTCTATTTGTACCCAATCATTTCATATAATAATATTTACTTTTTGATATACTGCATAATTTGATGGGTTTTACCTAATTAAGAATTTCCTAGATTTACCAATTGTATTCCTTGTTTACCCTGGGAAATTATTAAGCTATGCAAATTTGTGCTACCGCTCAACTTAATGATTTTTATGTCACTCATTAATTGGTATTAATGTTCTAAAATTGAAATTGGCAATTATGACATTAACCCGATGGTTAACGCAACATTATTCCATATTAATTGGAACATGGAGTGACCACCCAGGATAACAGTGCAACCACGAGTGCTATCATGGCTCTTGCTTTGATAATTAGCTTTATATGCTTAGTGCCTGGCAACCTTACCTGAAATATGGGCAAGAGGGGATGAGGTGGTGTTGGCAGCCCACGTTATCATGGGGACGTATTCTTGGCTAAGGTACCTCACCCAGGGAGTCACCACCATCGGCTTTAGAAACCTTAGCGGGTAGCTTCGTATTAAGTGTATTTTGTGAAAGCCTCATTATGGATCCCTATCCATTCACCTCGATAGTGTTTAAGGGTCCGATCAACCCGGGCTAGATGGGATACATGGCTTGTGGGTAAAGTTGTACCACCTCTGCAGAGTGTAAAATTGATATATCAGTCGTGCTCCCGATTAAGAGCGAACTGGACTCCTCACATGATAATTGAACTTGAAGATGGAAATAAATTGAGATCCGATGATCTGCTAATTGTTCGCTTAAGTGGTTTCACTTAAGTGTTTTTGTTATACTCGTATTCCATTGTTTAAATGGGATACATGGGATTCACACTTATTAGTAAGACAGGTGTTGTTAATAAAATGTTGACCAACTAAAATGCTTACTGCTCAACCTTAGCCTCACCTTGTTATACCTGCATTAATTTTTCCCCCACTTGCTGAGCCCCGACCATAAGTGAGCTCACCCTTGCTAATATTTTGATCAGAGGGTGATGCTGGAGACTTAGATGGAGATTTTAACGACGACGAATTCTAAGTCTAACGATGCGTCGGTCATCTTCCTATGGGAGATTGCCCCTGTTATTTAATTTCCGCTTTACTTTGATGTGATATTTGTTAAAGATACAATGATTCAGATGATGTAATAAAGTATTCTACTCTCTTTACGCCTTTATTGCATTGTCTTTTGATATATTACACTTGTGACGTCAACATATGTGTGGAAATGGATCTTGGCACACATATGGTATGTGTTCGGTTCTACCCCCTGGAACCGGGTGTGACAATTTCTTCTGTGACTCACCTTCGAGTGAGTTTGTGGTATTTGATCCTAGTTAAGTGGCTCTATTAGACTAGATCTGAGGGACTGACGGGTTATTCCGGTTTAAGTGTGTTGCGGCCCCTAAGGCGTGACTTAGGCACTTAAGCTAGAATAATTCGGACGGTTCTGCCACAGCTGGTATCGGAGCAAATACCACACAGAGAAGAACAGTAAACCATGAATGCCAATTTTCAAAAATCTAAAACTTGCTTAGAAACTAGTATGAATCGTCAGGACTAGAACGCTAGACCTAGGACGTAAGGCCTTAGGCTTAGAGGGAGAAATAGGTGGCTAAGTAAGTAGTCCCTGTGGGCCAGTCCTTAGCTTTTTAAAGGATGCCCTAAGAGCACCCTTTTATTCGGAGAGGAGACGTTATTTCCAGCATGCATGCATTATAAAAACTAAAGGGAATAGAAACTAAAGAAGTAAAAATTTGAGCTAAGCCGCTTCCTTTTAAACCACCCAGGTTCTTTTATTTTCCTCTTCCACCATAATCTTTACATCTGATACCCTTCCGCAGATGACTTCACCTACCCCCACCAGTGGAGGAGACACTCGTTTCAGCTCTGACTTCCTTTCTCATGATGGTTTTCCTTCCATCTTGTGGGAAGTGCTTAACTCCGCTGGTTACCCTACACCCCCTTTGTACACGGTGTAGCTGTACGAGGAGCACCGAGTACCACGTTGCTGAGTCTGGCTGACTCTGGAGGCTCATCCCCTTTAGCCGGGTTGGCGTTCTCTTGACTCCAAGACGATTGGATTCAGGACGGACGACACCACCGAAGCGGCACCTATGAACACCCTGACGACTTTCTGTGGCTACCATTCCCTGGAGATGGTGATGCACCCCTTGGGACTCTTCTCTACTGAGAAGAAGGATGACCTCATGTGGTGCAACCATGTGAGCCATGTGAAGGACATGTGGGCGATGTATCCTGACTTGGTTGGGAGGGTCACTGTTCAGTGCATGAGTGCGTTGTACCGCCTTCAGGCCCTGTAGAGCGACGCTATGGCACATCTTGCTAACCTCACTCAATCCACCAAGCTCACCCTCGACAGCTGAGAAGACTTTGTGGTCGACTTGTCCTCCGAGCTAGTAGAGAAGGACCTACAGGTGGAAAGGATGAGCCAGCGCATCACCACCTTGGAGCAGTAGGTGGAGATCCGAGACAACACCATTGATGTCTTGGAAAACCAGCTCCATGATGTGCAGCAGGAACTTGAAGAAGCTAATGACCACCTAGACATGCATCACCTGGAGATGGAGGCCAATGAGGCCAGAAGCGAGGGAGAAGAGGCTCCTGAGGAGTTAGGACCAGCCCCTGGTACCAATGTGACTGCCTCCGAGATGCCCCTTCACCCGCATCCAGTGTCGCTTCCACTACTCAGGGTTGATCAGTCGTTTTGACGCTTTAGGCGGATAGAAACCTACGCAAGCTTAGTAATGACAGATTTTGGACTAGGCTTACGGTTACTTTCCCCTAATTGATGTAACCCTTGTGAACTTTTGAGATCTATGGGATGTTTGTAACCATGTTATCTTCATTCGAACCTAATGTTATGATTATGACAATTTCCTTCCATATGAGATAATAGCATGTTGTTCGAAATTGTGAATTGGGATAACAATGGCGGCAATCTCTGTTTTCAGATGGTAGCTAGGCAGCGTCGCAGGCAAAACGAGCAAGTTCCCACGCCACCTCCTTCAGCTCCCACAGTGCAGGAGCTGATGGCCCAGCAGAACGAGATTATGCAACAGCTTTTGCAGCGCCAGCCCCACCCTCAGCAGTATGGTGGAGGCCAGCCGCAGCGACCTCCGGTGGTGGCAACCTACCAGGAGTTCCTGAGTACGCAGCCGCCCTTGTTCACCAAGGCAGAGGATCCATTGGACGCTGACGTGTGGTTACGCGTCGTGGAGTCCAAGTTTCCCCTCCTTGTGGGAGACTGCCCTGATGATACCAAGGCTCGCTTCGCCGCGCAGTAGCTTCGCGACCCTGCTTGGACTTGGTGGGACCATTTCCGTGCTATGCTACCTGCTGATCATGAAGTTTCTTGTGAGGAATTCAAGACTGCTTTCAGAGGGCACCATAACCCAGCTGGAATTCTTGATCGCAAGTCGAATGAATTTCTGGCACTCAATCAAGGAACCCGCACGGTATTGCAGTATGCTCAGGCCTTCAACGACCTGTGCCAGTATGCAGGATATCATGCTGATTCCGATGAGAAGAAGAGAGAACGCTTCCGCAGGGGTCTCAATACCAAGTTGCGTGAGCGTCTCAACACTGTCCGAGCTGATAGCTTCAATGAGTTGGTCAACCTGGCCATCTCCCAGGAGGATTGTATTGTAGCTCACCGGGCAGAGAAGAAGAGAAAGGCACCAATGGCAGCACCATCCGCTCAGACCCAGAGGTCAGGATTGTTTCCGACAATCAGAGCAGGGGATATCAGCAGCAGGCAAGCAGATGGGTGATTAGGCCACCTCAGCAGCAGCAGCCAGCACCCACTCGTTTTCCAGCTCTCGCTCCAAGGAACAATCAGCCTCCGCAGCAGCAGCAGTTCCGCCAGGGTAATGGGAACAAGTGCTTCACTTGTGGCAATGTGGGCCACTATGCCAAGAATTGCCCAAGAAATCAGCAGAGGCAGATGCTAGCACCAAATCAAGACAAGGGTAGAAAGCAGAAGGTGCAAGTCAGACAAGGGAAGCTCAACTTCACTACTCTGGAGGAGTTACCTGAGGGAGCCCCCATCATGACTGGTATCTTTTCAGTTTTTAATCAACCTGTATTAATTCTGTTTGATTCTGGTGCATCTCATAGTTTCATTAGCCAGAAGTTCAGTGCTAAATGTCAATTGCCTTTCTATCATACAAAAGGGTCATTCATGATAGCCACACCTAGGGGTAAAATTGCAACCAACCAATTAAACCGAAATGTGCCTATCTCAATGGGAAATAGAATCTTCAAAACCATACTCCTGATTTTGGGATTAGAGGGTATGGACATCATTCTCGGAGCCGACTAGATGACTCAACAACGAGTAGTGTTGGATGTAGCTGCTAGAGCTCTGGAGATCCGTTCTCCTACATCCGAAGACCTTGTGTTGTATCTACCCAGCCAAGATTCTACTTGATCATGTGCTTTTGCTATGATGGAGTCACTTGTGAAGAAGATTCCAGTGGTCTGTGAGTATGCAGATGTTTTTCCTGAAGAATTACCAGGAATGCCCCCAGACCGAGACATCGAATTCGCCATCGAGTTGCAACCGGGAACGACACCTATTTCCAAGAGGACTTGCTGGATGCCACCCGCTGAGTTGGCAGAATTGAAGAAGCAATTGCAAGAATTGCTGGACAAAGGTTTTATCCGCCCAAGTACTTCGCCTTGGGGATGTCCAGCCTTGTTTGTGAAGAAGAAAGATGAAAGCTTGAGGTTGTGCATAGATTACCGCCCACTTAACACGGTGACTATCAAGAACAAGTATCCTTTGCCTCGTATTGATGTTCTTTTCGATCAGTTGGTCAGAGCCAAAGTGTTTTCCAAGATAGACCTTCACTTCGGCTATCATTAGATCAAGATATGGGCTGTATGAATTTTTGGTGATGTCATTTGGGCTGACTAATGCACCAGCATATTTCATGTATCTGATGAATTCTGTTTTCATGCCTGAGCTGGACAAGTTCGTAGTGGTTTTCATCAATGATATCTTGGTGTACTCAAAGAACGAAGAAGAGCACGTCGATCATTTGCATGTAGTGCTTCAACGTCTGCGAGAGCACCGTCTTTATGCCAAGTTGTCAAAATGTGATTTTTGGCAAAAAGAAATCAAATTCTTGGGTCACACTATCTCTCAGGCAGGCATAGCAGTTGATCCTGATAAGGTGCAAGAGGTAATGAACTGGAAGCCGCCAACGACTGTCCGTCAGATTCGAAGTTTTTTGGGATTGGCTGGTTATTACCGAAGATTCATTCTGGATTTCTCTCGAATTGCGAAGCCCATAACCGAATTGTTGAAGAAAGAAGCCAAGTTTGTTTGGGGTCAGAAGTGCGAAGATGCCTTCCACACATTGAGGCACCATCTGACCACAACACCGGTGTTAGTGCAACCCGACATCAGCAAGCCATTTGATGTGTACTGTGATGCCTCTGGCACTGGACTGGGTTGTGTCTTGATGCAGGACAACCGATTCATTGCTTACACATCAAGGGACTCAGACCTCATGAGAAAAATTATCCCACTCATGACTTGGAGTTAGCAGCAGTGGTCCATGCATTAAAAATATGGAGACACTATTTGATGGGAACCCACTGCAATATCTTCACTGATCATAAGAGCCTTAAGTACATCTTTACTCTGGCTGATCTGAACATGAGGCAGAGAAGATGGCTAGAGCTGATCAAGGACTACGACATGGAGGTACATTATGACCTAGGGAAGGCTAATGTGGTGGCAGATGCCTTGAGTCGGAAATTGCAATGCAACTGTGTTATGATGGATTCTCGCATCAACACCCTATGTGATGAGTTGAGCAAAATGAAGATTGAAGTGATCCCTTCTGGTGCTTTGTCTCACATTTCCGTTGAGCCAACTTTGCAAGACCAGATCATTATGGCCCAACTGAGTGACAAGAGAGTACAAATCATTAAGGAGAACCTCCATCAGAAGACAGAGAAGTATAAATGTTTTCGCCAAGACGAAAAGGGTATATTGTGGTTTGAAAGCAGATTGGTGGTTCCTAAAAATAAAGATCTCAAGAAGAAGATCTTGGATGAGGCCCATCTCTCCAAATTCTCCATGCATCCAGGAAGCACCAAAATGTACCATGATCTGAAGCCCTTGTATTGGTGGACCAGAATGAAGAGGGAGATAGCCCAATATGTATCAGAATGTGACACATGTCAGAGGATAATGGCAAGCCTCTTGAAATCAGCTGGAGCCTTGCAACCCCTATCTATACCTTCGTGGAAATGGGATGACATCAGCATGGATTTTATTGTGGGTCTGCCCAACACCTCTAATCATCATGATTCAATTTGGGTTATTGTGGACCGATTGACGAAAGTGGCACATTTTCTTCCAGTGCACACCACTGATAAGGCTCAGAAGTATGCAGAGTTGTACATTGACCGAATCGTGTGTTTGCATGGATTACCCCGGACCATTGTCTCTGACCGAGGAGCCCAATTTGTTGCCAGATTTTGGGAACAACTGCAAGAGTCTTTGGGAACCAAGCTAATCAGAAGTTCAGCTTACCACCCGCAGACTGATGGTCAGACCGAGAGGGTAAATCAAATTCTTGAAGATATGTTGAGGGCTTGTGCAATCGATTGTGGCAAGAACTGGTATAAGCACCTCTCCTTGGCAGAGTTTGCTTATAACAACAGTTATCAATCCAGCCTAAAGATGGCACCCTTCGAAGCTCTCTATGGAAGAAGGTGTAGAACACCCCTCAATTGGTCTCAGCCTGGAGAAAGAGAAGTTTTCGGACCTGACTTAGTGACTGAAGCCGAAAGGAAGGTCAAACTAATAAGGAAGAATCTAGAAGCTGCTCAGGCCAGGCAGAAGAGTTACCATGATAAGAGAAGGAAACCTCTCCAGTTCGAAGTGGGAGATTTCGTATACTTGAAGGTATCGCCCACCAAGGGAGTGCAGAGGTTTGGGATCAAAGGCAAGTTAGCCCCTCGCTACATTGGACCTTATGAGATCATAGAAGCATGTGGACCCGTGGCATACAAATTGAAGTTACCTCCAAAAATGTCTGCCATCCACAATGTATTCCATGTATCCCAACTGAAGAAGTCTGTTCGATTGCCGACTGAGATCATAGCAGAGCCAGAATTGGAGATAGAGCCAGATCTATCGTACCAAGAGTACCCTTCCAAAGTTCTGGATTTCAAAGAAAGATCAACTCGGGCTAAATCGATCAAGATGTATAAGATCCAATGGAGTAATCACTCAGAATAAGAGGCTACTTGGGAGACTGAAGAATTTTTGCATTCCAACTTCCCCGATTGTCTACCTAAGGAAATTGGTACGTAATCATGACCAACCCCTCCCCCTACCCTTTGAATCTAAAAATAAGAAAAATGATCTTAATATAGAAAGAGTTAATTGTAAGACTAAAATTAAAAAGGACTTCCTTCTGAAGTTGCAAAGAGAATGACATTCGAAGAGCAGTTTACCAAGAAGAACCTTAATGAATAAATCACCCACATCAAGAAAGCCTTAACCCTCACTTCACCTCGGGAGGACTCCGACCCGAATCTCGGGACGAGATTCCTTTAAGGGGGGAAGGCTGTGACACCCCAGTGTCACATAGGGTTTCTTCTTTAAGCTAACTTAAACCATTATCACATGTGAACCAAATAGAAGAATGAACATCAAAAATTAATAACAAAGGTTTAAAGTGAGTCTTTTTCATCTTAAGAAAATTCTCCTTAATCATTTCATGAACCTCAAGGTAAAAAGAACTCTCAAACCCTAATTAATCATAAGTGGACCATTTAAGCACATAAAGGGAATTTGGGAAAAGACTTGGGAAGAATACAAAATTTTCTTAAGAACCAAATAACAAAGTTGTAGTGCGCTAAATGACCAACAAAATATAGTCAGAAGGTTTTGCCATTTGGATTTTCCAAAATCCCCAAATCAGCCCTTGAACCAATGCCCTATGGGAAATTCAGAATTCTGAATTCTAAATTTCAAACCTTTCCTAAAGTTCAGATGTGTTCCCTATTATCCAAAACTCAAATCCTCGAAGTCCAAATATCAAAGTGGCGCCAAAATACCCTAGGAACACTCTGGAGAAGTTTGAGATCAAACCCAAATCGTTTGACATGACTTGACACAGGTTTTGTCTCGGTTTGGACAGTGCTGACAGAGCAATCTTCAAGCCACCATATCTTCTCACCCAGGCCATATCTTCACTCGGGACTCACACATGACAGGAAGACCTTGGCACGGCGAAGAGACGCTACACAGGATCCTTGGCAAGATATGCACGTTTTGGTCGGCCAACGGGCGTTTGAACTTGGGCAGAATCACACTTCCACGTGTTCGATCGCGTGCCCAAGCGCTCGGTCGCGCACTGGCTGCCCTCTGCGCGCGCACCGTGCACGGTCGGCTTCTGTCCCCGCGCCTGCGCCCAGCCATGCCTAAGGGCACCTATAAGTACCTCGGGTGCGCAATAGTCTGCCCTTCACTGTGCCTCATGCCCGAGCAAGAACTCCAACTCCGGCGAGCTCTCCTCCGCCCGCCATCACCGCCCGAGCCTCGGCCACCGCGGCCAGCTCCCCCCAGCCACTTCCAAGTCGCGCCAGTCACTCGGTTAGCTTCGCTAGTAGCTCGTGAAGCTTTCCAAGTCCTCGGACCCAGCAGAACTTCACCAGAGACCCGAGATCGTCCTCGCCAGACATCGGTCGCCCGCGGCCGCGCGTAGACCGAGCAATCCGATGAGCCATTCTCAAATTCCTCGCGCGCTTACCTTCCTTGATCTCTGGTAAAGCTCCCTGGCCCATTCAATCAGATTATGGCGCCGTGAGCAGGCCGGATTCCTCGCCGCCGGCGAGCTCCCCCGCCTGCGCACGCGGACCGACCTACTCCGACCATCATAGCCGACGATCCGTACCTCGACGTGATCGCTAGAGACCCCCGGACCTCACCCGACCCCTCACCGGAGCAACCTCGCCGTCGGTAAACCCCTCTGCCCTTTTCTACCGCCGCGGTCACTGTTCCATTAGGGGAAGGATCACGGGTTCGATTTCGTAAAACCCTAGGGGGTTTTCTGCAGAGTCATAGACTCAGATGAATAGTGAACTGGGGACCTGTCTGTAATACACTTAAAACCTTTCGCCAGGGACCCAGTGCAAAACCCTTTTTCCTTTATCCATTTCTGTTTATTCTTTTTAAATTCAGCAGAGAACTTAGGAAATTTATATCTTGAGTAATATTCAACCAAATTTAGCCAAACCAATTTTGCTGGATTCAAAATATTATGAACTATCACATAAAAATATTGAACCTTGTGCTTTCTATTTTAAATTTTAGAGTTTGAAATTAATTAAAGAAACTGACCAAACCTTTTTAAAAGGAACAAAATTAGCTATGCTTCTGTGCTGAACTTGAGAAAATTTGTAGAAGTTCAAACCCCACTTAGACATTGTTTAAAAATACTAAGCACCCTAGTATTGAACATTTAAACATGGTTATCTATTAAAAGCCATAATTGCCCAAAACTTAAGAAAATAAGAAAGGTATTAGAAAATAATGAACAGTGGATGCAAATATTTTTCCTAGTCCACTTAAGTAATAGAGAACCTAGGAAAAATAAAAGGAACCCTAGTCCAGAGCAAATTCAAGGTGAAATGTTTTATTAAGCACTAATCAAACTAGAAAGACAATTATTAGAATTAAGAAAACAATTTCAAAATTGTTAAGAAAAATTCAGTGGACTTGTAACCACTAGGACACCAATACAAAAATGATAAACACCCTAGTCCATCATTTTAAGTAGGGTAAACAAATATAACTTGATATTGAGCCATATTTCAATTAAATCATAAGGAAGCCAAAAAGTGTACAATAGTGGGCAAATAAATTTTTATCGGATTAATAATGAAGTAGGCCACCAGAGAAAAATGCAAAACCCAATTGAAAGCTACAAAGTAATACCCATTGCCCCTACTTCATGAAAAAGGCCATTTAGTTCAAGAAATTCCTACCACCCTTCCCTTAAGAAAAAAGTTACCCAAATTTAGAATGATTGCTCTTGCACAAAGAATAAGGTAGGAAAAATTAGAAATTTGTTGTTTGATATTTTTCAAATATAATGGTAGTAGAAAGCACCCCTTTGGCTAGAAACTTTAAAAAATCATAATAAAATAACTAATAAGTATTAGTGGCTGAAAATTTGTACAAAGTCATGTTATAGCATCTAAATGCCAGCAAAAAAAGTCTCAGAAAATAACCCCCTGTTAAAGGAAGGTTGTAGTTCAAAACACCCCCTCTGCCCTAATATTTGATAATTTTATACAGAGAGAACCACTCGCTCTTTAAGCCCCAAATTTTGAGACAAAGACTTATACATCAGTAAGAAGCCACTGTAATTTTTGCAGAATTTGTGGAAATTTATTAAGCTATCTTGTAGTTCAAACCCGCCTTAAAAGCATAAAAGAAATAGAAAAGAAGAGAGGGAATAATAAATCTCACTCCAATGAATTCAGCTAGGAATCTTAATAAACTCTCACTAAGACATTAAAAAGAAATCAATGGAACACCAAAATGAACTTACCAATTAGCTTAACCAAGCTTAACCCTAATTTGCTAAGTGTACCACAAAAATCATCAGTAGTAAGATTAAGCTCTACCTTATTAAATTGATCACCCCCATAAAATTTTAATTGCTAAATTGCATATCATGTCATGCATGTATCTTACTCATTGCATTCATTAGATTGCAATCTCGCTGACGGAGAGTACGTGCTCATCCCTAAGCAAGGAGGTGTCCACGAGGAAGACCAGGAGCAAGCTCTCGAGACTGCCATCGAGGATCTCCCCGTAGCCCCAGCATTTGAAGGCAAGCCCTGGTTTTATGCATAACCAGTGATATATATGCTACTTTACTTCACTTAATGTTTGTAGGCTTGCAATGTGCACTTAAGTGTAGGAGTTGCTTGAAACCTTTAGTTGCATGAACTCAGGATTCCTTTTTGAGATGGATACTAGTACGCTAGGTTGAGTAGCTGCTATGCTAATCAGGATCTCGGTAGAAGTCGAGTGATTTTTCTAGCACTCGAGCGAGGTCAGGAATTGATTGTATTCATCTTGATAATGGGATCTAGGATGGTCTATGGACTTGGATCCAGGGAGGATGCCTTGTCCATGAGACGAGAAAAGAAATTAAGGATTAATGTGTGGATACCTGAGTCAAGCGTTTGAACGTACTAAACACATGTCGAGAAATATGGTAACCGGTAAACCTAGTACCTGAGTGAAGCCGGGCGTGGACTTTTCTCCTCACTTGTCCTGAGACTGGGTCTCCCATGCTAGCTATGGTGGGTACAAGTGCGGTCACTGCACGGCGGCAGCCGGGGTCAGTGGAGCATTGTATGCCAAGGCGGTGAGCCCTGGCCGCGAACGGGGAATCGATGGGGACGGTTGACGTGTGTGGGGACGGAGTGCCCTTACATGTCGTGTGTTTAGGTTTACCTTGCAAGGTTAAAACTCGATTTGAATCGTCTGCTTCTCGTAGCTAATGAGACTGCTTGACCCCTTGTACTACATTGAGTAAGAAGTGAAATGAGGTTTACATGAGATAACTTGTTGATTGTACTAAATGCTTGTTACCATGTATGTTTAGAAGGAGCAAACTTAGCTAAGATAAAGATGCTAGAATTTGAAAAGCTAAAAATTGATTTTAGACTCAGCTAGTGCTTTTGGCAAACCAAACCCCTCAGCCAAACAGCTGCATGGTCTAGAGGTAGAGGAGTAGTTTGCTCACACCGGGTAAGTCTAGCTGAGTATTAGTATATTCAGCCTTTCTTGTGGCATAATTTTTGCAGGTACGCTCCAGGATATGGTTGACGGTGTAACTTGGCCCACAACCCTGCCACCGGGTTGGACGGTTGAGTGGGATGCTGCTCCGACAGGAGAGGAGCAGGAGGAGTAGTGGGCTAGGCCTTGCCCTATTCCTCCTTTTTGATGATATCGATTATCCGCTGCAAATCTATCTTATGAACTTATTTCAGTTTACTTGAGAAACTCCGATTTATGTAATAACTCAATACTTTAATTTGAGGTTTTCTTGTTTTATTGTATTTCTTCTGTGACTCACCTTCGAGTGAGTTTGTGGTATTTGATCTTGGTTAAGTGGCTCTATCAGACTAGATCTGAGGGACTGACGGGTTATTTCGGTTTAAGTGTGTTGTGGCCCTTGAGGCGTGACTTAGGCACTTAAGCTGGAATAATTCGAGCGGTTCTGCCACAGCGCCAAATGTTGTGGCCAGGAAAAAAAATTGTGATCTATTTAGTTAAGCTTTGTGGATAGTTTTATATTGTAATATAAGTGTTATTAGGGTGCGACATAATATATATGTTATTAGAGGGACCGGGGTTGTAGTCCCGGCCGAATTTTTTGTTTTTAGCCCTTTATGCGACAAAAATGTACAATTACACCCCCAGAAATTTTATTTGCATGTTTGGACCCAATACTCGGCGCCATAGGCTATGGCGCCGAGGTAACACATCAAGCCGCCATAGGCTATGGCGCCAAGCTCTGACGTGGCACTAACGGCTATCTGCGTCTTAGGGCTGACGCGGCGCCGACGCGGCCTCGTAGCTCTGCGCCACAGATCTTGGCGCCGAGCTACGGAGGCCTATAAAACCGGTCGTGCTGCTGGCCGAGAAGACCTCATTTCTTCTCAATTCAAAACTTCATCAAAAGTTGTTGTATTCAAAGTTTCGAGTTGCAACACTTCATAGACCAAGGTATGGTGTCTCACTGATTCGTTTTGTATATTGTGTTGTACTTTTTCGATTATTAGTTTCCAATGTTGCTCATAATATATATAGTATCGTTAATATGACGAGTACATTTCATTTGATAGTTTGTGTAAACCTATTATAAAGTCTATTAGGTACAAGTGATAATTATAATAGTTTATTAGATGAAAGACATGTACCGGGAGGCGTTGTGGCAGAAGAAAAGTCGTCCTCGGGAGTTATATCCAGACGTATCTAGTAAGGATGCTCCTGTTCCTCTTGAACTTCCTGTGTCTAACTGTGACTATGGCAGACTGGCTTGGGTATGTCAATCCAAACATCCAGACATGGCTGCTCGCTGCTTCTACCTTTGTGGCGGTTTTAACATACATAGCTTATGACTTGTGACTTAATTTTGTTCGAATTTTTTATTTACTAGTTGTGTAATAGTGCTTCGTTCCATTGTTTTAGGAGCACCTGAGGTGTTTCTTTTTCCAGTGGATCGACGGTCCTGATAAATTTGACCCTCGATATCTTCTTTTCGCTAATTGGTTGTGTGGAAGGACTAGTCATGAGCGTTTTAAGCATTGGGTACCTCCTCCCCTAAATCCTCCACCAATGAAGGATGCAGAGAAGGAGGTAGCAACAGAAAGAAGGATGGACTCACCGCCTCGATGCGATTGTGGAGATCGTGCTGTCATTGACGAAGACACTGCGAAGCACTTTGTGTGTCCGAATATTGATTATCTGAACCCATCGATGCGCTAAATGTATAAACTTGTTATTTTTTACAATAAATTACTAATTTATTCTCCTGCAGCCATACGGGTGGCGTAAGTGTCGTTTCAGAGAGTGGTTGTATGGTCCTTTGTCCCATTGGCCAGAGGTAGAGGTAAAGGAAAAGAAAAAAAAAATCAGTGGGCGGAAGAGTTGAAGTTTGATCCAGTACTCTGCAAATGTGGTATTAAAGCTAAGTATGGATTAGTTCCTTTCGAGCTTGGTGTTGGATATTTTTTTGGACATATGGTAGATTACGATGAGGTTGGTATTTACTATAATGTTAGACCCGTACTTACTATTTTTTTGTAGGAGACGAGGAAATGCAGTTGGGAAAGTTATGACGACAAAGGAGAGGTGATGCGCACAATAGAGTCCAAGAGACTAATGGGACAGAAGATGCGTTGTGGATCTCAACTCGTCGATTCGTACATTAACAATCGCATATGCGACATGCGTAGGTACGCAAAATCTGCCTTTTTTGACAGCCCGAAGCGTGCAGAGCAGAGGAGGTTGAAGGCGGCAGATGAGAAGAGAGCACAGGATGCAAGGGAATGGGAGGCGGCTAGAGCCGAGAAACAGATGTTGGATAATCTTGCTGATCGTCTCAAGGGAAGTGAGTGAGAAAAATGATACTATAATTTTGTTAGTACAATTTATTTATCCTGACTTTGCTAACTTATTTTTCTCATTATATTTGCAGAGATTGGATGTGGCGTAAACTATATGGCAGATGAGGCACATGCAAGATATGTTTAGGAAAAATGGCGACGGTGGAGCTGATGGAGGAGGACGACGACACATCTAGATTGAGTGAGCTTATCGCTCTCGTAGAGGCAGGATTACATGGGGAAGAGGAGGACGACACATCAAGGTTGAGTGAGCTCATCGCACTAGCTGAGGTAAAAATATTAAGTGTTACAAGGTTAGTAAAAATATTAAGATATCAAGAGGAACAATATCAAGGTTAGTAAAAATATCAAGAGGAGGACAACACATCAAGATATCAAGGTTTGTAAAAATATTAAAATGTAACAAAAACATTGACATAGTACAATAAAAGTTGTGTAAAATAAATATTAAAATGCATCACACCTGACTAAGTGTCCAAATGCATGTACGTGAGTTGTGGCCAAGTCTCTCGCATTTTCCGCATTCATTCTGCTCTTGGTCCACGAGAAAGGGGGAAGCTCGACCTCTCCTACTGCGGCCAGAAACCTGATCCAAAACCATGTTGCACCGGCTCCTTTTCCTACTACCACATTTGTCCCATCGATGCGCTGGATCAGCAACGTATACCGGACCGGTGTACGTTGGCCACTGTGACTCATCAAGAAATGGCTCAGAACGAGGGCTCCAGGTACGTACTAAGCTCTCTACACTGAACTCCGAAGGTATTCTGCTCTCAAATGCAAAGTTACGATGATGTGCGGCTGCAACATAATGAGAACATGGAAAATGGTACTGTCTAGGTTTACCACAACCGCACGAGAATGCATCAAGTAACACGACATGTGTCCTCGAAGGCCGCACCTCACCGTCGGAAGTTATGCCACCTATTGTTGTTACCTCGTATTTACCCAACTCCTCATCAAAGCATTGTACCTCATGTCTATGGGCACGTTCCTTTGCATTATTAAGGTGTGTTGTTGGTTTAGGTGCCCATCTCTGCCCTCGCGTCTGCATTGCCTTGGCATGTGCGTGTCTATCATTAAACCATGCCACGAGCCTATAAAAAGTGAATGTTACTATAGCATTGACTGCCATGTCGCGTATACCCTTGAGCACACTGTTAAATGACTCGGCCATGTTGCTAGTCTGGAACTCGAACCTCCAGCCACCTTCGTCGTAGGCCCTTGTCCATTTCTGCGGTTCCCTCAGCAATCCAGCAATCCAGTTCTTACCTTCAGCATTTGTTGCATCTTTTAGTTCCTTCAACTTATCCTCAAAAAACGAAACCTCCAACTGTCGACAGACCTCCTCAAAAAGGGGGAAGTTAGCCTTGCTATGATCCTTTCGAAAAAAAGATTTTCTGCTAGATGTCGAGTGCACCATCTGTGGTGCATGGGTGCATAGCCAGGAATCTGCTCTTTCACTGCATTAAGAATACCTTGGTGTCTGTCAGATATGACACCAACCTCGCGACCAGGGCCCACGACATGGATCCGAACAAGTCGCAAGAACCAAGACCAACTATCTCTGTTCTCCCTCTCCACCAAAGCAAATGCCAAAGGAACCAATGCGTTGTCTGCGTCACATGATATGGCAACCAACAATGTGCCCTTATACTTCCCAAGCAGAAAAGTACCATCAATAGAGAGCACGGGACGACAATGCCTGAAGGCCTCTACGCACTACGAGAAACACCAGAAAGCACGAAAGAAGATCTCTCTGCCATTCCTCCATTCATTAGGTTTAGGGATGTACTCGTAATGCATGCCTGGGTTTTTTGCTTTGATTGCATTGAACAATGCTGGTAACTTCTCGTAACCCTCCTCCCAATCCCCGTATATCATCTTCCATGCTCGCTGCTTTGCCCTCCATGCTTTTCCATACTTGATCCTGTAACCAAATAGCTCCGAAGTCATTGTCATAATTGACTTTACCTTCAAGTTTGGCTGACCCTTCAATATCCCCAATAGCCATTTCGCAATTAGGGTAGATGTCAACTGACGATGCTTAGAGCTCAGCTCTGTCTGGGCACAAGTGTGTGGACCTACAATTTTGGTGATCTTAAACTTTTTGGTTTCCTTCTGCCTTCAGGCACATACCCTCCAATTACATTCTGACACCTCGCACACAATAGTGTAACGACGCTATGTATACGAGTGTCTCACCTTGAACGGCCTCTTGCGGTTCACAGAATATTCCTGTAGCCATCGTCTCAGTGTAGGCAGGTCCTTGAAAAGTAAGCCTACCTTAATCTCAATGATGTCGGTGTTATCCGGAGCCTCTAGCAGTTCATCATCACGTCCTTCTGCATATGCACCAGTGGAATGACTTAGACTGCTAAATTCATGTACTGCAGGGTCATGCTCGGGACACAAACGTCTTATGAGTTCAATTTTTTGCTCGGTCATTTCTTGAACCGGACGGTGATCATCAAAATCTAAGGCCCGTGCAGCCTTATATGGCTCCTCCTCATCCTCAATCTGAACATCAACACTATTTGATGCCCTGCATATGTTGTCCATATTGTATGATACAGTCACATCAAGATAAGCACCATTATCTATTTGTGGAGATCCTGCATCGGGTCGAAGCAGGAAATACTACATTAAAAAGTCTAATCAAACGAAATAACGATGGATATGAACAACATGTTAAAGACACTTATTAGGATGATCTTGAATGATATCCTAGGTCAATGGGATCTCCTGGGGGTACCACCAGATTAGAAGCCCCACAAACAACGGGAAGAGGACGAGAAATGTCATACTCGTGTGAGCCCGATTGAGCATCGGGCACAACAGCCACTTCTTCCGGAAGCTCTAGCAAAGGAGCTTCAATACGAGATGCATTTGGCATTTGTGGAGACAACCCGACTGGAGCATCGCAATGACTAACAGATAACTTTTGAACAACCACATCCAAACATGGTGGAACAACCGTCTTCACAATTCTTACATATCTCACCCAATCATCTTTTGAGGCAATGGAGATCAACTGTCGGACAACTGTTCCATATGTAATATGGGACAACAAACCCTGAATTGATATTCTAGGGTCGTTTATATTGCAACTAATCTCCTCACAAGCTCGAGCGAAAATCTAGCCAAAAGATGGTCTTTCATCGAACATCATGGTCACGTTCTTCATACCATAAAAACTAACATTCCCATAAGCATCTGTCTCCACTTCCTCCATGGTATAGTGTCACTAGGGTGTCCATCTATTGCAAACACATATTACTAACTCAATATCCATTAAATATGGTATCTGACTAACACTATCAAGTAAAAAATGGGCAGCACCTCCCCTATATGGTCAAGTTTCTAAAATCTGCAGATAAACCTTTAGCGCGATGGCTGAACATATAAAAGTACTAAATAAACCCTAAGCTAAATAAATGCTAAATAATGTTAATTAACACTAACTACTACCTTACAAGTAAACCATAAACCCTAAACTATGCTACAAAATTAATGACTACTCACTAACGACTAACTAATAACTAATACCTAAACCTAACTCATTAATAACAAATAAATACATAAAAATTAAAGAATAATTAAAAATGGCACATGGCATGAGAACTAATTATAAATGACTTATAAATAACATGTAAACAATAACTAAAACTAACTAAACAATAATATCAAATAAATACATATAAATTAATTTAAAATTAGAAAAAATTACCTTGGAGCAGCCGGCGGCGGGTCGGGCGGCCGGGCGGCGTGGCGAAGGGCGAGGAGCAGGGGGCGGGGCGGCGCTCGGACGGCGCAGGGAGCGACGCGGCAATCTCGGGGAGCAGGGTGGCGCAGGGGACCGCGCGGCCGGCGCGGCGACTCGGGCAGGCAAGCGGCGGAGGGACCTCGGGGGGGCGGCGCGGCACAGGGAGAAGAATGAAATCAACGGGAGCGAGATTGGAAAGGAAGAAGAAAGGCGGCTCGGGCGCTTAAGTCCTAGCTTGGGCCAAGATCTATGGCGCCGAGCTAGGCGCCACGTCGGCTGTCGCGTCAACAAGCTCGGCGCCACAGGTCATAGCGCCGATATGTGTTAGTTCGGCGCCATAGCCCATGGCGCCGAGCTTTGGGTCCAAAGTTGCATTTAAAAATTTTAGGGGTCCAAACGTAAATATTTTTAAAAATAGTGCTGAAAAAGAAAAAATTCGGTAGTCCCGGCAGTCCACCTCCTAGATCCGCTTCTGAATACATATGAACTTAAAAGGAATAGATAGACTGACATTTCGAGTCACGACACGCACAAAAACATACAGGGCTTCATCAGTATAGAGCTCGCTCAAGCCGTACCTTTCCCTGAACTTTTCTTTGGATTAAAAATGACACAAATGAGGCTCCAAAGGAATGGAAACGTATATATATGGCAGGGGATTTGCCGCCCTCCTACCAAGCACCAGGCTCCCTGTCCACCTATCACTTGGGCAAGGAGCTGCGAGGACCATTCTGTAAAAAAAATTACATTTAGCATATGTTTTATATGGCTTTAGAGTAAAATTCTAAGAAAAAGCTAGCTACAGCATGAGAAACACGTAACTTTAGAGTTGCAAATTCTATGAAGTTTTTAGAGCTGTAATACAAAATTTTAGAGTACCTCTTTTGGTACTCTAAAATTGTCGGGGACCATAATTAGGGGTACCCCCAAGACTCCTAAACTCGGCTGGTAATCACCATCAGCACAAAGCTGCAAAGGCCTGATGGGCGCAATTCAGGTCAAGGCTCCGTCCACCCAAGGGACACGATCTCGCCTCGCCTGAGCCCAGCCTCAGACAGGAACAGTAGACCCAGGTGGATTCACGCCTCGCCCGAGGGCCTCCTCAAGTAACGGGCGCACCTTCGACTCGCTCGAGGCCCAGCTTGGGCAGGCTTCGCGGAGAAGCAACCTTGGCCAGATCGCCACGCCAACCGACCGTATCGCAGGAGCATTCAATGCAAGGATCGCCTGACACCTTATCCTGACGCGCGTTCCTCAGTCGACAGGGCCGAAGTGACCGCAGTCATTTCGCCCCTCCACTGACTGACCCGACAGGAAAACAGCGCCGCCTGCCCTACTCCGACTGTCGTGCCACCCGCCAGGGTGAGGCTGATAGCAGCCAAGTCCAGCCTCAGGCGCCATAGGAAGCTCCACCTCGCCCGACCACAGGGCTCAGACTCCACCTCGACCTCGGAAGACGGTCTCCGCCTCGCCCGACCCCAGGGCTCGGACTCCACCTCGACCTTGGAAGACGGTCTCCGCCTCGCCCGACCCCAGGGCTCGGACTCAACCTCGACCTCGGAAGACGGTCTCCGCCTCACCCGACCCCAGGGCTCGGACTCCACCTCGACCTCGGAAGATGGTCTCCGCCTCGCCCGACCCCAGGGCTCGGACTCAACCTCGACCTCGGAAGACGGTCTCCGCCTCGCCCGACCCCAGGGCTCGGACTCCACCTCGACCTCGGAAGACGGTCTCCATCTCGCCCGACCCTAGGGCTTGGACTCAACCTCGACCTCGGAAGACGGTCTCCGCAGCGCCCGACCCTAGGGCTCAGACTCAGCCTCGACCTTGGAGGACGGTCTCCGCCTCGCCCGACCCTAGGGCTCGGACTCAGCCTCGACCTCGGAGGAGTCACCGCCTCGCCCGACCTCAGGCTCGGGCCGACCACGCCGCAGGGGGGTACATCATTACCCTACCCCTAGCTAGCTCAGGCTACGGGGAACAAGACCGGCGTCCCATCTGGCTCGCCCCGGTAAACATGTAATGATGGCACCCCGCGTGCTCCATGACGACGGTGGTTCTCAGCCCCTTATGGAAGCAAGGAGACGTCAGCAAGGACCCGACAGCCCCGACAGCTGTGCTTCTACAGGGCTCAAGCGCTCCTCCGACGACCACGACATCACATGAACAGGGCTCTAGCACCTCTCCCACCGCCACGATGGCATGTACATAGGGCTCTGGCTCCTCTCTGCTAGACACGTTAGCACATTGCTACACTCCCCATTGTACACCTAGACCCTCTCCTTACATCTATAAAAGGAAGGTCCAGGGCCCTCATACGAAGAGGTGGCCGCGCGGGAGAACGGGCTGACGGATAGGCTCTCACTCTCTCTCTCTCTCCCTCGCGAACGCTTGTAACCCCCTACTGCAAGCGCATCCGCCATGGGCGTAGGACAACACAAGCCACGATTCCCCTTATTGTTCCCCCTTGTGTTCCGTCTCGCGTCGACCCATCTGGGCTGGGACACACAACGACAATTTACTCGTCGGTCCAGGGACCCCCCGGGGTCGAAACGCCGATAGTTGGCGCGCCAGGTAGGGGACTACTGCGTGTTGACGAACAGCTTCCCGTCATGCTCCAGATGGGTAGTCTCTAGCAACCTCTCCAGCCTGGGTCGCTGCTCCGTTTCGGGAGTCTCGAGTTCATGTCCCTCGACGGCAGCTACGACATGGTACTCCTTCCTCCGCCGCGCGACAACGACAACAACGGCCGTCAGCCCGCCCGACGGCGGCAAAATCGACGACGTCTTCCCCGCGTGACGGAAGAGCAGCATCCGGGTCTTTTCCGTCACCTTCCCCGCCGACGGAGGAGGAGGCGGGGCAACCATGGCCAAGCAGGAGGCGGCACCTTGTTGGCTGTCGAGCGAGTCGACGACGCCGGCGCCCCAGCGGGGGACACGTTGGGCGTTGACCTCGCGTCTGAGACAAAGACGAGCGTCGTTTCCCCGCAACACGCCATCCCCAAGCAGATGGACGACGCCAGCACGCTCGCGAAGGACTTGCTGGGCGTTAGCCTCGTACCTGAGATAACGGTGCAGTCCGTCCCCGACGTGACTTCCTCACCATCCGTCGATCAAGAGGTACCGTCCGTTTTCCACCCTGTGCCTTTTAGATTCAGCTTCGACCCACCAAGCGATCCCGCTTCGGTGGACGCTTTCATAAAGGCATATCCTAACCTTCCGGGGTACCATATGTGGTCAACCTGGGACCGACTGACGGCCGTCTCGACCTATGGGCCCCCGGGTTCCGAGGAAGATGACGAGCCCGACTCTGGTTGGGATTTCTCCGGGCTCGGTAACCCCAGTGCCATGCGAAACTTCATGGCCGCATGTGACTACTGCCTCTCTGATTGCTCCGATGGTGGCCACAGCCTTGACGACGAGGATTGTGGCCCAAGTCGCGAATGTTTCCACGTCGATCTAGGGGGTCTCGACGAAGGCAACCACCTTGGTATGCCGGAGGACGGTGATCCCCCTAGGCCTGCGCCTCGCGTTGACATCCTTCGGGAGCTAGCTGTGGTCCCAGTCCCTGCGGGGGGTCAGGACGCACAGCTTGAGCAAATCAGCGAGATGCAGGCCAGGCTCGACGAGGAAGCAGGACAACTTGTGCAGCTCCGGCAGAACATCGGGCAGGAGTGGGCAGGCCGAGCTCCGGCCGGAGAAGCGCGTCATCTGGCCCAAAACGTCTAGCACCGCATCGCCGACGATGCCAGGGCAAGGCTGCCCCCGGCTTCCAGTGGGGTCGGCCAGAACCTGGCTGCAGCGGCAATACTACTCCGAGCGATGCCGGAACCATCACCACCGAGGGGCAACGTATCCAGGGAGAGCTCAAGAATCTCCTTGAGGATGCCGCGGTCCGACGGGCCGAAAGCTCTGCCTCCCGAAGGCAAGGGTACCCCCCCCCGGAGCATCGCGCCGCGACTTCCCGATTCATGCGGGAAGCCTCGGTCCACACCGGGCGCACGCGAGACACAGCGCCTGCGGCCCCGGGTCGCCTCGGCAACAAGCACCACCGCCGCGACCATTGAGCCCACCTCGACGAGAAGGTGCGCTGAGGCTACCACCCCAGGCGTGGGGGACGCTACAACAGCGGGGAGGATCGGAGCCCTTCGCCCAAACCGCCCGGTCCGCAGGCTTTCAGCCGAGCCATACAACGAGCGTCGTTCCCGACCCGGTTCCGAACCCCGACTACCATCACCAAGTACTCAGGGGAGACAAGGCCGGAACTGTGGCTCACGGACTACCGGCTAGCCTGCCAGCTGGGTGGAACGGACGATGACAACCTCATCATCCGCAACCTCCCCCTGTTCCTCTCCGACGCCGCCCGAGCCTGGCTGGAGCATCTGCCTCCTGCGCAGATCTCCAACTGGGACGACCTGGTCAAAGCCTTCACCGGCAACTTCCAGGGCACATACGTGCGCCCTGGAACTCCTAGGATCTCCGAAGCTGCCGCCAGCAGCCGGGAGAATCCCTGCGGGACTACATCCGGCGATTTTCGAAGCAGCGCACCGAGCTGCCCAACATCACCGACTCAGATGTCATCGGCGCGTTCCTCGCCGGCACCACTTGCCGCGACCTGGTGAGCAAGCTGGGTCGCAAGACTCCCACCAGGGCGAGCGAGCTGATGGACATCGCCACCAAGTTCGCCTCTGGTCAGGAGGCGGTAAGCAGCCTCAGGGGCGCCAGCCGGAAGACGTCCCCGAGGCGTCCGCTCAGCGCGGCACCAAGAAGAAAGGCAAGAAGAAGTCGCAAGCGAAACGCGACGCCGCCGACGCAGACCTTGTCGCCGCCGCCGAGCACAGGAACCCTCGGAAGCCTCCCGAAGGCGCCAACCTGTTCGACAAGATGCTCAAGGAGTCGTGCCCCTATCATCAAGGTCCTGTCAAGCACACCCTTGAGGAGTGTGTCATGCTTCGGCGCTACTTCCACAAGGTCGGGCCCCTAGCGAAAGGTGGCAGAGCCCACGACAACGACAAGAAGGAGGGCCACAAGACAGAGGAGTTCCCCGAGGTCCACGACTGCTTCATGATCTACGGTGGGCAAGTGGCGAACGCCTCGGCTCGGCACCGCAAGCAAGAGCGCCGGGAGGTCTGCTCAGTGAAGGTGGCGGTGCCAGTCTACCTAAACTGGTCTAACAAGCCCATCACCTTCGACCAAGGCGACCACCCCGACCGCGTGCCGAGCCCGGGGAAGTACCCGCTCGTTGTCGATCCCATCGTCGGCAACGTCAGGCTTACCAAGGTCCTCATGGACGGAGGCAGCAGCCTCAACATCATCTACGCCGAGACCCTCGGGCTCTTGCAGATCGATCTGTCCACGATCCGGGCCAGCGCGGTGCCCTTTTACGGGATCATCCCCGGGAAGCGCGTCCAACCCCTTGGGCAACTCGATCTGCCCGTCTGCTTCGGGACTCCCTCCAACTTCCGAAAGGAAACCCTCACGTTCGAGGTGGTCAGGTTCCGAGGAACCTACCACGTAGTGCTGGGGAGACCATGCTACGCCAAGTTCATGGTCGTCCCCAACTACACCTACCTAAAGCTCAAGATGCCGGGCCCCAACGGGGTCATCACCGTCGGATCCACGTACCGACACGCGTACGAATGCGACGTGGAGTGCGTGGAGTACGCTGAGGCCCTCGCCGAATCCGAGGCCCTCATCGCTGACCTAGAGAGCCTCTCCAAGGAAGAGCCAGACACGAAGCGCCACGCCGGCATCTTCGAGCCAGCAGAGACGGTTAAGTCCGTCCCTCTCGACCCCAGCAACAACGCCTCCAAGCAAGTCCAGATCGGCTCCGAGCTCGACCCCAAATAGGAAGCAGTGCTCGTCGACTTTCTCCGCGCGAACGCCGAAGTTTTTGCGTGGAGTCCATCGGACATGCCTGGCATACCGAGGGATGTCGCCGAGCACTCGCTGGATATCCGAGCTGAAGCCTGACCCATGAACCAGCCTCTACGCCGATTCGACGAAGAAAAGCGCAGAGCCATAGGCGAGGAGATCCACAAGCTGATGGCTGCAGGGCTCATCAAAGAGGTATTCCATCCCGAATGGCTAGCCAACCCTGTGCTTGTGAAAAAGAAAGGTGGGAAATGGCGGATGTGTGTAGACTACACTGGTCTAAACAAAGCATGTCCGAAAGTTCCCTACCCTCTGCCTCGCATTGATCAAATCGTGGATTCCACTGCTGGGTGCGAAACTCTGTCGTTCCTCGATGCCTACTCAGGGTATCACCAAATCAGGATGAAAGAGTCCGACCAGCTCGCGACTTCTTTCATCACACCTTTTGGCATGTACTGCTACATCACTATGCCATTTGGTTTGAGGAATGCAGGCGCAACATACCAAAGGTGCATGAACCACGTGTTCGGAAAGCACATTGGTCGAACGGTCGAGGCTTACGTCGATGACATCGTAGTCAAGACGAGGAAAGCCTCCGACCTCCTCTCTGACCTTGAAACGACATTCAAGTGTCTCAAGGCGAAAGGCGTAAAACTTAATCCTGAGAAGTGTGTCTTCGGAGTCTCTCGAGGCATGCTCCTGGGGTTCATCGTCTCCGAGCGGGGCATCGAGGCCAACCCGGAGAAAATCGCGGCCATCACCAACATGGGGCCCATCAAGGACTTGAAAGGAGTACAGAGGGTCATGGGATGCCTTGCGGCTTTGAGCCGCTTCATCTCGCGCCTCGGCGAAAGAGGCCTACCCCTGTACCGCCTCTTAAGGAAGACCGAGCGCTTCACTTGGACCCCCGAGGCCGAGGAAGCCCTCGGGAACTTAAAGGCGCTCCTTACAAGCGCGCCCATTCTGGTGCCCCTCGCTACCGGAGAAGCCCTCTTGATCTACGTAGCCGCAACCACTCAGGTGGTCAGTGCCGCGATCGTAGTCGAGAGACGAGAAGAAGGGAATGCATTGCTCGTCCAGAGGCCGGTCTACTTCATCAGTGAGGTACTGTCTGAGACCGAAATCCGCTACCCGCAAATTCAGAAGCTACCATACTCGGTGATTCTGACGCGGCGAAAGTTGCGACACTACTTTGAGTCTCATCCGGTGACTGTGGTGTTATCCTTCCCCCTGGGGGAGATCATTCAGTGCCGAGAGGCCTCGGGTAGGATTGCAAAGTGGGCGGTGGAAATCATGGGCGAGACAATCTCGTTCGCCCCTCGGAAGGCCATCAAGTCCCAAGTCTTAGCGGATTTCGTGGCTGAATTGGTCGACACCCAGCTTCCAGCAGCTCCGATCCAACCGGAACTCTGGACCATGTTTTTCGACGGGTCGCTGATAAAAACAGGAGCGGGCGCGGGCCTACTCTTCATCTCACCCCTCGGGAAGCACCTCCGCTACGTGTTGCGCCTCCATTTCCTGGCGTCCAACAACGTGGCCGAGTACGAGGCTCTGGTTAACGGGTTGCGCATCGCCATCGAGCTAGGGGTTCGGTGCCTCGACGCTCGTGGCGACTCGCAGCTTGTCATCAACCAAGTCATGAAGAACTCACACTGTCGCGACCAGAAGATGGAAGCCTACTGCGACGAGGTTCGGCGCCTGGAAGACAAGTTCTATGGGCTCGAGCTCAACCACGTCGCCCGACGATACAACGAGACTGCGGACGAGCTGGCTAAAATAGCCTCGGGGCGGACAACGGTTCCCCCGGACGTCTTCTCCCGAGATCTACATCAACCCTCCGTCAAGACCGACAACACGCCCGAGCCCGAGAAGGCCTCGGCTCTGCCCAAGGCGCCCTCGGGCACCGAGGGTGAGGAACTGCGCGTCGAGGAAGAGAGGAATGGGGTCCCTCCTAATCGAAACTGGCAGACCCCGTACCTGCAATATCTCCACCGAGGAGAGCTACCCCTCGACAAAGCCGAAGCTCGGCGACTGGCGCGGCGCACCAAGTCGTTCGTCTTGCTGGGTGACGGAAAGGAGCTCTACCACCGCAACCCCTCAGGCATCCTCCAGCGATGCATATCCATCGCCGAAGGTCAGGAGCTATTGCAAGAAATACACTCGGGGGCTTGCGGTCATCACGCAGCACCTCGAGCCCTCGTTGGAAACGCCTTCTGACAAGGTTTCTACTGGCCAACCGCGGTGGCCGATGCCACTAGGATTGTACGCACCTGCCAAGGGTGTCAATTCTACGAAAGGCAGACGCACCTGCCCGCTCAGGCCTTGCAAACAATACCCATCACCTGGTCGTTTGCTGTGTGAGGTCTGGACCTCATCGGTCCCTTGCAGAAGGCACCCGGGGGCTTCACGCACCTGCTGGTCGCTATCGACAAATTCTCCAAGTGGATTGAGGTCCGACCCCTAAACAGCATCAGGTCCGAACATGCGGTGGCATTCTTCACCAACATCATCCATCGATTTGGGGTCCCGAACTTCATCATCACCGACAACGGCACCCAGTTCACTGGTAGGAAGTTCCTGGACTTCTGCGAGGACCACCACATCCGAGTGGACTGGGCCGCCATAGCTCACCCCATGACGAATGGGCAGGTAGAGCGTGCCAACGGTATGATTCTACAGGGACTCAAGCCGAGGATCTACAACGACCTCAACAAGTTCGGCAGGCGATGGATGATGGAACTCCCTTCGGTGGTCTGGAGTCTGAGGACAACGCCAAGCCGAGCCACGGGCTTCACGCCGTTCTTTCTAGTCTATGGGGCCGAGGCTATCTTGCCCACAGACTTAGAATACTGTTCCCCGAGGACGAGGGCGTACAACGACCAAAGCAACTAGACCCGCCAAGAAGACTCACTGGACCAGCTGGAAGAGGCTCGGGACATGGCCTTACTACACTCGGCACGGTATCAGCAGTCCCTGCGACGCTACCACGCCCGAGGGGTTCGGTCCCAAGACCTCCAGGTGGGCGACTTGGTGCTTCGGCTACAACAGGACGCCCGAGGGCGCCACAAGCTCACTCCTCCCTGGGAGGGGCCATTCATCATCGCCAAGATTTTGAAGCCCGGAACATACAAGTTGGCCAACAGTCAAGGCGAGGTCTACAGCAACGCTTGGAACATCCGACAGCTACGTCGCTTTTACCCTTAAGATGTTTTCAAATCGTTCATATGCCTCGTCCATACACAAATAAAGTCTAACCATCAAGGAAGGGTCAGCCTAGCCTCGGCAAAGCCCGACCCTCCCTCGGGGGCTAGTAGGGGGGAATCCCCTCTGTGTCAAAATTTTCCTCAGAAAAAGTCCTACCAAAACGACTTTCGTGTTCCCCGGCTATGTCAGTAACAGAACCCCGCGAAACGAATAAGAGCGCATGTAAGCGGCAAGGCCGACCGAGCCGAGGGACTCCTACGCCTCCGGGATACGGATACCTCACTCGTCACCTTTTACAAAAAAATAACTCTTACTCCGATAAGCGATTCTACTACTGACGAACAAGTCCGAATACTCGAAACGGGAGGAAAAGAAACGCAGCTTTATAACACGACGATAAAGTGTTCAGGCCTCGGCGGCCGCGAAAGACACATACATGTTCAAAACAAACTGCTCCTGTAGAATCAGGCATCGCCCGAGGGAGGAGCTGCACCCTCGGCTTCGTCTCCACCCTCAGCGCCGTTTCCACCCTCGGCGAGATCCGCCCCGGCCTCGGACGGTGACGCAAGCGGAAGGATTTCCACCTCGAAGGAGGACGCCAGCACCGTGCTTGGGCCCGCGGCGGCCGCGTCAAGCCTCTGAACTTCGGCCAGGGCAGCTTCATCTTTGTCGGGAAGATAGTACCCCTCGCTGACTCGCTTTAGATCCACATCGTAGTGGGAAGCAAGCACGGCAAAGGCCCGCCTAACGCCGTGATGCAGCGCCTCACGGAGTCTGCCGCGCATATGGCCGCCCAAGGCCTGCAGGCGACTCTGGGGGGAGCTCCCCAAGGGGACGTCGTCAAGACCAAAAATCTGGCAGAAGGCCGAGACAGCTTCGGACATGGCCGCGCGGTCGGCTTCCTTCTGCTCAGCCGCCTGGGCAAGTGCCTTGGCGGACTCGTTGAGGGCAGACTCGAGCTCTGCAAACAGCCAAAACAGAATTCTTCAAACACGAGTTGAAGAACGAGGCTAAATCAAAATCTCAAAACAGCCAAGACATACCTTCAGCCCGGGCATGCTGCTCCAAGGCTGCGGCTTGGGCGGACTGAGCAGACCCGACGGCCACGACCAAGTCCGCCGCAAGGGCTCTGGCCCAAGTAGACGCCTCGGCTAGCTGGCCTCCAAGGGCCTCAACCCGGCTTTCAGCCTCGGCCGCCTGGCTCCGAGATTGGTCCCGCTCACCGATGACCTGGCCAAGCTCCAACTGCCGCTGCTGCGCTTCTGCGCGTGCCGCCGCTGCCGCTGCCCCCAGCTCGTCGTGGAGCAACCGAAGGTCCGCCGCCTCGGCGCTCCGTTGGGAGAGGCGCTCGGTAGCCTCGGCAAGCGCGGCCCTCAGAAACCGCAGCGAACCCCAGATGTCGGCCTCGCGGTGGATGAACGACGACTTGGCGGTGCTCAGATCCGTCAGATCCTGAGGAAGGGGAGCAGGGCGTCACGAAGAATGCCTTGATCATGTGAAAGGTACGCCTGAAATCCTTACCTGGAGGATCCTGGGAACGTCCCTGGATAGGACCTCCATGGTCGGCCGAAGCTACCCATCGTTGCCTCGGCACACTCACGAAGCTCGTCCCGAGACTGCTCCTCCCGCTCATCGTCAAGAACGAAGAGGGGTTTCGAAGCACCACGGGTCCAGAACCGGAGCGCCTGCCCACACCGCTCGTTGGGACCGCACTGCGCGAGGATGAGGTCGCCGCTCCCTAGGACGGGCCGCGGTTCCGCGCCCCCCTCCTCCAAGGCATCGGCACCCCCTGCAGTCGGCGCATCGGGTACCTCCTCGGCTAAGGGGGCAGGTTTCCGATCGCCGGCCTCGAGTAGCGGCGCCTCGGCCATCTCAGCATCGGCGGCGACGGGTGGCTCCACGGCCAGAACGGCAACAGCCTCGGCAGAAGCCAGTGCCAGCGCCGGCAACACGTCAGGTGGGCTCGAGGCCGCGGCCGCGCCAGCAGTCTCCCTCGGCACGACGGCCTCCTCGACGGAGGGGTCAGCCTTGGAGGCTCGCCCCATGGCGACTCGTACCGCCTGAGCCCCCTGCTTGGGGGCATCTTGTGAGGAGGCCAGCCGACCGGCGTGGCCCGGTGCGGCGCTGGCTGCAGAAGCCGGCGCCGTCTTGAGGACCTTCCGGGGAGCCAGACCGGTCGAGTCGTGCCTCCGTTTGCTGGGAAGAAAAGGAAAAGTAGGATCAGGACACACAAAGAAGGAGCTGGGACAGAGGTATCCTCAGATACTTACCCACTCCGGACCACGACCAATCGTGCCTGCGGGGAGGCCCCTCGAGCCTCGGTCCCCGCGGGCACTACCAAGGTTTGCCCCACTGCCGACTTCAGCAGCATCCCCGCCTTAGGCGCCCGGGGCGCCGAAGGGACGGTCTGCCCAGGCGCAGTCACGACGACCTGAGGATCAACCTCCTGTGCGGCCGGCACGGGCAACGGCTCTTGGGGCACAGGCGGGTCGGCCTGACTCCCTGGGGTCACCTCAACTACCTCGGCCAAGGGGTCAAGTACCCCCTCGGCCTGCCCCTGTTCTTCAGACCGGGACCCTGATGTCCCGGCCCCGGATACCGACGGCGCCAGCCCACTCAAGGGCTGGCTCGACGACCCCTGGCCCAGTCGCAGATCTGGGCTGAGGCCAAGGCGGGCCGCCATGTCGTCGTCTTTGTCATCATCATCGTCGTCATCGTCGTCAGGCGTCTCCGGCGACTGCTCCCTCGGGAGCCCGTCCCTCTCCTGCTTCCGACGACGCCTCTCCAAGGCGTCCCGAGCCTGCATCCGCTCGCGGGCCCGAGCCTTTTTCGCGTCCTTCTTCTCCTTCTTCTTCTCCGCAGCGACCCTCCGCGCGGCTCGGTCCACCGTGTCCTCCGAGACCGGTGGCAGAGAAGGCTTGTGAAACCCCAACTCCTGGAGACGGACGGAAATCTCGGCTGTGAGAACCAAGGGCAATCTGACACAAGAAGGAAGAAGGAGCGAACACTCACCAGGGATATGCACCCGTGCTCGGGACGCATCGAGGGCTGGGTAAGGGCACCGGCGTCCAGCCTCCCTACCGTGCCGGCTACTCGCCTGTGGAGGTCATCGGCGGGGAGGGGGACCGAGGACATCTGCGAACCCTCCAAGTCGACCCCCGGTGCCATCTCCGAAAGCAGCAGCCGCCGCTCCGTCAAGGGGAGCACCCTCCGGCGATGGATGGCGGCAACCACCCCCGCGGCGGTGAGCCCTCCGTCTCGCAGCTCCTGCAAGGACTCTAGAAGGGGCTGGAGATTCTTCTGTCTCTCGCACGGGGCCCCATAGCACCAGTTGCTGCCGGCGGCGGTCACCACTCGTTGAGAAAACGACGGGAGCCTCCCATCGTCGTTCCGGAGGTAAAACCACCGGCGCTGCCACCCCTTGTTCGAAGACACAAGGATGGCGGGGATGTACTGTTGCACACGCGCCTGCCTCAACTGGAGGATGCAGCCACCGACCCGCACCACCATGCGGACTCTCTTTTCCCCCGTCGTCGACGCAAAAGGCTCCGCGGAGAAGAAATGGGTCCACAGATCCCAGTGGGGGTCAATCCCCAAAAATCCTTCGCAAACCGCCGCGAAGATGGCTGCTTGCGCGATAGAGTTGGGGTTGAGATTGTGCAGCTCCACCCCGTAGAAATGCAGAATCGCCCGCATGAAATGGCTTGCTGGCACTCCGAATCCCCGCTCATGGAAAGAGACGAAACTCAGCACATACCCCGACGACGGGGACGGGGCAGCTCCGCTCGGAGGAGCCATCCACTCCGGCTACGGGTCACCGGAGAGGGGACGAAGCAAGCCATCGGCAACAAGGGCCTCCAGATCATCCACCGTGACGGTGGAGAAAGGCCACGGGTCACGCGGCGGAACGACGGTTGCCCGGTCGGCCATCACCAAGCGAAGGGGGTGGCGACGGAGAGGAAAAGGTGCGCGGTAACCAAAGCAGGAGGCGAGCAGCAGAGTAAAGAACCACACCGGTCCCTCTTCCGAATATATAAAGGCCCGGGCAAGACCCGTTCAACACTTCGCCCGAACCCGCCGCGAAATTCAAAACTCGAAGGCGAAACACCTGTTCCTCGAACGGCTCACGCAACGGCTGCCCCGCAAACCACTCGTCCCGCCGCATTAACTCCGTGGCAGGGCAGGCGACACCTTTGGCAGGCGAAGCGGGCGACGCTTCACCTCCGCCATGATGACCGCGTCAAAAAGGTGCGCCACGTCGTTCAATTTTGTATCCTTTTCCTCTTCCCCTTTCTCTCTCTTGCTACAGGGACCGGGAAAGGGGATACTCTGAAAGGGATCCTTCTCTGCGAAGGAAGCGGGCCCCGAGCCCTCCTACTGATCAGGGGTTCGAAGGCTGGCCCCTCTGAAGGGTTCGACAGCCGCCTCAGAGCACTCGGGCTCCGCGCCCACTACTGGTCAGAGGTTCGAAGGCTGGCCCCTCGGAAGGGTTCAACAGCCGCCTCAGGCCACTCGGGCTCTGCGCCCACTAGTGATCAGGGGTTCGAAGGCTGGCCCCCCGAAGGGTTCGACAGCCGTCTCAGAACACACAGAGCGAGGGATGACTCTGGGTACGTCCGATACATGGCCAAGGCTCGAGCTACGCTCCTGATGTACCCTAGGACATTTCCGAGACCAGCAGGAGCGATTCTGTAACGGAATCCCATCAGAGGGAGGCATCGAGCCCTCGAACCCTATCAAACGGGACCGGGTCCAGCAAATCACCTGCAGGTACTTTTGGAGCGCGCCTCTGGGCCACTAGCCGACCCTTATCAAACGGGGCACGGGCGTCCACTCGGATCACCCGTTAGCAACTCACTGGAGACACCATGTTCGGCGCCCTCCGAGGGCAACATGGCGCTTTCCCCCCCTCCTCCTTGCGGAAAGGCGACGAAGGGGCGTATGATAAAAGCCGAGTCAGTCCTTGACCGTCCTCTCGCTCTGTGCGGGGGCTGCTCTCACAAACCCGGCTCCGGCCAAACCGTTGACAGCGTCAACATACCAGCCCGAGAACTCGGAACCTGACTATGCACCCGGGCTACGACCAGTTCGCATGAGGGAACAACCAGACCGGCCGAGGCGTCACAAATGGCACTAAGACCTCGGAGGAGTCAAACCACTCCTCCGAGGCCTCGGGGGCTACACACGGCGGGTGCGCTCACGCACACCCACCGGAACAAAGTGTAACCGAGAAAGGCCGGTCCCCTTGCAAAAAAGTGTGACAAAGCCTCCAAGCGAGTACCAACACTCCCTTTGAGGCTCGGGGGCTACTGTCGGGGACCATAATTAGGGGTACCCCCAAGACTCCTAAACTCGGCTGGTAATCACCATCAGCACAAAGCCGCAAAGGCCTGATGGGCGCAATTCAGGTCAAGGCTCCATCCACCCAAGGGACGCGATCTCACCTCGCCCGAGCCCAGCCTCGGACAGGAACAATAGACCTAGGTGGATTCACGCCTCGCCCGAGGGCCTCCTCAAGTAACGGGCGCACCTTCGACTCGCCCGAGGCCCAGCTCGGGCAGGCTTCGCGGAGAAGCAACCTTGGCCAGATCGCCACGCCAACCGACCGTATCGCAGGAGCATTCAATGCAAGGATCGCCTGACACCTTATCGTGACGCGCATTCCTCAGTCGACAGGGCCGAAGTGACCGTAGTCATTTCGCCCCTCCACTGACTGACCCGACAGGAAAACAACGCCACCTGCCCTGCTCCGACTGCCGTGCCACCGGCCAGGGTGAGGCTGACAGCAGCCAAGTCCAGCCTCAGGCGCCATAGGAAGCTCTGCCTCGCCCGACCCCAGGGCTCGGACTCCACCTCGACCTCGGAAGACGATCTCCGCCTCGCCCGACCCCAGGGCTCGGACTCCACCTCGACCTCGGAAGACGGTCTCCGCCTCGCCCGACCCTAGGGCTCGGACTCAACCTCGACCTTGGAAGACGGTCTCCACCTCGCCCGACCCCAGGGCTCGGACTCCACCTCGACCTCGGAAGACGGTCTCCGCCTCGCCCAACCCCAGGGCTCGGACTCAGCCTCAACCTCGGAGGACAGTCTCCGCCTCGCCCGACCCCAGGGCTTGGACTCAGCCTCGACCTCGGAGGAGTCACCGCCTCGCCCGACCTCGGGCTCGGACCGACCACGCCGCAGGGGGTACATCATTACCCTACCCCTAGCTAGCTTAGGCTACGGGGAACAAGACCGGTGTCCCATCTGGCTCGCCCCGGTAAACATGTAATGATGGCACCCCGCGTGCTCTATGACGACGGCGGTTCTCAGCCCCTTACGAAAGCAAGGAGACGTCAGCAAGGACCCGACAGCCCCGACAGCTGTGCTTCTACAGGGCTCAAGCGCTCCTCCGACGGCCACGACATCACATGAACAGGGCTCTAGCACCTCTCCCACTGCCACGATGGCATGTACATAGGGCTCTGGCTCCTCTCTGCTAGACACGTTAGCACATTTCTACACTCCCCATTGTACACCTGGACCCTCTCCTTACATCTATAAAAGGAAGGTCCAGGGCCCTCGTACGAAGAGGTGGCCGCGCGGGAGAACGGGCTGACGGATAGGCTCTCTCTCTCTCTCCCTCGCGAACGCTTGTAACCCCCGACTGCAAGCGCATCCGTCCTGGGCGCAGGACAACACGAGCCGCGGTTCCCCTTATTGTTCCCCCTTGTGTTCCGTCTCGCGCCGACCCATCTGGGCTGGGACACGCAGCGACAATTTACTCGTCGGTCCAGGGACCCCCGGGGTTGAAACGCCGACAAAAATAACTAAAAAACAACATATACATAGTGTTTGGAGTTATTTACATACAACTAGTTAGAAAGCAATCTAATTCTGGAGCAGAGCTGCTCCACCCAGAGTTTTATGTCTTGTTTAGAATAGCTTCAACTCCAAAAAATTTGGTGGAGCTAGTAGAGCAGGTCATTAGATACTCTAGAAAATCGTGAAGCTGAAGCTGTAAGCCTTTAGAAGACATTTAGATAAGTCATTTTGTTTATTATTTATATTAAAAATATTTTTAAAATTATTTAAATTGATATTATGTGTTCTAGAAAATCATGGAGCTAGAGCTAAAACTTGGAGCCATCCTTGCTCCTGAGTGTAGTAGAGCCATTCTAAACACGTCCTTAGATCTCTGCCGCCCTTAAGACCAGCTCTTACGGTCTCCCTAATCCTCCCCACATCCGGTTGGTTTTTGGTGAGAAACCCCTTCAACAATCTCCCACACCTCACCGCACATGCGGGGACTTCTAATTTTCTCTGACACTTTAATTACTCCATTTTGTGATATTAACCTTTTTTAAATACCGTAACTTCATGATAATGTGTATTATTGTAGTATAAGTAGTCAATAATTTTTAAACTTTAAAAACTAATAAAAAATATCAAAGAATTGAATTATATTATAAGGGGAGTTGGATAGAGTGAGTGGTTGGAGACGTTCTGGATGTGGATGGAGTATATTTTGAGATGATGTAATAAAATATGATAGAAATGTGATGGAATGGTTGGAGATGGTGTTAAATGTAGCTTTTAAAAGTTGAGATATAAGATAAAATAATTTTAAATATAAAAAGGAAAAGATAGCATGGCTGCTGCCTTCTTCACTGGGCCGAAATAGATCAGACCGGACAACAGAGAGAGGGGCCTCCTTCAACTCCGGGCTAGGTCCACCGCCGGAGAAAACGGGACTGTGTCTGTGTCGGCTGGCTGACCAGAACACTTGAGCAGACTAGCAAGGCCTTCAGACCGGGAGGGCTCCCTGTCCTGTCCCCCGCGCCGCCGCGGATGGCCGGAGCCACCACGCCGGCATCAGGCGCCCTCGTCAGGCTCTGCCTGCCTTCGCTCCTCCTCTTTCTGTACCGGTAAGAGGTGCCTGTTTTGTTTCTACCACCACTCCTGCGCAGCTGCTCTGCTGAACTTTGGGTTCCTGGCTATTGCTCCCACTGCATTCCATCCAGCGTCCAGAAACATGCTAGACTAGTACTAGGATGCTTGCTTCGGAACATCTGAGCAAGGTTTCGGCCGCCCGTTTGGTCATATCAACAACAAGCATGCCTACTTGCTCGTGGACCTAACTATGCACACAGTGATTCTTCAATCGAGTCGACGTACATAAATCTTAATTCTGGATCAGTCAAAGTAGATCTTATTTTGGGGCCGCATTTTGGGGTGCGTTGTATGCTGTAGCTGTACAAGCCTACAAAGCTGCAAGGCTCGTGTAAGCTATGCATAGGCTTGCAAGTGATGTTGGATTTTGGAATGCTATCAATTCAGGTGCTGCAGATGTGAGGCTGTTGAGATGGAGAGAACCCTTGCGATGATCAAGCCCGATGGTTTGTCAGGTAAGTACACAGAAGCAATCAAGGAGGTCATCTTGGATTCTGGATTTCATATCGTCAAAGAAACCGAGGTCCAGCTTGATGCTGAGAGGGCATCTGTCTTCTATGCGGAGCATTCCCAGAGAAGCTTCTTTGACAGCCTAGTCAAGTACATAACAAGGTATTATTGTTGTTGGAAAGGCTCGTGTCTCTTAAGTTTCTTGCATAATGCTTCTAGTCTATGCAGCAGCCTTCAGACGCTAACATTGACACTAACAGTTTGTAACATGACTCCTTTTATCTTTGTGTTGATCTTTAGTGGTCCAGTTCTTGCTATGGTTCTGGAAAGACCTGACGCCGTTGCGCAATGGCGCACTTTGATTGGACCAACTGATGCAAAAAAGGCCAAAACCTCTCATCCAAACAGGTTAAAAACTACATTTGTTTTCCTTTAACATGTTATGTGTTTGGATACATTTTTTTATTGCATTACTGTATTCATTTCTCTTTGTTTTGTGGTCGCCAACAGTACTCTTTGTCATTTC
Source organism: Zea mays (assembly GCF_902167145.1). NCBI lineage: Eukaryota > Viridiplantae > Streptophyta > Magnoliopsida > Poales > Poaceae > Zea > Zea mays. Next base: position 126,037,630 of record NC_050099.1, read on the forward strand.
AGCATTAGAGCAATGTGTGGGCTGGACTCTGAGAAAAATTGCGTGCATGGTTCGGATTCACCAGAATCTGCAGACAGAGAGATCTCATTTTTCTTCGGAGAAGCTGAATCCGGTTGGTTTCTTCACTACTTGTTTCATATACGGAAGTGCAAAGATCACCCCATAAAACTTTCTTGACCTTATTTTTTTTGATAATGCAGTAACTGTGGAACATGATGAGCTATAGACGCCACACTGGTATCAGGCAAGTCAGCAAACTGAATTTTGATGTGTCTTTGAACTCTTAGGCTATCTCCTGTAGCTTCTTACTCGTACCCGTTTCTTATTATTTTAAAAGTTATTATGTAAACAGTATAATTTATAGTGCAAAACAGTGTCTTGCATGGCCATATGCTTGTGGCTTCATATGCAGAGTTTACTGATCTGCTGTGCACATTGTGATTGCTAAGACTAGGATGGCTGAGCAGCTGAGGCCTATTGGCCATTCATATGCTTCTGCTTGCTCAAGTGTTTACTCTCGAAGTAATTATGGGCATGTTTGGTTCGGATTATTATTCTCTTTTCCACGGAGAAACACCAGAATCGACGGATAGTCCGCCAAATGTCATGCTTTTTCCGCTTTTCCTCACCGCGGCTTCGGTAGCAAGCGTGGGGTTGAACAAAAAGGCCAGAATCGTAAGACGCCAATAGAATCATGATTCTCCCCACCGTCGATTGTTTCGGACGCGCTCCCGTGAAAAGCGAGTACAAACATGCCCTATGTGTAAAGAAACTTATATACTACTCCCTTCATTCTTTTTTATTTGTCGCGGATTCGAAAACAGAGGTAGTATTTGATTGCACTGGCACTGCACACAAATAGATCTTTGCAACTGTCACTTGGCAGTCCTTCAAATAATGCAAATTAGGATACAGTAGAATAGAATCCATGAAACGGGAAGAGAAGTGCTGGTTTGTCCAAGAGCCGGATGCTTAGGATCAGGAATTTATTTTCAAATAATGCAAATTATGCTGGCAGATTGGTTTCTTTTTTTTATTTTTATTTTCGCAAGGATATAGATTTGCTTGTGGTCTGTTTATTCATCATGCAGTTTCGTTTGCTTTGGTGAGTAGTGGCAATATTGGCCGGCTCATTGGACAACGTGGGAGAGTATCGACTCTGCTGCTTCTAGTGTTCGTCATGCTTCTTTTATGAACTAAACCCGAAGACGCTGCAATTTGAGGAGGGGATGTCAGTTGTCACAGAGGAGAGAGTCATTTTTAGGGCTAGTTTGGAAATCTCATTTTTTTCAAGAGATTTTTATTTTCCTAAAGGAAATTAGTTTATTTTTCTTTGAGAAAATAGAATTCCCTTGGGAAATTAGAGTTTCTAAACGAGCCCTTAATTTCGTAAAATTATGTCCGGAGTCCATATTTCCTATCGGAGCACCATGGTCCTTGAACTTGCAAAACTATATGGTGCAAACCAAATATTGTTTTTTCATCCGTGTTGACGTCTTGTGTGGCATACTTTGACAGCTGCGTGAACTTGTTGAGGTATTCACTTACAATTATATTTTCTTGCTTCAATTTTGTGAACTCCTTTCTCTTCAAACGAACGAGTCCCAAGGGAACATAATAATCCTGAGAACTTGCCCTAATCTCATTCCAGGTGATGGTGGCCACCTCATCATGAGCATTGCATTATGCTTCCCACCAATCAGTTGCAGTGTCAGTGCCACAAACTGATGGGCTGCGAATAATACCAACTAACTGATAGGCAGCGAATAATACCATCTCACGATCATTGCATACCATCTCACGATCATTGCATTGTACTACTGAAAGGATCACGATGCCGAAGAGGAAGGAGTGAATTGAACTTTTCTAAAAATCAACAATAATTAAACTCTAAGCAAGAGCCTAACTTCACCCAACAACAGGCAATAAGAGAATACTACTAGAAATACAATAATATTAAGACATTGCTTCAACTACTTGCTAAACAAATAAGCAAGGTAAAATGCTTGAATTAAATGCGGAATGTAAAGAAAGGTTTAGAAAAGTTCTCCAATTTTTTTCCTGAGGTCTCGAAGAGTCGGCACTCTTCCCTAGTCCTCGTTGGAGCACCCGCGCCTGGGTATCGCTCCCCCTTGGTCCTCGCAAGAACCAAGTGCTCACTATGAGATGATCCTTTGCCACTCCGGCGTGGTAGATCCCTCACGACCGCTTACAATCTTGAGCCGGGTCACCAACAAATCCTCCAAGGTGATCACCGAGCTCCCAACGCCACCAAGCCGTCTAGGTGATGCTGACCACCAAGAGTAACAAGTCGTAGACTTTCACTTCACCAAGAGAAGCCTAATGCATGCGGTGTGTGCTAGCATCTAGTGTCATGTTTAGTACAAAATTGGTCATAAAAAGCATCTTATGACGAAAATGCTGCGTCATAAGGGTCGTCATATAACGACCGTCACATTATGTACCTTGTGACGACTGTTCAGAGTACCGTCACATAATGTCATCACCTTTTGTGACGGCTGCGTTCGTCCGTCACATATTGTTGCTATATATGACGGTGTTATCTGTCACATTTTTTCCAGTCAACGCGTCACCTAAAGTTGGGATTGTCACTTATGACACCCACATACAGTGACGACACACTGAGCTTTCATGATAGCTCACATAATCATAATACACAGAAAAGCCATCATACACAACATTCTCATCACAAGTCATACACAATTCCAGCACACTAGTTCTTCCACAACAGAGGTTCAAACATACAAAGGTTCCACCACAAAGGTTTGAAGCATTCAAACAGATTGCACGTAGTTCTGACAAAGTTCTAACCACAGATATGTTCTAGCAAGGTAGAAAAACCTTAAGCAAAGACATCATCCTCAGACTTGGTATGCATCCCTACCTCAATCTTTCTAAAGTTTCAGGACAGCTCATAGCAGTGCATTGGTCTCTTCAAACTTGGTATGCATCCCCTTCACTTCCTCTTGGGCTTGGCGCAGCAAACTTTGGTTTTCTTCAAGTGCGGCCTGTTGAGCTTGTAGTTGTGCTTGCAACTCTTCCTGCTTCCTAGCAGCTTCCTCTCTTTCAGCTTGGAGTTTTTCCTCAAACTGATATAAGATTTCTTCAAGTGCGGCCTGTTGAGCATATAAAAAACTTGGGATATAAGATTTGCCATGAAATATTGGTACATGCCAACAGCAATACAACATAGTCAAATAATGGGCATATTGGACTAGACATAATGTTAATCATTGTTCTATCTCATCAGTCATCACATACAAATAGTGTGCCTGACTAAAACAATTCACCTTAGGATCTCGTAGGTAGTGAACAATTTCCTCAAGTTCAGCTTTAGCTTCGTCGAACCTCTTCATTCAATCCAAGCCTTGTATATAACCCAAAATTGAACAATGCTGAACGGGTGAAAGAACTAATAATAAACCTAACATACTAACAAGCAGATTTGACTGCATAGTATGATGCCATTTCCTATAACATTAGTCAATGAAAGGCCCTTTTGTATTTATATTTGCATATGAACACTAACAAGTCGATGATGGTATTCTTGGGATTTGACATAGTATGCTGCTTACATGCTTAAATATATCTCAGCATTTATGGAAATGGATTGCCTTTCGAATCTACAGATATTACATGGATTTCCTTTCTAACCTACAAATATTCCAACTTCAGTGTACCGAGTGCATAAAACTTACTGGGGAAAACCCTCCTTTCCATACTTATCATAAGCCTCCTTTTCCCAGGATCACTAAGAACTTGATAGGCCTCTCCAAGTTCCTGTTAAGACCAAGTGATTTAGTTCAACATTTTGTAGCAGTCAGAACATACAGAGGTCATACCAATCTGTCCCAAAGATTATGCATGCACAATACCAGTCGACAGTTTAGGTATTTCAATTGGAGAAAGATCAAACTCAAACTAGTCCGCATCACAACATGCAACCGAGGAGGATGCAGTCCACGACGTTCACCGGCAGGGAGACCACCAGCTTCTCCTTCCCCAAGTTCAACCAGAACCGGCTCCAGCTCTCCACCAACCTGACGTTCACCGGAAACTCCACCGTCAGCCAGGGGGCGTTGCAGGTCACCCCGAACAGCGGCAACAACTTCAGCACGTACCTCGCCAACCAGGCCGGCCGCGTCTTCTACTCCACGCCCTTCGTGCTCTGGGCGGCGGCCGCCAACTCCAACGCGTCCAGCGTCGTCGCCGACGGCCGCCGCGTGGCGTCCTTCTCCAACGGGTTCGCCGCCGTGGAGTTGGACACGATGAAGCAGCCCTACGACCCCGACGGCAACCACATCGGCCTTGACGTCAACGACGTCCGCTCCTCCAGCGCCACCTGCCCGCTCGCGGCCCTGGGCATCGAGCTCGCGCCGGGCGACACCGGCGCCAGTGACGGCAGCAACTTCGTCTGGGTCGACTACGACGGCGCCGCGCGGCGCCTGCAGGCGTACATTTCGCCCAACGGCACCAAGCCGTCCGCCGCTGCGCTCAACGCGTCGCTGGACCTCTCCGCGGTCGTCGCCGCCAGGGACGCCTACTTCGGCTTCTCGGCGTCCACCGGCACGGACGACTACCAGCTCAACTGCGTGAAGATGTGGAACATGACGGTAGAGGTGCTGCACGACGACGACGACGACGACAGGCTGCCGAAGAAGCTGTCCGGCTAGAAGCTCGAGCTGCTCGCGGGCCTGTACCTCATGAAGAAGCGGAGGAAGGTCGGGGACGACCCGATTTGGGGAAACCAATCAAATCTTCGCCAGATTTGGGGCCTGCCGGTGAACAACAGGAATGGAGTCACCAGATTTGGGGAAACCAATCAAATCTTCTGGGAAACCAAGCAGAGTAGGGGGAGCGGGGAGGGCGGAGAATGTAGAACGCGATGCGATCGTCGTGCTGCGCAGACAGAGAGCAGACAGGTGGAGCCATGGAGGTGGAGTAGGCCAACAGCGGTTCCTCCTCCGGCCGTGGCATAGTATGTCGCCTCCGAAGTTGGTTCGGAACTTGAAGACGAAGATGCAGTCGGGGTCCTTCACCTCGTAGATCTTCGCCAGCCTCTCTTTGAGCTCCGCCTGCGCGAATAATGAAATACCGTCAAGACCGCGACAGCCATCACGGAGGGCAGGGAACCGAGAAACTAGGAGAGGACGAGACCCACAACCTTGGAGACGTTGGGGCGGCCGGGGTGGATGACCTCGAGCACGAACTGCTTGCGGGAGAGAAGACGGTTGGTCATGAACTTGCGTGTGCGGAGCCTCCGGTGTGGGGCGAGGGTGCGCTGGGGGAGGGCGGATCGGGCTGCGGTGAGCCGCAGGAGGGCGGCCATTCCTTGCTAGCGGTGGCTAGGGTTTGTGGGGGTTCTGGGGGCGGGCGCGTGGTGGTGGGGGTGGACGCGGAGGTGAGTAGCCGAGAGGATAAGGCAGGAGGGAAATTTTGGTCATCTTGGGCGGGAGATGGGAAAGTGAATGCGATCAACAGAAAGGGGTACGGTCCTTTTTTTGGAAAAAACATAAAGTAACGCCGCTAAATCATCAAATAAAGGCACATCTAAGCGTCATAAAAGTAAAACCGTCTACCGGCTTCTGGCGCCTGACAATATATGACGAATCTTCGTACCCTTATGTGACAAAAAAAACACTATCGTCATAAAATCTTCATGGCCTCATGAAATTATGACGACTCAAAAAATTCCATCATATTATGTGACATTATATGACGATAACTGACCTTGTCATTAGGTATTTTGTCATAAAAGGACAAATTTCTTGTAGCGCTCTAGGTGGCTCTCACTTGCACTAATGAGGTCTTAATGCGGGATTAAGATTTTCTAATCACCTCACTATGCTTTGTGGTGCTTGCAATGCTCTAGCAATGTATGACTATCAATGTGGGCTGCAAGACATTCAATATGGTGGGTGGAGGGGTATAAATAGCCCCACCCACCAAACTAGCCGTTACCAGAACTTCCTGCGTATGGACGCATTGGACAGTCCAGTGCGCCACTGTTGCGCCAACGGTGCGCCACCAGTGCGCCAACGGTCGAATCCAACGACTAGTTCTGATAGCTAGTCGTTGAGCTGGTGGCACACCGGACAGTGAACAGTGACAGTCCGGTGTGACGACTAAAATTCCATTTTTGCAACTCATTGTTCTCGGGTTTTTGCGGGGGATAAGCTCTTCCCAGGCCAGACTGGCCCCACTGTCAGAGGGCGCACCGGACAGCCCAGTGCACATCGGACAGTCCGGTGCCCCTAAGACAGAAACCCTAATTCTCATTTCCTTCTGATTTTCAAATCCGTTTTCGTTCTAACTCGTGAGTGTGTTATAGAGTGACACTTAGCACTAGATGTGAGTGTGAATATGCACCAACACTACACTAGAACTCTCTTGGTCAAACTACTCACCGACAACCCCTGTTTATAGTACGGCTAAAATAAAATAGAAGACCTAACTCTATACCGAGTGTCCGCAACTCCTTGACACTCGGAATACGAAGACCTTCATCTTTTGATTCGTCGTTTCAGTCGTCGCTTCAAGTTCTCATCTCGGGGATTGTTTTCACCGTTATAGTACAACTTCCTGTAATGCGACCTAACTTACCATTGTCTTTGCAAAACAAATGTTAGTCACATATAATATTACGTTGTCATTAATCACTAAAACCAACCAGGGGCCTAAATGCTTTCAATCTCCCTTTTTTTGTGATTGATGACAACCCTACAAGAGTGTGAGAGTAGTTTGTTTGAAATTTCTGTCATTAGAGAAGATGGTTAGTTATACACAATAATTTTGACAGAAAGATGCGTGTAAAGGAATAATAAATATAAGCGCATACACGACGTAAGTTTCTTGTTCATACAAGAATGAAATGAAATCGATGAACAAGAACTGAAAGACTGGTGATAACATCTTAGGTGAAAACATAATTACACATACAATCAATAGTAAACATCGAGAGCATATCATAGAGTTTGTGAGTTAAGCGTCATACAAAAGTGGAGCTAGTACAGAGAGTATCAAGCAAATATATTACATCAAAATACAAAAGGTACTCTCAACTAACTCCCTAAACCCCTAGCTCTCACAACTCTCATATCTCTCCCTCTTTGGCGTCAAACACCAAAAGGGTTACCCGAACCTACACAATAGAGGAGGAAGGAGGAGGCGAGGGCGCATCCGGTCGTGGTCGAGGCAGAAGCGCAAACACAAGCTGGGGGTCGGAGTCAGTCTCGGATCCAGGGTCTGCAGTAGAAACTGGAGCTGATACTGACTCTGACAGAGGCTGTGATGCAGGAACCACCGGAGAAGAGGTAGTCACGGACACCGCCACAACAGCAGTGGTAACAACAGGCGCTGGTGGCACTGGCGGCTGAGCACTGACGGTTCCGACAGGTTCCGACAACAGGCGATGAGAAGTCCAGAGTGACCGGCCGGAGCGGAGAGGGAGAAGGACCAAAAGGAGGAAGTGGGGGTCCTGTCTGAATAGCTGGCACAACAGCGACCTGAAGAGCTGGAGGAGGGGCAGACTGAACTGGTGGGACCTGAACACCGATATGCTACAGGATATGAGTCATGATAGCCCAGTGCTCAGCCCTGTCTGCCAAGAGCTGCTGCTGCAGAGTGTCCTGACTGTCCTGAATGGTCTGAAACATAGATAGTGAAAGGGAATTAGGCTTACACCTATTTCCTAATTGATTTTGGTGGTTGAATTGCCGAACACAAATAATTGGACTAACTAGTTTGCTCTAGTCTATAAGTTATACAGGTGCTAAAGGTTCACACTAAGCCAATAAAAAGACCAAGAAATGAGTTCAACGAAGAGAGCAAGGGATAACCGAAGTGTGCCCTGGTCTGGCGCACCGGACTGTCCGGTGTGCCACCGGACAGTGTCCGGTGCACCAGGGGACTCCAAGCTGAACTCTTCACCTTTGGGAATTCTCAGAGGCGCTTCGCTATAATTCACCGGACAGTGTCCGGTGCTCCAGGGGAGAGCGGCTCTGAACTCGCCAGCTTCGGGAATCCGCTCCGCTATAATTCACCGGACATGTTCGGTGCACACCGGACTGTCCGGTGAGCCAGCGGAGCAATGGCTACTTCACGCGCAACGGTCGACTGCAACGCATTTAATGCGCGCCTGCGCGCGCAGAGAACAGAGCACGCGCGAGTGGCACACCGGACAGTCTACAGGACTTGCCCGGTGCACCACCGGACAGCCAGGCGGGCCCACAAGTCAGAGCTCCAACGGTCGGAACCCAACGACTAGGTGACGTGGCTGGCGCACCGGATAGTGTCCGGTGGCGCACCGGACTGTCCGGTGCGCCATGCGACAACAGCCTCCACCAAACGGCTAGTTTGGTGGTTGGGGTTATAAATACCCCCAACCACCCCACATTCAAGTCATCCAAGTCTTCCCACTTCAACTACTTACAAGAGCTCTAGCATTCAATTCTAGACACACCCAAGTGATCAAATCCTCTCCCAATTCCACACAAGGCTTTAGCGATTAGTGAGAGAGATTTGTTGTGTTCTTTCGAGCTCTTGCGCTTGGATTGCTTCTTTCTTTCGTTCTTACTTGCAAACAACTCAATTATAACCGAGGCAAGAGACACCAATTGTGTGGTGGTCCTTGCGGGGAAGTTTGTTCCCGTTTGATTGAGAAGAAGAAGCTCACTCGGTCCGAGGGACCGTTTGAGAGAGGGAAAGGGTTGAAAGAGACCCGGTCTTTGTGACCACCTCAACGGGGAGTAGGTTTGCGAGAACCGAACCTCGGTAAAACAAATCCACGTGTCACACTCTTTATTCACTTGCGATTTGTTTTGCACCCTCTCTTTCGGACTCGTTTATATTTGTAACGCTAACCCGACTTGTAGTTGTGATTAAGTTTGTAAATTTCAGATTCGCCCTATTCACCCCACCTCTAGGCGACTTTCAATTGGTATCAGAGGCCGGTGCTTCATTAGAGCCTAACCGCTCGAAGTGATGTCGGGAGATCACGCCAAGAAGGATATGGTGACCGACGACAAGCCCACTACAAGCCATGGGAAGGCTTCATCGGAAGATTCCCGCAACAAAGGGAAGGGGAAGGAGAAGAAATCCTCTTCCCACAAGTCGCATCGGAGTGGGGACAAGACAAAGAAGATGAGGAAGGTAGTCTACTACGAGACCGATACCTCATCGCCATCTACCTCCGGCTCCGACGTGCCGTCCATCACTTTTAAGCGCCATGAGCGCAAGAAGTTTTGTAAGATTCCCCTACGCTATTCTCGCATTTCTAAGCATACACTTTTACTTTCCGTCCCATTAGGCAAACCACCAACTTTTGATGGTGAAGATTATGCTAGGTGGAGTGATTTAATGCGATTTCATCTAACCTCACTCCACAAAAGTATATGGGATGTCGTTGAGTTTGGTGTACAGGTACCATCCGTAGGGGATGAAGATTATGATGAGGACGAAGTGGCCCAAATCGAGCACTTCAACTCCCAAGCCACAACCATACTCCTCGCCTCTCTAAGTAGAGAGGAGTACAACAAGGTGCAAAGATTAAAGAGCGCCAAGGAAGTTTGGGACGTGCTCAAGACCGCGCACGAGGGAGATGAGCTAACCAAGATCACCAAGCGGGAGACGATCGAGGGGGAGCTCGGTCGCTTCCGTCTTTGCCAAGGGGAGGAGCCACAAGACATGTACAACCAGCTCAAAACCTTGGTGAATCAAGTGCGCAACCTCGGGAGCAAAAAATGGGATGACCACGAAATGGTTAAGGTTATTCTAAGATCACTTGTTTTCCTTAACCCTACTCAAGTCCAATTAATTCGTGGCAATCCTAGATATACACTAATGACTCCCGAGGAAGTAATCAGGAATTTTGTGAGCTTTGAGTTTATGATCAAAGGCTCAAAGAAGATCAACGAGCTTGACGGTCCCTCCACGTCCGAAGCACAACCGGTCGCATTTAAGGCGACGGAGGAGAAGAAGGAGGAGTCTACATCGAGTAGAACACCCATCGACGCCTCCAAGCTCGACAACGAGGAAATGGCGCTCGTCATCAAGAGCTTCCGCCAAATCCTCAAACAAAGGAGGGGAAAGGATTACAAGCCCCGCTCCAAGAAAGTGTGCTACAAATGTGGTAAGCATGGTCACTTTATAGCAAAATGTCCTATTTCTAGTGACAGTGACAGGGGCGACGACAAGAAGGGGAGAAGAAAGGAGAAGAAGAAGTACTACAAGAAGAAGGGCGGCGATGCCCATGTTTGCCGGGAGTGGGACTCCGACGAGAGCTCCACCGACTCCTCCTCCGACGAGGACGCCGCAAACATCGCCGTCACCAAGGGACTTCTCTTCACCAACGTCGGCCACAAGTGCCTCATGGCAAAGGACGACAAAAGGAAGAAGGTAAAATCAAGATCCTCCACAAAATATGAAACCTCTAGTGATGAGGATAATGCTAGCAATGAGGAGGATAACTTGCGCGTTCTTTTTGCCAAGTTAAACATGCAGCAAAAAGAAAAATTAAATGAATTGATTAGTGCTATCCATGAGAAGGATGATCTCTTGGACTCCCAAGAGGACTTCCTTATTAAAGAAAACAAGAAGCATGTTAAAGTAAAAAATGCTTACGCTCTAGAAGTAGAGAAATGTGAAAAACTTTCTAGTGAGCTAAGCACTTGCCATGAGAGTATTGACAACCTTAGAAATGAGAATGCTAATTTGTTAGCTAAGGTTGATTCAAATGTTTGTGATGTTTCAATTCCAAATCTTAGAAATGATAATGTTGATTTGCTTACTAAGATTGAAGAATTGAACATTTCTCTTGCTAGCCTTAGAAATGAAAATGAAAAATTGCTTGCTAAGGCTAAAGAATTAGATGTTTGCAATGCTTCCATTTCCGACCTTAGAAGTAAAAATGATATATTACATGCTAAGGTTGTAGAATTAAAATCTTGCAAACCCTCTACATCTACTGTTGAACATACTACTATTTGCACTAGATGTAGAGATGTTAACATTGATGCTATTCATGATCACATGACTTTAATTAAACAACAAAATGATCATATAGCAAAATTAGATGCTAAAATTGCCGAGCATAACTTAGAAAACGAAAAATTTAAATTTGCTAGAAGCATGCTCTATAGAGGGAGACGCCCTGGCATTAAGGATGGCGTTAGCTTCCAATAGGGAGGCAATATCAAACTTAATGCCTCTCCTAAGAAATTGTTCAACTTTGTTAAGGGCAAGGCTCCCATGCCTTAGAATAACGAGGGTTACATTTTATACCCTGCCGGTTATCCCGAGAGCGAAATTAGGAGAATTCATTCTAGGAAGTCTCACTCTAGCCCTAACCATGCTTTTATGTATAAGGGTGAGATATCTAGTTCTAGGCAACCAACCCGTGCTAAGTTGCCTAAGAAGAAAACTCCTAAGGCATCAAATGAACATAGCATTTCATTTAAAACTTTTGATGCATCTTATGTGTTAACTAACAAATCCGGCAAGATAGTTGCCAAGTAAGTTGGGGGCAAGCACAAGGGGTCAAAGACTTGTGTTTGAGTACCCAAAGTTCTTGTGTCTAATGCCAAAGGACCCAAAACCATTTGGGTACCTAAAGTCAAGAACTAAACTTGTTTTGTAGGTTTATGCATCCGGGGGCTCAAGTTGGATTATCGACAGCGGGTGCACAAACCACATGACAGGTGAGAAGAAGATGTTCTCCTCCTATGAGAAAAACCAAGATCCCCAACGAGCTATCACATTTGGGGATAGAAACCAAGGTTTGGTCAAAGGATTGGGTAAAATTGCTATATCACTTGACCATTCCATTTCTAATGTTTTTCTTGTAGATTCTTTAGATTACAATTTGCTTTCCGTTTCGCAATTATGTCAAATGGGCTACAATTGTCTTTTTACTGATGTAGGTGTCACTGTCTTTAGAAGAAGTGATGATTCAGTAGCATTTAAGGGAGTGTTAGAGGGTCAGCTATACTTGGTAGATTTTGATAGAGCTGAACTTGACACTTGCTTAATTGCTAAGACTAACATGGGTTGGCTCTGGCACCGCCGACTAGCCTATGTTGGGATGAAGAATCTTCATAAGCTTCTAAAGGGAGAGCACATTTTAGGATTAACAAATGTTCATTTTGAGAAAGACAGGATTTGTAGCGCATGCCAAGCAGGGAAGCAAGTTGGTGCTCATCAACCACACAAGAACATCATGACGACTGACAGGCCGCTCGAACTCCTACACATGGATCTATTCGGCCCGATTGCTTACATAAGCATCAGCGGGAGTAAGTACTGTCTAGTTATTGTGGATGATTATTCTCGCTTCACTTGGGTGTTCTTTTTGCAGGAAAAATCTCATACCCAAGAGACCTTAAAGGGATTCTTGAGACGAGCTCAAAACGAGTTCGGCTTAAGGATCAAGAAAATTAGAAGCGATAACGGGACGGAGTTCAAGAACTCTCAAATTGAAGGCTTCCTTAAGGAGGAGGGCATCAAGCATGAGTTCTCTTCTCCCTACACACCACAACAAAATGGTGTAGTGGAGAGGAAGAATAGAACTCTATTGGACATGGCAAGAACCATGCTTGATGAGTACAAGACTTCGGATCGGTTTTGGGCCGAGGCGGTCAACACCGCCTGCTACGCCATCAACCGGTTGTATCTGCACCGAATCCTCAAGAAGACATCATACAAACTCCTAACCGGTAAAAAGCCCAATATTTCATATTTTAGAGTCTTTGGTAGCAAATGTTTTATTCTTCTTAAAAGAGGTAGAAAATCTAAATTTGCTCCTAAGACTGTAGAAGGCTTTTTACTAGGATATGATTCAAACACAAGGGCATATAGAGTCTTTAACAAGTCCTCTGGATAAGTTGAAGTTTCTTGTGACGTTGTGTTTGATGAGTGTTGGAGACTTGTTCTCAAATTCTAAGAGTTAAGAACAAGGCAACATAAAAAGTGTTAAATGTTAGGGTCCTTCGTCCTTCGAAGCATTATATCCCCTCGGGAAATAATGAGTCTCGGACGAAGGTCATGAGAGACATACCTTCGTAAACATGACAAGTAATGACGAAGGACTCACATAAAGCATGAAATATGATATAAGCATCACCAAAGAATCATTTCTATTTTATTAACATGGAAAAACAGAAATGATCCCAAATTACAAATGTACCTTCGGTCCTGAGAGAAGGTGGAGAGTACAAGCGTGACACCAAAAGCAAAATGACAAGTCCGCGTGAACAGTACGGGAGTACTGTTCATCTATTTATAGACGCGGGACGCAGCCCTCGTAAAATTACATCCATGTCCATTACATTTGTTAACGGTTTATGGAAATCTATTGAGGACCCCGAAGTCTTTTTATCTTTAAGTCGGTTCCCCCTTGTGCTATCGCGCCGAAGCTTCCCTGCGTACAGCTTCGGCTGCCTTCGACCTTCGCCTGGCTCAGCCTTCGTCCTGGTCGTGCTCCATATCCATAATTCTGAATCCGAAAATACCTGTTCATATAATTCACTTGGAAAGCATTGTCAAATCATGTTTTTGAGGACCTTCGGAGGACGAAGGCCCCCAACAATGAGACTAACGGCTCTCAAGTAGAGCAAGTTGATCTTGATGAGATAGGTGATGAAGAGGCTCCGTGCATCTTGCTAAGGAACATGTCCATTGGGGATGTGTGTCCTAAGGAATCCGAAGAGCCTCCAAATGCACAAGATCAACCATCCTCCTCCACGCAAGCATCTCCACTAACTCAACATGAGGATGAGGCTCAAGTTGATGAAGGAGAAGATCAAAGAGATGAGCCACCTCAAGATAACGACAATGATCAAGGGGGAGATGCAAATGATCAAGACAAGGAGGATGAAGAACCAAGGCCGCCACATCCAAGAGTCCACCAAGCAATCCAACGAGATCACCCCGTCGACACCATCCTCGGCGACATCCATAAGGGGTAACCACTAGATCTCGTGTTGCACATTTTTGTGAGCATTACTCTTTTGTTTCCTCTATTGAGCCACACAGGGTAGAGGAAGCACTTCAAGATTTGGATTGGGTTGTGGCGATGCAAGAGGAGCTCAACAACTTCACTAGGAATTAGGTATGGCATTTGGTTCCACGTCCTAATCAAAATGTTGTAGGAACCAAGTGGGTGTTCCGCAACAAGCAAGACGAGCATGGTGTGGTGACAAGGAACAAAGCCCGACTTGTGGCCAAGGGATACTCCCAAGTCGAAGGTTTGGATTTCGGTGAAACCTATGCACCCGTAGCTAGACTTGAGTCAATTCGTATATTATTAGCCTATGCTACTTACCATGGCTTCAAGCTTTATCAAATGGACGTAAAGAGTGCCTTCCTCAACGGACCAATCAAAGAAGAGGTCTATGTTGAGCAACCTCCCGGCTTTGAAGATAGTGAGTACCCTAACCATGTTTATAAACTCTCTAAGGCGCTTTATGAGCTCAGGCAAGCCCGAAGAGCATGGTATGAATGCCTTAGAGATTTCCTTATCACTAATGGATTCAAAGTCGGAAAGGCCGATCCTACTTTATTTACTAAAACTCTTGACAATGATTTGTTTGTATGCCAAATTTATGTTGATGATATTATATTTGGGTCTACTAACGAATCTACATGTGAAGAATTTAGTAGGATCATGACACAAAAATTCGAGATGTCAATGATGGGGGAGTTGAAGTACTTCTTGGGATTTCAAGTGAAGCAACTCCAAGAGGGCACCTTCCTAAGCCAAACGAAGTATAGTCAAAACATTCTAAGCAAGTTTGGAATGAAGGATGCCAAACCCATCAAGACACCCATGGGAACCAATGGGCATCTCGACCTCGACACGGAAGGTAAATCCATCGATCAAAAGGTATACCAGTCGATGATAGGCTCTTTACTCTATTTATGTGCATCTCGATCGGATATTATGCTTTCCGTATGCATGTGTGCAAGATTCCAAGCCGACCCTAAGGAAGCTCACCTTACGGTCGTAAAACGAATCTTGAGATATTTAGTTTATACTCCTAAGTTTGGGCTTTGGTATCCTAGGGGATCCACATTTGATTTGATTGGTTATTCGGATGCCGATTGGACAGGGTGTAAGATTAATAGAAATAGCACATCGGGGACTTGCCAGTTCTTGGGAAGATCCTTGGTGTCTTGGGCTTCAAAGAAGCAAAATTCCATAGCTCTTTCTACCGCCGAAGCCGAGTACATTACCGCAGGCCATTGTTGCGCGCAACTACTTTGGATGAGGCAAACCCTTAGGGACTACGGTAACAAATTAACCAAAGTTCCTCTTCTATGTGATAATGAGAGTGCAATTCGCATGACGGATAATCCCGTTGAGCATAGCCGCACTAAACACATAGCCATTCGGTATCATTTCTTAAGGGGTCAGCAACAAAAGGGAGATATCGAGATTGCATACATTAACACTAAAGATCAATTAGCCGATATCTTTACCAAGCCACTTGATGAACAAACTTTTAACAAACTTAGGCATGAGCTAAATATTCTTGATTCTAGGAATTTCTTTTGATGTCTTGCACATATAGCTCATAAGTATACCTTTGATCATGTCTCTTTTATATATGCCATGACTAATGTGTTTTCAAGTGAATTTCCAAACCAAGTCATAGGTGTATTGAAAGGGAATTGGAGTCTTCGGCGAAGACAAAGGCTTCCACTCCACTCCATAACTCATCCTTCGCCGTCGCTCCGAGCAACTCTCCGTCTTTGGTATAATCTTCACTCATATTTTATTTGCCAAAGGGGAGAAAATAGTTAGAAAAGGGCTTATATTTCACTCAAAGTATCCGTTTTTGGCGATTCATGCCAAAGGGGGAGAAAGTATTAGCCCAAAGCAAAAGGACCGCACCACCACCTAATTTTAAAAACTAATAATTTTCAATTGGTAAATTTCAAATTGGTATCTTATTGTGTTCAAAAGGGGGAGAAAGTAGTATTTTCAAAATCGATATCTTAAAACCCTCTTGAACACTAAGAGGAGGATTTCATTAAGGGGGAGTTTTGTTTAGTCAAAGGAAAAGCATTTGAAACAAGGGAAGAAAATCTCAAATCTTGAAAATGCTTCGCAAACTCTTTTTCATTTCCCTTTGACTATTTGCAAAAGAACTTTGAAAAAGATTTACAAAAGAATTTTGCAAAAACAAAACATGTGGTGCAAGTGTGGTCCAAAATTAAAGAAACAATCCATGCATATCTTATAAGTATTTATATTGGCTCAATTCTAAGTAGCCTTTGCACTTACAATTATGCAAACTAGTTCAATTATGCACTTTTATACTTGCTTTGGTTTGTGTTGGCATCAATCACCAAAAAGGGGGAGATTGAAAGGGAATTAGGCTTACACCTATTTCCTAATTGATTTTGGTGGTTGAATTGCCCAACACAAATAATTGGACTAACTAGTTTTCTCTAGTCTATAAGTTATACAGGTGCTAAAGGTTCACAATAAGCCAATAAAAAGACCAAGAAATGGGTTCAACGAAGAGAGCAAGGGATAACCGAAGTGTGCCCTGGTCTGGCGCACCGGACTGTCCGGTGTGCCACCGGACAGCGTCCGATGCACCAGGGGACTCCAAGCTGAACTCTTCACCTTCGGGAATTCTCAGAGGCGCTTCGCTATAATTCACCGGACTGTCCGGTGCATCACCAGACAGTGTCCGGTGCTCCAGGGGAGAGCGGCTCTGAACTCGCCAGCTTCGGGAATCCGCTCCGCTATAATTCACCGGATATGTCCGGTGCACACCGGACTGTCCGGTGAGCCAGCGGAGCAACGACTACTTCGCGCGCAACAGTCGACTGCAACGCATTTAATGCGCGCCTGCGCGCGCAGAGAACAGAGCACGCGCGGGTGGCAGACCGGACAGTCTACAGGACTTGTCCGGTGCACCACCGGATAGCCAGGCGGGGCCACAAGTCAGAGCTCCAACGGTCGGAACCCAACGACCAGGTGACGTGGCTGGCGCACCGGACAGTGTCCGGTGGCGCACCGGACTGTCCGGTGCACCATGCGACAGCAGTCTCCACCAAACGACTAGTTTGGTGGTTGGGGTTATAAATACCCCCAACCACCCCACATTCAAGTCATCCAAGTTTTCCCACTTCAACTACTCACAAGAGCTCTAGCATTCAATTCTAGACACACCCAAGTGATCAAATCCTCTCTCATTTCCACACAAGGCTTTAGTGATTAGTGAGAGAGATTTGTTGTGTTCTTTCGAGCTCTTGCGCTTGGATTGCTTCTTTCTTTCGTTCTTACTTGTGAACAACTCAATTGTAACCGAGGCAAGAGACACCAATTTTGTGGTGGTCCTTGCGGGGAAGTTTGTTCCCGTTTGATTGAGAAGAAGAAGCTCACTCGGTCCGAGGGACCGTTTGAGAGAGGGAAAGGGTTGAAAGAGACCCGGTCTTTGTGACCACCTCAACGAGGAGTAGGTTTGCGAGAACCGAACCTCGGTAAAACAAATCCGCGTGTCACACTTTTTATTCACTTGCGATTTGTTTTGCACCCTCTCTCTCGGACTCGTTTATATTTCTAACGCTAACCCGGCTTGTAGTTGTGATTAAATTTGTAAATTTTAGATTCGCCCTATTCACCCCCCTCTAGGTGACTTTCAGATAGCATCCGTTTGGACATCTGCTGCTGTATAGCTACATGTCGAGCCTGCTCGACTGTCAGATGAGCCTGCTACTATGTAAGAGATTGAAGTATCGCAACCAAAGTAGGGTCAATAGCAGGAGGGGCAGTAGGGACAACACTAGAACTCCCTGCCTCGTGATCATGTGAGTGAGGTGGCACATGAGGCGGTGGCAAGATCCCAAGGTCATCATCATCATCGGAAGAAGTGTCAGCAGCTGTATCCTGGGTCTCGAACTGTCGAAACGCGTCATCCTCAGCCTGAATATCTGGCACTGGATCTGGTACTGGGTCTGGGTCCTCAGGGGCTGGACGATATGAACCAAATTGGAGTCGAGAGTCGAGAGGCCTCGAGGGTGCCTTGGAACTAGGACTGGGTCCTCGGAAGAAGTGATAGAGGTAATGCGCATACGGTAGCTGACGACGAGCACGAATACCATCCAATAATGTGTCCTCGATCTCACATATAAGAAAGTCAACCACGACAAACTCTGAATGTGAGATCAAGGCACCAAGAAGCCAAAGCTGAATATGTTTAGTGGCCTCTCTATATCCCATCCTGGGTAGAAGTGTCCGTCTCATTAGCTCATACAGATACTTCGCTGTAGGGGTCAAGTCAGCTGGAGAGCATCGCGACCCATCTGGGAATGGAGGTCTGAACAGGGCCACGACTTGAGCTGTGGCTGGTGCAACTCCACCATGAGGGAGACAAGGAGGATCTGAGGTACCACAGCACAGACTGTGAAGCTGAGTCGACGACTCTAGAAATCCAAATAGCTGGCGTATCTGGCTGGCATGTAAGATGACACCTCTCTCTCGAAGCGGAACCTCATCCACTGATGATCCGGGTCAATCCATACTGTAGCATAAAATACACTAACCCACTCCTCAATATATCTGGCACTCGTAGTCAGTAGAGAAACTAGCCCTGGCAGATAAGAGAGATGCACCTCTAAATCGGCACTGGCACCGGCGGCTAGCAGAAAAGCAGGTAGATCCAAAAGTCGGTGCGCTCGCAGGGCAATCTGCGCTGATAACTGTGCCCGAAAGGACTCCTGAGTCCTGGTAGCGAATAAAGCTGCCGTTGCATGGTCCCTATGAGCTGGCAACTAGGACTCCACGGGTACGTGTCTGAACTGACGTACCCGGGTTGCAGTGGCACGCTGAAGGTCAAGCAGCCGAGGATCAGCAACTAGGGGTCGCACCTCAAACTCGTCATGCTCCCTGAAGGAGGTGGTGGAATGGGCGGAGCGGAAATGGGAGTGGGAGGTGGAACAGTGGAAGTTGGAGTGGTGGAGGTGGTGGGTATGGCAGAAGTGGTGGATGGCTCTGGAGCGACAGGAGCTGGTGAAGTGGGAGGTGGAGTAGAAGCTGTGGCAGAGGGTGTAGAGGGGGCGGAGGAGCGAGGCCGAGCTGCGAGGCGATGAACTCTGTAGGCAATCTGGTCTGAGGAAATCTGCAACTGGCCACCCTGCTCTGCCTGATCTGCTGCTGCTGCCGCTGCAAGTGCTGCACGGGCGGCTCTGTCCATACGCCGCTTCTTCCGGCCTTCCTACTGCTCAAGGTACACAGTCTTGCCCTTGACCTGCCTGAAGGGGCGAGGAGGGTCCTCGTCGTCTCCTCCCCCTGGCGCTGAGACATTCTTCGTCCGCACCATTATGACCTGAGTCCTGGAAACCTCACGAGAAAGAGAGAATCCAGACAGGACAGGAGACAGGCACACTGGTAGACGGGATCACTGAAATGACAGAAGAGGTGAGCACATATTAGTCATATCATCATAAGTATATGGAATGTGAATAAATACATACACATAGATTTATGACACAGAAACAGAGTGATATGGAGAAACAGATGTCAAACGACGTGAGAACGACGTTTGAACGAGGAATTGTGCCATAGGAAGTTTGAAATTCGAAATGGGGCATGAACTCACTTGGAATTGAGCCGATATTTCACGAGTAGGTATATATGAGTGAATATGAGTGAACTGTGCGATTGGTTTCAAATTTGACGAAGAAAGTGAATTTGTAGCACTCGACTCAGAATCAATCACTACAAATGGGAAACTATGGTAAATCAGTGTCTGGGATATCGGATTGGCGTGAAATTTGACAAATATGTTACTTGAGGTGTCATGAAGGTGCTGGAAAAATCTGGGGTCGATTTGAGCAAATTTGAGTGGTTTGGGCATTTCACCGAACATGTGACGTGCGAGGGTTTGGGTTTTGAGTGAAATGACTATTTGGGGGTTTAAATCCTCCAAAAAGGAGATGGACACCTGTAGGAGGATGCAAGAGACACATAGGCACACATGGATGTACTTGGATTCATAGATTGTACATGAATTGGATATGTGCACAAGAGGTGGGAGGTTGAGCTCACTGCACAGAGAAACAGAGAGGAGGAGAAGAAGCTGGGGCTGCTCACCAGAGAGTGAAGAGGGAGGAGCACTTCGAGGGAGCACAACCGGAGCTCCCTACCGGTGATCGCCGGTGGTGAGGACAAATCGCCGAGAGGGAGCCAGAGAGCAGCAAGTGAGGGAATGAAGAACAGAGAAGACTGGCTCGGGCTTGGGCTAGGGAAAGTTTTTTAAAAATGCTTCATGGGCACACCGGACAATCTACAGTGTCTGTCCGGTGCACATCGCATAGAGCACAGTAGGTGTCCGGTGAACCACTTGATAGAGAGCCACAAAGCTGGATCTGCGCGCTCCCAGCCGGTGCACCGGACAGTGCACAGTGCAGTGTCCTGTGCACACCGGACTGTCCGGTGAGCCCAGACAGAGAGAATTTTGAAATTTTCTAGCTAATTTTGAACCAAATCAAATCCCAACTTATAAGCACACAAAAGAACACCTGTTGGGACAGGTATTGGTACCCTCACATATTCTATCATATTTTTCAAAATATTTTGCCATAGGCTAGATAGTTTTTAGAGAAAATAGTCAAATGGTGAGATTTGCATTGTGGCTTTGCCATAGGGATTTCATGAATGACTTGAGTTTTGAATACTCCCCCTAAGTGCAGTGCCACATGCATATCTCAAGAACCAACAATTGCATAGTAAATGAAATTTTAAGTACTAAAAAGCTTAAATGCTAAGACTTGTCAAGTTTGAGCCCGAGTTAAGATTTTTGACTCGCTTTGTTGGCGGTTATCTTAATTAGGTTAGACAAGTCCTAGATGCAATACAAGAAACTTAAATATGCAATGCAGGCTTGACAACACCATTTTTAAGTGAAATTTCTGAGATCAAGAATGTTTAACTCATTCCTCAACATACAAAACCGGGGTTTATCTAGTGGCTTTGTGAAAATGTCCGCTAATTGATCTTCCGATCTCACTCCTTCTAAAATAATGTCTACTTTAGCAACATGATCTCTAGGAAGTGATGATGGATATCAATGTGCTTGGTGCGAGAGTGTTGTACAGGATTATTAGCAATTTTAACAGCACTCTCATCGTCACACAACAAAGGTACTTTTTCTAGAACTACACCGTAGTCTAGAAGAGTTTGTTTAATAAAGAATTTGTGTGCAATAAGCACCCGCGGCAATGTATTCTGCTTCGGTGGTTGACAAGGTGACACTATTTTGCTTCTTAGATGTCCTTGAAACTAGTGATCTCCCAAGCAAGGGGCATCCCCCGGATGTACTTTTTCTATCAATTTTGCAACCGATATAATTTGAATCGGAATAGCCAATTAAATCAAAGGTAGCTCCTTTGGGATACCAAAGGCCAACGCTTAGGTGTGCTTAAAATACCTAAGAATTCTTTTAACAGCACGAAGATGAGCTTTCTTAGGATTTGCTTGAAATCGAGCACACATACATACACTAAACATGATATCGGGCCTAGATGCGGTAAGATACAATAAACTACCAATCATGGAACGGTAGAGGGTTTGATCAACTGGGTTACCTCCCTCATTTAGGTCGAGATGTCCATTAGTAGGCATGGGTGTCTTGATTGGTTTGCACTTCTCCATGTTGAATCTTTTCAACAAGTTTTTGGTATACTTCTCTTGTGAGAGGAAGTTACCATCTTTCATTTGCTTGACTTGAAAGCCGAGGAAGTACGTCAACTCACCAATCATAGACATCTCGAACTCCTTCGACATCAACTCACCAAATTCCTTGCAATGATAATCGTTTGTCGAGCCAAAGATTATACCATCAATATAAACTTGACAAATGAAAATATCACCGTTATGTTTCTTTGTGAATAAAGTTGTGTCGACGGTCCCGATCTTGAAGCCCTTTTCGATGAGGAAGTCGCGAAGACGCTCATACCAAGCCCTTGGAGCTTGCTTTAACCCATATAGCGCCTTGGACAACCTGTAAGCATGGTTAGGATATCTAGGGTCTTCAAACCCGGGTGGTTGCTCAACATATACAAGTTCATTTATGAAGCCATTTAAAAATGCACTTTTTACATCCGTTTGATAAAGCTTTATGTCATTGCATGATGCATATGCAAGTAGGATACAGATGGCTTCAAGTCAAGCAACCAGTGCAAAGGTCTCTCCAAAATCTAAGCCTTCAACTTGAGAGAATCCCTTTACAACAAGTCTTGCCTTGTTCCGCACAATCACACCTAGATCATCTTGTTTGTTTCTAAACACCCATTTTGTTCCAATAATCCTTGCATCTTGTGGATGCTTCTCCAGGGTCCAAACTTGGTTACGAGTGAAGTTGTTTAA
Source organism: Zea mays (assembly GCF_902167145.1). Taxonomy (NCBI): domain Eukaryota; kingdom Viridiplantae; phylum Streptophyta; class Magnoliopsida; order Poales; family Poaceae; genus Zea; species Zea mays. The sequence goes on from NC_050099.1 coordinate 126,060,029, forward strand.
TTCTTCATGCATGACATTCACCCAGTCCGGATCCTGTAGCGCCTCATCTATACAAGTAGGTTCAACACAAGAGACAAAAGAGTGATGTTCAATAAATGAAGCATGTTTATGAGAACGAGTGATAACCTCTTGTGAAGGACTCCCAATGATTTGATCTTGTGGGTGTGCTTGAAGCAGTGATGAGTTTCTCTTCTCAACCACTTGGGAAGAAGGTCTTGGAACATCAACATCTTCAGCTTGTACCCTTGCTTGTTCATAAGAGACAAATGTATCTTCATTTGCATGCCTCTCATCTTTTTCATTATTATGTGCTACATTTGATGAAGAAGGCATGTCAATATTTTGCACCTCTTCTTTATCTTCTTTTGGTTTGATGGCTTCAATTGACATGTTCTTCATAGCTTCCCTAAGTGGCTCATCACCTACATCATCAAGATTTTCAAGTGCTCCTTGTGAGCCATTAGTCTCATCAAACTCCACATCATATGTTTCTTCTACCACGCCAGTGGCATGATTGAATACTCGATATGCTTTGGATTTTGATGAATAATGTGACGGAACCTCCCAAGTAATTAGGCCCACCTACAGTTGTCCTTGTCCAACGGACCTCAAACAACCCTGTAGGTGCCCCTGAATCACTTGACAAGTTCGGTATCTGCTTTTCTTACCTTTCCCAAGAGCGTTTCACCCGTCACGCAGACATTACAAGCATCGAAGTTACGAGAATGCGGAAGCAATTACATGAACTTACCTTTATTTAAAAGTAAGATAGAGTTGAATATTTACAGACCAGGATATATCCTATGAGTGCAGAGTAATATTATTACACACCAAGGGAGGAAAAAACTCCTCCCACAAAGTTTTAAACAAAAGTTCTTATGGAGGATCCTTTCCTCCCACAACTTCATTTCTGGTGTTCTTCCTTCGGTACCACCTTAGAACAGAAGCAACAAAAGTTTGTCGCTTCCTCACCTAAAAACAACGGGGAATAAAACCCTGAGTATGGAATTACTCAGCAAGTCTTACCCGACTAAAGAAAAGACTCTCAAGGGTATGCTGGTTTAAGGGAGTCAAGGTAAGGTTTCTCAATGATCAAAGACTCTGTTTTGCAGAAATGCTTACTAAAAGTGGATCCTTAAAAATCTAGTTTTATTGTCAGGTTAGGTAAAATTACCTGCATCTAGAGTTCTTTCTACCCTAGTTCAAACACTTGACCTGCACTAGCCAATTTCTTAACAAACCCTTCATCTTTACTGGAGTTCTACGTATAAGTTAGTGACCAAGTCTTCATAACCGCGAAGGTACGGCAATCCGAATCGATTATACTCAGCTGAGGATCTCCAATCACACGACATATGTAGCACTTAACCCTTGCATATGTCAACCCGCCATCGGGGTTCTTAAGAACAGATCAGGTTCACGTCAACCGAGAGCACAGATACACCACCGTCCAGCCTCTTGCCACGGAGGATACACGCTACTCTCGCCACCGCTCCACGCCCATTGCGTGTTATCTTATTCTGGCCTTAGTCTGCCCGAGGCAAAGCTTACCCATGACGAGGCATGTGACCAGTTAAAGGGTCCTCGGTCAGCAGGACTATATCGACACGGTCCTTAATCGACTCAGACGGAGACACTACACCGAGACTCTCTTCTTGTGCAAGTCACCCGCCCGGTCTCAGCTTAATCATTTCAACCCAAAGTTTGGTACCTGGCAGAGGTACATCTTTTCCGATGTTGAACCCATCATGGCCTTGATGGATCCACCATCAAATTTTATTTTCGAAAACATCCCTCCACTTTTGCCACATCATCTTTTTGTAAAAACAAAACATTTTGTTTTTCTAAAGCAAGGCTAAGCATCAAAAATCTTTTGTAAAACGGGTGATCAAGGAAGGTAATCAAATCCAAGGAAGGTAATGCAGGAATTGTTTTAGCAATCAACTCCTACCACTTAATGCATCAAGAAAGTGAGAAAGATTTTTAAAACACAAGGAGGTGGCAAATGCACCGGAGCTTGCCTTCGTTTATAGGTGAGTCAGGCTCGGATCCGCAGATGTCAAAGTAAAAACAATTCCCTGCCTGATGTTCCGCAGGTGGTGGTGCAGTCTTCTCTTCTTCTATCTCAACCTCTTCCTCGTTTTCTAAATATAACCATATATATATATATATATATATATATATATATATATATATATATATATATATATATATATATATAAGACTGAATGCCATGTAATGCTCATGAGAGTGCAAAGATAATAATAGTTTATTATCTAAAGTCTTGAATACAACTTTCCTTCACGGAACTCCGAGAACTTAGGGTTCCGGAGTCATTAGTGAAGTTCAAAGAGCAGGGGGGTAGGGTTTTGGGTTCTAGTATCAAACAAGGTCCAAATCAAACCAAATTCTACCCAAGGCTTCTAAATAATATTTAGAGTTCAAATAAAAAGTTTGGGCATTTTTGGAATTATTATCTATTTTCTAAAAATCCAGAAGCAATGCTTTAGGCTATTTTAAATGACCCAAAATTCCCTATTTGTCCTAAAAATCATGAAACTATTTTTATTAAATCCTATGGAAAATTAGGAATTTGGCAAAATTGGTTTGACATTTTTAGGATTTTTCTACAATTTCCTAGAATTTATTTGGCTCTGGAAGAAAAAGAAAAACTTGTAACAGTCATTGGACCGAATCTAGCCTAGGTCGGCCCAACAACAGCAGATACGCGCCCGCGCCCGCACGCCTGCAGATTTTGCACGGAGACCCCCATGGTTTTGAATATCCCGAACCGAGCCCAAAACACTATTTAAACAGTCGCTGACACTTTACACAGGGGTCCCCCGACTTCTGTTTCTTCACCAAATAAACCCTGACGTCGAACGACGTTGCGCAGAGCTCCGGCGAGCTCGCGCATCGGCCAAACGGTGACCGCAAGCACTACGACTAACCCAGCGTGTTCTTGACGATTGGTGGCGGTCTAGTTCAATCTGGTGGGTCGAGGAGCTTGAGGAGGGCCTAGGGATGCTAGAACAAGCGACGGAGAGACTTGAACTGACCTGAGTTGAGCTGGCCGCGGCAAGGTGTTCTTCGCGGTGTGATGAACCGATTTGGGGAAAACTCAAAATTCGTGAGCCCTGGCGAACGATTGAGGGTGGGAGCGGGTGCTTTGGTTTCATGATGACATAGCGCAGCAGCCCCGGCCTTCAATTTATAGAGGGCTTAGGCGGTGGCGCACAATTTGGTCGAGCAGTGCTGGCGGCCGGAGATAGGGAATAACACGGTGGCTGTAACCGTGGCAGTCACCGGTGTAACGGGCAAGGAGAATACTCCTAAGGGTGCCACGCTTACTACCACGTAGTAACAAGCTTCGGCGTGGCGCAACCGAGGTCACCGGCGCTTCCACGGCGTCTCCGGTAGTCCGGCCACGTCGCAACGACTATAATCACGGCGATAAACTCAAATTCGCGATCCTATCCATTCCCAACAACCTTGCTTACTCTCTTAAGCAAAGTTATTCACCTAAGATAGATCTACATAGTTGATGTGGTAACCTAGGGCAAATTCTCAATAATTTGGAAGATATAGAGCTCCAAAGTTGAGCTAATATCACTGAAAATCAGACTTAATCATTTGAGAAAAAGTGTGGCTTTTTGCATATAAGCCCAAAACTTAGGGTTTAGACTGCAAATCCACCTATTTGTGAACCATAATACTTAAGATGCTTTATTAACATGGTTTTTGCACTTTAGCCCAAAAGTGGATTAATTTTGCACTTAACCCCCTAGGGTTTGGATTTAGGGTTTTCAAGGGTCCTTTTCAGGGTTTTTGGTATCTCAGGGATGTAAATGTAACTTAGACCTATCCTTAGTAATATTTATGACTATTTCACTTAATCTTTGGGGTTTTCTCTATTTAGTCCCTGTTTTGCCCTTCTAATCCCCATTTAGGGTTAAGTACCCTACACTAGGGTCTTATTTGCAAAATGCTATAACAATACAACTTGTTTGAAATTTTTACCTAGTGAATGCATCCTAGGTGTATCAAACATATGAAATGCTGATGCTCATGATGTTATGCTCAAGTTTGAGTAACAATAACACTAGGGGTGTTACATCCTTCCCCCCATAAAAGAATCTCGTCCCGAGACTAAAAGTCCTAGGGTAAGTAATGGAAAAGGAAACACGTCATGTCTTTATTTCCTTATTCTTGGTACAAGGCAGGGGTGGTTTGGGACTCACTCCTTTATTACAACCACTTTATACTCTTTACAAATTACAAGAGGCTAAAAAGCCTGGGAAATTCTTGTCTAAAAAGTCTTGAGTTTCCCATGTGGCCTCATCTTCGGAATGTTGGTTCCACCGTATCTTATAAAACTTGAGAGTTTTTCTCCGGGTAACCCTGTCCTTTTGATCCAAGACTCGAATAGGATGTTCGGAATATGTCAAGTCTAGTTCAAGGACAATATCTGTCACTTCAATGGTTCGATCTGGAACCCGAAGACACTTCTTCAACTGAGACACATGGAACAAATTATGTACAGTAGACAAGGTTTCAGGTAGTTGGAGTCGGTATGCCACTGGTCCACATTGCTCAAGTATAGGGAAAGGACCAATGTATCGGGGTGCAAGCTTCCCTTTAACCCCGAAACGCGATACACCCTTCATCGGGGAGACCTTCAGATAAACATAATCTCCGACCAGAAAATACAAGGGCATTCATCGTTTGTCTGCATAACTTTTCTGACGAGCTTGAGCTTTCTTCAAATTATGAGTTATTTTCTGAACCTTTTCTTCGGTCTCTTTCACCATATCAGGCCTGAAGAAGTACCTTTCACCAGGTTCAGATCAATTTAGCGGAGTACGACATCGTCGTCCATATAAAGCTTCGAAGGGTGCCATCTTGATACTTTCTTGATAGCTATTATTATATGAGAACTCTGCTAGTGGTAAACATTCATCCCATTTCTGTGGGAATTCCAACACACATGCCCGCAGCATATCTTCAAGTATTTGGTTCACCCTCTCAGTCTGCCCACTTGTCTGAGGATGATAGGCCGAACTGTGGAGCAATTTGGTACCCAGGGATTTATGAAGTTCTTCCCAGAATTTGGATACGAATTGAGGTCCACGATCCGATACTATAGTCTTCGGAACCCCGTGCAAACTGAGAATGCGAGCAATGTACAGCTCCGCATAGGTGATGACGGGATATTTTACTTTGACTGGAAGGAAGTGGGCGATCTTTGTAAGTCGATCAATGATAACCCAAATGGAGTCAAACCCTTTTGCTGTTCTGGGTAATCCCACAATGAAGTCCATACTAATATCTTCCCATTTCCATGTTGGTATTGGTAAAGATTGTAATGGACCAGCAGTCTTCATGTGTATGGCCTTGACACGTTTACAAGTGTCACATCTAGCCACATAGCGTGCAATTTCAATTTTCATCTTCGTCCACCAGTAATGCTGCTTTAGATCATGATACATCTTAGTGCTTCCGGGATGAATAGAATAGCGACTAAGATGTGCTTCATCTAATATTTGTTGGCAGATTTCTTCATTTTTTAGGCACCACTATGCGGTTGTTGAACCATACAATGCCTTGATCGTCTTCTCTGAAACATTTGGCTTTTTCAGCCCTTATCTTCTCCCGTTTATGTTTCATACCGTCATCATTTTTCTGTGCGTCAATTATCCTTTGTAAGATGACTGACTCCAACTTCAAATGATTTGAAGTCCCATGCTGAATCATTCCCAGGTTCAAATTTTCCATCTCCTGGCATAATGTAATGTGAGAAGTACTCATTGTTAGACAATGGCAGGAAGCCTTGCGACTGAGTGCATCTGCCACTACATTTGCTTTGCCTGGGTGATAATGGATCTCTAATTCATAATTGTTGGGGACTTGTTCTCAAATGCTATGAATTAAGAACAAGGCAACATAGAATATTAAATATCAAAGCCCTTCGTCCTTCGAAACATTATTTCCCCTTGGGTATAATGAATTTCGGATGAAGGTTATGAAGGTCACACCTTCATAATCATAATAAGAGACAAGAAAAGATTTGTGCATGAAATAGAGAGAATAACATAATTATTTTAAAAATTATTATTGATTTATTTCCATTTCATTTTACTTGTATAAACGCTGACAAATTACAAATGTACCTTCGGTCTGAAGGAAAGCGAGGGTACAAGCGTGATGCAAATACCAAGTCAGCGTGAACAGTACGGGAGTACTGTTCATCTATTTATAGGCACAGGACGTAGCCCGTGTAAAATTACATTAGTGCCCTTTACATTTATCAATAACTCTACAGTAATTCTTCAGGGTCTAATTTGGCTTTTCATCTTTAAGTCGGTTCCCCTTTTCTACTGTCATGCCGAAGCTTATCTGCGCATAGCTTCGTGATGATCTTTTCCTTCGTCACAATCGCCTTCCGTCCCACTCAAGCTTCGTCTTGACCATACTCTTATATACTCGTAATCCAATTCCGAAGATACCTGCTCACACATTTCACTTGGAAAACATTGTCAAATCATGTTTTTGAGGACCTTCGGAAGCCGAAGGCCCCCAACAGTAGCCCCTCGCAATATTAATTTGTTGTACTGATAAATTCATATTGCGATATGGACGAAGGCCTTAAGCCGAAGGTCCGAAAAAACACCTTCCCCTTGCTAGAATAGCAATCAGTCTTTGACAAGCGGGACCCTCCAGTTTTCAACGCTCTGGGCGTATAAATAAGAGCTCATCCCGAGTTATTGGACACGCTCTCTTGCCAACTGTTTTTACTCACCCAACCTTTAGCCTACGCGCAACAACCTTTGCTCGGCCTTTTAAATTTTAAGGCTTCGGAGTTGAGAGCACTTTCTCAGCGTTTGCAAGGATGTCTGAAGATAACAAAGTTGTTGGTGATTCGAAGCTGAGTCTTTCTGAGGAAATGCATCTGGGTTTTCTTCAATCTATGTCGAAGACTAATACAGAGAAGATTACTAAAGAAATTTTGGAAGGTTTATCTGAAGATACTTGTGACAGCGACAACTATGATGTGGATAGTGGTGGTGAAGACTCCGAAGATCGACCTTGGCGACCAAGCCATGCGGTTTTCGGCAAATCAAGTATTAAAGAAAATCATCTTGTCAACATGAGGGGAAGATATTTCCGGGACTTGTCCGTTGTGAGGGCCGACGAAGGAGAGAAGACTTGTCCAACTCCTGAGGAAAATGAAGTCGTAGTATTCCGAAGCTTCTTGAAAGCTGGACTACGATTTCCCCTAAGCAGCTTTGTTGTAGAGGTGCTGAAGATATTTGAAATCTACCTTCACCAACTTACCTCCGAAGCAATCATAAGGATGAATATCTTCGTGTGGGCCGTGAGAAGCCAAGGCCTGGAACCTGATGCGAAAAGTTTCTGCAACATACACGAATTATTATACGAGACAAAACCCTGGGGTAAGGAACAATATCACAACAATTTTGGCTGCTACAGCTTCGGCTCCCGGTCTGGGTCAAGCTGCCCAGTGCCGACCTTTCGAAAGAGGTGGCCTGGCGACTGGATGACGAAATGGTTTTACGTGAAGAATGACTTGAAATCACGAGAAGATATAAAGAAGATCATTATGCGTCCCATCTGGCAACGCTTCGGCCTGCGGAGGCCGAAGGTGGAAATGAATGAAGCAGCCGAAGAATGCTAGAGAGCCTTCGGAGTTGTTTGCTCTTTTATTGGGACGAGGGATTTGGTCCAAGAACACATTGCCTTCAGAGTATGGCCGCTTGTGGAAAAATGGGAAATGCCGCAGGAGACCATTAAAGAGGCTGACGAAGGTGGACTAGTCAGGCTGAAGTACACTTTTAAGTTCAGAGATAAATTCGTTGAGCCAGATGATGACTCGCTAAAAAGCATTGAAACTGTAAGTGATGAACTACTTGGGGTATATTCAAAGGCCGAAGATACTGCATTGTCAGCAGCCTTCGGAGGCCGAAAAAAGAAGAGACTGAACCGAGTGTTTGACGCAATTGGGTTCGTGTACCCCGACTACCACTATCCAGTGCGGGGTCAAAAAAGAAAGAACACTTCCTCTGCGAAGGAAACTACTTCAGCCGCTCCTAGTGAGCCGGCGCCGAAGAGGAAAAGGGTAAAGATTCTCACACACCGGCCACGTTACATTGAACTGGCCATAGTGCCTGAGTTCACCGGTGAGACCTCTTCGGCCACCGAAGCTAAAGAATCAACTCTGCTGCCAGGAATCAAAGAGCTGGTCAAAGAGCCAGCAATAGAAAAGATAGAAGAAGCAAAGACTGAAGAAGCGAAAACATTAGAAGTTTTAAGTCCTTCAGCAAAAATTGAGTCAGAAAAAAGCCAGAAGGGTCCAACAGTGACCCCGAAAAGAAAAACGATGGTTAATGTGTTGGATGTTTTGGAGACAATTAAATCTTCGAGCATAACTCCAAAGAAAACCATTGGAACTTCTGAAGTGTCTACTGAAGCCTTTGTTGCTGAAACTTCGAAGCAACAACTTGAAGCTGAAGCTGGGCCTTCAGAGCCCTCCAAGGAACAACCTTTGGAAACCGAAGAAACAAAGGTTACAAAGGCAGCATTGGAAGCCGAAAAAATAAAAATGTTAGAGCCAATTTCGGTTGAAGGAATTGACACTGCTGCCCCCGAAGCACCTTCCAACATAAGCGATTACATTGTACGACATGCTTCAGGGAAAAAACTATCTGAAGAAGAGATTTATGAAGCTAATCACTATGCTAGAGAATTAAAATATCCGAAGGGAGCATTAGTGTTCAATGGAACAGACGAAGATGACTTCCTATACTGCCTCCCTGACAATAAAGAATTATCTGTCTGCCGGGAGATGGCTAGGAGTATGGGGTTTCCGAAGCTTGAAGCTGGATTATGCGCTATGACGAAGGAGGATCTTGCGGATAGCCTTGCATACAATAGCCTGAAGGTGCGAGAATTGTATATTTAGAAATTTACAATTTTTGAATCATTCTTTTATTCTTATACTAATTCTTGTATATATATGGTTTAATATTGAGTAACGCGCTGAGAGCGCAAAAGAATGCCGAAAACGAGAGCTATAATATTGCTTTCGACAATCTATGATCAGAGGTTATTAGGCTGAGGAACGAAGCTCTGGAAAAAGATAAAATTCTGCTTACATTGGTGGACAAGATAAAGGAAGACGAAGCTACCTCTAAGGCTCAAGCTGAAGCCCAAAAACGCGAAATTAAAGATCTTCAGAAACAGCTAGCCAGAGCTAAGGAAGAGCGTATTCTTGAAGAGACAAAACGAGAGCTTAGTGATCAACGGGCCAATCATTTAGAAATAAATGTTAAAGAGCTTCGTGCATCCTAGAGAAGATGCTATGATAAATCCATAGTGTGTGTCAAGAAGATAAAATCCAGCTTCGCCAACGTTGGCACATTCTCTAGCGAAGAGAATTTCTCAAGAGGCAATCCCGAAGGTCCGATGGAATGGATCAGTCATGAAGCTGAGGCCTTCGAAGAAATCCTGAATAGCCGCGGAGACATATGTGCTTTTTCAGGTGCTAGAGGAATTGCTACTGTTTTGGAGAAGAAAGGTTGTGAGCATGTAAAAGCTCTAGCGCAATCCGAAGCTACCTTGTCCCCCGAAGACATTAAAGACCCCTCAGCCGAAGCAAGCATGATCGGCGGAAAATTTTTCACTGATATCTGGGACAATGGCGGCCGAGAAATGGCGCAAGAAATTCAAAAGAGCGAAAAAGGCATCCACGATGCTAGAAAAGTAGCAGAAGCTGCCGAGAAAAGTACAGAGCCCGAAGGGCAAATAGGTATTAATTAGTGGTTTTTATTATGTTGTAATTTTTTATTCCAGACTTTGTTCGCGGTTTGTAATAGTAATATAGCCGTATCTTCTCTTCCCTTAGAACCTGCTGAGGCATCTCCGGGCCCCCACCCGAAGGGGGACGATGAAATTAGAAAAATGGCCGAAGCCATTATGGACAAGGTTGTCGACCAGCTACTGAACGAAGCTGCAGAAATAGTTCTTAAGGAGGATTAAATGCTATTGTAGAAACATTTGGAACGTAACATGTGTAGTACATTGTAACTTTGAATGTAATATATAATCTATTTATAGTTTAATTCTTTACGATGCATGAAATTTTGCATACATACCATTTTTTGAGCCTTCGGCGAAAAAACACCTTCCCTTCTTTTCATGCTTCGTGAAGAAAATCTTTTCTATATCACAAGAATTTGCATACTTCTCTGATGAAGAATATCCAAGCTTCGTGAAATATTCTCCGAAGCTATAAAAAAGTTTTGTGTTGCCTCTCTAATGAAGCTACACTTCTTCTCGATTTATCTTGTGCCTTAGCACGATTTTCTCTTTTCCAAAATATTCTTCGAAGATCAACACTGTATCCCCTTCTTGCTCCACATGCAATATGCTGTATGATGCTTATGTTATGCAGAATGATGTGATGATGTTATGTTATGCAAAATGATATTTGTGCCACAGATACATATCCCTGTAATAGAGCACACATACTTTTTATATCAGCGCTGACTTTTCGCTGTAAACCTCCCTTAGGAGCTTCTTCGCCTTTTACTTTCAGCGGAATCAGCGTCTATTTTTCGCTATAAGCCTCCCTTAGGAGCTTCTTCACCTTTTACTTTCAGCGGAATCAGCGTTTATTTTTCGCTGTAAGCCTCCCTTAGGAGCTTCTTCGCCTTTTACTTTCGGCGGAATCAGTGCTGACTTTTCGCTGTAGGCTCAGAAAACTTACTCTGCGCTCCCTTAGGAACGACTTTTTACTGTTTCGAACAATTTGCACTGTTTCCGTTAGAACAAATTTTTGATAATACAAAGGTCCTTCATGCCACCATAAATTCGTATGCTTCGTCAACTCAAGCCTATGGAAAAAACATATTTTTATTATGGTAAAAGACGAAAGTGTTACAAGAAATTGAAAAACGATAAAAGACACTTAAACTTCCCATAATTGTTCCTTATTAACAAAAAAGTAATACTGAATGTAAAAATGCGAAAAAACTGCTGTTGAGGTAGGATATTTATCAATAAATGTGCTTCGACTCTGGCACAGTGCTATTGACTGTGTGAGCTTCGGACTCCTCTCTGAAGTCCCTCTGAAGGTGATTGTGCTGACTCCCTTCTGGCTGTTGTCCTCGCTGCGTCGGCAGTGGCGGTGGAGGCTGTTGCCAAGATGCTTGGGGTTGGCTTGCCGAAGCAACAGAAGCTGCAGGGTGGTTGCCTACATATTCTGGAATATAAGGCGAATGATACGAAGCAGTATGCATGACCTGCTTCGGCTGACTTTGTTGCGTTGCTGCTTCTGCTATCTCCTTCTGCTTCTGGATGGTAACGTGGCACATCCTGGTGCTATGGCCCTTGTCTTCACCACAGAATAGGCAGTAAATTTTTCTTGGCTGATCTCCAAACCTTCCCCCGAAGCCCCTGGCGCCTCTGCCCCTTGGCGCTGACGGCCGAAAAGAACTTTGCTGCTGCCCCGAAGCTTGTGAAGAGTATTGTGGCCTTTGCTGCTGGCTCCCTCGATCATCACTTTGAGTAGAGTTATGAATTGACCTAACATGCCTTGGGTGAAATCTTCCTCCGAAGCCCCTGGTCATCTCAGAGAATCTGAATGCTTCCTCCCTTCTTTGGCGGAAGTCATTGTCAGCTCGAATATACTCGTCCATCTTCTAGAGCAGCTTCTCCAAGGTTTGTGGTGGCTTCCTGGCAAAGTATTGCACTGAAGGTCCCGTCCGAAGCCCCTTAATCATGGCCTCAATGACAATTTCATTGGGCACTGTTGGCGCCTGTGCCCTGAGACGCAGAAACCTTCGGACATACGCCTGAAGGTATTCTTCATGGTCCTGGGTACACTGGAAGAGAGCCTGAGCGGTGACTGGCTTTGTCTGAAATCCTTGGAAGCTGGTTATCAACATATCCTTCAGCTTCTGCCAAGAGGTGATTGTCCCTGGCCGGAGAGAGGAGTACCAGGTCTGAGCGACACTCTTGACGGCCATGACAAAAGACTTTGCCATGACTGCAGTATTGCCACCATACGAAGATATGGTTGCTTCATAGCTCATCAAAAATTGCTTCGGGTCTGTATGACCGTCGTACATGGGGAGCTGGGGTGGCTTGTAAGACTGGGGCCATGGTGTAGCCTGCAATTCTGTTGATAGAGGAGAAGCATCATCGAAAGCAAAATTTCCATGATGGAAATCTTCATACCAGTCGTCCTCATTGTAAAAGCCTTCCTGATGGAGCTCTCTGCGCGGAGGCCTTCGGCTCTGGTCATCTTGAACAAGATGACGAACCTCTTCGGAAGCTTCATCTATCTGTCTCTGAAGGTCAGCTAAACGAGCCATCTTCTCCTTCTTGCGTTGCACCTGTTGCTGAAGGATCTCCAGGTTTTGGATTTCCTGATCCAAGTCATCTTCCGGAGGCATTGGACTAACAACCTTCCTCTTCTGGCTTCGAGCCTCTCTAAGAGAAAGGACGTCCTGATTGGGATCCAACGGCTGCAGAGTAGCAGCCCCTGTCGCTGAAGCTTTTTTCGGCGGCATGATGAAGGTGATGCTTGCCGAAGGTGTTCAAAGCTCAAGAAATGGAAGTGAGTTCACCGGAGGTGGGCGCCAATGTTGGGGACTTGTTCTCAAATGCTATGAATTAAGAACAAGGCAACATAGAATATTAAATATCAAAGCCCTTCGTTCTTCGAAACATTATTTCCCCTTGGGTATAATGAATTTCGGACGAAGGTTACGAAGGTCACACCTTCATAATCATAATAAGAGACAAGAAAAGATTTATGCATGAAATAGAGAGAATAACATAATTATTTTAAACATTATTATTGATTTATTTCTATTTCATTTTACTTGTATAAACGATGACAAATTACAAATGTACCTTCGGTCTGAAGGAAAGCGAGGGTACAAGCGTGATGCAAATACCAAGTCAGTGTGAACAGTACGGGAGTACTGTTCATCTATTTATAGGCACGGGACGCAGCCCGTGTAAAATTACATTAGTGCCCTTTACATTTATCAATAACTCTACAGTAATTCTTCAGGGTCTAATTTGGCTTTTCATCTTTAAGTCAGTTCCCCTTTTCTACTGTCATGCCGAAGCTTATCTGCGCATAGCTTCGTAAAGATCTTTTCCTTCGTCACAATCGCCTTCCGTCCCACTCAAGCTTCGTCTTGACCATACTCTTATATACTCGTAATCCAATTCCGAAGATACCTGCTCACACATTTCACTTGGAAAACATTGTCAAATCATGTTTTTGAGGACCTTCGGAAGCCGAAGGCCCCCAACAATAATCCTTGATCAGCTCGAACCATCTCCTTTGTCTCATATTGAGCTCTGACTGGGTAAAGATATACTTCAAACTTTTATGATCTGTATAAATATGACAGATATTACCCAGCAGATAATGACGCCAGATCTTCAGGGCATGAACCACTGCAGCTAGCTCCAGATCATGAGTAGGATAATGCTCCTCATGCCGGCGCAACTGCCTTGAAGCATACGCTATTACTCGGCCTTCTTGCATTAATACGCAGCCGAGATCACTGCCTGAGGCGTCACAATACACATCAAAGGGCATATTAATATCCGGTTGAGCCAATACCAGAGCAGTGGTTAATAATACCTTCAATTTTTCAAAAGCTTCATTACACTTGGAAGACCAATTGAACTTAGTCTCATTCTTCAATAGACTCGTGATTGGCTTCACAAGCCTAGAAAAATCTGGTATAAATCGGCGGTAATAGCCAGCCAGTCCAAGGAAACTTCGGACTTGATGAACAGTGGTTGGGGGTTTCCTCTCCAAGATATCCTTGACCTTGCTGGGATCTACCGCAATCCCTCTGGCAGATAACACATGTCCCAGAAATTGGATTTCTTCCAGCCAGAACGCGCATTTACTGAACTTGGCATATAACTGATGTTCTCTCAAGCGCGTTAATACGATCCGTAAATGTTGAGCATGCTCCTCTTCATTCTTGGAATATATTAAGATATCATCTATGAAGACCACCAGGAATTTGTCCAACTCGGGCATGAATACCAAGTTCATCAGATAAGTGAAGTGGACAGGAGCATTCGTCAGTCCGAAGGACATTACCATGTATTCAAATAATCCATACCGCGTAGTGAATGCGGTCTTTGGTATATCCTCGGACCTGATACGGATATGATGATAGCCCGATCTGAGATCAATCTTGGAGAATACCCTCGCTCCGGTCAGTTGATCAAATAAAATGTCAATCCGCGGAAGAGGGTACTTGTTCTTGATAGTGACCTCGTTCAGGGGTCGATAATCCACACACATCCGTAAAGTTTGATTCTTCTTCTTGACGAATATGGCTAGGCAACCCCATGGTGACGAGCTTGGCCGGATGAATCCTTTCTCTAGTAGATCTTGTAATTGAATCTTCAGTTCTGCCAGCTCATTTGGAGGCATTCGGTACAATCTTCTAGAAATGGGAGCCGTACCGGGCTTCAACTCAATTACAAACTCTACATCTCTTTCGGGTGGCAATCCAGGCAAATCCTCTGGAAAGACATCTGGGAACTCACATACTACCAGAATATCCTTGATCTCCGGTATAATGGCTTCATATATTCGGCCAGTAGTTTTAGCTAGAATGGGGATGGACAAAAGAATTTCCTCTTGATTATGATTCAACCTGATGGTTCTCTGATCAGTGTTGAGGGTTGCTTTATGTCGGGCCAACCAATTCATGCCCAAGATGGCATCTATGTCTTGGCATTTTAGAACAATCATATTAGTAGGAAAGTCCCGTCCGGCCAATGTTACGGGCACTTGATAGGCCACTTCTCTAACAAATATTTGTCCCCCAGGTGAGTGAATTTTAAACCCTTCCTTTGATTCATGGCATGAAATGAAATATTGCTCCACAAATTTCTTGCTGATGAATGTATGCGAAGCACCAGAATCAAAGAGAATAACTGCGGGCTGATTGGCCACAAGGAACGTACCCATCATTACCGGTTCACCGTCCAGTGTGGTGGCCACTTGGGTGTAATAAATTTGTCCTGTCTTCTTTATGTTCTTGCCCGTATTTCCCTTAGCTTGAGAAGAATTCCCAATACCTTGTTGATCGTTTAAGCGATTCTGCTTCGGGTAGGGGCAATCCTTAATAAAATGCCCAGATTTTCCGCAATTGAAGCATCCCGTTGACGAACTGGGAAGGGCAGGGAATCGAGTGCCTGGGGCACCTGGCTGACTTGTTGCAGTGGGGGCAGCATTGGGACGGATGAACACTGGTTGCTTAAAAGGGAAGGAGGGTGGACGTGTTGAAGAACGACCCTGATTAAAAGGCCGGATAACAAACCGTTGCCTTTTTACGGGGCCCTGACTAGGCCTGTCACCTCCAAAACCCTTGGATTTTCTGGCGCCTGCATACTTTGCTTCAACTGCCAATGCTGTACTGACAGCTCTTCCATAAGTAAGGTCGATGCAGGTTGCCATCTTTCTTTGCAGTCGATCATTTAAACCTCTCATAAAACAATTCTTCTTCTTCAAATCTGTGTTAACTTGATCGATTGCATACTGGGATAAGTGATTAAATTTATTGAGATACTGATTAACAATATCCCCTCCTTGCTTTAGCTTCATAAATTCCTTCTGTTTCAGGTGGAGGACTCCCTCAGGTACATAATGCTCTCTGAAGGCCAACTTAAACTCATCCCAGGTTACTTGATGACCAGCCGGTTGTACGGCAACAAAGTTCCCCCACTAGGTGCTGGCAGGGCCACGCAATTGCTGAGCCGTGAACAGGGGCTTCTGAGTTTCGGAACACCGAAGAATACCAATTTCTGCTCAATGACGCGGATCCATTCGTCCGCCTCTAAAGGGTCTTTCGCCTTGACGAACAACTATGGGCGCGTCTCGGAGAAATCCAAATAAGAGGTCTCACGGGGGCCCTGCTGATAGCCCCACCCCCTTGTTGTTGGAGTTGTTGACCCGCCATCTCCCGTAGGAAACGGGTATTATCCGCTGTCGCGTTTACCAAGGCGGCGATAACCTCGGCAAGTGTGGGAGGGACTGGAGGTGGGTTTGGTGTTGCCTCCCTCCCACGGGAGGTACTAGCCCCGTCCTGAGCACGAGTCCAGTAAGGCATCTATGGCAACAAACATTTGAAAACAATATAATATGCCAAAGAAAACCATCAATTTTACATTACTAAAAAGAGTAATGTTATAGACTCGAATTTTACAACAGGATTTCACTACCTATTATACAATAACACTACCTATTATACAATAACACTACTTCTATTTCTACTATTACACCACTACTCCTGCTTCCTGTTGCTCCTGGCAGCCTCGTCGTCGGGCGTGGGAGACCACTCATCGACCAACCTCATAGAGGGAGGGGGCCTGAAAAGGTCCAATTCGCCACCAAAAGCTTCTCCCGCTACATGAGAAGGTCCGGCTTCCGTCCCGACAGGATTCGCAGGTTCACTGGGGTGCAATTGCGAATACAGTACATGAACTTCTTCATGTAAAGTATTGCAATAAGCCTGCAGGTCATCAATGGCCGAGCTGAGCTCCTCTACTCGAGCTTGAGCCTTTGCCTCCTTAGCCCAGGCAAGCGAACGAGATTGAACTACCCAGTCGAGCGCTAAATCTCGGTCCGCGAGCTGATCTCGCAGGCGGCGGACGTCACTTCTCAATTCATTGATTCTGTTGCCATCTGCGACCCATATGTCAGTCCTGCGTCGGAGTTCTGTTTGAAGCCGATTCACTTGCGCTTCAAGATCCCCGATCGGATCATTACTCCTGCTACTACTATCCTCGTGTCTTGGGGGCAGTTGATGACATGGCACACCAATTGGGCCAGTATGCTTGCGCGCAGTTCTCCTCGTGCGCGGCGGCATTTTTCTACGGGGGAAAATTTTATTAGCATAGTTCTTAGCATGATGCATGTATAATTACAGAATCAACCTTAGTTGATTCACACCTTCTATATGTTGCACTCTTACTATCTGGTCTTAAAGATAAACTCTTCAGAAATACTTAGGTAAGAAGGGAAGAGATTTTCTAGATAAGTCTTTATAAAATTCTTTGAAGATGCCTCATAATATCTGCAGAGAAGGGCTTCGCTCCGATACCAGCTGTGACGGAACCTCCCAAGTAATTAGGCCCACCTACAGTTGTCCTTGTCTAATGGACCTCACACAACCCTGTAGGTGCCCCTGAATCACTTGACAAGTTCGGTATCTGCTTTTCTTACCTTTGCCAAGAGCGTTTCACCCGTCACGCAGACATTACAGGCATCGGAGTTACGAGAATGCGGAAGCAATTACATGAACTTACCTTTATTTAAAAGTAAGATAGAGTTGAATATTTATAGACCAGGATATATCCTATGAGTGCAGAGTAATATTATTACACACCAAGGGAGGCAAAAACTCCTCCCATAAAGTTTTAAACAAAAGTTCTTATGGAGGATCCTTTCCTCCCGCAACTTCATTCCTGGTGTTCTTCCTTCGGTACCACCTTAGAACAGAAGCAACAAAAGTTTGTCTCTTCCTCACCTAAAAACAACGGGGAATAAAACCCTGAGTATGGAATTACTCAACAAGTCTTACCCGACTAAAGAAAAGACTCTCAAGGGTATGCTGGTTTAAGGGAGTCAAGGTAAGATTTCTCAATGATCAAAGACTCTGTTTTGCAGAAATGCTTACTAAAACTGGATCCTTAAAAATCTAGTTTTATTTTCAGGTTAGGTAAAATTACCTGCATCTAGAGTTCTTTCTACCCTAGTTCAAACACTTGACCTGCACTAGCCAATTTCTTAACAAACCCTTCATCTTTACTGGAGTTCTACGTATAAGTCAGTGACCAAGTCTTCATAATCGCGAAGGTACGGCGATCCGAATCGACTATACTCAGCTGAGGATCTCCAATCACACGACATATGTAGCACTTAACCCTTGCATATGTCAACCCGCCACCGGGGTTCTTAAGACCAGATCAGGTTCACGTCAACTGAGAGCACAGATACACCACCGTCCAGCCTCTTGCCACGGAGGGTACACGCTACTCTCGCCACCGCTCCACGCCCATTGCGTGTTATCTTATTCTGGCCTTAGTCTGCCCGAGGCAAAGCTTACCCATGACGAGGCATGTGACCAGTTAAAGGGTCCTCGGTCAGCAGGCCTACATCGAAACAGTCCTTAATTGACTTAGACGGAGACACTACACTGCGACTCTCTTCTCGTGCAAGTCACCCACCCGGTCTCAGCTTAATCATTTCAACCCAAAGTTTGGTACCTAGCAGAGGTACATCTTTTCCGATGTTGAACCCATCAAGGCCTTGATGGATCCACCATCAAATTTTATTTTCGAAAACATCCCTCCACTTTTGCCACATCATCTTTTTGTAAAAACAAAACATTTTGTTTTTCTAAAGCAAGGCTAAGCATCAAAAATCTTTTATAAAACGGGTGATCAAGGAAGGTAATCAAATCCAAGGAAGGTAATGCAGGAATTGTTTTAGCAATCAACTCCTACCACCTAATGCATCAAGAAAGTGAGAAAGATTTTTAAAACACAAGGAGGTGGCAAATGCACCGGGGCTTGCCTTCGTTTATAAGTGAGTCAGGCTCGGATCCGCAGATGTCAAAGTAAAAACAATTCCCTGCCTGATGTTCCGCAGGTGGTGGTGGTGCAGTCTTCTCTTCTTCTATCTCAACCTCTTCCACGTTTTCTAAATATAACCATATATATATAAGACTGAATGCCATGTAATGCTCATGAGAGTGCAAAGATAATAATAGTTTATTATCTAAAGTCTTGAATACAACTTCCCTTCACGGAACACCGAGAACTTAGGGTTTCTAGAGTCATTAGTGAAGTTCAAAGAGCAGGGGAAAGGTTTTGGGTTCTAGTATCAAACAAGGTCCAAATCAAACCAAATTCTACCCAAGGCTTCTAAATAATATTTAGAGTTCAAATAAGAAGTTTGGGCATTTTTGGAATTATTATCTATTTTCTAAAAATCCAGAAGCAATACTTTAGGCTATTTTAAATGACCCAAAATTCCCTATTTGTCCTAAAAATCATGAAACTATTTTTATTAAATCCTATGGAAAATTAGGAATCTGGAAAAATTGGTTTGACATTTTTAGGATTTTTCTACAATTTCCTAGAATTTATTTGGCTCTGGAAGAAAAAGAAAAAGAAAAACTTTTAACAGTCATTGGACCGAATCTAGCCTAGGTCGGCCCAACAACAACAGATACGCGCCCGCGCCCGCGCGCCTGCAGATTTTGCACGAAGACCCCTGCGGTTTTGAATATCCTGAACCGAGTCCAAAACACTATTTAAATAGTCGCTCACACTTTACACAGGGGTCCCCCGACTTCTGTTTCTTCACCAGATAAACCCCCGACGTCAAACGGCGTTGCGCAGAGCTCCGGCGAGCTCGCGCACCGGCCAAATCGCTCCAAGACCGGCACCCCAAGCGACTGACCCCGAATTTAATCCCTCCCAAGCATTTCCCCCAAACCAATTTCTAGATTACAGCCCTACAACTCCCTGCCCACGGTGACCGCAAGCACTACGGCTAACCCAGCGCGTTCCTGGCGATTGGTGGCGGTCTAGTTCAATCTGGTGGGTCGAGGAGCTTGAGGAGGGCCTAGGGACGCTAGAACAAGCGACGGAGAGACTTGAACTGATCTGAGTTGAGCTGGCCGCGGCGAGGTGTTCTTCGCGGTGTGATGAACCGATTTGGGCAAAACTCAAAATTCGTGAGCCCTCGCGAACGATTGAGGGTGGGAGCGGGTGCTTTGGTTTCGTGATTACATAGCGCAGCTGCCACGGCCTTCAATTTATAGAGGGCTTAGGCGGTGGCGCACAATTTGGCCGAGCAGTGCTGGCGGCCGGAGATAGGGAATAACACGGTGGCTGCAACCGTGGCAGTCACCGGTGTAACGGCGCAAGGAGAACACTCCTAAGGGTGCCACGCTTACTACCGCGTAGTAACAAGCTTCGGTGTGGCGCAACCGAGGTCACCGGCGCTTCCACGGCGACTCCGGTTGTCCGGCCACGTCGCAGCGACTATAATCACGGCGATAAACTCAAATTTGCGATCCTATCCATTCCCTGCCGTGAGATCTTTTCTTTGCCGTAGTTATCCACCCGCCAGTGAACACAAATCACGGCGGCGGCGTGAATCACGGCGTAGAGATCGTCGGCGGCGAGGTTGTTGCGCTGGCGGTCTGATCCACTCAAAGCACTGTACCATGGCGAATGGCATTGAGTTGGACTGATCGAGCAAGTTTGGCGCTAATTTTCTTCCGATTTTCAATGGCAACCAGTGGATCGGCCAGTAACAAAGTTGTTGTCTGATGATCCAACAACAATCTTGCTATAGCAACCATAGCCAAATTCTTATTAGATCAAGGATGATTTCCAGTTCAAAGTTGACTCAGTACCACTGTTAGTCTGAATTTCATACTTCAGACAGCCTGAAAGTTCAACTTTGAGTGCACTTTTCTCCAAATTCTTCACAACAACCATGCTTACTCTCTTAAGCAAAGTTGTGCACCTAAGATAGATCTACATAGTTGATGTGGTAACCTAGGGCAAATTCTCAATAATTTGGAAGATATAGAGCTCCAAAGTTGAGCCAATATCACTGAAAATCAGACTTAATCATTTGAGAAAAAGTGTGGCTTTTTGCATATAAGCCCAAAACTTAGGGTTTAGACTGCAAATCCACCTATTTGTGAACCATAATACTTAAGATGCTTTATTAACATGGTTTTTGCACTTTAGCCCAAAAGTGGACTAATTTTGCACTTAACCCCCTAGGGTTTGGATTTAGGGTTTTCCAGGGTCCTTTTCAGGGTTTTTGGTATCTCAGGGATGTAAATGTAACTTAGACCCATCCTTAGTAATATTTTATGACTATTTCACTTAATCTTTTGGGTTTTCTCTATTTAGTTCCTGTTTTGCCCTTCTAATCCCCATTTAGGGTTAAGTACCCTACACTAGGGTCTTATTTGCAAAATGTTATAACAATACAACTTGTTTGAAATTTTTACCTAGTGAATGCATCCTAGGTGTATCAAACATATGAAATGCTGATGCTCATGATGTTATGCTCAAGTTTTAGTAACAGTAACACTAGGGGTGTTACAAATAACTAAGTAGAAAACCAATATCACAACATCTTTGAAACTTCCCTAGGTGATGGCGTTTCTTGTAGATGTAGCATTTGCATCCAAACACCCGAAGGAAACGTCTGGCTTTTCCCATTTAACAGTTCATAGGGAGTCTTCTCAAGTAGCCGGTGAGAAAATAGCCTATTTGATGCATAACATGCAGTGTTGACAGCTTCAGCCCAAAACCTCTCCGGTGTGTTATACTCATCAATCATTGTTCTTGCAAGAGTGATCAAGGTCCTGTTCTTCCTTTCAACAACTCCATCCTGTTGAGGTGTGTATGTTGCTGAAACTTCATGCTTGATCCCTGTTGGTCCTTATTCTCGGATGCTATACATCAAGAACAAAGCAACACAATTGTTAACGATTAGAGACCTTCGTCCTTCGAAGCATTATCTCCCCTAGGATATAATGATCTTTAGACGAAGGTCATGAAGGACATACCTTCATCATTTCAGTGAATAAAATGTAAACAGAGACATATGAAACACAAAAGAATATAAACAATAATCACAAATCATTAGATAATTTATATTCTTATTTTATAAACATGAATAAACATCAATGATATTTATATTACATTTATACCTTCGGCTTGATAGAAGGTGGAAAAGCGAGAGTGACGTGAGAGTGATTACAGTTCAGCGTGAATAGTACGGTGTTACTGTTCATCTATTTATAGGCACAGGACGCAACCTGGATAAAATTATATTCATGTCCCTGACATTTACTATTGACCATAAGGCAAGCTGTCGAGGACTAAGCAGTCTTTTCTCCTTTAGGTCGGTTTCATCTTTCCCCATCGTCATCGTGCAAAGCCGAAGCTTCTTCAGCCACAGCTTCGGAGCTAGTTTATCATTCCTTCAGACCTCACCTTCATACCATGCATGCCTTCATCTCAAAGCCGAAGCCTTCATGTTATACTGAAAAACATGTTAGTTAAGTTTTTGAGGACCTTCAGAAGAGGAAGGCCCCCAACAATCCCAATCTCATCACAATATTCATGTATGTTGGTGTTGTCAAATTCTTTTCTGTTGTCACTTCTAATCTTCTTGATTTTGTAATCAAATTCATTTTGAGCCTTCTTGGCAAACTTCTTGAATATAGATGCAACTTCATACTTATCATGGAGAAAGAACACCTAAGTGTATCTTGAAAAATCATCAACAATGACCAGACAATAGAGGTTGCCACCAGCACTAGCATAAGTTATTGGTCCAAATAGATCCATATGAAGCAGTTCTAGTGGCCTTGATGTTGACATAAAAGCTTTTGTAGGATGTGTGTTAGCAACTTGCTTTCCAGCTTGACATGAACTACAAGGCTTGTCCTTTTCAAATACAACATCCTTTAGTCCTCTAACCATGTCTTTCTTTAGTACTTTCTTGAGTGTGCTCATTCCAACATATGCAAGCCTTCTATGCCATAGCCATCCAAGTGATTCTTTGGTAAAGAGGCAAGTGTTTAAGTTTGCATCTTCAGAGGTGAAATCCACTAAGTAGAGATTGCTGTATCTAAAACCTTTGAACACCATTGACTCATCATCCATTTTTGACACAATAACCCCTGTAGGAGTGAATAAGCATTGAAGGCCAAGATCACAAAGTTGACCCACTGATAGTAAGCTCAAAGGTGCAACCAAGAGAACATTTGATATTGAAAGATCATTTGAGATAGCCACCTTGCCAACTCCTTGAACTTTTCCCTTTGAATTATCCCCAAAAGTGATTTTATCTTGTTCATCAACATTCTCATCAAGTGAGGTGAACATCCGTGGGTTGCCAGTCTTATGTTGAGTGCATCCACTGTCAATAACCCAATGACTTCCACCGGTCTTGTAGTTCACCTACATCAACAAATAAATCAAGCTTCAATTTTGAGGGCCCTATTTTGCATAGGACCAATGACTTTATCAATCAAAGTCTTTCCAACCCAAATTTGTCTAGGTCTACTCTTGCTTGGTGGACCTAGGAATGTAACTTTGACTTTTCCATTTGCTACTTTTCTTAGGACATAATGAGCATTGAAAGCAAATGGTCTTGAATGATTTGGCAAGGGAGTTGGTGGTTTAGCTTTGCAGTTGTGGGCTAAATGTCCTTCTTTTCCACACCCAAAGCATTTGATGGGCTTATGAGTCTGTTTTGCCTTGTATTGATTTGTTGCTTTTTTTACACAAAAGAATTATATCCAATACCACTCTTGTTGTTTTTCATGACAATGTTCATGAGCAACTCATTTTGAGGGTATTGACCTTTGTTGAACTTTTGCACACTTGTAGCAAGATGTTCATTTTCATTCTTAAGTTTCTTGACCTCATTTCTAAGCCTTTCATTGTCCACTGCCAACTCATTGTTAAAGTCATTGCTCCTTATGGCAACCTTTCCTCTATTAGTTGCATCAGTCAAATATCCCTTCAATTTCTGGTTGTCTAATGTGAGGATTTCAACTTTTTCAGTCAATTCATCATGAAGACTAGCCTGATCATCTTGGCTCAAATCATCGCATGAGGTTGCTACATCAATCTTAACAGCAGGGTTAATAGCCTCATGTGTATTGCAAGATAAAAGTTCATTTGCAACAAGAAGATTATCATAGTCAATTTTAATTTTTGTATAATCTTCCTTAACTTTGATAAGTATATCTTTCGACTCCCTATTTGCTTCATTTAATTTGTCACATTTATCCTTAGCATCTTTTAGAGAGGATTTGAGCTCATTTACAGTGGATGACATAGTTTTGTTTTCTTCTTTCATTTTATCACTAGCTTTTACAACGATGTCATATTTGGCAGTTAAAAATTCATTTTCATCTTTTAACTTATCACACTTAGCCTTTGACTTCCTAATGATTTGAGTGTATTCCTTAAGCAAGTCAGCTAATTTATCATAGAAAGGTGAAGCAAATTCATCATCACTATCACTATCACTATCATTAATAATAATATTCTCAATTTATACCTTCCATTCACCTTTAGCCATGAGGCATAGGTGAGAAGTGGATGAGGGTGTTGGTGGTGGTGAAGAGAAGTCCCCAGCGATAGCGGCAACTTTTTCATCATTTTCTTCTTGACTTGAAGAAGACCCGCTTGAGGACTTAATGTCAGTGAGCCAATCACCAACAATGTATGTCTTTCCATTTTCTTCTTATGGAATCTTTTGTGCTCCCCATTATTTCTCTTAAAGAATTTCTTTTACTTTTTCTCGTCATCACTGTCATCATCTTTCTTGCCCTTGAACTTGTTCTTCTTGGGCTTGTTGCATTGATGAGCAAGATGACCAAGCTCTCCACAATTGTAGCAGTCCATTTCAGAGATGGACTTTCTTTTACTGGAGAAAAACTTCTTCTTTGTTGAGTCAAACTTGATGCCTTCTCTATTGAGCTTCTTCAACATTTTGGTGGTCTTTCTCACCATCAAAGCAATGTTAGCATCAAGATCATCATGACTTGAGGATTCCTCCTCAATTTGCACTTTAGCTTTTCTTTCTTTTCTTGATTGGCTTTGAGAGCCAAATCTTTTCTCTTGGAAGATGACCCATCCTTATCATTTATGTGCATGTACATTTTATGAGCATTGATCTTTCCTAATATTTGTGTAGGAGTAGCAACTGAACGATCCATCTGATGTAGCATGTGACAATGTGTCCATATTTTTCAATTGGAAGGACACTGAGAATCTTCCTCACAACATCCGGTTGTGAAATCTGGGTGAGCCCCAAGCTATTTACTTCCTCTACAAGAATGTTAAGATGTGAGTACATAGCATTGGCATTTTTATTTGCAATCATTCCAAAAGAACTTAATTTTCTCATTGCAATATGATATCTCTCCTCACGCTCACTTCTAGTCCCTTCATGTAGAGCACAAATATCCATCCATAAATCATGAGCATTTCTATGGTTTCTTACTCTATTAAAGACATCTTTGCAAAGACCTCTAAAAAGAGTGTTTTTGGCCTTAGCATTACACTTTTCATAATTGAACTCTTCTCCTACAAGATTTGTGGGATCTCTTGGTTCGGGGAACCCTTGTGTGGCGGCTTTGTAGACACCAATGTCTATAGCCTCTAAGTAATCTTCCATACAAATTTTCCAATATAGAAAATCGTCACCATAAAAAACGGAAGGAGGTCCATCCCCGCCGGACATCGCTACTCTAGCGGTTAAGCTAATCTAAGAGCAACAAGGTTCCGATACCAATTGAAAGGATCACGATGCCCAAGAGGGGGTGGGGTGAATTGGGCTTTTCTAAAAATCAATAATAATTAAACCCTAAGCAAAAGCCCAACTTCACCCAAAAACTAGCAATAAGAGAATACTACTAGAAATACAACAATACTAAGGCATTGCTTCAACTACTTGCTAAACAAATAAACAACATAAAATACTTGAATTAAATGTGGAATGTAAAACAAGGTTTAGAAGACTTCAATTTTTTTCCCGAGGTATCGAAGAGTCGGCACTCTTCCATAGTCATCATTGGAGCACCCGCGCAAGGGTATCGCTCCCCCTTGGTCCTCGCAAGAACCAAGTGCTCACTATGAGATGATCCTTTGCCACTCCGGCGCGGTGGATCCCTCACGACCGCTTACAATCTTGAGCCGGGTCACCAACAAATCCTCCAAGGTGATCATCGAGCTCCCAACGCCACCAAGCCGTCTAGGTGATGCCGATCACCAAGAGTAACAAGCCATAGACTTTCACTTGACCAAGAGAAGCCTAATGCATGTGGTGTGTGCTCTAAGTGGCTCTCACTTGCACTAATGAGGTCCTAATGCGGGATTAAGATTTTTCTAACCACCTCACTATGCATTGTGGTGCTTGCAATGCTCTAGCAATGTTTGGCTATCAATGTGGGCAGCAAGACATTCAATATGGTGGGTGGAGGGGGTATAAATAGCCCCACCCACCAAACTAACCGTTACCAGAACTTCCTGCGCATGGGCGCACTGGACAGTCCGGTGCACCAACGGTCGAATCCAACGACTAGTTCTGACAGCTAGCCGTTGAGCTGGTGGCACACCGGACAGTGAACAGTGACTGTCCGGTGCACACCGGACAGTCTGGTGTGACGGCTAAAATTCCATTTTTGCAACTCGTTGCTCTCGGCTTTTTGCGGGGGAGAAGCTCTTCCCGGGCCAGACTGGCCCCACTGTCAGAGGGCACACCGGACAGTCCGGTGCCCCTAAGACAAAAACCCTATTTCTTATTTCCTTTTGATTTTCAAATCCGTTTTCGTTCTAACTCGTGAGTGTGTTATAGAGTGACACCTAGCACTAGATGTGAGTGTGAATATACACCAACACTACACTAGAACTCTCTTGGTCCAACTACTCACCGACAACTCCTCTTTAAAGTACGACTAAAATAAAATAGAAGACCGAACTCTATACCGAGTGTCCGTAACTCCTTGACACTCGGAATACGAAGATCTTCATCTTTTGATTCGTCATTTCAGCCGTCGCTTCAAGTTCTCATCTCGGGGATTGTTTTCACTGTTGTAGTACAACTTCCTGTAATGCAACCTAACTTACCATTGTCTCTGCAAAACACACGTTAGTCACATATAATATTACGTTGTCATTAATCACTAAAACCAGCCAGGGCCTAGATGCTTTCAACTACCTCCGTCCTCGAATATTTGTGACCTGCTAGTTCATTTTTGAACTTAATCGCAACAAATAAAAAGGAATGGGGGGAGTACAATCATTAGTTTCTTCTCCACTACTTTGAGCCAGTCTTTAGCTTCGATAGCATCCTTGGCCTATGCAAAAGTGGGAGGTCGGATTCTAAGAAACTCCCCAATCTGAGTCGAGGAGGTGGTGGTGGAGATGGAGATGGAGGTGGCAGATTCTGATTCTGATTCTGCTGAACCGCTTGGAGTCTTTGCAGCATAGCTTGCATGAGTTGGGTTTACACCATGATCAACTGCTCTAGTTGATTTGAAGGGTTCCATTGTTACCGTTTTTGTTATTGCCATTTCCATTATTGGTTGTTATTGTTGTTGTTTCCATCTAGATAGTTGAGATTGAAACCGTAATTAACGATCTAATGGAACAAGAGGTAGAAAGAAAGAACATGTGAAGAAGAGTAAGATAGAGAAGGAATCCCCAACTATATGCATTAAGACAAAAATAGATTTTATTAAACACTATTTTCACTGTGGATGGTGTCGTAGCATCCCACAACTTACATCTGACTCAACAACATGAAAAGAAGCATTACACTATACATCCATATTGAGACTAATGATGCATTATCAGGTGGTTGTGGAGGACCCTAAGCTTGTGAGCCAGCATCATTAGCAGGTGAGGGATTTCATGGACCTCCTTCAAGTGAACTTTCCCATGGGTGCCGAAAAGATGTAGCAGCCTAGGTCTTAACCTTTGACGAGTAAAAGTCATTATCAATCCCTTTGTTTATCCTTTGATATCCTTGGATTACCGCCTTAGAGCTCTTCAGACAATCACGTAGCCAATTGACCTCATTGTTCAAGGACCGCATACGACTAGCCAAGTCCATTAGGGTATATTGAGCACATGCTGTTTCCCTAGGAGTCACATGAGGTGCAACCTTAGCCTTGATGAACTCATTACTTTCTGGTCACGATGGGTAAGCAATGAGACACCGATGCCTTCAAACATCAGCGACAAATATGGTAGAGCCGAGTGATTAAGTTCCAAGCAACATCAACTAGGGCCTCTTCAAATGTTGACCGAAAGCCAATGCCGGAGTACCTGTCAACAATGCTCGAACCATTGAAGATGAACACCTCTACATAATATTCGATGCATCTAGGTCTAGATACCTCCTTTACATGATATTCAGGAGGTGTGTTGAGACTCGGTCGAACTGATAGTCTCTTCACTTATGTGGCCATCTTGTCGCCATTAGCTCCATTACAACAAAAAAGTTTAGCCTAATGGAACTATGGGTCATCCTCATATTCATCTTGTTCCGCCTGAGGGTCCATAAGTAACTCTTCTTGTTGATCTTCTTATGGTGTGTTCTCTCCTACTTCCATGGGTTCCTCCTCGGATGTTTGTTCTTGTGGCTCCACCTGTGGAATATCATAATCCACATGTTGCTTTTCTTGCCTTAGTGGAGGATTGATGAAATGAAGACTAGTAGTTCCCTTGCGAGTGGTGAGACAAGTTCGTGCCATCTACATTTTTAAAACAAAATTTATAATCAAATAAACAACACCACATAATACAATCAAGGTTGTATTTGAAAAATAGTTTGGAAAATACGTCCTTATATGTCCCAAGATATCTAGGTTTGTATCCTACGATCGATATGGCTTTAATATCGCTTTTGTCACACCCGAATTTAAGGACAAAATAGAATGCACCTGTATGTATGCCTATGCAATTTACTCACACATACATTGACATTATTAGTGATAACAATGATCCATATCCAACATAAACATTGTTATCTTATTAAATATGGCCCTGTAGGTCAAAAGAGAAAGATACAACCATTACATCAAACATCAAAGATTAGCGGGACTAGTGGCCACGACAAGCATCGATCGAGAAGACATCAAGCCTAGTTGTCACACCCGGTTTTAGAAGGTAAACCGCATGCGAACCATGTATGTGCCAGGATCAGAAATTCACATACATAGCGATTACATAATTGGACATCACACAATGCTCAAACTAATAGCGGAAAGAAGTATTACTTTATTACATCATGTGTTCGAAACATCCACATAGTCATAAACTTAAACATAAATCAAAGTGTTGAATGAAACATAGTAAGATAAGGCCTTCATAGGTACCCGACTAGGGGTTTACCGCTAATCTAGTTTAGAACTCCTTAAAGTCCTAAAACTCCTAAAAACCCTCAATGTTGCCTTCATCTTCTCCTGAGCAGTGGTTGCAATAGGGACAACCTAGTGTTTGGTGTTTAAGTAAGGGTGAGTACACATCAACGTACTCAGCAAATACCTTGTTTGGTTGAAGTGGTCGAGCTGTATGTGGGTTAATCTCGAAGCAGTTGCTTTTAGTTGGTCATGTATTTATCATTAGTAGAAGCCAAGTTTTATCATAGAACCCAAGTTAGTATTCACAAAAGAAAGAACCTCCTCCAAGAGCAAAGTACCAGATATCATAAGTATAGCCACCATCATTAAACCATCAACATAAATGTATCCAGAGTATCTCCAATCAAAAAGGATCTCAAGGCTGCTCTTAACAGTGAGCATGACTGATATACCAGTTTCTAACCCTTTGCAGAGGTTGCACACTTTACCCACGAGTCATGATCCCTTTTTGCCTTGGTTCGATCAAACCCTCAAAAACTTCCAAGGTGAGTCGGCAAGGTTTCACTACATAGCCTTTACAAAAATTCCCCTGGCTTGTAGCCACCCGTTAGATTTCGACAGTCGTACAAACACAATACCCCTCCCTAAGGTGGGTGACTAACAAAACCAAATCGAACGAACCTCGGCACCCACACTTAGAAGAGCAAGCACTATTCCCCAGCCCCCATTGACGACACAACGTCGAAGCAAACTACACCTCTAGGTTTCTCCAATTAATCAGCTAAGGGCGTCCTAGACCACCCTCATGGTTGTACTGTTGTCCTGGGTGTTCTCTCAATGAACAGGTCCTTACAGAGAGGTACTTGGGAAACAACCCGAGCCCCTTAAAATGCCACAAGTTTATAATCATAATCATAATGAATCATTGTATCATAAAGTAATTCTCATCATGTTCGTTGATGAGGGTAAAGCACTAGCATGTAGTTGATCATAATAACCCAAACCCAAAAAGGTAATCAAGGACACGATAAATAGAAAGCTAGTCAATTCTTAGGTTACTCATAGTATGCGGGACAGTGAATAATAAAGTAAATATGACATAATAGGTCAGAGGACACTTGCCTTCACCAAACTACTGCTGCTCATGGGATTCTTCTGAAGCTTCCTCGGACTCTGCGGACGGAACGTTATCTAAGCAAGTGCGAACACACATTCAACATTCTTGGAATGGAAAGGAACAATACACCATACAAGGGAAAACATTATAAACACGTGCAATACAAAATAACATTCGCTTCTACTGTCACACGAGAGGAAGAAACACTGAGATCGAAGCTACAATTAAGAAGTTAACCCCTGTTCCTATCGGACTCTACCCGGGCCTGGCTAGAGCACCTCCCACCTACCCAGATCCACGACTAGGAGGACCTGGTCAGGGTCTTTGGGGGTAAATTCCAGGGCACATACGTGTGCCCTGGGAACTCTTGGGATCTCCGGAGTTGTCGGCAGAAGCAAGACGAGAGCATGCGTGAATACATTCGCCGGTTCTCCAAGAAATGCACCGAGCTCCCCAACATCACCAACTCTGACGTCATCGCCACCATGTTGGCTTCCGGACAGGAGGCCGTCGATGCCATCTTCCACAAGGACAAAGGCAACAGGAAGTGGAAGGAGGATGCCCCCAAGGCATCTTCCCAATGCAACCCAAGAACAAGAAGACGGCGTTGTGTAACACTATAAAGCCATCAAATAAAAATAATACATTTAGTTATTAATGATAGTTATGGTAATGAATTCTCTTTTAAGTGTTTGTTATTTATTTGCATTTGGAATGATTTTTGAATGCTCATGATTGATTTTTTGATATTGAATAGCAGTTCTTCTTAAATGAAAATCCAAATAAATAATATAATAATTACTAGTCCAAAAATAAATATTTCATTTATAAATAATTTTGGTATAATTATTATGAATTTTAGGGTTATTTAAAAATATATTTTGAATTTAGAAAAGAAAAAGAAAAAAAACCTAACCTAACCCTAACAACCCATTAGGCACATTAGCGCGCCCCCCTGCCTCCTCCTTGCTGGTCGCTGTCGCCCCCCTTTTTTTCTCTCTTATGCAGCGGGCCCACCCGGCCATCCCTCTCTCCTTACCTCTCTGCTTCCCCAAACCGCGCCGCCAGAAGCCGATCCCACCCAGCCGAGCCCCCGAGCAGCGCCCAGCCCCGAGCCCCGACACCGACCGCGCAGCCCCGCGCCCTTCCCCGCGCCTGCGCTGCAGTGCCTAGGACCGCGCCAAGCACGCCGCTGTGCCGCCAGGAACGACCGAGCCGCCGACCGCGCCAAGCTAGGAGCCCAACCAAGAAGCACCGCGCGATCCTGATGGCCTGCACCCCGCCGAGCCACGTCAGGAGCCAGAAACCGCCGCGACCATTTCCTCTTCTCTCTCCCTCCATTCAAGCTCCATGAATGCCATCAATGGCATGACGCCGGCCACGCCTTACTCTTTCTCCGCGGTGCCCCTCACTCTTCCTCTCCTCTCTCCTCTCCCTATAAATGGAACTGGGACTCCCTCCCTCTTTTCCTCCCCGAGCTCCCTATCTCTCTCACGCGCTCCTCACTCTCTTGCTCGTCACCGACCATGCCACCGAAGCTCCGTCCGCGCAGCACTTTGATCGCGCCCATTCCCTACCCGTCAAGATCGCCGAACCCACCGACCTTCATCCCTGTGCATGAGCAAGAACCCAAGGTTGAAGACAACCCGTTAATTTATTTTCTAAAGCATGTTTTGAATCAATTTATGAATTTTGTGAATTATCGTTATAATATTGAGATGATGTGGTTTGGCGATTCATGTGTATGAGTATATGTGTATAAGACATGTTATTTGTGCGCAATAGTTTTGACGAAATTCGGTAGACATGTGGTAAAAATACTAAATAAGTTATGTCATGATTCATTAACTTTGTGATTTAGTACTAGAAATGCTTGCGATTAACTTCTCATTTTAGCGCATAAAACAATAGTATGTTAGTAATTATTTAATTATAGTTTTAGTGATATAAGAAATTGAAATAGGTACTAAGCCACGTATTTCCGGTCAAATAAAAATATATATGTTACTAGTCATGATAAATGTATTCATAAGTATAGCACTTAAATTATGTAGAATTAGTAAAATATTTATTTATGTTGTAATAACCATGAATATGTTATTAAAAGTCCCATTTAGTAATTGACAATTAATTCTTAGAATATTAATGTTAGAAGATCGACAATTTTTAGCGAGGGCAGAGCAGCCCGACGTCCACCAATGCCTGTAGGTCATCGTCAGTGATGGAGGAGATCGGCCATGGGTCGCGGGGAGGAAGGACACATAGCTTCTCAGCCATCGGTGCTGAGGAAGAAGACGAGAAGGGAGTGCAAGAGTTTTCTGTGGCTAAGGTTGGAGGCAACTAGGGCAGGGAAGCGAGAGCAGAAGTTAAAAGAACCAAAGAGCCCTCCTCGGACGTATTTATACGGGCGGACAGAGTCACCGAGGCATGGGCCGAGCCACCCAAATTCAGGGTCGAGAGTGGGCTGAGTCACTTCGAATTCCCCATGCACGCGTGCTGCAACGGTCGGCCTCCAGGCCGACGGGTCTCGTCGCATTTATATCCCACCCTTCCTGTCGGGCTGACGTCAGACAGCGAGCGTCGCTTCGCATTACGCATCAAAAGGTGTGACCCTCTCTTCCTCCTCTTTTCCATCCCTTTCATAGATAACAGGGAGAGGCACCCCACCTCGGGCTTCCTTCTTCAAGAAGGAAGAGGAGATAAGTCACCTACTGTGGAGGGGTTCGAAGCTTGGACACTCGGCAAGGTTCAGGAAACCACCCTAGAACAACGTGGGCTCTGAACCCTTTACTGATCAGGGTTTGGATGGTTGGCCCCTCGGAAGGGCTCCATAACCTCCCCAGAGCATAGAGTCAGGGATGACTATGGGTACGTCCGTACATGGCCAAGGCTCGGGCTACGATCCCAAGGTACCCTAAGACATATCCGAGACCCCCGGGAGCGACTCGTGACGGTGTTCCATCGTACGGAGGCATCGAGCCCTCGGACCCCATCAAACGGGTTCGAGACCAGGCGAATCACTCATAGGTACTTTTGGTGCGTGTCTCTGCACCACTAGTCGACTCCTATCGAATGGAGCTCGGACCCCCTCTCAGATTACCCATTAACAGCTCGCTGGAGACGTCATGCTCGTTGCCCATCATGGTATCATGGCGCTTTCCCCTTCTTCCTCCATGCGGAGAGATGATGAAGAGGCATATAACTAGAAAAGTCAAGGCACCCCTAGATCATCCTCTCACCCCATGCGGAGGCTCGGGTCTGCCCTTGCACCTATGCTGCGGCAAACTTGCTAGAAACTCCAACAATCTGATGTAGACGCTTAGGGGCCCCCATCGTGCCCAGGCTATGGCCAAGTGACGAACGAAGTCAACCATGTCTACAGAAGTAAAAAACTAAGACCCTGAAGGAGACAACCACTCCTTCGGGGCCTCGGGGGCTACACCCGACGGGTGCGCTCGTGTGCTCCCATCGGAAACGAAGAAGCTTCCACTACTTAGGAGAAGATAGCGCACTAAGAACAGAAATGCCTCCAAACAAGTGTCAAAAACACTTGTTTGGAAGGCTCGGGGGGTTATTGTCGGGTATGATAATTAGGGTACCCAGACTACACCCCTAAAAAGCGCTTAAAACCCTAAGGACACTATCAAATGACGTTCCCCGAGGTCAGGGATCTTCCCAAAACACTGCCTCGCCCGAGGTCCCCCTTAGGGGTCTTCCCAAAACTCCGCCTCGCCCGAGCCCGATCTCAGACAGTGCGTGAGCTCGATTAAAATCTACGTCCCGACTGAGGCTCTCCCACCCTAGGGAAGCCATGTCTGCCTCGCCCGAGCCTGTCTCTGGCGAGAGGGACAAGACTTGTGGCAGGGCTCGCATGAAGGCCACTAGGGTAGCCGCATTCAATGCACGTACCTAGCCCACACAGGGTTGCAGGTGTACAGTGACGACAAGACCGTGGTCCTTTCAAAAATTTACCCACTATGATTACACATGTGCACTCCGCCTGACAGCCCCTGATGGGACATGTAATATGACATGAGCGCAGACCATCCCTCGGGCACAAACTTCGTCTCGCCCGACACAAAGCTTGCCCTCAGGACAAACTTCACCTCACCCGAGCCCGGCCTCGGCTACCTGCTCCCCTGCGAATCCTTTGTGAATCTGGTGCACTTCATTAAATCTCAGGATAGCCTCGGTCCCGACCTCAGGCGGACATCCACCTCGCCCGAGCCCGATCTGCCCTTGATGTCTGTGACGGAGAATGCCCCAACGTCATAAAATATAGTGGAGCAGACACATTCCTTAAGAGGCTTTTCCCATACTTAGCACTGTGTCAAGCACTACGGTATGGGCAACCCCTCACCAGGGGGTTTGGGTACGTGATCGAGCCCTCGGCCTCGGCCTCGGCTCTCAGCGGGAAACAAGTGGGCGCAAGTCATGAACACATCACAATACCATACCGTCTATAAGATATGAAAGACAACCTCTCACAGTATGCAGCAGACTCCCATCCTCCAGGAAGCACCTCTTGAGCCTATAAATAGTTTATCCTACCGCTTCTCAAAGGGAGGCGGATACTTCACAAGTCTTCTCCACTCAGTATTGGCACTTGCCTCAATCATCCCCTAGGACATGGGACACTTCCCTTTCTCGCTCTGCTTGTAAACCCTACTGCAAGCACTTAGGTGTGAGTAATATAAGTCCTGCCCCCTCTACTGGAAGTAGGGCCTCTCTTAGCCTGAACGAGGATAAACGACTTGTGTCAACTCGCATCACCATCTGGGTCTGGGGCATGCGTCATTATTTTACTAGTTTGTTAGGTCCACAGATCCAAAACACCAACACATGGGTACACAACACATAATCTTATACTCTGGTTAGTCACTGACTACACCAAAACAATACTCTTGTTGACAATCACTCATCATCAACCCGAACCACAAGGGACAAGTCAACTGTGTGATCGCAAAAGAATAAAATTCTATAAGAAGAAGGGTGAGCCACACATCAGCAAGGAGTGGGACTAGGACTGCAGCTCCTCTAACTCTGACGATGAAAGCCTTGCCACCATCGCCTTCGACAAATCATCCCTCTTCCCCTACAAGTGCCACACTTACCTGATGGAAAAAGAGAAGAAGGTATTTTATAAAGACACAACCAAATATACTTTGTTGGTACCCTGGAACAGGGGTACCCCTTACTGAAGTATGAAGGCGCGGTTCCCGCGCGTCTATCTCTAGACGTGCGATAAACAGCGCCCAACCCCACCGCGTAGGCAACACCGGGGCCGCCAAGTGACCAGAGAAGGTAACATATACCATGATATCGTCGGTGGATCCAGACCCCCATGGAAAAGTACCGGACCCCAGCATACATGGCCTGAACCTCCTGGTACGGTCCAGGACCCCCACGTTCCCCCGGATGGGACCCGGACCCCTCTGAGGGCGGTCCGGATCACCCACGACAAGGTCCCAGGACGGAGAATACCCTAGCCTAGGTCAGGGATGTACAGGGGTCCGGCGCAGACACTTGTTAGGGCTTTGTCCAGTGCGCTTCCGCTCCCCACTCGGGCGGGGACCTTATGCTGCCACGTGGCCTATTGCCCGTGACGTAAGCCAGTGGGTGGAGCCTGACATAAGGCCTCTGGGCCACACGATCTCTGCATTTATTGCGGAGATGACGCGCCGCCTGTCCGCCCTGCTGACAGGCGATGTGCCGTCTCGGAATTTAATGTGCCTCGTCCACTCCACTAGCAGGCAACGACCAGACCGCCCTACGGGCGGTGTGCCTGTCCAATTAGACAACGAGCAGTACACCCGTGCCGCCGCACGCGCGGCGTGGTCATTATGACTTGTACGACGCCAGGGTAGCTTCAGTTGTACACCAATGCTACGCAAGCAGCAAGTATCGGGGCACAGGGAGATTGAACAAGGTGACGGACACTAGTTGCTCCGGGTATTCCATCTGTTATGTCCCTGGGCCCATATGTCGGGGTTCAGTGTCTCTGTACGTGCCCCCCTTGAGCTATAAAAGGGAGGGCACACGATGTTACATGGACGACTCTCAACTGTCAAGCTTCCATAGTAATCCAACACACAGTGGAGTAGGGTATTACGCTCTGGCGGCCCGAACCACTCTAAATCCTTGCGTGTTCATGTGCTCAACGATCTCTTAGCAAAAACGACGAAACGCTTAAGCGCCTTCCTCATCTTTGGATTTAGGGCGGGTGCACTCCGCCACCCGGCCAGAGAATTCCCTCTCCGACATTTGGCGCGCCAGGTAGGGGGCTAGGCATTAGGTTTTTGCTTGTTTCCTTGCTCAGTATGATGGTGCAAATCATGGAGCACCGCGCCGAGACTTCAACAGATTTCCTGGTGGAAGAAGAAGTTGTTTCTTCTATGCCACAGGTTCCGAACCGCCCAGTGCCGGGCACTACTGCTGTGCACGCTGCACGGCAGCACACAACGGCGTAGACATCCCGGACTCTGTCGAGGGCGGCTCCGGGAGCATTGTCAGCGGCCAGGGAGTTGCTGTGTCACCCTCCAAGCTCCACGGCCTCACCAGGGGCCATGAAGCCGTAGCGGGATGACGTCGACCGACTGCTCGGCATGGCGCACTCTACCTCGACTAGGTCGAGGCCACGATCATCACGGCACCAACATGAGGCATCGACGTCTGTGCGCTCACCCTCAGTGAGCGGTGCACAGACCAACGACCTCCGGGCAGAACACAACCGCAGGCGTGCGAGAGAGGACGCCCGGGTCTCCTTGGAAAGGGCGCGCGAGCGCCGCCAAAACATCAAGGGTCGTAACCTCGATCAAGACTTCACTGCGGTAGCACCGCAGGCCCCAATGGGCACCTGGTCCCAGGCGGGTGTCCCCTTGGCCGGCGTAGGCTGCGCCGCTCTCGCGGATCATCTCCGCGCGGCGTCATGGCCATCCAAGTTTTGGCCACACCTGCCGGAAAAATACAACGGTACGTCAAACCCGTCGGAATTCCTGCAGGTGTACGTCACCGCTATCACAGCAGCAGGTGGAAACACCGCTGTGATGGCGACATATTTTCATGTCGCCTTGTCTGGACCTTACCGGACTTGGCTCATGAACCTCGCCCTAGGGTCAATCTACTCCTGGGAGGAGCTCTGCGTGCGGTTCGTTGCGAACTTCGCTAGCGCTTACCAGCAGCACGGTGTGGAGGCCCACCTCCACGCGGTATGGCAGGAGCCCGGGGAGACTCTCCGGACGTTCATCTCCCGCTTCACCAAGGTACGGGGCACCATACCTCGTATATCAGATGCTTCTATTGTCACGGCCTTCTGCCTGGGAGTACGTGATGAAAAGATGTTGGAGAAGTTAGCTGCGCACGGCGTGGAGACTGTCTCCACTCTCTTCACTCTGGCAGACAAGTGCGCCAGAGCAGCCGAGGGCCGTGCATGGCACTCAGTGCCACAAACCGAAGTCGACCAGATGGGAGGCACCGGTGCAGTCTCCCAGGATGGCAAAAGGAAGAAGAAGAACTACGGGTATGAGAAGCCGCAGTTTGCCGCTCCGACTGTCGCAGCCGCGACTAGAGGATGGGGCGAGCGCAATAAGTGCCCCCGGCCACAGGGAGGCAACAACGGCTCGTGCCCAGTGCATCCCAACGCTCGCCACAGCGCCTCGGAATGCCGCGAGATCATCAAGCTCGCGAAACGCATTAGTGAGCGGCGCGAGTAGTCGTCCAAGGATGGCTCCCCGCCTCGTCGCTGGCCTGGTGAGGAGAGGGTCGATGATGATGAAGTGGCCGCGGGAGAACGAGAACTCGGGTATCAACCACCTGAGGGGGACCTCAAGGACGTCTTCACTGGAGATTCTGACTCCGGGGATGACAGCGACCGCCGCAAGAAGCTGTACGTCATGTACGGCGGGAGCTGGGAACTCACCTCCCGCAGGAACGTCAAGTCCCTGCGCCGGGAGGTCCTGTCGGCAACTCCAGGGGTCCCAAAGGCTGCCCCACATCAACGATGGAGGAGCACCACCATCTCCTTCGGGGCATCCGACTGCCCCGACAACATGGCAGGGGCCGGCATTCTGCCACTCATCACCGCCCTGTCATTGCCAACATGAGGCTGCACCATGTGTTGATTGACGGTGGGGCAGGCCTCAACGTCATCAGCCATGCCGCGTTCAAGCAGCTGCAAATCCTAGGGTCCCGTCTAGGACCCTCACGCCCATTCTCTGGAGTGGGCCCACAGTCGGTGTATCCCCTTGGGAGCATCGCACTCCCGGTTACATTCGAGACTGAGGAGAACTTCCACGCGGAGAACGTCGTGTTCGACATTGCGGAAGTCAACCTCCCCTTTAACGCCATCATTGGCAGACTGGCCCTGTACCGGTTCATGGCCATTTCCCATTACGGGTATTTGGTCCTCAAGATGCCAACCCCGACTGGGGTCCTCACCATGCAGGGTGACCATGCCACCGCACTTGCGGCCGTAGAGAAGCTGCACGCCCTGATGGCAGAGACTGCTCGCCCAGACGACGGAGGGAGGAATCTCACAACCTCCGGTACCAAGGCGCCCCCAAGGCGCCAAAGGTACAACCATCCGGAGCGGAAGGTGTCCCCGTCAAAGCCATCCGGCTCGCTGCGGATTCCACACAGACCACTCACATTATGGGTGACCTGGACAAGAAATAGGAACTCGCGCTCGTCACCTTCCTCCAGGCAAATGCTGACGTGTTCGCATGGGAGCCGTCACAGATGCCTGGGATCCCCAGGGAGGTGATCGAGCACCGCCTGAAGATCAACCCTGACGCCAGGACAGTGAGTCAGAAGCCTCGCAAACAATCTGTTGAGTGGCATGACTTCATCCGAAAGGAGGTCCAGAAGCTGCTAGACGTTGGCTTCATCAAAGAAGTTCATCACCCAATATGGCTGGCCAACCCAGTCATCGTCCCCAAGGCGAATGGGAAGCTTCGGATGTGCATCGACTACACCAACCTGAATAAGGCCTGTCCCAAGGACCCGTATCCACTGCCACATATAGACCAAATCATGGAGTCTACCTCCGGATGTGGCCTATTGTCGTTCTTAGACGCTTACTCTAGTTTCTATCAAATCCAGATGTCTAGGGAAGATAGGAAGCATACCGCTTTTGTAACAGTGGATGGGCTTTACTGCTATGTTGTTATGCCGAACGGTCTGAAAAACACCTTGCCTACATTTGTGCGGGCAATGAGTAAGACTTTCGGGGACCTAATTAGGGTCAAAGTAGAAGTCAACGTCGATGACATTGTAGTCAAGACTAAGAGAAGGTCGACCCTAGTGGAGGACTTAACCATGGTCTTCGACAAGCTGCAGGCAACCCGCACAAAGCTGAACCCGGACAAATGCGTTTTTGGCATTTCCGCTGGGAAGTTGCTAGGATTCCTGGTTTCGTACCGGGGCATTGAAGCGAACTCGGAGAAGATCAGAGCGATTGAGGCAATGAGGCCCCCGTCCCAAGTCAAGGACGTCCAGAAGCTTACGGGATCATTAGCCGCCCTTAGCCGCTTCATTTCGAGGCTGGCTGAGAGAGCACTGCCCTTCTTCAAGCTGCTACGGAAGTCCGGGCCCTTCTCTTGGACCGAAGAGGCGGAGCAAGCCTTCCAGGAGTTGAGGCAGCACTTGGTGTCCCTACCAATACTGGTAGCTCCGGAACCAGAGGAGCCACTGTATTTATACATCGTGGCGGCCACGGAAGCGGTGAGCATGGTGCTGGTCGTCGAGAGACCGACACCAGAAAGCCAGGAACCTGAGGACTCGGGGCCGGCTGCAGGGGTCCGAACCATTCAAAGGCCGGTCTACTACGTCAGCGAGGTCCTTCATGAGGCGAAAACCAGGTACCTTGAGACGCACAAACTCCTCTATGCTGTGCTTGTCGCGTCCAGGAAGCTGCGCCATCATTTCCAAGCGCACAGGATTGTGGTGGTGACCTCCTTCCCATTAAGGGCCATCCTCCACAACTCTAACGCCACAGGCAACATCGCCAAATGGGTCGCGGAGCTCGCTGAATTCCAGCGGGACATCCGACCTCGCCACACCATCAAGAGTCAGGTCCTGGCTGACTTCATTGTAGAGTGGACGCCCCCCTCAAGCATCCCTGGGGGTCCGGGCCCTGATTCGGACCCCACACCTGCGGAGCCCAGGGGTCCGGTCTTCACCGAGCCCCACTGGATACTCTACTTCGACGGATCTGCCCGCCAGCAAGTTGGCGGGGCCGGGGTGATCCTCATCGATCCAAGCGGAGATCAAGTGAAGTACATGGTGCACCTTGAGTTCAAGGCCACCAACAACATGGCAGAGTACGAGGCGCTGATCTTCGGCTTGTCAGCAACCCTATCCCTAGGGATCCGCCAGCTCCTGGTGAAGGGAGACTCCCAACTGATCATCAAGCAAGTCCGCGAAGAGTGTAGTTGCAATGAGCCTAGGCTCGCAGCCTACCTTCTTCACGTGAGGAAACTAGAGAAAGACTACACGGCCCTAGAACTGCAACATGTTCCTCGGGCCGACAACTCAGCAGCAGATGACCTTTCCGTGAAGGCATCAACTTGGGCACCCATTCCCGAGGGCGTCTTCGAAAGACGGCTGCTGAGACCCACCGCCCAGCCTGCCGAACTGGGCGAAGGGGGCGAGACTAGCACCTCGAAGCTAGCGGTCCTGGTGGCGTCCCAGAACGCACCAAAGACTGTGTGTGCTACAGGGTTGCGTGCCAGCCCCTTAGCACCGCAGCCAATATCTCAGAGTGGTTCTGATGCATGAATCTCCGAGATCCGGGACTACCTGAAGGAGAATATCCTTCCTGAAGACCATGTGTCCGCAGAACGCATAGTGCGGTTGGCTAAGCGCTACGCAGTGGTGGAAGGGGATCTCTACCGCCGCGGCGCCAACGGCATTCACATGCGATGCATTACCTAGGAGGAGGGTCATGAGTTGCTCACGGAGATCCATGGAGGAGAGTGCGGAAGTCATGCATCATCCTGCACACTGGTCGGTAAGGCCTTCCGGCATGGCTTCTACTGGCCAACCACTCTCCAGGATGCAGCTGAGATGGTAAAGTCCTGCAAGGCGTGTCAATTCCACGCAAAACAGATACACACACCAGCTCAGACCATGCAGATGATTCCACCCTCTTGGCCATTCGCCGTATGGGGGTGGATATCCTAGGACCATTTCTCAAGGCCGTTGGCGGGTACCGGTACCTCTTCGTCGCCATCGACAAGTTCACCAAGTGGCCAGAGGCCACCCCTGTGGTCAACATCACCCAGGGTGCCGCTGTCGCCTTCCTCAAGTCCATCGTATGTAGATTTGGGGTCCCAAACCGTATCATTACGGACAACGGAACCCAGTTTACAAGTCAGATCTTCCAGGAATATTGCGAGGGCATCGGCACCCAGCTCTGCTTCGCATCTGTGGCCCACCCCAGGAGCAATGGCCAAGCAGAAAGGGCAAATGCAGAGATCCTTAGTGGACTCTAGACGCGCACCTACGATTACTTGAAGAAGCATGGTGCGAATTGGGTCAGGAACTCCCATCCGTGCTATGGGGGAACCGGACAACACCCAGCCGAGTCACCGGGGAGACCCCGTTCTTCCTGGTCTACGGGGCCGAAGCCTGTCTTCCCCCGGAAATCATCATGGGCTCCCCTCGGGTCCAGGCTTACGAAGAATCTATGCAGGGACAGCTGCGGCGTGAGGACATGGACTTCATCGACGAGCGCAGATGGCAAGCAGCCATCCGAAATGCACGGTACAACCAAGCGCTCAGGCGCTACCACCAACGGTTTGTGCATAGTAGGGAGCTTAGGGTCGGGGACCTAGTCCTAAGGCGAGTACTGAACCAAGAAGGGCTCCATAAACTCTCTCCTAGCTGGGAAGGACCCTTCAAGGTGACGGAAGTATGCCGATCCAGGTGTGTTCGCCTCGCCATAACTGAAGGAGAGCCTCTGCCCAATCCCTGGAACATAGAGCACCTCCGTAAGTTCTTCCCATAAAAGCAAAGCTGGGGAATGCAGTTTTCTTCCTTTGTAACTAGG
Source organism: Zea mays (assembly GCF_902167145.1). Lineage (NCBI taxonomy): Eukaryota > Viridiplantae > Streptophyta > Magnoliopsida > Poales > Poaceae > Zea > Zea mays. Next base: position 126,102,204 of record NC_050099.1, read on the forward strand.
TAGCACATATATGTACGCCAACCCGGTGAGGTCCGCCCTTATAAACCCGGCCTGTTGGTCTACGCTCATGAACATCAAGTTAAGAAGAGAAGATTCACCACCTCCCCAGATTTGCCTTATGGTTGTTTTATTCTGCTTAAGCTAGCAACCATTATTTTTATCTAACCCACCCATACGGATTCCCTCCGTTGCTGGTATATTGACATCCGGATTGAGTAGCCAGGCCGTGTAGCCTGGGGGCTAGTCCAGGAGAACAGATAATCGTCCCTGGGAAGGTCCGGAGCCGTGCGGCCGCTTAGCTTGGTGGCGGGTGTCCTAGTACCCGGAACTATAGTCCTGTGGGTCTGGAAACCCGGGGTCCGGCTCTAAAGAAAGGACACTTGTCCCATGGGGAGGTAGGGAGATGAGTGGCCGCTTAGCCTGGTCCCGTACCGTAAGCCTACGCACTCCACCACCATGCGACGAGTACCCTAGTAATTAGAAACCGTAACCCAGGGGGCCCGGACACACGGGTCGGCTTCCCAGTCTAAATCCTACAGGCCCTGATGCGTAAATCAAAGGATGAAAGATACCAGTTAATGGGTCCGATGAGTGCACTACTGAAACTCCCCTAGCTAAGGCTGTGTGCAGGTCCGGGTCCCAGTCGAAATAACCTCCTGGGGGCCAGGTCCCCAATTCTTTCTTAAATATACTGGCATCCAGCCTCGACAAGTCGAGACCGCATCCTAGAGGGGCCAAGTACCAGGGAAGAAGTTGACAACGACACACATAGCAAAGGGAAAGTAGCATGCAGATAAGGTGCAATGTTGCTTGACAAGTAATACTTAAAAGTATCTTACAAAACCAGAATATAATAAGCCGCTTCCCAGTGGAACGCTTGCTTTCTGTCCACAGATCCGACTACTCGTCATCAGCGGGATCCCGCTGGAAGCGCTTGGCCACCACGTCTACAGTGTCTTGTACGCTCCCCGGGGGGGCGTCTTCGGTATCGGCCACTGGGCCGGCGATCACCAACCCCAAGGAGATGGCTGGGTCGTAGCTCCGGAAGCACGTCAGGACGTACTCTATCACCGCCCGACAGAGTCTGCTGCCCTCAGCCTCCAGGCGGGCGCCAAGGATCTGATCTAGGCATCGGAGGCGGTCGGCAGCGGAATCCAGCACCGGGAGCACGTCAGAGATGGACACCGACTGCTTCGACACTGGGATGGGGCTCACCCCCAGCGGCACCAGAGCCGAGTTCGCCTCATCGACCCATGCGGCGATACGCTGGACCCCGATGCGATGCTCTGCCCGGAGATCTTCTAACGTCTTCTTCATCGCCTCCACCGCCTAGGAGCCCGAAGCCGCCTGTGCCGTCTAGGCTACCTGTGATGCCTGCGTCGCCTGGAACCGGCGGACGCGCTCCTCTAGTGCCCGCTCCTTCTCTTCCAGTTTCTTCTCCTTCTCCTCCGCCTCGAGCTCGTGCTCGGCCAGCAACTTTTCCTGACGCTCCCACATCTCCTCCCTCCAGGCGAGGTCCTTCTCCTGCCAGACGAGATCCGTCGCCCGCTCCTCCAGGGAGGCATCCTTCGCCTTGAGGTTTTCCTCGGCAAGAGAAAGGTTGCTAGCTCTGTCATCAAGCTCCTGCCGCAGTTTTTGCAGAGCCGCCTCGGTCACGGTCTGCTCATCCCGCTGCTTCTCTAGCATCGCATTATAGGCTTTCAGCTTCTCATGGAATTCCGTGGTGACCGCCTCCCTCTGGTCCAAGTGCTCTTTCTTCTTGACCAGCCTCTTCTCCTCCCGGGTCACCTCCCGCTCCCGGTCGAACACCTTCTCTAGGTCTTCCTTGAGGTCCTCGCGCTCCTGCTCAAGCTCGGACCGCTCTGAGGCAAATTGGTAGGACACGACCTTGGTACGCTCCTCCAGCTGGGTGCACCAATCACCAAGGCGCTGGTGCTCAGTCTCGAGCGCATCCCACTCCAGCAGGATCACCGCCTCGGTCTCCTGGAGAGCCTTATGAGTGCGGGACAGCACCCGAGGGAGGGGAGGCAGCGCCGTTTCTGGCCCGGCGCCGGTCTGAAGCCGCCGCCCAAGAATATCCTCTGGAGTGGGTGGCAGGATGGAGCTAGACGCGCCCCCCACGTCTTCCTCCATTGCCGACGGTATATTCGACGACATCGCCTCCGCCGCTGGGTCTGCAGTAGCCTTCGACGGTGCTGCTACTGCTGGACCCCTGACAGGAGCCTAGGGGCCCGACGGCGCTGCCTCGACATTAGCAGCTGGAACCTGGGGGCCCGACTGCGCTGCCGCGACAGTAGCAGTCGGAACCTGGGGGCCTGACGGTGCCGCCTCGGCAGTGGCAGGCGGAACCTAGGGGCCCGATGGTGCCGCCTCGGCAGTGGCAGGCGGAAGTGGGTCGCCGGCATCATGGCCAGCAGACACCTGCTGCTGGGAGCCGGATTCACTAGTGGGAGCGACTTCGGAAGCAGAGGGAGAAGATGCCCTGATAAGCAAAGGATGGATTATTACTCGTCAACATGCTAACTAGACCAATGGGGAAAATAAAAAGGGGTACACATACTTGGGGCCCTGAACCTTCTAGTGACCCTGGAAGCGAGACGTCCACTGCCCTTGCTGCTGTTGTTGGTGCTGCTGCCCCTGGGCGGTGGCGAGCCGGATGATGGTGGCGGCGGCGGCGGGACTGATGGTGGTGCTGGTGGAGGGCTGACGCGCCTCTGTGAGCCCTGGTCCTGGGGGCGGCCTCCTCGACCCCGCCAGCTGTCCTCTGGCGCTTCTGGGGGAGGTCCAAATCAGGGGGCAGATCCATGACGAAAGACCCATCGGCGCGGCGTAGTCAGTGCCACCTCTCTCCCTTCGACCTCCCGGAACCACCTGGGGCAGAAGAACTGCTCACAGCCCCCTTGCCCTTGTCAGAGGGGCTGAGGGCGGCGGGGCGAGCTCTAGAACCGGCATCGGCGGGCCAGGAACCTCCGACCGGTACACCGGGGATCTGAATCCCACGGTGGGGGTCCCGGCCACCGGTCTGGCGAACCGCTATGCCGCTCTCGTCAAGGGTCGGCAACCAATCCAAGATCGCTGCCCTCAACCCTTGGTCGTCACGGAGCGGAGGAATGCCCTCGGGAGGGATTAAGGTCTCAGCGACGAAAGACTCACCAGTAATCCCCTTCACTAGGAGCTCCAGTTCATCCCAGGACAAGTCAGTGCCTGGCCCGCGATGGACCCGGCCGAGGCCGTTCGGGCCAGTGAACCAGCAGCTCAGGCGAGCCCTCGCCTGCAGCGGTGCAATCCGGCGTTTCAAGAAGTCGCGAACCACGTGCATCGATGTCAAGCCGCCGACCGCCAGGGACTTGATCCTTCCCAGTATGGGCTCGAACTCCGACGTCAATGGTGGCTTGGCCCTCCATTGCTTCTTGTCGAGCCTCGGCCCGTCACTCGGTAGTTCGAGGCGGTCGCTGGCCTCGGTACTCGCGATCAACCATTCGGCATGCCAGTTTTCCCACCTCGGGCCGCTGAGAGGGGAGATATAGGCGCCGGCCGATTCCGCCCTCGTCTGGAAGTAGTACGCAACGAGATGGTCCTTGGCCTTCCCGAACTTCACCAACACGAAAAAATGGCGGAAGAGAGAGGTGCACGACGCCACCCCCACGAACATCTCGCATAGATGAGCGAAGATGGCCGCCTGAAGGATGGAGTGGGGTGTGAGGTGCTGGAGCTGGAGACCGAAATCCTCCAACAACAACATGAAGAAGGGGGAGATCGGCAACACCAACCCGCATGAAAGATAGAAGACAAAGAGCACAAACTCCCCGGTGGCGAGATCACCAAGGGGAGTAGCGCCGACCCGGATCCTCCAGGCGTGCGCTGGCGTACTCCAACCGAGCAAGCGACGCACCGTACCGAGTCTCCTCTCAGTCTGGTAACGCTCGGGATGAACCAGAGAGGCCATGGCGGCTACGGCGACGGAAAGCAGAGGACTCGGAGGCAAAAGGACGCAACAGTTAGAGAAAGTGCGAAAGCGTAACTGCAGACCGCAGGATGAATCCCCTTTTCAAAGAGGGCTCTCCCGCTCACGCCCCTGGAAATCCCATCCGACGCGCACCTAGTACCCACATTCACCTAGCTCCCGACATGGGGGCCCGGGTCCACATGTCACGCACCTGGAGAACCGGCCTCCAGGTGCGAAGAAGGCGAACCGTCCTCCTGGGAAGCAAACCGTCACGCACGACCGCATGTCGCCTAGGGGCCGTTGAGGAATATCTTTAACAGAGGCAACGGCAGCGAGATGCCCCACGCATGGCCCGACAAAACTGCCGGGCATGGGGGCCACGTGTCCGCCAGCTGCAAGGACGGACGTGGCAGGCGGCATGACCGAAGGGGGGTTGGCGATGACTACGTCAGCAAGTGCCCAAAAATGGCACGCCAATCAGGCTTTGACCCCACCTGCAGGCTTGTAACCTCCCCTAAGGTGGGCGCAGGGGCCACTGTCGGTACCCTGGAACAGGGGTACCCCTTACTGAAGTATGAAGGCGCGGTACCCGCGCGTCTATCTCTAGACGCGCGATAAATAGTGCCCAAGCCCACCGCGTAGGCAACACCGGGGCCGCCAAGTGACTAGAGAAGGTAACATATACCATGATATCGTCGGTGGATCTATACCCCCATGGAAAAGTACCGGACCCCAGCATACATGGCCCGGACCTCTGGGTACGGTCCAGGACCCCCATGATCCCCCGGATGGGACCCGGACCCGTCTGAGGGCGGTCCGGATCACCCATGGCAAGGTCCCGGGATGGAGAATACCCTAGCCTAGGTCAGGGATGTACAGGGGTCCGACGCAGACACTTGTCAGGGCTTTGTCCAGTGCTCTCCCGCTCCCCGCTCGGGCGGGGACTCGATGCTGCCACGTGGCCTATTGCCCATGACGTAAGCCATCGGGCAGAGCCTGACGTAAGGCCTTTGGGCCACATGATCTCTGCATTTATTGCGGAGATGACGCGTCGCCTGTCCGCCCTATTGACAGGCGATGTGCCGTCTCGGCATTTAATGTACCCCATCCACTCCACTAGCAGACAACGACCAGACCGCCCTACGTGCGGTGTGCCTGTCCAATCAGACAGCGGGCAGTACGCCCGTGCCGCCGCGCGTGCGGCGTGGTCATTAAGACTTGTACGACGCCAGGGTAGCTTTGGTTGTACGCCAATGCTACGCAAGCAGCAAGTATCGGGGCACATGGAGATTGCACAAGGTGACGGACATTAGTTGCTCCAGGTATTCCATTCGTTATGTCCCTGGGCCCACATGTCGGGGTTCAGTGTCTCTGTACGTGCCCCCTTGAGCTGTAAAAGGGAGGGCACACGATGTTACATGGACGACTCTCAACTCTCAAGCTTCCACAGCAATCGAACACACAGTGGAGTAGGGTATTACGCTCCGGTGGCCCGAACCACTCTAAATCCTTGCATGTTCATGTGCTCAACGATCGCTTAGCAGGACAGACGAAACACTTAAGCCCCTTCTTCATCTTAGGATTTAGGGCGGGTGCACTCCGCCACCCGGCTGGAGAATTCCCTCTCCGACATACTTCTTCTAGTGATTCTAGTGATGATGAGGGGGATTATAGCAAATTATTTAAGGGTCTTGGTATATTTAAAATTGACAAAATTAATGAATTAATCAACTCCATCAAGGAGAAGAATGAACTTATAGAAAAGCAAGAAGATCTTTTTTGACGAGCATGATTAATTTGTTAATGTAGAAAAGGCCCTTGCTATTGAGTTAGAAAAAATTAAAATTTTGTCTAAGGCGCTATCTGATTGTCCTTCTACAATTACCTGTCTTAATGTTGCTAATAATGAGTTAAATGTTAAGATTTGTAAATTGAATGAATGTCTTGCATCCATTCTCTATTGAGCATGTTACAATTTGTACTAGACGTAAGGATGTAGATGTTGATGCTTTTCATTCTAATGTTGCCATCATTGCTAGCTTGAATGATAAAATTGCCAAATTAAATGCTCAAGTTAAAATTTGCAATGATGAGTTAGAAAATGTCAAATTTTCTAGGGGAGCCTATTTGAGTGGTAGGCATCCTAGCATCAAGCATGGTCTTGGCTTCCAAAAGAGAGCTAAAGACAAGTCAAACATGAGCCATGATGGTCCCAAATTTGTTAAGGAAAAGGGAAAGGCTCTTGTGATCCAAAATATTTATTTTTCTTGTGTGTATGTTGCTCATGATGATCATGCTTATATTCCTTGTCTTGCGCATAACAAGAATGTTCATGTTGTTCATAATGCTCATTCAATTCTTGATGCTTATATTATTCATGCCATTATTGCTAGCTCTTCAAAATCCTCATTTGCTAAATCACCTCATGGTAGGCATATGCATAATGCTAGATATGTTAATATACCTAGAAAGAAGAATGTATCAAATGGTCATTTTATTTCATATCATACTTTTGATGTGTTATATGTGTTGTCAAGCAAATATGGTAAGGTTATGGGTAGTCATGTTGGTCCTAGGCAGAAGAACAATAACAATTGTTTCTAGGTACCAAAATCTTATTTTTAGGTACCTAAAACCCTATCCTAAACCTATTTTGTAGGTTTATGGATCCGGGGGCACAAGCTGGGTCATTGATAGCGGGTGCACAAACCACATGACGAGTGAGAAGTGCATGTTCTCATCCTATGTCAAAAACAAGGATTTTCAAGACACTTAATTTTTGGAGATGGGAATCAAGGAAAGGTAAAGGGTCAGATAAAATTGCAATCACCACTGAGCATTCAATTTCTAATTTATTTTTGGTTGATTTGTTAGATTATAATATGCTTTCCATTAGTCAATTGTGTTCTATTTGATATAATTGTCTATTTACCGATGTCTATGTTACGATATTTAGGAGTGATGGTCCAATTGCATTTAATGGTGAATTAAATGGAAAACTTTATCTAGTAGATTTTTCGAATGATAAAGTTGACTTGATGCACGTTAAATTGCAAATACCAACATGGGTTGGCTATGGCATCGTCGCCTAGCACATGTTGGGAAGAAGAACCTTCGTAAGCTTCTAAAGGGCGAACATGTATTAGGACTAATAAATGTTTGTTTTGAGAAAGACAAATCTTGTGTAGATTGTCAGGCAGGAAATCAAGTTGGTTCAAGTCATCACCCGAAAAACATCATGACAACATCAAGACTGCTGGAGTTACTGCGCATGAACTTATTCGGTCCCATTGCTTATCTTAGCATTGGTGGGAGTAAGTATGGTCTTTTAATTGTTGATGACTATACACGCTTCACTTGGGTTATTTTCTTGCAGGATAAAAGTGATACCCATGTCACCCTCAAGAGATTCTTAAGGAGAGATCAAAATGAGTTTAACTTAAGGATCAACAAGATTCGAAGCGACAATAGCTCAGCGTTCAAGAACATGGAGGTTGAAGAGTACCTTGAGGAGAAGGGAATTTGTAATATCCCAAAAAAAGTCGCCAAAGGTTGATCTTCGGTGCATGGATGTGGGAAAAAGAGTGGTGGGCTGTTGGATGCTAAGTCAGAGTCATATGTGGCGTCGTTTCGTTTCTCCCGCAAAGAAACCCTAGTGGTGGCCCTTTCCCCCTTTTGCCCTTCTTGGCCGCCCCCCCCCCCTTCTCTCCCCCACACACTTGGCCGCCCCTTCCCCTCTCCCCTTGGCTGGCCGCCCTCTCCTCCCATGGAAGCCCCTCTCCACGGCTTCCTCCTCCCTCTAGATCTCCCCCCACGTAGCAAGGATCGAGAAGAGGAGGAGCACGTTGAATTGAAGAGGGAGAGATGATCAAGGAGATGTTCTTCTCCATCTCTTCTTAAAGATTTTCTTTGGGAAAACCATAGGTATGGATGAAATCCTTGTTGCTCCCTATAATTATGTGCTTTTGGAGGTTGTGGATCATAGGGATTAAAGGATTAGAGGTTGGATTAGATGTGGGGTTAGGTTTTGATCTCGAATTTAGTTTCTGCGGAATGGCAGATTCGACAGTTTCTGTTCATGCCAGTTTTTAGTGGTCTTAGTGGCCTCAAAAAAATGAAAAGTCTATATATGTGTCGTAGATAATTTGTAGATCTTTCCGTGGCCGCGAAGAACACCTCAATCGGACATCAGATCAGAAAGTTATTGCAGTTTGATTATAGCAGTTTTTCAGTCTCATAATTCTGTGCAGAATCTGTTCTCTTAAGATTTAGGCAATATTATCAACAGAATTCAACCTTGGGTTTGTAAGAAAAGTTGTAGATAATTTCATAAGCTTTCCAGATTGTTAAAAATTGCATTCATATGAATTATGAAACACGAGTTATGTTTGTTTTACTCTGGTTGTTCCTGTTTGCCTGACAAAAATGAGTGGGTCTGTTCACTAGTAGGTTTCATCAGGTAAATGGCCGAATTGGCTCTTCCAACTATGGAGACTTCTGTAGAGGGATATAAGTTCTTACTGCTAGTAGAATTTCATGATTACTGGTTGAGTGGTTTGTGAGATATCAAATTTTGAAGTTAACTACGCTGCTGTCTGAAACAGATTCAGTAAGTTATCTTGTCAGATGTTTTAGAACTTATAGATAGAAGAATTTAATTATCCATTGAATACCGAAGTTGTAGGGTATTTTATTTAGATACTTCTAGATTATTTGTTTGATATCACCGCTGTTATAATTTTAAAGATACAAAATTAACAAACAACACTGCTGTTGTATGGCATGTGGTTCAGGGTGGGAGGCTTTCCACCAGATCTTGGTTTCAAGTGTAGGAGCGATTTGTTGATTGTTGAAAAATGTTTGTGAAATATTTGTACTAAATTTTATGCCCGCTAGCAGGTGGCTACACTCCAGATCATGCCTATTACATTTCTTCTTCTTCGATGAAGGCAAGTGAATGTAGCGGTGATTGCTTCCGTTTTGACCTGTTATTTCTATTGCCTACACTCTAATATTCAGAAGTATTGGATTCTTTTGATAATTGGACTCTATGGTGATGCTTTACTTGCTTGCATTATACTGATGCTCAATCATATATTGATGATGATTATGTTTCGAGTATGACTCATGAGATTAATTCACACCCCTGAAGGTAAATGAATTATTATTTGAGGTTGGTATTGTATCTGAACGTAAATGAAGTATTATTTGAGGTTGGTATTGTATCTGAAGGTAAATGAAGTATTATTTGAGGTTGTATTGTATGTGAAGGAAGTGAAGTATATTGATAAATGCAGCATGTCATATACATTGCATGATTCACTTGCATCTGAAGTTGGGTCGTGACCTATGGTCCGACCGTACCGGTACAACTTAGCATCGTACGTTGCCCGAGGAGGGGTATGATGCGGCTTCATACCCTTAGAGGTATGAAGGCAGAGGACATATGCATTGCATTCATATGCATTCATTGAAGTGATATTTGCAGATGATGTGATTTTATACCCTGAGAGGTATGAAGACAGAGTACCTACACTTTGCATTCCTATGCATACATTGAAGTGATATTTGCAGATTTTGTTGACGCAGGGAAGTGTTATAGAACCTATTGTGGTTGTTCGAGGAAATGAGATGGTATTGGTTATATTGGGACTACTGAGTTCTATATCTACAAGTATTTCTGATCTTAATTGTGATTCTTTTAAAATGTTGATTAATTCAATTTGTGGTATAAATATCTCGTCAAAACAATTCGCTTGCTGAGATGTTTCATCTCACTCTTGCATTACTCAATGCAGGTGCTTGTTGCTCATCCAGTGAAGTGGGAAGTAGCAGCACATCCACCTTCACTCTCATAATAACGCTGCTTAGGCGCAGTCATGATTTAATTAGAAGCTTCTTGTCAAAGGATGTTTGTTTCTAACTAGTTGTGCGCACTGGCTAATTTAGTTCCTGCCGTTATGGTTGTCTTCCCATTGCTAGCAGATTATTAATATCGATTATGTTTTCTTATCATGATATCTATTTATACTTTGTTGCTTCCCCGTTTATGTAATTTTTAAAGGAGATGTTGTCGAAATTTTATATACGAATGTTAGAGGTGTAGTTTAGTAGCATTCTGGGGTGTTTGTGGATCCCGGGGTGTTACAGAATCAAGCATGAGTTCTCCTTATACACCACAACATAATGGTGTGGTGGAAAGGAAGAACAAAATGCTCATCGATATGGCGAGGACCATGCTTGAAGAGTATAAGACACTGGACCAGTTTTGGGTGGAAGTTGTGAACACAGCATGCGAGGCCATAAACTGATTGTACTTTGATTGACTCCTCAAGAAGACCTCATATGAACTTACCGATAACAACCCAATATTTCTGTTGGGATGGAAAACCATGGGCCCAAGCACTCAGAAGTCGTGAGATAGGTGGCACGACAAAACTGTGAGCAGAGAGCGTGAATGCCTTGTCAAGCGTGTCCCATCATGCTACACGAAGGGTGTATTTATATGGTAACCAGGAGTAGATGGCCTAAGTACGCTCATGCCTTTGGTTACCTACTATAGTCCAAGAATATGCTATACAATAGGATAATTACAAGATGGAGTTGCTTTTTCCCAGTTACACCAGGTTTTCTATACTAGCGGAGGATGACCTGCGGGCCTAGGCTAGCAAGGGGACTGACACACCTTGGCTGAGTTGTGGACACCACCTTTGATAATTCGCTCACGTATAGTCTTTGCTCAGGGGACCCTTCGTCGAGGAGTACTCTCGCATCCTTCGCCTCTCCATGGTGGTGGCGAGTCGGCCCCTCAAGAGGCGCAGGCCCCGCCATTGTTGCTGTCAAGGGGAGGGGCCTTTGACCATCAAGGTTGTTGCGAGGGCATTGTTCCTAGCACTCACTTTGCCTTCTCACTGGTCGATCGCTCTGTGTCGAGCACTTTGGTAGTTGATTAGTAAACAAATGAGGGTGATTGAGGGGTAGGTCTGTCCTCGCTCCAACACAAGCCCCCTGAGGGATGGGTTCAACTTGTTGAGATGATCTTGAAATCTTTTCTGACAGGTGGACAAACACTGCCCTCGATCACAAGTTGAACCGATACTTTGAAGTGTGATCGTTGGAGTGTGACATTGCAGATGTGACATAGGGGGCACCTTTTGATGACGGGTGGTTGCAGCATTTTTGAGGAGCCGACCAGTCACTATAAAATGGTTAGGGTAGGCTAGGGTTTACTTTCTTTCGGCTTGGCTTTTACTCACAATTTGATGCCGCATTTCTTCACGCTCACTTTGGGTTTCCACCACCATTCTCATCGTTGTTGTCACCATCGCTATCATCGCATGCTCTGGCGGATCAAGCAGACTTCACATCCCCGCCAATAGTATGTGTCACTTCCCTATTCCTCATCGTCGTTGGCCAATATCGAGCCCCTCGTAGCAATGTCTCCAGTGGTGACCAGATCTGGTGCCCAACGCGCTGCTATCCAGGAGACCGTGGAGTTCAGGCGAATTCTAGAAACTGGGGTTTTTTGGATGGGGAATGGTCGAGTTCCTAGGATGGAGAGGACACCGAACCCCCAAGGGATGTTGTGGTCTTCAAAGCATTTTTTGGTGTAGGACTTTGATTTCCATGCCACTGTTTCCTGGTCGAAGTCTTGAGGCATTTTCGTGTGCAACTGCATCAACTGACTCCGAACACTATAGTCGCGTTGTCAAAGTTTATTTGGGCGACCACTACTTATAGAGGGGGCATTTGATTAAGGTTTTCATGAAAGATTATTGTATGCAGTGGCAAAAAAGACAGCGGGTAACAAGGTGTCCCAATTTGGAAGTTTCAATTTTATGCTCAAGATTGGCAAAACTGCAAATGAGGTGTACAAATTCATGCCATGCGCCAAGAATAGATGGGGTGGGTGGCTGACTTGTCGTAGCCACCAACAAAGCAGCATAGTGCGATATCTTGGCCCCTGGGATGGTGATATCCTGGCCCAAGGCTTAATAGAATTAATAGAGTATCCATACCAACAAGGTGCATCTTCTTTTTCGGAAGCCTATCTCGAAAGAACCTCCAAGTTAAGTGTGCTTGGCTTGGAGCAATTTGGGATGGGTGAACGACTGGGAAGTTTTCTCGGGTGTGCTTGAGTGAGGACAAAGTGCACACAAAAGACTCGTGTTAGTCTGTGGGGACGATATATGATCCTAGAGATCTACTAGGAGTAAGTAACGCTGGTCCAGGGATTGGACGGGGTGTTAAAAGTGGTATCAGAGCCGACCCTCACGGTTTCACGGGCGTGTGTGGGTTAGGGGGTTCGGGTATATGGTGTATGGCGCATGTGGGCCCGAAGTGGTCACATGGCATGGCATATGATGACACTAGACACACAGACGAGGCTAAGAAGGGATGTTCCTGGATTGGGGTTGACCGACCAATACGTCAGTCTTCTTAAGGGGGGTGGATTGTGATATCCTAGCCCTTGGGATGGTGATATCCTGGCCCAAGGCTTAATAGAATTGATAGAGTATCAATACCAACAAGGTGCATCTTCTTTTTTGGAAGCCTATCTCAAAAGAACCTCCAAGTTAAGTGTGCTTGGCTTGGAGCAATTTGGGATGGGTGACCGAATGGGAAGTTTTCTCGGGTGCGTATGAATGAGGACAAAGTGCACACAAAAGACTCGTGTTGGTCTGTGGGGACGATATATGATCCTAGAGAGCTATCAGGGGTAAGTACCGCTGGTCCAAGGATTGGATGGGGTGTTACACATAGTGCCGCATGCCTTTGTGGCACTCCCCGAGTTTGAAGTCGAGGACAATGATCAAGATGAGGCTACATTGTGTGATGCGAAAGTGAAGAGCAACGACTGAGACTTGGTTGAAAAGGTCATCGTGTATGCAGTCTGGCCACTGAGATATGGCTGGGTTGTCGGTGAGGGGACTTTGCTCATCTAGAAAGTTGAGGCCTTGGAACGTGCTTGGCATTTGAGCTAGCCTAAAATGTTGGCCGACATTCTAATGTAAGCTGCTCTCAATGGATTTTGACAAGGGGGCCCTCATCTTGCTACTTCGCAATTTCTTGTTGCAGTGCCCTTGATTTTTTTCTCCTTGTCCTAGATCAACTATTTGATTTAGGCATGCATGCTGGTTTTGTGCCTTTTGACTGCAAGAACTTCCCTCTGCTTCTAGAGGTGGATGTGCTTCATGTAGAGACTGTGCAACAATAATTGGTCCTCTGCAATGATGCCTAGGTCCTTGCCTTCTTGCAGGATGTCGTCTTCCCCTGTGAAGTTGGGAGATGTTGGTGGTGTTCAAAGGGTGTGAACCCGAGTGGGACGTTGGGATCTATTGGTGGTGTTCGAGGGGCATGAACTCGAGCCAAATGTTAGGCATCTTGTTTCTTGTGAGATTAGGCCACACATTGGCTTGATGAAGAGGCTTTTTGGGTTTGAGAGAGGCTCTTTGGACATGCTTTTGGAGCTGCAGATGTTGATGCTTCCCTTTGGGGTGAGGTGGCCTTTGGTCCAAGGTAGTTTGTTGTTTTATGCTCAGTCGCGTTGGTGGCGTTTTCAGCGCTAGTGGTGGATTGTGTTGGTGAGGTGACTTTGCCTTTCTTCACAATGAGGGATGCCTTCGTGGCCTCGTCCAAGGTGGAGTTGACCCTAGTGTTCGCTTTCTTTGGAGCCATCGTGGGTGTTGGTCCTTGAAGCACAAAAGGTGGGCGCCAAATGTTGGGACGGAAAATTATGGGCCCAAGCACTCAAAAGCATGGAGATAGGTGGCATGACAAAACAGTGAGTAGAGAGCGCGAATGTCTTTTCAAGCGTTGTTCCTCACTCCAACAGTTTCTTATTTTAGAGTCTTTAGGAGCAAATGTTATATTTTGGTGAAGAATGGTAGGCATTCAAAATTTGTTCCCAAAGCTAGTGGAGGTTTTTTACTTGGTTATGATTTAAACATATGGGCATATAGAGTCTTCAACATATCCTTTGAATTAGTTGAAGTTCCTAGTGACATTGTGTTTGATGAGACTAACGACTCTCAAACAGAGAAAGTTGATCTTGATGAGCTAGGTGATGAGGAGGTTCAAACCACAGCTAAGGAACATGGCGATTAGAGATGTGCGACCACAGGAGCCACCATAAGAACATGATCAACGTTCAACAATGACACAACCCCCTACTCAAGACAAGGAGCAAGAAGCTCAAGATGATGGCAATGATCAAGGGAGAGCCAATGATGAATAGGAAAAGGAGGATGCAGATGACGATTTGCAAGTGCCACACCCATGAGTCTGCACTATCATACAAAGATATCATCTGGTGGACAAGATCCTTCGAGACATCAACAAAGGAGTAACTACATGCTCCCGAGATGCTAATTTTTGTGAACATTACTCTTTTGTGTCTTCTGTTGAGCCTTATAGGATCGAAGATGCTTTGAACAATCCGGACTAGGTGATGGCCATGCAGGAAGACCTCAACAATGTTGATGGAAATAGATTGTTGTTGGAACCAAATTGGTGTTTTGCAACGAACAAGATAAATATGGAGTGGTGACAAGGAACAAGGCTCAACTCATAGAAAAAGGTTATGCCCAAGTCACAGGTTTGGACTTTGATGAGACTTTTTCTCTTGTAGCTAGGTTAGAATTGTAAAGCCTAGAATTGGTAGAAAAAAATATCATAAAATAATAAAATAAAGAAATAAAAATATATATAATAGTGTTGTGATAGTTTTTGAAGTCCTTTGAAAATCTATTAGGACTCTCCCTCCTCACATTCAAATAATAATATTTAAATTAGTTAAGTAACTAATAAATAGATAAAGAAAAGTTGACCTCTTGTTGATGATTTTGTGGTGATGCATTTTATGGAAAACATAAGCTTGACCTCCAATTTTAAATAAAAACATAAAATAGAAAATGAGAAAGCAAATGTTTATGAAACCATTTATTCCTCCCATGAATAAATAATAAGGAAAAGAATAAATATTGTTATCATAAACAATAAAGTTTATATTCACATTGGGATTATTTTGACACTTGGAAATTCATGTTCGAAACCAGAGTTTAAAAGAAGGAAAATTCAGTATGAACTTTTGGAATTTGAATCTAACTTGGGTTTGAAAATAGGAATAGAAAGGAATTATAAAAGAACAAATCAGAAGCAACCTCGGTTTGGGCCGAATCCTCGCCCTCGACCCAGCTTGGCAAGTTCGCACCAGCCCACCTTGGCGCTGCACCCGTACTCCCTCGCACGCAGACTCTACTAGCGTGTGGGTCGTACCTGCCATTGTCCATGCTGCACGCACCCAAGCATCAGCGCGTTGTTCCTCCACTGCATGGGCCGCTCCTGTCAACTGAAGCCCTGGCGCGCCGCGCGCGTCACTCGGCCTCTGGTGCGTGGGCCCCTTTCGCCAGGCGCAACAACCATCGCCGCAATGGCCGCTGCAAGCACCGCGCGTGACCGGAAAAATCGGTGCCGACCGTTCTAGGAGCTAGGGGATAAAACCCGGGCATCCCTGCGCCCTCTTCTCAATCTGCCACCCTTTGCGCGTGATACCCAAACTCGCGGTCGCAAACTGGTGAGGGAGTAAGCCACGCTCGACCCACCGTATACTCGGCCACCGAACTCTAGAATCGCCGCCGAAGCTACCCTCAACTCCGGTAAGAATCCATCTCTTGTCCTCACCATCTCCCATAGAGCGTGCATCAAGTGGGAGTTTATGGGTAGGGCGTAGTGTGCCGGATTTGGCCGAACGCCGGTGCGGGGCGCCACCGTGGGCGCATGTGGCATGGCGCCCTGGGCGACTTGAGGAAGAAGATGACACGAGGACTGTTGAACTTCGCACTGACAACCAGGATTAGATCCATTGATGGGATGCATGGGTCGTCGGATTCCGATGGACGCTCCCGATTAAAAAGATGCATACCCCTTCGGCGTTTAAAACCTGGGCCACCGGATGTTTATCCGTGGGCTCTAGTTAGATCGTGGCATGGCGCACTCTGGCCCGCTGATCCCCGATCGGGCAGCCCACATTGCGCACCGGTTTGCCGATAACCTGACCTAATCATGGCCCTTGATGCAGGATCCAACGGCTAGGATTCGCGGATACCCTTTCGGTGCACCGGTTTTGCAAAAGAGCCCCTGCTCTTTACGCGAATGAACCCGCGATCCACCTTGTGTATATAAGTAGTTAATCCATGTCCTCAGGTTTTTAGAGAATTGACCCTGAGCTTCTGGTTAATAGCACCCGCAGCCCAGGAATGGAATAAATCAAGTAATTAATATAGAAAATTAGTTTTTAGTATAAAAATAAATTTAGAAACTTGTTTAATTCATATTAAATTCATTTTAACTCCTTTTAATCCATTCCAGTTGCATTAAATTCATACTAATATTGTTTATCCTCTGATAACTTTACTTTGCTATGAATCATGAATTAAAATTATGCACTTGATTTCTTTTGTACCCGACTCCTAAACCTTATGAAAATCATATCTTTTAAACCATAGCTCCAAATTTAGTGATTCTTGAGCCCACGACCTCGTTACAACGCTTAGATTATTCTTATGTAGTTTGTTCTTATGTTGGTTTGATGTTAATTTTGCCTATATCACGATTGTTTGTATTGCTACGACTAGCAGCGAGGTTACGAGTCATCTGAAGATCATCGTGGTACCTGGAATCTCAAGTCCCAGGCAAGTTGTGCCCTTGATCACTTCTATTTACCCAATGATGTTCCTGTTAATCATTATGATCTGCACAGGTTAATTTTGATGGGACCCAATAGGTTATCCTAGTTTGACTATCTTTATGCCTTGTTTACCACTGAACTTTTGGGTAGTACTTTCTAGTGCTTTATGTGGATTTAGGCATTGAGATGCACATTATTCATGATCATGCTTTTATTATCAGTTTGTTATTTGTCGTTCATGATAAGATCATTATGTTAATTGGAACATGGAGCGACCACCCGGGAAAACAGTGCTACCACAAGGGTGGTATAGGACGCCCATGGCTGACTAATTAGGAAATCTAGTGGAGGACTACCTTACCCGAAAGGGGCAAGGGTACTAGGGGAGTGGTCAGTGTAGGGAGGTCCTTGGGTTGATTTTGCTGAGATGGCGGTCACGCGAGGGATCCCTGTATTGGAGCTTCCTAGAAACTGTAGCGGGTTTTCTAAAGCTAGTGGAACTTTGTAAAGGCCTCGTAGTGTTACCCTGCCTCGCTACCTTAGTAGAGGCGTATGGGATTCATGACCCCTTGGCAGATGAGTAACATGACTTGTGGTTAAAGATGTGCAACCACTGCAGAGTGTAAAACTGGTATATCAGCCGTGCTCATGGTCATGAGCGGCTCAGACCCTCACATGAGTAATTTATGGAACTAAACTTAATTTGTCATATGCATTGCATCGCAGGTGTTGTATCAATTTTGATCTATTACTTATTTGGGTTGGTATCTACTTACACTTAGTAATTGCTAATAAATTTTTGACCAACTTTAAAAGCAATGCTCAGATTTAACCATCCTCTTTGGTAAGCCTTACACTTCACATGGTCTCCCACCTTTGGTGAGTTCATGCACATTATTCCCCACAACTTGTTGAGGGATGAACATATGTGAGCTCACTCTTGCTGTCTCACCCTCCACAGGTCAAGAACAGGTACCATAGGAGGAGGCGCATGGAGGATGCTGTGATGAGTTCATGAGAGGTCTAGGCCGTCGTCTCCCAGTCTACTTTGGGTTGCTGGATCATTGTCTTTATATGATGTAATTATTTATTTATTTTGTATAGAAATCCTATTATATAGTAAAGATGTGACATTCGTTTCTGTACCATGAGTCATCATATGTGTGAGACTTGGTCCCAGCACACTTGGTGATTATCTCACGCCCGGGTTTTGGATCCGGGTGTGACAAGAATCAATTTAGATTTTGTTGGCCTATGCTACTCACCACTATTTTAAGCGATCTCAAATGGGCGTGAAGAGCGCCTTCCTGAACGAACCAAATAAGGAGGAAGTCTATGTAGAACCAAATAAGGATCCGGGTGTGATAAGAATCAATTTAGATTTTATTGGCCTATGCTACTCACCACTATTTTAAGCGGTCTCAAATGGACGTGAAGAGCGCCTTCCTGAACGAATCAATTTAGATTTTATTGGCCTAGCTTCGAGGATGTAGAATAATCGATCATGTGTACAAACTCTCTAAGGAGCTTTATGGGCTTAAGAAAGCACCTTGAGCATGGTATGAATGCGTTTGACATATTTCTTAATAGCAAATTTGTTAAAAACTGGGAAGGCTGAGCCTACCGTATTCACAAAGACTATTGATGGAGATTTATTTGTGTTCCAAATATATGTCGATGATGTAAGGAAAATGGATCCTGACCCATTTGGTTAAGTTATTTTGGTGTTTTGTAAGGAAAATGGACCCCGGACCATTTGTCTCAAAAGGTTTTGGTGTTTGCTGATCAACATAACTTGTGGACTAATATGTTTGCTAGTGTTTGTGTTTATAGTTCACAAGATGCGAAGAGGATTGGACTAAGACACTGAGGATGCAACAGCTCAAAAGAAGACATAAAAGATGCGTAGAAGTCCAAGACTTAAGAGGAAAAGAAGCCCAAAAGAAACAACGAAGAAATTCATGTAGTGGGCAGTCAGCCAGTGCACTAGTGGTGCACCAGACAGTGAACAGTAACCTGTCCGGTGTGCACCCAGACTGTACGGTGGGACACCAGGCAGTCTGTGCAGAGAGACCCACACCAGGCGCTCTCGAGCTGTAGCACCAGACTGTCCACTTTGCACCGGACAGTCTGGGTCACGGTTGGATCCAACGGTCGACTGCTACAGACCCCAACGATCGGCTGATGTGGTAGGGGCACTGGATAGTGAACAGTGCATGTCTGATGTGCACCAAAGTGACTGGTGCGCCCGTCGTCAGAAAGCTGCTTCTTCAGTTCAATGGCTATAAATGTGGGGGGCTATAAATACCCCCCAAACGGCCATTTCAAGGTGTGCGAGCCCAAACAACATACCAAGGCATATTGCAGACATTTCAATGTTCTCAAACACCCAAGTGCTTAATAGAATCACTCGGTGATTAGCGTATGTGCTTTGCGAAGAGCTTAGGTTAGTTAGACCGCATTAGCGCTTGCTCTAGGTGAATCCAAGTTAGTTGAGTGAGTTTAGAAAAACCCCACAACCCCTTGGCTCTTGCGTGAGCCAATTGTACCGAGTGGGGCGAGAGTCTTGCGAGACCGTGACAACCGAGTTTGTGTCACGGCTGCCACCATGTACCAGAGAAAACGAGGTCCGCGACGTTTTGGCCGGAAGCTCGTTAGTGGAGACGGCGGGGAGCGTCCGACAGGAGCCAAAAGCGGAGCACCACTAGCGCGTGGAGAAGGCCCGTGGCTCTCTATGGAGTTACTCGACCGAGGTGCTTGGCCCTTGTGGAGCTTCTCTTTGCGTAGGGGCACCAACGAGGATTAGTCGGAAACTTGCGTGGTTCCGGATACCTCGGTAAATATATCGACGTCATCCACGAGACTTTGCATCTCTACCTTTCTCTTTACCTTCTGCATTTATATTAAGTATTTAAGTTTCAATCTTGTCTTTATAATTAGATTGTTTGGGATTGAAACATAGCCTACGGTAGAGATAGCAACACTTTGA
The DNA here is from genome assembly GCF_902167145.1 of Zea mays. Lineage (NCBI taxonomy): Eukaryota > Viridiplantae > Streptophyta > Magnoliopsida > Poales > Poaceae > Zea > Zea mays. Next base: position 126,121,827 of record NC_050099.1, read on the forward strand.
CAAAACCTTGTTTGCATATTCTAGATTGTTTATTTGCATAGGTTTTGCTCTAGAGATTTAATTGTGGCCTAGTTTAGAGAAAGTTTTAAAATTTCTAATTCACCCCCTCTTAGGCATCACCGTTTTCTACAATTGGTATCAGAGCTTGGTTTGGCTCATTTGAAACGCTTTATCTTCACCGCTAAAAGACCCAACGCTTTTTAGAGAAAGGGGGTGGATACCCATAGGCCACCACACTTCGACGGCACTAACTTCCCATATTATAGTGCTACAATGGCTTGTTACCTAGAGGTCGTTGATCTAGGTGTTTGAAGAGTCACTCGTGATGGGATGAAGCCACCCAAGAATCTCGAGAAACCCACCACGAGTGAGGAAAAAGAAATTCATTTAAATGCTAGAGCCAAAAAACGCTTGTATGAATCTCTTAGCATTGATATTTTTAATCAAGTTTTTACTTTAAAAACTGTTAATGAGATTTGGCTAAAATTGCATTATCTCCATGATGGCACATCAAATGTCCATGAGCAAAAACATTGCCTAGTGTTAAATGAGTATAATTCTTTTGCTATGAAGGATAATAAGCTTGTTAGAGATATGTATTCTCATTTGAATCTAATCATCAATGAGCTCAATTATATTGGCAATAATAAGCTAGGTGATGCAGACATTATGAGGAAGATTATCTCCCTACTACCACAACAAAGATATGGGAGCATCATCACTATTCTTCACAACATGGAGGACCGGAGTACAATGACTCCGACCATTGTGATCCGAAAAATTGCGGCATTTGAAATGTCGAGAAAAATGGGTCGACAAGAGGAGCCAACTTCTTCAAGACCATATTCCTTTGCATGTGATGAAAGAAAATGCAAGAATAAGGCTCCTACTCCAAGTTCCTCATTTGAATATGAGGAATAAGAAGAAAGTGTTGATGATGAAGATAATCAACCATCAACATCATCCTCCAAAGACGAAGATACAATCTGACGTCTCGGAAAGGTAATGGGGATGATCCACAAGATTAATCTAATGGGTGTGCCTCTCCAGGTCGAGGATCTTCTCTTTAACATTGATAGGAAAAAGCAAAGAAAGAGAGGATGCTTCGCATGCGTGGAGAAGGGCCACTTCAGGGACAGCTGTCCGAATATGGCCGAACACACAAAAGGGAGGAGCAAAGGCAAGGCGTCTACAAGTGTCAAAACTTGGGATGACTTTTCAAGCGAAGATGAACCTCCAAGGACGCGTATCCACCGATGCTCATCACGGTCATCACGCAAGTGCCTTATGGAAAGAGGTAAAATGAACATTCCATCCTCTAGTGATGATAGCAGTAGTGATGATGAAGGTGAGGGAAAGCCCTTCGTAGATGAGCTTGTGAAAGTCGTTAAATTTTTTCAGGATATATGCACTAAACAAAAGGCTCAACTTAAAACTTTGAAAAATAAGTTGATTAGCTCTCAAAATGATGATAAATGTTTGCTAGAAAAATTTGAAACATTTGCAAATTTGAATTGTGAACTATCAACTAAAATTGAGCAATTAGAGTCTAGTGCTCCATCCTCAGCTACTGATGATGGCCTGGTTAAAAAGAATGAAAAAAATTAAGCCTAAGTTAGCTAGCTCTCAAGAAGCCATTGAAAACTTGCTAGGGAAAATGGAAATTCTTAGCATACATAATAATGAGCTAACTACTAAGCTAGAAAACTTTAGTGGCACCCCAGTAGCATCTTTAGTTGAAATACCTGAAATTATTAAGAAAGATGCTTCTACTTCTTGATTTGATTTATTTGATGTGCAATTAAGTTCTTGTTAAGAATGTTGTTATATAAACATGTTCGGATGAGATTGCAATGGAGAATGATCAATTAAAGCAAGAGGTGGCTCGCCTTGGCAAAGCTTTGTATGACAAGAAAGGCAAAGCCAAACAAATCCAACCTCCTCAGGATAACACCACTGTGGGAGTGAACAAGTCTACGGAGGGAGAAACTATGATTTGTAGGCTTTGCCAAAAGGAAGGCCACAAGTCTTACCAATGCAAGGCAAAGACCGGGGATAAGCTGAAGCAAAAGCTCAAGCAAAAGCCAACAAGCAAAACCTCCAACACCTACATCAACAAGGTGGATAAAAAGGCTGCTACACCATACGTAATCAAGATGAAAAAGAATGGAAAGGTGATAGCAATCAGGGGCGGGCCCCACTAGATTCAATGATATTCATCTGAATACCCATTATTTTTGACAAAAAAAAAATCAATAGATCCTAATATACATGTATATGGTATATGTACACAGGAAATAGAAAAAGAATCAGGAGTTGTGCTCATTTGGGCTGAAAACGTTCCTTTTCTAGTCTCCACCCAAGCCAGCCCACTAGGTTTGGCGTCATGGCCCATTCTGATTTCTGAAAACCCCACGCTAGCAGGCAGCACCAGGCCACCAGCCGTCCAGCCGCCGCTGCCTGCCTACCATACGGCAGCACTGCTGACTGCTCCTACAGGCTGCACTGCTGCAGCGCGACGCCGCGACGGCCGACGGCGTGGGCGCGACACAGGCACAGGCAGTCAGGCACACAACGACGGCGGCAGTGCGGCACGGCGCCTCAGCGGCTCAGCCCGCGGTCAGCACAGCAGGTCAGCTGTCGCCCGTCAGCTCTCAACTTCAGTTTTAAAATAGTTGTATGCAAATATGCAGTTTGCGTTTAATTAGCTGTATGCAAATATGCAGTTTGTGTTTAATTAGCTTCGCATTGCAGGATTAAATCATGAAGAGGAAGAATAGTGGTACTACTGATTTGAGAGTTTTTTTAGCTAGAGCTGCAGCAAAGAAACAATCTGAACAAACAAGTGTTGCTCCATCTTGCAATGAAAGGCATATGCAACTGGTGATATTCCAAGAACGGAGTAATGGTGGAACAAGCACAACACCGTCTGAACAAGTGAGAGTTGAAGTTGAGCCCCCAACAATAGAACATGGTGAAGATAGTAGTGACTCTGAGTCTGCCCATCTAAACCAGTTTGATTCTAGCGATGAAGGAGATCGTGATGGTATTTATGGCATTGAGCATGATCCTAGTTTGAGGCTCCCTATCTCAAGTTATGATGTGAATGACCAAGATACAGTTAGAAGAGCATATATTGCATTGGGACCATGTCGACCAAAGATGAACAAGGATGTTTTCCCTCAACATGAATGTGGAGGTATGCGTCGCTTTCAACCAAAGTGGTTTTCTGAGTTCAATTGGCTTGAATATAGTGTGGATAAAGATGCTGCATATTGCTTTGTTTGTTATTTATTCAAAGATAACAATAAATTTCCTGGTGGAGATAGTTTTGTCAATGGTGGGTTTAGAAACTGGAATATGAAAGTTAGATTTTTAAGGCATGCTGGTGGTTTAAATAGTGCTCATTGTGAAGCTGAGGAGAAATATAATTTGTTCATGAAACCTAAGTCATCTATTCGTGAGTCTATTGCATCAAACAATGTTGAGTACAAGGCTCAATACCTAGCTCGTTTGACATGGTCACTTCAGTGCATAAGATATTTGTTGCGTCAGGGATTAGCATTTCGTGGTCACGCAGAGGGAAAGGATTCAAATAACAAAGGGAATTTTCGAGAACTTTTGCAATGGCTTGCAGGGAACTTTGAAGAAGTTAATAAGGTGGTTTTAGGAAATGCTCCTAACAATTGTCAGTTGATAGATCACAAGATTCAAAAAACAACTCATTTGTTGTTGTGCCAATGAAACTACCAAAATAATAATGGATGAACTTGGTGATGAGTGTTTTGCTATTCTTGCTGATGAATCTAGTGATGCATATCAGCAGGAACAATTGGCTCTTTGCTTACGGTATGTCAATAAAATAGGAGAGCCAGTTGAGAGATTTCTTGGTCTTGTAAAAGTTGCAAATACTACATCATTGACACTAAAAGAAGCAATTCAGTCATTGCTTCTTGAATGGCAATTGCCCTTATCTAAGATACGTGGACAAGGGTATGATGGAGCTAGTAACATGAAGGGTCATGTTAATGGTTTGAAGAAATTAATGATGGAAGAGTCACCTTCTGCTCATTATGTTCACTGCTTTGCCCATCAACTTCAACTAACCCTTGTAGCCGTTGCAAAGGAGAATATTGATTGTGCTTGGTTCTTTGGGCAACTTGCATATTTATTGAATGTTCTTGGTATGTCTTGTAAAAAGATCTCTATGCTTCGAGTAGCTCAATCTGAATATATGATTGAAGCATTAAGGTTGGGTGAAATAGAAACTGGTCAAGGTTTGAATCAAGAGATGGGCTTAGCAAGACCAGGTGATACACGTTGGGGATCTCACTATAGAACTGTAATGCATGTTATGGCCTTGTATCCATCAATTAAGAAAGTTCTCTCCAAGATTGGTAAGGAATATAAAGGAGGTGAGTCTTTGGGAGCTCAAACTATGCTGCAAGTGTTTCAATCATTTGAGTTTGTTTTTATGTTGCACTTGATGAATGAAATATTTGGGTACACCCATGACTTATGCAATGCTTTGCAAAGGAGGGACCAAGATATTGTAAATGCAATGGACCTTCTTGATTTCACTAAGGTAGAATTGGATGTTTTAAGAAAAGATTCTGGTTGGGAAGAATTTCTTAAGAATGTCAATTCCTTTTGTGAGAAGCACAAAGTTAAAATTGTTGATATGGATGGAAAGTATAAGCCTATACAAAGAGACAAGAAGTTCTATAAAAATGCTATCAATTATCACCGGTTTCATGCTGATATGTTTTTGGGTGTTATTGATAGGCAACTTGTTGAGCTTAATAACAGGTTTGATGAGGTCAACACTAAGTTACTTAGATGCATGGCTGAGTTGTCTATGATGCTTGTTGAGAAATTGGTTAAACTTGCTGGACATTATCCTCATGATTTTCAATTTGAAGAGAAGGCACAACTTCCTTTTCAACTTAATCGCTATATTGAAGATGTGAGGAATGATGAAAACTTTAAAAATTTGAAAGGCATAGCTGAGTTGTCTATGATGCTTGTTAAAACAGATAAGATTCTGAGGTATGACATTGTCTACAAACTTCTTAAGTTGGTGCTAGTTCTCCCTGTTGCAACTGCCGGTGTTGAGAGGATTTTTTCTTCAATGAACTACATAAAAAACAAGCTAAGAAGCAAGATGGGTCAAAATTTCTTGAATGGATGTTTGGTTACTTTCATTGAAAGGGAATTCTTCTTGGAAGTCAAAGATGAGGACATCATTGCTCAATTTCAAAGCATGAAGGATCAGAAAGTTAGATTGTGATTTGTAAGCTTTCTTCTCATTTTATCATATCAAACAATTATTTTAGTCTTTACTCTTTGTATTATGGTATGTTCTAGAATTTTAAATTATGATGACTACTTATTGAATCAGAGAATCAATTATGCCTATATTGTTTATGCTTAATTATATGTTATATATACAAATAATTACCTATGTATGCCAGTAGAAAAACTTTAGTCTTTAAAAATCATCATCCTAGAAAATTTTCGAATACCCACACTCTAAATCCTGGGCCCGCCACTGATAGCAATTAAGGCCAACAAGTAAGCCAACAAAGGAAAAGGGGACAAACGCATCTGGGTACCAAAGGAGATTATCTCAACCATGAAAAGCAACAAGAAAGTTTGGATCCCAAGAGGGAAGTGAAAAGTCCAAAGGACTTCGGGGAATTTGGAGACTTGGCAAACTAGGATGTATATCATTGCATGCATCATATTGAATCAAGTCTATTGCCAAGTGGGATAGTAAAAACTTTAGACCCAAATTCCCCACACGTCTAAGTTAACTAGATTTACTATATTTCCTTTTAGATATGCATATCTATTTTCTTGTATCTAGTTTTTACCTTACATGACTAGTTTTACATGTGATATTTACTTTTAATTTTAACTGCATGCATACTAGGTCAATCATATGGTACAATTGCTCGTTTTCAATTCATACTCTTGAGCAAGCCTATATGGTTTAAAATGTTTAGTTAAGCACGACACATAGCTTATTCAACATTTCTAAGAAAATGATACACCAATTGGTATTTTCATATGACATATACTACATTAATATACTACTAGTGGTATAATACTTCAATTGGTATCATTTAACTTATATGTGCCAAAGCTCGGATTATAGATAATTTGCCCCTCTCGATGTCAAAATCAAAGTGCATGTCTCCTACAATTATTCAAAACTTTATGCACACTTTAAGCGGAGATTACTCTATAATCTAAGTCTTTGAGACTAATAGTTGTTTTCAAGTCTATTATATGTAGTAGTCTCATTGAAGGAAAATGGAGTCCCCGGAGAAAGACAATAAGCTTCCACTGCAGATCTACAAGTATTCTTATGTCTCACAAGACTTCAATTGGTATCTTTGAGACTAAAATTGGTATCATTACATGTCTTCTCCAATATTTGATTAGACTATATTTCATAACTTACGCTTCCCATGTTGCTATAAATGCATATGTTGTCAAAATATATCTATTACCTATGCGTAAGGAAAGTTAGTCTAATCAAATCATGTCTTGTACCCCTATTTCTCACATGCTTTTTCCTAAGTAGAAGATCTCTGACAGGGGGAGTATTTTTTCGTCTATGACAAAGAGGGAGAATATTCTTTTAAAAGGAGAACACTCATTTAGGGGGAGTAATCTTTTAGTGCTTAAATTGATAAATCTTTTAAGAGGGCAAGTTTTATTTGCTTCCTACATGCTTTTAATGTCTTCCTTTTCGGTGGTTGATGTCAAAGGGGGATAAGTTTTAGGGACCAAAGCAATGGAAAATATATCAAACATCAAACATAACCAAATTAAAATTTTAAATTTTTGATCTTGCAAGTGGTTTTGGTTCTTTGTCTAAAATAGGAAGTAAGTGAATTATGGAATTAGGGGGAGGCTTAAGTCCATAATCTCACCATAAGGAGGCACTCATGCAACATAGCAAGTAGATTGCATATTTTCATTCAAATGTATGATATTTGCTTGCTTTGGTTGTGTTGTCATCAAGCACCAAAAGGGGGGTGATTGTAAGGAAAATGGACCATGGACCATTTGGCTCAAAAGGTTTTGGTGTTTGATGATCAACATAACCTGTGGACTAATATGTTTGCTAGTGTTTGTGTTTATAGTGAACATGATGCGAATAGGATTGGACTAAGACACTGAGGATGCAACACCTCAAAAGAAGACATAAAAGATGCGTAGAAGTCCAAGACTCAAGAGGAAAAGAAGCTCAAAAGAAAAAACGAAGAAATCCGTGAAGTGGGCAGTCAGCCAACGCATTGGTGGTGCACCGGACAATGAACAGTAACCTGTCCGGTGTGCACTGAACTGTCCGATAGGACACCAGGCAGTCTACGCAGAGAGGCCCACACCGGGCGCACTCGGGCTATAGCACCAAACTGTCCGGTGTGCACCGGACAGTCTGGATAATGGTCGGATCCAATGGTCGACTGTTATAGACCCCAATGATCGACTGACATGGCAGGGCACCGGACAATGAACAGTGCATGTCCGGTGTGCCCGTCGAGAGAAAGCTGCTTCTTCTGTCCAACGACTATAATTGTGGGGGCAGGCTATAAATACTCCCAATTGGCCATTTCAAGGTGTCAGAGCCCAAGCAACATACCAAGGCATATTGTAGACATTTCCAAGTGCTCAAACACCTAAGTGCTTAATAGAATCACTCGGTGATTAGCGTAGGTGCTTTGCGAGGTGCTTAGGTTAAGTTAGATCGTATTAGCGCTTGCTCTAGGTGAATTTTAGTTAGTTGAGTGAGTTTAGAAAAACACACAACCCCTTGGCTCTTGCGTGAGCCGTTGTAATTGTACCAAGTTGGGCGAGAGTCTTGCGAGATCATGACAACCAAGTTTATATCACGGTCGCCACCGTGTACCGGAGGGAACGAGGCCTGCGGCGTTTTGGCTGGAAGCTCGTTAGTGGAGACGGCAAGGAGCGTCCGAGAGGAGCCAGAAGCGGAGCACCACTTGCGCATGGAGAACGCCCGTGACTCTCTATGGAGTTACTTGATCGAGGTGCTTGCCCCTCACGTGGGCTTCCCTTTGCGTAGGGGCACCAACGAGGATTAGTCGGAACCTTGCGTGGTTCCAGATACTTCGATAAAAATACCGGCATCATCCATGAGAGTTTGCATCTCTACCTTGCTCTTTATCTTCCGCATTTATATTAAGTATTTAAGTTTTAATCTTGTCTTTATAATTAGATTGTTTAGGATTGAAACTTAGCCTGCGGTAGAGATAGCAACACTTAGAAAAAAACCTAGTTTGCACATTCTAGATTGTTTATTTGCATAAGTTTTGCTCTAGGGATTTAATTGTGGCCTAGTTTAGAGAAAGTTTTAAAAGTCCTAATTCACCCCCTCTTAGACTTCACCATTTCCTACATGTTTGATGATCAACATAACCTTGTGAACTAATGTTCTTCAAATGTTTGTGATTGTAGTTCACAAGATGTAAAAGAGGATTGGACTGAGACTGAGGATGCAACACCTCAAAAGAAGACCTAAAAGATACTAGGAAGATCAAATATCTAGCATAATTCCAAGACTACAGACCAAAAGAGCCGAAGGAAAAATATTGAAGAATACAAGAAAAAGGCAGTCAGCTAGCGCACTGGTGGCACACCAGACTGTCTAGTGTGAAGCCACTAGTTTGTTCAGTGTGCACCGGACAGCCTCCACAGAGAGCTCCACAAATGGAGTCTCGGGAGCTCGGTGTGCACTGGATAGTCTGACCAACGGTCGGCGACAGCTTTCCCAACAGTCGGCAATAACTCCTTTGAACGGTTGGCTGAAGTGGCAGAGGCACTGAACATGTCCGGTGTGCACCGGACTATCCTGTGTGCTCGTAGACAGAAAAGTCTGCTTTCTATCCAATGGCTATAATTGAAGTGGGGGCTTATAAATACCCCCCTAGCCAGCTATTTGAGGTGTGTGGAGTACAAGTAACATATCTCAAGCAAAGAGGCTCATTTCCAAGATCTCCAACACACAAGTGCATAAGAGATTCATCCGGTGATTAGTATAGGTGCTTTGTGAGGTGCTTAGGCTAGTTAGACCGCTATTGCGCTTGCTCTAGTGTAATGCTAGATAGTTGAGTGAGGTAAGAAAAAACCACCCCAACACTCGGCTCTTGTGCGAGCCGTTGTAACATTGTACCGAGTGGAGCGAGAGTCTTGCGAGACCGTTACAACTGAGTTTGTGTCACAGCCGCCACAGTGTACCGGAGGGAATGCGGCCCACGTCGTTTGGGCTAGAAGCTCGATAGTGAAGACAACAGGGAACGTTCGAGAGGAGCCAGAAGCATAGCACAATTTGCACGTAGAGAAGGCCCACACTCTCTATGGAGTTACTCGCCCGTGGTGCTTGGCCCTCGTGTGGGCTTTCCTTTGCGTAGGGGCACCAACGAGGATTAGTTAGAACCTTGCGTGGTTCCGGATATCTCGATAAAAATATTGGCGCCATCCATGAGAGTTTCCTTTCTCTACTAGCTCTTTAGTCTTTCGCATTTACTCTCTCCACTTAAGTTACAATCTTTACTATTCTTAGTATAGAGTATATAGGATTGAACTTAGGTTGCATAACCCCTTTTGTGGTAGAGATAGCAACACATAGACAAAACCTAGTTTGCATAATCTAGTTAAGTTATGTGCATATGTTTTGTTCAAGAGATTTATTTATGGCCTAGTTTAGAAAAAAGTTTTAGAAGACCTAATTCACCCCCACTTAGGCATCACCGTTTCCTACAAGTGTTATCAAAGCCTGGTTTGGCTCATTTGAAACATTTTAGTTTCACCGCGTATAGAGCCAACAATTTTTAGAGAAAGGGGATAGATGCCCATAGGCCACCACACTTCAACGACACTAACTTCCCATATTATAGTGCTAGAATGGCTTATTACCTACAAGCGGTTGATCTAGGTGTTTGGAGAGGCACTCACGACGGGATGAAACCATCTAAGAATCACAAGAAGCTCACCGCGAGTGACAAAAAATATACATTTGAATGCTAGAGCCAAAATTGCTTGTGAATCTATTAGCATATACATTTTTAATCAAGTATTCACCTTGAAAAATGCTAATGAGATTTGGCTTAAATTACATGAGCTCCATAATGGCACATCAAATGTCCATGAGCAAAAACATTGCCTAGCCTTGAATGAATATTTTTTCAAATGAAAGAAAATGAGCTTGTTAGAGATACGTACTCTCATTTGAATTTAATTATCAATGAGCTCAATTATTTTGGAATTAATAAGCTAGGTGATGTAGACATTGTGAGAAAAATCATCTCCTTATTGCCTCAAAGGAAATATGGGAGCATCATTACAATCCTTTGCAATTTGGAGGACTTAAGCCAAATGACATCGACCATTATAATTGGGAAAATTGTGGCATTTGAGGTGTCACAAAAAATGGGTCAAGAAGAGGAGCCAACTTCTTCAAATCCATATGCTTTTGCATGCAATGAACACAAAAATATGAAAGGCAAGAAGAAGGCTCCAAGCTCAAGTTCCTCAAGTGAAGAAGAGGACAAACGTGAAGATGGTGATGACGAAGAAGATGATCAAGCATCAACCTCATCCTCCGAGGACGAAGAAACAGTCTGGCACATTGGAAAGGTAATGTGGTTGGTTCACAAGATAAATCGAATGGGTGTGCACCTGCAGGTTGAAGATCTTCTCTTTAACATTGACAAGAAAAAACAAAGAAAAATATCATGCTTCGCATGTGGGGAGAAGGACCATTTCCGTGATAATTGCCCGATTTCGGTCAAACCCAAGAAGAGGAGCAACGACAAATCGCTTACAAGTATCAAGACATGGGATCATTCTTCAAGCGAAGATGATCCTCCAAGGACTCGCAGCCACCGCTCTTCATCATGCTGTTCATGGTCATCTCACAAATGCCTTATTGCAAGAGGTAAATAAAGTATCTCATTCTCTAGTGATGATAGTGATCATGAGTGTGATGGTGAGGGAAAGCCCTCCTTAGATGAACTTGCGCATGCCGTTAAATGTTTTGAGGATGTTTGCACTAAACAAAAGGCTCAACTTAGAACCTTGAAAAATAAGTTGCTTAGCTTTCAAATTATAAATGTTTGCTAGAAAAATTTGAAACATATGTAAATTTGAATTGTGAGCTAACAACTAAAATTGAGCAATTAGAGTATAAGGCTCCATCCTCAACAGTCGATGACAGTCTTGTTAAAAAGAATGAAAAACTTAAAGCAAAGTTAGCTAGCTCTCAAGATATATTGAAAATTTGTTAGAGAAAATGAAAATTCTTAGCATTCAAAATAATAAGCTAATTACTAAGCTAGAAAACATTGTAGCACCCTAGGAGCATCTTTAGTTGAAATTCCTGAAATTATTTAAAAGGATGCTTCTACTTCTTGCTTAGATTTGATTGATGATTCTAACCCTTACAACCAAGTTGTTGTAAAGAATGTTGTTATAGACACATGTTTCGAAGAGGTTTCTTTGGAAAATGAGTTGTTGAAGCAAGAGGTGGCTCGCCTTAGCAAGGGCCTGTAGGATAAGAAAGGAAAAGCCAAAAAAACCCAACCTCCTCAGGATAACGCCGTTGTGGGAGTGAACAAGCCCGTGGAGGGAGAAACCGTGGTTTTTTTTGGCTCTGTCACAAGCAAGGCCACAAGTCTTACCAATGCAAGGCGAAGATCAGGGAGAAGCAAAAGAAAAGGCCAACAAGCAAAGTCTCCAATACCTATATCAACAAGGTGGACAAAAAGGCGGGTACATCATATTTGATCAAGAAGAAAATGATGGCAAGGTGATAGCCATCAGGGCCAACAAGCAAGCCAACAAAGGGAAGAGGGCCAAATGCATCTGGATGCCAAAGGAGATTATCTCAACCATGAAAACTACTAAGAAGGTTTGTGTTCTAAGAGGGAAGTGAGAAGTCCGAAGGACTTCGAGAATTTGGAGACTTGGCAAAATTGGGATGTATGTCATGGGATGCATCACATCGGATCAAGACTATTGCCAAATGGGTTAGTTAAAACTTTGGACCCAAATTCCCCACCCATGACTAAGGTAACTAGATTTATTACATTTCCTTGTTTTTACATATGTGTATCTATTTTCTTGTATCTAGTTTTTACCTTACATGCCTAGTTTTACAAGTGGTATTCACTTTCGATTAGATTTGCATGCATACTAGGACAATCATATGGTAGGAATGCTCTTTTTCAATTCAAATTCTTGAGAAAACCTACATGGTTTAAAATGTTTAGTTAAGCAAGGCACATAGCTTATTTAAATTCCTAGATAAGTGGCACTTTTGTTTTGCTTCCAAATTTATATCATTCAAGTGGTGCCATTTTGACTTATATGTGCCAAAGCTCGGATTATAGATAATTTTCCCCTCTTGATATCAAAATCAAAGTGCATGTCTCGTACAAGTATTCAAAACTTGTATGCACACATTCAGGGGAGCTTACTCTATAATCTAAGTCTTTGAGATTAATACTCGTTTTCATGTCTATTATGTGTGTAGTAGTCTCATTGAATAAAAATGGAGTACCAGAGAAAGACAATAAGCTTCAACTACAAATCTCTTAGTTCTTTCAAGTTTCACAAGTGGTTTTATTCCATGATCGGTATCACTTACATGTCTTCTCCGAATTTTGATGAGACTATGTCATTATTTCATCTTATGCTCCCCATGTTGCGTTATATACATATGTTGTTAAAATCATCTCTTACCTATGAACAACTTTACGGGGAGTTAGTCTTTTCAATCATGTCTTGGTTCCTCTTATATTCATGAGATTTTCTTAAATAGAGGATCTCCGATATGGGGAGTATGTCTTCTTTCATACAAAGGGGGAGAATACTCTTTCAAAGGGGAGATCTCTTTTAGGGGGAGTAATTCTTTTGAATAGGGTCAGTATTTTTATTGATTCCTATATGCTTTTAATGCCTTCCTTTTCAGTGTTTGATTCCAAAGGGGGAGAAGTTTTAGGCACCAAATCAATTCAAAAGTATATCAAATACCAAAACCACCAAATTTAAAATTTTGATCTTTTCAAGTGGTTGCTTATGTTGTTTTGGTCCAAAATAAGAAGTATGTGGATTATGGTGTTAGGGGGAGGCATAAGTTCATAATCTCACATTGTGGGGATATTCATGCATCCTAGCAAGTACATTGCATTTTACATCAAGTATTTGTTATTTGCTTGCTTTGGTTGGGTTGTCATCAACCACCAAAAAGGGGGGATTGTAAGGAAAATGGACCTCGAGCCATTTGGCTAAGTTATTTTAGTTTTTGATGATCAACATAACCTTGTGCAATAATAATCTTCAAATGTTTGTGATTGTAGTTCACAGGATGTAAAATAGGATTGGACTTAGGCTCTAAGGATGCAACACCTCAAAAGAAGACCTAAAAGATACTTAGAAGATCAACAAATATCAAGCACAAGTCCAAGACTGAAGACCAAAAGAGCCCACGAAAAAGATTAAAGAATACAAGAAAAGGGCAATCAGCCAGCGTACTGGTGGCGCACCGGACTATCCGGTATGAAGCCGTCAGACTGTCTGGTGTGCACCGGATAGCATGCGCAGAGAGCTCATGGGTGCTGGAGCACCAGACAGTCTGGCCAACTGTAATATCCCAAAAAAATGTTGCCAAATGTTGATCTTCGGTGCGTGGATGTGGGAAAAGGGTTGTGGGCCGTTGGATGCTAAGTCAGAGTCATTTGTGGCGTTGTTTCTTTTCTCCCGCAAAGAAACCCTAGTGGTGGCCTTTTCCCCCTTTTGCCCCTACTTGGCCGCCACCCCCTCCCCCCCACACTTGGCCGCCCCTCCCCCCTTTCCCCTTTGGCTGGCTGTCCTCTCCTCCCATGGCAGCCCCTCTCACGGCTTCCTCGTCCCTCTAGATCTCCCCCCACGTAGCAAGGATCAAGAAGAGGAGCACGTTGAATTGAAGGGGAAGAGAGGATCAAGGAGATGTTCTTCCCCATCTCTTCTTCCAGAATTTCTTGGAGAAACCCTAGGTATGGATGAGATCCTTGTTCCTCCCTGTAATTACGTTCTTTTGGAGGTTGTGGATCATGGGGATTAAAGGATTAGAGGTTGGATTAGATGTGGGGTTAGGTTTTGATCTCGAATTTAGTTTTCTGCAGAATGGCAGATTCGACAGTTTCTGTTCATGCCAGTTTTCTATGGCCTTAGTGGCCTCAAAAAAATACAAAGTCTATATATGAGTCGTATATAATTTGTAGATCTTTCCGTGGCCGTAAAGAACACCTCAATAGGACATCAGATCAGAGAGTTATTGCAGTTTTATTATAGCAGTTTTTCAGTCTCATAATTCTGTGCAGACTCTGTTCTCTTAAGATTTAGGCAATTTTATCAATAGAATTAAACCTTGGGCTTGTAAGAAAAGTTGTAGGTAATTTCATAAGATTTCCAGATTGTTAAAGAGTGCATTCATATAAACTATAAAACTTTAGTTATGTTTGTTTTACTGTGGTTGTTCCTGTTTGCCTGACAAAAATGAGCGGGTCTGTTCACTGGTAGGTTTTATCAGGTAAATGGCCGAATTTGCTCTCCCAACTATGGAGACTTTTGTAGAGAGATAAAAGTTCTTACTTCCAGAAGAATTTCATGATTTTTGGTTGAGTAGTTTGTGAGATATTGAAATTTTAAAGTTAACTATGCTGCTGTCTGAAACAGATTCAGTCAGTTATCTTGTCAGATGTTTTAGAACTTATAGATGGCAGAATTTAATTATCTATTGAATACCGAAGTTGTAGAGTATTTTGTGTAGATACTCCTAGAGTCTTTGTTTGATATCACCACTGTTATAATTTTAAAGATACAAAATTAACAAACAGCGCTGCTGATGTATGGCATGTAGTTCAGGGTGGGAGGTTTTCCACCAGGTCTTGGTTTCAAGTGTAGGAACGATTTGTTGATTGTTGGCAAATGTTTATAAAATATTTGTACTAAGTTTTATGCCCGCTAGTAGGTGGCTATACTCCAGATCATGCCTAGTACATTTTTCTTCTTCGATAAAGGCAAGTGAATGTAGGGGTGGTTGCTTCCATTCTGACCTGTTATTTCTATCGCCTACACTCTAATATTCAGAATTATTGGATTCCTTCATAATTGGACTCCATGGTGATGCTTTACTTGCTTGCATTATCCTGATGCTCAATCATATATTGATGATGATTATGATTCGAGTACGACTCATGAGATTAATTCACACCCCTGAAGGTAAATGAAGTATTATTTGAGGTTTGTATTGTATTTGAAGGTAAATGAAGTATTATTTGAGGTTTGTATTGTATCTGAAAGTAAATGAAGTATTATTTAAGGTTTGTATTGTATGTTAAGAAAGTGAAGTATATTGATAAATGCAGCATGCCATATACATTGCATGATTCACTTGCATCTGAAGTTGGGTCGTGACCTATGGTCCGACCGTACTGGTACAACTTAGCATCGTACGTTGCCAAAGGAGGGGTACGATGCGGCTTCATACCCTTAGAGGTATGAAGGCAGATGACATATGAATTGCATTCATATGCATTCATTGAAGTGATATTTGCAGATGATGTGGTTTTATACCCTTAGAGGTATGAAGACAGAGCACCTACACATTGCGTTCCTAAGCATACATTGAAGTGATATTTGCAGGTATTGTTGACGCAAGGAAGTGTTATACAACCTATTGTGGTTGTTCGAGGAAATGAGATGGTATTGGTTATATTGAGACTACTGAGTTCTATATCTACAAGTATTTCTAATCTTAATTGTGATTCTTTTAAAAATGTTGATTAATTCAATTTGTGGTTTAAATATCTCGTCAAAACAATTCGCTTGCTGAGATGTTTCATCTCACTCTTGCATTACTTAATGCAGGTGCTTGTTGCTCATCAAGAGAAGAGGGAAGTAGCAGCACATCCACCTTCACTCTCATAATAACGCTGCTTAGGCGCAGTCATGATTTAATTAGAAACTTCTAGTCAAAGGATGTTGTTTCTAATTAGTTGTGCGCACTAGTTAATTTAGTTCATGCCATTTTGGTTGTCTTCCTATTGCTAGCAGATTATTAATGTCTATTATGTTTTCTTATCATGATATCTATTTATACTTTGTTGCTTCCCTGTTTATGCAATTTTCAAAGAAGATGTTGTCAAAATTTTATACATGAATGTTAGATGTGTAGTTTAGTAGCATTCTGGGGTGTTTGTGGATCCCGGGTTTTACACCAATGATCGGCAGCAAATTTCCCAATGTTCGACATCGCCTCCTTTCAACGGTCGGTTGAAGTGGCAGAGGCACCGTACATGTCCAGTGTGCTCGCAGACAGAAAAGTCGGTTTTCTGTTCAACAACTACAATTGAAATGGGGGCTTATAAATACCCCCTATCCGGTTATTTGAGGTGTGCGGAGCACAAGAAACTTATCCCAAGCATAGATGCACATTTCCAAGAGCTCCAACATGCAAGTGCATAAGAGATTCATCCAGTGATTAGTATAGGTGCTTTGTGAGGTGCTTAGGCTAGCTAGACCTCTATTGTGCTTGCTCTAGTGTAATGCTAGATAGTTGGGTGAGGTAAGAAAAAACCCACCACAACCCTTAGCTCTTGTGCGAGCCAATCTTGTGAGACAGTAACAACTGAGTTTGTGTCCTGGTGACCACCATGTACCGGAGGGAACGAGGCCCGCGACATTTTGACCAAAAGCTCAATAGTGAAGACGACGGGGAGCGTCCGAGAGGAGCCAGAAGCGGAGCACCACTTGCGCGTGAAGAAGGCCCTTGGCTCTCTATGGAGTTACTCATCCGTGGTGCTTGGCCCTCGTGTGGGCTACCCTTTGCATAGTGGCGCCAACAAGATTTAGTCGGGACATTGCATGGTTTTCAGATACCATGATAAAAATATCGGCACCATCCACGAGAGTTTATTTTCTCTACTAGATCCTTAATCTTCGCATTTACTCTCTCTGTCTACTTAAGTTACAATCTTTACTATTCTTAGTGTAGAGTGTATAGGATTGGAACTTAGGTTGCATAACCCCTTTTGCGGTAAAGATAACAACACATAGACAAAACCTAGTTTGCACAATCTAGTTAAGTTATTTGCATAAGTTTTGTTCTAGGTATTTATTTGTGTCCTAGTTTAAAAAGAAGTTTTAGAAGCCCTAATTCACTCCCCCATCTTCGGCGTCAACATTTCCTATAGATGACATTATATTTGGTTCTACTAATAAAAAATCTTGTGAGGGGTTAAGGAGGATTATGGTGCAGAAGTTTGAAATATAAATGATGGGTGAGCTAAACTACTTCCTTGGATTTCAAGTAAAGCAACTCTAAGACGACACTTTCATCTCTCAAACCAAGTACACATAGGAAATCCTTAAGAGGATTGGGATGAAGGATGCAAAGCCCATCAAGACGACGATGGGAACAAATGGACATCTAGACCTCGACATTGGTGGTAAGTCCGTAGATCAAAAGGTATACTAGTGTATGATAGGATGCTTGCTTTATTTATGTGCATTTAGACCCGACATCATGTTATCTGTTTGTAAGTGTGCAAGATTTCAATCCGATCTAAGAAATGCCACCTAAGGGCCATGAAGAGAATCTTGAGGTATTTAGTTCACACACCTCACTTTGGGCTTTGGTATCCAAAGGGCTTTGATCTGGTTTAATATTCTTATATTGATCATGCCGGATGTAAGGCATATAGGAAGTCTACATCTAGGACTTGCCAATTTTTGGGAAGATCCCTAGTGCCTTGGATCTTGAAAAAGCAAAATTTTGTTGCCCTATCCACCGCTGAGGTCGAGTACGTTGTCACAGGACACTATTCTACGCAATTACTTTGGATGAGGCAAAACCTCAGAGACTTTGGCTACAATCTTAGCAAAGTCCCACTCATATGTGACAATGAGAGTACTATCTGCATGGCGGAGAATCTGGTTGAACACTATAACACTAAGCACATAGACATACGACATCACTTTTTGAGAGAACACCAACAAAGGGGAGATATTGTTATAGACCATTTGAGCAAACATTCCCAATTGGCCGCTATCCTCACCAAGAAGTTGATTGAAAAGTGATTTTGTGAGTTGAGGAGTGAGCTTGATATCTTAGACTCTCGGAACGTGGGTTGAAGTATTGCACACTTGCATATGTTTGTTATACCTTGATCATGTTGTATTTTATATCATTTGGTTGTACTTCCTATCATATTCATGTGTTTATCATGGTCAATCTATAGAAAGTCATCATCAGACCTCATAAGTCCAAGTTCTTTGTATGCACACATTTAGGGGTAGGATAGTCTACAAGTTGACCTCCTTGAGACTAACAATATTTTTGAGTTGACCATGTGTGTAGTCTCAAGGCATTTGATAGAGAAATGGTGAATTTCGACAAAGAAGGGTGAAAGGGAAATAGGCTTACATATTTTCCTAAATGATTTTGGTGGTTGAATTGCACAACACAAATAATTGGACTAACTAGTTTGCTCTAGATTATAAGTTCTACAGGTGCCAAAGGTTCAACACAAACCAATAAAAAGTCCAAGAAAGGGTTTAAATAAAAAGAGCAAAAGACAACCGAAGGCTGCCCTGGTCTGGCGCACCGGATTGTCCGGTGTGCCACCGGACAGTGTCCGGTGCACCAGGGTGGATTCTCTCCAACTCGCTAGCTTCGGGAATTCTAGGAGCCACTCCGCTATAATTCACCGGACTGTCCGGTGTAGCACCGGACTGTCCGGTGTAGCACCACACTGTCCGGTGTGCCAGCGGAGTAACGGCTAAACAGCGCCAACGGTCGTCTGCAAAGGAACAGTGAAACGCTACAGTGCGCGCCTGTGCGCGTAGAAGTCAGAGCAGGCATCAGATGGCTCACCAGACAGTGAACAGGACCTGTCCGGTGCACCACCGGACTGTCCGGTGGCCCACATGTCAGAAGCTCCAACGGTCGAACCCTAACGGTTGGGTGACGTGGCTGGCGCACCGGACTGTCCGGTGCGCCATACAACAGCAGCCTTCCCCAACGACCATTTTGGTGGTTGGGGCTATAAATACCCCCCAACCACCACAATGCATCTAAGTTTTCAGCCATCAAACCTCATACAAGAGCTCTAGACTTCATTCTAAGACACAAACAAAGAGATCAAATTCCCTCCCAAGTCTGGAATCACTCCAAACAAATTAGTGACTAGAGAGAGAGACTTTTGTGTTCTTTTGAGCTCTTGCGCTTGGATCGCTTTTCTTCTTCCTCTATTCTTGTTTTCAAGTTCTTTCTAACCAAGGCAAAAGACACCAAGTGTGTGGTTATCCTTGCGGGGTTAAGTGACTCGTGAGATAAGGAGAAAGCTCACTCGATCTAAGTGACCGTTTGAGAGAGGGAAAGGGTTGAAAGAGATCCGGTCTTTGTGACCACCTCAACGGGGAGTAGGTTTGCTAAAACCGAACCTCGGTAAAACAAATCACCGCGCCTTACTCTTCATTTGCTTGTGATTTGTTTTCGCCCTCTCTTTCGGACTCGATTATATCTCTAACGCTAACCCCAGCTTGTAGTTGTGCTTAAGTTTATAATTTTCAGATTCCGTCTATTCACCCCCCCCCCTCTAGGCGACTTTCAATTGGTATCAGAGCCGGTGCTTCATTAGAGCCTAACCGCTTGAAATGATGTCGGGAGAACACACCAAGAAGGAGATGGTGACCGGCGAGAAGCCCGCTACAAGCCACTGGAAGGCTCCATCGGGAGAGTCCCACAACAAGAAGGAGGAATCACCTCCTCACAAGTCGCATCGGAGTGGTGAAAAGAAAAAGAAGATGAAGAAGGTGGTCTACTATGAGACCGATTCTTCGTTGCCATCCACCTCCGGCTCCGACGCACCGTCCGTAACTTCTAAGCGCCATGAGCGCAAGAAGTTTAGTAAGATCCCCCTACGCTATCCTCGCATTTCTATGTGTACTCCTTTACTTTCCATCCCATTAGGCAAACCACCCATGTTTGATGGTGAAGATTATAATATGTGGAGTGACAAAATGAGGCACCATCTAACCTCACTCCACTCTAGCATTTGGGATGTTGTTGAGATTGGAGTACAGGTACCATCGCCGGGGGATGAAGATTATGATTCGGACGAAGTTGCCCAAATCCGGCACTTCAACTCCCAAGCTACCACCATACTCCTCGCCTCTCTAAGTCGAGAGGAGTATAATAAGGTGCAAGGGTTGAAGAGTGCAAAGGAGATTTGGGACGTGCTCAAGACCGTGCATGAAGGAGACGAGGTGACCAAGATCACCAAGAGGGAAACGACCGAGGGGGAGCTCGGTCGCTTTATGCTCAACCAAGGGGAGGAGCCACAAGCCATGTACAACCGGCTCAAAACCTTGGTGAACCAAGTGCGCAACCTCGGGAGCACCAAATGGGATGACCATGAAATGGTCAAGGTTATTCTTAGATCACTCGTTTTTCTTAACCCCACTCAAGTTCAATTAATTGGTGGTGATCCAAGATACAAACTAATGTCTCCCGAGGAAGTGATAGGAAATTTTGTGAGCTTTGAACTAATGATCAAAGGCTCCAAGAAGATCATCGAGCAAGGCGCCTCCTCCGTACCCGAGGCACAACCCGTTGCATTCAAGGCAACGGAGGAGAAGAAAGAAGACTCTACACCAAGTAGGGTCCCAATCGACGCCTCCAAGCTCGACAACGAGGAAATGGCGCTCATAATCAAGAGCTTCCGCCAAATCCTCAAGCAAAGGAGGGGGAAAGACTACAAGCCCCGCTCCAAGAAAGTGTGCTACAAGTGTGGTAAGCCCGGTCATTTTATCGCTAAATGTCCTTTATCTAGTGATAGTGACAGGGATAACGACAAGAGGGGGAAGAAGAAGGAGAAGAAAAGGTATTACAAGAAGAAGGGTGGTGATGCCCATGTTTGCCGGGAGTGGGACTCCAACGAGAGCTCCACCTTCTCCTCCGACGACGAGGATGCCGCCAACATCGCTATCAACAAAGGCCTCCTCTTCCCCAACATCGGCCACAAGTGCCTCATGGCAAAGGACGGCAAGAAGAAGAAGGTAAAATCAAGATCCTCCACTAAGTATGCAACTTCTAGTGATGAGGATAATTCTAGTGATGATGAGGATAACTTGCTTACTCTTTTTGCCAATCTTAACATGCAACAAAAAGAGAAATTAAATGAATTGATTAGTGTTATTCATGAAAAGGATGAACTCTTAGATAGCCAAGAGGACTTCCTTATTAAGGAAAACAAAAACATGTTAAGGTTAAAAATGGTTATGCTCAGGAGATAGAAAAATGTGAAAAATTGACTAGTGAGCTAAGCACTTGCCATGACACTATTTCTAACCTTAGAAATGAAAATGCTAAATTAATTGCTAAGGTTGAGAAATTAAATGTATGTGATGATTCAATTGCCAATCTTAGAAATGATAATGCTAGTTTAATTGCTAAGATTGATAAATTGAATGTCTCTCTTGCTAGCCTTAATTTTGAGAATGAAAAATTAATTGCTAAGGCTAAAGATTTGAATGTTTGCAATGATACTATTTCCAATCTTAGAAATGAAAATGCCATGTTACATGCTAAGATTGAAGAACTAAATGTTTGCAAACCCTCTACATCTACCGTTGAGCATGTTGCTATTTGTACTACATGTAGAGACAATAATGTTGATGCTATTAATGATCACCTAGCCCTAATTAAACAACAAAATGATCACATAGCTCAACTTAGTGCTAAAATCAATGAGCATGACTTAGAAAATGAAAATTTTAAATTTGCTAGAAGCATGCTCTATAGTTGGAGACGTCCTGGCATTAAGGATGGCATTGGCTTCCAACAGGGAGACAATGTCAAGCTTAATGCCCCCTAAGAAATTGTCTAATTTTGTTAAGGGTAAGGCTCCCATGGTTCAGGATAACGAGGGTTATATTTTACACCCTGCCGGTTATCCCGAACACACAATTAGGAGAATTCACTCTAGGAAGTCTCACTCTGGCTCTCATCATGCTTTTGTGTATAAGAGTGAGGCATCTAGCTCTAGGCAATCCACTCATGTTAAATTGCCTAAAAGGAAATCTCCTATTGCATCAAATGATCATAACATTTCATTTAAGACTTTTGATGCTTCGTATGTTTTAACTAATAAATCAGGCAAAGTAGTTGCCAAATATGTTGGGGGCAAACACAAGGGGTCAAAGACTTGTGTTTGGGTACCCAAGGTGCTTGTTTCTAATGTCAAAGGACCCAAGACCGTTTGGGTACCTAAGAACAAGGCCTAAATTTGTTTTGTAGGTTTATGCATCCGGGGGCTCAAGTTGGATCATTGATAGTGGGTGCACAAACCACATGACAGGAGAGAAAAGGGTGTTCTCCTCCTACGAGAAAAACCAAGATCCCCAACGAGCTATCACATTCGAGGATGGAAATCAAGGTTTGGTCAAAGGATTGGGTAAAATTGCTATATCACCTGACCATTCTATTTCCAATGTTTTTCTTGTAGATTCATTAGATTACAATTTGCTTTCTGTTTCTCAATTATGCAAATGGTCTACAATTGTCTTTTTACGGATGTAGGTGTTACTGTCTTTAGAAGAAGTGATGATTCAGTAGCTTTTAAGGGAGTGTTAGAGGGTCAGCTATACCTAGTTGATTTTAATAGAGCTGAACTCGACACTTGCTTAATTGCTAAGACTAACATGGGTTGGCTCTGGCATCGCCGACTAGCCCACGTTGGAATGAAGAATCTTCACAAGCTTCTAAAGGGAGAGCACATTTTGGGACTAACCAATGTTCATTTTGAGAAAGACTGGATTTATAGCGCATGCCAAGCAGGGAAGCAAATTGGTGTTCATCATCCACACAAGAACATCATGACGACCGACAGGCCACTTGAGCTACTCCACATGGACCTATTCGACCCGATAGCTTACATAAGCATCGGCGGGAGTAAGTACTGTCTAGTTATTGGGGATGATTATTCTAGCTTCACTTGGGTGTTCTTTTTGCAGGAAAAATCACAAAGCCAAGAAACCTTAAAGGGATTCTTGAGACGGGCTCAAAATGAGTTCATCTTAAGGATCAAAAAGATTAGAAGCGACAACGGGACGGAGTTCAAGAACTCACAAATAGAAGGCTTTCTTGAGGAGGAGGGCATCAAGCATGAGTTCTCTTCTCCCTACACTCCACAACAAAATGGAGTAGTGGAGAGGAAGAATAGAACTCTACTTGACATGGCGCGGACCATGCTTGATGAGTACAAGACTTCGGACCGTTTTTGGGCGGAAGCAATCAACACCGCTTGCTATGCCATCCACCGTCTCTACCTTCACCGAATCCTCAAGAAGACATCATATGAACTCCTCACTGGTAAAAAGTCCAATGTTTCATATTTTAGAGTCTTTGGTAGCAAATGCTTTATTCTTGTTAAAAGAGGTAGAAAATCTAAATTTGCTCCTAAGGCTGTAGAAGGCTTTTTACTTGGTTATGACTCAAACACAAGGGCATATAGAGTCTTTAACAAGTCCACTGGACTAGTTGAAGTCTCTTGTGACATTGTGTTTGATGAGACTAACGGCTCTCAAGTAGAGCAAGTTGATCTTGATGAGCTAGATGATGAAGAGGCTCCATGCGTCGCGCTAAGGAACATGTCCATTGGGGATGTGTGTCCTAAGGAATCCGAAGAGCCTCCAAATGCACAAGATCAACCATCTTCCTCAATGCAAGCATCTCCACCAACCCAAGATGAGGATCAAGCTCAAGAGGATGAAAATGAAGATCAAGAAGATGAGCCACCTCAAGAGGAGGGCAATGATCAAGGAGGAGATGTCAATGATCAAGACAAGGAAGATGATGAGGGTCCAAGACTGCCACACCCAAGAGTCCACCAAGCAATACAACGAGATCACCCCATGAACACCATCCTCGGCGATATTCAAAAGGGGGTAACCACTCGATCTCGTGTTGCTCATTTTTTTGAACATTATTCCTTTGTGTCTTCTATTGAGCCATACAGGGTGGAAGACGCATTAAGGGATTCGGATTGGGTGTTGGCAATGCAAGAGGAGCTCAACAACTTCACAAGGAATGAGGTATGGCATCTTGTTCCACGTCTTAACCAAAATGTTGTAGGAACCAAGTGGGTCTTCCACAACAAACAAGATGAGCATGGTGTGGTGACAAGGAACAAAGCCCGACTTGTGGCCAAGGGATATTCACAAGTCGAAGGTTTGGATTTTGGTGAAACCTATGCACCCGTAGCTAGGCTTGAGTCAATTCGTGTATTACTTTCCTATGCTACTTACCATGGCTTCAAGCTTTATCAAATGGACGTGAAAAGTGCCTTCCTCAATGGACCAATCAAGGAAGAGGTCTATGTTGATCAACCTCCTGGCTTTGAAGATAGTGAGTACCCTAACCATGTCTATAAACTCTCTAAGGCGCTTTATGGGCTGAAGCAAGCCCCAAGAGCATGATATGAATGCCTAAGAGATTTTCTTATCGCTAATGGCTTCAAAGTCGGAAAAGTTGATCCTAAGGAAGTTCACCTTAGGGCCGTGAAACGAAACTTGAGATATTTGGTTCATACACCTAAGTTTGGTCTTTGGTACCCCAAGGGATCCACTTTTGATTTGATAGGATATTCAGATGCCGATTGGGCAGGGTGCAAAATTGATAGAAAGAGCATATCATGGACTTGTCAGTTCTTAGGAAGATCCCTGGTGTCTTGGGCTTCTAAGAAACAAAATTCTATAGCTCTTTCTACCGCCGAAGCCGAGTACATTGCCGCAGGCCATTGTTGCGCGCCATTGCTTTGGATGAGGCAAACCCTTAGGGACTATGGTTACAAATTAACCAAAGTTCCTCTCCTATGTGATAATGAGAGTGCAATCCGCATGGCGGATAATCCCGTTGAGCACAGCTGCACTAAACACATAGCCATTCAGTATCACTTTTTAAGGGATCACCAACAAAGGGGGGATATCGAGATTGCATATGTTAGCACCAAAGAACAATTAGCCGATATCTTTACAAAGCCATTAGATGAGAAAATTCTTACCAAACTTAGGCATGAGCTAAATATTCTTGATTCTAGGAATTTTGATTGATATTTTGCACACATAGCTCATTTATATACCTTTGGTCATCTCTCTTTCATGTGCTATGACTAATGTGGTTTTCAAGTATACTTCATGCTAAATCATAGATTCAAAGGGAAATGGAGTCCTCGGCGAAGACAAGGCTTCCACTCCACTCCATCGAATTATTCATCCTCCACCGTCACTCCGCACCGCTCTCTAATTTGGTATAATCTTCACTCCTATATTATTTACCAACGGGGGAGAAAGTTTCAAAAGGGCTTATATTTCACTCATAAGTATCCATTTTGGCGATTCATGCCAAAGGGGGAGAAAGTATTAGCCCAAAGCAAAAGGACCGCACCACCACCAATTTCAAAAATTTGTAGTCTTTCAATTTGTATTAAAAAAGTTTTATCAATTGCTTATTTTTGATAGAATTTTCAAATTGGTATAACCCCTTTCAAAATTAATATCTAAAACTCTCTTGAACACTAAGAGGAGAATTTCATTGAGGAGGAGTTTTGTTTAGTCAAAGGAAAAGTATTTGAAACAGGGGGAGAAAATTTCAAATCTTGAAAATGCTTCTCGAAATCTTATTCATATACCTTTGACTATTTGCAAAAAGACTTTGAAAAGAATTTCCAAAACATTTGCAAAACAAAACAAGTGGTGCAAGCGTGGTCCAAAATTTTAAATAAGAAGAAAACCGTCCATGCATATCTAGTAGAAATAATTATTGGTTTCATTCCAAGCAACCTTTGCACTTACCTTATGCAAACTAGTTCAATTCTGCACTTTTATATTTGCTTTGGTTTGTGTTGGCATCAATCACCAAAAAGGGGAGATTGAAAGGGAAATAGGCTTACACCTTTTCCTAAATGATTTTGGTGGTTGAATTGCCCAACACAAATAATTGGACTAACTAGTTTGCTCTAGATTATAAGTTCTACAGGTGCCTAAGGTTCAACACAAACCAATAAAACGTCCAAAAAAGGGTTCAAATAAAAAGAGCAAAAGACAACCGAAGGCTGCCCTGGTCTGGCGCACCGGACTGTCCGGTGTGCCACCGGACTGTGTCCGGTGCACCAGGGTGGATTCTCTCGAACTCGCTAGCTTCGGGAATTCTGGGAGCCACTCCGCTATAATTCACCGGACTGTTCGGTGTAGCACCGGACTGTCCGGTGTGCCAGGGGAGTAACGACTAAACAACACCAACGGTCGTCAGCATAGGAACAGTGAAAAGTGACCCGTGAGATAAGGAGAAAGCTCACTCGGTCTAAGTGACCGTTTGAGAGAGGGAAAGGGTTGAAAGAGATTTGGTCTTTGTGACCACCTCAACGGGGACTAGGTTTGCTAAAACCGAACCTTGGTAAAACAAATCACCGTGTCTCACTCTTCATTTGCTTGTGATTTGTTTTCGCCCTCTCTTTCGGACTCGATTATATCTGTAACGCTAACCCCAGCTTGTAGTTGTGCTTAAGTTTATAATTTTCAGATTCCGCCTATTCACCCCCCCCTCTAGGCGACTTTCAAAGGGCCCTTCCACTACACTTCGGTATCAAAGGTTCTTTGTCTACATTCACTTGGTTTTCATTGCTTCTATTTCTTAATTTCTCTATTTTTGGTGAGGCAACGGAAAAGGCCATGTGGATTTCTATGTTTTGGTTCCTAATGCCAAAGGGGGACAAATTAGAGGCCAAAGCAAATGGACTGACCACCATTTGAGTTTCTAAAACTGTTTTGAATTTCAAACTTGTCTTTTTATCCAAAACCCTCTTGATAGCAAAGAGGAGCTCTCTTATTGTAAAAAATTTCTTAAAGTTGAGTTTTTTTATCAAAGAGAGTTGCTTTAGGTCAAAAGTGTTTTGATTTGCAAAGCCCAAAGTGTGTTTGACTTAAAAAAGAACATGTTAAAAATGTTTTGATTTGCAAAATCAAAAACAAGTGGTGGTTTAAAGGTCCAAATATGCCAAATCATTGAAAAACTGAGAATTTGTCATTTCACCTTAGTTTCAACTTCAAATTACAACTTTTATATCATATGGCATTTGATTTAGTAATATTCTAGTTGCTTTGATTTTGTTTGCATAAATCACTAAAAAAGGGTGAGATTGAAAGAGAAATGGGCAAGTTAACCATTTCTACCTGTCCTGGTGATAGAATGTCCAACACAACATCCTGGACTAACTTATTTGCTAAGTGTAATACTACAGGTTGACTGGTATGCAATTTGAAGATTCTAAGTCCAAATGAGCTTAAAATAGGCCAAGAAATGCAACTTTGTGCAAAGGGGTAAAACTGTGAGGTTTA
The DNA here is from genome assembly GCF_902167145.1 of Zea mays. Lineage (NCBI taxonomy): Eukaryota > Viridiplantae > Streptophyta > Magnoliopsida > Poales > Poaceae > Zea > Zea mays. The sequence goes on from NC_050099.1 coordinate 126,149,298, forward strand.
AAACTTTAGATATGTTACATATGCCCATTACAATGTTTCTATCACTTTGGTTTGATCTCTAGTTCAGTTTCTTGAGAAAAATGTGTTTTGGACTTAGTTTGAGCTAAATCAGAAATATTGGTGAAAGAGCAAGGAAAACGTGAGTACCTATGACTTAGTGAATTGGATTATACTCTAATATATGGGAAGATCCCAAGAAAGTTGACCAAGTCAGAAAGTTGGCCTAAAAAGGACTTGGGCACAATAGTTTGGGTCTCATTGGACCGGTCCGATGGTGCACCAGACAGAGTTCACAGACAACCTAGATAAACGACTTTAGGGCTTGGGGCATCGGACTATAACACCCTGAATTTGGGAGTATAAAATTTCTTCTCTAATATCTACCAAATTCAGGTGTTACCTCTTATTTCTCTCCCTAGACTTCTTCTCTCTCTCTTTTATTAGAGCTATGTCTAGTTTATAGGGGATTAACTCTTTATTTATTATAGCAAAACCTATGTGAGTCATGAAATGTTGCATCATGATGAGCCTAAATTATTCTTTTGTTTGATGCACATGTTTGGATTAGTTTGAATTTAAATTTGGTTTGAATTTGATTTGAATTCAATATGAGAAAATAAAAAGAAAAGCAATTAAAAATTCCAGAAAAATAGAAAACTCCATTTCGGCCCGTTCAGCCCAGTCTGGCCCAGCTAGCCACTCGAGCGTGCGCCTGCGCCCGCTGACAGGTGGGTCCCACTTGTGGACGCCGCGCCCCGCTCGCACGCGCTCATTCGTTCATCCTCTCTCTCTAACCATTGGGTCTGCCCCATCAGCGCCGTTGCGCGCTCGCGTGCGCCCGCTCTCGCTGGCTCACGGGTCCCGCTCGTTAGATACGTCCCCCCGGCAACCACCGCGTCCGCGCCCAAGGCGTGCGCCTCGCGTGCGGTACAACCGCGCCCACGTCCCCACGACTCGCCCACGTCGCCCGAGCGCTAGGTGAAGACACCATGCACTCCTCTAGCTCACACCTGGCCCTCATTCGCCCTCTCCCTGCCCTCGCACTCACCCAGCTCGCAGCGCCACCACCACTGTTGCCCCGCCATTCCGCCGTCGTCGCTGGGCTTCTGCTAGTGCCTTGGCCACGACGAGCTTCACCTGAGCTTTGCGCACTGGGAACCTGCGGTGGTTTCCCCTTTCTTCGACTCCTTTGTTCGGTCCGCGCTCAACCTCTCCCCTGCGTAGGTCAGAGTTCGCTGCCGTCGCGGTTCCCCGTCGTCTGGCCAACCAAAGCCCTCTAACGACGTGCCAAGCTGTCCCAACCGCCGTCTTTGGGTAAGCAACCTTTCCACAACCCTTTTCTATGCTAATTCCGTCTCACTATGGGTAATTTCGGCTCGTCGAAGTCGCCCCTCATCCGGCTGCCATGTCTTCACGGCGTTCGGCCATCGCAGCCCCTCCTCGAGCCCAAACCTAGGTGTAGAGCACTCCTACCCTCTCCCCGAATCCCATGCTGGCCTTAGCGCGCTAGATTATCCCTCACCGCGATGGGTATTGCTCGTTGGAGTGGCCTCTGGTCCGCCCGAGGTTCCCCCTCCACCGTCTGCCCGTCTCAATCCTGTTCCTGCAACCCCGACCTCAACATAGTGCTTGTCGAGTCCTCCCCAACCTCTCTAGCTACCCAGACCACCCTAACGCCACGACCGTGAACAGCGCTGCCCATGGCTGGCCGAAGAAGATAAAACCCTTGGTGCCCGATCCTAACCATCCAACCTCAATCTGATGGCTCAGATGAGCGAATAACGATTCGCGTGGTTTGTGGAACCAGAGCCGTTGATCTGAGATCTAGTGGCCAGTGCGCCCTACGCCCTCAGCGCACCGCTGACTCATGGGCCCGCGTGTTAGTGCTTCGACCCACCCCGAGCCCACCTGTCAGGTGCTCGTGTCCGCGCGCCCAAGCACCCGACCGCCAGATCTAATCCTGGTCGTCGATCGTGGACCTGACGGCTAGCAGGACTAATACCCCTTCGTGTGGTCTTTTCATTAAAGAGACCCTCAGCTTTCTGAGATTCAACCCGACATCCCTAGGTTTCGCGCGCAGGCCCCTAAGAATTTGCAGAAAACCGCCCGCCCTTTTGTTTTATTGCAGAATTAGACCTAGTTTTGTATTTTGAATTCCAAAACTTGTTTATTTCATATCTTTTACATATGAACTCCAAATTGAGTGATTCAAATTGCAAAATGTTCATGAGATTATTCTCCATCTATTAAAGTTATAATCATTCACTATTTACGTGTATTAATTTATGTCTAGGCTATAGGTTAGTTTAATTGATGGTTTATTCATTAATAGGAAAATAAAAGGAAAACTCTAATGGTAATTAGATGATTAACGTTGTGAGTTTAATATCATATGAACCCATTCCTGGTATAATTTTAGTAATTCATTAAGTTAAATGAATTTAAGTTATGCGATCCCAGAGATAGGCAGTACTTAGAGAATCACGAACCTCTAGGTGTATTAGTCCACCCTAGAACCTAAGTTTACCTCTTGTGTTTATACTGTTCTTTCGAGCTTGTGTTCACTTGTTTATACATGTTTGGTGTATTGTTCCTTTGTCTTTATCCAAATGTATTGAATGCATGATCGTTTTGTTTAGACACCGAGCAGTCCGTGGTTCCTGAGTGTGTTGCCGAAGATCTTCCTGAGCAATAACCTGGTGAAGGAAAGTGTCCTCTACCCCATTATGTCCTACTTACTTTATAATTCACTATCCTGCATTACTTAATTGAAACCTAAGGATTGACAAGTCTGTATTTACCTTTTCCTTGATTACCTTTTGGGTTATTATGGTTAGCTTTATGTTATTGCTTTACTTTAATCAACGAACATGATGTGAATATCTATGATACGATGATGTTATCTTGATGATGATCTTATGATACTTTAGGGGACTGAGGATGTTTCCTAAGTACCTCTCCGTAAGGACCTGTTTGTTGAGTGACCACCCGGGATAACAGTACAACCATGAGGGTGGAATAGGACGCCCTTAGCTGATTAATTAGAGGAACTTGAGATGTAGTCGACTTTGCTGTAGGGTCGTCAATGGGGTCTGGGCACAGTACTTTCTCTGCCGAGGCTAGTTGCCGAGGTTCTCTCGATTTGGTTTTGTTAGTTACCCTTCCTGTGGGGAGAAGTAATGTGTTTATCAAGCTAGAGAAACCTAACAGGCGGCTATGACCTCTGCAAAATCTTTGTAAAGGCTACGTAGTATATCCTTGGCCATTCACCTCAGTAGTGAAGATCGGGTCTTGCAAACCTAGGCTGGAAAGGGATCATGACTCGTGGGTAAAGTGTGCAACCTCTGCAGAGTGTTAGAAACTGGTATATCAGTCGTGCTCGTGGTTAAGAGCAACCTTGGGATCCTCTTTGATTAGAATAACTTTGGATACTTTTATGATGAGGGTAATTGATGATTAATATAACTGTGGTTTCTGGTATTTCCACTTGGAGGGAGTACTTTTGGGTATAACTGGGTTTATTACTAAAACTTGGCTTACTACCAGTAATAAATACTTGACCAACTAAAAGCAATTGCTTTAACCTTAACTCCACATACAACTAGTCCACTTTAGCCAAACAGGACATTTGCTGAGTACGTTAATGTGTACTCACCCTTGCTTTAAAAACCACCCACCCCAGGTTGTCCCCATTGCAATCAGTGCTCAGAAGGAGATGCAGGCAACATGGAGGACTTCGAATAGTTTCAGGACTATGACGAGTTCTAGTTGTGTTAGTGGCAACCCCTAGTCAGTTGCCTGTGAAGGCCTTATCTCTACGTTTCGTTTTCCGCACTTTGATCATGTTTATGACTATTTTATGTTAATGAATCTGTGGATGTCTTGTTCATCTTTATGTAATAAAGTATTATTTTCGCTATTTATTTTGAGCAATGTGTGATGATGTCTAGCTATGTAATCGTTGTGTACGTGAGTTTCTGATCCTGGAACGTACATGGTTCGCATTCGGTTTGCCTTCTAAAATTGGGTGTGACATGGACCTCAGTCCTGTGCATCGGACCCCCTCCATACGTGAACTGTTCAGCCTTAGGATTAGTTTAAAAATCAATGGATCATGGTCTCGTGGTGCACAGAACTCCTACAGTAATGCTACTTCGGGCTTCAACTGGCATCCAATAGCTAGCTGACGTGGAGGATGATCTGGTGGTGCACCGAACCGGTATGGTGCCAGCCAGAAAAGGAAGCCACCAAACTTAATCCTAGGCTGCGTGCTACTGTTCCCGGTTCGACGGTGCACCAGACCAGTCTGGTGCGCCATGTAGAGCTGATTTTTAGCAGGTTCTTCAACGGCTATTTGGAGGCTTGGGGCTATAAATAGGCCCTCATTTCGACCTCCACACAACACCATGAATACCAAGAGCTAGTACTTCACTCTTACACATTTGTGAGACACATCGAAGCGATCCGAGCACCTGTTCTAGTGAGATAGTGTTATACTACTGTCGTGCATTTGTGTTGTGACTTTGTGGTGTTGTTCTTTCGCTCTTGAGTGTGTTCTAATTCTCCCTCTTGTTGTTCTAAGAGTTGTAACTCTCATCAAACTATGTACGACTGTAAGGGACTCCATATTGTCGAAATCCTTGCTTAGAGAAAGTATAAGGAAGACTATGGGCTCAAGTTGATCATTGGATCACTTGAGAGGGGTTGAGTGCAACCCTCGTCCGTTCGGACACCACAACATGGAGGCAAGCATTTGAGGCTTGACCGAACCTTGGGATAAATCATCTTGTCTTGTGTGTCTTAGTCTTTGTTATTTATTCTTCCTCTCTCTAGTTCTTGCTTCATTCTTCACTTTTGATATTGCTCAAGTTAATTCCACAATCTTGTGAGACAAATCAAGTGTAAGAACCTCTCTTTCTTCTCACTCTAACTTGATATGTTTTTGCACTAACATGTAATTTGGTTCAAGTTTTTGTTTAAGTTGTGAATTTCAGGCATCACCTATTCACCCCCTCTTGTTGACTATCACCAATCACATAGGAAGAATACTACTTTTATAGTTTTGTTCTTTGCAAAACTCAAGAATGTTTTGAATGTCGCCATAATAATTAGTTTCTCTCCTGTGTGCATCGATTGCCCTATTCATAACTTCAGTATTACATGTGGTTGCACGAGGAGAAGAATCTTTGAATTGAGCAGAAAGAAAATGAAAGCCATTGACATCATATCGACCAAAGCTTCTACAAGTCACCGTCCCATAAGATAGCTATCTCAAGTCCTCATGTATGTTAGGAGTCTTTGTGCACTACAAATGACACGAAGTTAAATGACAAATACTACCTCACTAAAAGGTTAAATGACATAAAACTGAGGGTTATAAAGAGTTTACATGATCCCGAAAGCAGTCAACAAAATTAGGTCTTCGTTGTCTTCCATGTCGCCGCATCGTATCTAGCTATTTGCTTGTAGGCTGATGGATATGTGTCTATTTTTTCTCGTCAAACTTAGTGTACGACAATTAAATAATTAAAGTTGATGTTGCATTAGGTTGAAGAATCATGTGGAAATATTTGTTCTAGCTTGCATACTAACACCTATATTTCTTTCTCTAACTTCTCCATCATATTTTTACTGGTTTCTTTAGCATGGTTGTTCCTATGGAATTTGCTTAGCTCAGCTATTTCTTGCCACATGGCGTCAGGCATGTAACCACAAAACATTATAGTGACAATCCTCTCTATTAGTATATGGTAGTCATGGCTCTCTAACCCAGTTATTTTTCCCATTTTCAAATTCACAACTCGCCTCAAGCACGCAGCGTACCCATCAAAAAATTTCAATTTTTTCATCCATATCATCACCTCAATCTTGTCCTTAGGGGTAAGACAGAACACGACATGTGGCGGTTTCTCGTTGTCATTGAGCACTAGGGTTGGTCGGTCACAAAGCATTGCTAGCTAGATCTCTTCGGGCTTTTGTATTGTCCTTTGTTTTTGCAAAATTCATGCAGGTGTTTACGAGGCTTTCAAAAACATTACTTTCTTGTTGCATGACATCAATGTTGTGCATAAGAATCAATGACATTGTATAAGGGAGCTCCCATAGACCACATTTATGTGTCCAATTGTGCTCCACTTCAAAACCTTGGTACTTGTTCCCTTTTTCATTTAGGACAAGGTTATTCAACTGAGCATAAATTGCTAGTGTGTTTAGACGTTTTGGCGATCCTTTCGTGACCACAATGTTCTTTAAGTTTTCTTATTACTTCTAAAGGGGTGTTTCCTGGGCAACCAACGTCAATGATAATCAAAGTAAGTGATATTCTGACCATAAGTAAGATGAAAGCAATCTTTATCGAAACCGCAATTCAGACATTTCAATTTACAATGTGTAATTCAACCAAAACAATACCAAACGTTGGGAAGTCATGCACCAACCACAAATACATGACTCAAAGGTTGAATTATGCCTTTTAAAAATATGATATGCTTCGTCCCCTATCCAAATCTCCTTCGACTCTTCAATCAAGAGTTATAACATGCCAATGAATTTCTTTCCATGATGGTTTGGAATAGGTATGATCAAGTAAAGAAACATAAATTCATATTTCATATAAAGAGAAGGTGGAAGGTTGTATGGAATAGCAAAGACGGGCCAACGTGAGTATGATGATGACATTAAACCAAAAGGTGTGAAGCCATCGGTCACGGGCCTGATTAAAAAATTTCTCGGTTCAGCGATAAAGTCTAGATCAAATGTGTTGAGAGCCTTCCAAGCATCCCCATCTGAAGGGTGCACCCTTAGCTCATCGTTCTCACGGACACCTTTATGCCATCGCTTGTGCATGGAAATTTTTTGGATAGAAACAATTGTTTTACTAGAGGTGTTAGTGGCAAGTAGCAAAGTTGCTTATGGGCAACTTCTGTCATCACCTTGTCACCCTCGTCATTAACAACTTCGACGAATCTCGATTGTCCATATTTCAGTCATATTTCTCTTCCACATGCTTCTTCATAAAAAGCATACAATTATATTTGCACACATCAATCTTTTCATAATCCATACCAAGACCTTTGATAATTATCTTTGAATGGTACATGTCTTTACGCAACTTATGGGGTCACGAGAACGAGTATACTCACATCTATGTGTTCATGCAACGGCTCTTCGAAATCTTTTAGGAACATTAAAAATCTTAAAACCTCTTATGTGGGAGGATCATCAGCTAAGTTTAACTCTAGATGCAACGAATCTAGCTTCTCATTCATCGCATCACCGCCTGCCCAATCATTATCCTCCTCTTCTACATTTATATTGGATACTACCTCACCATGATGTTCCCACACCTCATATCCAGACATAAATCCAAACTAACAAAGATCTAGACTAACTCTTTCCATATTAAGAAATATATTGTTTTCATGTCGCCTGCAAGGGCATATGACATTGCCAGTTAAAGATAAGAAGAACACACGGTCTACAAACTCTTTGGTCTTGGCTACCCACTCATCTGAATGACGTTTAGTATTAGTGCAACCATTGTACATCCATTTATGATCTTTAGTCATGTCCGAGGCTGTTAAAACAAGCCATGTCGTAAAAAGAGCATTCAACTTACTCAGGTCCATCGGTCCTACATCTATAGAAAGGATAGGTCCTAAACCCACCCAACAGTGACCGGCAGAACACAAATTTATGATAATCTTTTAGGATCCGAAGAAAATTTTGGTAGCATAATCTTATTGTTCTCTAGCTGTATGGCGAATATAGTGCTATGGAGAACAACATGGTTATGCCATCGAAATCTCCCTCAGAACCAAAGGGCCATCATAAATACCATGTTCTATCCGACACTTTGAGGCTATTTATAATGGGGAAAATTCCAGACATGTATGTCTCACATGCATCGAGCAGGTGAGACGAGCATGTCTAAAACAGGCGAGACATAGGTTACGTTACTAAAACAATACTATAACACATGGTAGATAAGGAGTAAAAATTACTATAACACACTTCTAAAACTAAACAATAATTCATATTAATATAAATTAAAGTAAAATATCTCGAACCAGTAAATAAAAAAATATGACTTTAAGATCATAGCTTTTCATGGAAGCAAATAAGTTTACTTGAATTTTTAAGTTAAACATTATATTAATAAAATCAAACTACTATTTTCAACACATTAATGTTTGAACATGTGGTACTATTCAACCACTAATTATAACTAACCCTAATCAACGACTAATTGTATATGGTACCATTCAATGGTTTCAGTGGTTAATGAAAAACGACGACTGAAAACAAAAAAAACAATCACCTCACATAACTGGATGACACCGGAGCGCTTCGTCGGAGCTTGAACGGGGTGAGGCGACGCCGGGAACATGTTGTGGCGGCCCACAGACGATGTGTGGCGGAGCCGAGACACGCTACCATGGAGGGGAAGCTCTATGGGGGACCGGCATGCGCCTGCACCAGGAGGTTGTGTTGTCGGGTGGGTGAGGCGGAGGACGACCGACGGGACGACTCGATGATGGCTGAGAGGAGCGCCGGAGTGGGTTTCAAACGAAGTAGCAGCGAGCGAGAAGCAAGTGAAAAGGACCGACTATCACTTTATAAAACGATAATTTTTGTGGTTATTGGGGGCGTTGAAAATTAGCTTTTTCGTGATCTGGACCAGGAAAGCCAAAATTTATTCTTTATTTTTGACGGTTGCGGATGCCGATGAAAAATTGCTTCTTATTTTTGGCATCCAGAGCTAGGCTGCAAGAAATAACCCTGACCATCGAAAATGTTTCGATTTACTGCTGTGCTGAAACCGCAAGGAACCCGCCTGGATATTGTGAACCACTATTTGTTGGGACCATGCTTCGTCGCTGAAGGTCCTGCAGGAAGAAACAGCTTCGGCTGAAGCTGTCTGCACGTGATGCCGAAGGTTGCTATTCATGAAGCTTCGGAATTACAAACCGACTTAAAAGTAGAATGACCTTTTAGTCCATAAGTGTTTGAGTCGTTGTTGTAAACTTTTATGAGGGGCATGATTGTAATTCCTCACAGGTTGTGTCCTGTGCCTATAAATAGTGAACAGTATTCCTTTACTATTCACGCATTCCTGTAATTGCAATCGCATCACTCGGGAATTATTCTTTGCCAAGGCAGAGGTATAAATGTATTTAATATTCAAATACATTAAGTTGATACAATATGAAAGTGATGTTGTTCATTTATAATTTATTTATCTCTGATGCTTCATATCTCGAATTATTTTATATATAATCCATTAGAATACAATTACGAAGATTCAACCTTCGTAATTGTTCCGTCCTTAACCTTCGTCCGAAGTTCATTAAATCCTTAAGGGAATAATGCTTCAGCGGACGAAGGGCATTAACATTTAACATTCTATGTTGCCTTGTTCTTAATTCATAGCATTTGAGAACGAGTCCCCAACACTATTCCTGCCTTCCTAGCTTGTCTCAATGTTTTGCGCTAGGTACTTCTAATAGTTTGGTCCCACCTGTAAGGACCTAACAATAAATCTTATTAGAATATATAGGATTCTGCATCGAGATGTCCGCGCGCTAAGATCAAGGATGTCAAGGTGTTAGGGGTGTTTGAATGCATTAGAGATAAACGATCATTAATCATTAATTGATTTGTCTTTTCCTTGTCGTAGGGCTGCTAAATCGACTAGGTCTAACTCGTATTCCTCAGAGAAAAAATGATCATGGAGTTTTTGCTCTAAATGTCCCCAGGAATAAATAGAGTTGGGTGGCAAGGGGACGTACCAAGCGAAAGCAATAACGGTTAGTGATAATGAAAATAAAAGCACATAGAATGCTTCTTAGTCAGCCAGTTCCCCTAATTGGGCTAGGAATTGGCCTAGATGCTCATGTGTGCTCCTGCTCTAGTCACCTAAAATTTTTGTAAATTCGGGTATCCTTGTCCCTTGTGGGAATGGGTTGTAGTCAAATCGACTATCATATGGCTTTTGATAGGACTGTCCCCCATGGGCCATGTTGACTACGAGTTTGTCTTGGAAGCCCCAGCTATATCTTCTCTCACTATATGAATGGTGGTTAGTGGTAATGCACTGACCCTTTGGTCCAACGGTCACTACACCAAAATCATACACTTCCTACGGTTTTCTAACTTCCTACGGCTTTTATAACAAACCGTAGGAAATAAATAACTTCCGAGAGGCAACTGGTAGCTCTAGGAAATAAACATAACTTCCTACGGTATTTTATAAAAGTTGTAGGAAGTTAGCTTTTACATGCTGACTCGTGTGTGCGGTCAAGCGAGCCGCTAACTTCCTAGAGGCGGCCGTAGGAAGTTAGCATGCACAGCTAACGTCCTACGGCCTCCTCTAGGAAGTTAGCTTTCAGTTGCTCATCCGCGGGTGCGGTCAAACGAGCCGCTAACTTCCTACGGCCGCCTCTAGGAAGTTAGCTGCACATGCTAACTTCCTACAGTCTCCTCTAGGAAGTTAGCTTTCAGTTTTTGACCAGGCAAACGAAAAGCTAACTTTCTACGGCCTGCTCTAGGAAGTAAGATTCTCCTGCTAACTTTCTACGGCCTGCTCTAGGAAGTTAGCTTTCAGTTGCTGATCCGCGTGTGCGGTCAAACGAGCCGCTCTAGCTTTCTACGGCTTTACTCTTGTAAGTTATATTTTTTATCTTAACCCGTGAATCTACCTAATTTAACACCCTAGTTGTTTATCTCTCGTTCAACAACTATGGATTGAAGCGCGGGATATAAGTAAATAAAATGGACACTAAATTCTAATCATATTTGTTTATCCCGATTTTGATATCGTATCTGTCTCTGTCTATCTAAGCCGTCCAAAAATTATAGAGAAGTTTGGATTTTAGAAATCTTTCAAGATGTGTCACTCTATATGAATGGTGGTTAGTGGTAATGCACTGACCCTTTGGTCCAACGGTACGGTGTGGGCGCTTATGTTTCTATGTGTCACTCCCTTGCCCATGGGTTTGGGTTCTATGAGGGCATTAATACTGACTTTAGGTGCCCCATATTGGGCGTTGGATTTTTCTGGCCTCCTAGGGGCTGAAAAGGATTCATATACATGTGTTGGTGGAATAACATCACAATTTTGAGGTAGAGAGAAGTTATGTTGGTGTGAGTTTGTCTTGGAATGCCCCAGCTATCTCTTCTATTAATATATCAATGGCGGATGGTGGTAACGCACCGACCGTTTGGTCCAACGGTGTGGGCATTTATGTTTCTATGTGTCACTCCCTTGCCCATGGGTTTGGGTTCTGTGGGGGCATTTATACTGACTTTAGGTGCCCCATATTGGGTGTTGGATTTTTTGTCCTCCTAGGGACTGAAAAGGACTCATATCCATGTGTTAGTGGAATAACATCACAATTTTGAGGTAGAGAGAAGTTATGCTGGGGTGAGTTTGTCTTGGAATGCCCCAGCTATCTCTTCACTCACTATATCAATGGTAGCTGGTGGTAACGCATCGACCCTTTGGTCCAACGATGTGGGCGCTTATGTTTATATGTGTCACTCCCTTGCCCATGGGTTTGGGTTCTATGGGGGCATTAGTATTGACTTTAGGTGCCCCCATATTGGGCGTTGGATTTTTCCAGCCTCCTAGGGGCTGAAAAGGACTCGTATCCATGTGTTGGTGGAATAACATCACAATTTTGAGGTTTGTTCTGCATACCTTGCCTTGGATGGTCTGACGTAATAGCCAAACGGTCCGAGCATGCTAGCCATCTCTAGTGCGGTTTCGGTGGTTTGTCGTGGAGGACGTGATCGATCGTCGTTGGGCCAAACTATTCGGCCATAGGTACGGACTATACGACTGTGCACGAGGGCGTGGGTTTTTCCACGTAGGTGGTGGAGGTTATGGTTGACTGTTATAGGAATTCATCGGCATTCCATAAATTGGTTGGGACTGTGAACGCCCATTTGTGGCCGATGAATCTTGTGTGGCATCAGTGTCATCTGATAGGAAGTATGGAGCAACGGATTTCTCAAAAACGTGTGTCATTCTTTTAAAATCATTCTACATACCCCAACTAATTGTTGAAATTGCACCTACTGTTCATCTACATAAACCCTAAGAGAGTGAACCTTTACTTACATTGGGTGCGAGTGCAGCGGGCCAAAGAGATGACAGGTCAAACTCATTCTGTCGGATGGGATTCTGGTGTCGATCGACCTTGAAAGCAGCCAAGAACTTTGTGTCGACTTCCGCCAACACCTATTTCCTGATGTCCTCCAGCTTCTGAAATTCTTCAGTCGATAGGCCCTCCATAGTCGGCTCGATGATATTGCCAGGGGAGATATCAGAGTTATCCTCTGAACCGGTCATATGGGGCCGATCTGCGGTACGTCAGACCAAGTTATGGATCTAATCTTGATGAATCCAAAAAGTGTGTTGGCTCCGAATTGAAGCCAAACACTAGGGTTGTTCCACTTGGCGGGCTCTCTACGACGGTGCGGACGGTCCGCAGCCTTGTGGCAGAAGCGGGTCTTCCCTGCGTGGAGTTGGACGATCCACCCCTGAGTCTGGATGGTCTACTCACGAGCGGGGATCACGACAATCACCTACAACACCTAGATCTCGCCCTCCAGGAGGGACCCCGACAGGGAGGAGAGATCCTAAGGTTTACCTTGGGGTCGGCAGGCCAACCAAGACGCCTCAACACAACGTAGAGTCGAAGAGAGGTGAATATAGAGATGGAAGACGACTAATTACTACTATTCTTAGGGCAAGAAAGTAGAAACATTGATTGGTTCTATTTTTGGTGCGCGCAATCGTCCGTACCCCTTCATATATATATAGGGAGAGGTCAGACCCATTCCTAGGCGTTATCTAATAGAATCCGCAGAATTAGAGGGATAAACACACATAGAAAAAGGGATTAATTCGTCTGATCTGATACAATCGCGGACCGTCCGCACTTAGAGGCGGACCATCTGCGACACGGGAGACAGCGCCGGACCGTCCGACGTCATAAGGTGGCACATATGGTGCTAAAAATAAGTATGTTATTAAATCTATTTTATAATAAAATTTATTTAGAGATATAAATATTACTAGTAATTCATAAAACATTAAATTTTAAAAAGTTTGATCATAATAAATATCGTAGCAATATTTATTTTAGAACGAAGGTGCCTTTTTTCTTTTCTATACTCCTATATAATTCTCCTATTTAAACTTTGCAAAAACTCACCCAACTAAATCACGCCCACGCCCATAACATTCACTAAATCCACCACACAAATTACAATTGGACTTAACACACTATCAAAACCCAATAATTCAGATCACTAGATAACCATCTCCTTTACTCACTAAAATTAAATAAACAATATTATTTGAATCATCCATCATCCTTCATCCTCCCATTCAGGACCTGCCCCCAGCATCCACCTCCCCCGTGTCCCTCTACTCTTTCCCACTACTCACATCACTGTCACCACGGACACTCTTTCCCACTACTCATATCAGGGTGACCATTATCAACCCTTATAAAGGATCATAGCGTTAGTACGGAGCATATGTTAGTTGGCTGAAATTGTTCAGCTCAGGTCCGGTGAAGGATTGACGTACCCTCCACGTTCATTAAAGGACAAATACACTTTCTCCATACAAAAATGTAACTATGGTATCTACTGATCAATTTAGATTAAGTTTAACTAAATTTATTATAAGTAGAATTAGTAACTGTCTCTGTAAAAATTAGTATTAAATATATTTTATTAATAATCTAATTATGTTTATTTTGTATTGTGATTTTATATTTTTTATATATATTTAGTTAAAATTTAAATTGTACCTATATAGACTAGACCGTGGGAGTACTACTACTTTTGACGTCACGCGACGTCTTTCGATTTGACGCACGTCGCTTCAGGTTCAGGACAATTGGCTGTCCTGTTTCTTGGTTGCTGGCTTCGTACGTTACACTACGTAGTCATCAGTTGTTTTGTTTCTTTCTCTCTTGACTGATGGACGCCGTAATTTCAGCAATCAATTTTATTTGGTTGTAAGCTATTCAAATTATCAATCAATCCTCCCACAGATTGTATCGATCGACGGTGAGTTCAGAAACGAAATTCCAGATGGAAAAGATTACTACTACTTATTTGCTTAACAAGACAAGAACAAGAACAGGAGACGAATAGAGAAGAAGAAAAGGATCAGTACAATTCGATATATGCATGCATCTGGATTCTAGACCAGGTGCTCCAGTACGTCTCCAGTTATGGGTGGCCTCATGGCTGGTTGTTGTTGTTACACCAAAGCTTTATGTCTTACCTTGCCGTACGTGGATCGATGGTCACCTGCTGCACGCCGGCGCAGCCTGAAATCGATCCATGCACGGCGGGCGCCGCCGACGCCGCCTCACCAGCACGGCCTTGTGCAGGACACGAACGGCGTGGCGAAGCACGGCTCCAGGCCGATCCACGGCGGACAGGTGGACGACGACGCGCCGGTGGGAGCCGGCGGGCCCGCGAGCGCCGCCATGTAGATCGCCGCCAGCCTGCGAGCCGCGCGCCGTAGCCACCTTGCCGTGAGCCAGCGCAGCCGGAGCCGCCGCAGGACTCCCCGACCGCGCCCGGCCCTCTCGCCGCCGAGCCGGGCGACCGGGAGCCTGCGGCGGCGCCGGCGTCCGAGCCCGCTCCAGCGCAACCGGCGGCCCGTCGGCTCGACGTTGCATGGGGCGCCCGGCATGCCCTTCTGGTCTGGTAGGCTCCTGTCCTGTCTGGCTGTCTCCCTCCGTCGTCCACTACCTGCTTCTCTTCCTCCTCGTCTATCCTCTTTGTCTTTTGGCTCGTCAGGTTGTGGCGTCGAGAGAGAGTGATATATATGAGGCCGCCCGCCGGTCGCTACCGCCCCGGCTGGACGGTGGAAACCTCCAAACGCACTTAAAACCTGTGGCGCCACGAAACTTGCATGGCCTAGCATGGTGACAGGTTTTATGGCAACGATTAATTCCCTTCTTACGATGGCATAATAAATATCTCTACAAATTCCTCTATTAATTATAGCTATCTATATCTACAACTCAAAGCAATTTTAAAGGATATCTTTATATATTAATTGTCAACACGAGATTGGCGTGTTAAAAAATATTCTAAAAAATAATATAATGTCACATCTGAATTTAATGGCAAACTCGGATACGTCTCAAATGTGTGTCAGGATTAAGTCTCACATATATGATGACTCATAATACAGAAATTAATGTCACATCTTTATTTTATAATATAAGTTCCACCATCATAGTTAACATGGAGACGACGTTGTAGACCTTTCTGAATTCATCGTAGCGTCATTCATGTTCCTCTAGCGATACATATTCTTTACCTGGTGTGATTATAGCAGGGTGGGCTCACATACGTTCATCGCTGAGCAAATGCGAGGAATAATGTGCATGAGCTCACTTACGGTGGGGGCTCATATGTAATGTAAGGCTTACCAAAAAATGGTGAAGACTGAGCATTGCTTTTAAATAAGTTTGTCAAAATTTTATTAGCATTTAATAAGTATAAATAGATACCAACCCAATTAAATAAGAGATCACAGTTAAAAATTCCCACAATGCAATGCATGGCACATTAAATTTAATCTCATAAGTTACTCTTGTGAGGGTCCAAGTCGCTCATAGCCGTGAGCATGGCTAATATACTAGTTTTACACTCTATAGAAGTTGCATATCTTTACCTACAAGCCGTGTTACCCATTTGCCAAAGGGTCTCGAATCTCATTCATCTCTACTAATTAAGGAGACGATGCAGGGTAGCACTACGAGGCCTTTTCAAAGTTCCACTAGTTTGAGAAAACCCGCTACGGTGTGAGAGCACCTAGAGGGGGTGAATATGTGATCCTGGGAAAATCAACTCTAAACAACACAAACTTGGTTTATAATGAGTGTTAGTGAAAACAAAAACCAAGTTGTTATGAATAGAGATGGAGAGAGAGGATCTCTTCACTTGATTGCTCCTTTTAAATATGTATCACAATTAGGAGCAATAATACAAGTGAATATGAGAACCCAAGAAGAGAACAATCGCAATAAAGTAGATGCACAAGAGATATGGCGATTTTATCCCGTGGTTCGGCCAATGTCTACTCCACGTTGCGGTGACCTTCTTTGGTCAAGGGTTGCACTCAACCCCTCTCAAGTGATCAAAAGATCAAACTTGAATACCACTGTTTTCTTCCTTATAACAAACCCCATTTGTGAGGAATCTCCGCAAGTTGGAGTCTCTCACGCCTTACACAAATGATCTTAATCAAAACACAAGAGTAAGGGGGGTAGCAACACAAAGAGCACAAGTGCAGCAACACCATGCACATAAGCAAAGAAGAGAGCGCAAGGATCAAGACGACAGAGTTTCTCTCAAGAAAACGCTCAGTTCTCTTCTAGAATAAGTCGAAAGCCTGATCATGTTGAATCAGAGCATCGGTGTGCTCTTGGTATGTATGGGTACCAGGTAGAGACGCCTAGGGGCCCTTTTTATAGCCCCAAGGGCTAAAGGACCTGTTGCTTCTTTGTTTGGAAGGCCCTGGTTGCCTTCTGTCTGCGGGTGCACCGGACTATTCGGTGCACACCAGAAACTAAACAGTCATCGATTCCCTTCCTTTCCTGGCGAAGCCAATCGTTGCCAGTCGTTGGTCACATGGCACACCGGACAGTCCGGTGGCATACCAGACAGTCCAGTGCGACTTAGTAATCGTTGGCTCGGTGCGACTTAGTAGTTTTGCAGTAAGAGACTTTTGACCAAAAGACAAGTATTAATACAATATTTTTTAAAATTCAAAAGTGGTAGTTGATCTAGTTGATTTGGCCTTTAATTTCTCCCCCTTTGGCATTAAGCACCAAAATGGAGAAAATAGTGGCCTTTAAACCGCATCGCCTCACCAAAAAATGTGAATTAAAAGCAAGAAGGCAATGAACACCAAGGGCAACTTGAACATGATACTATTTTGCAGTGGAAGCCTTTTCTGTTGTTCAAGTCCACCATTTTCCTTTCTATTCACCTTTGAGACTACACCAAAATCACTTAAGCAAACATGTTAGTCTCAAAGGGCCATGTTGTAATATGTCCTCCCCTAAACATATGCATCATTTGCATAAGGACTTGTGAGATACAGAGATGATGTTTTACAACTTGAACACCACAAATACATAATTAAACTTATAATTACATGATCAATACATAAAAACATATGTGCTATAGATCAATCCGAGTTACGCAAATCTAATACATTTAGCTCACTACGCAACTTACAAAATCTTTTCTCATCTAAAGTCTTGGTAAAGATATCGGCTAGCTGGTGATCGATGCTAATATGTCAAACATTGAGATCTCCCTTTTGCTGGTGATCTCTTAGAAAGTGATGTTGGATGTCTATGTGCTTAGTGCGGCTGTGTTCAACAAGATTATCCGTCAAACGGATTGCACTCTCATTATCACATAGGAGTGAGACTTTGCTAAAATTGTAGCCAAAGTCCCAAAGAGTTTGCCTCATCCAAAGTAGTTGCGTACAACACTGGCCTAAGGCAACATACTCGGCCTTGGCAGTGGATAGGGCAACAGAAGTTTGTTTCTTTGAAATCCAAGACACCAGGGACCTTCCCAGAAACTAACAAGTCCCAGATGTACTCTTCCTATCAACCTTGCACCCGACATAATCAGAGTTTGAATATCCAATCAAGTCAAAGGTAGACCCCTTATGATACTAGAGCCTGATGTAAGGCGTATGAACTAAATATCTAAGGATAGGCTTCACAGCCACAAGGTGACATTCCTTGGGATCAGATTAAAATCTAGCACATATGCAAACTGAAAGCATAATGTCTGGTCTACTTGCACAAAGATAAAGCAAGGATCCTATCAAAGGCCGGTATACCTTTTGATCTACGGACTTACCTCCCACGTTGAGGTCCAAGTGTCCATCTGTTCCCATTGGCGTCTTAGCAGGCTTTGCGTCCTTCATCCCAAACTTCTTTAGTATATCTTGGATGTACTTTGTTTGAGAGAGGAATGTCTCTTCCTTAAGTTGCTTTACCTGAAATCCAAGGAAGTAAGTCAACTATCCCATCATGGACATCTCGAATTTCTGAGTCATCACCCTGCAAAACTCTTCACATGACTTTTGATTAGTGGAACCAAATATTATGCCATCGACATATATTTGGCATATAAACAAATCACAATTGCAAGTATCAGTGAGAACAGTAGGATCAGCTTTCTCGACCTTGAAATCATTGTAAATAATGAGATATCTAAGGCATTCATACCATGCTCTTGGGTCCTGCTTAAGTCCATAGAGCGCCTTAGAGAGCTTGTACACATGGTCGGGGTTCTTGTCATCCTTGAAGCCAGAGGGTTGTTCCACATACACTTCCTCCTTGATTGGCCCATTTAGGAAAGCACTCTTCACATCCATTTGAAAGAGCTTAAAGGAATGGTGAGCAACATAGGCCAATAACAAATAGATTCAAGCCTAGCTACAGGAGCAAAAGTCTCCTCAAAATCTAAACATTCGACTTGAGCATAACCTTTTTCTACAAGTCTTGCTTTATTTCTTTTCACCACTCCATACTTGTCTTGTTTGCTGCGAAACTCCTACTTGGTGTCCACAATGTTTTGCTTTGGACAAGGCACCAGACCCATACTTCATTTCTCTTGAAGTTGTTGAGCTCTTCTTGCATGGTCAGCACCCAGTCCAGATCCTACAAGGCTTCTTCTACCCTGAAAAGCTCAATAGAAGAAACAAAAGAGTAGTGCTCACAAAAATTTACAATACGTGAACGAGTAGTAACTCCCTTGCTAATGTCACCAAGAATTTGATCCACCGGATGATCTCTTTGAATGTTGGTGTGGACTTGGGTTGAAGGTGCATGTGGTACTCCTTCCTTCCTTCTTGTTCTTGTGCTCCCCTTGATCCATGCCATCGTCTTCATGTACTTGTTCCTCATCTTGAGTTGGGGATTGCACCATTGTTGAGGAAGAAGGTTGATCTTGCACTTGTTGTTCCTATGGTCGCACATCGCCTATCGCCATAGTCCTCATTACGATCGTCGAAACCTCATGTTCATCTATGTCATCAAGATTAACTTGCTCTCTTTGTGAGCCTTAGTCTCATCAAATACAACGTCACTAGAGACTTCAACTAAACCCAAAGATTTGTTAAAGACTATATATGCCTTTGTATTTGAGTCATAACCAAGTAAAAATTCTTCAACGGCTTTGGAAGCAAACTATGAATGTCTACCTTTCTTAACCAAGATGTAGCATTTGCTCCCAAATACACGTAAGAAACATTGGGTTTGTTACCGGTGATTAGCTCATATGCCGTCTTCTTGAGGAGGCTATGAAGATAGAGATGGTTAATGGCATGGCAAGTCGTATTTACGGCTTCCGACCAAAACTGTTCTGATGTCTTGTATTCTCCTAGCATCTTCCTCATCATGTCAATGAGCGTCCTATTCTTCCTCTCCACTACACCATTTTGTTGTAGTGTGTAGGGAGCGGAGAACTCATGCTTGATGCATTCCTCCTCAAGATATTCCTCCACTTGAAGATTCTTGAACTCAGATCCATTGTCACTCCTTATTCTCTTTACTTTTAGCTCAAACTCATTTTGAGCCTGCCTTAGGAAGCGCTTGAGAGTTTCTTGGGTTTCAGATTTTTCCTGTAAAAATAATACCCAAGTGAAACGGGAATGGTCATCAATAATTACTAGACCATACTTACTTTCACCGATGCTAAGGTAAGCAACGGGCCCGAAGAGATCCATGTGGAGAAGTTCCAATGGTCTTGATGTTGTCATCACATTCTTGCTTGGGTGACTTGTCCCCACTTGTTTACTTGCTTGACATGCTGCACAAGATCTATCTTTCTCAAAACAGACATCGGTTAGTCCAAACACATGTTCTCCCTTTAGAAGTTTATGAAGGTTCTTCATTCCAATATGTGATAAACGGCGATGCCACACCCAGCCCATTGTCACACCCGGTTTTAAAAGGCAAACCGAATGCGAACCATGTACGTGCCAGGATCAGTTATTCACGTACACAGCAGTTACATAATATGGACATCATCACACAGTGCTCAAAATAGTATTAATAAGGGAAATAGTCGATTACATCATACGTCTGAGACGTCCATATAGTTCTTACAATAAATCAAAGTGCGGAAAAGAAACGTAGATAAACGCGGCCTTCACAGGCAGCCGACTGGGGGTTGCCGCTAACCCACACCTAGAACTCGTCGTAATCTTGGAACTCCTGGAAGTCTCCTTCCACAGCTTCATCTTCACCTGAGCAGTGGTTGCAATGCTGACAACCTGGGGGGGGTTTGGTGTGTAGAGCAAGGGTGAGTACACATCAACATACTCAGCAAGCATCCCGTTTGGCTGTAGTGGACTAGCTTTATGTGGGGATAAGTCAAGCAGTTGCTTTTAGTTGGTCAGATTATTACTTACTAGTAGAAAGCCAAGTTTTAGCATTAACCCAAGTTATTAACCCAAACGTACTCCTTTCCAAACGGAAAGAGTACCACTTACCAGCACCATAATCATAATCAAAACCATCATTCTCATATCCACCTGTACCGAAGTATCTCTGATCAAGTACCACTAATCACTGGAGCTCCCTTGGCCGCTCATAACCGCGAGCACGGCTGATATATCAGTTTCATAACACTCTGCAGAGGTTGTGCACTTTACCCACAAGCCGTGATTCCCTCTCTGGCCCGGGCTTGCAAGACCCTTATTCACTCCCAAGGTGAATGGCCAGGGATTCACTACGAAGCCTTTACAAAGATTCCCCGGGGCTGTAGCCACCCGTTAGGTTTCCTAAATGCACCGCACTCCTCCCCAAGGGGCGAACCCAAACTTGGCAGAGCGAGCCGCATACACCGAGCCCCATTAACGGCACGACGGCTAAGTGAACTACATCCCGGATCCTCTAATTATTTAGCTAAGGGCACCCCATTCCACCCTCATGGTTGCACTGTTTTCCCGGGCGGTCATCCATAGAACAGGTCCTTACGGAGAGGCACTCGAGAAACCGCTCGAGCCCCCTTGAAGACCACAAGTACCACATCATAATAAAAGAAGGGAAAACAGCGTATCATAGATAATCTCATCATGTTCATTGATTAGAGTTTGAGCAATAGCATAAAGCTAAACAGTAATAATCCAACCCAGATAGGTAAACAAGGACATGGATAACAAAAGCTAGTCAATCCTTAGGCATAAATGTGTAAAGCGGGAGGTGAATTAAATAATGAATAGGACATAGATAGGTCAAGGGACACTTGCCTCCACCAAACGACTGCTGCTCAGGGGCTTCTCCTGCGAATTCCTCGGGCTCTTCGACCAGATCGTTCTCTATGCGAGCGCAAACATACATACATCCACATATTTAATACAAAAGAACAGTACACCATACAAGGGAACAAGTAAAGCGAATATGCATCAAGTATGACATTCCATATCGCATTTGTTATGGTTAGAAAGAAACGGGAAAGGGCCTCGCAGGGGGGTTAAATCTTATGCACTAATGATTAGTTAAATTATGCACTTCAGTTTCAATAGGTTCCTAACAAAAGAATTCTGTTATATGCACTAGTGGGAACCTAATCATCTTAAGTTGATCAACATCGCACGAAATAAACAATTAACTACATGAATCAATTAGCATAACGGAATTTTAAATTAAACTTCCTATTTCAATAACATTAACAATGATTAGCCTACCTAAAATAAAATAACTATGATCACAGAAAGTAAATAAAATAAAATAAAAATAAAAAAAATAATAAAAAAAAACAGAGGGGGAGGGCGGTTGAACCGGCCCTAGGGGCGGTTGAACCGGCCGGCTGGGCGGCGAGCTGGGCGGCGGGGCGGCTGAGCCGGCCCGGTTGAACCGGCGGCCAGGCGAGCGCGCGGTGGGGGGGGGGGTCGGGCTGGCCAGGCGGCCGAGCCGGCCAAGCGGCCAGGCGAGCGCGCGGCCAGGGCGGCCAGGCGGGCGGCCGAGGGCGCGCCGGCTGGGGGGCACGGCCGGGGGCGCGGCCAAGGCCGGCCGGGGGCCAGGGCGGCCAGGCGGCCAAGGGGCCAGGCGGGCGGACGGCTGGGCGGCCAGGGGGCGCGCCGGCTGGGGGGCACGGCCGGGGGCTGGCCGAGCCGGCCATGGCGGCGGCCATGGCGCCGAGCGGCGAGGGGAAAGGGGAGGGGGGATGGGGGAGGGAGGAGGGGGGGAGGGGGAGGGGGCTCACCGGCGACGGGGACGGGGCGGGGCGGCCGGCGGCAGGGGCGGCCGAGGGCGGCGGTTGGACAGGGGGCGGCGGCGGCTTAGGGCAGGGGGCGGCGGCGGCTTAGGGAGAGAATGAGAGAAAATGAGAGGGAGAGGGAGAGGGTTTTGGGAAAAAGGGGAGGTGGGGGGGGGCGGTTGGGCTTTTTGGGCCCAAGAGGGGGGCGCCAGGGGCGGCTGGGCCGGCCGGGGTCGGCCCACGGCGCGGGAGAGAGAGAAAAAGAGGAGAGAGAAAGAGAGAGAAAAAAGAAAGAAAAGATCTTCTCCTCATTTTCGAAATCCGATCTTTCTACATGAATGCATTTGCACTTTCAAAGCAATCAAAAGAAATGCAAGGTTCGGCATGGTGCATCAGACAACACAAAGTACTTAGGGTTTTCTTACACGGGAAATCCAAACCGAATCCCGCTAGAACTTTGGAAAAGGTCAAGGTTTTAGCAAGGGGGAAAAGAAAAAGAAAAGGTAACGCCCGAATTTGGCGAGGAAAGAAAAGAAAAAAATTCAACTGCAAAATTCGGGGCGTTACAAACCTATCCCCCTTAAAAGAATCTCGCCCTCGAGATTCAGGGCTGGCTAGCAAAGAGCTCTGGGTACTTGGCCATCAAATCATCTTCACGCTCCCAGGTTGCTTCTTCCTCCGAGTGGTGATTCCATCTGACTTTGCACATTCTGATGGTCTTCCTTCGGGTGACTCTATCTGCAATCTCAAGGATTTGCACTGGCTTCTCAACGTAGGTCAAGTCCTCCTGGACTTCAAGACCTTCCACTGGCAACTGCTCTTCCGGCACACGCAAGCACTTCTTCAACTGGGACACATGAAAGACATTATGCACAGCCGACAAATTCTCTGGCAAACTGAGCTGATAGGCCACTTCTCCACGTCTTGCAAGAATCTGATACGGACCAATGTAGCGGGGTGCTAGCTTGCCTTTCACTCCGAATCTTCTGACTCCTCTGATCGGTGATACTTTCAGATAGACAAAGTCTCCGACTTCGAAACTCAGCTCTCTTCTTCTTGTGTCTGCATAGCTTCGCTGCCTCGATTGCGCTATCTTCAGATTCTCTCGGACCATCTTGATGTTCTCTTCGGCTTCAAGCAAAATGTCTGGCCCAAACACTTGCTTCTCTCCAGGCTGATCCCATTGCAACGGAGTCCTACAACTCCTTCCATAAAGCGCTTGAAATGGTGACATCTTCAAACTAGCCTGATAACTGTTGTTATAGGAAAACTCTGCATAAGGCAATCTCTTGTCCCATCCGGACTGATCTTGCAACGCACAGGCTCTCAACATGTCTTCAAGAATTTGATTGGTCCTTTCGGTCTGGCCATCTGTCTGCGGATGATAAGCTGAACTAAAATTCAGATGCGTGCCCAAAGCTTCATGCAACTGCTGCCAGAAATGAGAGGTGAACTGCGTTCCTCTGTCTGACACTATCTTCTTTGGCACACCATGAAGACAAACGATCCGAGACATATACAACTCTGCCAATACTGCACTGTTGTAGTTGGTCTTGACAGGTATGAAGTGGGCTGACTTGGTCAAACGGTCCACTACTACCCAAATGGAATCGTAGCCGGCTCGAGTGCGAGGCAATCCGACTATGAAATCCATACCGATTTCATCCCATTTCCACTGAGGGATCTGCAACGGTTGCAACAATCCAGCAGGTCTCTGGTGTTCTGCCTTAATTCTTCGGCAACTATCGCACATAGCCACATGCTCTGCGATTTCCCTCTTCATTCCGTACCACCAGAATTTCTTCTTCAGATCCTGATACATCTTCTCACTGCCAGGGTGAATCGAATAAGCTGTCTCATGAGCTTCCTTAAGAATCAACTCCCGAATGGACTGGACATTGGGAACACACAAGCGGTCTTTGAACCATATCACGCCTTCTGCATCTTCTCGAAAATCTTTGCCTTTGCCTTCTAGAATCAGTCGCCGGATCTCACTGATCTTCTCATCATTCTTCTGCGCTTCTTTGATTTCTCGCTCCAAGGTAGGTTCCAACTCAACTGTGACTCCTCGCGAATTGTTCAGAAATCCGAGACTCAACCTGTCAAACTCTTTGGCCAACTCATAAGGCATCGGACGAGTGACCATCAGATTGACTTGACTCTTTCTGCTCAAAGCATCTGCCACTACGTTTGCTTTGCCTGGATGGTAATGAATCTCCAACTCATAGTCTTTGATCAACTCTAACCATCTTCGTTGCCTCATGTTCAACTCTGACTGAGTGAATATGTACTTCAGACTCTTGTGATCTGTGTAAACATCGCATTTCTGTCCATACAGATAGTGCCTCCATGTCTTCAGTGCGTGAACCACTGCTGCCAACTCTAGATCATGGATTGGGTAATTCTTCTCATGAACCTTCAGCTGTCGGGACGAGTAAGCCACAACTCTTCCCTCTTGCATCAACACACATCCCAAACCTGTGTAACAAGCATCACAATACACCGAGAAGGGCTTGTGTACATCAGGCAAGACTAGGACAGGCGCTGTAGTCAACTTCTCTTTCAGCGCTTCAAAGGCCTCTTGGCATTTCTGGGTCCACTTGAACTCAACTTTGTTGCCTAGCAACGCTGTCATTGGTTTCGCAATCTTCGAAAACCCTTCAATGAATCGCCGATAATATCCGGCCATTCCAATGAAGCTCTTGATTCCTCTAGCATCTGTTGGCGCTTTCCAGTTCAAAATGTCTGCCACTTTCTTCGGATCCACAGCCAATCCTTCCTTGTTGATTATGTGACCCAAGAACAGGACTTCACTGATCCAGAACTCACACTTGCTCAACTTTGCATACAACTGGTGCTCTCGCAATCTCTGCAATACCATCCTCAAATGATCTGCATGCTCTTCTTCGCTTTGAGAATAAACCAGAATATCATCAATGAATACCACCACAAACTTGTCAAGGTAATCCATGAATACACTATTCATCAAGTTCATGAAGAACGCTGGTGCATTGGTCAAACCAAAAGACATCACTGTGAACTCATACAAACCATACTTGGAAATGAATGCCGTCTTCGGAATGTCCGAAGGTCGGATCCTGAGCTGATGATAACCTGACCTCAGATCAATCTTGGAAAACACACTGGCTCCTCTCAACTGGTCGAACAGATCTTCTAATCTGGGCAAGGGATACTTGTTCTTGATCGTGACCTCATTCAAAGCTCGATAATCAATACACATCCTCTTCGTGCCATCTTTCTTTTCCACAAATAGGACAGGGGCGGCCCAAGGCGAGGTGCTTGGCCGGATGTAACCTTTCTCTGACAACTCATCAATTTGCTTCTTAAGTTCATCCAACTCTGGTCCAGATATTCTGTAAGCTCTCTTAAAGATGGGGGCGGTTCCAGGAAGAAGCTCTATGGCAAACTCAACTTTCCGCTCTGGTGGCATACCCGGTAAGTCCTTTGGAAACACATCTGGGAATTCAGACACAACCTTGATACTCTCGATCGGGTCTGCTTCACTGCTATCGACGGCTAGCTGATAACAACTTCCTTTCTTTGGCTCAGGCGGGACTAACTCGGTCACCACTTCCTCTCCTAGTGGGGACACCAACTTGATGGTCCTTTTATCACAACTGATAACTGCCTGATACTTATCTAGCCAATTCATCCCTAGGATGACATCTATTCCCTGAGTACCCATTACTATAAGGTTGGCGGGAAACGCTATCCCCCTTATTTTCACACTTATATTCAAACAAATGCTATCGGCTCGAATTCTACCACCGGCTGAGTCAATTTGAATGGGGGTTGACATGGTAGTAATTGGAAGATTATGTGCTTCTACCCATGATGCAGTAATGAAAGAATGTGTTGCTCCAGTATCAAATAACACTTCTGCAATATGGGAGTCGACTGGGAACATACCTACTATCATGCCGGGGGTCTCCTGAACTGCTTCAGCCTCCAAGTGGTTCAGCCTTCCATGATTATAGCGCGGCTGAGGGCGATTGCCTGATCCAGGCTGAGACACATTCTGCTTTGCTGGGGCATTGGGGCCTGACTGCTGCTGGGCTGCCTTCTTCGGACATTGCATCACCCAGTGGCCTTGCTCTCCACAGTGGAAACATGCTCTGTTTCCAACCTGAGCTGGTGCTGCCTGACTGTTCTGCTGATTTGCTGGGGCAGGAAGACGGGGTGCTTGCTGATTCTGCCTCGGAAACTGACCTCCTGACTGGTTGCTCTGACGGTTCTGATACTGGTTCTGAGGGTACTGCCTTTGAAATTGCTGATGCTGCTGAGGTGGACGCTGGTTCTGCCTGAACTGCTGAGGTTGATTGCCTGAAAAACGAGGGCGGCTGCTGCTTCCAGGCTGGGGTCCACTGATCTTGCGCTTACGATCTTCCATCTCCTTACACTTTCTCTCTGTCATGATTGCTCTGTCAATCAGGTGCTGGAATGTCGGGAAGGTGTGATTCATCAGCTGATACTGCAGAGGGTCGATCAAGCCTCTCAGAAAACGGTATTGTCGCTTGGCGTCGGTGTTGACATCTTCAGGAGCATAGCGAGACAATTGCAGAAACTTGTCCCGGTACTCACTGACAGACAATGGCCCTTGCTTGAGAGCCAGGAATTCCTCCTTCTTCACTGTCATCAGACCTGCAGGCACATGGTACTGACGAAAGCTACTTCTGAATTCTTCCCAGGTGATGGCGTCAGGGTGGGCATGGGTGGCGAGGTAAGACTCCCACCATGACTGGGCTGCTCCTCTCAACAGACGGGGACCATACAGAACTTTCTCCCTGTCATCGCACTGAGCGGTATGCAACTCCCGCTCCACAGTGCGTAGCCAATCTTCAGCATCCATAGGGTCAGAAGAATGAGCGAACGTTGGTGGATGACCTCTCATGAATTCAGCACGCTTGTCTCTGGGCATCTGAGGCATCTGAGGCTGGGGTGGTGCTTGCTGCTGCTGCTGCTGCTGCTGAATGGCGGCCAAAGTCTGACCGATGGCTTGAACTGCCTGAGTCTGCATCAGAAACATCTGCTCGATCGACATCGGGGGCGGGGGTGGCAGGTGCTGCTGCTGGGGCACCTCTTCCTGTTGAGCGGCTCGCTCCTGCTGAGCACGCCTTCCTCCTCTGCGCCTGTTCTCTGACATCTGCAGAATGCAACCACACATCAGAACTGATCTGGCAGATCTTGCAGCATAAGAAAAGAGAATAGAATTCTTCAACAGCACTGAACAGATGAGCATCTTCACTGATCTCCAACACAGACCACACAGCTTCTCAGATAAAGAGGAAAGTGGAATAAAAGGTTTCCCAACTATATAACTAACTCTATTAACATAATATGTAAACCAAAATGCAGGGGATA